>NC_143587.1:114400321-115855853 GCF_048544385.1 Mastigoproctus giganteus | reverse complement strand
AATTTGTTAGAACTAAATCAATTAAAGATTATCAACCGCGTTGGTACTTTTTTTTTTGGAAACTTATAAAGATCTTTATATACAGCCTTGGAAGTACCTTCCTGGAATTGTTGAAATCCTTTCTAGCAGGTACGCGTGCTTCGTGAAACATTCATCAAGATTAGTCTTAGCGAGAGACGTTCCAGTTCCACGAGTAGAAATCTTTAGAAAAACAGAAATTTGTTTGTCTACCTGAGATCAATAAATTATAGCCCGAACTCAAGAGGCCTATCAGAATGAGACCACCTCCGATCCGATTTGAACCCAGCTTCTGCAAATGCGTGCCTCTATAATAGTGGCTTCACCACTTGTCAATTGTAGTCCATGACTCTACGATACTTGCGTAGAGTTAAGGACTACCAAAGTGAGATCACATTTCCTCTGAAGGTAATCCAAGACATGGTCTACAATTTAATTATGCAAAAGTAATTGCAGACTACACTGCTCGACAAAATTAACAGAACACGTAGGAACGTGGTGTAACTCGTGCAGCTTTCTATGAATCGGGACAAAATTTAGAGTGCTGGAGTACCATAGAAGGCCTCCGTAGCCGAGTGGTCAAGTGTATATGTAAGGGCGGCACCTAGAACTTTGTTCAACTCCGCCTCGTGTCTCTGTGAAGAACAGTATCACTACAAATGGGCCAGATATGTGTGTGACGTACGTTTGTGTGTTTTATGTGTGTGTTCTGTTGTTATGTTCTGGCCTCTTGGCTACCCAGAAGCATCAGTCACCTGGACAGATGATTCTGGGTACTCGTCCACACCACGGGAAGGTGGGCCAGTCCCAGAAAAACACGTACTGTCTCAAGAGAGACTCTGACCCACCTAGTGTTGCCAGAAGGTGGATCAGATTCCTCTGGGGGCCCATTCCAGAGGGAGGAGATAAAGACAGAAGAGCCAAAAAAAAAAAAAAAAAACCACCCGTGGTGCAGTTGGGGGAAAAAAATAGTAATAATAAATTGATTAATAAAATATATGTATATATTAAATAATAATGATAAAAAGTAAATAGAAAACGAAATTAATAATAAGAAAAAGAGGAAGAAAAAAAACAATGCGAATAAATTGGCTGCACTAGAGTGGGAACTCAAGGCAGAGCGCGTGAAAAAAAAAAAAATATATAGGAATACAAATAATAAAATAAAAAATAAAAATAGTAATAAAAATAATAAAATAAATAAATAAATTGGCTGCACTAGAGTGGGAACTCGAAGCAGAGCGCGTGAAAAAAAAAAAAAATATATATAAAATAATGAGATAAGTAAATAAATTGGTTGCGCTAGAGTGGGAACTCAGGGCAGAGCGCGTGGAGAACAAATTAAATAGTAAGAAAATAATAATTTAATAAGAATAAAGAAAAGAGTAATTTGATTTAGAAAATAAAGAAAAGAAAAGAAAAATAAATAACATAAAATAAATAAATAAATGAAATGAAAATGAATGAATAAATAAACTGGCTGCACTAGAGTGGGAACTCCCGACAGCACGTGGAGAAGAGAAAAAAAAAAAAAAAAAAAATGAAGAAGATGGTGGCATGCGAATATAGAACTCTTTAAGTCACTGAAGAGGTATTGTTAGGTGCAGTAACAACTCTGTAGCTCTGCTTCCTGCGCTCAAAGACCTCGGATGCATAGGATTGGAATGCCTTTAGATTGTCAGGTGTTTGGAGTAGATGCTCTGGTTGCTGTTCTGAGATACCTGGCACAGCTTGCAGCAAGGTCCTTCTTAAGTCATCGTACAACCTACATTTGAAAAGAAGATGTTTCCAATTCTCTGGACTGCCGCAGAAACAGCGATCTGTTGGTAGCAAACCCAGTTGATGTAACTTTTCATTGAGGGACCCGTGTCCGGTAACCAAGTAGGAGGATTCCAAGGTGAGGGAAAGCCAGGTCTTTACCGTTTTCAGGGTTGTGAAAGTGACATCAGGGAGGAATTTTCTGGTAACGGAGCCTGTGTGTGAGGTGTTCCATCTAGACTGCCAAATGTTGACGAGTTCCTTATAACAGCGAGCTCTTTCTGCTTTGGGGTCAGCATTGAGATTTAATTCTAGGCCCTGTATTTTCGTTGGTATTTTCTTTTTAATTCTGAAGCTAAGCCCTCTGAAGATAACAAATAGATCAAGTGGCAGAGTTCCAGCTATCACCTGGATGGCAGCTGTGGACACTGTTCGGCATAATCTGTGCGTGGCCAAGAGCATAGCACGTTGAATGGAGTTGACCTTGACTTTCATATGTACTCGTTGAACCCGGTGAAACCACGCTCCTGCTGCGTAGGTCGCAATGGGGATGAAAACAGCTTTATAATACAGAGAGAGTGTTTTGTTGGAGAGTCCCCAGTTGCTCCTGGAGATCCTCATGATTGCAGCTGAAAATCTTTTCGTTTTGACCCCTAGGTATTGTAGATGTGGAAGGAAGCTCAGCTTATGGTCAATGACCACCCCTAGGACTTTAGCCTGTGTCACAATAGGAAGCTGTTTTCCGGAGATCTTGATTTGTGGTGGGCGGCGTAGGTCAAGCTTTGATTTAAAAAGCATCATTTTTGTTTTGCTGGTACTGATTTGAAGCTTGTTGAGAACTGTCCAGGAGTAGAGATCTGCTAGGATAAGATTTGTTTTGTTTTCAAGGTCGGAGCGTGATTTCCCAGAAACAACCATAGTCAGGTCGTCTGCAAACGCCACAATTTTGCATCCTTCAAAGGTTTTAGAAAGCCAGCTGTGCAGGACCATGTTCCACATAAAGGGCCCCAAGACAGAACCCTGTGGGCACCCCCGAGTGGTTGGTTTAGTTATCTGCAGAATATTGGATTTAACCACGATAGTGCGCTCTGTGAAATAGTTCTGGAAGAGCTTGTAGAGATGGGAGGTACAGTTGGCTAGGCGGAGGCATGCCAATGCACTGTCCCACCAGACAGTGTCGAAAGCACCTTCAAAATCCACCAAGATGGCCAGTTCAAATTTAGATGAGGAGTTTTCAATATGGAGGACGAAGTCAAACAGCGCCTCTTCTGCAGATCGCCCTGGTGTGAAGCCATACTGCGCTGGGGAGAACAGGTTCTTTTCCTGGAACAGTTGTGTGATTCGGAGAGCCATGAGCCTTTCTAGAACTTTGCCTAGATTTGCCAAGAGTGCAATTGGTCTAAGGGAGCGCGGATCTCCTGGGGGTTTTCCGGGCTTCCTTATGAGTCGGAGCAGGGCCACTTTCCATGCCTTCGGAAAAACTCCCTCAAGAAGACATTTGTTGTAGAGCAATTGGAGATATAGGGGTCTAAGCTTGAACAAACGAAGGACAAAGACGTACTCAATGAGGTCCATTCCTGGACATTTTTGAGGATTGATCCTGTTGAGGACGGCTGTGAGCTCTTCCATTGTAAAGGGATTGGTTTCTTCCTCAGAAGCATAGGTTTGATTAGCTAATCGTATTGCTCTGTGCTCAGGTAGATCATCTGCTGGATTATCTTCAGGAAACAGTCTGTCAAGTGTGGAGTTGATGGAGTCGGTCCAGTTAGAAGTCTCGGTGTTCTCAGTAGTTACAGTGCCAAAGATTTCAGGCCTGAAAGTCTTTTCCCTGGCTATTTTGTATAGAAGTCCCCAGGGGTTGGAATTCCCTGAGTCTCGGACAAACTCCGACCAGGTGGTTTTCTTCTGGGCAGCTATGGCTTTGGTATATTCGTTCTTTTTAGCAATATAATTGCTGTGGAATCTAGCTACTTCACAGGGAGGCCAGTCGCGGTGGCGTTGATAAAGTCGACGGGCACGATGGACCTCTCTGCAGAGTGCAGTAAGCTCTTGACACCACCAAGAGCAGGCAGTGGGACGGATAGATTTTTTCCTAGCCGACCTGTAGGAGGCCTTCAACAACACTTGCTGCATCATGTCTGCTATTTCAGTGGCTGTGCAGGAGTTCAGGTAGTTTGGTTCATGTGGAGCAAAGTCTTTGATTACAGAGTCATCAAACAAGGACCAGTCGATGCTCTTGATGGAGAACCGCACTAATGCAGGTGGTCTGGGCATCCTAGATGTGTTAGTTACGTTTGGGGTTAGGTCGAATGTGATAACTCTATGATCGCTAAGGGTCCAATCTGGTATAGTCTGCCAGTCATGGATATACGGGCCTAAATTGTTGGTGGTGACAGTGACATCAATATTAGATTCCCCTGTGGAGCTGCTGTACGTGGTGTGCTGGTTTGGCTGATTATGGACTATGAGTTTGTGGGAGACAATGAAATCCTCTAGCATTGTTCCTCGAAGGTCCGTGGTGTTGCTGTGCCAGAAATGGGATTTGGCATTGACGTCCGAAACAAGAAGGACTGACTTGTTTTCAAGGAAATTGAGTGCAAATTCTAGGTAATTCAATGAGTCATTGAAGTCTGCAGATGGTGGGCAGTACAGTGAAATAAGATAAAAGGTCAGTACTGGGCTAATGATTTGAACACAGGTAGCAAATTTGTTACAGAGCCCATGTACGACCAAGATGTCCAGTTCATGGTTGAAGACGACAATGCAGGATTTTGGGTCCTCTGGGACAGGCTGAATGACTCTGGCGGTGATGGGAAAGCCCATAATCCTCGTTGATGGTCCAGATTGTATTCTAGCAGTGTAGGGTTCCTGGATGGCGATAACATCGATCTCATGGTCCTCAGCAGAGACACGAATTTCGTCAGAGACGGTTCGTGATCTCTGTCCATTTATCTGCATAATTCTTAGCTTTGCCCTAGCCCACACTGAGTTCGTGGAAGCCTGTGGAGTAGAATGAAAGTTTTTTGCAGTGGCTCTGCTTGGTTTGACTGTATTTAGACTATTCATTAGTGGTTCTCAGTCGTACCATTTCTAGTGCACGTTGGTACTCAGGGCAAGTAACATCACGGACTGAGTGGGAATGCTCTCGCTTCCGTCGTTTGCAGTTGGCACAGCAAGGCTGCTCATCTTGATGAGGACACTCCACATGTACATGCCCACTACGTGCACAATGGCCACATGTGGGGGAGTTATGGGTACAGTGTTGGGAGGTGTGGCCATATCCTAGGCACAAGAAGCACTTTGTGACAATTGTGAAGGGTCGAAATCTGTATGCACTGCAACCCAAGAAAATTCTATCAGAGGAGAGAACTCTCTTGTAGATTTTGGGTGAAAGGCTAATGACCCTGTGCACCGTTGAATTGGAATTTGTTTTTGTTTGAAATCTGAATGTAATTTCGCTTTTGACTTCTTCTTTAGTGTACCCATAGTCGGCCAGATTTTTGTAGTAGAGGTCGTCTAAAATTTCTTCATTAGACCAATCCTTGGGAGTATCGTAAATGAGTAGCGATGGATTAGCTTTCTTTGGTGGTGCTGCCTGGACACCAACAGATGAGAGGGAACTGCTGGAGGAGATGCTTTTCAGGTCCTCTTCAGTGGTAGTTTCGAGGATGACTCCCCTGTTCCTGATGGGTCTAAGCGATTTGACTTTGACATTTCGATAATCACTCTTTAGCGTGTTAGCAACCATCTCTTGCACCTCAGTACTGGTCTTGAGGTTCGAGTCTTCACTAGCACGGAGTAGGAGCACATGCTGCATTTTCCTATCAGAAGTTGATGGGGGTTGTAGTTGCTGCTTTGCAGCCTCAGCCTGTGTCACTTTCCTAGCTTTCACTGCTCCCACATAAGAGAATGGAGTGGGATCAGGTGTATCCAAAGTCAGGCCATTCATTCCAATAGGGGAAGCCTGGTCAGGAGAAGGCGAGAGCTTGGAAAGGGTATCCACCACCTTCTCGAAGATAGTTGTTCTTGTCTTCAACTCATCATTTACTGCTCGAAGTTTCTCGTTATCTATTATTAATTCTGTCGCTATCAATTCCAATTTAGTCCACAATTCCTGTACATAAGTGCTAGCCGTTTTGGTAATCCGGTTGGTGTCGTTATTCAGATAGGAGACAAGTATGAGGCGGAACTTGCAGATGGTTTGATGAAGCGTAGTACATTCAGCAGAGGTTTCCCAGTCAGTGGGTATCGGCGAGGACGAGATGGCCAATCGTTCAGAAGGTTTTAGACCCATTACAATCGTCTGATCAAGGGCTGAAGGAGGAAGCGTAGGAGTTGAGAGTTTGGGGTCCACATTGGGGCCAGTGGCTGTGGAAGCTCTTGTACATGCAGTACTACATTGGGTCTCATCAGGACCAGAGTCAGGGGGGCTGGAGCACTCTTGAACTTCTTCCTGAGAATGATAATCGGTGCGCTTTTTTCTCTTTTCCTTTTTTGTGGTTGAGTGACAGACTTTTGAGGGGTTCTTATGTTGCATGAGGCTATGATGTGCCTCTGGTTCATCCAGAGTGGTGGTAGATGAACTTTGCTGAGTGGTCAGGAGCGGGAGTGCAGTAGCACACGCCCCTTGAGTAGACCGGGGTTCAAGCCCCTGACTGCTGAATATGGTCGATCTGCCAACCCGCACTGGACCAGCGTGGCAGATTATGGTCCATTTACCTCAGCATGAATTGTTGAGGAGGCTTCCATCCTGCAGTGGGTTGATAATGGCTGCACTTTACCTTTTTTACTCCGCCAGTGGATGTGGGATGTTTTTTTTTTTTATGTGAAAACAGCTTTAGCAGCACCCATTACTTACTTTACCGTAGTGGTTTTCAACCGGGGTGCCGCAGCACCTTAGGGTGCCACAACAACATTCCAGAGGTGCCACGTAATTTGGGTTTAAATTACTTAAACTTATTATTTTTTAAAATTTATATGTTTATTTCATTATAAGAAGGTGTACAGTATCTTTTTAATTTTGTGGTGATCTATAATTGATGTTTACTTAGTACCTCTATATAAAGAATAAGATTATATACTGTATATATATAATTTGTATTATGAAATGTAATTTTTATAATTATATTATTGTTATAAGTATCAAATAACACATATATTTTTTAATATTATATATATATATATATATATATATATACATATATATATATACAGAGAGAGAGAGAGAGAGAATCGCGGATCTAACAGGCAGAAAATTGAGTAGGGGTGCTGCAAAATAAAATAAATTACTTAGGGGTGCCGTTATTAAAAAAAAGGTTGAAAACCAATGGTAGAGTAAGTTTAGGGTTGAATTTGAAAGTGTCTGCAATTCTGCCCAGATACGAGAGTGAGGGAATATATGATGAGAGCCGTGTTGATCAATTCGGCCCTGGAAAGATTGTGCAAGGCTCAAGGGGTAGAATTTTTTTCAGCCTGGTCTGTAGTTGTTAACAGGAGAGACTGCTTCTACAGGGATGGGATACACTTAAATAGAAAGGGTGCAAGAATATTTGGTGATGCTATCGAAGCAGTGTTAGGCGGGTCGGAAAACTGCTAGCTTGGGGGGGGATACAAGGACTAATAGATTAGCAGTAGCCACTGGCAGAGGTGAAAGTGATTCTTGCACTGCTTCGATTGAAATGAGCAGCAGCCTGGAAAACAAGATGCAGGGAGTTTCACAGAATGCTGGGAGTCATTGCGGTACAAGTAAACACATGAGTTGTGTTAGGGTAGCTAAGAATAGGAACAGGTGCATGTATACTTGCATGTACACCAATGCTAGGAGTTTGGTAAATAAATTTGATGAATTTGAGGTATTGCTCAAAGCATCAAAGGTGGATATTGTTGGGATATCAGAGACGTGGTGTCACACAGATATAAGGAATGCAGAACTGGAATTTGGGGAGTACAATGTCTACAGAAAGGATAGACAGGATAGGAAGGGAAGAGGGGGTTATGCTATTAGTTAAAAAACACATAAAATCCAAGGAAGTGAAGCCAGTCGACATCGCTGGACAGTGCAGTGTCGAGTCAGTTTGGTGTGACATAAGCATTGGGAGATAAAAATTGAGAGTAGGAGTGTGCTATAGGCCTAATGACTCTGATGAGTATAATAAGAAACTGTACAGGGAAATAGAGTGGGCCAGTTAATCAGAGAGTCTTATAATGGGGGGATTTTAATTTCCCAGATATTAACTGGAATTTGTGGGTTGGTTACTTACACACTAGCAAGGCTTTTGTGGATTTATTGGATGATTGTTTTCTACATCAGCATGTTCGGGAGGCAACTAGAGGGAGTAATACTCTTGATTTGATTATCAGTAGTGATTCTTCATGCATTAAGAATCTGCAGATAAAGGAACCACTAGGTGGAAGTGATCACAGTGTGCTGAAGTGGGATTTACTCAAAGAGGTAACAACCATCAGGGGTAAGGGTTATAGTGGTTATTGCTTTTGTAAAGGCGACTACGATGGTCTGAGACAGTATTTAAATTCTATACAGTGGGACCAACTGATGATGTTACCAACAGCAAATTCAAAATGGGAAGCGTTCAAAGAACTTATCTTGGAAGCTACTAGGCTTTACATACCAACTAAGAAATATTGTTCAACGTTTAGGCCTAAGTGGATGTCAGATGAACTAATGAGACATATGGCAGAGAAGACAAATGCATGGGATACATATAAATTAACATGTGACACAGAAGCCTATGATAGACATAAGTTGATCTGTAACCAAGTTACAAAAGAGGCTAGGCGAGCGAAGGCAGATTAGAGAAATCTTTGGCAAAGGACGCAAAGAAACACAGCAAAGAGTTCTTTACTTATGTAAACTCTAGAAAGAAGGGGATGAATCAGATTGGCCCACTTGATATCGATGGTTCTAATGTTGTTAATCATCAACAGGATCATCAAACTGTTGATGATCCTGTTGATGATTAAACTCCACACCAGCCAGTAGATAAATAAATTTTCAATACTGTAACTGAAAACACTTTATTTACAATAAAATAAATATAAAATAGATATATATTTACAATAAAAATAAATAACACTGATAAAATATACTAAAAACCTAGAAATTAAAAGCAATAAAATTTGCTGTAGCTTTCGGAGGCAGCAGTTTCCTTCCTCAGCAGCATATGTCTACTGTGCGGCACATCCTTAAATAGCAGATCCACGGCACAAGTCACATGGTTCCACGGTTGGAATTTTCCATTTGCGCACTGGAACCGGAAATGGCTCAGGATCGCGCTAGCTGAAACCGTTCATCACGTCCGAGAATGACGGTTTCTAACTGGGGGGGGGGGGCGTGTAGACGTACACCCCTATCCCTATTAATAGTATTGCTAGCTGCCCCAATACGTAAGCTCTCAAGCCATTTACGGGTCCCAGAACCCCTGTGCATGATCTGTAATGACAGCATCCTCCGGGGAAATTTGTGTTGTTTCTCCTAGAAATGTTCTGCCACAGCAGACTTCCCATAATTTGCAGACTTTATTGCGTTTACATGCTCCCCCAGCCGGTCTTTCAGTTGTCGCCCCGTCTCACCCACAATCCAGGCATTTAATTTTGTACACCACCTCACTGCTGGCTTCTTTGGATATGGGGGTCTTTAACTCGAGATATCACTGTGTGCAACCTCCGACCTGGGAGTTGCACACAGCGTATCTGACACCCCCGAACTATTCATGCAATGTGGTCTGAAAGGCCCGGATAGTAGGGAGTGTATGCTGTGCTCAACGGAGCGAACTGCTCATTACGGGTGGACTCTACTCCTCTAATGACTCTAACACCCTCTGGGAGTAGCCGCACTTCTTGAGGTCTGCTGTGACCCGAACAATTTCATTATCTTTATCCTCTGAGGTACTGCAGTGGGACCCCACCCTGTCTGTTAAAGCCTTGACCACACTGGTTTTGTGATGGCTAGCTTGTGCCGAGGTATAATGGGTATATATTTACCCCGGCAAATCGGCTTTCTAAATACCTTGGACTTAAGCCTACCACCTTCCCTAATTACCAACACGTCAAGGAATGGCAAGGTTCCCTCTGCTTCCACCTCCAAAGTAAATTTGATAAAAGGGGAGAAACTATTAAGTACATTAAGTACCTGATCCTCCTTCCCCTTTTGTATAATGGAGAATGTGTCATCAACATATCTCCTCCGTCTGCACTTGGGAAATTCCAAATCCTCAAAAATCCTGACTTCTAACTCTTCCATAGCTAGATTGGCCACTATGGCACTAATGGGGGAACCCATGGCTGTGCCATGGACCTGCCTATACATGACATCTTGGAATACCATAACGGTACTAGATAAGCAAAACTCCACTCAATACTTAGAGGTGACCTGGTACTTAACAATACATCCTTTTCTAAGGCCATTCTAACACACTGCACACCAAACTTAATGGGAATACAAGTAAACAGTAACCCCAGATCAACGTATCCACTCTGTGGTACTACGCTGACAGTGGTAGAGAATGAAAAGGACCTGGGGGTAATTATGCAGGCAGATATGAAGTTCTCTGAGCAGTGCAGACGAGCTGCAAGAGTAGCTCATGGTGTCTTGTCAATGATATACAGGAATTTTTCTAGCAGGGATAGGGATGTGATTATTCCCTTGTATAAGGCATTGGTCAGGCCACACCTTGAGTACTGTATACAGGTCTGGAGACTTCATTTCAAGAAGGATGTAGAGCTGCTGGAACGAGTACAGAGAAGGGCAACAAGATTAGTGAATGGAACAAAGGGTTGCTCTTACGAAGAAAGGCTTAAGTTTTGCAAATTACAGAGTCTGGAGACTAGGCATTGGCGAGGTGATCTGATAGAGGTGTATAAGGCTTTGAATGGCTTGAGCATGCTCAATGCCGATGGGATTCCTCCTCTTGCTCAGAATAATCACCTGAGAGGGCATAAATTCAAATTGAGGAAGGACGGATGTCGGATAGATGTGTGGAAATTTGCCTTTAGCCAGCGGGCAGTTGGTTTGTGGAATAGACTTCCATCACTTGTTGTTGAAGTTAATAGCCTAAACAAATTTAAGGCTCAGCTGGACAGGTATTTCAAACGAACGGAGGGGTGAAATGGGAGTAGTGGTTGTGCTTTTTTTTTTTTTTTTTTTTGGCTGATGCTGAATAAGCTTGCTTTCTTGCATCATATGCCTATGCTAATGCTAATGCTAAACAGTGATATAACATCGAAAGAAATCATTATCTCATCTTCCCGTATAGTCTGTCCTTCTTTAAAGTCCACAAATTCCTTACTATTCTTAAGCCGGAAAGTCCTACTATGGGTGGAATTAGCTTAGTTAAGTACTTAGATAAAGCATACGTAGGCCTGTTTATATGACCGCTCAGACCTATTGTTATTATTATTACCGCTCAGACCTATTATTATTAGCAATAGGTCTGAGCGGTATACCTACTTTGTGTATCTTTGGAAGCCCATAGAATCTGGGTAAACAACATCCAGCAGCATGTAACGACCAATAGACCTCTTTGGATATCCATCCTGACTTTTGCCAACGTAAAAGGTTATTTACTTGTCGTTCCGAACTAACCAACGGATTACAACAGGTAACTTTGTACGTAGCAGTATCCTGTAATAATTTTAATGTTTAACTACAATATTGTTCTTTGTCCAAAATAACCATAGCCCTACCTTTATCCGCTGGTAGGACAATGATCTCGTCATCCTGTTTAAGCTCCCTCAAAGCCTTTCTATGAATAATACTAAGGTTGGAGGGGGCCAGCTTGGCCTGACTCAAAATAGCCACCGCTCTAATGTGTACTTCATTAGCCTGGGTCGCTGGAAACTTATAAACGGCTCTCTCGATGCCCATTGCTATTTCAGCGACCGGAGGTTTACTGGGCATCAAGGCAAACTTAGTACCCAAGCTCAAGACCCCTCCTGTTCCCTAGTAAGATGCTTGCTACTTAAATTACAAATGAAATTAGTACTACCATTGTTATGTACAATCACTATCTCCTCCAATAATTTATGAAATTTACTAATTTGCCTCTGTTTATAAATACCTGCAATATTAATCATCTTCTCCAAAACCAACTTCACTATCAATAATCAACATACTGGCAATAGATTGTTAATACATTCTAGAGCCAAATCAATTTGTCTTCTGGTAATCCTCAGGTCATCATGTAGTTTGCGGATCCAGATGTGCTTCTGGATGCGGATCCAGGATTGGTTTCAAAAAAGGAATTTTCCATTTGCGCACCGGAACCGGAAATGGCTCGGAAGCCATTTCCGGTGCCGGTGCGCAAATGGAAAATTCCAAACGTGGAACCATGTGACTTGTGCCATGGATCTGCTATTTAAGGATGTGCCGCACAGTAGACATATGCTGCTGAGGAAGGAGACTGCTGATTCCGAAAGCTACAGCAAATTTTATCGCTTTTAATTTCTAGGTTTTTAGTATATTTTATCAGTGTTATTTATTTTTATTGTAAACATATATATCTATTTTATATTTATTTTACTGTAAATAAAGTGTTTTTAGTTACAGTATTGAAAATTTATTTATCTACCGGCTGGTGTTAAGTTTAATCATCAACATGAATTGTCTCAGCCTTGTAGGCCTATTTAGAGATATGTTGATGATCCTGCTCAGGTAACTAACAAACTAAATGAATATTTTGCATCGACATTCACACATGAGCAGTTATTCAGCGAGGGGAATGCCAGAGGTGTATTTAACTTTCGCAGTAAGCTAGATAATCTTGTAATAACTGAGAGTAAAGTGGAGGAGAAATTGTTGAAGATAAGCACAAGGCACCTGGGGTGGTGGGATCTATCCAGTTATATTAAAGGAGGCAGCAAAGGAAGTAAGCAAACCCTTAGCCATTATTATGACTAAGGGTTTGCTTAGTCATAATAATGGCTAAGGACTGAGGAGAGATACCCATAGACTGTAGATGTGCAAATGTGACCCCAATTCACAAAGGAGGACAAAGGCTGACACAAGTAATTATAGACCTGTGAGTTTAACTTCTGTTCCAGGAAAATTAATGGAGGCACTGGTTAAAGAAGCTCTGCAGGATCATCTAGAGAAGACTTCAGTTATAGCTCGGACACAGCATGATTTTTTTTAGGGGAAGTCTTGCCTGACCAATTTGATTGGATACTATGATGCAGTCACAAAAGAACTGGATGCAGGGAATAACTTTGATATTATATACTTGGATCTTAGAAAGGCTTTTGATACTGTTGCACATGGAAGACTGCTGCACAAATTGGAGCAGTGTGGCATTGGAGGCAAATTGCTGCTGTGGATAAAGGGGTGGTTGAGGGGGAGAAGACAGAGAGTTGTAATATCAATGGACACTGCTCACTGTGGACTCATTAGCATTAGTAGAGGCATATGATGCAAGAAAGCAAGCTTATTCAGCATCAGCCAAAAAAAAAAAAAAAAAAACCCCTCTCCCATTTCACCCCTCCGTTCGTTCGAAATACCTGTCCAGTTGAGCTTTAAATTTGTTTAGGCTATCAACTTCAACAACAAGTGATGGAAGTCGGTTCCACCAACCAACCACCCGCTGGCCAAAGGCAAATTTCCGCACATCTATTCGACATCCGTCCTTCCTCAATTTGAATTTATGCCCTCTGAGGTGATTATTCTGAGAAAGATGAAGAATCCCATTGGCATTGAGCATGCTCAAACCATTCAAAGACTTATACACCTCTATCAGATCACCTCGCCGGTGCCTAGTCTCCAGACTCTGTAATTTGCAAAACTTAAGCCTTTCTTTGTAAGAGCAACCCTTTGTTCCATTTACTAATCTTGTTGCCCTTCTCTGTACCCGTTCCAGCAGCTCTACATCCTTCTTGAAATGAGGCCTCCAGACCTGTATACAGTACTCAAGATGTGGCCTAACCATTGCCTTATACAAGGGAATAATCACCTCCTTATCCCTTCTAGAAAAATTCCTGTATATCATTGACAAGACACCATGAGCTACTCTTGCAGCTCGTCTGCACTGCTCAGAGAACTTCATATCTGCCTGCACAATTACCCCCAGGTCCTTTTCATTCTCCACCACTGTCCGTGTAGTACCGCAGAGCTGATACATTGCTCTGGGGTTACTGTTACCCATATGTAGTACTTTACATTTGTCAATGTTAAACTTCATTTGCCACCTCTCAGCCCATCTGTTCAACCTTTCCAGATCCTGTTGCAGCAGCAGCATAGCGTCAGTAGTGTCCTTAACGACCCTGCCAACCTTTGTATCATCTGCAAACTTAGACATTAAACTTGATATCCCATCATCAATATCATTCATAAACACCGAAAACAACAATGGACCCAACACTGAACCTTGAGGAACTCCACTAATAACATTAGTCCACGTTGAGCAGTGTCCATTGATTACCACTCTCTGTCTTCTGCCACTCAACCATCCCCTTATCCATAGCAGCAATTTGCCTCCAATGCCACACTGCTCCAATTTGTGCAGCAGTCTTCCATGTGCAACAGTATCAAAAGCCTTTCTAAGATCCAAATATATAATATCAAAGTTATTCCCTGCATCCAGTTCTTTTGTGACTACATCATAGTATCCAATCAAATTGGTCAGGCAAGACCTGCCCTTAACAAAACCATGCTGCGTCTGAGCTATAACTGAATTCTTGTCTAGATGATCCTGCATGCTTCTTTAACCAGTGCCTCCATTAATTTACCTGGAACAGAAGTTAAACTAACAGGTCTATAATTACTTGTGTCAGCCTTTGATCCTCCTTTGTGAATTGGGGTTACATTTGCACATCTCCAGTCTATGGGTACCTCCCCTGAGTCCAAAGAAGCTCTCATAATTATGGCTAGGGGTTTGCATACTTCCTTTGCTGCCTCCTTTAATATAACTGGATAGATCCCATCCACCCCAGGTGCCTTTTTTATGTTTATCCTCAACAATCTCTCCTCCACTTTCCTCTCAGTTATTACAAAATCATCCAGCTCACTGCCAATGTTTACTTTACCTACATCATTCTCCTTCCTGAATAACTCCTCATGCGTGAATGTAGATGCAAAATACTCGTTTAGATTGTTAGCCACCTGAGCAGGATCCTCAACTGTTGAACCATCAATATCCAGTGGACCAATTTGATTCATCCCTTTCCTTCTCGAGTTCAAGTATGTAAAGAACTCCTTTCTGTTTTTCTTTGCATCCTTTGCCAAGGATTTTTCGTAGTCTGCCTTTGCCTGCCTAATCTCCTTTGTGACTTGGTTACAGACCAACTATATCTATCATAGGCTTCCATGTCACCCATTAATTTGTATGTATCCCATGCATTTTTCTTCTCTGCCACATGTCTCATTAGTCCATCTGACAACCATTTAGGCCTAAACCTTGAACAATATTTCTTAGTTGGTATGTAAAGCCTGGTAGCCACCAAGATTAGTTCCTTGAATGCTTCCCATTTTGAGTTTGCTGTTGGTAACATCATCAGTTGGTCCCACTGTATAGAATTTAAATACTGTCTCAGACCATCATAGTCGCCTTTACGAAAACAAAAACCCTTCCCTTTACCTCTGATGGTAGTTACCTCCTTGAGTAAATCCCACTTCAACACACTGTGATCACTGCCACCTAGTGGTTCATTTATCTGCAGGTTCTTAATGCATGAAGAATCACTACTGATAATCAGATCAAGAGTATTGCTCCCTCTTGTTGCCTCACGAACATGCTGATGTAGAAAACAATCATCCAATAAATCCACAAAAGCCTTGCTAGTGTGCGAGTGACCAACTCACAAATTCCAGTCAATATCTGGGAAATTAAAATTCCCCATTATAAGACTCTCTGATTTACTGGCCCATTCTATTTCCCTGTACAATATATTATTATATTCATCAGAGTCATTAGGCCTATAGCACACTCCTACTCTCAATTTTGATTTCCCTATGCTTATGTCACACCAAACTGACTCGACACTGCCCTGTCCATCGATGTCAACTGGCTTCACTTCCTTTGACTTTGTGTTTCTTAATTAATAGCATAACCCCTCCTCCCCTCCTGTCCTGTCTATCCTTTCTATATACATTGTATTCCCCAAATTCCAGTTCTGCATTACTTATATCTGTGTGACACCACGTCTCTGATATCCCAACAATATCTGCCTTTGATGTTCTGAGCAATACCTCAAATTCATCAAATTTATTTACCAAACTCCAAGCATTGGTGTACATGCAGGTATACATGCACCTGTTTCTATTCTTAGCTACCCTAACACAACCCATGTGTTTACTTGTAACGCAATGACTACCAGCAGTCTCTGAAATATCCTGCATCTTGTTTTTCAGACTTCTGCTCATTTGAATAGAAGCAGTGCAAGAATCACTTCCACCTCTGCCAGTGGCTACTGTTAATCTATTAGTCCTTGTATCCCCCCCAACTAGCAGTTTTCCGACCCACCTAACACTGCCTCGACAGCATCAGCAAAAATTCTTGCACCCTTTCTATTTAAGTGTATCCCATCCCTGTAGAAGCAATCTCTCCTGTTAACAAGTACAGTCCAGGCTGAAAAAAAATTCTACCCCTTGAGCCTTGCACAATCCCTCCAGGGCCGAATTGATCGACAAGGCTCTCATCATATACTCCCTCCTATCGTGTCTGGGCAGAATTGCAGACACTTTCAAGTTCAACCCTAATTCACGGCTTTTTTTCAACAGTGACCTGTACTTGCAAAGTAATTCCGCCGGTCTCCTACTCTTAATATCATTAGTGCCAACGTGTACAACTATATCACCTTTTGTGCCCTTAAAAGATGATATCCGCTCTACAACGTCATCAACATTTGCCCCTGGCAAACATACCCTGGTCCTATTCCACTTATCCTTTTTACAAAGCATGTTCCCCGTTTCCCTGACAATAGAGTCACCAACAACTACTAGTTCCTGTGGGACCAGCGCATTCTGCCTAGGGGGCTGCCCCTGTGTTGCCTGATGACCAAGTGCAAGCTCTGGCGTTGATGTGGGCAGCTGAGAGCTTGATGGGCCCCTCAATTTATTTCCTTCGAGGGCATCCACCCTGTCCTTCAAGGTCTCATAAAGGCCCATAACAACGCTGAGTTGTTGCCTGATTTCCTTGCACTCCTTACATCGTGCACACACAAAGACATCCCCCTTGGCAGTATCATGTCCCGTACCCGACTGCTCCGCAAACATCAAGCAAACAGTGCATTTTAATAGACTGTGATTCAGAGGGCAACTGCCCCCCTCAGTTCTCCCCTGAACCACAGCACTCCCATTAGCTTGAGCCTTTTGCTTTGCTGCTCTGGTCAGAGTCATGATTCCAATTTAATTCAATAAAATTTAAAACAAAAATTAAATCCTTAAGTTATATCCCAAAACAGTTATGTTATATATATATATATATATATTTTTTTTTTTTTTTTTTTTTTCGGTATCTAGTGTTCCCTTTATACAACTTCCGTATCACGTGTACCACTATAGTTATGTATTAATTATTTGTTACGATTAAGTCGTTATATATATATTTATAGAGTTAAAAATACAATTTAATTGACAATAAAGTTTATCAAGATTAATAGATTTACTGATTAATTGACAATATTATATTATGCAGTATACTACACTAAGCTTATGCTATCGTGTAAAAATGGCGGGAATTCACGAACGGTATTTCTACGGACTCGGAAGTATTGATTAGCTTCGAAATCTCGCTATCTCAATTTAGAATAAACTAAGGATCCTGACTAGGTCTATAATCTACTTATAGAAGATAATTTGATATAACAATTGGTTAATAAATCGACTAAATTTGGTTAAAAGACCTCTCGTTCAATTTGTGACACGTGGATTTGATACAGTTACCGATACTAAGTAATATCTACGAAATCTCTGTCTAAGTTAAACTTTAAACTAAGTATCGTAACTAGGAATATAGAGCTACTCTAGAAAATAAGTTAATATGACAATTTAAACTAATAAAGCAGAAAATATATCAAGAAAAACTTCTATGTTTGAAGAGCTTTAAGGAGCAATGTCTGCACAGGCTAACCTCGCCCCCAGACTCCGACTAATGTTATTAGTGGAGTCCCTCAGGGTTCAGTGTTGGGTCCATTATTGTTTTCTGTATTTATAAATATTGATGATGGTATATCAAGCTTAATGTCCAAGTTTGCAGACGATACAAAGGTTGGCAGGGTTGTTAAGGACACTACTGATGCTATACTGCTGCAACAGGATCTGGTAAGGTTGAGCAGATGAGCTGAGAGGTGGCAAATGAAGTTTAACATTGACAAATGTAAAGTACTACATATGAGAAACAGCAACCCTAGAGCAACGTATCAACTCTGCGGTACTACACTGACAGTGGTAGAGAATGAAAAGGACCTGGGGGTAATTGTGCAGGCAGATATGAAGTTCTCTGATCAGTGCAGACGGGCTGCAAGAGTAGCTCATGGTGTCTTGTCAATGATATACAGGAATTTTTCTAGCAGGGATAAGAAGGTGATTATTCCTTTGTATAAGTCAATGGTCAGGCCACACCTTGAGTACTGTATACAGGTCTGGAGGCCTCTTTTCAAGAAGGATATAGAGCTGCTGGAATGAGTACAGAGAAGGGCAACAAGATTAGTGAATGGAACAAAGGGTTGCTCTTATGAAGAAAGGCTTAAGTTTTGCAAATTACAGTGTCTGGAGACTAAGCACCGGCAAGGTGATCTGATAGAGGTGTATAAAGCCTTGAATGGTTTGAGCATGCTTAGAATAATCTTGCTTAGAATAATCACTTGAGAGCGCATTCATTCAAATTGAGGAAAGAAAGATGTAGGATAGATGTGTGGAAATTTGCCTTTAGCCAGCGTGTAGTTGGTTGGTGGAACAGACTTCCATCCCTTGCTGTGGAAATTGATAGCCTAAATAAATTTAAGGCTCAGCTGGACAGGTATTTCGAATGAACGGAGGGGTGAAGTGTTTTTTTTTTTTCTTTTTTTTTTGGCTGATGCTGCATAAGCTTGCTTTCTTGCATCATATGCCTCTACTAATACATCATATGCCTCTACAAAGCAGATAACTGTTCTAAATGCACTTCATATGACAATGAGTGCCTGGAAAGAAGTTTCTGAAACCTGCATTAGCAACTGTTTCAAAAAATGTGGATTAATTATTCATGATGGTCAATTAAGTCACAATACTGGTTATGTTGAAAAGCCTGAAGACATGGGTGAACAGGAGTTTAATGATTGGGTGGACATAGATGGTGATCTACAAGTTACTACAACTTTAACAGATGAAGCAATTGCCCAGTCTGTTACTGATAATTTTGCCAAGGAGGAGAAAATGAACCTGAATGAATTCCAGTTATAAAACAACAAACTTGCAAAACTATAGCCATCCTGAGGAGAGTGTTGGAAGAAACTGGTGCACGTGATCATGAATATAGACTATGTAGTGATTATTTAAAGCAATCTAAAATAAGTGACTACTGTATTTTAAATTATAATCATTTTACAAAGTGTTATGTCTAATTAATATGTATTTTAATTAAACATAACACTTAATTAATATGTATATTAATTAAGCTATGTACATAAGTATAAATTTATTTTTATTTTGCCAACCTGTATAATATTCTTCCGATTTTCATTGGAAGAATGTTAACCAGAATTTAATTGTGGTAATAAAGTGTAATTTATATCTTTATTTTATAGCCTGTAGAATATATTTGTCGATTTTTCACTTATTAGAATCGTCATTTATTAGAATCAAAATTCAATTTGCAAACGTGATCACTATAATATGGGCGCTTACTGTATATACGTATGTATATGTGTGTATATATATATATATATATATATATATATATATTTTTTTTTTTTTTTTTAGAAAAAAAGCACTACATAGATCACTTGATCGCTGAGCCACTTGTCACCCGAGGCTAAGTCTCCTGTCAATTTACACATTTAGCCAGAAGTGTAGAAATATGTTTAATTTCCTAGTGGTTTAAAAATGAGAGTCCACTTGTATGTTGTCTACTGAGTGAATAAAGCTGATACATATATTATTAGTAGCAGCAGCAAATAATGCAAATAAGCAACCTTATACAGCATCAGCCAAAAAATAAAAAACACCACCCCATCTAAACTATCCAACCCCTGTAATAATATCTAATTCTTCCTCAGAGTTATTCAAACTACCCACTTCCACAACACCAACAGTAATTTGTTCCAACAATCAGTTACACTCTGGCTGAAAGCAAATTTTCTCACATCTATCCTCTAACCATCCTTCATCAATTTATATCCCATTGTGTGTATTGTCCAAGAAAGAGTAAGGATACCACCACCACCATTAAGTTTACTTGATCCATTTAAAATTATAAACATTTCAAATCAGGTCTCCTCACTTGATCGCTGGTCTCCTCACAAGTGCCTAGTTTCCACGTACTGCAATTTGCAGGACTGAACTCTTTTGTTGTAAGAGTACTTCTTTCTGTTCTTGACAAATCTGGTTGTTCTTCTCTGCACCCATTCCAAAAGATTATCCTCTTGCTCAGAATAATCACCTGAGAGGGCATAAATTCAAATTGAGAAAAGACAGATAGATGTGTGAAAATTTGCCTTTGGCCAGCAGGTGGTTGGTTGGTGGAACAGACTTCCATCCCTTGTCGTGGAAGTTGATAGCCTAAATAAGTTTAAGGCTCAGCTGGACAGGTATTTCGAATGAACAGAGGGATGATGTGGCAGTGGTTTTTTTTTTTTGGCTATTGCTGCATAAGCTTGGTTTCTTGCATCATATGCCTCTACTAATGCTAATGCTAAGTAGTAGACTGAATAATGTGGTAACAAAGATATGAGACGTAAATGACATCATATCCATAAAGGTTACTATTCTTCACGTTTCTTTTAGGCATCTTGGGATAATATTCGATAAAAAATTATCATTCTTGCCACATATTCAGAATCTTTTGAAGAAGTTAAAACTTTTACCGCCATGTTATTTAAAAAAAGGGAACTCTCAGAATTCTCAGGTTTAAAAAAGGGAACTTTCAGAATTCTATAATACACAGTTTTTATTCTAATCGTTACATATGCAGCCAGCATATGGTTTCACAGAACCAAACTGTACAGTTCAAACCAAATTAGACAGTGTTCAACGGACCTTTTTGCTAGCTCTTCTGAGAAATTGTAGAACAGTTTTAACTGCATCTTTACAAGCTTCATTACCTCTGGATCTACATCTCAGATACACAAGTTTTGCTTACTATATTCATAAAGGATGTCCTCTAACTTTTTCTGATTTGGACTATGATCTCATTGCCAATCCAAAGAATGAAAAAGCGAAATGTTGGCAGTGAGCTACATAAAAGACGGCAAGTGAGATGTAATTCCCTGACAAAAGGAGCGGTGAAGAGATGTTTTATACCTGATATTAAATTCACTACCTAAAAAAAAATCAGGTTTGGTTCTACCCAAACCTTGTTACATCATACATTTTAACTGGCCATTGTTCTGTGAAAGCTTATTTTCTTAAATTCTAGCTATGTCAGATACAGGTTCCTGTTGTGCCTCTGAAGACTAGAGTGATGTCTTATTCTTTTGCCTAGTTTACCAGGATTTAAGGCAAACATTATGTAGCATAGTACATAATTTCTTTCCTGGAAATGAAAGGTATCTTATTGCAAATCAAAATGCCTTCTCAGCTCTACAGCAATTTGCTATGCAGGTTTTTAACATGACGCTGATTACTGAATTGACTTCTGTACTCAACAAAACTACTTTTACAACCCTCCTGTGTTGAAGTTCAGTTTTTTTTTACATGGGCTTCATTATTTCCTTAGGGTAGTGCTAACTTTTTTTATTTTCCCCTTAATTATTTTATTCTTTAATATTAATAATTTTTATTATTTTAATATTTTATTTATTTATTTATTCTTTTATAATTTTAAAACTTTAATTATTATTTTATCCATGTAATTTTTTTTTCTAAAATTGTTATTTATTCTAGTCCTTTTGGGGGACAGATTTTTTTTATGTAAACTGGAGACCAGCGAGACCACATCAGGATAGAGACAGGATTTTCACCTGATTGTACCCAAATTTTAGTTTCCTGGGTATTGGAACTGCTGGCATCCACTGGTATTACACTATCTCCAGTGGATGTGGGATTCTTTGTGGTCTTCACCACTGTACTTGAATATAGGAGACTGCTACACCCATGCAACTTGTGCTTCTTCCTATGGATGCTGGTAATAATATTTTTAGTTTAGTATGTATATCATTGGGGCGTGCCTCCTTATAGCATGAATTGGTACTGGGAAGCAGCCTTCCTGGTTGCTAAGTGGCCAGAAACAACTAAACAACACAACGGCGCGTGCGCACACACACACACACACACACACACACTCACTCACTCATTTTTGGCCATTCTACAAAGTTTTGTATATCATCACAGAGAACCATGGTGGAGTTGAAGGGGCTGTCTTACATAAGACACAACACATGTCCATATTCTTTTAGGTATTTTGATTACAAAATAAAAGAGCTTTGATATTGTAAATATTTTATTGATCAGTCACAAATTTCCATAATTTCAGCTGGAAGACAAGATACAAATGAATTTATACCTAATTTATGTATTTGGGCCTAATAGCCTAATTTCCATGTGACTGTTATCAAAGAATGAGTGATCTATCATGATTTGATACAATCAATAGAAGTGTGTTGACCAAATACTGAAGCCATGCTTTAACTACTGGCTTTCTTACTAACCCAATCAAATAGCTGTACATGTATTTTTCTGCATTTTATATGCATGTTTATAGAATGATTGTCCTCAATCTCCCTTGGCAAGCAATGGACCATTGTGTTAACTGAAACATGCCATATTGTCTGTATACATGTCTCCGGTGCCTTATCTGCATGAATGGTAAGTGAGCAGAAATGAGCCTCTCTGTTACTAATCCAACCTTGGTAAATGCAATGGAATTTCTGGGTAGACAAAGCCATTCACTTAGATAGCACTGGAATAGTGTTGTTCTTTAGTGATCCTCTATAGCTAGTACACATAAGGATCCCATCACATTGAGAAATGCCTTGCGTTTCAATTGGTGTATCTTTAGCAGCTGGTTTCTTTGTGTCATTTTCGAACCATAGATGATTGAAAATATAGAACAGAAATCATTTTTCATAAATCTCCTTTCAAACTCTCGGTGCGCATTCTTATGTAAGCGGTAGTCGGCATAAGGAAAAGGAGCTTGATCATTTACACTCATCTGCTATGCAATTGGAGAAATGTTCTGTTGTACATAAATTATACTCACTTCAGGTACATCATTGTTAGATGGAGTGGCATTGCTAAATCCAGTGCTCGATTTTCTGTTTGTCTTTTACGCAATCTCGATAGTCTTTGTCTTTCTGGTGTACTCATTGCAACCTCCATCTTTATTTTCTTAGGTTGGCTTGCTCTTGACAACGCTTTGCATTTGACTTCTTTGTTTTTTTTTTTGGCTGATGCTGCATAAGCTCATACACTTGCTTTCTTGCATCACATGCCACTATTACTACTACTACTTTGTCATCGTTGAACACAAGGCTATATCATACTATTCAACAAATAGCTACAAACAAATGGGAAACAAACTTTATAAATCAACCAGATAATTAATTGTTCAGCATGCCCAGAAAAGTACTATGGGAAAGAATATTCTAGATCTGATCATCATGCGTGAACCAGATAATGTTAGAGGACCGACGATACAAGAACTGTTGGCTGGAAGTGATCACAGAGTTGAATGATGAGGAGAGAGAGAGAGAGAGAGAGAGGTAGCAGTTATTAAAGGAAAAGGTTTCAATTTCAGGAAAGGAGACTATGATAACTTAAGGTATTCATCATTCTACTCTTCCGTTTTGCACGGGTTGGGTCCCTATTTGGAAATCAACCTCCATTGTTGTCTGTATTCACCTCTGTTAACTGGGGAGATATAACAGCTCACAGAGCACAAATATCCATTAGAGTTACAGTATTCTTTTAAAGCTAAAGTTACAGAAGCCTTGAATTGATATATACGATTAAGCAAATTAGCAACATGTACGACAATACCCGATATTCTTCCTAATGAGATAGAACATGTGTTGAAGAAAATGAAGAATCAGAAAGCCCCGGAGGAAGATGAAGTTACTGTAGAGTTCTTATAAATTGGGAGGAAGAGACATGACAGAAAAACTGGCAAGACTCTTCACAAAATGCATTAGAAAAGGTATGACACCTAACGAGTGGAATAATGCAATCATAGTTTTGCTGCATAAGAAAGGAGATAAATCAGAAATTGGAAATTATAGACCAATTAGCTTGTTATCCCACATCTACAAATTACTAACAGATTAGAAAGAATACTTGATGAGAATCAACCGAAAGAGCAAGCTGGCTTAATGGAGAAAGCAAATGAATATAAAACACCATTATGCCTGGAATTTGTGAATTATGAAAAGGCATTTGACTCCATATAGCATAAGGCAATGTTTTGGGCACTCAAAAGACAAGGCATAGATACCCCATATATTATGATTTTGAAGAAAATATATGAGAACGCTACCTCCTTTATTAGACTAGACAAAGACAGTAGCAAATTTAAAATTGAGAAAGGAGTTTGACAAGAAGACGCAATATCTCCGAAGTTGTTTACTGCTGCCCTTGAGGAAGCTTTCAGAAGATTAGACTGGTCGCAGAAAGGAGTCAATGTGAATGGAGAGTACCTAAACCATTTACTATTTGCAGATGACACTGTGGTCATAAGCCATGATCCCAAAGAATTAGAGGAAAATCTTAATCAGTTATGCAGAGTTAGTAAGCATTTTCGACTAAAGATGAATATGGCTAAAACAAAAGTAATGATGAACAAGTATGCCACAGAAAGAGACAATGATTGAAGGAGCAGTAATTGAAAAGGTGGAGTCATATACTTATCTGGGGCAAGTCATTAGCTGTAATAATGATAAATGGCTGGAAGTCAAGAGAAGAATAAATTTTGGATGGATAGCATTCAGGAAATATAGTCACATACTGAGGAGCAATATCTCAATTTGTCTGAAACGTAAAATAATGAACCAATGTATACTCCCCACCATGACTTATAGAATTGAAACCTGGGCACTCACCAAAAGAATGGAAGCGAATCTGAGAACTACACAGCAAAGAATGGAACGAATTATTTTGGAAATCAAACTGTTAGAGAAGAAGAAACACATGGATTAGCTAGCAAACTCAAGTAAAGGACATTCTTATCAAAACTAAAGAACTAAAATGGTCTTGGGCAGGGCACATAGCTCGAAGACATGATGACAGATGGACTAAGAAAATAACAGAATGGTACCCAAGAGGAGCTAGAAGAAAACATGGAAGACAACAACCGAGATGGACAGATGAAATTCATGAGTTTGTGGGTAGTAAATGGATGGCCATTGCACAAAACAGAAGGAACTGGAAAATTGCTGGAGAGGCCTTTATCCTGCAATGGATTGAAAATGGCTGATGATGATGATTAAGCAAATACAACATGAGGAGGATTCTGAGAATGGACAAATAATGAACTAGCCACTTTAATAAGAGCAGAAAAAGAAGACTTTGAAAAGTTGAAAAAAGGACTATAAATTGATTTATAATAATACCACAGAAGGCTAGGCTGTCATGGGCAGATTATGATAAATTGTTGGCTAAGGTAGCAAAGAATAAAGGACATGTAAATTAAAGGAGGAGGAAAAAACAAATCACATTGGAGCATTGTGTAATGGTACAGGAAAGTCTTAGATAAGCCAGCTAATGTTGTGGATGGATTGAACAAATACTTTCTATCAGTATTTAACAAAGAAAGGTCCTTCATGATGAGAAAGTGTGTGGGTGAAGAAAGAAAGTAAGGTCTTTAGTGAGGGGGAAGTGTGTGAGTGAAACATGAAATTAGTGATATTGAAATTTCAGGTTATTAGAAAAGCTTTCAAGCCTAAAGATGAATAAAATATATGATGATGAATATTTTACAAAGGAGGTTAGGCAAGTGAAGGCAGATTATGAGAAATCTTTGGCAAAGGATGCAAAGAAAAACAGCAAAGATTTCTTTACTTATGTAAATTCTAGAAGGAAGGGGGTGAATCAGATTGGTCTATTTTATATCGATGGTTCAACTGTTGATTATCCTGCTCAGCAAGCTGAGCAAGTATTTTGCTCAGACAAACTGAACAAGTATTTTGCATCTACGTTCACATATGAGGAACTCTGTAGGCCAGAAGCTTATCAAACTCTAACAGGGTGCTAAATGATTTTGTAATAACTGAGAGCAAAGTGGAGGAGAAATTGTTGAAGTTAAACATAAGAAAGGCATCTGTGGTGGATGGGATCTATCCAGTTATATTAAAGGAGGCAGCAAAGGAAGTAAGCAAACCCTTAGCCATAATTATGAAATCATCTTTGGATTCAGGGGCAGTCCCCACAGACTGGAGATGTGCAAATGTATCCCCAATTCACAAAGGGGGATCAAAGGGTGGCAGGAGTAATTACAGACCTGTTAGTTTATTTTCTGTTCCAGGGAAAATAATGGATTCAGTGGTTAAAGAAGCAATGCAGGATCATCTAGACAAGACTGCAGTTATAATTAAGACACAACGTGGGTTGTTAAGGGGAAATCTTGTCTAATCAATTTGATTGGATACCACAATGCGGTCACAAAGGAACTGGATGCAAAATATAATTCTGATATCATATACTTAAATAAATAATAAATTAATAAATAAATTTTCTGTTTATACTCCAGGATGACCACACGACCAGAGGAGGATGCGGAAAGGTCAGGGAATGACCACCGCATATCCCAGAGCAATATGGCCTTAGTTGCTAATGCTCCTAAAAACCAAAATAACAAACAATAACAACATAACGATCAGAGGAGTTCACAAGATAGAGAGAATACAAGAAACAGCACCATGTTTTGTAGTCAGGGACTTGAACCCTGATCACTCAAAACGTGTACTTATGCATCCTCGTGCCTGACCACTTGGCTACGGCCACCATAGTCGAGTGGTCAGGCATGAGGATACTTGGATTTCAGGAAGGCTTTTGATACTGTTTCACATGAAAGACTGCTGTACAAATTGGAGCAGTATGGCATTAAGGGCAAGTTGCTGCTCTGGATAAAGGGATGGTTGAGTGGGAGAAGACAGATGGACACTGCTCTTCATGGACTAATGTTATTAGTGGAGTCCCCTAGGGTTCGATGTTGGGCCCATTGTTTTTTATATTTATCAATGGTATTGATGAAAGTATATCAGGCTTAATGTATAAGTTTACGGGTGATACAGAGGTTGTTAATGATTGTCAGTAGGTATGCTACTGCAACAGGATCTAGAAAAGCTGGGCAGATGGGCTGAGAAATGGCAACTGAAGTTTAACATTGACAAATGTAAAGTACTGCATATTAGTAGCAGTAACCCGGAGTAATGTACCAACTCAGTGGTACTACACTCAGGGTAGTGAAGAATGAAAAAGATTTGGGGGTAGTGACACTTAAGGGAGGTGTCAGATACAAAGTTTTCTGAACAGTGTAGACAGATGACGAGAACAGCCCATGGGGTCTTGTCAATGCTATACAGGAATTTTGCTAGCAGGGATAAGGAGGTGATTATCCCTTTGTATAAGGCAATGGTCAGGCCACACCTTGAGTACTACATACAGGTCTGGAAGCCTCATTTCAGAAGGATATGGAGCTGCTGGAATGAGTACAAAGAAGGGCAACGAGATTGGTGAGGGGGAACAAAGGGGTGCTCTTACCAAGAAAGACTTAAGTTCTGTAAGGAGATCTGATTGAGGTGTGTGTGTGTGTGAGGGGAACAAAGGGGTTGATCTGATTGAGCACGGAGAATTCTCAAGTGCATTTCAGAATGCACTTGAGAATTCTCGCATTCTCCAAATGAAAATTCTCTCATTTGGAGAATTTCTCCAAATTTGGAAATATCTCCACTCTGAAGAAAATTAACCCGCTATGCTTATTGGGGAATTGGAGGTGGGGGTAATAGGTTCAATAGGCTCCTAGTTCCTTCTAATCATTCATTAGAAGGAACTGGGAGCTTAATGCACTAAATAAAATCCAGACCACTTCGTCTCTCTCTCTCTCTCTCTCTCTCTCTCTTCTTCCTCCTCCCCAGAAAGGATATCATATGAATTGGACCTCATAAGTCCAATTACTCTTTGTGACACCAATTGAAATGGGCTGTTTTCTACAGTGATGTAAGATAGAGTTAATGCTCCTCTTTGCTAAAGCCTAAAAGCAATTTATAGGTTTTTTTGGATGTCAATCTTTTTGTTCTATATCTAAATGTTACTGATGCCAAAGAACTTCAATCTCAGTTTATCAGAAACAATAACACTAAATATTTTATTTATAATAGTATATTTTACATTAGTTCATTCCAAAAATATACTCGAAGAAATTTCTAGTTTGTGCAATAAAATAGTTAATATCTATAAAATTTTATATTTAGAATTTCTGGAAATGATTAAAATTAAGCCTAATGTCTTCACATAAATTCTTGTGCTTTATCTGCTTCACCTGAAAGGTACAAATATAAATTAAAATTTATAAAATGAATTACATTTTAAACGAAGTGTGACTCAGTGCAAAAATAGTGGGTCACACTTTCTGCATTTTAAGTTAAGGAAAATTTTTTTTATTATACCCTGATTATTTTTTGTATAAATTAAGTAGCTTGTAAGACGTAAATGTGTGATGTTGAAGGACATAACTCACCCAGGAAAAAAATATTAATAAAAAGGAAACACACTCACTGCATTTTAATTGGGCTTGATTTAATCTGTTATACATTATCAAAACCATTCCTGAATATGTTTGTTCATAATATTAGTTTTGTGTTTTGCATCTACATAGATAAATCATGTCATTCAAAAAGTCTTACCAGGAATAAAATTTATGATTTTAACTAGACTTTAATGAGTTATTTAAATACAAAATTAAGTGACTAATGCATTTTCACAAATAACTAACTTTCTAAATCAGGATATTATATGCACCAGCCAAACCAGTAGTATAATGGGTAAAATAGTTTGATGTGTGTTTTATTACTTAGGATATAAGTGATAAAATTGAGACATTGGCTCTCCTCCCCCCCACAACTATTCCTTATTTTGACAGAAAAACTGAATGAAGTCTTGGATATAAATGAGTGATATAAATAAACAAGTTAGTGTTAATGTATGCAGTGTGTTAAATTACAGGTAGATTAGCAAACAGTAATAATTCCTTATTTTAACTAAAAAAAAAAAAAAAAAACTTTTATGTATAAATCCGATAATGCTTTGTTTTGTGCATTCACCATATTGCCTATTCATTTCTTGAATCTGCACAACAACAAAACATAATATCCAGTGCTTTAGCTGCAGTATGTAGTGTATGAATAGCATATGTGATATGTACAGAAAAAAAGAAAGGAAAAAACTTTCGAGCCTACAGGCCAGTAAGGCTACTGGGGGTTGATGGCTTATACCCAATAATCTTAAGGGAGGTGGCAAGTGAGTGTATTGAACCATTGAGGCTAATTATGAGAGCATAACTGGACTCGGGAGTGATTCCATTGGATTGGAAAAGTGCCAGTGTATCTCCAATACATAAGGGTAGTTCTAAGAGTGAAGTGGGAAATTACCAGCCGGTCAGTCTAACTTCAGTAGTAGGGAATATCATGGAGACAATGATCAAGGGTGGAATTCAGGATCATTTAGATAGAAATGAAATTCTGAAGGATACTCAGCATGGTTTTGTAAAGGGAAAATCATGTTGAACTAATCTGGTTAGCTATTTTGACAGTCACTCGAGCTGGACTTAGCGAATAATTTCAACATTGTTTATTTGGATCTTAGCAAAGTATTTGACTCAGTCCCACATGAGCAGTTACTTTATAAGTTGTAACAGGTTGGAATCACAGGGAAAATCCTTAGATGGATAGCTGGATGGCTTCAGAGCAGGAGGCAGAAGGTTGTGATAAATAGTTATTCCTCAGATTGGGTTAATGTAAGAAGCGGGATTCCTCACGGATCAGTATTAGGATCACTGTTGTTTCTGATTTTCATAAATGACATCGATGAAGGGACAGAGGGCATGATGTCTAAATTTGCAGATGATGTAAAGATTGGTAGAGAAGTTAATGATCACTGCCAAGCAGAGCTTCTTCAGGGGAACAGTAACCCCAAAATAATTTATATACTTGGTGGAGTTGAACTAAAGTTGGTAGTCGAGAAAAGAGACTTTGGTATTTTGATACGGTCAAATATGAAGTTCTCCGAGCATTGTAGACTGGTTGCAAGGAATGCCCATGGTGTTCTATCGATGATTTATCAAACATTTGCTAGTAGAGATAAGGATTTCATAATCCCATTGTTAGACCATACATGGAATGCTGTGTTCTCAAGTATGGAGACTGCACCCAAAGAAAAACAATTGTTCTTCTTGAAAGGTGGTGCCTCCGTGGGCAGGAGCAGCAGCACGTAGCACACGCTTCTTGATTAGACCGGGGTTCGAGCCCGTGACCACCAGATACGGAGAATGCGGAAAGGGCAGGAAATGACCACCACATATCCCCGGAGCAATATGGCCTTAGTTGCTAATGCTCCATAAAACCAAATAATAACAACTTCTTGAAAGGTTTCAAAGACGGGTAACTCACCTAATGAGATCGGCAAAAGGGTGTCCGTATGAGAAAAGACTTTGAATATGTGGGTTGCAGAGCTTGAAAACCTAGACACCTTAGAGAAGACTTGATTGAGGTGTTTAAGACTCCGAAAAGCATAAGTAAAATGAATGAGGACGGAATTTTCAAGGTTATAAATGATTCTAGAACTAGGGGCCATAATTTCCAGTTATAGGGGGAGATGTTTAGACTGGATTGCAGGAAGTTTTATTTTACCCAGTGAGTTATAAATTACGTACATGGGTGATAGAGGCTGACAGTTTGGGGAAATTCAAAAGGTCAGCTGGATACCTACGGGAGGAGGGAAACACATAGGTTGTCTATTTCCTTTTCTCTTATTAATTATTATTATTATTTTTTATTTATTTTTATTATTTTTTTAATTAAATTTTTTTGGCTGGTGCAGCAAAAAAAAACAGGGTTTTCTTTTTTTGCCCTTGATATTACTCTTCTTCTAGACTCAACCTACACAAATTTCAAATTCGTCCTACCATGGAATGTTATTGAAATAATTACACTCAAACACCAGCCAAGCGGTTAAAATTTTACTATAAAATAAAATGAGATATAAAATAAAAATGATACAAATATTGATTAAACTAGACTATTACAATAAATACAATAAAATAGGTTAAAACAATTTAAAAAAAAAATGCTAAAATCGTTAAAATATACTAAAATACCGAAGCTTTCGAAGACCACTGTCTCCTTCCTCAACAGTGTACTATTACTGGCACGACACATCCTTAAGTAACAGGCCCATGGCACTCAAACACGTGATTCACCAGGCACATAGTCGGCATTTCCCACTTGCATACCGGAAACGGAAGTGGCTCAGGAGCATGCCATACAAAATCGATCATCACGTCTGAGGACAACTGCCTTAAACAGGGGGTGTAAACGCATACCCCTGTCACTGTTGATAGTATTATGACTAGATGCACCGATTCGTAAGCTCCCGAGCCACTTGCATTCCCAGAACCCATGGGCACGGTCAGTTATGAACCGTGTCTTCAGGGGAGATCCGATGTTGCTTCTCCCAGAAATGCTCTGCCACAGCAGATCTCCCAGAGTTCGCAGTCTTTATAGTGGTTGTGTGCTCCCCCAGATGGTCTTTTATACGTAGCCCCATCTCCCCTGCATAGCACTCCTCACAATCCGGGCACTTGATCTCATAGACCACACTACTAGTGGAGTCTTGGATTACGGGGTCTTTAACTTGTGACATCACTGTGTGCAACTTCCGTCCCGGAAGTTGCGCACAGCGGGTCTGGCACTCCTGCAATGACCGTACAACACGTTCAGAAAGGCCTGGATAGTAAGGGATGTATGCGGTGGCCACTGGGGCACGCGACTCCCTACGATTGGGCTCAACCCTATTAATATATTTGTCCAAGCCCCTCTGGGGGTAACTGCACTTCCTGAGGTCTGCCGTGACCCTACATATTTCCATTTCTCTATCCTCGGGGGTACTACAGTGGGTCCACACCCTGTTTAGTAATGCCCTGGCTACACTATTCTTATGTTGATAAGCCTGTGCCGAGCTATAATGAATATATTGGCTACGGCACATCGGCTTTCTATATACTGTTGTCTTTAATCTAAGACCATCTCTACTAACCAGGACATCTAGAAACGGGAGGGTCCCAGCTGTTTCCACCTCCAAGTTAAATTGTATAAATGGGGAGAAGCTATTAAGTAAGTCGAGCACTTCATCTTCCTTCCCCTTTTTTATAATGGTATCATCTACGTATCGCTTCCACTCGTGTACGGGGAAATCAATCCAACTGGTGAAAAAGCCTGGTTTCTAGTTCCTCCATGGCTAGATTAGCCACAATAGTGCTAATGGGAGGAACCCAAAGCCGTGCCATGGACCTGTTTATACATAACATTTTGAAAAATCATGGTAGTGCTAGCAAGGCAGAACTCCACACCTTTACAGATATCATCGATACTTAATAGACATCTGGCACTTAAGGTATCATCCTATTCTACAGCTAATTTTACACAATGCACCCCATGTGTAATGGGGATACACGTAAACAAAGATACCACATCAAAGGAGATCATGAGTTCATCTTCCCTTATAAAATGATTTCTTATAAAATTTACAAATTCCTTGCTGTCCTTAATTACCAAACTAGAGTGTCTCACTATAGGAGAAATAATGCTGGTTAGAAATCCCGATAAGGCATATGTAGGACTGCCCACAAAGGATACTATTGGTCTCAATAGAACACCCACTTTATGTTTCCTTGGGAGGCCATAGAACAGCTTTTCTATGGCCTGAGAAGTAACTTCTAATACTTCTCAGGTAACGACCTGAGAAGTATTAGAGATGTATTGGATTGATGTTAGAATATATTAGCAGTAATCTAACCTTGGTGTGTGTGCAACTTCCAGGACGGAGGTTGCACACAGTGGTGTCGCAAGTTAAAGACCCTGTAACCCAAGACTCCACTAGTAGTGTGGGCTATGAGATCAGGTGCCCGGATTGTGAGGAGTGCTATGTGGGGGGAGACGGGGTGACGTTTAAAAGACTGTATGGGGGAGCACACAACCGCTATAAAGACTGCGAACTATGGGAGGTCTGCTGTGGCAGAGCATTTCTGAGAAAAGCAACATCGGATCTCCCCTGAAGACGCGGTCATAACTGACCATGCCCATGGGTTCTGGGAATGCAAGTGGCTCGAGAGCTTACAAATCGGTGCATCTAGTCATAATACTATCAACAGGGACATGTTTTTACACCCCCTGTTTGAAGCAGTTGTCCTCAGACGTGATGATCGATTTCGTATGGCACACTCCCGAGTCACTTCCGTTTCCGGTGCGCAAGTGGGAAATGCAGACTATGTGCCTGGTGAATCACGTGCTTGAGTACTTAAGGATGTGTCATGCCAGTAATAGTACACTGTTGAGGAAGGAGACAAGTGGTCTCCAAAAGCTTAGGTATTTTAGTATATTTTAACATTGTTTTAACCTATTTTATTGTATTTATTGTAATAGTCTAGTTTAACTGATATTTGCATCATATTTATTTTATTTTATAGTAAAATTTTAACCACTTGCCTGGTGTTTGAGTGTAATTATTTCAATATGGAATTACCCAGCCCCATAGGCCTTTTTGAAGACATGGAATAGTATTCCCATATTTTGGGTGGTGTCCCCAAAACCTCTATCAAACTTCTGTACTCCTTTCAAAAGAGGCAGACAGGTTAATTAATGTCCCATCAATTTTCAGTTCTGCACATGTCTTTTCAGTAGATACTCAGCATCCATTCACTGTCCGTCCCACTCCAAACTCACAAAAGCAATTTTTCCTCTTCCTCGTTTAACCCTTATACTTCTATTTTCATTACCATTTAGAAATTCAGGTCTAATGTCAGCAGGTATCTTCTGTCTTCTCAATCCATACATAGTACTAAGTGCAGTTAGGTTTTAATGTTTCATGTTTGAGGTTTTTTTTTTTGGGGGGGGGGCTACAATAACTTTATACTAAAAAATCTTGTCTTTCCTGCCAGTTAAACTCAATCTCAGTCTTTTTTAATTTTCAATGAATGGACACTATATCACTATATACTTTCTAGTAACAATCAAAAATTCTAATGGACACTATATTCCACGTTTTGCTCAGGGCATAACTTTACACCTGCTATCTCTTTTCTCTTGTTTGACTTAGTAAAACAGGTGTGCTTATAAGGCTAATCACTACGTAATTTTTGGTCAATTGCCAAGCCAGTAAAAATTACAATTCAACCTTACGGTATTCTCAAATTTACATATATTTGGAAATATTCCCGTAGTTTTCTGTTTATGCTGGCTGTATGTCTTCTGGGTATTTGATGATGTCATTTATTAAACATTAACTCAATGCTCCACCATTTTGGGTAATTAATACCTTTTCTTACCAATAGATCGCCCATGACAAAAGAAACGATTATCATTTGCATCATGTAAAATAGTGAAAGACTACAATACCCTAAGCTTTTCTTTCCATTAGGTGTTTGTTGACTACATGCTTCGGTACATTGTAACTGTAACTATTTCTTAAATTTTTACCAATTAATTTTACTGGAGTGTATAATTTTTCATAGTGTGATCCCATGAATACCAAAAAGACGAAGCCCTATCACTACCATGAAGAATGGGAGATGGAGTACTTTTTTTTGTAATGATCAATAACAAGTGTTGTTTAATTTGCATTGCTACCATTACCAAGGAGGAAATCTGGAAAAACATTTTAAAATAATTCATAACAAATATGTAGTTAAATATCCACCTTGACTGAATTATGAAAGTCAAAAATTATAGAACTGAAAAGATGCCTTTCTGCTCAACAGTCAACATTTACAAAGAATATATAAGTCAAAATCAGCTACAGTTGTGTCTTACCGAGTGAGTTATATTCTTACAAAAAATAAGAAACCTTTTAGTGATGGATTAGTATTTAAAGATGCATTTTTAGAGGCAGAAGATTCTTTATTTTGTGACTTTAAAAATAAGGCAGAAATAATTTCTGCCATCAGTGATATGCAGTTGTCATGTAATACTGTGACACGGTGAGAGGATGAAATAAATTCTCATTTGAAAGAGCAATTAATGAAAGATATTGAAAATTGTACTGCATTTTCCATACAAGCAGATATAAAAGAATCTACAGATATAAAATATGTATCCTAGCTTATCATTTTTATTTGGTTTTTAAAGACTTTTCCACCAAGGAAGAATTACTAACAGTTATTTCACTGAAAGGTACAACTTGAGGTGAGGATGTGTTTAACAGTTTTAAGAACTTTACTAACGGCATTCATTTAACTATTTATAAGATTGTCGCAATAACTACAGATGGAGCTCCAGCTATGACAAGTAGCTAAAGCTTCGTCATTGCATTATTCACCAGCAAGCCTTGTGTGCTAAAATACTGATTATGAAAGATATCATGGATATACCATTTAAGATTACCAATTTGATTTGAGCAAGACGTCTTCAGAGACAACTTTTCAAATTACAAGTGGAAGAAAGTGATAACTTGGAGCACACTGAACTGATAAATAAACTGATATTCCATATGACAAGTTCCATAAATGCTTTTAAGCAAAAATGAAATCTACTTATATCTAAACAGTCACAATTAAAATTTCAAATGTTACTAATTATGACAATAATAGACATACAGAACAAATTTAAAATGTGATTTTATTTATGTCTTATCTATTGAACACAAGCATACAAGTAGAAAAGATTGCAGAGAAACTGTTGTTTGTTTAAGATGGATAATCTTTTGCTTGAAGCAGAAATAATCGCACTGTAAAACAATATTAGCATTAGTTGAGCCATATGATGCAAGACAGCAAGCTTATACAACACCAGCCAAAAAAAAAAAAAAAAAAAAAATCCCATTTCATGCATCCAGTCACTCCAAATGTTTTGTATGTCTAGTCCACCCTTAAATTTATTTAAGCTATCAACTTCCACAACAACAGATGGAAGTCTGTTCCAGCAATCAACTACCCGTTGGCTAAAGGCAAACTTCCACACATCTATTCTGCAACTGTCTTTCCTCAATTTGAATCTATGCCCCCCTCAGGTTCGTAATCTGCACAAGTGGAAGAATCCCATTAGCACTGAGCCTGCTGAAACCATTCACGGCCTTATACACCTCAATCAGATCACCTCACAGGTGCCTAGTCTCCAAATGCTGCAACTTGCAGAACTTAAGCCTTTCTTGGTAAGAGCACCGCCTTTGTTCCTCTCAATCTTGTTGCCTTTCTTTGTACTTGTTCTAGCAACTCTACATCCTTTCTAAAATGAGGTCTCCAGACCTGTACGCAGTACACAAAGATGGCCTTACCATTGCCTTATACAAAGGGATAATCACCTCCTTGTCTCTGCTAGCAAAATTCCTATATGTTATTATTATTAACCATATGGTGCAAGGAAGCCTGAGGCTTATGCTGCACCAGACAGACAGAGACAGAGAGAGAGAGAGAGAGAGAGAGAGAGAGAGAGAGAAATCACTAAGAAAGAGAAGAATGATTATATCCAGCTCAGGACCTTGGGTGTGCCAAGCAAGCTCCTGGAGCAAATCATTGACAAGACTCCATGATCTTCTCCAGCAGCCCATCTGAATTGCTGAGAGAACTTCATATCCGACTGCACAATTATCCTCAGGTCTTTTTCATTCTCCGCTTCCCTGAGTGTAGTACCACACAGTTGGTACATTTCTCTTGGATTACTGCTACCCATATGCAGTACTTTGCATTTGTCAATGTTAAATTTCAGTAGCCACTTCTCAGCCCATCTGCCTAACTTTTCTAGATCCTGTTGCAATAGCATAGTGTCTTTACTGTCATTAACATTCCTGCTAACCCTTGTATCATCTGCAGACTTATACATTAAGCTTGATATACCTTCATGAATATCATTGAAAAATACACAAAACAATAACGGGCCCAGCATCGAACCCTGGGCGACTCCACTAATAACATTAGTCCACAAAAAGCAGTGTTATCTGTATTAAATTAAGAGTTCACAAGGAAAATTTCTGGAAATATTTATTAGAAGACAAGTATCCTAACTTGCAAAAATGCACTGCAAATTTAACACCGTGTGTCAGCATTTTTGCAGATGAAAATGATAATATCATTTTCATTATGATAATAATGATATATTAAATTTGAAAGTGTCTGCAATTCTGCCCAGACACGATAGGAGGGAATACATGATGAGAGCCTTGTCAATCAATTCGGCCATGGAGGAAATGTGCAAGGCTCAAGGGGTAGAATTTTTTTCAGTGTGGTCTGTGCTTGTTAACACGAGAGAGTGCTTCTACAGGAATGGGATACACTTAAATAGAAAGGGTGCAAGAATATTTTCTGATGCTATCGAGGCAGTGTTAGGTGGGTCGGAAAACTGCTAGCTTGGGGGATTCACAGACTAAAAGGTTAAAAGTAGCCACAGGCAGAGCTGAAAGTGATTCTTGCACAACTTCTATTAAAATAAGTAGCGACTTGGAGTGAGGGGTGCTGGGGGTTTCAGGGACTGATGGCAGTCATCGTGAAACAGGTGGGTATATGGGATGTATCAGGGCGAATAGGAATAGAAATATACCAATGCTAGAAGTATAGTAAAAAAAATTTGAAGTGTTGGTCAAGACATCAAATGCAGATATTGTTGGGATATCAGAGACGTGGTGTCACACTGATATTAGGAATGCAGAATTGGAATTTGGGGAGTACAATGTGTACAGAAAGGATAAACAGGGTAGGAAGGGAAGAGGTGTGATGCTGTTAATTAAATAAAACAAAATCAAAAGAAGTGCATCCAGTTGATACAGATGAACAGTGCACTGTTGAGTCAGTTTGGTGTGACATAAGCACTGCGAAAGCAAAAATAAGAGTAGGAGTGTGTTATAGGCCTAATGACTCGAATGAATACACTGAACAATTGTACAGAGAAATAGGATGGGCTAGTAAATCAGAATGTCTTATAATGGGGGATTTTAACTTCCCAGATATTGACTGGAACTTGTGGGTTGGTCACTCACACACTAGTAAGACTTTTGTGGATTTATTGGATGATTGTTTTCTGCAGCAGCATGTTCGAGAGGCAACCAGAGAGGGTAATTCTCTTGATCTGGTTATCAGCAGTGATCATTTGTGAATTAAGAATTTGTAGATAAAGGAACCACTAGGTGGCAGTGATCACAGTGTACTGATTTGGGATTTACTTAAAGATGTAATTACCATCAGGGGAAAAGGAAAGGAAAGGGTTTTTGCTTCTGTAAAGGTGAGTACAGTGGTCTCAGAAAGTTTTTAAATTCTGTACAGTGGGATCAACTGACGATGTTACCAATAGTAAATTCTAAGTGGGAACCATTCAAGGAATTAATCGTGGAAGCTATTAAAAGTTTCATACCTACTAAGAAATATTGTTCAAGGTTTAGGCATAAATGGTTATCAAATGAACTAATGAGACTCGTGACAGAGAAGAAAAATGCATGGGATGCATAAAAATTATCAAGCGACTCAGAAGCCTATGGCAGATATAAGCTAGTCTGTAATCAGGTCACAAAGGAGGTTAGGCAGGCAAAGGCAGATTAGGAGAAATCTTTGGCAAAGGATGCTAAGAAAAACAGCAAGGATTTCTTTACTTATATAAACTCTAAAAGGAAGGGGATGAATCTGATTGGTCCACTTGATATCTATGGTTTGACTGTTGATGATCTTGCTCAGAGAGCAAACAAACTGAATGAGTATTTTGCATCTACATTCACATATGAGGAGTTATTAAAGTTTGAATTAATGCTACAAGGTTATCAAATTGTAGCAGGTTGCTTAATGATTTTGTAATAACTGAGAGCAAAGTGGAGGGGAAATTGTTGAAGTTAAACATAAGAAAGGCACCTTGGGTGGATGGGATCTATCCAGTTATATTAAAGGAGGTGGCAAAGCAACTAAGCAAACCCTTAGCCATAATTATGAGAGCATCCTTGGACTTAGGGGAGGTTCCCATGGACTGGAGATGAGAAAATGTATCCCCAATTCACAAAGGGGGATCAAAGGGTGACACGAGTAATTACAGACCAGTTAGTTTAACTTCTGTTCCGGGTAAAATAATGGAGTCACTGGTTAAAGATGCATTGCAGGATCATCTAGACAAGACTGCAGCAATAATTCAGACACAGCATGGGTTTGTTAAGGGAAAGTCTTGTCTGACAAATTTGATAGGATATTATGTGGTTACAAAGGAACTGGGTACAAAAAATAATTTTGATATCATATATTTGGATTTCAGGTAAGCTTTTGACACTGTTGCAAATGGAAGACTATTGTACAAATTCGAGCAGAATGGTATTAAGGGTAAGTTGCTACAATGGATAAAAGGATGGTTGAGTGGGAGAAGACAGAGGGTGGTAATCAGTGGGTGCTGCTCTTCATGGACTAATGTTATTAGTGGAGTCCCACAGGGTTCGGTGTTGGGTCCACTGTTGTTTTGTATATTTATCAATGATATTGATGAAGGTATATCAGGCTTAGTGTCAAAGTTTGCAGATGATACAAAGGTTGGCAGGGTTGTTAATGGCAGGAATGGCAGTGTGCTACTGCAACAGGCTTTAGAAAATTTGATCAGATGGGCTAAGAAGTGGCAACTGAAGTTTAACATTGACAAATGCAAAGTATTGCATATGGGTAGAAGTAACCCCAGAGAAACGTTCCGGTCAACCCTTCCCTATCTCTTCCATCATGCAGTATGATGACTTTTGAGGTTATGATGAACGTTTTGGCGAGATCCGGCCACTAGTTAGTACACCGGACCGAACCTATTGGTAACTCTCTAGGAGGCTTCCGGATCAGCTAGTGTATAATCTTGCTACCTCTACTCTGCCAGATAGTGACTGGAGGGAGTACAAGTAGTGTGTATGCGGGGAGCATTGTCGAGGCCACGTTATGTCAAGGATTTGGGTACATTCTTACCACGTGTACGCCATATCCAAAAATTTCATTACTTCATATAGCATGTCCCACCCACTTTTTCTTACTATTGAATACACCATGAATTGTCAAACTAATAGAGCAAGCTTATCTGCGAAAAGATCTAAACCTCCCAAGGACTTCCTAATTCATTTCACAAATATACGTGGTCTCAATTCTAATCTCAACGATGTCCATTTCCACTTACAGTCTGCCAAACCCCATGTACTTTTTCTGACAGAATCTCAGTTATCGGTTGATTCATCTACTGCTCATCTCAGATGCCCAAATTATTCGCTGTATGATTCCTTTCGCCTCAAAGGTGGTACTTGTGCATATGTCCGTTCTGATATTCCCTGTCAGACTTGGCAATTTGGAATCTCCTCTCTTTGATCTTCTCTGGCTTAAAATCTCTCTACCTCATTGTGTCAAATTCATCTGTTGTCTCTACCGTTCTCCCAACTCCACTAATCACTTGGAGCTCTTTGACTTCCTCTCTTTGCAACTTGACTTTCTTCAGTCTAACTTTTCTAACAGTGAGGTAATTTTCCTTGGTGATTTTAATGTTCACAACTCCAGCTGGCTTCCGTTTTCTAGTTACACCGACCCAGCATGTCGAGATGCTGAGGCTTTTGCAATTACTAATGACCTAACACAGATTGTTCATTTACCTACAAGAATACCAGACAATCCTAATCATACAGCCAACACCCTTGATCTTTTTCTCACAAACAACCCTTCTAAGTACACAATCAAAGTGAGAGGTCCTTTAGGCACCTCAGATTTCAACTTGGTGATTGTCTCTTTTTCAATGGAGCCTTTATGTCATGGCTATTGCCAACCTCATATTGTTTGACATTACAAGAATGCAAAATGGAATGGCCTGCGAGATTTCTTTTCTTCTTTTTCTTGGTTGGATTACTGTTTCAAAACTTCTGATGTCAGCGTTTGCTCAGATCGTGTCAGTGAAATTATTCTTGCAGGAATGGAATCCTTTATCCCACACTCCACTTTAAAATCTCGTCCTTTATCTAAACCTTGGTGTTCCAATAAATGTGCTAAGGCTGTTCAAGAGAAGAATGTTGCATATCGTAATTGGCTTGTTCGGACCTTGTTCCGACAGGGTTGGGTCCACTGTTGTTTTGTATATTTATGAATGATATTGATGAAGGAATTTCAGGCTTAGCGTTGAAGTTTGCAGATGATACAAAGGTTGGCAGGGTTGTTAATGACAGTAATGGTAGTGTGCTACTGCAATAGGATCTAGAAAATTTGGGCAGACGGGCTGAGAAGTGGCAACTGAAGTTTAACATGAAATGCAAAGTACTGCATATGGGTTTACTTCTGGGTAGAAGTAACCCCAGAGAAACATACCAACTGTGTGGTACTAGACTTCAGGTGGTAGAAAATGAAAGACCTGGGAGTAATTGTGTAGTTAGATATGAAGTATTCTAAGCAATGCAGACAGGCTGCATTGCTCAGAATAGGTCATGGGGTGTTGTCAATGATATACAGGAATTTTGCTAGGAAGGAAATGGAGGTGATTGTCCCTCTCTATAAGGCAATGGGCAGACCACGCCTTGAGTACTGCATGCAGGTCTGGAGGCCTCATTTTAGGATGGATGTAGATTTGCTTGAGCGTGTACAGAGAAGGGCAACAAGATTGGTGAGGGGAATGAAGGGATCTTCTTACCAGGAGAAGCTTAAGTTCTGTAAATTGTAGTGGCTGGAGACTAGGCACCTGCGAGGTGATCTGATTGAGGTGTATTGCTAGGAAGGAATGGGTTGAGCATGCTGAATTCTGATGGGATTCTTCCACTTGTTCAGATCACGAACCCAAGGGGACATAAATTGAAATTGAGGAAGGACAGATGTAGAATAGATGTGCAGAAATTTGCCTTTAACCAGCGGGTGGTAATTGCTGGAACAAACTTCCATCTGTTGTTGTGGAAGTTAATAGGTTAAATAAATTTAAGGAGGAACTGGACAAATAGTTAGAGGGGATTGTTTTGTAATTTTTTTTTCCTTTTTTTTTGGCTGATGCTGCATGAGCTCATACACTTGCTTTCTTGCATCACATGCGACTACTACTACAAGCAAAAACCCTAACAGCTTGTGTAATGGTGCCTTGACTCACTAATCCTTTTTTTGAGGAAGAAAAGCAAATTGTGTAAAATGGTAACTTAAAAAATTTATTATAATTTAAAAAACATCATTAGAAATAACAGCCTTGTCATCCAAAAAAATTTCCAAATTTTTGTGAAGCACATAAACTCTGTTAGATGAAATTAGAATGTCTCATCATAACGTTCCAGCTCAACTTGTAACTTTAACTTGTAAGTCATCCAGCTCACTGAATTTGTTGGATAACTTCTTTCTACACCAGTTCGTTAGTATCAGTAGTGGCAAATGATACAAGAAAGCAAGCTTATAAAGCATCAGCCAAAAAAAAACACACTTCACCCATCCACACGCTGCAAGAAAATATGTCCGGTTCTTCCTTGAATTCATTCAAACCACCTACTTCCACAAAAACAGATGGAAGTTTGTTCAAACAATCAACCACCTGCTGGCTATGGCGAACTTCTACACATCTATCCTGCAACCACTCTTCCTCAACTTGAATTTACGTCCTGTCATGTGTATAGTCTCATCAAGAGGTGCTATCAAATCTCCAGATGTTGCAATCTGCAGAACTGAAGCTTTTCTTGGTAAGAGGCCACCCCCCCCCCTTTTTTTTTTATCTTCACCAATCTGGTTGCTCTTCTCTGCATCAATTCCTGCAGATCTACATCCTTCCTAAAATAAAGAATCCAAACCTGTATACAGTACTCATGGTGCGGCCTAACCATGGTTTTGTACAAAGGGATAATTGTCTTCTTATTCCTGCTAGCAGTTTCTATATATCATTAACAAAACCCCATGAGCTGTCCTGGCAGCCTGTCTCCTCTGCTCAGAGAATTTTAATATTTGATTGCACAAATACCCCGGTTATTTTTCATTTTCCATTACCTTGAGTGTAGTACCACACAGCTGGTATGTTAATCTTGGATTACTGCTACATATATGTAGTATCTTTCATTTTTAAATGTTAAACTAACTACCATTTCTCAGACTCTCGACCTAATTTTCCTAGATCTTGTTGCAGTAGCTCACCCTGATTACTACCATTAACCATCCTACCAACCTTTGTATCATCTGCAAACTTAGACATTAAGCCTGTATACCTTCTTTGAACGACCTCCGTAGCTGAATGGTCAGGAGTGCAGTAGCACACGCTCTTTGAGTAGACCAGGGTTCAAGTCCCTGACTGCTGAATACGGTTGATCTGCCAACCTGCACTGGACCAGCGTGACAGACTATGGTCCATTTCCCTCAGCATGAATTGTTGTGGAGGCTTCCATCCTGCAGTGGGTTGATAATGGCTGCACTTTACCTTCTTTGAAATCATTAATAAATATTGAAAACAACAACGTGGCCCCCTGAACTGGACTCTGGGGGGACTCCACTAATAACTTTAGTCCACAAAGAGCAGTGCCCATTGATAACCACTCTGTCTTCTTCCACTGAACCAAACCTTTATCAATAGCAATAACTTTACCCTTAACACCACATTCCTCCAGTTTGGATATCTTTTATGTGCAACAGTATCAAAAGTCTTCCCAAAATCTAATTAAAAAATGTTCTTTGTTTTTACTCCGGCCTGACCACCAAGGCTGGTATGACCAGAGTTTACAATAAATCATCAATACAAATATTAATTGTTTTTTAGCAATCACGGGCGTGAACCTCGGTGCATTCAAACAATGTGTGCACTCTCACTCCTGACCACCCGGCTACGTCAGGCCCTAATCAATGTGATTCAACCTGTTCCTTCTACTGTTAATATAAGTAAAGAAGTCTGTGTTGCTTTTCTTTGCATTCTTTGACAGAGCCATCTTATAATATGCATTAGTTTGCCTAAATTCCCATGTGGCTTGATTGCAGACTATTTTATTTCTACCATAGGTTATGTATCTGAGTCTGAGGATGTGCCTTTCTGCCGTTCTTGGAACAGAGAAGTTTTTTCTGATTTATTTTCTGCTTTATTAGTTTAAAATGACATATTAACTTATTTTCTAGAGTAGCTTTATATTCCTATTTACGGTACTTAAGTTTAAAGTAACTTAGATAGAGATTTTGTAGGTATTACTTAGTATCGGAAAGGGTATCAAATCCATGTGTTTACCGATCGTAAATAGCCACCATTGCTACGCGAAAATTAATCAGTAAAATCTATCAATCTTGTCGAACTTCTTTGGCAATTAAATTGTACTTTTAACTATACATAAAACCACTTAGGTTACGTAATATAAATAATTAGTAAAAATAAATAATTAATACATAACTTGATACGGAAGTTATATAAAGGGATTTCGTAGATACCACTCGTTACTGAAACAAATATTTCGTAGATAACACTCGTTACTGAAACATTGAGGTAAAATCCTCTTATTAATTTACTAATGAAACAAATATATCGTAGATAACACTCGTTACTGAAACATAAATATAGCGTTATAACTGTGTTGGGATACAAATTTAGGATTTAATTTTGTACTGAAATTGAAATTTTTATTGAAAGTAAATCGAAATCATGACTCAAACCAGAGCAGCAAAGCAAAAGGCTCAAGCTAATGGGAATGCTGTGGCTCAGAGGAGAACTGAGGAGGGGCAGTTGCCCTCTGAATCACAGCCTTTTAAGATGCACTATTTGCTTGATGTTTACGGAGCAGTCAGGTATGGGACATGATACTGCCATGGGGGATGTCTTTGTATGTGCGCGATGCAAGGAGTGTAAGGAAATCAGGTGTCAACTCAGCATTGTTATGGGCCTATACGAGAGCTTGAAGGACAGGGTGGATGCCCTCGAAGGATTACAAGTGAGGGGCCCATCAAGCTCTCAGCTGCCCACACCAATGCCAGAGCTTGCACTTGGTCATCGCGCAACACAGCGGCAGCCCCCAAGGCAGAATGCGCTGGTCCCAAAGGAACTAGTAGTTGTTGGTGACTATTGTCAGGGAAACGGGAAACATGCTTTGTAAAAAGGATAGGTGGAACAGGACCAGGGTATGTCTGCCAGGGGCAAAGGTTGATGACGTTGTAGAGCGGATATCATCTTTTAAGGGCACAAAAGATGATATAGTTTTACACGTTGGCACTAATGATATTAAGAGTAGGAGACCGGCGGAATTACTTAACAAGTACAGGTCACTGATGGACAAAAGCCCTGAATTAGGGTTGAATTTTAAAGTGTCTGCAATTCTGCCCAGACACGATAGGAGGGAGTATATGATGAGAGCCCTGTCGATCAATTCGGCCCTGGAAAGATTGTGCAGGGCTCAAGGGGTAGAATTTTTTTCAGCCTGGTCTGTACTTGTTATCAGGTGCTTCTACAGGGATGGGATACACTTAAATAGAAAGGGTGCAAGAATGTTTGCTGATGCTATCGAGGCAGTGTTAGGAGGGTCGGAAAACTGCTAGATTGGGGGGATACAAGGACTAATAGATTAACAGTAGCCACTGGCAGAGGAGAAAGTGATTCTTGCACTGCTTCTATTGGAATGAGCAGCAGCCTGGAAAATAAGATGCAGGATATTTCAGAGACTGCTGGGAATCATTGGGGTACAAGTAAACACATGGGTTGTGTTAGGGTGGCTAAGAGGAAGAGCAGGTGCATGTATACTTGCGTGTACACCAATGCTAGGAGTCTAGTAAATAAATTTGATGAATTTGAGGTATTGCTCAACACATCAAAGGCAGATATTGTTGGGATTTCAGAGACGTGGTGTCACACAGATATAAGGAATGCAGAACTGGAATTTGGGGAGTACAATGTCTACAGAAAGGATAGACAGGATAGGAAGGGAGGAGGGGTTATGCTATTAGTTAAGAAACACACAAAATCCAAGGAAGGGAAGCCAGTCGACATCGCTGGACAGTGCAGTGTCGAGTCAGTTTGGTGTGACATAAGCATTGGGAGATCAAAATTGAGAGTAGGAGTGTGCTATAGGCCTAATGACTCTGATGAGTATAATAAGATACTGTACAGAGAAATAGAGTGGGCCAGTAAATCAGAGAGTCTTATTATGGGGGATTTTAATTTCCCAGATATTGATTGGAATTTGGGGGCTGGTCACTCACACACTAGCAAGGCTTTTGTGGATTTATTGGATGATTGTTTTCTACATCAGCATGTTCGGGAGGCAACTAGAGGGAGTAATACTCTTGATTTGATTATCAATAGTGATTCTTCATGCATTAAGAATCTGCAGATAAATGAACCACTAGGTGGCAGTGATCACAGTGTTCTGAAGTGGGATTTACTCAAAGAGGTAACTACCATTAGGGGTAAAGGGAAGGGGTATTGCTTTCGTAAAAGCGACTACGATGGACTGAGACAGTATTTAAATTCTATACAGTGGGATCAACTGATGATGTTACCAACAGCAAATTCAAAATGGGAAGCATTCAAAGAACTTATCTTTGAAGGTGGGATATATGCATGGGATACATACAAATTAACACATGACACAGAAGCCTATGATAGATACAAGTTGATCTGTAACCAAGTTACAAAGGAGGTTAGGCAGGCGAAGGCAGATTACGAGAAATCCTTGGCAAAGGATGCGAAGAAAAACAGCAAAGAGTTCTTTACTTATGTAAACTCTAGAAGGAAGGGGATGAATCAGATTGGTCCACTTGATATCGATGGGTCAACTGTTGATGATCCTGCTCAGGTAGCTAACATTTTTGCATCGACATTCACACATGAGGAGTTATTCAGCGAGGGCAATTTCCTTAAAGTATTTATCCAATTCTTCCTTAAGAGAGGATGGAGGTTATTCCAAAAGTCCTCACTTTAATTATAGGAAAATTTTTGGATGTCTGGTCTACAATTATCCAGTCCCAATTTGTTTATGTCATGTCATGACATAAATGTTTTTTTTTTGTTTATGTCATGTGAATAGGTATAAAACTTCCTCAGCAGTTAGTTAACCAAAGCCTTTCAAGGCCTTAACTACCTCTCAAGTCACCCTGCATCTTCCCATTCTTCTCTGCACCCCCTCCAACAGTTCTACATCTTTCTTAAACTGTCATCTCCAGTCTGTATGCATCAGGCAAGGTGTGCCCTTTAACCATTGCTTTATATAATGAAATAATCACCACTTTATCTGTACAAGATTTCTAAGAGGTACAAGCTAAAGATTATAATAATTTATGCACCAACATCGAGCCATGATGATGAAGAGGTTGAAGAAATGTACACTGAAATTGAGTCTGCTAGATGAGCAGAAAACCCACTACACTATTATTATGGGGGACTTCAATGCTAAGGTTGGAAAAAGGCAAAACAGTGCAGAAAGATGAACTATAGGAAATTTTGGAATTGGTGAAAGAAATAAAAGAGGTGAAAGACTTGTGGAATTTGCAGAATTTCAAGGACTGTCAGTAATGAACACTTTTTTCAAGAAAATGGTGAACAGAAAGTGGACATGGAAGAGTCCAAATGGATTAATAACTAATGAAATCAACTTCATCCTCATTAACAGAAGATATATTGTGAATGATCTTACCATCCTGAATAAGGTAAATGTTGAAAGTGATCACAGAATGGTAAGATGTACACTTGATATAGATGTAGGAAAGGAAAGGAAAAAACTGACTCGAGTAAATAATACAAAGGTCTTTGAGATAACAGAGGAGGAGAAAAAGCAGTATGTACTGGAACTTAAGAACAAGTTTGAGCTTCTGCAGACTGCTCAGGACCAAGATATCGAAGATCAATATTACAGCTTTCTGAAAGTGATAAAGCCCAAGAAACCTATAGGGAAACAGAAATCCAAAGAAGAAAAAATTAGTAAAGAAATACTTGTCATGATGAACCGAAGACAACAAATGAAGAGTAAGAAAAACACTGACAGGGAGAAAATTGAGTATACTGAGTTATGCAAAGGCATTAGAAAGAGACTCAGAGAGGACATAAGAAGATTTAACACAAGAAAAGTAGAAAAAGCATTAAGGGAAAACAAAGGATTTAAATCAGTAGCCATGAGCAGTAACACAGAAAGAAAAATGATACTGAAACTGAAGAATAGCAATGGTGTACTTATAAACAGCAGAGAAGGCATAATTCAAATAGCAGAAGACTACTATAGAGAATTATACAAGGAGCGAGGGAATGATACCAGCAGTGGGGAAGATAGATTACAAAGTAGCAACACATACAACATACCCGATATTCTTCCTGATGAGGTAGAACATGCATTGAAGGAAATGAAGAATCAGAAAGCCCCGGGGGAAGATGAAGTTACTGTAGAGTTGTTAAAAATTGGGAGGAAGAGACATAACACAAAAACTGGCAAGGCTCTTCACAAAGTGCATTAGAAAAGGTGTGACGCCTAAGAAGTGGAATAATGCAATCATAGTTTTGCTGCATAAGAAAGGAGATAAATCTCCTTTCTTATGCAGCTTTCCAGTATTAAATCTCAACTTCCATTTCTCAGCCCATCCAAATAATTTAAATTTTGCTGAAATAGCATACTCTTATTATTGCATTAACTATCCTGCATACCTTTGTATCATCAGCAAACTTGAAATACCTGCATCAATATCATTAATGAATATCAGAAAAAATAAGGGACTAAGAATCTGTACCCTATGGGACTCCACAAAAAGCAACGGCCATTAATAACCACTCTGTTTTCTACCACTTAACCATCTCTTATCCACAGCAGTAAATTACCTTTGATGCCACATTAATTTATATAATTGATCAAGAGGGACTGTATCAGAAGTGTTGCTGAAATTTAGTAGACAATGTGAAAGTTATTCCTTTCATCCATTTCTTTACTGACCTCACAGTAGCTAATTACATTAGTCAGACATGATCTACCCTTAACAAAGCTATGCCATAGTTCCCTTATAATTTCATACCTGTCCAGATTTGTAGTTTCTCATTTCAACCTTTGTGCCAATGTGAACAGGAGATACATTTGCACATCTCCAATCTGCAAGGACTTTGAAACCTTTTTTGTTGGTACAAATTATCTTAGTAGCTCCCAAAATAACTTCTTAAAAATTTACCATTTGTGTTTGCTAAAGTTATTATTTGATCCCACCGAAAAGAATTTAAATAATGTCAGCCCCATTTTTGAAAGCAAAAACTCTGCCTTTCCTTTTACAGACGTTATTTCTTTAGATTTCATATTAATACACCTGATTACTACCTTCCAGCAGTCCCTTTATTTGAAGATTCTTAATATCTGCCATGGTCAAAAATTAATGACATTGTAAATCATCTTTTAAGGGAACAGAAGGTGATAATGTTGTACATGTTGGTACTAATGATATTAAGAACAGAAGATCTGAAGATTTACTTAGCAGGTAAAGGGGCAATGTTGAGAAAAAATCGTGAGTTCGGATTAAATTCGAAAGTGTGTGCAATTCTGCCCAAACAAGATAGGATGAAGTATATGATGAGGGCCTTATCAATCGCTTTGCCCTGGAGAGATTGTGCAAGGCTCACTGGGTAGAATTTTTTCTGTGTGGTCTGTTCTTGTTAACAGGGAAGACTGTTTTTACAGGGATGATATACATTTAAATAGAAGGGATGCAAGAATATTTGCTGTGCTATCACGGTAATATTAGGTTGAATTGAAAACAGCTAGCTTGGTGGGTGGAAGAATATATACATAGTAACAGAAACTACAAGCAGAGGTGAGAGTGATCTCTGGGCTGCTTTTATTGGGATATGTAACGGCCTTGAAAGCAAAATATGCTGTGGATTGCATGGCCTGCTGTGGGTTCTCATGAGACAAGCAAATACATGGGCTGGTGTTACGGCTGCTAAGAGTATAGTAAACAAATATAATCAATTTAAAGTGTCGGTTAAACCATCAAATGTAGAGACATTGTAGGGATATTAGAAACATGGGGGGGGGGGGTATATGTTCTTGTTCTTAGTTAAGAAGCACACAGAATCCAAGGCAATGCACCCAGCTGATGCAAGTGGCCAGTGCAATGTTGAATCAGTTTGGTATGACATAAGCAGCAAGGGGAAAAAAAAATATATATAGGCCAAATGACTGTTGATGAGTATAATGAACAACTAGTCAAATAGAGTGGGCCAGCAAGTCAGTCTTATGTGGGACTAAGTTTGTAGATATTGACTGAAACGTGTGGATCAATGGCTCATACAGTAGCAGGGCTTTTCTGAATGTACTGAATGACTGCTTTCTACACTAGCATGTTAGAGAACTTCGATACATATGAGGAAGCAATACTCTTAATCTGATCGTCACCCTTCTTGCATTAAGAATTTCCAGAAAAAGGAACCAAATAGACAGCAGTGGACATAATATATCGATGTGGATTTTACTTAAAGATATAATCACTGTCAAGGGTAATAGGGAAGAATATTGCTTTCCTAAAGGTTGAACCAGTGATTACAAGGCCTTCAACAGTTTTTAAATTGTTTTCAGTGGGACGGCAAATTCTATATGGGAAATAATCGCAGAGGCTGCCAAGTTTTTTATACCAACTGAGAGATATTATTCAAGGTTTAAACCTAAATGGATGATGTCAAATGAACTGATGAAACTAGTAGCAGAGAAGTAAACTGCATGAGATGCTTATCAATTATCAAGAGATGCAAAAACTTAAAATAGGAATAAGTTAGTCTGTAATCAAATCAATATGAGGATTAGGAAAGTTAATGCAGATTATGAGAAGTCTTTGGTAAAGAATGCAAAGAAAGTAGCAAAAAATTCTTTGCTTACACTAGAAGGAAAGGGATGAATCATATTGGTCCACCAGATATGAATGGAATAACTATTGATGATCCTGTTTAGATTGCTTACAGATTAATACATATTTTGCACCTATATTCATGCATGAAGAAGTTTTTAGGGATGGGAATACCATAAGTATACCAAGTTTTAAAAACTGGCAGCTAAATGATTTTGAAATAACAGAAGTAGTCTGAGAGGAAACACTCAACTGCATTCATTTTTCTGTCTTTACTGCTTGGGGGTGGGGAGAATGTTGCCCTTTCTGTAAAAGGGAGAGAGCTTGGGTTTATAGCTCTTTAGAAATGACTGTTATTCATGGCTTTCAGTCCCCAGCGGCTTTCACTCTCCCTCTTATGGAAGCAGAGGGTGCTAAGAATCTCTGGCTATGACCAGGCTACCATGCATGGAAACTGAATTTGGCCTGTTACAATGTAGGATCGCTAATCGGTGAAGAGAGGATATTAGAGCTGGAAAAGGAATTAGAAAATGTGAATTGGAATATCATCGGTTTGGCTGAAACAAGAAGAAAAGAATCACTGATAAGTTTATAAAGTGAAAATCTGCTCTACACCAGTGGAAATAGTGAAAAGAGTGAAGGTTGGCTTTTTCGTCCACAAAGATATAAAAATCAACATTTTGGAACTCAAAAGTACAAAAGGTGTCAAGATAACTACTCAGGATTTCTAAGAGGTACAAACTAAAGGTTATAATGATATATGCACCAACATCGTTGCTGCATATATCATCAGGACTAAAGCCTCAGGTTATGTAAAGAGTTTAACTAATGTACAAGTTAGTGCAATTGCATCATTTCTGTACAAAACCAACTACATAAATAGTTATAAATTGGCATCATTAAGTATATTTCATATTGTGAATACCATCACAATATGAAAATACCTTCAAAACAAGTTGCCATGATACTGCACTACTTTAAATAGTGTAACACTTCACCATAGGAGAAGACTATTGTCACTTATTCTCAACGGATACCATCACCCATACGGCACCATTTCGGAGCTTATTGGCTCATCAGTGGGCAGGTACCCTGGTGTTGCAATGATGACAACCCAGTTGCGAAGTATAAATCCACAGTATGAGAGATGCCTGATGGTGTGGAGTAATTTAGATTTCAGTATAGTTTAGGACTAAAGCCTCAGGTTATGTAAAAAGTTTAACTAATATATTCACAATATAAAATATACTTAATAATGCCAATTTATAACTAATTAAGTAGTTGGCTATATACAGAAATGATGCAATTGCACTAACTTGTACATTAATTAAACTCTTTACATAACCCGAGGCTTTAGCCCCAAACTATGCTGTAATCTAAATTACTCCACACCATCAGGCATCCCTCATATTGTGGATTTATACTTTGCAACTGGGTTGTTATCATTGCAACACCAGGGAACCTGCCCACCCACTGATGAGCCAATACGCTCCAAAATGGTGCCATATGGGTGATGGTATCCGCTGAGAATAAGTAACACTAGTCTTCTTCTATGGTTAAGTGTTACTGATTTGAGTTAGTGCAATATCATGGCAACTTGTGAAGGCATTCACAATATGAAAAAGTATTTTCATATTGTGAAAGTATACTTAATGGTACCAATTTATAACTACTTAAGTAGTTGGCTATGTGCAGAAATGATGCAATTGCATTAACTTGTACATTACTTAAACTCTTTACATAACCTGAGGCTTTAGCCCTAAACAGTACTGTAAGCAGTAAAAGACTTGTGAAATTTGCAAAATCTCAAGGAATGTCAGAAAATGAATACTTTTTTTCAAGAAAAGGTTGAACAGAAAGTGGACATGGAAAAGCCCAAATGGATTAACAACTAATGAAACTGGCTTCATCTTCACTAACAGAAGGTATATTGTGAATGATGTTACCGTCTTGAACAAGGTAAATGTTGGAAGTGATCACAGAATGGTAAGATGCACACTTTATGTAGATGTAAGAAAAGAAAGAAAAAAAAAAAAAAAAACTGACTCAAGTAAATAATACGGCCTTTGAGATAACAGAAGAGGAGAAAAAGCAGGATGTACTGGAACTTAAGAACAAGTTTGAGCTTCTGCAGATCTTTCAGGACCAAGACATCAACGAGGAACACAACAACTTTCTGAAAGTGATAAAGCCTGAGCCTATAGGTAAAAAGAAATCCAAAGAAGAAAAAATTAGTCAAGAAACACTTGTCATGATGAACTGAAAATGACAAATGAAGAGCAAGACAAGGACAAAATTGAGTTCAGTAAGTCCCCCGACATACGTACGTAGAGTTTTACGTAACTTGGGAATGACTAATAAAATATTGCTACTATATTCCTGATATTCCAAAATTACAAAAACCACATAATATCCTCACAAGAATGAAGAAAAATAGTTATATATTTTTAATTAGTCGAATTAAAAACTTTATCTGGGGATAGCGGTGAAGTAGCTGGAGTGGCACATAAGAAAAGAAACAAAAGCATGTTATTGTACTGTAAAAACTGATATGTATTTTGTAGCATTAGTTATTATAGCTGACTTCATTGGTGCTGCTACTTTCACCGCTTCTCGTATTCTTTGTCCTTTATTATTGTGTTCACTGTTGACACTGAGAAATCTATAGTGCACGCTATACTTGTTAATGATTGACCATTTTCGTACATCCTTATTATTTTAATTTTTTGACCCAAATCGATCGCTTCCCTTTTCTTGGTAGATTTACTAGTACCACTGTCACTTATTCTCTTAGTTGGCACCATGATGACGTTCAAAATGGAATTTTTTGTAAAGAACTTCACAGGGTTAAGACAGAAACACACTATTATCATCTCACGTGAGCTCATATTACTAAAGTACATATCCAGAGGTCACTACGATAAAACAATAAAAACAATTTGCAGTTTCTGGTTTATTTGGCTTTTCTGCTCGTGCAGTCTATTATAAACGGGCAGTAAACGCAATCTTATTGTTTGCAAATACCGATAACTGGAATTGTGTGGGTTTTTATGTTATTATGGTGAAATATGTGTCCATTTCACTGAAATCTTCAGTCATAAAAAAAACAAATACATTTTCAGAATCTCCTCTTCATTCCTATTTTTTAAGCTTCACAAACTTGTTAATTCGTATCTCACTTGTGTACAATGTGCATGCTGTGTTCATTGTTATTGATTGATTTTTCTTTTTACTGTTTTAAATTTTACAATTCTAAAAAAAAAAAAAAAAAAAATTGAGTGAAAAAAATTTTATGTAAGTCCGAAGTTACATAACATGGGCTTATGTTAGTCGGGGACTTAGTATTAGTACTAGTATTAGCAATAGCCACGTGGTGCAAGGAAGCCTATGGTTTATGCTGCACCAGCCAAAAAATAAAATAAAATATATAAATAAAAATAATAATAAAATATATAAATAAAAATAATAATAAAATATATAAATAAAAATAATAATAAAATAAGAATAAAATTAAATAATATGATAAGAATAAAATAATAATAAGAAGAAAATTTAAAAAAATATATAATAATTAATAAAAAAAATAAGAGAAAAGGAAATGGACAACCCTTAGCGTTTCTCTCCTCCCGTAGGTAATTATCCAGCTAACCTTTGAATTTCCCCAAACTGTCTGCCTCTACCACCCATGTAGGTAACTTATTCCAATAATTTATAACTCGCTGGCTAAAATAAAACTTTCTGCAATCCAGTCTAAACAACTATCCCCGTAACTTGAAATTATGGCTCCTAGTTCTAGAATCATTTATAACCATGAAATTTTTTTTGTCCTCATTCATTTTGCTTATGCCTCTCAGAGCCTTAACCCCTTTATGGATTATCCCGAGATATCTTGCTTTTAGTTTTAAAAGTTATTTGGAACTAAATGAAATATCGCGGGATACAATAATACCTGAAGCAAACAATAATACCTCCAAATTTATGATTGAAACGTATTTATACTATAATAATTAATGATAAACACCAGCCAGGAATTAAACTAAAAATTTACTATACAATGAAATAATATACAATGAAATGTGATGCAAATAAAATAAAAACACTGATTAAATTATAGTTAAAAACAATAAAATTAATTAAAATAAACTAGGTTAAAAGCGATAAAACAATGAAACCTGGAGCTTTCGGAGAACTGCTGTCTCCTTCTTCAACAGACCTTGCAACCTGTCTACTACTAGTGCTAAGACACATCCTTAAGTAGCCGGTCCATGGCACTCATGCACGTGATCATCAGACACATGATCTACATTCTCCATGCGCATATCGGAAATGGAAGTGGCTCGGAAGCGTGTCAAACAGAAACTGTCATCCCTTCTGAGGACAACTGCCTCAAACAGGGGGTGTAAACGGATCCCCCTGTCCCTATTAATAGTACAGTCGGTCCTCGTATAACACGTGTTTGCATTACACGAATTCGATCATACACGATTTATAAATAGGGGAACGTTATCTTATATAACACGAACCGAATTCGCTTATACACGATTCGCCTTTGTGTTTACAAGAAATGGCAGTCGAATGCGGAATCACCCCAACTGAACGCAACACGATAGGAACAAAGAAGATTCTGAAAATGTATTTGTGTTTTATATCAGTGAAGGGGAAACACATTTCACCATAATAACGTAAAAACCAACACAATTCCAGCTATCGATATAATCGCAAATGCAATTAGATCGAGTTTACTACCAGTTTATAACAGATTCCACTAGCAGAAACGCAACTGGAAATTGTTTTTATTGTTTTATGGTAGTAACCCCCAAAATGTGCTTTAGTAAAATGTGAGGTGTTAATAGTGTATCTCGGCCTTTACGGTGTTGTTTATTCAGTTGCTACACGCGCGCAGCTTTGTTTATGTGATCAAGCGTGCCTCCTCGTTTTGTAATTGTGCTTTATTCCCTAAAAATTAGTAAAATACTTAAAAGGTGTGAAAAGGAAGCGTCCTGGCTAAGACACTGCAGATTCAGAGAGAAAAAAAAAAAAAGCAATATCGATAAACAGAGGCGGACTGGGTCAAACATTCTTACCCGGGAAAATTTATAGTGGCCTCATACTACGGTTTATGGCCAAAATCACACCGGCCTCCGGCCCACCGTGGTTTCCCCCGTAAGGCTTATGGCCAGTCCGCTTCTGTCAATAGAGAAAAAATATGAAATTGTGAAACGCTTTGAGCGAAATGAAAGACCATGTGATATTGCACGTGCTACAGACCTAAATGAGGCAACGCCGAGAATTACAAAGAATGCAGAGAAAATAAAAACAACTTTCATAGCGGAAACAACTCAAAGTGTAATTAAAATCCATTAGATTAAGACACAAAGAATTGGAAGAGATGGAATGGCTGTCATCTCTTTGGATAGAAAATCAAACAAAAAGCAAGTTTGCTTACGATAGAAGCAAAAGCATTAGCAATATTTTATTACGACTTACGTATTATAATTTATACTTACGTATTATAAAATACGTAAGTATTTTATTACGACTATTTTATTTAATATAATAATTTTTTTACGAATAAAATACGTATTTTATTCGTAAAAATACTTTTTTAGTATTAAAAAATACTAAAAATACTTTATTATAATATAATATTATTTTTATTACGTATTTTAATCGTTATAAAATACTTACGTATTTTATAACGATTAAAATTACCCGATTATTTATTGTGTTTGGTAATGTTTTGGTTCCAAATGTGTGTTCAATCTTGGGTGGTTGGCACCTAACCCTACTTTTCCCATAGGGCCTGTTGTTTATATTGCACGATTTTGCATTGCACGAGGATTTCTAGGAACGCAACTATCGTGCTATGCGAGGACAGACTGTATTGTGACTGGATGAACCGATTCGCAAGTTCAATGAAACGTATTTTCTCGAGCATTTATCTGGCTAATTTTGCATTAGCCAGATAAATCCCTAGATTTCTCTGGATTCTCTTATGCCTGGCAGCAGACAACTGGCTTTCATATATTTACTTTTTGTACAATAATGTCAGAATGGGCAAACAATGTCAACAATGGGCCACCAATAAGCAAAATAAAATTTCCGTCCTAAATGCTGAATACTGATAAGCGTTAACCAATTAGAAAACAATATTGAAAAATATTTTGGTGCAATCTTGAACTGTAGCCCGTAAGCAATGCTCACCTCACCTATCCATTTGTGGTGGCCGTGTGTCACAATGTAGTTAGTTCACGATTATCACTTGTGGCGGGAGTAATGAATAATGTGGCGGAAATAATGAGTAATGAAGAGTGTTTTATGTTCCTTTCTTTTAGCTAAACTACTAATTTATTAAAAAAAAATCTGTATAATCTGCACACTTTTTGGCATACATGAGATAACTCGGGATAGCCCAAATGGGTTAATTACTCCCATGTTTTTCTACTAAAAAAATTATAAAAAACACAAAAAACTATACAATGAGTATTCGCATGATGCATACTTTTAATCTGTAAAATAAAAAAAGTCAATCCGTTATGGCACATTTTCAGGAAAAAAATGTTCCGGGAAGGGGTTAAACACCTCAATCAAGTCTCCTCTTAAGGTGCCTAGTTTCCAAGCTCTGCAACCCACATATTTGAAGTATTTCCTTATATGGTTGCCCTTTTGCTGATCTCACCAGGCGAATTACCCATCTCTCAACCCTTTCAAGAAGCACAATGTCCTTTAGGTGCGGTCTCCATATCTGAACACAGTATTCCAAGTGTGGCCTAACAATAGCCTTATAAAATGGGACTATGATGTCCTTATCTGTACTAGCAATTGTTCAATAAATCATCAATAGGACTCCATGGGCCTTCCTTGCAACCTGTCTACAATGCTCAGAGAACTTAAAGTCTGACCATATCGTAACACCCGAGTCCCTTTCCTCCACTGCCGGCTTTAGTTTAATCCCGCCAAGTGTATAAGTTATTTTGGGATTACTGTTCCCCAGGTGCAATACCTTACACTTTCCTGGGTTAAAGGCATAGCTGCCATTTTTCTGACCATCCCTGAAGTCTATCTAGATAATTCTGAAGAAGCTCTGCTTGGCGGCAATCATCCGCCAAGCAGAGCACATTCTGCAAGGGATAAAATCATGACTCACCCGGGAATCACCATCGGCTATTTCCATATGAGTCATGGTATCCTCTGATAAAATGTTCAAGGTGGATCTTGTAATAACCCTTATAAAATTTACTAATTATTAATAAAAGGAACTTTCAAATAATTATATTTATAATATTAAAAAAAATCAAACTATTACAGAAAAGAAAAAAAAACTTATTAAAATAAACTTTACAATATACTAAATAACCTTTGAAATCCTGCTCTACTCTGTAATCCTCTCTTATCTATCATCTACACTTACTGTATACTGAGTTATGCAAAGCCATTAGAAAGAGACTCAGAGAGGACATAAGAAGATTTAACACAGGAAAAGTAGAACAAGCATTAAAGGAAAACAAAGGACTTAAATCAGCAGTCATGAGCAATAATAGAAAGAGAAACGATACTGAATCTGAAAAATAGTGATGGTGTACTTATAAATAGCAGAGAAGGCATAATTCAAATAAAAAAGCAGAAGACTGCTATAAAGTATTATATAAGGAGAAAAGGAATGAAGCCAGCAGAGTGGAAGATGGATCACAAATTTGCAACATATACAACATATCCTTCTTAATGAAATAGAACATGCATTAAAGAAATTGAACCAAAAAGTCCCCGATGAAGATGAAGTTACTATAGAGTTGTTAAAATTGGGAGGAAGAGGCATGAGACAGAAACTGGCAAGACTATACAAAATTCAATAGAAAAGGCGTAGTGCCTAAGGAGTGGAATAATGCAATCATAATTTTGATGCATAAGAAAGGAGATAAATTAGAAATTATAGACCAATTAGCTTTTTGTCCCACATCTACAAGTTGTTCACAAGGGTCATCACTAACAGATTAGAAAGATTACTTAACGAGAATCAACCGAAAGAGCAAGCTGGCATTAGGACAGGATATTCAACTATGGATCACCTTCACGTATTTTCACAGCTAATGAATATAAAACACCATTACGCCTGGAATTTGTGGATTATGAAAAGGCATTTGACTCCTTACAGCTTAATGCAATGTTTCAGGTACTGGAAAGACAAGGCATAGATACCCCATATATTATAATTTTGAAGAAAACATATGAGAATGCTACCTCCTTTATTAGACTAGACAAAGACAGTAGCAAATTTAAAATCGAGAAAGGAGTTCGACAAGGAGACACCATATCTCCGAAGCTGTTTAATGTTGCCCTTGAAGCTTTCAGAAGATTGGACTGGTTGCAGAAAGGGGTAAATGTGAATGGAGAGTACCTAAACCATTTGCGATTTGCAGTTGATATTGTGATCATAAGCCACGATCCTGAAGAATTAGAGGAAAACCTTAGTTATACGGAGTTAGTAAGGATTTTGGACTAAAGATGAATATGGCTAAAACCAAAGTAATGCCGAAGAAGTATGCCACAGAATTAAAGTCATTAGGTGTAATAATAAATGGCTGTGAGTCAAGAGAAAAATAAATTTCAGATGGATAGCATTCAGGAAATAAAGTCACATACTGAGGAGCAATATCCCAATTTGTTTGAAACGTAAAAAAATGAACCAATGTATGCTCCCTGCCATGACGAAGTGAAACGTGGTCACTCACCAAAAGAATGGAAGAGAATCTGAAAAATACACAGCAAAGAATGGAATGAATTTTATTAGGAATCAGATTGTTGGATAAGAAGAGAAACACATGGATTAGGCAGCAAACACAAGTAATTAATCTAGTTTTTAATTGAATAACATCACCCAGTAGATGATCTATTATTCATTAAAAACTCAAAGGCACTGTTGTGAGCTACAACATGTAGCTCAATTAGTGACCTTGTGCCAAGAAGTGAGTAAATGTCTTGATTCTAAATGTGCAGCTAAGCAGTTTTTGGAAGAAGAAAAACTTCTGAAAGCAAATACACCTTTCACATAAAGGGATGGTTGGGTGGCAGAAGACAGAGGGTGATTACAAATGAGCACTGTGATTCTGGGAATAATATTATTAGTAGAGCCCTTCAGGGATCACTGCTGGGCTGGTTATTGTTTTCAATATTTATTAATGATATTGATGAAGGCATATCAAGCTTACTAAGTCTGGATGATACAAAGGGACAGTCTGACAAAGGTTGGCAGGTTTTTTAATGACAGGAATCCGGGCATCAATTGGATAGATGTGCTGAGAAGTGGCAACTGAAGATTAAATTCAATAAATGCAAGGTGTGCAACATGGGTAGTAAGTAATCCCAGAATAACCTATCAACTGAGTGGTATCAAACTCAAGGTGGCAAAAAAAAAAAAAGGGACAGTCTGACATAAGTCTTTTGAGCAGTGCTAGCAAAGCTCATGGGTTTTTGCCAATAGCGACAGAGGTGATTATGCCACTGTATAAGGCAATGGTTATGTTGTATCTTGACTACTGCATATAGGTCGTCTCACTTTAAGAAGGATATGAATCTGTTGGAATGGGCAAGGAAGAGCAACAAGATTAGTCAAGGATACAAAAGGGTACTCTTATCATAAATGCTTTCAGTTCTGCAATTTGCATCACTGGGAAACAAAACTGGGCACTTGGTCAAAGTGTTTAAGGCTTTAAATCGATTAAGTAAATGCTGATGCCATTCTTACTCTTTTTCACTTAACACAGATAAGGGAACATAAATTTAAATTGAAAAAGGATGGTTGTAGGACAGATGTGTGAAAATTTTCTTCCAGCAAGCATGTCCAGTCACTTGTTATAGAAACATATCAAGTTATTACACAGTGATAAAATTAACAATGAGTTACAAAATAAGTTCATTAAAACATTTTTCTACTATAGAAAAAGAATTTTAAGGAGGGGGATGTCATTATAGGGGGGATGACTAATTATTAAAGAAATAGTTCAGTATTACCTACCGGAAGTACTGCATTTCTTCATCTGTAAGTGAAGGATAATTCATCAGATTTTTACAAACATCATAAATAGATCAACTATTTTGTGAATACAAAATGGATTCCAAGCTGATTACTTTCAGTATCAAAACTAAGAATAATGAGTTATCTAATTATTTAGCATACACCAAAATCATGCTTACTATTAATTAAACAGATTTTCTATTTGGGTGTTTGACATAAAAAAGTACATAAGCCCTCTGGTTCAGTACTGTAACCAAGTTAACCTTGTGCACCTGAATAAAAAAGAAAAGTTTTAATTATGTATTTCAGTAACTGTCATATGTAGAAGCTAAAATGCACAATAACTTTGAAACTTATAAGAATTCTACAGTGCTGATTGCACTCTAGTCAATCAGCTGCACTGATTAATATATACAGGTTACATTCTTAAAAACCTACATATTAAGCAGACAGCTGATTTCTACAGAAACCCATGTTACAAAATGATACAAAATGAAATACATTCCCTAGTCGCTTCCTATTTTTGACGTGAAACACCTTTGGGGGCACCTACTCCGAGTAAATCTGACTGGTCACGAAAATTATGTTACAAAAGTGATGTAATCTACGTCTTCTGCCAGAGGCACTTCCCACACTCCAACCACTAGTTTGCTGAGCACTCATTGGTACTGTGATTAGAGTGTGACACATTTTTTGGGAACAGATCGATGTCTTGAGTTCTAGTAAACAGTTTTCAAAATTCAATTTTGAATTTCGTCAAACTGCATTAGAAAAACAATAAAAATAAAAATTTTTAAAAATGCATACCAATAGCCTAATTACCTATTTGATTGTGCCGAAGCATTGAAACATCCTTGGCTTGGAAGAGGTTAGTGAAATCCAAGCCAATAGCCTAATTACCCATTTGATGTTTTATTTTATGTGAAAACATCGTTGGCTTGAAAGAGGTTGGATAAATCCAAGCCAACAGCCTAATTACCCATTTGATTCTGCCGAAGCATAAAAAAACATCCTTGGCTTGGAAGAGGTTAGTGAAATCGAAGCCAATCATCTAATTACCCATTTCATTCTAGCCATTTGTTGAATAGTATGCAACAATACAAGTATTTGTCAGATGACTGCAAAACAATATAAATATTTGTCAACAATTTCTTTTTTCATCTCTCATTTTCATTACATTCCACTGTTAGGTGGAATGTAATAAAAATGCGAGATTTTGGAACAGTCATTCAATGATGCCAAAGTCAAGTGCAGAGCGTTCTCAAGAGTATCGTGCAAGAATGAAAGCAACAAGACCTAAGAAAATAAAGACGAAGATAGCAATGAGTGTGCAAGAATGAAAAAGACTATTGAGATCACTTTAAAAAAAGCGTACCTTGTACACACGAAAGATGTTTTATTTTATGTGGAAACATCCTTGGCTTGGAAGAGGTTAGCGAAATCCATATTTGTCAACAATTTCATTACATTCCATTAGGTGCCACTATAGAAGTTTTCACATCAATTTTGGAAAAGTTATTCAATGATGCTGAAGTCAAGTGCAGAGTGTTCTCGAGAGTATCGAGCAAGAATGAAAGTGACAAGACCTAAGAAAATAAAGACGAAGGTAGTAGGAGTGCTCAATAACAAAAAAGACTAGTGAGATTGCTCAAAAGACAAACAGAAAATCGAGCGTTATGCCACTGCTCCATCTAACAATGATGTACCACAAATGAGTATTATGTACAGTGGAACATTTCTCCAATTGCAGAGCAGATGAGATTAAATGATCCGCTTCTTTTCCTTAAGCTGCCTACTATTTACATAAGAATGAGCATTGAGAGTTCGAAAGGAGATTTATGAAAAATGATTTCTGTTCTGTATGCTACATTTGCGATCGTCTATGGCTCAAAAATGACACAAAGAAACCAGCTGCTAAAGATACACATTGATAGCACTGCATTTCTTGATGTTAACAGGATCCTTATGTGTAATAGCTGTATACAGACAATATGGCATTCTGGACCAAGTGATCAATGTGCTCATTTCAGTTAACATGATGGTCCATGACTTGCCAAGGGAGATTGATGACAATCATTGTATAAACATGCATATAAAACTCAGAAAAATACACAAGTTTAGCTATTCGATCGGGTTAGTAAGAAAGGCAGGAGTTAAAAGTGTGGCTTCAGTATTTGGTCGATACACTTCTATTGATTGTATCAAATCATGATAAATCAGTCATTCTTTGATGACAGTCACATGGAAATTAATTTGGCTAAAGACAACATAAGCAAAACGGTTCCAATCAAGGAAAGTCTCATTGCCCAACAGCAAACATTCTGGAGCAATGATAAATATCTAAGAATTGCCCCAGGAGAAACTAACATACTGCAGAGCTTACTGTTTGATGACCATGCAGAGGAACTGTCCTTTTTACATCTTGGACAATTCAGAATATTCAGAAAGAATTTACGTGGGACTCCGTTCACGAAATTACGTGGGAATTTCCGTTCATGATGGCAATGAGTGAGCTCAGACGATCTGACTGATGTGGTGTCTCCATATCATCTTTACATAGCAATAAAGATAATGAGATTAAGAACGAGACTCTTTGATGGTGGCTTTCAAATACATAGGTAAAGATATTAAACTGACCCGCAAGCATGTTCAATCCAAAGAATAAAGAATACATTAACAGCTGAATCGAAAACAATTTGGCCTTCCTAAGGACAATTCCAAACTCGACCTACTACTGGCCTGAACGTAAGCGCGATCTATTTGCTATTAGACAGATCGGTAAACCTACAGTGTTCTTGACTCTGAGTGGCAATGAAATTGGTTGGCTGCACTTTCTTCAGCTATTGTACAAGTTACAGAATAACGAGTGAGACATTAGTAAGGACGACGCAAGCAACATGGACTTCATGCAGAAGACAATGATGGTGAACAAAGAAGTTGTAACATCTGCGTTGTAACATTGTGGATGTTGAACATATTGCAGTTAAGACGTTATAGCTCATTTGGTCAATTTACATGGTCAATGTTTTCAAGCACACAGAATTTCAACATCGCGGAAGTCCATGTGCACATTTTTCTGTGGCTAAATAACACTCTCAAAGACCCTTTGGGTGAGAACCAAGAAAATACCATCACAATGGTCGTCAAGTTAGTGTCTGTCTCCTCTAGCAAGCTTTGGGTTGCATCACGCTTCAAACTCACAAATATACATTCACATGTTACAAGAAAATAATGGCAGATAACTGACATGTTGATTTGAAGCAAAATTTGTGCCTTGTTGCTTGACCACTATATTACTGCCCATGAGAGAGAGAAAATAAAATACGCCACTCACTACAAGATGTGGCAAAATCTAGAGGATAATGATTATGCTGACATTGATGCTTTCTCCAGGGCAAATGATGTAAGGCTATTACTTGGATGTGCTCAGTGCTGGCATAAATCAGCCCAAGGTATTTCTCAAACATCAACCAAGTGAGAAGTGGCGCAATCCGTTCGACCAGTGCATCTCTAACATTTTGAAATCAAACAGTGACATCCAATTCATCACGGAGGAATACTCTTGTGCTGCATATGTCATTGAGTATGTGAACCGAGGGATCAACAATTTACAGCGATAAACATTACAATCATGAACAAGCACCCAGGGTTCAACATTATGTTAATCAAGAGAAAACTATCCATTGATAAGCTCAACAGCATCGAGATCACAAGTGAAGAAGGTACTTGACTGGTACCTGCTATGTACTTGCTACATCAGCCCATGTCAGAGAGCCCTATGGTGGTAGTTTACATTCCCATTGTTTGGCCGATCAAGTGGCAGAGAGTGAGGAAGTCCAATCAAGAGATGAACAAGAACTTTGCAAAGCATTCGTGTGACATATGGAAAGAAAATTGGTTTGAAAAATACGAGACCACACCACTTGGATCATGTTACTCTGTCGCAAATTACACATTTAGCACTAACAGGATCTGAAAGAAATGACAGTATCCAAGAATATACTATTGAAACTGACATGACTCACTATCTCAACGAGTACAAATGTGGGATGGTAACACTGCACATTCCATTTCGCCATGAGGAATCAGAGATGGCATATATCAAGATCTACGATGATAATGAAGATCTCATACTAAATCAGTGTAAATTGTATGAATCGGATGTAGACATTTGAAAAACAATGGAAATTTATAAGGTGATGTGTCAAAACAATGATAACGGCAACCCTGACGAAGAATGCTGTAATGACCTACATAGCCTTGTTATGCAACTGCAAGAAGGCGCCTTTGAAAACTTACAATCAGTGGTGAGCTATAGTGGGCTTGCGAGAGCCCATTGTTATTTTTTTTGAAAATCTGCGGGCCCATTGTTGAGATGATCATTTATTTTACAAATAAAATCCTATATGCAATTATTGAGTATTCAGGGGGGGGGGTGAAACAATCAGTTATGTATTTTAAAATTGCTTCATTTTTAATTTAATTACATTCCAATCTCTATTTAACGAACTTCTTTATAGCGAATTTTTTTGATTCCCCTTGGTAATTACATTTAAAATAGTTTCTGTTGAACGAAGAAAATTTCCATGTAACGAACGGATTAGGAGAGACAACTTTGTATGCATTGTTCTCACCTCTGGCCTTTAGGAAATTTAGGTAATTAAAAAGTGCAAATTAAGGGTGAAAGGGATTACTGTTTCAAAATGTTAGTGGTGTTTGTAAAACCTATGTAGTCACATACTAAGAAGTCGCGCTAGTCAATATGCTTTCCATAGCCAGTCAGTGGATTAAGAAGATCCTCGACATGGATTATAGCTTCTGGTCAACCTGTGTTGTGGTTCCCTTTACTCCGACAAACAGGCATATGTAATTATTGAGGGGGGGGTGAAACAATCAGTTATGTATTTTAAAATTGCTTCATTTTTAATTTAATTACATTCCAATCTCTATTTAATGAACTTCTTTATAGCAAATTTTTTTGATTCCCCTTGGTAATTACATTTAAAATAGTTTCCGTTGAACGAAGAAAAAAAAGAAAAAAAAAAAGAAAGAAATTTAAACATGTGCTACCCAAAATCGTGGAATATGAAATAACTTTCGTCTTGATGGCAAGACAGTCAAAACCAAATAAGAAATTTAAGTTTTCTGATAAAATATGAAGTAAAAATTAATGATTTCCGAGATTTTGTCAAAGACAGTTTATCTTTAAAAATGAGTGAAATTCCCTTCTCAATTAAGAAAGCCAGAAATATCTTTGAAACCATTCCGATTAGTAGTGCTGAAGCTGATCGAGCTTTCAGTGTAATGAATAATATTATATGAATGAATGAATGAATGAATAACGTTGACAGTTAAATACATTGCAGATTATGATGACCATACATCTAAATGGAAAACCATTGCTTCAATTTGATCCAGATCGTTACGTCAAATCATTCCTCTGTAATCATCGCTATTGAGCAAAGCAGAAGATTGACAACAAATATCAATAAAGAAGTAAATTGTATATGGCAATTTTTGGAATAAATTTTTCTTGAATATTTTGTGAAATAATTTTTTTTTCATGTAATCTGTGATTTTTTGTGTACTTTTTCTAGAAAGTTTGTTTTTTATGTAATATTTGTTTTTATATTGTGGAATGTTTTGTGATAGTTTCTATGTTATTTGTGATATGGGAAATATTTCGTATTATTTTTTATTCACAATATTAAAATTGAAAAAAAATGTATCCACTATACACACACACAGTCATCGACTTACGACCATGTTAGGTTCCGACCGACTGGTCGTAAAGCGATCTGGACGTAAGTCGGACAAGTTTAGGTAAATCAGACACTGTGTACAACACAATTGGTTTACTATTTACAAAAATAAAAAATATGAAAAAGATATCAAATACTGTATAAAACCTAAAAAATATTTTATCTTAAAGAACTAAACAAAACATATGTAGAAAATAGAAATATTTTACTGACCACTCGTGCTTGGCTGCGGGTCATCAATGCCGCCACTTGATGTAGTGGGAGTTGTTTTTCTCATAAATATGTTGATTTTTGTCTGAATTGTTTGTTTCCTTTTCTGCTGGTAAATTTCACGGTATGGCCGAAAAGCATCTTGTACCATTCGTTCAATCCCTGCAAATCGTTCGATGTTTGGGTCCATTTACTCAAAATGTGTAAGAAGTATATTTAGAAGAGAAAAACCTTCAGATAGGGGTGAATTTTCTTTCTGGCTCTTCCTCACCTTCATTTTTCTCTTCTTCCAAAGCGATAATTTCTTCATTCGTAAGTTCTCCAGATTCTTGCTCTAGCAGCTCCTCAACATCTTCCACTTCAATCTCTAAAGAAAGTCCATTTGCCAGTGTTACAATATTTTCTGTAACCATTTCAAGTTCATGTTCACTATCAAATTTACCAGTAGTATTAACAAAATGCTGGACACAGTTTTTCCAGATTCCATTGATGCATTTCTTTGTCACAGCCTCCCACGTGACCGCAATATTTTTTTGCATTTATAAATATTGTACTGTTTCCAAAACTCTTGCAAAGATTGTTCTGGTCGGCGTCTGTTGCGGCTATAGCTTGGGCGAAATGGTTCGAAGCTATTGCGCCTTAAATGTGGAAATCGCCCCTTGTTCCATAGGCTGAATGAGTGGAGTTGTATTTGGCGGCAAATAAAACACTTTTACATCTGGATGGAGGTGGTCTAGGTGAGGTGGATGGCCAGGTGCATTATCTAAGATTAATAGATCTAGGGGTTTTAAAAAAATGCTAATTGTAACACAAATATAACTGAACCAATAATAGCAAATGTAATGTATGCAAACAGAGACTGAGACGCATGAATCACGACATACATACATCGGTAAGATGTTTTGTTTGACTGTGATGGCAAAGTTGACTAAACAGATTAAGACTAGTTTATTCGTGCCAAACATATGTTATTGGGTAGTGGGCTGACGCTACACACACAACTGTTCCCATTAGGCTTCGGGGACCACACAGATAGGACGTGAGTGTAGTAGAAAAATCTGAGAGCACTGCATTAAGAGAGGGTTGATGTGCGTATAGCATTCTTCCTAGCAACAATCTTGTATTTATACTCAGTTCAGACTGAAATGCGGTGCGAGATGCAGTAGCAGTCGTAAGTCGACGACTACCTGTATTTCCCTAGTTGTTAAAAAAAAAAAAGTTGAGCGCATGCCGAGCACACACAGTAGATGGTTTATGAGAAACATCCTTCGCGTTTCTTTTAGGTATTTTGATTTGTATATATTGATTACAAAATAAAAGAGCTTTTTTATTATAAATATTTTATTGCTCATTCACAGATTTTCGTAATTTCTGGAAGACAAGATACAATGGATTTATGATAACTAAAGTAAGAGATGTATATATGCGAGTACAACATATCTAAATATCTCTGTAAAATAGCACCAATTGATGTAGCATTAGCATTAGTAGAGGCATTTGATGCAAGAAAGCAAGCTTATGCAGCATCAGCCAAAAAAAAAAAAAAAAAAACCACTTCCACTTCACCCCTCTGTTCGTTCAAAATACCTGTCCAGCTGAGCCTTAAACTTATTTAGGCTATCAACTTCCACGACAAGGGATGGAAGTCTGTTCCACCAACCAACCAACCACCCGCTGGCTAAAGGCAAATTTCCACACGTCTATCCTACATCTGTCTTTCCTCAATTTGAATTTATGCCCTCTCAGGTGATTATTCTGAGCGAGAGGAAGAATCCCATCAGCATTGAGCATGTTCAAACCATTCAAAGCTTTATACACCTCTATCAGATCACCTCGCTGGTGCCTAGTCTCCAGACACTGTAATTTGCAAAACATAAGCCTTTCTTCGTAAGAGCACCCCTTTGTCCATTCACTAATCTTGTTGCCCTTCTCTGTATTCGATCCAGCAGCTCTACATCCTTCTTGAAATGAGGCCTCCAGACCTGTATACAGTACTCTAGGTGTGGCCTGACCATTGCCTTATACAAGGGAATAATCACCTCCTTATCCCTGCTAGAAAAATTCGTATATATCATTGACAATACACCATGGGCTACTCTTGCAGCCCGTCTGCACTGCTCAGAGAACTTCATATCTGCTTGCACAACCACTCCCAGGTCCCTTTCATTCTCTACCACTGTCAGTGTAGTACCACAGAGTTGATACGTTGCTCTGGGGTTGCTGTTTCCCAATGTCAATGTTAAACTTCATTTGCCACCTCTCAGCCCATCTGCTCAACCTTTCCAGATCCTGTTGCAGCAGCATAGTGTCAGTATTGTCCTTGACAACCCTGCCTACCTTTGTATCGTCTGCAAACTTCGACATTAAGCTTGATATACCCTCATCAATATCATTTATGAATACAGAAAACAATAATGGACCCAACACTGAGCCCTGAGGGACTCCACTAATAACATTAGTCCATGACAGGCAGTGTCCATTGATTACCACTCTCTGTCTTCTCCCCCTCAGCCAACCCTTTATCCACAGCAGCAATTTGCTTCCAATGCCACACTGCTCCAATTTGTGCAGCAGTCTTCCATGTGGAACAGTATCAAAAGCCTTTCTAAGATCCAAGTATATAATATCAAAATTATTCTCTGCATCCAGTTCCTTTGTGACTGCATCATAGTATCCAATCAAATTGGTCAGGCAAGACTTCCCCTTAACAAAACCATGCTGTGTCCGAGCTATAGCTGAAGTCTTGTCTAAATGATCCTGCAGTGCTTCTTTAACTAGTGCCTCCATTAATTTTCCTGGAACAGAAGTTAAACTCACAGGTCTATAATTACTTGTGTCAGCCTTTGATCCTCCTTTGTGAATTGGGGTGACATTTCCACATCTCCAGTCTGTGGGTACCTCCCCTGAGTCCAAGGAAGCTCTCATAATTATGGCTAAAGGTTTGCTTACTTCCTTTGTTGCCTCCTTTAATATAACTGGATGGATCCCATCCGTCCCGGGTGCCTTTCTTGTGTTTATCTTCAACAATTTCTCCTCCACTTTACTCTCAGTTATTACAATATTCTCTAGCTTACTGCTAGAGTTGAATACACCTCTGGCTTTCCCCTCGCTAAATAACTCCTCATGTGTGAACTCGATGCAAAATATTCATTTAGTTCGTTAGCTACCTGAGCAGGATCATCAACAGTTGACCCATCGATATCAAGTGGACCAATCTGATTCATCCCCTTCCTTCTAGAATTTACATAAGTAAAGAACTCTTTGCTGTTTTTCTTTGCATCTCTTGCCAAAGATTTCTCGTAATCTGCCTTCGCCTGCCTAACCTCCTTTGTAACTTTGTTACAGATCAACTTGTATCTATCATAGGCTTCTGTGTCATGTGTTAATTTGTATGTATCCCATGCATGTTTCTTCTCTGCCATATGCCTCATCTGACATCCATTTAGGCCTAAACCTTGAACAATATTTCTTAGTTGGTATGTAAAGCCTAGTAGCTTCCAAGATAAGTTCTTTGAATGCTTCCCATTTTGCATTTGCTGTTGGTAACATCATCAGTTGGTCCCACTGCATAGAATTTAAATACCGTCTCAGTCCATCGTAGTCGCTTTTACGAAAGCAATAAACCTTCCCTTTACCCCTAATGGTAGTTACCTCTTTGAGTACATCCCACTTCAGCACACTGTGATCACTGCCACCTAGTGGTTCGTTTATCTGCAGATTCTTAATGCATGAAGAATCACTGCTGATAATCAAATCAAGAGTATTCCTCCCGCTAGTTGCCTCCTGAACATGCTGATGTAGAAAACAATCATCCAATAAATCCACAAAAGCCTTGCTAGTGTGTGAGTGACCAGCCCCCAAATTCCAGTCAATATCTGGGAAATTAAAATCTCCCATTATAAGAATCTCTGATTTACTGGCCCACTCTATTTCCCTCTACAGTTTCTTATTATACTCATCAGAGTCATTAGGCCTATAGCACACTCCTACTCTCAATTTTGATCTCCCAATGCTTATGTCACACCAAACTGACTCGACACTGCACTGTCCAGTGATGTCCACTGGCTTCATTTCCTTGGATTTTATGTATTTCTTAACTAATAGCAAAACCCCTCCTCCCTTCCTATCTAGTCTATCCTTTCTGTAGACGTTGTACTCCCCAAATTCCAGTTCTGCATTCCTTATATCTGTGTGACACCACGTCTCTGATATCCCAACAATATCTGCCTTTGATGTTTTGAGCAATACCTAAAATTCATCAAATTTATTTACTAAACTCCTAGCATTGGTGTACACGCAAGTATACATGCACCTATTTCTATTCTTAGCTACCCTAACACAACCCATGTGTTTACTTGTACCGCAATGACTCCCGGCAGTCTCTGAAATATCCTGCATCTTTTGTTTTTCAGGCTTCTGCTCATTCCAATAGAAGCAGTGCAAGAATCACTTTCACCTCTGCCAGTGGTTACTGTTAATCTATTCATCTTTGTCTCCCCCCCCAAGCTAGCAGTTTTCCGACCCACCTAACACTGCCTCGATAGCATCGGCAAATATTCTTGCACCCTTTCTATTTAAGTGTATCCCATCCCTGTAGAAGCAATCTCTCCTGTTAACAAGTACAGTCCAGGCTGAAAAAAATTCTACCCCTTGAGCCTTGCACAATCTTTCCAGGGCCGAATTGATCAACAAGGCTCTCATCATATACTCCCTCCTATCGTGTCTGGGCAGAATTGCAGACACTTTCAAATTCAACCCTATTTCACGGCTTTTTTTCAACATTGACCTGTACTTGTTAAGCAATTCTGCCGGTCTCCTACTCTTGAAGTAGGAGACCTTTTAGTTGAAGCTGTTTGTTTGTTTGTTTATTTGGTTTTTAGGAGCATTAGCAACTAAGGGCATATTGCTCCAGGGATATGCAGTGGTCATTCCCTGACCTTTCTGCATCCTCTGTATTTGGTGGTCACAGGCTCGAACCCTGGTCTAATCAAGAAGCGTGTGCTACGCACTGCTGCTCTTGACCACCTGGCTGTAGTTGAAGCAACATACGCAACCTAACAATGGAATGTAACGAAAATGCGAGACGAAAAAAGAAATTGTTGACAAATAATTGTATTGTTGCAATCATACAACAGTAGTAACTTCAGGAAGCATGATTGTGACATCATACTATTCAAAAATTCTAAAAAGTTAGAACTCCAGACACTCCTATCCAGTTATCATCGTAAGGCGAGGCATGACGACTGGTTTTTAAATTTTTTTTTTTTAGATAGACCTAGGAATGTTTTATACATTCACTTATACGCATGGTTAAGGGGGTAATAAGCCGCATCTGTCCACCTCCCTAAATCCGCCCTTGACTTGAGATATCATGCCTGTCACGAAAAAGCATCATGTGCTGTAATCACACTACTAGTAGTGCGAGCGTGGAAAGTGCCTCTAGTGGAAGCTGCGGATGACGTCACTTCCATGACCGGTCAGATTTACTCGGTAGAAAGTCGGAAAAACTGCGAGTCCATTGTTAAAATATTAACAGCTCACCACTGCTTACAATCATCCACTTTGAGTATTGCAGTATGAATGGGGATTTAAGCAAGGTGGTACGTTTGATACAGTGGTTTACAAGTACAAAAAGGGGCATGAACAGCAGCTGGTTTATGTTGTTCTGTCACATGTAACTGACAGCAATGGACTTTACATTGTTTCACTGAATGGCAACAAGAGATCCTACCGTGGACTGAGAAATACTACACCCACCATTAATCTACAAAATGAGTTTGCCAGGCTCCCAACTAATCAGTTACAGACAATACAGGACAGCTTGCTCGAATTCATCCACGATAGGAAGGAACTCTAAATTCTCTCACTCAACTTCCAAAGCATATGAGTGCACCACACCACACCAACACTGTTACACAGCATCACCAAATCTTGCTGCTATCTGAGACTTGGTTAGAAAATGATGAGAGTACAGTCAGTCGTCGTATAACACATGTTTACACTATACGAATTCGATCATACACGATTTATAAATAGAGGAACGATATCTTATATAACACGAACCGAATTCGCTTATGCACGATTCGCCTTGGTGTTTACAAGAAATGGCAGTCAAACGCAGAATCACCCCAACTGAACGCAACACGATAGGAATGAAGAGAAGATTCTGAAAATGTATTTATGTTTTTTATATCAGTGAAGGGGAAACACATTTCACCATAATAACATAAAAACCAACACAATTCCAGCTATCAGTATAATCGCAAATGCAATTAGATCGAGTTTACTACCAGTTTATAACAGATTCCACTAGCAGAAACGCAACTGGAAATTGTTTTTATTGTTTTATGGTAGTAACCCCTAGAAATGTGCTTTAGTAAAATGTGAGGTGTTTTTACGGTGTTGTTCATTCAGTTGCTACACACGCGCAGCTTTGTTTATGTGTATCAAGCGTGCCTCCTCGTTTTGTAATTGTGTGCTTTATTCCCTAAAAATGAGTAAAATACTTAAAAGGTGTGAAAAGGAAGCGTCCTGGTGAAGACACTGCAGATTCAGAGAGAAAAAGAAAAACAATATCGATAAACAGAGATGGACTGGGTCAAAAATTCTTACCCGAGAAAATTTATATTGGCCTCATACTATGGTTTATGGCCAAAATCATAGTGGCCTCATACTATGGTTTATGGCCAAAATCATAGTGGCCTCATACTATGGTTTATGGCCAAAATCATAGTGGCCTCATACTATGGTTTATGGCCAAAATCACAGCGGCCTCCGGCCCACCGGGGTTTCCCCAGTAATTCTTATGGCCAGTCCGCCTCTGTCGATAGAGAAAAAATATAAAATTGTGAAACGCTTTGAGCGAAATTATTATTATTATTATTAATAGCCATATGGTGCAAGGAAGCCTGAGGTTTATGCTGCACCGGGCCAAAAAAAAAAAATTTCCCTATTACCCTGAAAGAGAGAGAAGTAGAAAGGAATCACCAAGAAAGAGAAAAATGATGATATCCAGCTCAAGACCCTGGGTGTGCCAGGCCCATACTCACCAGATGTGAGCCCCAGGGTAAATGAAATGAAAGACCATGTGATATATTGCACGTGCTACAGACCTAAATGAGGCAACGCCGAGAATTACAAAGAATGCAGAGAAAATAAAAACAACTTTCATAGCAGGAACAACTCAAAGTGTAATTAAAATCCATTAGACTAAGACACAAAGAATTGGAAGATATGGAAAGCCTGTCATCTGTTTGGATAGAAAATCAAACAAAAACAAGTTTGCTTACGATAGAAGTAAAAGCATTAGCAATATTTTATTACGTAATAGTCATAATAAAATGCGTAAGTATTTTATTACGATTATTTATTGTGTTTGGTAATGTTTTGGTTACAAATGTGTGTTCAATCTTGGGTGGTCGGCACCTAACCCTATTTTTCCCATAGGGCCTGTTGTTTATATTGCATGATTTTGCATTGCACGAGGGTTTCTAGGAACGCAACTATCGTGCTATACGAGGACTGACTGTATTAGCAACCTGAACTTCAAATGCATGGTTCATTTCAAGCGTAAACCAAATGGACAGCTGGAGTCACAATATATCACAATAAGATGGATCAGGTCCACATTGTTAGGCCATACTTAGATGTCATCTATCGACAAACAACTGGTTCAACAGTCAGTGTTGAACCAGCTGTTTGTTGGTGGTATATGTACAGCGGAGTGCTTGTTATCCAATGAAAAATAATACAATGGTTGTCTATATATCTCCTAACAGTGACATACAGGATATAACTGACTTCATTCATTTCGTTTTACTGCAATACTCAATTCAAAGTGCAGCGCTATTAAAGAGAGATTTACATAAAATACACCTGATCATGAGTGGTGATTTCAATATTAATTTCAAATGGGAAGAAACTAAACCGTTAATTACTTTCCTGCAAGAAATGTTTGATCTAACTCCAAACACTAATCCGTCAATTTCAACTACAAGATTGAGTTCCTCAATCGACAGTTTTCCGGAGGCATTTAGATACATTGCAATCACAAGTATATGTCTCTTACTTTAGCTATCAGGTGCCTCCATAGCCAGGTGGGAAGGAGCAGCAGTGTGTAGCACACGCTTCTTGATTAGACCGGGGTTTGAGCCCGTCACCACCAAACACGGAGAATGCAGAAAGGTCAGGGAATGACCACTGCATATTCCCAGAGCAATATGGCCTTAGTTGCTAATGCTCCTAAAAACCAAATAATAACAACTTTAGCTATCATAAATCCATTGTATCGTCTTCCAGCTGAAATTATTGAAATTTGTGAATGTTTAATAAAATATTTACAATACAAAAGCTCTTTTATTTCGTAATCAATATATACAAATCAAAATACCTAAAAGAAATTCGAAGAATGTTTCACATAAAATCATCTACCATGTGTGCTCGGCACACGTGCCACTTTTTTTTTTGTTTTATTGTGTTTAAACTATTGACAGTGACTATGTAGTAAAAAAAGTATGAATTTATTTATGTAAACAGTACAATATATAAAGAGACAAATACAGTAGTATTGCATTTGAATTATACAGTAACAAATAAAAATAATAATGACCTGCATTTATAACTTTTTTTGGGGTGGGGGGATGGATTACTGCCAATTTGCTCTCTTTATATGCAAAACAATAATGAGAACAACTAAAGGTGAAATTAACACTTAGCAGTTTGTACATACATATAACATTTTTAACAGGCACCTCCGTGGCCAGGTGGGCAGGAGCAGCAGTGCGTAGCACACGCTTCTTGATTAGATGGGGGTTCGAGCCCACGATCACCAAATACGGAGGATGCGAAAAAGTCAGGGAATGACCACCGCATATCCCCGGAGCAATGTGGCCTTAGTTGCTAATGTTCCTAAAAACCAAATAACAAACAAACAATAACATTTTTAATGACATTTCACATTTTAAAACATAAGTGTACATAAAAGACGTCATCGTATTTTGAAAATAACATAATGTGAACCCAATAAAACTTTGTTTTTCCGTAATTCGTTCCAAGACCTCAAAAGCTGAAATTTTCACTCTAAAACTAAGCTATTTATCTCTCTGAAAATTCATTTTTATAATGGAAATTGTGATATTGATTGAAAAAAGATTAAGACTAATATATTGATTAAAGCACAACACAAGAAATCACTTCAACTAAAGGATATAAAAACAAAACATGTAGCCATCACTTTTACAAAGGCTGCTATGTGGTCATGCAGCCATCACTTTTACAAAGGCTGCTATGTGGTCCTGTCGGAGTCAATCTTAAGCCAAGACATTTAATCATCGTAAAGTGAAGTAATAGGCACCTCTTAACACAGTCACTGTTTAGTAGAATCAGCCACTTTGTAGAATCAAATTTGAGAAAACCAATTAAAATCATTAAAATGCACTACACGTTTATTGTTATATCTTCGATTATAAGAATCAAATGCCTTTGTGTTATTTCTGTCGTCATGGCCATAAAACAATAAAAATAATGTGCAGTTTCCATTTGGACTTTTTTGTTACTGAAATCTATTATAAACAGATAGTAAACTTGATCTTATTGCATTTGCAATAGTACAGATAGTTGAAATTCTGTTGGTTTTTATGTTATTATGGTGAAATAGTTTCCCCTTCCTTGGAATCTTTAATCATATAAAAAACAAAGAAATTTTGAGAATCTTCTCTTCATTCCTATATTTTAATTTTTGAAAACTCATTACTCTATATCTCACTTATTGGATGATTGTTTTCAGCAGCAGCATGTTCGAGAGGCAACCAGAGAGGGTAATACTCTTGATCTGGTTATCAGCAGTGATCATTCATGTATTAAGAATTTGCAGATAAAGGTTCATTAGGTGGAAGTGATCACAGTGTACTGATGTGGGATTTACATAAAGATATAATTACCATCAGGAGTAAAGGAAGGGGTTTTTGCTTCCGTAAAGTTGACTACAGTGGTCTCAGACAGTTTTTAAATTCTGTACAGTGGGACTCACTGATGATGTTACCAACAGCAAATTCTAAGTGGGAAGCATTCAAGGAATTAATAGTGGAAGCTACTAAATGTTTCATACCTATTAAGAAATATTGTTTAAGGTTTAGGCCTAAATAGTTGTCAAATGAACTAATGAGACTCGCAACAGAGAAGAAAAATGCATCGGATGCACATAAATTATCAGGCAACACAGAAGCCTATCATATAGATAAGCTAGTCTGTAATCAAGTCACAAAGAAAGTTAGGTAGGTGAAGGCAGATTACGAGAAATCTTTGGCAAAGGATGCTAAGAAAAACAGCAAGGATTTCTTTACTTATATAAACTCTAAAAGGAAGGGGATGAATCTGATTGGTCCACTTGAAATCGATGGTTCGACTGTTGATGATCCTGCTCGGATAGCAAACAAACTGAATGAGTATTTTGCATCTACATTCACACATGAGGAGTTATTAAGGTTTGAAAATGCTACAAGGTATCAAATTGTAACAGGATGCTTAATGATTTTGTAATAACTGAGAACAAAGTGGAGGAGAAATTGTCGAAGTTAAACATAAGGAAGGCACCTGGGGTGGATGGGATCTATCCAGTTATATTAAAGGAGGTGGCAAAGGAAGTAAGGAAACCCTTAGCCATAATTATGAGAGCATCCTCGGACTAAGGGGAGGACCCCATGGACTGGAAATGTGCACATGTGTTCCCAATTCACAAAGGGGGATCGAAGGATGACACGAATAATTACAGACCAGTTAGTTTAACTTCTGTTCTGGGTAAAATAATGGAGTCACTGGTTAAAGATGCATTGCAGGATCATCTAGACAGCAATAATTCAGACACAGCATGGGTTTGTTAAGGGAAAGTCTTGTCTGACAAATTTGATTGGTTATTATGATGTTGTTACAAAGAACTGGATGCAAAAAATAATTTTGATATCACATACTTGGTTTTCAGGAAAGCTTTTGATACTGTTTGACATGGAAGACTACTGTACAAATTGGAGCAGTATAGTATTAAGGGCAAGCAGCTATAATGGATAAAAGGGTGGTTGAGTGAGAGAAGACAGAGAGTGGTAATCAATGGACACTGCTCTTTGTGGAGTCCCCCAGGGTTCAGTGTTGGGCCCATTGTTGTTTTGTATATATGTATCAATGATCTTGAAGAAGGTACAACAGGCTTAATGTCCAAGTATGCAGATGATACAAAGACTGACAGTGTTGTTAATGGCCGTAATGGCACTGCGCTACTGCAACAGGATCTAGAAAAGTTGAGCAGACGGGCTGAGAAGTGGCCACTGAAGTTTAACATTGACAAATACAAAGTACAGCAGGCCCCCGTTATAACGCGGTTCACTTTACGCTGATTCGCTATAACGCTGTTCTTATATTATAACCCGCATCTGACTATAACGCTGTCAAAACTCACTATAACGCTATTTTACTAGCATACAGATTGAATTTTTGGCAAATCAGTCTTCAGTCCAGTCTGTTTTGAGCCTTTTTTTTTTTTTTTTTTTTGGCAAAAGGAGAAAATAGCCACCATGAAATTAACTACAGTAATTATTTTTATAATTTCTACTCTATGTACAAAATTGAAACCTTCAATATGCTCTATTTTCTTGGTGTGGATAGTTTCAAGGGAGAAATTCTTTTTTAGTACACAAGTTGAAAAAATTTACCATCCAGTGTCATATGCTGTTATGAAGTCTGCATTTTCTGTTCTGAACTGTAATAGAAAGATACTAAAAATAGATTTATTCCCTATCTCTTCTTTTGTTTTACTGTGGGAACTATAACTTGCGAAATGCTTTTCACACAATCAATCCCATGAGTGCTAAATGCGGTGCTGTTTCTTGTACAGTACAGTATTCTCTTGTCTTCTGAACTCCTCTGACCTTGTGGTAACCCGAAGTACATAAAATTTGTTTGTTTTACTGTTTTGGAAATTCCATAAACATTCTCCATGACTCACACCATAATTTATTACAGTATTTTCGTGCAATAAACAACCATTTGATTTTACTGCACGGTAAAATCGAATTTTTCAGATAAATAAAACATTTGTCACCGTCTTCAGCTCACTTGCCAGAGGAATTCTAGATTTAATTTAATATCACAATCAGTGCAACACAGTTACATTTGCAGAGAGTTATGGCGGATAAGAATGAAAAAGCAACAATGTCTGGACGCGGTGCAAAGATTGGAAAGGTAAGAAAAACATTGAGTTTGAAAATTAAATTAGACGTTTTCAAGAGAATTGATTCCGGTCAAAGACAAGTGGATGTGTGCAATAATTTAGGACTGGCAGGTTCAACTGTAGGAACAATCATAAAAAATAAAGAATCAATTTTAGCAGCTGGAAAAACAGCTGTTCCCCTGCAGGCAACTAAATTGACCAGGGCTAGGCCGGCTATTATGATTGAAATGGAGAAACTTCTACATAATTTTATTGAAGACAACGTTCAACGTAGAATTCCGTTAAGTTCAATTATTATTAAAGAAAAAGCGAAGAGCCTATATGAAGATTTAAAAGAAGCTCAGCCCGAAAAAAAATGTGGAACCATTTAACGCTAGTAAGGGCTGGTTTGATAGATTTAGAACGCTATAACCTGCACAACGTAGCAATACAGGGAGAAGCTGCAAGTGCAGATCAACAAGGAGCCGAAACTTTCAAAAAATAATTTGTTAAAATTATTGAAGAGGGATGTTATACTGCTCAACAAGTTTTTAACATAGATGAAACAGGTCTTTTTTGGAAACGAATGCCTAAAAGAAGTTTCATATCGAAAGAAAAAAAAAACATGCCAGGCTTCAAAGCGGCGAAGGATCGGTTAACTTTGTTGTTGGGTGGTAACGCTGCGGGGGATTTTAAATTAAAACCCCTTTAGTTCACCATTCCGAAAATCCAAGGGCTCTTAAAGGTTTAGCTAAATCAAACCTACCTGTCATCTGGAAGGCTAATAAAAAAGCTTGGGTAACCAGGACCACTTTTCATTGATTGGTATGCTGAGTTCTTCTGTCCTGCAGTGGAAAAATATTTTGCAAAAAATAACATTGGTTATAAAGCTATTCTAATCATGGACAATGCGCCAGGACACCCAAGCAAAGAGAGCTTAGAAGACTTGAACAATCACATAAAAGTTTTTTACATGCATCCAAACACTACGTCTCTGATCCAACCAATGGACCAAGGAGTAATTGCCACATTTAAAGCGTACTACATAAGGAACACCTTTCCCCAAGCTATTAAAGCCATCAACACTGAAAATGTACCGAGCTTAAAGGAGTTTTGGAAATCCTATAACATTAAAACCGCCATCTACAACATTTCAAGTGCCTGGGATGAAGTGACTCAGAAAACCATGAATGGAGTGTGGAGGAAAGTTTGGAAAAGTTGCATAAAGCATTCCCAGGAACCTGATGATTCCGTTGAAAATGTTAAAACAAAAATTGTTGAGCTCGGAAAAGAAGCAGGATTACATGAAATTAACGAAGACATCGTACAAGAGATGATCGACAACGACCGGGATGGCCTCTCTAATGAAGAACTAATGGAAATTATAAAAGAACAAGAGTTTGCTATTGAGGGAGATGATGATCAAGATACTATAGATGAAGAACCGATGAAGTCGCTGACTGCAAAAGGACTTAGTGAAGCTTTTGAACACTACGAAAAAATGTGTGATTATTTCCGGGAGAACGACCCTGACATGGAACGAAGTGCCAAGGTAATAAGAAATTTGAAGAAAGAAATGAATCCCTACATGTTGTTGTACAATGAGAGGAAGAGGGACAAAGCACAACCCAAAATCGACACATTTTTCAGTCCAAAGATACGAAAACTCGAGAGCACAGGGCCATCGAATTAATAAATTCATGATTTTCGTTAGTTAATTACCTCATAATTATATGTGTATATAATGTAGAATATTTTATATGTACAAAATTTTGAATATTAAATATTTTTAATCGACATTGGTGCATATTTTCACTACCATTTATTATTGATTAGAAAATATCCTATGGAATAGACCGCAACTCACAAATACATATGTTACCTTATGGGAATATGGCGCTCGCTTAGCGCGGATTCACTTAGCGCTCTGTTTTCCCGGAACGAACTATCAGGGTTAAGCAGGGGTCACCTGTACTGAATGCGGTTAGAAATAACTTCAGAGAAATGTGCCAACTGTGTGGTACGGATGGTAGAAAATGAAAAAGGCCTGGGAGTAATTGTGCACTCAGATATGAAGTTTTTTGAGCAGTGCAGACAAGCTGCCATTGCTGATCATCGGTTATTATAGATGATATACAGGAATTTTGCTAGTAGGAAAAAGGAAGTGATTATCCCTTTGTATAATAAGGCAATGGTCAGGCCACACCTTGAGTATTGCATACAGGTCTGGAGGACTCATTTTAGGAAGGATGTAAAGTTGCTTAAGAAAGTACAGAGATGGGCAATAAGATTTGCAAGGGGAATGAAGGGTTGCTCATACCAAGTTCTGCAAATTGCAGCAACAACCAAGGATAAAGCTGACCTGCTAGCATCCTATTTTTGTTCCAACTTGTGTATTAAATCACCTCCCACCATTCTCAGTACAATCCATTCATTGCCTCCTGTGGCTTTCTGTCAAAACGATGTCAGAAGGATTTTGACGAATCTTTATGCTAAGAAAGCTACAGGTCCTAATGGTATTTTTCCACTTGTTCTCAAAACCTGTGCTCCCGAACTTATTCCTGTTCTGTGTTGCCTTTTTTCACTTTCTTATTCCAAAGATGTTTTTCGTTCTGTTTGGAAATTTGCTCATATCCAGCCACTTTCTAAAAGGGGCAAGAAATCTCACCCATCCAGTTATCGTCCCATTGCAATTACTTCTACTTTTTCTAAAGTAATGGAGAAATCAATTAACTTCCAACTCTTAATCTATCTAGAAACCTTCCATATGATCACTGGTGAGGATTCTGTCAGTGTCGACCTACTGGTGATATTCTGGCTTATGTTACCCATCTGTGGACAAATTCAATGGAAAAGTTTGGTTAAATCCAAGCAGTTGCTCTTGACATTTCAAAGGCTTTGATCGTGTTTGGCATAAAGATCTTCTAAATAAGCTTCCATCTTATGGTTTGCCAACTGTTTTTTTTTTTAATTGGATATCCAGTTTTCTCTCTGACTGTTCACTGCGGGTGATGGTAAATGTCTGTCTTCTAACTTCTCCATTAATACTGGTGTTCCCAAGGTTTGATTTTTACTCCCACTCTTTTCCTCTTGTATATTAATGACTTTCTTCCATTTACTGGAAACCTATCTATAGTTTTGCTGATGGTAGCACACTGCATTCCACCTTCCAGTTTGAGAAACCCTGCCCCGCTCAAACACATTCAACTTCTCGATTATACTCTACCAAGTCCTGAAATGCAGGTAATTCTCCAGTGGGGAAAAGATAACTTAGTTAACTTCAGTCCTGTCTTATATTTCACAAAAAGGATTCTTCTACTCCTATACTTATCTTCAATGACACTCAATTTCTAGACAAGATGATATATCTCTATTGGGGATTATCCAATCGAGATATATGACTTCGAATCTCTCTTGGCATTAGCACATTACAAATATTGCTTCCTCTGCATCAAAAAAACTGGGTTTTCTCCTTGGCATTACTTTTCTTCCAAACAGCTATTCACTCTATAAAAAATGTAGATCTGCCCTACCATGAGATATTTTTCTCACATCTGGGGCGATACCCTCCAGAACCTCTCTCAAGTTTCTAGGTTCTATTCAGAAGAGGGCCATTAGGCTAATTAATGACTGATATCTAACAGAGTCTCTCCACTCTCTGTCTCATAGATATTATGTCTCTGCTGCATGCCTTTACTTTACTTTACCATGGGCAATGCTCTTCTGAATTGGCTTCAATAATTCCCACTCTCTCTGTCTCTCTTTCTCAGCAGTCCGACATGTGCAGCAACCGGTGAACATCCTTTTACTATCTAACTTTAAACTCACAGAACCAACTTTTCTTCTTCCTCATTTATTCATTCAACTTCAGTTTTCTGGAACGACCTGTCTTTATACGTATTTCCTGAAAATTACAATCTATAGAAGTTCAAGTCTAATATCAACAAATATCTTATTTCATCCCCTCACCTCCAACTCATGCATGGTACTAAGTACTATAGGTTCTAATACCTGGTTATTAGAACCAGGTATTAGAACCTATATGGGGCTTAAAGGGGAACAGGTATCCTGTGTGTGTTATCAGACACTCAGCCTAAAACACTGATGGATCCAATATCTCTCTATTACAGAAGATTTAGGAGAAATCCGGTTGGCCTGCCTCCCTAAAATCCACTCATGCACACCTTCTCGATGGTAATCCCTGTTACGTCACTTAGGTGGCAACGAACGTGTAGAGTGGTTCTCTTCAAGACGCCTGGTCAGCGTGAAGAGGAAAAGATCAAACCCTCCAGAACTTGAAAGCACAACGAAACAAATGGCCCTCAGTCCCCAGCAGCTTTCACTCTCCCTCTTACGGCAGCGAGAGGATCAGAGTGGAAACAGAGGGTGCTAAGAATCTCTGGGTACGACCAGGCTGCCATGCACGGAAACTGAACTTGGCCTGTTATAACGTAAGAACATTCATTGGTGAAGACAGGATATTAGAGCTGGAAAAGGAATTGGAAAATGTGAATTGGAATATCATCGGTTTGGCTGAAACAAGAAGAAGAAATGAATCACTTATAAGTTTATCAAGTGGAAATCTGCTGTACACCAATGGAAACAGTGAAAGGAGTGAAGGTGGAGTTGGGTTTCTGGTCCATAAAGATTTTAAAAACAACATTTTGGAATTCAAAAGTACATCACCAAGAGTGTCAAGACTAATACTCAAGATGTCTAAGAGATACAAGCTAAAGATTATAATGATTTATGCACCAACATCGAGCCATGATAATGAAGAGGTTGAAGAAATGTATACCGAAATGGAGAGTCTTCTAGATGAGCATAAAACCCACTACACTATTATTATGGGAGACTTCAATGCTAAGGTTGGAAAAAGACAAAACAGCGCAGAAAGGGGAACAATAGGAAATTTTGGAATTGGTGAAAGAAATGAAAGAGGTGAAAGACTTGTGGAATTTGCAGAATCTCAAGGATTGTCAGTAATGAACACTTTTTTCAAGAAAAGGGTGAACAGAAAGTGGACATGGAAGAGTCCAAATGGATTAACTACTAATTAAATCGACTTCATCCTCCCTAACAGAAGATATATTGTGAATGATGTTACTGTCCTGAATAAGGTAAATGTTGGAAGTGATCACAGAATGGTAAGATGTACACTTGATATAGATGTAGGAAAGGAAAGGAAAAAACTGACTCGAGTAAATAATACAAAGGTCTTTGAGATAACAGAAGAGGAGAAAAAGCAGTATGTACTGGAACTTAAGAACAAGTATGAGCTTCTGCAGACTGCTGAGGACCAAGATATCGACGAGGAATATTACAACTTTTTGAAAGTGGTCAAGCCCAAGAAACCTATAGGGAAAAAGAAATCCAAAGAAGAAAAAATTAGTCAAGAAACACTTGTCATGATGAACCAAAGATGACAAATGAAAAGCAAGAAAAACACTGACAGGGAGAAAATTGAGTATACTGAGTTATGCAAAGCCATTAGAAAGAGATTCAGAGAGGACATAAGAAGATTTAACACAAGAAAAGTAGAACAAGCATTAAGGGAAAACAAAGGAATTAAATCAGCAGCCATGAGCAGTAATACAGAAAGACAAATGATACGGCGCCTCCGTAGCTAGGTGGGAAGGAGCAGCAGTGCGTAGCACACGCTTCTTGATTAGACCGGGGTTCGAGCCCGTCACCACCAAATACAGAGGATGCGGAAAGGTCAGGGAATGACCACCGCATATCCCGGAGCAATATGGCCTTAGTTGCTAATGCTCCTAAAAAAAACCAAATAACAAACAATAACAATAACAAATAATACTGAAACTGAAGAATAGCGATGGTGTACTTATAAACAGCAGAGAAGGCATAATTCAAATAGCAGAAGACTACTATAGAGAATTATACAAGGAGCAGGGGAATGATGCCAGCAGTGGGGAAGATGGATTGCAAAGTAGCAACACATACGACATGCCCAATATTCTTCCTGATGAGGTAGAACATGCATTGAAGAAAATGAAGAATCAGAAAGCCCCGGGGGAAGGTGAAGTTACTGTAGAGTTGTTAAAATTGGGAGGAAGAGACATAACACAAAAACTGGCAAGGCTCTTCACAAAGTGCATTAGAAAAGGTGTGACACCTAAGCAGTGGAATAATGCAATCATAGTTTTGCTGCATAAGAAAGGAGATAAATCAGAAATTGGAAATTATAGACCAATTAGCTTGCTATCCCACATCTACAAGTTGTTCACAAGGGTCATTACTAACAGATTAGAAAGAATACTTGATGAGAATCAACCAAAAGAGCAAGCTGGCTTTAGGACAGGATTCTCAACTATGGATCACCTTCATGTAATATCACAGCTAATGGAGAAAGCAAATGAATATAAAACACCATTATGCCTGGCATTTGTGGATTATGAAAAGGCATTTGACTCCATACAGCATAAGGCAATGTTTCAGGCACTGGAAAGACAAGGCATTGATACCCCATATATTATGATTTTGAAGAAAATATATGAGAGTTCTACCTCCTTTATTAGACTAGACAAAGACAGTAGGAAATTTAAAATTGAGAAAGGAGTTCGACAAGGAGACACAATATCTCCGAAGCTGTTTACTGCTGCCCTTGAGGAAGCTTTCAGAAGATTAGACTGGTCGCAGAAAGGAGTCAATGTGAACGGAGAGTACCTAAACCATTTATGATTTGCAGATGACATTGTGGTCATTAGCCACGATCCCAACGAATTAGAGGAAAATCTTAATCAGTTATGCAGAGCTAGTAAGGATTTTGGACTAAAGATGAATATGGCTAAAACAAAAGTAATGATGAACAAGTATGCCACAGAAAGGGAAATAATGATTGAAGGAGCAGTAATTGAAAAGGTGGAGTCATATACTTATCTGGGACAAGTCATTAGCTGTAATAATGATAAATGGCTGGAAGTCAAGAGAAGAATAAATTTTGGATGGATAGCATTCAGGAAATATAGTCACATACTGAAGAGCAATATCCCAGTTTGTCTGAAACGCAAAATAATGAATCAATGTATACTCCCCACCATGACTTATGGAAGTGAAACTTGGGCACTCACCAAAAGAATGGAAGAGAAGCTGAGAACTACACAGCGAAGAACGGAACGAATCATATTGGGAATCAGACTGTTAGATAAGAAGAGAAACACATGGATTAGGCAACAAACTCAAGTAAAGGACATTCTGATCAAAACTAAAGAACTAAAATGGTCTTGGGCAGGACACATAGCTCGAAGACATGATGATAGATGGACTAAGAAAATAACAGAATGATTTCCAAGAGGAGCTAGAAGAAAACCTGGAAGACAAAGGCGGAGATGGATAGATGAAATTCATGAGTTTGTGGGTAGTAAATGGATGGCCAGTGTTCAAAACAGAAGGAACTGGAAAGTTGCTGGAGAGGCCTTCATCCTGCAGTGGATTGAAAATGGCTGATGATGATGATGACCTGGTTATGTTTGGGGTTTTCATAAAAAAAAAAAAAAAAAAAAAAAAGAAAGAGCAGAAGTAAGTGCAATGGGATGATAATTGAATGGGAGGGATTTGTCATCCATTTTAGGAACTGGCTGGATATGAGGAAATTTCCAAGCAGAAGGGAAAACACCTTTGGAATGAGAAATAAATAAAAAGAACACAGGACAGAAGTTCAGGAGCACAGGTTTTGAGCCAAATAGAGAAAAACCATTGGAACCTCGAAGTTTCGTAGCATCGAGATTGATAAAAAAACATCGTTTTGATGGAAGACCACAGGAGGCATTGAATGGAGTGTACTGTGAAATGTAGGAGGAGTTTACCAAGATCATCAATACACAAGCTGGAAGAAAAGGAAGTTGCCAGCAGGTCAGCTTTACCTTTGGCAGAAGTGGCAATTCCCACCTCTGCCAAAATCACCTGGTTTTGACAGAGGTGGGAATAGAGATGGACAAAATATGAGGTCAATAACTTTGGCAAGAGACCAGAATGCTTGTCTACCACTGGACAAGAAGCAAGTTTTATATTCGTAGTTTGTTCAAAATCTACTGTGGACTTATTGTGAGATTTGTATAGGCAGAAAATGAACTTGGAGAATTGGATACAAGCCAGTTGCGATATGGAACATTGTTATCTTGAACAGCCTTAGCACATTTATTAAAAAACCAAGGTTTAGATAAAGTTAGAGATTTTAAGGTAGACTGTGGAATAAAGGATTTCATCCGTTAAAGAATAATTTCGCTGACAAAATCTGAGCAAATACTGACAAATTTGAAACAGTAAAAGAAGTAAAAGCCCAAGGAAAAGAAGAAAAAGAAGAAAGAAGGAGTAATCTTGCAGATCATTCCATTTTGCATTCTTATAATGCAAACAGCACAAGGTTGAGAATGGCTACAAGAGAACGGCTCCACTGGAGAAAAAACCATCATCACATTGTGATCTGACGTCTCTAAAAGACCACTCAGCTCGACTGTGTACGTAGAAGGGTTGTTTGTGAGAAAAAGATCAAGTGTGTTGGCAGCATGGTTAGGATTGTCCAGTAATCTGGCAGGTAAATGAAAACTGTTAGGAAAGTTGGACTGGAAAAACTCATGTTTCAAAGAGAGGAAGTTAGAGTTCCAAGTGATTAGTGGAGTTGAGATAATGATAGAGGCACTAGATGAATTTGAAAGAATGTGGTCGAGAGGTTTTAAGCTAGAGAAGATAGAAAAGAGGATATTCCAAATTACTAAGTCTCTGACAGGGAATATCAAAATTGACACATGCACAAGTTCCACCTTTGAAGCGAAAGGAATCATACAGTGAATAATTCGGACAACTGATATGAGCAGTAGTTGAATCTACCGATTACTGGGATTCTGTCAGAAAAAGTAGATAGGGTTTGGCAGACTAAGTGGAAATGGACATCATTGAGATTAGAACTGTGACCACGTATATTTATTAAATGAACGCGGGAGGTTTAGATCTTTTCACAGATAAGTTTGGTCTATTAATTTGACAATTCATGATGTATTCAGCAGTAAGAAAAGTTGGGAGGTCATGCTGTATGAAGTAATAAAATTTTTTGATATGGCATACACGTGGCAAGAATATACCCAGCTCCTTGACATAATGTGGCTTTGACAATGGCCCCCCCCTGCATACACACTACTCGGACTCCCTCCAGTCACCATCTGACAGATTAGAGGCAGTGAGTTTATACATTAGCTGATCCAGAAGCCTCCTAGAGAGGTACCAATAGGTTCTGTCCAGTGACTATCTAGTGGCCGACCTGCAACAACCATTTCGGAGCCCTACAACTAAAATGTAAGGAAGATTGGATCTTGCCATGATGGCTATCTTAACCTCAAAAGATATCAATGATACTGAAGATTAAAGAGATGGGAAGGTTGCCGGAGCTTTGCTCTGGAGACTAAACATGGGTTCTGCCACTTCAAACCTCCACTAAGCAAAGTGGTAGTATTGTACCAGTTGATAACGTTCATCTACCACTTATTATTCCTTGGTAACACAGAGGGCGGCATTCCTCCATGTAAAGGTGCCAAATCTTGACCGACCCCTGCTTAACTTTGTTCATGCCTGGGTGGTCATCTCCAGCATGCTAGGTGCTGTATTTCAGCAGTTGCACATGGGGGTTATACCCAGGGTTACTAACAGTCCAACCATCATGAAGGTGCAAGCATAGGATTTGGCAATCACAGACCGACCAGACTTCACCAAAATTAGGTCCACTTGACTCGAGTGTCACCAGAATATCAGTTGCATCAGCGTTTTAAACTTCTAGGTAGAAGCCCAGATTGGCATACCTGGGGGAATGTCTATGACAGCCTTAAGGACCCAGTCTCAGTAAGAGGAAAAATGCCATCAAGAATGTGTTTACTCAATCCATTCAAGGCTTTAAACACCTCAGTCAGATCTCTTTGCAAGTGCCTCATCTAAAGACATTGCAATTTACAGAACTGAAGCCTTTCTTGGTAAGAGCATCCCTTCGTTACCTTACTTTGATTACTGTCATTAACCACCCTCCAACCTTTGCAACATCTGCAAACTTAGACATTAAGCCTAATATACTTTCATTATCATTAATAAATATTGCCGACCGGGCTAGCCGGGTAGGTAAAGTGCCTGCCTGGCAATCCAAAGGTCGCGGGTTCGATTCCCGCCTCGGGCTGGATATCACGATGGTGCCGAACCAACTGGTTGGTTGGATATCCCGGCCACGATACACGAAGGAAGCAAGAAAAAACTGGTTCCTTCGTGTATTGATCACATCATACGAAATAAATAAATTAATAAATATTGAAAACAATAAATAGGCCCAGCACTGAACCCTGGGGGACTACACTAATAACATTAGTCCATGAAGAGCAGTGATCACTTATAACCACTTTGTCTTCTCCCAGTCAACCATCCCTTTATCCATAGCAGCAACTTGCCTTTAATGTCTGCCCAGTTTGTACAGCAGTCTTTTATGTGCAACAGTATCAAAAGTCCTGAAATTCAAGTATTCGATATCAAAATTATTTTTTGCACTCAGTTCCTTTGTTAATACATCATAGTAACCAATCAGATTGGCCCAGACAAACTGCCCCTTAGCAAATCCTTGCTGTGACTTTCAATATAATTGCATTCCTGTCTAGGTGGTCCTGCATTACTTCTTTAACCAGCTAGTCCATTATTTTCCCAGGAACAAATGTTAAGCTGACAGGTCTGTAATTAATCATGCACCCTTTGATCCCCCTTTATGAATTGGGGTACGTTTGCACATCTGTGGTCCCTAGGAAGCTTCCCTAAATCCAAGGATGCTCTCATGATTATGGTTAAGCATTTGCTTACCTCCTTTGCTGTCTCCCTTAATATAATTGGATAGATCCCATCCACCCTAATTGCCTTTTTTTTTCTTTAACTTCAACAATTTCTCTTCCACTTTCCTTTCAGTTATCACAAAATCATTTAGCTCCCTCTGTCTGATAAACTTCTAGCATCCTCTTCCCTAAACAATTCCTCATATGTGAATGTGAGCAATGTGGTGCAATGTGATTCCAACCCATCCCTTCTACTGTTACTATAAGCAAAGAAGTCTTTGCTGCTGTTCTATACATTCTTTACCAGAGATTTCTTGATATCTGCCTTAGTGGCTTGATTAAAGCCTAGTTTATATCTACCATGGGTTTTCTGTATCACCCAATAATTTATATGCATTCCATGCATTTTTCTTATGTGCCACAAGTCTCATCAGTTCATCTTCCATCCATTTAGGTCTGAACCTGAACAGTATTTCTTAGATGGTATGAAAAGCCTAGTAGCTTCTTTGATTAATTCTCTCATTTCTTCCCATTCAGAATTTGCTGTTGGTATTATCATCAGTTGTTCCCACTGCATAGAATTTAAAAACTGCCTTAGACCACTATAGCCACCCTTACAAAATTAAAAGCCTTTGCCTTTACCCTTGATGGTAGTTATGTCTTTAAGTAAATTTCAAATCACTACACTGTGATCACTACCACCAAGTGGGTCTTTTACTTTCAGGTCTTAAATGCATGAGAAATTGATACTGATAACCAGATCAAGAATACTGCTTCCACTTGTTGCCATTCTAAAATGCCTTTGTAGAAAACAGTCATCCAATAAATCTTGATAGTGTGTGAGTGACCAACCCACAAGTTCCAGTCAACATCTGGAAAATTAAACTCTCCATTATAAGACATTCTGATTTACTGGCCCACTGTAATTCTTTCTATAGTTGTCTGGTATTCTGTACTCATCACAGTCATTAGGCCTATAGCATATTTCTACTCTCGTGTTAATTTTCCCAGTGCTTATGTCACACCAAACTGGCTCAACCTTGCAGTGGCCACCCATGTCAACTGGATGCACTGCCTTTGATTTAATATGCTTCTTGACCATGAGCATAACCCCTCCCGTTGTCCTGTACTTCCTGTATCCTGCTTTATGTAAATGTATTTTGATGTTTCTCTCAGGGTTTATAGGCTTCTGTAAAGTCAAGAGTGGATATATACTAGGTGGACTAGCCACTGCTTCTGCGAGCATTATGCTGTCCTGAAATGTTTTAGGTATTAAAAGTTCGGACATACCTCTCATTCATGTACTCAAAGCCAGAGCACATGTGGGCAATGCGCTATTATTGGTCACACTTACAAGGAGTGGCTAAACAGAAATACAAATTCAAAATGACCAGACTACAAGGCAGCACATCTAAAAAATCATTCAATCAGAGATCCAAACTTCAGGATTTATCTTCATGCAGTCAAACAGCATAAACTTAAAATAAACTAAGAACAATAACATAGTTAACTAGAAGGCACTGAAGGTCCTCCAGTTAAATTCTCAGAGAGCATGTGTTGTAGTGGACCAGGTGAAACTGAAAATGAAAGAACATCACATTGACATCCTAACTGTTCAGGAACCATACATACATGGTGGTACCATCAGGGGCTACCTCCTGTCTTTCAGGGTAGTGGAATTCACTGCTGACATAATCTTGGCAGCTATGGTGATTTGAAATATAGCCTTAACCATAACCAAGATAAACTTCTTGTGTACTAGTTTTGTTGCATGTGCTCAAGTTTTGGTTCTCTTCATATCAACCCTAGTTTTCGGGAGAATAAACAATGCTACACTTGCCTGAGCCTAACTAAATCAACCACGTTGTGATTGATTTAGTGCAGGCCTAGGATCTTGGAGGTCTTGTTCTGTTCTCTACTCAGCAAGATATCTGTCACTTAAATGATAATTATATCAGTACAGAAACTGAACCTCCCTTTTCCCAGGATTTTTGATTGCTTTCTCCTCTGAAAGGAGGTAGAGGCAATCAGAAAATTTGCATCTACCTACCCAGATTATCTCCTCTAACTTTTTAATCATTGCCTTACAGAGTAAATTTCTTGCCCCCTGGAAGCAAGCAATACATTGACTGATTTTGAAAAACCCCGAAAAAACATCCCACTGAATTCAGCTCCTACCATCCAATTTCACTCCTTCCAGTGCTTGGTAAGATCTTACCAAGCTCTGGAAAGGTCTACTAAAGATCTGGAAAGGTCTACTAAACTTTCTGCTGCTCTTGGAACAGAGAAGTTTTTTCTGATTTATTTTCTGCTTTATTAGTTTAAATTGACATATTAACTTATTTTCTAGAGTAGCTTTATATTCCTATTACGGTACTTAAGTTTAAAGTAACTTAGATAGAGATTTTGTAGGTATTACTTAGTATCGGAAAGGGTATCAAATACACGTGTTTAATGTTCGTAAATATCCGCCATTGTTACGGGAAAATTAATCAGTAAAATCTATTAATCTTGTGGAACTTCATTGGCAATTAAATTGTACTTTTAACTATACATATAACCACTTAGGTTACGTAACATAAATAATTAGTAAAAACAAATAATTAATACATAACTTGATACGGAAGTTATATAAAGGGATTTCGTAGATAACACTCGTTACTGAAACAAATATTTCGTAGATAACACTCGTTACTGAAACGTAAATATTTCGTTTGTTATTTGTTATTTGGTTTTTAGGAGCATTAGCAACTAAGGCCATATTGCTCCGGGATATACGGTGGTCATTCCATGACCTTTCCGCATTCTCCATATTTGGTGGTGACGGGCTCGAACCCCGGTCTAATCAAGAAGCGTGTGCTACGCACTGCTGCTCCTTCCCACCTGGCTACGGAGGCGCCTAAAATATTTCGTAGATAACATTCGTCACTGAAACATAAATATTTCGTAGATAACACTCGTTACTGAAACATAAATATTCCGTAGATAACATTCGTTACTGAAACATAAATATTTCATAGATAACACTCGTTACTGAAACATAAATATAGCGTTATAACTGTGTTTGGATACAAGTTTAGGATTTAATTTTGTACAGAAATTGAAATTTTATTGAAAGTAAATCTAAATCATGACTCAAACCAGAGCAGCAAAGCAAAAGGCTCAAGCTAATGGGAATGCTGTGGCCCAGGGGAGAACTGAGGGGGGCAGTTGTCCTCTGAATCACAGCCTTTTAAGATGCACTATTTGCTTGATGTTTGCGGAGCAGTCAAGTATGGGACATGATACTGCCATGGGGGATGTCTTTGTATGTGTGCGATGCAAGGAGTGTAAGGAGATCAGGCGACAACTCAGCGTTGTTATGGGCCTATATGAGAGCTTGAAGGACAGGGTGGATGCCCTCAAAGGATTACAAGTGAGGGACCCATCAGGCTCGCAGCTGCCCACACCAATGCCAGAGCTTGCACTTGGTCATCGCGCAACACAGCGGCAACCCCCAAGGCAGAATGCGCTGGTCCCAAAGGAACTAGTAGTTGTTGGTGACTCTATTGTCAGGGAAATGGGAAACATGCTTTGTAAAAGGGATAGGTGGAACAGGACCAGGGTATGTCTGCCAGGGGCAAAAGTTGATGACGTTGTAGAGCGGATATCATCTTTTAAGGGCACAAAAGGTGATAAGTTGTACACGTTGGCACTAATGATATTAAGAGTAGGAGACCGGCGGAATTACTTGACAAGTACAGGTCACTGATGAAAAAAAAGCCGTGAATTAGGGTTGAAATTGAAAGTGTCTGCAATTCTGCCCAGACACGATAGGAGGGAGTATATGATGAGAGCCCTGTCAATCAATTCGGCCCTGGAAAGATTGTGCAGGGCTCAAGGGGTAGAATTTTTTTCAGCCTGGTCTGTATTTGTTAACAGGAGAGACTGCTTCTACAGGGATGGGATACACTTAAATAGAAAGGGTGCAAGAATGTTTGCTGATGCTATCGAGGCAGTGTTAGGTGGGTCGGAAAACTGCTAGATTGGGGGATACAAGGACTAATAGATTAATAGTAGCCACTGGCAGAGGTGAAAGTGATTCTTGCACTGCTTCTATTGGAATGAGCAGCCTGGAAAATAAGATGCAGGATATTTCAGAGACTGCTGGTAATCATTGGGGTACAAGTAAACACATGGGTTGTGTTAGGGTAGCTAAGAAAAAGAACAGGTGCATGTATACTTGCGTGTACACCAATGCTAGGAGTTTAGTAAATAAATTTGATGAATTTGAGGTATTGCTCAAAACATCAAAGGCAGATATTGTGGGGATTTCAGAGACGTGGTGTCACACAGATATAAGGAATGCAGAACTGGAATTTGGGGAGTACAATGTCTACAGAAAGGATAGACAGGATAGGAAGGGAGGAGGGGTTATGCTATTAGTTAAAAAACACATAAAATCCAAGGAAGTGAAGCCAATCGACATCGCTGGACAGTGCAGTGTTGAGTCAGTTTGGTGTGACATAAGCATTGGGAGATCAAAATTGAGAGTAGGAGTGTGCTATAGGCCTAATGACTCTGATGAGTATAATAAGAAACTGTTCGGAGAAATACAGTGGGCCAGTAAATCAGAGAGTCTTATAATGGGGGATTTTAATTTCCCAGATATTGACTGGAATTTGGGGGCTGGTCACTCACACAGTAGCAAGGCTTTTGTGGATTTATTGGATGATTGTTTTCTACATCAGCATGTTTGGGAGGCAACTAGAGGGAGTAATACTCTTGATTTGATTATCAGTAGTGATTCTTCATGCATTAAGAATCTGCAGATAAATGAACCACTAGGTGGCAGTGATCACAGTGTGCTGAAGTGGGAGTTACTCAAAGAGGTAACTACCATTAGGGGTAAAGGGAAGGGGTATTGCTTTCGTAAAGGCGACTACAATGGACTGAGACAGTATTTAAATTCTATACAGTGGGATCAACTGATGATATTGCCAACAGCAAATTCAAAATGGGAAGCATTCAAAGAACTTATCTTGGAAGCTACTAGGCTTTACATACCAACTAAGAAATATTGTTCAAGGTTTAGGCCTAAATGGATGTCAGATGAACTAATGAGGCATATGGCAGAGAAGAAAAATGCATGGGATACATACAAATTAACACGTGACACAGACGCCTATGATAGATACAAGTTGATCTGTAACCAAGTTACAAAGGAGGTTAGGCAGGCGAAGGCAGATTACGAGAGATCCTTGGCAAGGGATGCGAAGAAAAACAGCAAAGAGTTCTTTACTTATGTAAACTCTAGAAGGAAGGGGATGAATCAGATTGGTCCACTTGAGATCGATGGGTCAACTGTTGATGACCCTGCTCAGGTAGCTAACAAACTAAATGAATATTTTGCATCGACATTCACACATGAGGTGTTATTCAGCGAGGGGAATGCCAGAGGTGTATTCAACTCTAGCAGTAAACTGGAGAATCTTGAAATAATTGAGAGCAAAGTGGAGGAGAAATTGTTGAAGATAAACACAAGAAAGTCACCTGGGGTGGATGGGATCTATCCAGTTATATTAAAGGAGGCAGCAAAGGAAGTAAGCAAACCCTTAGCCATAATGATGAGAGCTTCCTTGGACTCAGGGGAGGCACCCATGGACTGGAGATGTGCAAATGTGACCCCAATTCACAAAGGGGGATCAAAGGCTGACACAAGTAATTATAGTCGTTTCTGGGTGCGAGGTTAGCCTGGGCGGTCATTGCTCCTTAAAGCTCTTCAAACAGAGAAGTTTTTCCTGATTTAATTTCTGCTTTATTAGTTTAAATTGTCATATTAACTTATTTTCTAGAGTAGCTTTATATTCCTAGTTACGATACTTAGTTTAAAGTTTTACTTAGACAGAGATTTTGTAGATATTACTTAGTATCGGTAACGGTATCAAATCCACGTGTCACAAACCAAATTTTTTTTTTAACCAAATTTAGTCGATTTATTAACCAACTGTTATATCAAATTATCTTCTATAAGTAGATTATAGACCTAGTCAGGATCCTTAGTTTATTCTAAATTCAGATAGCGAGATTTGGAAGCTAATCAATACTTACGAGTCCGTAGAAATACCGTTCGTGAATTCCCGCCATTTTTACACGATAGCATAAGCTTAGTGTCGTATAGTGCATAATATAATATTGTCAATTAATCAGTAAATCTATTAATCTTGATAAACTTTATTGTCAATTAAATTGTACTTTTAACTCTATATATATATATATATATAACGACTTAATCGTAACAAATAATTAATACATAACTATAGTGGTACACGTGATACGGAAGTTGTATAAAGGGAACTCGTAGAAAACACTAGATACCGAAAAAAAAAAAATATATAACATAACTGTTTTGGGATATAACTTAAGGATTTAATTTTTGTTTTGAATTTTATTGAATTAAATCGGAATCATGACTCTGACCAGAGCAGCAAAGCAAAAGGCTCAAGCTAATGGGAGTGCTGTGGTTCAGGGGAGAACTGAGGGGGGCAGTTGCCCTCTGAATCACAGTCTATTAAAATGCACTGTTTGCTTGATGTTTGCGGAGCAGTCGGGTACGGGACATGATACTGCCAAGGGGGATGTCTTTGTGTGTGCACGATGTAAGGAGTGCAAGGAAATCAGGCGACAACTCAGCGTTGTTATGGGCCTTTATGAGAGCTTGAAGGACAGGGTGGATGCCCTCGAAGGAAATAAATTGAGGGGCCCATCAAGCTCTCAGCTGCCCACATCAACGCCAGAGCTTGCACTTGGTCATCAGGCAACACAGAAGCAGCCCCCTAGGCAGAATGCGCTGGTCCCACAGGAACTAGTAGTTGTTGGTGATTCTATTGTCAGGGAAACGGGGAACATACTTTGTAAAAAGGATAGGTGGAATAGGACCAGGGTATGTCTGCCAGGGGCAAAGGTTGATGACGTTGTAGAGCGGATATCATCTTTTAAGGGCACAAAAGGTGATATAGTTGTACACGTTGGCACTAATGATATTAAGAGTAGGAGACCGGCGGAATTACTTAGCAAGTACAGGTCACTGTTGAAAAAAAGCCGTGAATTAGGGTTGAACTTGAAAGTGTCTGCAATTCTGCCCAGACACGATAGGAGGGAGTATATGATGAGAGCCTTGTCGATCAATTCGGCCCTGGAGGGATTGTGCAAGGCTCAAGGGGTAGAATTTTTTTCAGCCTGGACTGTACTTGTTAACAGGAGAGATTGCTTCTACAGGGATGGGATACACTTAAATAGAAAGGGTGCAAGAATTTTTGCTGATGCTGTCGAGGCAGTGTTAGGTGGGTCGGAAAACTGCTAGTTGGGGGGGATACAAGGACTAATAGATTAACAGTAGCCAGTGGCAGAGGTGGAAGTGATTCTTGCACTGCTTCTATTGAAATGAGCAGAAGTCTGAAAAACAAGATGCAGGATATTTCAGAGACTGCTGGTAGTCATTGCGGTACAAGTAAACACATGGGTTGTGTTAGGGTAGCTAAGAATAGAAACAGGTGCATGTATACCTGCGTGTACACCAATGCTAGGAGTTTGGTAAATAAATTTGATGAATTTGAGGTATTGCTCAAAACATCAAAGGCAGATATTGTTGGGATATCAGAGACGTGGTGTCACACAGATATAAGTAATGCGGAACTGGAATTTGGGGAATACAATGTGTATAGAAAGGATAGACAGGACAGGAGGGGAGGAGGGGTTATGCTATTAATTAAGAAACACATAAAGTCCAAGGAAGTGAAGCCAGTCGACATCGATGGACAGGGCAGTGTCGAGTCAGTTTGGTGTGACATAAGCATAGGGAAATCAAAATTGAGAGTAGGAGTGTGCTATAGGCCTAATGACTCTGATGAGTATAATAAGATATTGTACAGGGAAATAGAGTGGGCCAGTAAATCAGAGAGTCTTATAATGGGGGACTTTAATTTCCCAGATATTGACTGGAATTTGTGGGTTGGTCACTCGCACACTAGCAAGGCTTTTGTGGATTTATTGGATGATTGTTTTCTACATCAGCATGTTCGTGAGGCAACAAGAGGGAGCAATACTCTTGATCTGATTATCAGTAGTGATTCTTCATGCATTAAGAACCTGCAGATAAATGAACCACTAGGTGGCAGTGATCTCAGTGTGTTGAAGTGGGATTTACTCAAGGAGGTAACTACCATCAGAGGTAAAGGGAAGGGTTTTTGTTTTCGTAAAGGCGACTATGATGGTCTGAGACAGTATTTAAATTCTATACAGTGGGACCAACTGATGATGTTACCAACAGCAAACTCAAAATGGGAAGCATTCAAGGAACTAATCTTGGAGGCTACCAGGCTTTACATACCAACTAAGAAATATTGTTCAAGGTTTAGGCCTAAATGGTTGTCAGATGAACTAATGAGACATGTGGCAGAGAAGAAAAATGCATGGGATACATACAAATTAATGGGTGACATGGAAGCCTATGATAGATATAAGTTGGTCTGTAACCAAGTCACAAAGGAGATTAGGCAGGCAAAGGCAGACTATGAAAAATCCTTGGCAAAGGATGCAAAGAAAAACAGAAAAGAGTTCTTGACATACTTGAACTCGAAAAGGAAAGGGATGAATCAGATTGGTCCACTGGATATTGATGGTTCAACAGTTGAGGATCCTGCTCAGGTGGCTAACAATCTAAACGAGTATTTTGCATCTACATTCACGCATGAGGAGTTATTCAGGAAGGAGAATGATGTAGGTAAAGTAAACATTGGCAGTGAGCTGGATGATTTTGTAATAACTGAGAGGAAAGTGGAGGAGAGATTGTTGAGGATAAACATAAAAAAGGCACCTGGGGTGGATGGGATCTATCCAGTTATATTAAAGGAGGCAGCAAAGGAAGTATGCAAACCCCTAGCCATAATTATGAGAGCTTCTTTGGACTCAGGGGAGGTGCCCATAGACTGGAGATGTGCAAATGTAACCCCAATTCACAAAGGAGGATCAAAGGCTGACACAAGTAATTATAGACCTGTTAGTTTAACTTCTGTTCCAGGTAAATTAATGGAGGCACTGGTTAAAGAAGCACTGCAGGATCATCTAGACAAGAATTCAGTTATAGCTCAGACGCAGCATGGCTTTGTTAAGGGCAGGTCTTGCCTGACCAATTTGATTGGATACTATGATGTAGTCACAAAAGAACTGGATGCAGGGAATAACTTTGATATTATATATTTGGATCTTAGAAAGGCTTTTGATACTGTTGCACATGGAAGACTGCTGCACAAATTGGAGCAGTGTGGCATTGGAGGCAAATTGCTGCTATGGATAAGGGGATGGTTGAGTGGCAGAAGACAGAGAGTGGTAATCAATGGACACTGCTCAACGTGGACTAATGTTATTAGTGGAGTTCCTCAAGGTTCAGTGTTGGGTCCGTTGTTGTTTTCGGTGTTTATGAATGATATTGATGATGGGATATCAAGTTTAATGTCCAAGTTTGCAGATGATACAAAGGTTGGCAGGGTCGTTAAGGACAATACTGACGCTATGCTGCTGCAACAGGATCTGGAAAGGTTGAACAGATGGGCTGAGAGGTGGCAAATGAGGTTTAACATCGACAAATGTAAAGTGCTGCATATGGGAAACAGTAACCCCAGAGCAACGTATCAACTGTGCGGTACTACACTGACAGTGGTGGAGAATGAAAAGGACCTGGGGGTAATTGTGCAGGCAGATATGAAGTTCTCTGAGCAGTGCAGACGAGCTGCAAGAGTAGCTCATGGTGTCTTGTCAATGATATACAGGAATTTTTCTAGCAGGGATAAGGAGGTGATTATTCCCTTGTATAAGGCAATGGTAAGGCCACATCTTGAGTACTGTATACAGGTCTGGAGGCCTCATTTCAAGAAGGATGTAAGAGCTGCTGGAACGGGTACAGAGAAGGGCAACAAGATTAGTAAATGGAACAAAGGGTTGCTCTTACGAAGAAAGGCTTAAGTTTTGCAAATTACAGAGTTTGGAGACTAGGCACCGGCGAGGTGATCTGATAGAGGTGTATAAGGCTTTGAATGGTTTGAGCATGCTCAATGCCAATGGGATTCTTCATCTTTCTCAGAATAATCACCTCAGAGGGCATAAATTCAAATTGAGGAAGGACGGATGTCGGATAGATGTGCGGAAATTTGCCTTTGGCCAGCGGGTGGTTGGTTGGTGGAACCGACTTCCATCACTTGTTGTTGAAGTTGATAGCCTAAACAAATTTAAAGCTCAACTGGACAGGTATTTCGAACGAACGGAGGGGTGAAATGGGAGTGGTTTTTTTTTTTTTTTTTTTTTTTTTTTGGCTGATGCTGAATAAGCTTGCTTTCTTGCATCATATGCCTCTGCTAATGCTAATGCTAGACCTGTGAGTTTAACTTCTGTTCCAGGAAAATTAATGGAGGCACTGGTTAAAGAAGCACTGCAGGATCATCTAGACAAGACTTCAGTTATAGCTAGGACACAGCATGGTTTTGTTAAGGGTAAGTCTTGCCTGACCAATTTGATTGGATACTATGAAGCAGTCACAAAAGAACTGGATGCAGGGAATAACTTTGATATTATATACTTGGATCTTAGAAAGGCTTTTGATACTGTTGCACATGGAAGACTGCTGCACAAATTGGAGCAGTGTGGCATTGGAGGCAAATTGCTGCTATGGATAAAGGGGTGGTTGAGGGGGAGAAGACAGAGAGTGGTAATCAATGGACACTGCTCATCTTGGACTAATGTTATTAGTGGTGTCCCTCAGGGTTCAGTATTGGGTCCTTTATTCTTTTCTGTATTTATAAATGTTATTGATGATGGTATATCAGGCTTAATGTCCAAGTTTTCAGATGATACGAAGGTTGGCAGGGTTGTCAAGGACACTACTGACACTATGCTGCTGCAACAGGATTTGGAAAGGTTGAGCAGATGGGCTACGAGGTGGCAAATGAAGTTTAACATTGACAAATGTAAAGTACTACATATGGGAAACAGCAACCCCAGAGCAACGTATCAACTCTGTGGTACTACACTGACAGTGGTAGAGAATGAAAGGGACCTGGGGGTGGTTGTGCAGGCAGATATGAAGTTCTCTGACCAGTGCAGACGGGCTGCAAGAGTAGCTCATGGTGTATTGTCAATGATATATAGGAATTTTTCTAGCAGGGATAAGGAGGTGATTATTCCCTTGTATAAGGCAATGGTCAGGCCACACCTAGAGTACTGTATACAGGTCTGGAGGCCTCATTTCAAGAAGGATGTAGAGCTGCTGGAACGAGTACAGAGAAGGGCAACTATACTGGTGAATGGGACAAAGGGGTGCTCTTACGAAGAAAGGCTTAAGTTTTGCGAATTACAGTGTCTGGAAACTAGGCACCAGCGAGGTAATCTGATAGAGGTGTACAAAGCTTTGAATGGTTTGAGCATGCTCAATGCTGATGGGATTCTTCCTCTTCCTCAGAATAATCACCTGAGAAGGCATAAATTCAAATTGAGGAAAGACAGATGTAGGACAGATGTGCGGAAATTTGCCTTTAGCCAGCGGGTGGTTGGTAGGTGGAACAGACTTCCATCCCTTGTCGTGGAAGTTGATAGCCTAAATAAGTTTAAGGCTCAGCTGGACAGGTATTTCGAACGAACAGAGGAGTGAAGTGGAAGTGGTTATTTTTAATTATTTATGTTACTTTTTTTTTTTTTTTTTGGCTGATGCTGCATAAGCTTGCTTTCTTGCATCAAATGCCTCTACTAATGCTAATTACCAGTTTTCAGCTAAACAATTCAGATAAACAATTTGGTTTTAAACCTGGCATCTCTATAGTGGATGCAATGCAGCAAATAATACTGAACAGAATCTATGGATATGCTAAACATATCCATAGATTTTGTGATGGCTCTGCCATGCAGGTGTGCTTCTAAGAAATCATACAAAGCTATCTTTAAAACAGGTAATTCACCACCAGAACCAAATGGAGGCAGATATGAAGTTCTCTGACAGTGCAGATAGGCTGCAAGAGTAGCTCATGGAGTATTGTCAATGATATACAGGAATTTTTCCAGCAGGGATAAGGAGGTGATTATTCCCTTGTATAAGGCAATGGTCAGGCCACACCTAGAGTACTGTATACAGGTCTGGAGGCCTCATTTCAAGAAGGATGTAGAGCTGCTGGAACGAGTACAGAGAAGGGCAACAAAATTAGTGAATGGAACAAAGGGCTGCTCTTACGAAGAAAGGCTTAAGTTTTGCAAATTACAGTGTCTGGAGACTAGGTACCAGCGAGTTGATCTGATAGAGGTGTATAAAGTCTTGAATGGGTTGAGCATGCTCAATGCTGATGGGATTCTTCCTCTAGCTCAGAATAATCACCTGAGAGGGCATAAATTCAAATTGAGGAAAGACAGATGTAGGATAGACGTGCGGAAATTTGCCTTTAGCCAGTGGGTGGTAAGTTGGTGGAACAGACTTCCATTCCTTGTCGTGGAGGTTGATAGCCTAAATAAGTTTAAGGCTCAGCTGGACAGGTATTTTGAACGAACAGAGGGGTGAAGTGGAAGTGGGGTTTTTTTTTTTTTTTTTGGCTGATGCTGCATAAGCTTGCTTTCTTGCATCAAATGCCTGTACTAATGCTAATGCTAAATATCAGGAAACAATCAGAGTTACAAAAGATTGCCCACAGGCTCAGTGCTGGGTCCATTCTTTTAAACCATAGTGAGTAATTCTTTTGGATAATAGTGCGTGACAAGCATTTAAATATGGATCAGTCCCCATGGATGTCTTTGCCAATGACTTTATCCTCATTTTAAGTGCAGACAACCATGCAATCCTTGAACAAGCAAATATGTTCTTGAAAAGCTGCAGGTCCACAAACTAAAAATCTCACCTAAAAAAATGAAGGCAGTTGCATTAAAAGGTACCCTAAGAAGAGTGCCATTTATTAAAATATCTGCCACTTCCATCAAAATGGCCCAAGAGTTCAAATACCTCAGTATCATCTTTAATACAAACATTCTACCCACATCTAGAACATATGGCTAAAAAGATCTGAAACTACACAGCCATGAACTGCAGAATTAGCAGAACAGACTGGAGTTTAAAAAAGAAACCCTCAATCTCATATACAAAGGTGCTTTCATTCCAGTGATTTCATATGGGGCTAGAATATAGTATCACAGAACAAAAGAAAACTGGAAACCATACAGAGAATAATGCTTCTAAACCCAGAGCTTGCCACACAGTGAATATCCTTGCTCTGCAAGTTTTGGCAGATACTTGCCTACTGGACATAGAAATAGCATGCCAGGGGTCCTATTAGAGGCTGAAAAGAGGCATTCCCACAGAACATCAGGGCATTATTCTGGACTTAGCTAATTACCTAAACAAGAAGAAGAAAAAATTAAATAAATAAACAATAGCCACTGAACTCCATCACAAGTAGCAAACGGCCTGTGAGAGACAACGAGACCATCATGGGAGAGGTGAGAGATGACGATTCCTGCTAAATGTGGCGCTGGTCCCCCCCTGACCACCTCGATGATTTGCCCAGGACTGCTGATAACCCCTTCTTCTTGACAAGACAAGGCTCATTCAGAGCTAAACTCCATGCCCTACAGACTGAGAGATGAATTAACTTGCACGTGAGGTGCACCTGAAGATTGAGAGCACTTACTGTATGAGTGCTCAATCTATAACAGTCCTAAAAGTTTGATGATTTCTAGGATCAGTCCCTTCTCAGAAACCAGGAGCACCTGTTCATTACTGAGGAAGGTTATTATAAAACCCTTGTACAATATGCCTAGACAGTTTTCCAAACAAGAGAAATCCTGTCAAACCCACCAGACACTCATCAAACAGATGCATTACTGCTTACTAATGTAATAGTAATAGTGGTATGTGATGCAAGAAAGCAAGCTTATGAGCTTATGTAGCATCAGCCAAAAAAAAAAAAAAAAAAAAAAAAAATTTCACACAACCATTCCCTCTAAAAGTTTGTCCAGTTTCTCCTTGAATTTATTTAAGCTATCAACTTCCACAATGACAGATGTAAGTTTGTTCCAGCAATTCACCACCTGCTGGTGAATTGCTGGAACAGGAAGTTTCCGCACATCTATTCTGCAAACTGTCTTTCCTCAATTTGAATTTATGCCCCCTCAGGTTCATAATCTGCTAAAACACTCAGATTAAGTGTGCTCAACCCATTCAAGGCCTTATACACCTCAATCAGATTGCCTAGCCTCCAGCCACTGCAATTATTTGCAGAACTTAAGCCTTTCTTGGTAAGAGGATCCCTTTGTTCTCCTCACCAATCTTGTTGCCCTTTTCTGTACATGCTCAAGCAACTCTACATCCTTCCTAAAATGAGGCCTCCAGACCTCTATGCAATACTCAAGGCGTGGCCTGACCATTGCCTTATACAAAGGGATAATCACCTACTTTTCCCTGCTACCAAAATTCCTGTATATCATTGACAATACCCCATGACCTGCTCTGGCAGCCTGTTTGCATTGCTCAGAAAACTTTACCCCTCCCCCTAAGTGTAATACCACACATTTGGATTATGTAGAACTAATCCAACCAACATATTCTGAACAAAGCTGAAACACACCCCGAATGTGATTTAAAGAGACCATTCAAATTGACCCCTAGAGTTCTGTCTGTATGTACTCCCTGCCCTGTGTTAGGTGAATGATCAAGTGGTCCACAACTGCGTGAGTGAATGAGTGTTGAGAAATTGGAGTATGCATGTGCTTTTTTGCATAAAGTATGTATGGAAGTACATACTTTATGCAAATGTTTTGTATGGAAGTCTTGACCTTGTATATGAGAAAGCAAATGGCAGCTTGTGTTAGGGCAGGATTTGTTGTTTGTGAACTTAACCTGAAAAAAAAAAAAAGTGTTTATATTCAAAGTGCTGTGGTAAGTGGATATGTGTATGCAATCAGATGAGTGAATGAGAATGTCTATATTTAGTGTTGAAATATATGTGCATTCTGAATAATGTAAATACTTGTATATACAGGGTGTCTCAAAAATATTGGTACAAATGTTTAGGAGAGGTATGTAACATCTAAAGGAATGTGAATCGCATAGGAAACCATAACCGGAAACATCACCGTAAGTCGATACATGGCACTGTTCATCGGTTTGCGACAGGGAAAATTTCTGGTTTATTCATTCCACGAAGGGCATGCATCTAGTGTATGGATTAGCAGAGGGCCCACACGGTGTGCGTCCCCATGTGACACAACACCGCTTTGCAATAAATGTGTGGGTAGGTATTTTTTTTTTTTTTTTTAAGAGAACCCCAAACACGAGAGGTATAAAACCTAGAGTACTTGGTACCATGCTTGGGTTGGAGGTTGAGAAGACGAAAGAAGATACTTGTTGATATTGGACTTGAACTTCTGTAGATTGTAATTTTCAGGAAATACGTATGAAGGAAGGTTGTTCCAGAAAACGGCAGTTGAATGAATAAATGAGGAAGATGAAAAGTTGGTTCTGTGGGTTTGAAGTTGGACAGTAAATGGATGTTGGCTGGTGGCGGCACGTGTTCGGACTGTTTTGAAAGAGAGTGCGGGAATTATAGAAGCCAATTCAGAAGAACAGTGCCCATGGAAGTATCTGTAGAAGAGGCATGCAGCAGAAACAGTGCGTCTATGAGAAAGCGAATGAAGAAACTCTGTTAGAGATGAATCATTAATTAACCTAACTGCCCTCTTCTGAATGGAATCAAGAAGCCTGAGAGAGGTTTTGGGGGCACCACCCCAGATGTGGGAACAATATTCCATGGCAGGGCCGATTTGCGATTTATACAGAGTGAGCAGCTGTTTGGAAGAAAAGTAACCCCGAGAGCGAAAGAGAAAACCAAGTTTTTTAGATGCAGAGGAAGCAATATTGTGCCAAGAGAGATTAGAAGTCAGGGTAATCCCCAAAAGAGATATATCATGTTGCCTAGAAATCGAAGTGTCACTAAAGATAAGCATGGGAGCAGAAGAATCCTTTTTGCGAGATATAAGACAAGATTGAGTTTTAGAAGGGTTGAAATCAACTAAGTTGTCTTTGCCCCACTGGAGAATTACCTGAAGATCGGCATTTAAGGAATTGGCAGCAGATTTTCGAGAACTTGAAGCTGATTGAGCTGGACAAGGTTTCTCAAAATGGAAAGTTGAATGCAATGTGCTATCATCGGCAAAACTATGGATAGGATTTCCAGTCAATGGAAGAAGGTCATTGATATTCAAGAAGAAAAGAGTGGGGGAAAGAACTGAACCTTGGGGGACACCGGCATTAGTGGAGAAGTTAGAAGACAGAGAGGGCCATCTACCATCACCCTCAGTGAGCGATCAGAGAGAAAACTGGATAACCAATTACTAAAAACAGTTGGCAAACCATAAGATGGAAGCTTGTTTAGAAGACCTTTATGCCAAACACGATCAAAAGCCTTTGAGATGTCAAGAGCAACTACTTGTGTTTCACCGAACCTTTCCATTGAATTAGTCCATAAATGGGTAACATAAGCCAGAATATCACCAGTGGATCGACACTGACGGAATCCATACTGGCGATCGTTGATCAGACGGAAGGTTTCTAGGTAGTTTAAGAGTTGGCGGTTAATTGATTTCTCCATTACTTTAGAAAGAGTAGAAGTAATTGCAATGGGACGATAATTGGATGGAAGGGATTTGTCACCCTTTTTAGGAACTGGCTGGATATGAGCAAATTTCCAAGCAGAAGGAAAAACACCTTTGGAATAAGAAAGTGAAAAAAGGCGGCAAAGAATAGGAGTAAGTTCAGGAGCACAGGTTTTGAGAACAAGTGGAGAAATACCATCAGGACCTGGAGCTTTCTTAGCATCAAGATTCATCAAAATCCTTCTGACATCCTTTTGACGGAAGACCACAGGAGGCATTGAATGGAGCGTGTTAGGAATGGTGGGAGGTGTTTTACCAAGATCATTAATACATGAGCTAGAAGAAAAATGGGATGCTAGCAGGTCAGCTTTATCCTTGGCTGAAGTGACAATAGAACCATCTGGTTTGGACAGAGGTGGGAGCAGAGATGGGCAAAAGTTGCGGCCAATAGCTTTGGCAAGAGACCAGAATGCTCGGCTACCATTAGGGCAAGAAGCAAGTTTTCTACTCTTAGCCTGTTCAAACTCTAGTTCGGACTGATTAATAACTGCTTTACAATTATTGCGAGCTTTGTTGTAGGCAGAAAATGAAACTGAAGAATCAGAAACAAGCCAATTACGATATGCAACATTCTTCTCTTGGACAGCCTTAGCACATTTATTGGAAAACCAAGGTTTAGATAAAGGACGAGATTTTAAAGTGGAGTGTGGGATAAAGGATTCCATTCCTGCAAGAATAATTTCACTGACACGATCTGAGCAAACGTTGACATCAGAAGTTTTGAAAGAGTAATCAGACCAAGGAAAAGAAGAAAAGAAGTCTCGCAGGTCATCCCATTTTGCATTCTTGTAATGCCAAACAATACGAGGTTGGGAATAGCCATGAGATAAAGGTTCCATTGGAGAAGAGACAATCACCAAGTTGTGATCTGAAGTGCCTAAAGGACCTCTCACTTCAACCTTGTACTTAGAAGGGTTGTTTGTGAGAAAAAGATCAAGTGTATTGGCTGTATGATTAGGATTGTCCAGTATTCTTGTAGGTAAATGAACAATCTGTGCTAGGTCATTAGTAATTGCAAAAGCCTCAGCATCTCGACCTGCTGGGTCGGTGTGACTAGAAAACAGAAGCCAGCTGGAGTTGTGAACGTTAAAATCACCAAGGAAAATTACCTCACTGTTAGGAAAGTTGGACTGGAGAAAGTCAAGTTGCAAAGAGAGGAAGTCAAAGAGCTCCAAGTGATTAGTGGAGTTGGGAGAACGGTAGAGACAACAGATGAATTTTACACAATGAGGTAGAGAGATTTTAAGCCAGAGAAGATCAGAGAGGAGATTCCAAATTGCCAAGTCTCTGACAGGGAATATCAGAACGGACATATGCACAAGTACCACCTTTGAGGCGAAAGGAATCATACAGCAAATAATTTGCACATCTGAGTTGAGCAGTAGTTGAATCAACTGATAACTGAGATTCAGTCAGAAAAAGTACATGGGGTTTGGAAGACTGCAAGTGGAAATGGACATCGTTGAGATTGGAATTGAGACCACGTATATTTGTGAAATGAATTAGGAAGTCCTTGGGAGGTTTAGATCTTTTCGCAGATAAGCTTGCTCTATTATTTTGACAATTCATGGTGTATTGAATAGTAAGAAAAAGTGGGTGGGACATGCTGTATGAAGTAATGAAATTTTTGGATATGGCGTACATGTGGTAAGAATATACCCAGATCCTTGACATTACGTGGCCTCGACAATGCTCCCCGCATACACACTACTCGGACTCCCTCCAGTCACTATCTGGCAGAGTAGAGGTAGCAAGATTATACACTAGCTGATCCGGAAGCCTCCTAGAGAGTTACCAATAGGTTTGGTCCGGTGTACTATCTAGCGGCCGGCCTGCGAACACCGTTTTAGAGCTGTACCCTCGAAATGTAAGGAATATTGGATCTCGCCACGACATTCATCATAACCTCAAAAATCATCAATCATACTGCATGATGGAAGAGATAGGGAAGGTATGATCAGTGACTGCTTAGGCAGCCCATACCTGTTACCATCCCGCATGAACTCCGCTAAATATCGGATCTTTCTTGAACAAGTTCTACCAAGGTTTGGCCTGACGATGTTCCAGTAAATGTGAGACGCAACATTTGGTTTCAACATGACGGGGCGCCTGCCCATTATGGAAGGTGTGTTTGTGACCATTTGAACAGGCATTATGGGTGTCGATGGATTGGCCGTGGTGGACCCGTTGCCCCCCCCCACGCTCACCTCATTTATCGAGCCTTGATTTCTTTCTGTGGGGGGGGCCCCTCAAATCTATCATGTATGAATCACCTGTGGAGATGGAAATGGATCTCGTGGCGAGACTCGTCTGCGCTGCTGCTACTGTCAAAGAAACTCCAGGTGTGTTTGACCTTGTCTGCCAATCCATGCTGTGTTGGTGTCACGCATACATTGCATCTCATGGTGGAACCTTCGAGCATCTGTTGTAACATCATGAAATGCATCCATCTTGTACTCCATTGTTAATATTATGTCAAATAAATGTTTGCCACTAATTACTGTCTTGTGTCATTTCTGCTTCTTGTGCCTCTGCTACTACTTTCCCGTGATGTTTCTGGTTATGGGTTCCTATGCGATTCTCATTCCTTTAGATGTTACCTACCTCCCCTAAATGTTTGTACCAATATTTTTGAGACATCCTGTTTAAAAAAAAACAATAATTAAAAAAAAAAATCTATAACACTGTAATTGGAGGCTAAGATGTGTAACTGTGGTGTGAATGGTTGGTTACGTGGTCACAGTATTTTTTATTTTCAGGAGTGCTCATGATTTGGTTTTTGTGCAAGGCAAAGAGTGAAACAGGATTCTATTAAATGGTGATTCTGATAAGCAAAAATAGGAGGAATATTATCTACAGACTATAAAAGTAAAGATATAAAGTGCAAATTTATGCTTTATTATCTTGCCAATTAACAAAATTAAATGATACATGAAAATCAGAAGAATATTTTCTGCAGGTTAGCAAAATAAAAATAAATTTAGCTTAATTAATACTCTAATATGTACATGCTAACTAATTGATATTTCTGATCACTGACTTTTTTTTTAATGTAAAATTTAAAACAGTAAAAAAGATAAGCAATCAATAACGAAGAACACGGCACAATAAAATTGCAACTAACACGATACACGCAAGTGAGATACGGAGTAACAAGTTTACGTAAATTAAAAAATAAGAATGAAGAGAAGATTTCGGTAACAAAAAAATCCAATAAAATGGAAAATGCAAATTGTTTTTATTGTTTTATGGTCGTGACCTACAGAAATAACACAAAGGCATTGAAAATTGATTCTTATAACCAAACATATGATAACAATGAAAGTGTAGTGCATTTTAATGATTTGAATTGGTTTTCTCAAATTTGATTTTACCTAAAGCGTGATTCTACTAGTGACTGTGACAGTGTTAAGAGGCACTTACTTATTTCACTTTATGATGGGCTTGGCTTAGGATTGTCTCTGACAGGACCACGTGGTCCTTTCTCTCAGCCAATAGCAGCCTTTGTAAATGTGATGGCTGCATGTTTTGTTTTCGTATCCTTTAGTTGAAGATTTTTTTGTGTCATTTTTAATGAAATGACCTTTTAGAGAGATAAATAGCTTAGTTGTAAAGCGAAAATTTCAACTTCCGAGGTCTTGGAGCGAATTATCAAAAAACAATGTGTTATTGGATTCACATTACAATATTTTCACGATACGATGGTGTCTCTGGATCAGATTAATATCATAAAGTGGGGGTCCATTGTAATGTCAACACAGTTTATTTGAATTTTAGAAAAGAAAAAAAAACATCAGAAGTGGGGTTCCTCATGGAATAGTTCTTGAACAACTGTTGTTTCTTATTTTCATAAATGATATTGATGAGGGGTTACAGGACATGATGTAAAGATTAGGAGAGTGGTTAATTATCAGTGTCAAGCAACACTCCTTCAGGTTGACTTGAACAGGATTCAAACTTGGTTAGAAAGGCAACAGCCTTTTAATGTAGCAAAAATGCAAGGTTTTATACTTAGGGAACAGTAACCTCAAAATAACATACACTTGGTGGGATCAAATTAAAAACGGCAGAGTTGGAAAGAGATCTTGGAGTCATGACATGGCAAATATGAAGTTCTCTGAGCAATATAGACAGGTGGCCAGTAAAGTCAATGGTGTCCTATCAATGATTTATTGATAAATAGCCTTAAGAGATAGGAGGTTATAATCCCAATGTATAATGCAATTGTAAGACCCCACTAAAAATACTGTGTCCAGGTATGGAGACTTCACCTAAAATTCAATACTGAGATTCTTGAAAGGGTCCAAAGATAGGCAACCTTTGAGGCCGACAGACATTCTCTCAGGTAAGTCAAGCTGGGCTTGCTACCTAGGATTCTAAAATGCTGATGAAACTGTTATTCATATGACATTCAAGTCAAGTGGACTGAAGTTTGACAAAGTGTGGTCATTCTGTGACAACCAAATCCTCTACTTGCACCTTCACAATAGTAGGACTTGTTAGTGACCTTGAGTATAACTGCCATGTACAAGTCCTGAAATTGGCACCTAGTATATGGTGTTTGCAGGCCAATTGCAAGATAGTTCACCAGATCGAACCTATTGGTAACTCTCTAGGAGGCTTCCAGATCAGCTAGTATATAATCTCACTGCCTCTACTCTGCCAGATAGTAACTGAAGGAAGTCCAAGGAGTGTGTGTGTGTGTGTGTGTGTGTGTGTGTGTGTGTGTGTGTGTGTGTGTGTGTGTGTGTGTGTGTGTGTGTGTGTGTGTGTGTGTGTGTGTGTGTGTGAATTGTTGAGGCCCCATTATATCAAGGAACTTGGGTATATTCTTGCTGTGTGTTCAAAAATTTCATTACTTCATACAACATCATCTCCTCACTTTTTCTATTCCTGAATATATTTCAAATAGTCAAACTAATAAGATGACCTTGACCTTATCTGCAAAAAGATCTAAACTTCCTTGTTCACTTCACAAATATAGATGATCTCACTTCCAGTCTCATCATCATCAGCCATTTTAAAACCACTGCAGGATGAAGGCCTCTCCAGCAGCTTTCCAGTTCCTTCTGTTTTGTGCAATGGCCATCCATTTACTATCCACGAACTCATGAATTTCATCTGTCCATCTCTGTCATTGCCCGTCACCACCAAATACGAAGGATGCGGAAAGGTCAGGGAATGACCACCACATATCCCGGAGCAATATGGCCTTAGTTGCTAATGCTCCTAAAAAACCAAATAACAACAAACAAACAAACATCTCTGTCATTATCTTCCATTCTATCTAATTTATCTGTTGCCTCTGTTGTTCTCCCAACTCCACTAGTCACTTTGAACTCTTTGACTCCCTGTCTTTGAAACTTAACTTTCTTCAGTGTGGCTTTCCTAACAGTGAGATAATTTTTCTTGGTGATTTTAATGTTTGCAACTCCATCTGGCTTCCATTTTCCATTTGCCAGTCTTTTGGGTAAAATTCTCAGGAAAATTCCATTCTTCTGTCAGGATCATCAACTGAACAAGAAAGACAGACCCATAAAGGAAGGAAGAGAAGGAGATATTAAGCTTTTATTTGTGAAGCACACTGATTCAAGAGGGTATATCCAATAGATGAAAACTGTTAAGAGTGTTAATTATTGCCATTTATTAGGTTAGTCTGGCATGAGATTAGGAGTGCTAAAGATCAAGTGAATGTGATGAATGGAATGACTTTTCATGCAAACAAATGGAGTGGATAAGCAAATATAAAATGTACTACTGTAGAGTGTTTTAATTTTCCAGAGACAGACTAGAGCTTGTGAATAGCTACTTGCAAATCAGCAGCAGTATATTTTGTGATTGATAACTGCTTCTTATATCAAGATATTAAGATGCCACATGTGCAAATAACATTCTTGACTTATTTATTTTTTTACAAGAATTATAGTGGGACATATCTAAAGAGATAAATGTTATCAGGTTTTAATTTTCACAAGGACAATTATGATAGGCTTACACATTATTTGAATTCTATTCAATGAGAACAGTTGGTGAATATAATAAGAACAAATGCCAAATGTGAAATTTTCTAAGAAATAATTCTAGAAGCTGCTCTCTTTTTTTTATACCTTTAAAGTATTACTGTACTGGGCATTAAACAAAAGTGGATGACTGCTGTGCTAATGAAGTCAGTAATTTAAAGGAAAGTTGCTTGAGATGAAATTATCAAAGCACACTGATCACTATTGCTTTGATTTGATAATCTATATGGAAAGTTGGAGGGGGCAAGTAGATAAGTAAAACCTGAATATGATAATGAGAATGAAGCATACATCACATGACGTGATGTGCATGACCAATCCCGCATGCTTTGCAGTAATCATGCAGCAATATTATTACAATTATTGTTATTTAAACACTTGTCAGACTTGAATTTTTGGTTCATGAAGATAATACTATTGTTGAAAGCTACCACATCCACATATATTTTAACTTAGCTGATTTTAAATGTTTTAACTGTGAATATCTTTTATTTTATTTATATAGTTTTTAATATTTTGTCATGTATTTTTAACTGCACAGCAACAACAATTTTATTTTTATTACCACTTGTATTATATCAGTAAATAAACATAATAGGAAAGATAGGCTAGATCAGTTGTTTTAAGATCACCCAAACTGAAGTAGATGCACTTATATTAAATTCTGAAACAGGAGCAGATCAAATAAACAAAGAAAAACAAAGAAAGAAACAGCAAATTATAAGTGGGAAGCATTCAAGAAATTCATCATGGAAGCTACTAGACGTTTCCTACCTATTAAAAAATACTGTTCAAGGTTTAGGCCTAAATGGTTGTCAAATGAACTAATAAGACTCGTGGCAGAGAAGAAAAATGCATGGGGTGCATATAAATTATATTATTATTTAAATTATCATATAAATAATAATATAAATTATTATTTGCTAGCAGGGAAAAGTTGGTGTTATCCCTTTGAAGAAGGCAATGGTCAGGCCACGCCTTGAGTACTGCGTATAGGTCTAGAGGCCTCATTTTAGGAAGGATGTAGATTTGCTTGAGCGTGTACAGAGAAGGGCAACATGATTGGTGAGGGGAACAAAGGGTGCTCTTACCAAGAGAGGCTTAAGTTCTGCAAATTGCAGTGGCTGGAGACTAGCCACCTGTGAGGTGATCTGATTGAGGTGTATAAGGCCTTGAAGAAAATATATGAGAGTGCTACCTCCTTTATTAGACTAGACAAAGACAGTAGCAAATTTAAAATCAAGAAAGGAGTTCGACAAGGAGACACAATATCTCCGAAGCTGTTTACTGCTGCCCTTGAGGAAGCTTTCAGAAGATTAGACCGGGTCGCAGAAAGGAGTCAATGTGAACGGAGAGTACCTAAACCATTTACGATTTGCAGATGACATTGTGGTTATAAGCCACGATCCCAAAGAATTAGAGGAAAATCTTAATCCGTTATGCACAGTTAGTAAGGATTTTGGACTAAAGATGAATATGGCTAAAACAAAAGTAATGATGAACAAGTATGCCACGGAAAGGGAAATAATGATTGAAGGAGCAGTAATTGAAAAGGTGGAGTCATATACTTATCTGGGACAAGTTATTAGCTATAATAATGATAAATGGCTGGAAGGAAAGAGAAGAATAAATTTTGGATGGATAACATTCAGGAAATATAGTCACATACTGAAGAGCAATATCCCAGTTTGTCTGAAACGTAAAATAATGAATCAATGTATACTCCTCACCATGACTTATGGAAGTGAAACTTGGGCACTCACCAAAAGAATGGAAGAGAAGCTGAGAACTACACAGCGAAGAATGGAACGAATTATATTGGGAATCAGACTGTTAGATAAGAAGAGAAACACATGGATTAGGCAGCAAAACTAAAGAACAAAAATGGTCTTGGGCAGGACACATAGCTCGAAGACATGATGACAGATGGACTAAGAAAATAACAGAATGGTACCCAAGAGGAGCTAGAAGAAAACCTGGAAGACAAAGGCGGAGACGGATAGATGAAATTCATGAGTTTTTGGGTAGTAAATGGATGGCCAGTGCTCAAAACAGAAGGAACTGGAAAGTTACTGGAGAGGACTTCATCCTGCAGTGGATTGAAAATGGCTGATGATGATGATGAAGGCCTTGAATGGGTTGAGCACGCTGAATTCTGATGGGATTCTTCCACTTGCTCAGATTACGAACCTAAAGGGGGCATAAATTCAGATTGAGTAAAGACAGTTGTATTGGAAATTTGCCTTTAGCCAGTGGGTGGTTAATTGCTGGAACAAACTTCCATCTGTCATTGTGGAAGTTGATAGCTCAAATATATTCAAGGAGGAACTGGACAAACATTTAGAGGGAATGGTTGTGTGATTTTTTTTTTTTTTTTTGGCTGGTGCTACATAAGCTCATACACTTGCTTTCTTGCATCACATGCCTCTATTACTATTACTATTCACTGTATGATTTATTTCACTTCAAAAGTGGTACTTGTGTGTGCATATATGTCTGCTCTGATATTCCCTGTCAGAGACTTCGTAATTTGTAGTCTCCTCTTTTTGATCTTCTCTAACTCCATTCTATATAATTTATCTGTTGCCTCTGTCGTTCTCCCAACTCCACTAGTCACTTTGAACTCTTTGACTTCCTGTCTTTGAAACTTGACTTTCTTTAATGCAGCTTTCCTAACAGTGAGATAATTTTCCTTGGTGATTTTAATGTTTGCGACTCCATCTGGCTTCCATTTTCTAGCCATGTGGATACAGCTGGTTGAGATGCTGAGGCTTTTGCAATTATTAATGATCTCGCACAGTGTTCATTTACCTACCAGAATAACAGACAATTCTACCCACATAGCCAAAACTCGATCTTTTTCTCACAAAGAACCCTTCAAGGTCATGGTCAAGGTGAGTGGTCCTCTAGGCACCTCAGATCCCAACTTGGTGATGTCTCTTCTCCAATGAGCCTTTCTCTAGTGTTGTGGCCACATTCAACCTCATGTTGTTTGGTATTACAAGAGTGCAAAATAGAATGATCTGTGATATTTCTTTTCTTAATTTCCTCAATTGGATTACTGTTTCAATCTTCTGGTGTCAATGTTTGCTGTCACTGTGCCAGTGAAATTATTCTTGCAGGGATAAAATCTTTTTTATTTCACACTCTGCCTTAAAATCTTGTCCTTTATCTAAACTTTGGTTTTCCAATAAATGTGCTAAAGAATATAAGAATGTTGTATATTGCAACATTCTTATATTACTTAGCACATTTATGGGAAAACCAAATAAGAAAGTTGCATATTGGAATTGGCTTGCATGCAAATCTCCAGGTTCATTTTATGCCTACACCAAAGCTTGCAACAATTGTGAAGTAGTTATTAATCGGTCCAAACTACATTTCAAACAGGCTGAGAGTAGAAACTTGTTTCTTATCCAAATGGTAATTGAGCATTCTGGCTGCAAATTTTGCCAATCTCTATTCCAACCATTTGTCAAAACCAAATGGTACTATTGCCACCTCAGCTAAAGATAAAGCTGACATGTTAGCATCCTATTTTAATTCTAACTCGTGCATTGATGATCTTGGTAAACCACCCCTACCACTCCCAGTACGCTCCATTCAATGATCTTCTGCCAAAAGGATGTCAGAAGAATTTTGAACAGTTCATGCCAAGAAAGTGCCAGGTACTGATGGTATTTCTCCACTTGTTCTCAAAACCCGTGCTCTTGAGCATACTCCTGTTCTACGTTGCCTTTTTACACTTTCCTATTCCACCGGTGTTTTCCCTTCTGCTTGGAAATTTGCTCATATCCAGCCCGTTCCCAAAAAAGAGTGACAAATCTCTCTCATCCAATTATTATCTCATTGCACTTACTTCTACTCTTTATAAAGTAATGAAGAAATCTATTTACTGCCAACTCCTAATGAAGGAGTTGGCAGTAAATAGATTTGTGATAATGAAGAAATCTATTTACTGCCAACTCCTAAACTATCTCGAAAGCTTCCATCTATTCAGTGATTGCCAGTAAGGATTCCATCAGTGTCGATTCGCTGGTGATATACTGATTTATGCTACTCATCTATGGGCAAATTCAATGGAAAAGTTTGGTGAAACTCAAACAACTGCTCTTGACATTTCAAAGGCTTTTGATAATTTTAGGTATAAATGACTTTTAAATAAGCTTCCAGCTTATGGTCTGCAATTGTTTTTGTAATTGGGTATCCAGATTTCTTTCTGACCACTCACTGTGGGTGGTGGTGGTAGATGGTTCTCTGTTTTCTAACTCCTCTAATTCTGGTGTTCCCAAAGGTTCGGTTCTTTCTCCCACTCTTTTCCTCTTGTATATTAATATCTCTCTTCCATTGACCGGAAATCCTATCCATAGTTTTGCTGATGACAGCACATTGCATTCCACCTTCCAGTTTGAGAAATCTTGCCCTGCACAAATAGCTTCAACTTCTCAAATATCCTCTACCAAGTCCTTAAAATCCTGATCTCCAGTGGGGCAAAGATAACTTAGTTGATTTCAATCCTTCTAATACTCAGTCTTGTCTTATATCTTGCAAAAAGGATTCTTTTGCTCCTATGCTTATCTTTGATGACACTATGCTTATCTTATGCCCTCTTGGCATAAGCGTACCACAAATATTGCTTCCTCTGCATCTAAGAAACTTAGTTTTCTCTTCTCTCTCAGCATTAATTTTCTTTCAAATGGCTGCTCACCCTGTATAAATCACAAATCTGCCTAAGCATGGAATATTGGTGCCCTCGAACCTGTCTCAGGCTTCTAGATTCCATTCAAAAGAGGGCAGTAAGGTTAAATAATGACCCTTCTCTGACAAAGCTTCTCCACTCTCTGTCTCATAGACATTCTGTTTTTGCTACATGCTTTTTCTATAGATACTTCCATGGGCACTGTTCTTCTGAATTGGCTTTTGTAATTCCCCATCTCTCTTCCAAACCAATCTAAACACATGCCTCCACAACCAGTCTGCATCCCTTTACTGTTCAACTTAAAACTCACATTACCAACTTTTCTCTTTCCTCATTTATTCCTTCAACTTCTGTCTTCCGGAAACACCTTCCTTCATACGTATTTCCTGAAAATTACAATCTACAGAAATTGAAGTCTAATATCAACAAGTATCTTCTTTCATCTTCTTGGCCTACAACCCATGCATGGTACGAAGTACTATATGTACTAATGTTTCTTGTGCTTGGGTTTTTAATAAAAAAAATAATAAATAACAAACCTGCACGGTGATATCTGTAAAAGGGCAACCATATGAGGAAAGACTGATTACGTGGGCTGCAGAGCTTGGCAACCAGACAACTTAGAGGGGACCTGTTTGAGGTCTATAAGGCTTTGAGAGGGAATAGTAAAATGAATGAAGAGAAAATTTTCACTGTTATAAAGGATTCCAGAACTAGTGGTCCCAAAATGAAATTATGAGGGAAGGGGTTCAGACTGGATTGCAGGAAGTTTTCTTATAGTCAGTGAGTTGTTGATTACTGGATTGCAGAAAGTTTTCTTATAGTCAGTGAGTTGTTGATTACTGGAATAGATTTCCTCCATTGGTGGTCAAAGGTGACAATTTGGAGAAATTCAAAACTCAACTGGATAATTGCCTATGTGTGGAGTGAAGTGCATAATTAGTAATATTCTTATCTACTTTCTCTCTCTCTCTCTCTCTCTCTCTCTCTCTCTCTCTTTTTTCTGCCAGTGTTGCTAAAGCCTATGACTTCCTTCCACTATATGGGTAACAATAATAACAATAATATTAATTCATTTTCTGACTTTTTATTTATTAAAAGAGGAATAGAGATTTCAGAATAATTAAAAGTCATCATCTAACATTAAAGTTTCAGCCTCTTCCTGTTGAGTGGGATGGAGTGAATAACGTTGAAAGCACCTTTTCCTAAGAAGTTTTAACTAGTTCTTCTCCTTAATTTAATTAGAAATTTGCTTGTGAAATCACCTGCATAGTTAAGATAAGAAAGAGTCTCCATATTCAATACCTCCAGAAGCTAAAATAATGCAAAGATCATAAAATGGTGGCATAACTCATAAAAATGAAAGCTTACCTTTTGTGAGTGGATGGGTGGAACAAATTAGCCATTAAAGTATGATAGTCTTAAAATCTGATTATATTAAAATATCCAGTGAGGACTTGGAACAATAATTCTTTTTTTTTTTAAATTGAGTGATACTTTTGACAAATCAGTTAACATGTACATAATGACCTACTTTTGACTGAAAAGAGCAGAATTAAAACTCATCTAAGTAACTTCAGTTTCATTTATTATTTTATATAACAAAGTAGTTTATCAATAGCAGTAGAAGTACATTTTACCTAATGGTAATATAAATAAATCATTATATTACTTACAACTGCATCATTCATTTCATACCAACAGCCATCTGAATTTTTAACAAAACAAAAGTAGTGGCCAGAGTTGCAACTAGTACCTGAGTGAACTAATACAGCATACAGCTGATACAGCAGAGGTTCTTCCTAAAATTTTAAAATAGCAAAAACCATTAGCCAAGCAGTAAAATAGCCATTAAACTTCTTCACATAATTTAATATTAAAATGTTATATGTCCAACTTGATTAATAATAACAGTTTTTTTTTTGTAATAACAAGACACTTCTCTGCATTAACTGAACTAGCTTATTTTGGAGTTAATTGAGTATTACAATTATTTGTAATAAGAAAATTATATTTCAGTAAAACTCTTTATGACAATATCAATTTGATAGCAGAATATTTAACTATATTGTTTATGTTGCTGCTGGAGTCCTAATTGTGTTAGAACAAAGGAATTTGTAAAATAATAAGAGAAGTTTACCTCAATATGGTATGCAGAACACTTCCAGTGTTCTGCATACTATATTGAGGTAAACTATTGAGGTAAACTATAATCTCCAGAAATTAAAAAGAAAAAAATCAAAAAACTTACATTAGAGTAACAAATAATTTAAAAAATAATTAAAAATCAATTTAATGCAATTAACGAAAAAATTGCAAAACGATTTTCCTTCCTGAAGCTGACAATGCTTTTCGACCGCATGTCGTGATTACAGGAATGAAAATTACCGAATAGGGGTGAGTATGAAACTTAAATAGGGATTATTTGTCTTTGAGCATGCACGTAGACAAATAAAAGAAAAAGCCCATGAATCGGAGATGAGATAGGGCCAACAAACATTAACAGAATTTTCATGTAATTTAATTTCTACGGTTTCTGCAATTAATAGTCGCGTATAATTATGTTGGACACTAAGTATTTTGCCCTCGTTAAATAAAAAAGTATGTTTTTCGTTAACTGCGTGAAAGGCTAATTCTGATGCTGCTGAACGAGAAGCATGAACTGAGGCCGCATTTTGATTAACACGAATATTCAAATGTCATTCACGCATCAAACCCTAGTAAGACGAGTTGCAATCACCGCAAGAAACGTTGTATACCAGGTCATTAATTTGTGCTGCGAATGAGGAAAGGACTGAGCGATTGCTCAGTATAGTGTGTAATTTCCATATTGGCCTGGCCACAATTTTAAATTCAGTATCTTTAAAGAATCTGTTAAGCTGTTTGTGCCACTGTTATTATTATTTTACAAATCTTCTCTTATTATTTTACAAATATTGATATCAACGTAGAATGTTATTATTATTATTATTAGCTATATGGTTCCAGAGTCCTGCAACATCACGAGTGACCTCAAAAGTAGTGTTGCTCTGAATAACTGGGATGACAGGTATTCAGAGCAACGCTACCGAATACCTGGGATGACAGAGGAAGAAAATCCTGTGGTAGCCTGTATGCTTGTGATTGGTTATTCTATCTAGCTCTGTTGTGATTGCCTTTGGCTGGACCGGGATACTGTCGTAGCCTGCTGGATTATGGAGATTAGGAGAAGGAAGAAAGAATTGGAGAAAAGCACATAAGGATGTGGGATGGGGGGGGGACAGTGATTTTCATTTCATTGCTAACTGAATAATGAAGGCTCTTTTGTAGTCCCCACATCTTTAGTTATGTTCACTGATTCAGAAATCTTCCTCTGAGAAAGATTATGTTATATGACAAAATATTCAAATAAACATTCAGCATGTATGGTATCACCATGAAAAGCAACATGTTGGGTTTGCTAATGCATGAAAAGCAGTGGAAAGAAAAGCTCATTCTAAGTACAGTGGATTCCAGTTATTTGGGCCCCCAGTTATTCGAGACAAATCTTAAATAGAACTTAATCGAGAAAATGTGGTATGGTCGGAGACCATACCACATGGTCTGGTCAGATTTCTGGATGTCACCATAAAACAATAAAAACAATTGGCAGTTTCCAGTTTATTGGGCTTTTCTGTTAGTTTGTTATTTGGTTTTTAGGAGCATTAGCAACTAAGGCCATATTGCTCCGGAGATATGCGGTGGTCATTTCCTGACCTTTCCGTATCCTCTGTATTTGATGGGCATGGGCTTGAACCCCGGTCTATTTCTGTTAGTGCAATCTATTATAAATGGATAGTAAACTTGATCTTACTGAATTTGCAATTATACCGAGACCTGGAATTCTGTGGGTTTTTATGTTATTATGGTGAAATGTGTTTCTCCTTCCATGAAACCTTCAATCACATAAAAAATTATAAATAAATTTTTAGAATCGTCTCTTCATTCCTATTTTTGAAGCTTCGTAAACTTGTTACTCCGAATCTCACTTGCGTGTATCGTGTTAGTTGCAATTTGTGCGTGCTGTGTTCTTTGTTATTGATTGCTTATTTTTTTTAATGTTTAAATTTTATCCCAAATGTCACTAAACAGAAATATCAACTAGTTAGATGTTACATATTACAGTACATATTAATTAAGCTATGCATGTAAGCATAAATTTGTTTTTATTTTGCTAACCTGTGGAAAATATCCTTCCGATTTTCACGTATCATTTAATTTTTTAATTGGTAAGGTAATAAAGTGTAAATTTGTGCTTAATATACTTTACTCTACTTTTATAGCCTGTGGATAATATTCCTCCTATTTTCACTTATTAGAATCGCTGTTTAATAGAATTAAAATTCAATTCACAAACGTGATCGCAATGACCGGTTACTACATATCGTACAGTGAACGCACTTTACTATGGTAAGTCCATCATAACGTTATTCAATCGTAAAGTGGGGGGGTTCACTTTATTTTTAACTATTTATGTGAAACTGCATAATTGGAGCAGCCACTTAATTGGGCCAAAATGCACTATCCTGATATGTCCTAAATAACCGGAATCCACTGTATATGTGTGAGAGCCGACCGGGCTAGCCGAGTGGGTAAAGTACCTGCCCGGCAACCCAAAGGTCGCGGGTTCGATTCCCACCTCGGGCTTGGATCAAAGTACTGCAAAAACCTTTGGAGGTGCAATATGGCCACAGAAGCCGATGCGCCAACAACTACCAAATCAAAAAAAAAAAAAAAAAAAAAATATGTGTGAGAGACAGCTAGACAGACAGATGGTACTACTCCAGTATGGCTGCCTTTTTTACATATCTCATTTAGTTTAATCTTAAATCAAGTGCTTATCATCAATATTCCTGGATTCTTATATCACTGTGGCACATGTAATATACTTGTTACATTTTGTTTCATCATTTTATTTTATCACTGAGAATGGATATCATTTTAGTTACTTATTTTTGTGGATAATTTATTAACCCTAGCAGAGACTATAATGCATTGCTGCTAGCATCAGTATATTATTATGCAAGTAGGCCAGAAGATCCTCATACACTGCTGGCATAATGATAATTTTTACTCAATGGTGCAAACAACCTTTATTATGTTTGATTTCTGCAGTAAACTTAATTGAGTTAGCCATAGAAAAAGTAACAAAAATTATATACTACAGATGAAAAGGTGACAAACATTTGGTTACTACAGATGAAAAAGTGACAAACATTTGGATACTACAGATGAAAAAGAACTAATGAATATTATTGAGAAAATAATGGTCACCGTCCAATCAAAGACTCTTAAGTGAATCAGAAATGACTCTGCCTAAATGACTCTCATAGTCCTGTGAGGATAATAAACCTGCACCCTGGAATAAATGGACTAAAATTTAATTCTTGCATTGAGCTCCTTGAACTTTAGGGGCAGCCCTGCGCATACTAACAGTAACAATCCCAATACTTCGTATTGGGATTGTTGTACATTTTCCCATGCCACTGTAGAGAAAAAAAAAAAAAACCAACCTAAGTTTACACAATTTATTCTTGGAAAAATGTCATGTAGGCAAAAACCAGCATTACTATTTTCTGTAATACCCCGAGTTTCTAAACAGAAAATTAGCATTAGCATTAGCATTAGTAGAGGCATTTGATGCAAGAAAGCAAGCTTATGCAGCATCAGCCAAAAAAAAAAAAAAAAAAAAAAAAAAGTAACATAAATAAATAAAAATAACCACTTCCACTTCACCCCTCTGTTCGTTCGAAATACCTGTCCAGCTGAGCCTTAAACTTATTTAGGCTATCAACTTCCACGACAAGGGATGGAAGTCTGTTCCACCCACCAACCACCCGCTGGCTAAAGGCAAATTTCCGCACATCTATCCTACATCTGTCTTTCCTCAATTTGAATTTATGCCCTCTCAGGTGATTTTTCTGAGCTAGAGGAAGAATCCCATCAGCATTGAGCATGCTCAAACCATTCAAGGCTTTGTACACCTCTATCAGATCACCCCGCTGGTGCCTAGTTTCCAGACACTGTAATTTGCAAAACTTAAGCCTTTCTTCGTAAGAGAACCCCTTTGTCCCATTCACCAATCTAGTTGCCCTTCTCTGTACTCGTTCCAGCAGCTCTACATCCTTCCTGAAATGAGGCCTCCAGGCCTGTATACAGTACTCTAGGTGTGGCCTGACCATTGCCTTATACAAGGGAATAATCACCTCCTTATCCCTGCTAGAAAAATTCCTATATATCATTGACAATACACCATGAGCTACTCTTGCAGCTCGTCTGCACTGCTCAGAGAACTTCATATCTGCCTGCACCACCACCCCCAGGTCCCTTTCATTCTCTACCACTGTCAGTGTAGTACCACAGAGTTGATACGTTGCTCTGGGGTTGCTGTTTCCCATATGTAGTACTTTACATTTGTCAATGTTAAACTTCATTTGCCACCTCGAAGCCCATCTGCTCAACCTTTCCAAATCCTGTTGCAGCAGCATAGTGTCAGTAGTGTCCTTGACAACCCTGCCAACCTTCGTATCGTCTGCAAACTTGGACATTAAGCCTGATATACCATCATCAATATCATTTATAAATACAGAAAACAATAAAGGCCCCAATACTGAACCCTGAGGGACTCCACTAATAACATTAGTCCACGATGAGCAGTGTCCATTGATTACCACTCTCTGTCTTCTCCCCCTCAACCACCCCTTTATCCATAGCAGCAACTTGCCTCCAATGCCACACTGCTCCAATTTGTGCAGCAGTCTTCCATGTGCAACAGTATCAAAAGCCTTTCTAAGATCCAAGTATATAATATCAAAGTTATTCCCTGCATCCAGTTCTTTTGTGACTGCATCATAGTATCCAATCAAATTGGTCAGGCAAGACTTCCCCTTAACAAAACCATGCTGTGTCCTAGCTATAACTGAAGTCTTGTCTAGATGATCCTGCAGTGCTTCTTTCACCAGTGCCTCCATTAATTTTCCGGGAACAGAAGTTAAACTCACAGGTCTATAATTACTTGTGTCAGCCTTTGATCCCCCTTTGTGAATTGGGGTCACATTTGCACATCTCCAGTCAATGGGTACCTCCCCTGAGTCCAAGGAAGCTCTCATAATTATGGCTAAGGGTTTGCTTACCTCCTTTGCTGCCTCCTTTAATATAACTGGATAGATCCCATCCACCCCAGGTGCCTTTCTTGTGTTTATCTTCAACAATTTCTCCTCCACTTTGCTCTCAGTTATTACAAGATTCTCTAGCTTACTGCTAGAGTTGAATACACCTCTGGCATTCCCCTCGCTGAATAACTCCTCATGTGTGAATGTCGATGCAAAATATTCATTTAGTTTGTTAGCTACCCGAGCAGGGTCATCAACAGTTGACCCATCGATCTCAAGTGGACCAATCTGATTCATCCCCTTCCTTCTAGAGTTTACATAAGTAAAGAACTCTTTGCTATTTTTCTTCGCATCCCTTGCCAAGGATCTCTCGTAATCTGCCTTCGCCTGCCTAACCTCCTTTGTAACTTGGTTACAGATCAACTTGTATCTATCATAGGCATCCGTGTCACGTGTTAATTTGTATGTATCCCATGCATTTTTCTTCTCTGCCATATGCCTCATTAGTTCATCTGACAACTATTTAGGCCTAAACCTTGAACAATATTTCTTAGTTGGTATGTAAAGCCTAGTAGCTTCCACGATAAGTTCTTTGAATGCTTCCCATTTTGAATTTGCTGTTGGCAATATCATCAGTTGATCCCACTGTATAGAATTTAAATACTGTCTCAGTCCATTGTAGTCGCCTTTACGAAAGCAATACCCCTTCCCTTTACCCCTAATGGTAGTTACCTCTTTGAGTAACTCCCACTTCAGCACACTGTGATCACTGCCACCAAGTGGTTCATTTATCTGCAGATTCTTAATGCATGAAGAATCACTACTGATAATCAAATCAAGAGTATTACTCCCTCTAGTTGCCTCCCGAACATGCTGATGTAGAAAACAATCATCCAATAAATCCACAAAAGCCTTGCTACTGTGTGAGTGACCAGCCCCCAAATTCCAGTCAATATCTGGGAAATTAAAATCCCCCATTATAAGACTCTCTGATTTACTGGCCCACTCTATTTCTCCGAACAGTTTCTTATTATACTCATCAGAGTCATTAGGCCTATAGCACACTCCTACTCTCAATTTTGATCTCCCAATGCTTATGTCACACCAAACTGACTCGACACTGCACTGTCCAGCGATGTCGACTGGCTTCACTTCCTTGGATTTTATGTGTTTCTTAATTAATAGCATAACCCCTCCTCCCTTCCTATCCTGTCTATCCTTTCTGTACACATTGTACTCCCCAAATTCCAGTTCTGCATTTCTTATATCTGTGTGACACCACGTCTCTGAAATCCCCAAAATATCTGCCTTTGATGTTTTGAGCAATACCTCAAATTCATCAAATAGTAATACCAAAATAGTAATACCTGAGTTAAGTTATGAATCACTTGTGTACAAAGTTTACACAAATATTAGCATTTAGAGGCATATGATGCAAGAAAAAACATCAGCCAAAAAAAAAAAAAAAAAAAACCTCTCCATTTCACCCATTCATTCACTCTAAATTGTTTGTCTAGTTCTGCCTTTAACTTATTTAAGTTGTTGACCTCCACTACAACAGATGGCAGTTTGTTCCAACTGTCAATCACCTGCTGGCTAAAGGTGAATTTCCGCACATCTATTCTAAAATTGTCTTTCCTCAATTTGCATTTATGTCCCCTCAGGTAAGTAATCTGAGTAATGTTAGTCTGATAGTTCTTCCCAAAATATTCCTGTTCACTCACGTAGAATTTGGTCATCTCCCATTTGAAATATAATTTATTGCCCATCTCAAACAAACATGACTAATCCTCACAGTTGATTCTAAAATCCTTGTGATTAAAAATAGGATAAACTCTTTCAAAAAGCTGTAGATCAGGCATTTGAATCAGAAAATAGAAGTTTTTTAAAGCCTGCACTGCACTGGAAATTAAATTTTACTATAAAAATACACATTTTATAATAAATTTAGTAAAGGAAAGAGAAACAAAGCTCATTATTCCTATGTTATTAATCAATTTTCAAAATAATGAGAGGAATTATCTCAATATATGCATGTGGTACTTTTCTTCACTAACACTTTCCTTGAATTTAAAATACCTTCAATTCTACTATCGGTGGCAATCCATTAGTAATCCAATGTATCCGGTATCCTATCCGTGGGCCGAGAGCTCTAAACCTGTCACCAAAATACATCAGAACTCCAACAAATGAGAAGGTTGTCATTCATTGAAATGATTAGAACTCCATCAGAACTCCAATGAACGACAACCTTGTCATTTGTTGCATCGCTAACGGGCTGTCTCCGAGGATAGAATTAATTTCATTATTTTAATATTTATTTAAATTCAAGGAAACTGTTAGTGAAGAAACGTCCTACATGCATATATTGAGGTAATTCCTCTCATTATTTTAGCATACCTAATGTTTTTCTGCCTGTGAATTTCTGTTTAAAAACTGTCAGACATTGACTGATTCTGATTGTCTCATGGAGCATATATGTTGCAGACTTTGTCCTCTTCCGAAACGTTCAGTCAAAGTTTTGTTTATAACTATGGCTCTGCTGCCTAGACTTGGCTGTCAGGTGCATTCCCAAAGCTTCACCAGAAACAGAGGACCTGAACTAACTTTTGTTTTTTTCTGATGTGGCTGAATATTCTCTCCAACTCTGCACTATGAGGAATTGTTAAAACACTATGCATGGCTTGGGATAATTTGTTATATTTCAAGCTTACTTGTGCATTTGTCAGTTCCCCAACCAAGAACCACTCTACATCAATTCTTTCTTATTTCATAATAGCATCTGGTAGGTTCTCATACTGAAATTGATACCAATGAACATCTCTTGCTTCTTCTACTTCTTTATCATTAGTGATACTAAGAAGTACTAAAAACTTGTCCACAAAACATTTCAAATTTGAAAATGATGCCCAGCCAATTGATGAAATTTATACTATCTTAGCTAATGGGAATTTGTACACCCTATAGTCACATGGAGCCATAAAGTACTTCCTCACTGAGCATAAAGAACATAATCTTCTCCTCTTGTTTTAGACTCTTCATTACTTTGACAGATGAAATTCTTATAACTAAATCTGAATCTTCCTTCTGGTTTAATCTGCTATTTATTTTACACTTCCAATTTCCAAAGTGGAAGTGTAAAATAAATCTGCACATAAAATTCTTCAGCATATCTGGAGTAATGGCTCCAGTATATGGAAGTGAGGTATGTTGGATTGAAGAGTTACACTTAGATTTTCAAAAGTTGGCATGTTTGTTGCTTGTTTGTTTAAGGGCTTTATGGCGCAAGGACAGCAAAGGCTGTAATGCGCCTAACTATGGTGATATTAAGATACATAGTTCTATATGTATAGATGTTATTCAAATTTATATCGTGTTGTATAGTTTTATCTGTTTGAGGAAATCAAAAATTTTGGTCACATGTGGTGTGTCTGCTAGTAGGTCAGAAATGCTGAGAGAGGTGTTCATTGTGGGAAATGAGATAAACATAGCTTGTCGCTCAGTACTGTACTTGGGACAATCAATAAGTAGATGATGGACAGTGAGCTGAGTGTTGCAGTTTGTACACAATGGTGGGTCATGCACCTAACACATCTTTACAAGCAAATAAAGATGTGTTAGGTGCATGTGGCCTATCCTTAATCGGGCTAGTACGACTTCTTCATGTCAGTTCTCACGTATACTAGATCTCCATGGTTTTAGATTTTTTTTATGCCAAGTAGCTTATTGTTGACTTGATTCTGCCAGATATGTTGCCATTTTTCAAGGCATCGTTTATTTATAATGTACTTATAATCAGATGCAGGTGTAGTGAAGGATTGGTCTATAGGATCGGTAGCAGTTTTGGCAGCTAGGACGGCCTGTTCATTTCCAGAAATTCCAGCGTGACCAGGGATCCAAAATAACAGAACTTGTTGTTTATTCTGGTTTAATTTAGTCAGAGTATTCCAGATCTGTCAAAGTAAGGGGTTATCATTTTTTTGTATTGCGTTGTTATAGCTTGGATAGCACTAATGGAGTTGGTATAAATAACGCTGTGCAGTCTAGTTCTTGAGAGTATATAGTTTAAGGCCATGTGGAGAGCACAGAGTTCTGCAGTATAGCTGCTACATTCAGTGGGGAGTTTTTGGATGTAGTGATGTTAGGAAATACTGCTGCTGCACCAACATGATTGTCTGTTTTAGACCCGTCTGTGTAAATTGGTGTGTACTGGCCGTGCTGGGTTCTCAATGCGGCGTACATTTGCAGTATGTTCTGTTGAGATAAGGTGTGTTTTCCCAGGCTGTCAATGAAAAGTCACATGGTGGTATAACATTTAAAAAAAAAAAAAAGCAAATCACTTTATTCAGGCCAGAAGAGAGAAACATGAATAGACTTTCTACATGAGTGAGGATAATGTCACTAGAATTATGGCATGTATTCTAAGGCTGGTCTAGTAGACAGACCCAGCTCATCTGATGATTCTTTTCTTTGCAACCAGTGTAAGGAGTGTAACAATCTCAAATTACAATTTCCATTATGAGAAGAATTTGAGTCACTGAAGAAATGAGTGCTTGCCCTAGAAACAAATGTAACTGGGAGTTCGTCAGGGACTCAAGTATCTCCTGACCTGCTAAGTGATGCACCCCAGATTCAGGGCCCAGAAAAGAATATTTAAGTGTAGATTGCTCTGGTCAAAAGTGATCTAGTTTTATTGGGAGACTTCATTGTCAGGGAAATGGATAACATTTTTTATAATAAAGATAGGTGGTCAGTCCAGAACCAGAGTGTGCTTCCCAGGTGCAACAACTGATGATGTTACCAACAGAGTATCAGATTTTAAGGGAGGTAAAGAAAATTATTATTCATGTGGGGACTAATGATATTAAACCTACACGACCTGACCATCTGTTGGATAAATATAGGACCATACTGAAAAAATGCAGCGAGTTAGGTCAGAATGTATCCCCAATTCACAAAGGGGGATCGAAGGGTGACACGAGTAATTACAGACCAGTTAGTTTAACTTCTGTTCTGGGTAAAATAATGGAGTCACTGGTTAAAGATGCATTGCAGGATCATCTAGACAACACTGCAGCAATAATTCAGACACAGCATGGGTTTGTTAAGGGAAAGTCTTGTCTGACAAATTTGATAGGATGTTATGATGTGGGTACAAAGGAACTGGATGCAAAAAATAATTTTGATATCATATATTTGGATTTCAGGAAAGCTTTTGACACTGTTGCACATGGAAGACTATTGTACAAATCGGAGCAGAATGGTATTAAGGGTAAGTTGCTACAATGGATAAAAGGATGGTTAAGTGGGAGAAGACAGAGGGTGGTAATCAATGGGTGCTGCTCTTCGTGGACTAATGTTATTAGTGGAGTCCCACAGGGTTCGGTGTTGGGTCCACTGTTGTTTTGTATATTTATCAATGATATTGATGAAGGTATATCAGGCTTAATGTTGAAGTTTGCAGATGATACAAAGGTTGGCAGGGTTGTTAATGACAGCAATGGCAGTATGCTACTGCAACAGGATCTAGATAATTTGGGCAGATGGGCTAAGAAGTGGCAACTGAAGTTTAACCTTGACAAATGCAAAGTACTGCATATGGGTAGAAGTAACCCCAGAGAAACGTACCAACTGTGTGGTACTAGACTTAAGGCGGTAGAAAATGAAAAAGACCTGGGAGTAATTGTGCAGTCAGATATGAAGTTTTCTAAGCAATGCAGACAGGCTGCCAGGGTAGGTCATGGGGTTTTGTCAATGATATATAGGAATTTTGCTAGAAGGGAAAAGGAGGTGATTGTCCCTCTGTATAAGGCAATGGTCAGGCCACGCCTTGAGTACTGCGTACAGGTCTGGAGGCCTCATTTTAGGAAGGATGTAGATTTACTTGAGCGTGTACAGAAAAGGGCAACAAGATTGGTGAGGGGAATGAAGGGATCTTCTTACCAAGAGAGGCTTAAGTTCTGCAAACTGCAGTGGCTGGAGACTAGGCACCTGCGCGGTGATCTGATTGAGGTGTATAAGGCCTTGAATGGGTTGAGCACGCTGAATTCTGATGGGATCCTTCCACTTGTTCAGATTACGAACCTAAAGGGGCATAAATTCAAATTAAGAAAGGACAGATGTAGAATAGATGTGCGGGAATTTACCTTCAGCCAGCGGGTGGTTAATTGCTGGAACAAACTTCCATCTGTCATTGTGGAAGTTGATAGGTTGAATAAATTTAAGGAGGAACTGGACAGGCATTTGGAGGGAATGGTTTTTTTTTTTTGGCTGATGCTGCATAAGCTCATACATTTGCTTTCTTGCATCACATGCCAATACTACTACTATGTGTATCTGTCTACAATTCTGCCCAGACATGATAGGAGGGATTATATGCTGAAAGCCTTGTGGATTAAATCGAGATGGATGTGAGGGAATTTGCAAATCTCTAGTGAGGGCAATTTTTATCAGCATTTGTAGGTAGAAGGAATCTATTTTGTAGAGATGGTATTCATTTGAACAAAGGGTGGTGCAAGGATTTTTGCCAGTTTCATTTAGGATACTCTAAGGGTTCAGGGAAACTGCTAGTTAGGAGGGAGAAGAGTAATTTAGATCACATTTATCTCACCTCATGAATTCTTGTTTGTTGCCACAATAGTCAATGTTGATAAGATGTTCTGATGGCAGAAATTTTTCAAATGAGGGGGAAGATACAGCTTGGCATACAAACCAAAATAACTTCACGGATTGTATCAGGGTAGTAAACTATAGAAGATTACTTAGTCTCAACTATGTCTACAGTAATGTCACAGGAGTTTTGTCAATAAAGTGGCTGAATTTGAACTCCTGGTTAGGACAACTGATGCTGATATAATAGGGCTACAGAAATGTAGTGCCACCTGGAAATTGGTGATGACAAATTTCATTACAGCTGTATAATGTATTTAGGAAAGATAGGGAAGACAGAAGGGGTGGAGGGGTCATGTTTCTTATCAAGAGCAACCTAAGAATGAAAAGAGCTTTTGCTGAGTCTGAAGTTACTTCTGCCAGCACAGAATCTGTGTAGTGTGAGTTAGTTGGAGCCAAAGGAACAATGAGAATGGGAGTAATCTACAAACCAGAAGATTGTGAAGAATATGACAAGAGTCTTTATATGTAGATGGAATGGGCAAGCAAGCATGAATATCTTATTACGAGCGACTTTAATCTGCCCCAGATTGATTGGAAGTTAAAGGTAAAGGCATGGGTTTTAACTTGAGAAGAGGGGACTTTGACAGTTTAAGGCACTATATGCCATCTGTGAATTGGCAGATTGCTGAGGAATGGCAAATACATTTAAATTATGGAATACTTTTAAAGTAAAAATGACAGAAGCCATGAATGCATATGTATCTTTAAGAAAATATTGCAGGAGGCGGATGCCGAAATGGATGACTGCAGAGCTGGCTGGCCAAATAGAGCAGAAAAAGATAGCATGGAACAGTTACAGAGCGATGAAAATGCTGAAGAATACAACAGGTACAAGTTGATCTGTAAGAGTACCACAAATAAGGTCAGGGAGGACAAGGCTGCATATGAGAAAGCATTGGCTCAGAGCAAAGAATGGGGACAAGGAATTTTCCACGTATATGAATACAACAAAAAAGAAAGCTAATAAGATTAGACAATTGTGCACTGGGTGTGGGAAGGTCAGAATGTCTAAGATAACCCAGCTGATGTTGGGATGAATTGAATAGGTACTTTTCATTGGTTTTTACTGGTGAAAGACCCTTCATGTTGAGAACAGGCTGTGCGATTGAGGATGAGCCATATGAAATTAGTGATGATGTTGTAATTACGGATGATTATTTATTAGAAAAACTTCTAAGCATAAAAGCAAGTAAGGCTCCCAGAGTTAATGGCACATACATACCCTGTAGTTTAAGAGGGAGAGTGTGAGGGAATGTATCGACCCATTTAGATTAATTATGAAAGGATCTCTGGACTCAGGAAGATTCCTTTGGATCAGAGAATTGCCAATGTATAGCCAATACATGAGAGCAGCTCTAAGAGTGAAGTTGGTAACTACAGACAGGTTAGTCTGACTTCAGCGGTAGGAAAAATCTTAGAGGCAATGATTAAGAGTGCAATCCAGGCACATTTTGCATTCTGAAGGACACACAACATGGCTTTATTAAGGGAAAATCATGTTTAACTAACTTAGCAGGCTATTTTGACACAGTTACTCATCAGCTGGAATTAGGGAACAATTTTGACATAGTTTATTTGGATTTAGCAAAGCATTTGACTCGGTGACCTTGTGCAGTTCAAAGTTATACAGTAAACTCCTGAGAGGTTACTGTATAAGCTTGAACAGGTTGGGATTACTGAGTGGCTGCAGGGCAGAAGGTAGAGGGTTGTGATTAATGGATATTCTTCAGATTGGTGAAATGTCAGGGGTGGGATCCCTCAAGGATCAGTTCTTGGACCACTGTTGTTTCTAATATACATAAATGACATTGATGAAAGGATGGAAGGCATGGAGTCAAAATTTTCAGATGGCAGAGTTGTTAATGATCAGTGCCAAGCAGCGCTCCTTCAAAGATGCTCAGAGAAGTGGCAGCTATGTTTTAATGCTACTAAATGCAAGGTCTTAACACTTGGGGAATAGCAACCCACAAATAAATTATAGACTAGCTGGATTGAATTAAAAACAGTGGAGGAGGAAAGGGATCAAGGGAGTTACAATATAGGCAGATACAAAGTTTTCTGAACAATGTAAATAGGAAAGCCCATGATGTCCTATCGATGATTTATTGAACACCTGTAAAGATAGAGAGGTCATAATTGCACTGTATAAGGCAATTGTAAGATCACATTTGGAATATAAGTAGTCAAGGCTGACAGTTTGAATAAATTCAAAGGTCAACTAGATAGTTACCTGTGTGAGGAGGGATGCATATAATTTGTATTTTCTTATCCACTTGTTTTTTTTTGCCAGTGTAGCAAAAGCCTGTGGCTTCCTTGGCTAATACGATTACATTCACATGACTAATATGATTGCTATTATCATCTTGCTTGGCCTGTTTAGGATTTTTTTTCCCAGAAGTTTGCAATTTAGAAGTTCTTTTTCTTGAGTTCATCAATTTGTCTTCTTTCAATAATTTTGTTTCATGAACTGGATTTAAATATGTGTAAGTGCCATCACTAGTGATGTCATGTACTTTTCAACAACTTTGAAAAGTAATTATGTTGCTTTCTCATCACTTCTAGCCTCTTCTTTCAAACTTGAAATTTCCAACAAGTATTGTTTTCTTCTTTCAATACTTGAAGTTTACAACTGTTCTACCAGTCTAGTTATACATTTAACTCAAGACAGGCAACATGTAAACACATGCTCAAAATACTTTTTTGTTTCAGTGGCATGCACCAGTTGAAATTGTTTGGATCTATTTTTCCTTTTAGCACTTCCCTGTACATAGTAGTAAAGGTCTATCGAATATTTATTCCTCCCATTTCAGCACACAAATTAATAAGATAATAAGGACAGCCTATCCACTAAATGCTCAATCTCTTTTAATGTCCTACTCCAGTTTTTGAGCCTACAAGTTTGTTCAGAAGATGTCCAATGTTGTAGCCTCCAGTGTCACTTTCCAATGCTGGCACCGAGGGCAAGCTGCGTTTGATTTGAAGGTTTATTTCGTTATTACAAAAGATCATCACAATGGAATATAGTTTGGAATCACTTTGATTACTGCCATCAGTGCCAACTGAAAATGGCCCATTTTTCAGAGCCATCACTACCTCTACTTTCCCTATCAGTGCAATTTCACTAACAATGCCTTTTGTTTTTGTTCTTCCACAACTGTGTTTTGTTTGTTATTTCACAATCGGGAACCATATTTTGAACAATTATCATCAGCAGGATGATCAGCACAACTCAGAGGAGTATGAGTTCTACCACAAAAGATGTAAATTAACATTTGGCACATATATCATTGTTATCATGAAATGCAACATCTATATTTGCATTTCTTTCTATGCACTGCATCACATTTCCTACCACTTACATTGAAAATTTAATTCCTTTTTCAGATTTTACAATGCATAGAAAATCTTGAGTTTGATTTTATTTTATTTTTTATGGTGCAAAAACGACAAGGTTATAGTCACCATGACAAAGTTAAAATTCATAAAAGGAGTGTGGTAACCTTTTAAAAGGTTACCTTGTCAAAAGTTCATATATATATATATATATATATACAGTGGCAGACAAAAAAAACTGCATCACTTGTGAATTTTGCAAATAATGTGTTTTGTCTTGCATTGTGGGTTGCAGAAATGTTCAAAATGCATTTGTTAGGTGGAATATATATATCTCTGTGAATGAAATCCAATAAAAAGACTCCACCTGATATACCTAATTGCCATAAATATCTTCCCAAAGTGTAAAATGCGCAATTAATGGAAATATGAGAAATCATGCAAATGGCAATCATGACAACCAAACATACATTTTATTGCATTTACGTGTAGAAACTGAAATGGCAAGTTAATGTAATAGTATTATGTACTGTAAATCAGCAAAATAAGTCCTCAGTATTTTCTTGTTCCTCCTCGAGCTGTAATTATAGCCTTGCAATGATCTGGCATAGAGTTAATCAACTTCTGGATATAAAAAAACAAAAAGTGCAGCCATTGTCAACCCACTGCAGGATGGAAGCCTCCTCAACAATTCATGCTGAGGGAAATGGACCATAATCTGCCATGCTGGTCCAGTGCGGGTTGGCAGATTGACCGTATTCAGCAGTCAGGGGCTTGAACCCCGGTCTACTCAAAGAGCGTGTGCGACTGCACTCCTGCTCCTGACCACTGGGCTACGGAGGACTCCTAGGATATACGGTTGGATATACGGTTGCCCAATTTCAGGGTACCACACCCTTACAATGCTCTCCTGCAGCTGAATCTTACTTGTTGGCTTCTTCTGAGCAATTTTAGACAACATTTTGTACCAGCAATTTTCAATAGGGTTCAAATCTGAACTGATGCTCGGCCAGTCCAACACTGTAATGCCAACATTTCTGAGGTATGACTTCACCTTAAGGAAGAAAAACAAGGGAAAACATTGATGTAAGCATGTTTTAAGCCTTGTGAGACAAACAAGGCTTAAAACATAAAACAAGGCTTAAAGACAAGAAGACAAACTCATCATTAAATCTAAATAGCATAAACCTTACGAATTTTTTTGTGTGGCAAGGTGCTGAGTCCTGTTGAAAAATGCAGTTTTGGACATCTGTGTGTGATCCCTAATAACGGGTTTCATGTATCCTCCAAGATAGCAGTGTAGGTTTCTGCATTCACCGTTCCTTTAATAAAGTTAATTTGCCCCCACCCCTTTGCTTGTTATGCATCCCCAGATCATCTGAGCGGTGGGGAACTTTACAGTTGGTGTTATGCAGTCAGGATGGTATGCCTCCGATTTTCGTCTTCTGACATATACTTCCCATCCAAGCCATGCAGGTTGAATTCCAATTCATCAGAAAAGATGATGTATTGCTCTTTTGTCCATGAAATATGCACTTTAGCCCAAGCAAGTCAGTTCTTCCTTATTTGTTGGGTCAACAAAAGCTTCTTCTTGGGCCGACAGGCATGCAGACCACATTCCGAAAGCCGTCTTTGGATAGTTCATGCTATTGTTTCAACACTAGAGGCCATCTCAGTTTTAGATCAGGAGCACTCGCATGGCGATTACAAAGGCATAGTGGTTTCAAATATCAATCTTGGGAAGGCATAGGTCACTCTCTTATGGCCTGATCCAGGTCTTCTCTTCACATGACCAGTTTCAAGCTTTAATTTCAGCACCTGGGATACTGTTGACAGCCTATTTTATCGGTGATAGCATGTGTAGAAAGCCCTTCCTGGGACAGAGAAACAGCTACACTTTTTTTCTTGGTGTCAACTGAACATATGGAGCCATGCTTATACCTCTGAAAAACAGGATACTAATGAGCGTGTACGTATACCCTTCCAATGCCGTATTTATAGAAACCAGCAGATGCAATACCTTCCAATTACTGTCTGAAGCAATAGAAGCATTATCTGACTTTGCTGCTCTGTGACAAACAAAATCTTATACATTTCACTACAAATGTTACTTTTTTTAAGGTAATGCAGTTTGTTTGTCTGCCACTGTATATATATATAAAAATAAATAAAAATCAGTATAAGAGTAAAAATAAATTGGATATTTCATATGAGTGTGCATATATATATATATATATATATATATATTAATCTATTTTAAAAATTTAAAAACTGCTGACACATTATCATTGTCAGTCAAAATCTGACTGAGTATATATTGCTCAGCCAGATGGTTAAAAGTGGTAAAACAAGCATTTCTAAAACTGGTACAGTTGGATAAAATATGTTTAATGGAAAAAAGGTGTTGCATTGCTCACACATAGGAGGGTCTTCAGCCCTTAGTAGAAAGGAGTGTGTCAGATGACTGTGTCCTATATCAAGCCAAGCAAGAACAACTTCCTCTTCACGATCCCTGCACAGACTAGACTGCCAAAGATGGATCGCAAGCTTAATACGATATAGTTTATTTGTAGCCTACTGATGCCACAAATCTTGCCACTGGGAATGTAACTTACTACAGATTACTTACTTGTAGTGTCTATAGGGGACTGACATGTCAAGATTATTTGTCAGGTCTGCCAATTTGGCTGCAATGTCAGCCAAATTGTTTCCTCTAATCCCGAAGTGGCTGGGGATCAAGCAGAAGCAGATATCAAATCCACCTTCATAGAGAGTGAATATCATCTGCTGAATCCAGGATTGGATAATTAATGTGTGTCACTGCTGATAAAGCCTGTAGTGCACTCAATCAACTGAATTGTTATATATAATAAACTGTTGGTAGCAGCAATTTCTTATGTGATCTAGAGCTAGCTCTATAGCATGCAGCTCTGCAGTGTATATGCTGCATTCAAGGAGAATCTGCTTAAATATAGTATCGTCTGGAAAATCAGAGCAGATCCCGCACACGATTCTAATTTCGAGCCATCTGTGTAAACTGGTAAGAAGTCAGAATGTTCTACATGGTGTTGTGAATAGAGCTGGAGGCAGGCAGAAGATGGGGTATTAGACCTTGTCACATTCTTGAGAGAAAAGTCACATGCTGCTATTTGATCATGCCCTTAGCCTTTCTTTACAGTTTACTGTGCTGTTGTCATTGGAGATATGGCACAATGGCAAATAAAGGCCACAAACCAAACAAAGGTAGCCAGCAACAGGGGCCAGTTTACTGTGCAGCATAATAATATGTCACAATATAAACTTTAAAATAAAGGAAAGAAATTATCAAATTAAAAACTAGTTCTTAATGCATATTTTAATATAACACATGACTTGGCTAAGTGAGGTGCAAAATACGATTGTCAAAATGGGTGGGGGGGTTGAATGATACACTAGAAGATATGGTATGTATTTGGCAAGGCTCATATCGCAAGGTTGCTGGATTTCAAAGCTTCAACTGTATCCATTTTAAACGTTGTAATGAAACCGAATGAGATATTAACTACTTGAACCACAATGTGAAAATATATTAAGTGCTACGGTATTTTAGCTAATTATTTATAAATTATTACACATAACCAAACAGTAACTTACCCCATTATTAGACATATAGGGACGAAGGTTTAAATGTTCTGGATATGTTACATGTTGATTAAGTTTTCCTCCAAAGAGTTTATAGAAGTGAAATCTAAAAAGAAAATAAAACAAAATCAGGAATGGTGGTACAAGTATGCTTTTTCAATGTTACAAGGAATGTTGGTAATCTAGAATACAAGCAAGCATGGAAGTAATTGAATTTTTTAAAAAAAAGGACTTTAAAGTGGATTTTAATGTAATATACCACTAAGTATGATGCAAAAGGAACCTCCGTAGCCAGGTGGGAAGGAGTAGCAATGTGTAGCATACTCTTTTTGATTAGACCAGGGTTCGAGCCCGTCACCACCAAATACGGAGGATGCGGAAAGGTCAGGGAATGACCACCGCATATTCCCGGAGCAATATGGCCTTAGTTGCTAATGCTCCTAAAAACCAAATAACAAACAACAAACATGATGCAAAAGATGATTATCAAAAAGGGAGACTGACTTCATGCAGAAAATAAGTTAACCAAATAAATTGTATATACACAGTAAGAAGTCATTGCTGTGGGGGTGGGACTATAATGTCAGATAAACAGGAATGCAGCATATCCCCACTAAAACGGAAACTTCAACCACACTGAAATATTCACCACCCACCTTTGGTCTTTGATCTTTATTAAGTTACTATTTACAAGATGAATGACATCTTGTAAATGGTAACTTAAAAGATGAATGGCATCCTGTACATATAAAGCAACTAGTAGTAAAAATCAGCACATCAACTCTGGAACATCCACACTGACTTGAACCATGGTCTTGACTACTCAAGTTGTCTGTCCAACTGTCTAATAAAGTTTCGAGACTTTAGGACCTCCACATATTTTTTTACTCTATATCGTGTACAAATTCCTTATGAATCACAGCATTTGTTGAGAAACATGATCAGCATCATCGTGATCCTGGACTTCTGTAAATAAAACTTTTTGGGCCTAAGTGATGATTTTGAAGTCCACTGCATACTCTAATGCTTTGTCTCTGCATCATACTGAAACACCCAAACTCATCTCCAGACAATATAGTTAGGGAAATTAGAATTGTCTTGATATGTCTGGATGAAGTCTTCCCATAATGATACTCTCTGTTGCTTCTGCTCATCCATGACCCATTGGCTAAAGGCAAACTTCCATACATCTATTCTACAACTGTCTTTACTCAATTTGAATCTATGTACCCTCAGATTCTTAGTCTGAGCATGCAAAAGTATCCCGTCAGCTGAGCCTCAGCCTGCCCAACCCATTCAAGGCCTTATAAGAGTCAGTCAGATCAACTCGCAGATCGGAAACCGGGGTAGCCGGGTGGGTAAACTGCCTACCTGGTAACCCAAAGATCACGGGTTTGAATCCCACCTCGGGCTTGGATCAAAGTACTGCAAAAACCTTGGGAGGTGCATTATGGTCACAGAAGCTGATGCGCCAAAAACTGCCAAAAAAAAAACCCTCGCAGATGCCTAGTCTTCAGATGCTGCAACTTGCAGACTTAGGCCTTTTACTTAACAAGTGCAGGTCACTGAAAAAAAGCCGTGAATTATGGTTGAATTTGAAAGAGTCTGCAATTCTGCCCAGAAACGATAGGAGGGAGTATATAATGAGAGCCTTGTCGATCAATTCAGCCCTGGAAAGATTGTACAAGTCTCAAGGGGTAGAAATTTTTTTCAGCCTGGTCTGTATTTGTTAACAGGAGAGACTGCTTCTACAGGGATGGGATACACTTAAATAGAAAGGGTGCAAGAATATTTGCTGATGTATTGAGGCAGTGTTAGGTGAGTCGGAAAACTACTAGCTTGGGGGGGCTATAAGAATTAATAGTTTAACAGTAGCCACTGGCAGAGGTGAAAGTGATTCTGGCACTGCTTCTATTGGAATGAGCAGCAGCCTGGAAAACAAGATGCAGATTATTTCAGAGACTGCTGGGAGTCATTGCGGTACAAGTAAACACATGGGTTGTGTTAGGGTAGCTAAGAATAGGAACAGGTGCATGTATACTTGTATGTACACCAATTCTAATAGGAGTTTGGTAAATAAATTTGATGAATTTGAGGTATTGCTCAAAACATCAAAGGCAGATATTGTTGGGATTTCAGAGACGTGGTGTAACACAGGCATAAGGAATGCAGAACTGGAATTTGGGGAATATAATGTGTACAGGAAGGATAGACAGGATAGGAAGGAAGGAAGGGGTTATGCTATTAGTTAAGAAACACATTAAATCCAAGAAAGTGAAGCCAGTCGATATCGCCAAACAGTGCAGTGTCGAGTCAGCTTGATGTAACATAAGCATTGGGAGATAAAAATTGAGAGTAGGAGTGTGTTATAGGCCTAATAACTCTGATGAATATAAAAAATAAAATGTACAGGGAAAGAGAGTGGGCCAGTAAATCAGAGAGTCTTATAATTGGGGATCTTAATTTCCCATACATTGACTGGAATTTGTGGGTTGGTCACTCACACACTAGCAAGACTTTTGTGGATTTATTGGATGATTGTTTTCTACATCAGCATGTTTGGAAGGCAACTAGAGGGAGTAATACTCTTAATCTTATTATCAGTAGTGATTCTTCATTCACTAAGAATCTGCAGATAAAGAAACCACTAGGTGGCAATGATCACAGTGTGCTGAAGTGGGATTTACTCAAAGAGGTAACTACCATCAAGGGTAAAGGGAAGGGTTTTTGCTTTCGTAAAGACGACTACGGTGGTGGGACCAACTGATGATGTTACCAACAGCAAATTCAAAATAGGAAGCATTCAAAGAATTTATCTTGGAAGCTACTAGGCTTTACATACTAACTAAGAAACATTGTTCATGGTTTAGGCCTAAATGGATCTGAGCTGAACTAATGAGACATGTGGCAGAGAAGAAAAATGCATGGGATACGTATAGTATGAATCAGAGCTGTACTACTCAATATGTTCTACGTTGATAATAATATTAGTGAAATAATAAGAGGAGTTTACCTCAATATGGTGCGTAGAACACTTCTGTATGATACCCTCCAGAAATTAAAACGGAAAAAACAAAAAAATCGACAACTTACCGGTACATTAGAGTAAAATATAAATAATTAAATAATCAATTTAACACAATTCAAATCAATTTAAAACAATTAAAAATCAAATTAACGCAATTAAAAGAATCTAACAAAAATATTCAAAACGATTTTCCTTCCTTCCTCGATCCGCATCATATTCCGAAGGAAGCAAAGAAAAACAGAAAAGAGTTCTTTACCTATATAAACTCTAGAAGGAAAGGGATGAACCAGATTGGTGAGGAATGCCAGGGATGAATTAAACTCTGGCAGTGAGCTAGATGATTTTGTAATAGCTGTGAGGAAAGTGGAAGAGAAATTGTTGAAGATAAACATAAAAAAGGCACCAGGGGTGGATGGGGTCTAACCAGTTATATTAAGTGAGGCAGCAAAGGAAGTAAGCAAACCCTTAGCTATAATTATGAGTGCTTCTTTGGACTCAGTGGAGGTACCCATGGACTGTAGATGTGCAAATGTGACCCCAATTCACAAAGGAGGATCAAAGGGCGACAGAAGTAATTACAGACCTGTTAGTTTAACTTCTGTTCCAAGAAAATTAATGGAGCCACTTGTTAAAGAAGCACTGCAGGATCATCTAGACAAGACTTCAGTTATAGCTCGGACACAGCACGGTTTTGTTAAGGGAAAGTCTTGCCTGACCAATTTGATTGGATACTATGATGTGGTCACAAAGGAATTGGATGCAGGGAATAACTTTGATATCATATATTTGTATCTTATAAAGGCTTTTGATACTGTTGCACATTAGTATTAGCATTAGTAGAGGCATATGATGCAAGAAAGCAAGCTTATGCAGCATCAGCCAAAAAAAAAAAAAAAACCCTCCACTTCACCCCTCCGTTCGTTCGAAATACCTGTCCAGCTGAGCCTTAAATTTATTTAGGCTATCAACTTCCACAACAAGGGATGGAAGTCTGTTCCACCAACCAACTACCCGGTGGCTAAAGGCAAATTTCCGCATATCTATCCTACATCTGTCTTTCCTGAATTTGAATTTATGCCCTCTCAGGTGATTATTCTGAGCAAGAGGCAGTATCCCATCGGCATTGAGCATGCTCAAACCATTCAAGGCTTTGTACACCTCTATCAGATCACCTCGCCGGTGCCTAGTCTTCAGACACTGTAATTTGCAAAACTTAAGCCTTTTTTCGTAAGAGCAACCCTTCGTTCCATTCACTAACCTTGTAGTAGTAGTGGCATATGATGCAAGAAAGCAAGTGGTTGTTGCCCTTCTCTGTACTCGTTCCAGCAGCTCTACATCCTTCTTGAAATGAGGCCTCCAGACCTGTATACAGTACTCAAGGTGCGGCCTGACCATTGCCTTATACAAGGGAATAATCACTTCCCTATCCCTGCTAGTGAAATTCCTGTATATCATTGATAAGACACCTTGCAGCCCATCTGCACTGCTCAGAGAACTTCAATATCTGCCTGCACAATTACCCCCAGGTCCTTCTCATTCTCTACCACTGTCAGTGTAGTACCACAAAGTTGATACGTTGCTCTGGGGTTGCTGTTTCCCATATGTAGTACTTTATATTTTCAATGTTAAACTTGATTAGCCACCTCTCAGCCCATCTGCTCAACCTTTCCAGATCGTGTTGCAGCAGCATAGCGTCAGTAGCATCCTTAACAACCCTGCCAACCTTTGTATCATCTGCAAACTTCGACACTAAGCCTGATATACCTTCATCAATATCATTGATAAATATACAAAACAACAGTTGATCCAACCCTGTCCGAACACTGTTGGATTCCACTAATAACATTAGTCCACAAAGAGCAGCACCCGTTGATTACCGACCTCTGTCTTCTCCCACTCAACCATCCTTTTATCCATTGTAGCAACTTACCCTTAATACCATTCTGCTCCAATTTGTACAGTAGTCTTCCATGCACAACAGTGTTAAAAGCTTTCCTGAAATCCAAGTATATATCAAAATAATGTTTTGCATCCAGTTCCTTTGTAAACACATCATAATATCCAATCAAATTTGTCAGACAAGACTTTCCCTAAACAAACCCATGCTGTGTCTGAATTATTGCTGCAGTCTTGCCTAGATGATCCTGCAATGCATCTTTAACCAGTGACTCCATTATTTTACCCGGAACAGAAGTTAAACTAACTGGTCTGTAATTACTTGTGTCTCCCTTCGATTCCCCCCTTTGTGAATTGGGGATACATTTGCACATCTCCAGTATGTGGGGGACCACCACTGAGTCCAAGAATGCTCTTATAATTATGATTAAGGGTTTGCTTACTTCCTTTGCTGCCTCCTTTAATATAACTGGATAGATCCCATCCACCTCAGGTGCCTTTCTTATGTTTAACTTCAACAAATTTCTCCTCCTCTTTGCTCTCAGTTATTACAAAATCATTAAGCACCCTGCTACAATTTGATAACCTTCTGCCATTTTCAAACCTTAATAACTCATGATGTCCAAATGGAGATGCAAAATACACATTCAGTTTGTTTGCTATCTGAGCAGGATCATCAACAGTTGAACCATCGATATCAAGTGGACCAATCAGATTCATCCCCTTCCTTTTAGAGTTTATATAAGTAAAAAAACCTTGCTGTTTTTCTTAGCATCCTTTGTCAAAGAGTTCTCGTAATCTGCCTAACCTCCTTTGTGACTTGATTATAGACTAGCTTATATCTGCCACAGGCTTCTGTGTCGCCTGATAATTTATATGTATCCCGTGCATTTTTCTTCTCTGCCAAGAGTCTCATTAGTTCATTTGACAATCATTTAGGCATAAACCTTGAACAATATTTCTTAATAGATATGAAACTTTTAGTAGCTTCCATGATTAATTCCACAATTGCAGATGATACAAAGGTTGGCAGCATTGCAGTAGCATACTAAGTAAAGGCAGTATGGTACTGCAACAGGATCTAGAAAAATTAGGCAGATTGTCTCAGAAGTGGCAACTGAAGTTTAACATTGACAAATGCAAAGTACTGCATATGGGTAGCAGTAATCCAAGAGAAACATACCAAATATCCACACATTTGGTATGTTTGGACATTTGGTATGTTTAACCAAAAGACCTGTGGTTAATTGTGCAGGAAGATATAAAGTTTTCTGTGCAGCGCAGATGGTCTGCAAGAGTAGCTCATGGTGTCTTGTCAATGATATACATGAATTTTTCTAGCAGGGATTAGGAGGTGATTATCCCCTTGTATAAGGGGATAATCACCTCCTAATGATTATCCCAATGTATCAGGCCACACCTTTAGTATGGCGTACAGGTCTGGAGGCTTCATCTTAGGAAGGATATAGAGTTGCTACAAAGAAAGGCAACAAGACTGGTGAGAGGACAAAATGGTGCTCTTACCAAGAAAGGCTTTAATTCTGCAAGTTGCAGAGTTTGGAGACCAGGCTCCTGCGAGGTGATCTGATTGAGGTGTATAAGGCCTTGAATGGCTTGAGCGAGCCCAATGCTGATGTGATTCTTCTGCTTACTCAGATTATGAACCCGAGGGGACATAAATTGAAATTGAGGAAAGCCAGTTGTAGAATAGATGTGTGGAAGTTTGCCTTTTGCCAGTGGGTAGTTGATTGCTGGAAAAGACTTCCATCTGTTGTTGTGGAAACTGATAGCTTAAATACTTAAACACATTAGACTGTTGGCATTCGAGGTGAGCGGACGTGCTTAGACAGGGCTCCTCAGTTAAGTGGTTTACTTTTGGATAGTGCTTTTAAATATTTGATTTATTTAGATATTGCTGGATTATTTTGTTATAGGTTTTCCTGTAACTGTTTGATTTTAATAATATTATAGATATAATTTTTTAAAGTTACTTTCATTGATATTTATTTAATTTTATAATGGTAGTTACGAGATCTGCCTTAAACACGCCACAGGGTATCGTGACTCACAAGGAAATAGCCGATGGCGATTTACGTGTGAGTAATGATTTAATCCGTTGTGGAACCTGTGGAATGTTTTCCAAGGTTGACCTGGTGACTAATCCTACCTCACCTGGGGATTCTTTTCTTTGTGATCGATGTAAGGAGTGCACCGATCTTAAATTACAATTTGGTGCACTGATGGAACAATTTGAGTCCCTGAAAAAACGAGTGCTTGCCCTCGAGAATAATGCATCTGGGAGCTCGTCAGGGACTCAAAACTCCAGCAATCTACTAAGTGATGCACACCCGATTCGAGCCTCAAAACAGAAAAACCAAGTGCAAACTACTCTGGTTAAAAAGTCTCCTAATAAAACATTGTTTTATTAGGAGACTCCATTGTCAGGGAAACAGGGAATATTTTTTGTAATAAGGATAGGTGGAGCAGAACCAGGGTATGTCTGCCGGGAGCAACTATTGATGATGTCACCAACAGATTGTCAGATTTTAAAGGGGGGTAAAGAAAATATTATTATTCATGTGGGGACAAATGATATTAAACGTACACGATCTGACGATTTGTTGGAAAAATACAGGACCATGCTGAGGAAATGTCGCGAGCTAGGCCATAATGTCTATGTGTCTGCAATTCTGCCCAGACACGATAGGAGGGATTATATGTTAAGAGCCTTGTGGATTAACTCAAGACTTGAAGGAATCTGCAAGGCTTTAGGGGGTAAATTTCTATGAGCATGGCCCACACTTGTAGGTAGAAGGAATTTGTTTTGTAGAGACAGGATACACTTAAACAAAGGTGGTGCAAAAGTTTTTACCAGTATTATTGAGGATACCTTAAAGGTTCAGGGGAAACTGCTAGTTGGGGGGATGTGGGTAATACTGACACGCGTTTATCTGATAATATTGGTCAAAGTAACTCTTGCACATACCTTAAGAGTTCTTATCTGTTACCCCAACTGGACGTATTATCTAGATGTTCTGGGGGCAGAAATGTTTCACGTGAGTGGGTAGCTAATATCAGGGAAGAGAGCCTAAAAAACTTCAAGGGTTGTGTTAGGGTTGTTAAATATACAAGAACAGTAAATCTTAATTGTTTATACAGTAACGTTAAAAGTGTCGTCAATAAAATGAGCGAATTCGAATTGCTGGTTAAAACAAGTAACGCGGACATAATAGGGCTTACAGAGACGTCGTGCCACCCGGAAATTGGGGATGATGAGTTCCGGTACAGCTTGTATAATGTATTTAGGAAGGATAGAGTAGATAGAAGGGGTGGTGGGGTAATGCTTCTTATCAGAAGCAGCCTGAGTGCAACGATAGCTTTCCCGGATTCAGACATTTCACATGCTAGTATAGAGTCTGTATGGTGTGAGATAGTTGGAAACAAAGGTATAATGCGAGTAGGAGTAATCTACAGACCAGGTGATTGTGACGATTATGACAAAAGCCTCTACATGCAAAGGGAATGGGCAAGTAAGCGTCAATGCCTTATTATGGGTGATTTGAATTTGCCTCTAATTGACTGGAGTAAATGGGAAGGAAACTCAACATGGGGAACAAAATTTTTAAATCAACTAGATGACTGTTATTTGTATCAACATGTCAGGGAAAATACTAGAGAAAAGAATATCCTAGACCTCATCATCACACATGAATCAGATGACATAACAGGGCTGACAGTAGAGGAACCAGTAGCAGGAAGTGATCACGGAGTTCTACGGTGGATGATGACGAGAGAGGTAGCAGAAGTAAAAGGCAAAGGAATGGGTTTTAATTTCAGAAAAGGAAATTACGATGCTTTAAGGTACTACATGGCCTCTATTAACTGGGTAGATATCGTGCAGAGAATGAATACAATTGAACTGTGGTACGCTTTTAAAGCATTAATCACAGATGCCTTGAATGCGTATATACCATTAAAAAAATACTCCACGAGAAGGGTTCCACGTTGGATGAATAGCGAAGTTGCCACATTACTTGAGCAGAAAAAGGTGGCATGGAAAGGTTACAGAGCAATAAAAAGTACTGAAGCCTATAACAGCTACAAGGTGATGTGTAATAGAGCCACAGAAAAGGTTCGACAGGCAAAGGCAGTTTATGAGAAATCACTAGCAAAGAGGGGGGATAAAGAATTCTTCACATATATGCCAAGAAGAGCAGGACAAACCAGATCGGGCCTTTACGTAAGGGAAAGGAGATAGTAATAAATACACCAGCTGCTGTTGCAGATGAACTCAACAGTTATTTTGCATTGATATTTACAAATGAAAAGCCTTTTGTGGCAATGGGAAATTGTGGGAGCGAAGTTAAAAAATATGTAATTAATGATATTGAAATTTCGCAAGATTATTTAATGAAAAAACTTTCGAGCCTACAGACCAGTAAGGCTCCTGGAGTTGATGGAATTATACCCTATAATCTTAAGGGAGGTGGCAAGCGAGTGCATTGAACCATTGAGGCTAATTATGCGAGCATCACTAGACTCTGGGCAGATTCCCTTGGATTGGAAAAGTGCAAATGTATCTCCCATACATAAGGGTGGCTCTAAAAGTGAAGTTGGAAATTATCGACCTGTCAGTCTGACTTCAGTAGTAGGGAAAATCATGGAGGCAATGGTCAAAGGTGGAATTCAGGATCATTTGGATCAAATTGAAATTCTTAAGGATACTCAGCATGGTTTTATAAAGAGAAAATCATGTTTAACAAATCTGGTTCGCTATTTCGAAAGGGTCACTCACGAGCTGGATTTAGGGAATAATTTCGACATTGCCGAAATCTAAGTAAACAAAGCTTTTAACAAAGTAAACAAAGATTTCTGCAAAGCTTTTGACTCAGTCCCACATGAGTGGTTGCTTTATAAGCTGGAACAGGTTGGAATCACTGGGAAACCTTAGGTGGATAGAAGGATGGCATCAGGGCAGGAGGCAGAGGGTTGTGATAAATGGCTATTCCTCAAATTGGGTTGATGTAAGAAGTGGGGTTCCCCAAGGATAAGTATTAGGACCACTGTTGTTTTTAATTTTCATAAACGACATTGATGAAGGGATAGAGGGTGTGATGTTTAAATTTGCAGATGATGTTAAAATTGGTAGAGTAGTTAATGATCGCTGTCAAGCTGAGCTTCTTCAGAGAGACCTAGATAGACTTCAGGAATGGTCAGAAAAATGGCAGCTATGCTTTAATCCAACAAAGTGTAAGGTATTACACCTGGGAAGCAGTAATCCCAAAAAAACTTATTCACTTGGTGGAGTTCAACTAAACCCAGTACTGGAGGAAAGGGACTTGGGTGTTACGATACGGTCAGACATGAAATTCTCTGAGCATTGTAAACAAGTTGCAAGGAAGGCCCACGGTGTCCTATCGATGATCTATCGAACTTTTGCAAGTAGAGATAGGGACGTGATAATCCCATTATATAAGGCTTATGTTAGACCACACTTGGAATACTGTGTTCAAGTATGGAGACCACACCTAAAGAAAGACATCGAGCTTCTTGAAAGGGTGCAAAGATGGGTAACTCACCTGGTGAGATCGGCAAAAGGGCGTCCTTATGAAGAAAGACTTCGAATATGTGGGTTGCAGTGTTTGGAAACTAGACACCTTAGAGGAGATTTGATTGAGGTGTTTAAGGCTCTTAGAGGCATCAGTAAAATGAATGAGGACGAAATTTTCAAGATTATAAATGATGCTAGAACTAGGGGACATAAATTCAAGTTAAGGGGGGAAATGTTTAGATTGGACTGCAGGAAGTTTTATTTTAGCCAGCGAGTTATAAATTACTGGAATAAGTTGCCTTCATGGGTGGTAGAGGCCGACAGTTTGGGGAACTTCAAAGGTCATCTGGATAGTACTTTCGGGTAAGGGAAGCGCATAGGATGATAGGTTTAATTTCTTTTTTTTCTTTTCTTTTTTTTTTTTTTATTAATTATTATTATTTAGTTATTTATTTTATTTTAATTTTTTTTTTTTATCTTTGGTTTTTTTTTTTTTTTTTTTGGCTGGTGCAGCATAAGCCATAGGCTTTCTTGCACCATGCGGCCGTTACTAATACTAATAAATTTAAGGCTGAACTAGACAAACACTTAGAGTGACCGGATGGATGAAAGGAAAAGGGTCTTCTTTTTTTTTTTTTTTTTTGGCTGATGCTGTATAAGCTTGCTTATTTGCATCATACATTTAAGTAATGCTAATGCTAATAGTCAAACTGGTAGAAAATAGTTATTTGCAAAAAGATTTAAACCCCTTGAAAACTTCTTCATCCATCCTGCAAAAATATATGATCTCAGTTCCAATTTCAGTGATGTTCGCCAAGCTCCGTTTACTTTTCGACAGGCTCCTCCGTAGCCAGGTGGGCAGAGCAGTAATTCATAGCACATGCTTCTTGATTAGACAGGGGTTCGAGCCTGTGACCACCAAATATGGAGGATTAGCATCTTAATTATTGGTTTCCTCAAATACTACTCATCTCAGCTGCCATAACTATTTGCTCTATGGTTCCTTTTGCTTAAAGGGTGGTGTATAGATTGTGTATAGATCCACTCTGTGTATAGATCCACTCTGATATTGCTCGTCCAACCTTATAATTTGGAAGCTCCTCTTTTTGACACCCTTTATCTTTAAAATCTCTCCACTCCATTCTATCAATTAATCTGTTACATCTATCATTCTCTCAACTTCAGTTATCACTTGGAGCTATCTGATTTTATTTCTTTCAATCTCAAACTTTCTCCAATCTAATTTTCCTGATAGTGAGATAATTTTTCTTGGTGATTTTAAGGTTCTCAGCTCCATTTGGCTTCAGTTTTCTAGTAATACGGAACCAGCTGGTTTGGATGCCATGGCTTTTGCAATTACTAATGATCTCACATTTAACTACCAGAATACCAGACAGTCCTAACCAGGCACCCAACATCCTCAACCTTTTTCTCACCAGCAGTACTTAAAAGTACATGATCAATGTAGTCATTCTCTAGGAACTTCACATCAGATGGAGCCCCCCCCCCACGTGACCATTCTGTCGACTTGTATCATTTGGCATTACAAGAATGCAAAATTGCAAAATGGGACTATCTGAATGATTTATGTTCCTCTTTTCCTTGATTGGATTATTGTTTTAAATCATCCCAATATTTACTAAGATCATGTCAGTGAAATAATTCTTGTAGGAATGTAGTCATTTATTCTACATTCCATATTAAAATATCATCCCTTATCTAAGGGGTTATTGGTTTTTTTTTCAATAAATGTTCCAAGGCTGTTCAAGAGTAAAAGTAGAAAATTTGGGTCTTGTCCAAATGGTGTTTGATTGACATTCAGGTCTCTTGCCAAAGCTATTGGCTACAACTTCTGTCAACCAATACTCCCAACCCTGTTTACAACTGATGGTTCTATTGTATCCTCAGCTAAAGACAAAGCTGACTTATCAGCATTCTATTTTTATTCTAACTCTTGTATGAATGATCTTAGTAAACCCTTTAATTTCATACTCAACACTTCCCAATCTTCTGAAAGAAAGATGTAAGAAGAATTTCGAATGATCTAGGCGTTAAGAAAGCACCAGGTTTTGAAGGCATTTCTCCACTTATTCACAAAATATGTGTTTCTGAGTTTGCCTTTTTATATTTTCTTATTCTACTGGTTTTTTCCCTTCTGCTTGGAAATTTGCTCATATCCAGCCAGTTTCTGAAAAGGGCGATAGATACTTCCCATCCAGTTATTGTTCCATTGCAATTACTTTTACTGTTTCCAGAGTAATGGAGAAATCCACCAACTGCCAACTCTTGAACTGTCTCAAAACCTTACATTTGATCAATGATCACCAATATGGATTATGTTAGTGTCAACCCACAGGCACCACATCTAGTGATATACTGGTTTATATCATTCAGCTTTGGACAAATTTGATGGAAAAGTTTGGTGAAACTCAAACAGTTTCACCAAACTTTCCCATCACCCAAAGTGACTGCTCACTGCAGTTGATGACTCTCTGTGTTCTAACTTTTCCACTATTGTTAGTGCTCCCCAAGGTTTAGTTCTTTCTCCCTCTCTTTCCTTCTTGTATATTAATGACCTTCTTTTACTAACTGGAAATTCTATCCATAATTTTGCTCTGGTGATAGTATACTACATTCCACCTTCCAGTGGCCTAAATATCCATTATTCATTCTCCAACAGGCCAAAGAAAACTTAGTTAACTTCAATCCTTCCAAAACTCAGTTCTTTCTTATCTCTCACAAAAAAGAGTGTACTGCTCCTATGCTCTCTTTGATGACACTCAGATTTCTAGAAAAGATCACATATCTCTATTAGAGATTACCCTGCCTTCTCTTGTCATAAGCAAATAACAAATATTTCTTTCTCTGCATCAGAAAAAACTGAGTTTTCTCTTTCGCTTACCATTACTTTTCTTCTAAGCAACTACTCACTCTGCACAAATGTTGAATTTTCCCAACTATGGAATACTCTTCACATCTGGCATGGTACTCCCAAAACCTATCTCAAGCTTCTTGACTCCATTAGAAAGAGGGAAGTCAGGTTAATTAATGACCCATCTCTTAGAAAGGCTCTCCACTCTGCCTCATAGATATTCAATTTCTGTTACATGCTTTTCTATAGATACTTCCATGGGCACTGCTTTTCTGAATTGGCATCTGTAATTCTCCACTCTCTTTCAAATTCATTTCAAACTCTCTTTCAAAATCATCAATTCTGAACACATGCCAGACAGTTAGCATCCACTTATTATTCAACTCCAAACTCACAGAATCAACTTTTCCTCTTCCTCAGTTATCTCTTCTATTTCTGGAACAAGCTTCCTTCACATATTTCCCAAAAATTACAATCTACAGAAATTCAAGTGCAATGTCAACAATTACTTTCTGTCTTCTCAGCCTTCAACCCATTCAGAGAATTAAGTACTATAGGTCCTAATACCGTTTGTGATTTTTTTTTTTTGGCTTTCATAAAAAAAGAGGGGGAGGGAAGTTTGGAAACTTATTTTAGGAATGATGCAGGTCTGTTTAAATGGATGCAGATACAAGCAGCAAGAGTTCCCTAACCAGGAAAGATGAAACCTGTAAGTTGCTGCATCTATAAACTAGAAAGAACTGAAGAGATCAGGCCAAAGTTTAAGATTTTAAATGGGTTCAGTTAATGAAATGCTGATGCCATATACTTGCTCTTCTTTGGATGAAAGGATGCCATTAGTATTTTGAATGAAAATTTAAAACTTTCATAATGTTATGAAATTGTCAAATTTCATAACATTATGAGTGAAAATTATAAAAGATATATGTGCCAAAATTTGCTTTGAGTAAGAGAGTAGCTGAATGATGGAATAAATTTCCATCTATGGAAGCAGGTAGTTTGTATAAATTTAAAGGATTTGACAAATTATTGGAGAGAATGGGCAAATGAAATGGGTATATATATTTATTATTATTATTTTGGCTGATTCTGAATTATCTTGTTCCTTGCATCATTTGCCACTACTAATAACAACTTAAATATTAATAAAAATCTTTTAATGTAATATGTATAGACCAGGCCTGGCCAACCCAAATTGTTCTGTGGGCCACCTTGATGAACTACAAATTTTCCGGGGGCTGCACATAAAATAAAACAATTTTTTAAAAATAAAAAATCAAATGCCATAAAAATTTATTTTATTCATTCATTTTTATTATATATATTGTTCTAGATCAATGAGATATTTGCTTTTCTTTGCGATCACTCAAATATTTTAAAAATCTACTTCAATATCGGTAGTTGCACATCTTAATTGATTTGTTATTGAAGCTCAAGTTTTACTTTTAATAAATTTCATTTTTGAAAAGAAAGTTTCACAAACGTATGTGGATCCAAAGGTGCTCACAATTTTTGTTCAAAAAATCTTAATTTGGGATAGTTTCTGTTGTCACATACATGTTGTGAAAGTTTATGATGTCGTGGTGTGAATATGTTTTAATTCATTGTTGCACTGTAAATCAGTTACTTCCATCTGCAGAGTTTCCAGTTCGAAGAAGGGAATGAGTGGTGGGATTCAAAAAGTACAGCTGGTCTAATATTATATTTCTCATTATTTATGCCTAGTGCAGCTAGTGAATGATTTCTCACTGATGTAGTTAGTACTATAAAAATCATCTGTTGGACCCCAAAAAATAATGTGGTGGGCGCCATGTGGCCCATGGGTTGGCCAGGCCTGGTATATACATATCAGTTAGTGAAAATGCATCACGTCTATACATATTAAATTAAACTTATTATAATGGCATTGTTTCATTACATCTCATATTGTGAATGCCTTCACAGTGAGTTGCATATTTTATTAATTAAGTGTTAATATGTATACTAAATTAAGTATAGAAAGAGCAAAAAATAGACTACCATCTGATATTAGTGAGTGAATTATCAGAATAGCCAAAAAATTCAACCTTCACTTGCACTTCTTTGGATAAATAATTATCAAAAATTTAGTGAATCCACTCCACCCCCCAAAGCGATGGTAACCAAAAGTCACACAAGGATAATGTGAGACATGCATCCATTCATCTCCAATTTCAATCCTGTATTTGACACAGGGAATGAAAACTACAATTAGAACTTTTGGAAGAAATCCATACTCACAACGATAAATAACAAAACAGAAGGTTATGCAAAGAAGCTTTTGTTATCAGTGCATTAACAATGCATTTATCCTGGAACTTTTCAATCTGATTTCATACATATAACATACACTCAATATACAACATTTTCAATCTCAAAGTTTTGGACACTTAATCAAATAACATAATTCCATTAGAGAATATTTAAATCCCAATATCAGATGATATTTCTGGAAATAAAAGTTATAACTAATTATTATCTACAAAAATTTTCCAAATTACCTTTTCAGTTGAAATGTTGCAACATTTGGGGCCACATGTACTGTAAATTTCTTCTTGGCTGATACTTTCATTTTACATCTAGAACAGTAATAAGCATTGTCATGTTGCAGCAGCTCTTCTTTTACAAACTGTTCTAAGGCTTTTTCCAAGCTGTCCATATTCTGAAATGCAATTAAGTATATTTGTAACACAAATGTGTTTGTTAGGGAGATGTTGAGAGTTCATATTTGCTCACTTCTCCCTTCCTAAAAAAAGGTATTAATAATGCATAAAAAAATAAAGTTATAAAAAAATATTAACTTCATAAATAGTTGTTTTGGGGTTCCTTGGCACATTCACATATTCACTATTCTGGCCATAGTGTGTCAATTTATATGCTTTGATTATATATTGCTACTAGTGATGGGCATAATCATATGATTCATAACTGATTATGAAATCCATGCCTTTCTGTAAATGGAAAAAGTAATGAATGGCAATGATCTATACTTCAAATATGAATCTTTTTTTCTTTCAGTATATTCAAAATATACTAAAAAAGAAATATACCAAAAAAAATTAAGAAGACAATGAATGGAATCAAATTGACGTTGTTATAACTAAAGCTTATATTCTGCATTGTCTTATACGACAGTAGCTCTCTCTCTCTCTCTCTCTCTCTCACACACACACTAGATAATTATAATGTTGATAACCTACCAAGAATTTATAAAATTTAGTTACTAGTATTGTAACATTAATGCTATTCCTGACCAAACAGCAATTACCTGCACATGTAATAAACTATAATTTAGATAGATGCATATTTTAGAAATCTATCTGATTTAACATAAGATCAAAAGGATTGTGTAGTTATATTTCAGGTGATTTTATGTTTATGCCAGTTTGTATTAACTAATGATATAATGGCCATTAGGCATATTAGTAGCTATTTTATGTCTATGCACTGATTTATAATAACTAATATATTAATAATAATAACTAATTTAATAAAATAGTGTAATATAAATCCATTCATCTTATTTGAACATTCCTCTGCTAACCCATAGGAACTTTGGGCAGACAAATGTTCAATTAAAATAAATAGCTCATACACCCATTTCTATTATACCAATATCAGTTTTACTAACTAATACATTTTGTGTAATAGTTAACAGGACCAAATATCATGATTTTTGAGAACTAATTAGAAGGCAAATAATAATTTTATAGTGATACCATTTTAAATAACTATAATGATTAGGTACATTTGATTTATTCCAAGATCTGTGAATTTCAGGTTTCCTAACATCTGAGCTATGAATATCATCATCATCATCAGCCATTTTCAATCCACTGCAGGATGAAGACCTCTCCAGCACCTTTCCAGTTCCTTCTGTTTTGTGCAATGGCCATCCATTTACTACCCACAAACTCATGAATTTCATCTATCCATCTCAGCTGTTGTCTTCCAGGTTTTCTTCTAGCTCCTCTTGGGTACCATTCTGTTATTTTCTTAGTCCATCTGTCATCATGTCTTCGAGCTATGTGTTGTGCCCAAGACCATTTTAGTTCTTTAGTTTTGATAACAATGTCCTTTACTTGAGTTTGCTGCCTAATCCAGTCTGATTCCCAATATAATTCGTTCCATTCTTCGCTTCTCTTCCATAAGTCAAGGTGGAGAGTATACATTGGTTCATTATTTTATGTTTCAGACAAACTGGGATATTGCTCTTCAGTATGTGACTATATTTCCTGAATGCTGTACATCCAAAATTTATTCTTCTCTTGACTTCCAGCCATTTATCATTATTACAGCTAATAACTTGTCCCAGATAAGTATATGACTCCACCTTTTCAATTACTGCTCCTTCAATCATTATGTCCCTTTCTATGGCATACTTGTTCATCATTACTTTTGTTTTAGCCATATTCATCTTTAGTCCAAAATCTTACTAACCGTGCATAACTGATTAAGATTTTCCTCTAATTCTTTGGGATCGTGGCTTATGACCACAATGTCATCTACAAATCGTAAATGGTTTCGGTACTCTCCATTCACATTGACTCCTTTCTGTGACCAGTCTAATCTTCTGAAAGCTTCCTCAAGGGCAGCAGTAAACAGCTTCGGAGATATTGTGTGTCTCCTTGTCGAACTCCTTTCTCGATTTTAAATTTGCTACTGTCTTCGTCTAGTCTAATAAAGGAAGTAGCGTTCTCATATATTTTCTTCAAACTCATAATATATGGGTTATCTATGCCTTGTCTTTCTAGTGCCCAAAACATTGCCTTATGCTGTATGGAGTCAAATGCCTTTTCATAATCCACAAATGCCAGACATAATAGTGTTTTATATTCATTTGCTTTCTCCATTAGCTGTGATATTACATGAAGGAGATCCATAGTTGAGAATCCTGTCCTAAAACCAGCTTGCTCTTTCGGGTGATTCTCATCAAGTATTCTTTCTAATCTGTTAGTAATGACCCTTGTGAACAACTGGTAAATGTGGGATAACAAGCTAATTGGTCTATAATTTCCAATTTCTGATTTATCTCCTCTCTTATGCAGCAAAACTATGATTGCATTATTCCACTCATTAGGTGTCACACCTTTTCTAATCCATTTTGTGAAGAGCCTTGCCAGTTTTTGTGTTATGTCTCTTCCTCCCAATTTTAACAACTCTACAGTAACTTCATCTTCCCCCGGGGCTTTTTGATTCTTCATTTTCTTCAACGCATGTTCTACTTCATTAGGAAGGTATATTGTATGTCAGGTATATTGTGTGTGGTGACTCCGTAGCCAGGTGGGAAGGAGCAGCAGTGCGTAGCACACGCTTCTTGATTAGACCGGGGTTCGAGCCCGTCACCACCAAATACGGAGGATGCGGAAAGGTTAGGGAATGACCACCGCATATCCCGGAGCAATATGGCCTTAGTTGCTAATGCTCCTAAAAACCAAAAAAAAAATTTAAAAAAATAAAAAATATTGTATGTGTTGCTAATTTGCGATCCATCTTCCCCACTGCTGGTATCATTCCCTCGCTCCTTGTATAATTCTCTATAGTAGTCTTCTGCTGTTTGAATTATTCCTTCTCTGCTATTTATAAGTATACCATCGCTATTCTTCAGTTTCAGTATCATTTGCTTTCTGTATTACTGCTCATGGCTGCCGATTTAAGTCCTTTGTTTTCTCTTAATGCTTGTTCTATTTTTCTTGTGTTAAATCTTCTTATGTCCTCTCTGAGTCTCTTTCTAATTTGCATAACTCAGTATACTCAATTTTCTCCTTATCAGTGTATATCTTGTTCTTAATTTGTCGCCTTCGGTTCATCATAACAAGTGTTTCTTGACTAATTTTTTCTTCTTTGGATTTGGGTCTGGGTACGAGGTTTGCCTGTGCAGACATTGCTCCTTAAAGCACTTCAAACAGAGAAGTTTTTCCTGATTTAATTTCTGCTTTATTAGTTTAAATTGTCATATTAACTTATTTTCTAGAGTAGCTTTATATTCCTAGTTACGATACTTAGATTAAAGTTTAACTTAGACAGAGATTTCGTAGATATTACTTAGTATCGGTAACGGTATCAAATCCACGTGTCACAAATTGAACGAGAGGTCTTTTAACCAAATTTAGTCGATTTATTAACCAATTGTTATATCAAATTATCTTCTATAAGTAGATTATAGACCTAGTCAGGATCCTTAGTTTATTCTAAATTGAGATAGCGAGATTTCGAAGCTAATCAATACTTACGAGTCCGTAGAAATGCCGTTCGTGAATTCCCGCCATTTTTACACGATAGCATAAGCTTAGTGTAGTATACTGCATAATATAATATTGTCAGTTAATCAGTAAATCTATTAATCTTGATAAACTTTATTGTCAATTAAATTGTATTTTTAACTCTATAAATATATATAACGACTTAATCGTAACAAATAATTAATACATAACTATAGTGGTACACGTGATACGGAAGTTGTATAAAGGGAACACTAGATACCGAAAAAAAAAAAAAAAAATATGTATATATATATATATATAACATAACTGTTTTGGGATATAACTTAAGGATTTAATTTTTGTTTTAAATTTAATTGAATTAAATTGGAATCATAACTCTGACCAGAGCAGCAAAACAAAAGGCTGAAGCTAATGGGAGTGCTGTGGTTCAGGGGAGAACTGAGGGGGGCAGTTACCCTCTGAATCACAGTCTATTAAAATGCACTGTTTGCTTGATGTTTGCGGAGCAGTCGGGTACGGGACATGATACTGCCAAGGGGGATGTCTTTGTGTGTGCACGATGTAAGGAGTGCAAGGAAATCAGGCGACAACTCAGCGTTGTTATGGGCCTTTATGAGACCTTGAAGGACAGGGTGGATGCCATCGAAGGAAATAAATTGAGGGGCCCATCAAGCTCTCAGCTGCCCACATCAACGCCAGAGCTTGCACTTGGTCATCAGGGAACACAGGGGCAGCCCCCTAGGCAGAATGCGCTGGTCCCACAGGAACTAGTAGTTGTTGGTGACTCTATTGTCAGGGAAACGGGGAACATGCTTTGTAAAAAGGATAGGTGGAATAGGACCAGGGTATGTCTGCCAGGGACAAAGGTTGATGACGTTGTAGAGCGGATATCATCTTTTAAGGGCACAAAAGGTGATATAGTTGTACACGTTGGCACTAATGATATTAAGAGTAGGAGACCGGCGGAATTACTTAGCAAGTACAGGTCACCGTTGAAAAAAAGCCGTGAATTAGGGTTCAACTTGAAAGTGTCTGCAATTCTGCCCAGACACGATAGGAGGGAGTATATGATGAGAGCCTTGTCGATCAATTCGGCCCTGGAGGGATTGTGCAAGGCTCAAGGGGTAGAATTTTTTTCAGCCTGGACTGTACTTGTTAACAGGAGAGATTGCTTCTACAGGGATGGGATACACTTAAATAGAAAGGGTGCAAGAATTTTTGCTGATGCTGTCGAGGCAGTGTTAGGTGGGTCGGTAAACTGCTAGTTGGGGGGGATACAAGGACTAATAGATTAACAGTAGCCACTGGCAGAGGTGGAAGTGATTCTTGCACTGCTTCTATTCAAATGAGCAGAAGTCTGAAAAACAAGATGCAGGATATTTCAGAGACTGCTGGTAGTCATTGCGTTACAAGTAAACACATGGGTTGTGTTAGAGTAGCTAAGAATAGAAACAGGTGCATGTATACCTGCGTGTACACCAATGCTAGGAGTTTGGTAAATAAATTTGATGAATTTGAGGTATTGCTCAAAACATCAAAGGCAGATATTGTTGGGATATCAGAGATGTGGTGTCACACAGATATAAGTAATGCGGAACTGGAATTTGGGGAATACAATGTATATAGAAAGGATAGACAGGACAGGAGGGGAGGAGGGGTTATGCTATTAATTAAGAAACACATAAAGTCAAAGGAAGTGAAGCCAGTTGACATCGATGGACAGGGCAGTGTCGAGTCAGTTTGGTGTGATATAAGCATAGGGAAATCAAAATTGAGAGTAGGAGTGTGCTATAGGCCTAATGACTCTGATGAGTATAATAATATATTGTACAGGGAAATAGAGTGGGCCAGTAAATCAGAGAGTCTTATAATGGGGGATTTTAATTTCCCAGATATTGACTGGAATTTGTGGGTTGGTCACTCGCACACTAGCAAGGCTTTTGTGGATTTATTGGATGATTGTTTTCTACATCAGCATGTTCGTGAGGCAACAAGAGGGAGCAATACTCTTGATCTGATTATCAGTAGTGATTCTTCATGCATTAAGAACCTGCAGATAAATGAACCACTAGGTGGCAGTGATCACAGTGTGTTGAAGTGGGATTTACTCAAGGAGGTAACTACCATCAGAGGTAAAGGGAGGGGTTTTTGTTTTCGTAAAGGCGACTATGATGGTCTGAGACAGTATTTAAATTCTATACAGTGGGACCAACTGATGATGTTACCAACAGCAAACTCAAAATGGGAAGCATTCAAGGAACTAATCTTGGTGGCTACCAGGCTTTACATACCAACTAAGAAATATTGTTCAAGGTTTAGGCCTAAATGGTTGTCAGATGGACTAATGAGACATGTGGCAGAGAAGAAAAATGCATGGGATACATACAAATTAATGGGTGACATGGAAGCCTATGATAGATATAAGTTGGTCTGTAACCAAGTCACAAAGGAGATTAGGCAGGCAAAGGCAGACTACGAAAAATCCTTGGCAAAGGATGCAAAGAAAAACAGAAAGGAGTTCTTTACATACTTGAACTCGAGAAGGAAAGGGATGAATCAGATTGGTCCACTGGATATTGATGGTTCAACAGTTGAGGATCCTGCTCAGGTGGCTAACAATCTAAACGAGTATTTCGCATCTACATTCACGCATGAGGAGTTATTCAGGAAGGAGAATGATGTAGGTAAAGTAAACATTGGCAGTGAGCTGGATGATTTTGTAATAACTGAGAGGAAAGTGGAGGAGAGATTGTTGAGGATAAACATAAAAAAGGCACCTGGGGTGGATAGGATCTATCCAGTTATATTAAAGGAGGCAGCAAAGGAAGTATGCAAACCCCTAGCCATAATTATGAGAGCTTCTTTGGACTCAGGGGAGGTACCCATAGACTGGAGATGTGCAAATGTAACCCCAATTCACAAAGGAGGATCAAAGGCTGACACAAGTAATTATAGACCTGTTAGTTTAACTTCTGTTCCAGGTAAATTAATGGAGGCACTGGTTAAAGAAGCACTGCAGGATCATCTAGACAAGAATTCAGTTATAGCTCAGACGCAGCATGGTTTTGTTAAGGGCAGGTCTTGCCTGACCAATTTGATTGGATACTATGATGTAGTCACAAAAGAACTGGATGCAGGGAATAACTTTGATATTATATATTTGGATCTTAGAAAGGCTTTTGATACTGTTGCACATGGAAGACTGCTGCACAAATTGGAGCAGTGTGGCATTGGAGGCAAATTGCTGCTATGGATAAGGGGATGGTTGAGTGGCAGAAGACAGAGAGTGGTAATCAATGGACACTGCTCAATGTGGACTAATGTTATTAGTGGAGTTCCTCAAGGTTCAGTGTTGGGTCCATTGTTGTTTTCGGTGTTTATGAATGATATTGATGATGGGATATCAAGTTTAATGTCTAAGTTTGCAGATGATACAAAGGTTGGCAGGGTCGTTAAGGACACTACTGACGCTATGCTGCTGCAACAGGATCTGGAAAGGTTGAACAGATGGGCTGAGAGGTGGCAAATGAAGTCTAACATTGACAAATGTAAAGTACTACATATGGGTAACAGTAACCCCAGAGCAATGTATCAACTCTGCGGTACTACACTGACAGTGGTGGAGAATGAAAAGGACCTGGGGGTAATTGTGCAGGCAGATATGAAGTTCTCTGAACAGTGCAGACGAGCTGCAAGAGTAGCTCATGGTGTCTTGTCAATGATATACAGGAATTTTTCTAGCAGGGATAAGGAGGTGATTATTCCCTTGTATAAGGCAATGGTTAGGCCACATCTTGAGTACTGTATACAGTACTCAAGAGGCCTCATTTCAAGAAGGATGTAGAGCTGCTGGAACGGGTACAGAGAAGGGCAACAAGATTAGTAAATGGAACAAAGGGTTGCTCTTACGAAGAAAGGCTTAAGTTTTGCAAATTACAGAGTCTGGAGACTAGGCACCGGCGAGGTGATCTGATAGAGGTGTATAAGGCTTTGAATGGTTTGAGCATGCTCAATGCCAATGGGATTCTTCATCTTTCTCAGAATAATCACCTCAGAAGGCATAAATTCAAATTGAGGAAGGACGGATGTCGGATAGATGTGCGGAAATTTGCCTTTGGCCAGCGGGTGGTTGGTTGGTGGAACCGACTTCCATCACTTGTTGTTGAAGTTGATAGCCTAAACAAATTTAAAGCTCAACTGGACAGGTATTTCGAACGAACGGAGGGGTGAAATGGGAGAGGGTTTTTTTTTTTTTTTTTTGGCTGATGCTGAATAAGCTTGCTTTCTTGCATCATATGCCTCTACTAATGCTAATGCTAATTTCTGTTTCCCTATAGGTTTCTTGGGCTTTATCACTTTCAGAAAGTTGTAATAATCCTCGTCGATATCTTGGTCCTGAGCAGTCTGCAGAAGCTCAAACTTGTTCTTAAGTTCCAGTACATACCGCTTTTTCTCCTCTTCAGTTATCTTAAAGATCTTCGTATTATTTATTCGAGTCAGTTTTTTCCTTTCCTCTCCTGCATCTATATCAAGTGTGCATCTTACCATTCTGTGATCACTTCCAACATTTAGCTTATTCAGGACGGTAACATCCCTCACGATATATCTTCTGTTAATAAAGATGAAGTCGATTTCATTAGTTGTTAACCCATTTGGACTCTTCCATGTCCACTTTTTTTTCACCCTTTTCTTGAAAAAAGTGTTCATTACTGACAATCTTTGAGATTCTGCAAATTCCACAAGCCTTTCACCTCTTTCATTTCTTTCACCAATTCCAAAATTTCCTGTAGTTCCCCTTTCTGTGCTGTTTTGTCCTTTTCCAACCTTAGCATTTAAGTCCCCTTTAATAATAGTGTAGTGTAGTGGGTTTTCTGCTCATCTAGAAGACTCTCAATTTCAGTGTTCATGAATATATTAAGCTAGTAGTTTTCAACCTTTTTTTAATAACGGCATCCCTAAGTAATTTATTTTATTTTACGGCACCCCTACCATACTGTACACCATTTTATAACGAAATAAACATATAAATTTTAAAAAATAATAAGTTTAAGTAACTTAAACCCAAATTATGTGACACCCCTGGAATGTTGTTGTGGCACCCTGGTTGAAAACTATTGTATTAAGCTATAGATATATTAAACTAATAACATTAACATTAATTTTCTGACTTCCACTTCCCTAAACAATTCCTTGTGTGAATTTAAATGCAAATATTTATTGAGTTTGTCAGCAACCTTAGCAGGATCATCAACAGTTGAACCACTGATATCATGTGGACCAATTTGATTCATCCCCCTTCCTTCTTGTGTTTACATAAATAAAGAAGCCTTTGCTATTTTTATTTGTATTCTTTGCCAAAGATTTCTCATAATCTGCCTTAGCTTGCCTAACATTTTTAGTGACTTGATTTCAGACTAGTTTATATTTATCATAGGCTTCTGTGTCACCTGATAATTTATATGAATCCCATGCATTTTTCTTCTCTGCAATGAGTCTCATTAGTTCATTTGATATCCACTTAGGGCTAAGCCTTGAACAGTATTTCTTAGTTCAAAAAGCCTATTATCTTCTATAATTATTTCCTTGAATGCTTCCCATTTAGAATTTGCTGATGGTAACATCATCAGTTGGTCCGTTGCACAGAATTTAAAAAACTGTCTGAGGCCACTGTTATCACCTTTAACAAAGCAAATACCTTTCCTTTTAGCCTTGATGGTAGCTACATCTTTAAGTATATTCCACATCAATAAACTGTGATCACTGCCACCTTTTTATCTTTAGATTCTTAATAAATGAATAATTACAGAAAATGAGATCAAGAGTATTGCTTTATCTGGTTATTAGCATTAGCAGAGGCATAAAATGCAAGAATGCAAACTTATACAGCATCAGCCAAAAAAAAAAAAAAAAAACACCCTTCCCGTTTTACCCATCCATTCACTCCAAAAGTTTGTCTAGTTCAGCCTTCAATTTATTTAACTGTCAACTTCCACAATGGCAGAAGGAAGTTTGTTCCAGCAATCAACCACCTGCTAGCTAAAGACAAATTTCCACACATCTATTCTTTTTTTTTTTTTTTTTTATGAAACCCCCAAACATGAGACGTATTAGAACCTACAGTACTTAGTACTGTGCATGGGCTGGAGGGTGAAAGACAAAAGAAGATATTTGTTGACATTAGACAAGGAAGATGAAAAGTTGGTTCTGTGAGTTTAAAGTTGGACAGTAAATGGATGTTGGCTGGTGGCAGCATGTGTTTGGATTGTTTAGAAAGAGAGAGTGGGAATTATAGTAGCCAACTCAGAAGAACAGTGTCTATGGAAGTATCTGTAGAAAAGGCATGCAGCAGATACAAAACGTCTATGAGACAGCAAGTGAAGAGACTCAGTTAGAGATCAGTCATTAATTAACCTAACTGCCCTCTTCTGAATGGAATCTTCTCAGATTCCATTCAGAAGAGGGCAGTTAGGTTCAAAACCTCTCTCAGAAGTCTGAGAGAGGTTTTGGGGGCACCGCCCCAGATGTGAGAACAATAGGTAGAGCTGATTTGCGATTTGTAGAAAGTGAACAGCTGTTTGGAAGAAAAGTAATGCCGAGAGCAAAAGAGAAAACCAAGTTTTTTAGATGCAGAGGAAACAATATTTGTAATGTGCTTGTGCCAAGAGAGAGATTAGAAGTCAGAGGAATCCCCAAAAGAGATATATCATCTTGCCTAGAAATCGGAGTGTCACCAAAGATAAGCATAGGAGCAGAAGAATCCTTTTTGCAAGATATAAGACAGGACTGAGTTTTAGAAGGATTGAAATTAACTAAGTTGTCTTTGCCCCACTGGAGAATTACATGGAGATTAGCATTTAAGGAATTGGTAGTGGATATTTGAGAAATTGAAGCTGATTGAGCAGGGCAAGTTTCTCAAACTGGAAAGTGGAATGCAGTGTGCTATCATCAGCAAAACTATGGATAGAATTTCTGGTCAATAAAAGAAGGCCATTAATATGCAATGAAGGAAAAGAGTGGAGGGAAACAACTGAACCTTGGGGAGGGACACCAGCATTAGGGGAAGAGTTAGAAGAGAGAGAGCCATCTACCATCATCCTCAATGAGCGGTCAGAGAGAGAGAGAGAAAACTGGATAACCAATTACAAAAAACAGTTGGAAAACCATAAGATGGAAGCTTGTTTAGAAGACCTCAATGCCAAACACGACCGAAAGCCTTTGAGATGTCAAGAGCAACTGCTTTTCCATTGAATTTGTTAATAAATGGGTAGCATAAGCTAGAATATCACAAATGTCTACAACTTTCTACAACTGTCTTTCCTCAATTTGAATTTATGTTCCTCGACTGCAGAATCTGAGCAAGAGGAAGAATTCCATCAGCAAAACCATTCAAGGTGTTGTACACCACAATCAGATCACCTCGCAGGTGCCTAGTTTCTAGACATTCCAATTTGCAGAACTGAAGCCTTTCTTGGTAACAGCAACACTTTGTTTCACTCACTAATTTCATTGCTCTGTACTCGTTCCAGTAGCTCTACATCTTTCCTAAAATGCGGCCTTCAGACCTCTATGCAGTACTCAAGGTGTGGCCTGACCATTGCCTTATATAAGGCAATAATCACCTTCTTATCCCTACTAGAAAAATTCCTATACAGGCAACCCCTGTATAACATGGTACTTCTACAACATGGTTTCGCTCTAACACCACTGATAAATTGCGGCCATCCTTCCACAATATGGTACTTATATAACACAGTTTCGGTCTAACACGGTTAAAAAATTGGGTCAAACCTCGCATAACACGGTATTTTTTAGCTTTTTTGCAGGAGAAATCCTGCTATATTGGATGTAATTTTTCGACATTTATTGTGAATCCCCGCTGTTGACTCACTAGTCATTATGCAAAAAAGATTATTGGTAAATCCCTGTATTTTATTTTGATGGGAAATCCCCGTGTTAGGTTCTGTGCTATTGAACTTGTGCTTGTTTGAGACCACAAAAAATTGACTTCGAAGCGTGCAGTTTGTGCGACTTTTAAGATTATTGTAAGATTATTTTGGCTTTTATTTGATCCTTTATAAATTTCTCCGGGTATGTATTATTAAATTTTGTTCCTAAGAACCTTATTGGAATAATTTCTTTGTCGTGAATTAAATTCCAGACCTAAATTATGCCTAAGGAAAGTAAAAAAGCACCCCCTCAAAAGAGATTTTTCAATTGTGGACTGGATCGGAATCATAGCTTTATTGCTCAAAGAAGTAAAACCATCAACAATAACTGCATGGTGAAAAAATGTATGGCCAGAGTCAGCTCGTTTAGGAAATATGTTCGAACCGGCAGAAAATGGAATCGATGTGATAGTAGAACTTGCTAAGTCGGTAGGAGGGGAAGGTTTTGATGATAGGACTACTGGAAACGTTCATGAATTACTGGTAGAAAAAGAGGCTGGCAAAGTGGATTTGGTGGAAATGGCATCGGATGTAAACCAAATCAATTAAGAGGATGATAGCACAGATCAAAATTCTGAACTTCCAAATTTTACACTAAAAAGCATACAGGAAAGGCAGCCGAGCAATTAGAATCTTATTTTTTGAATGCAGATTCTTCGACTGAAAGGAGCACACAATTTAAAAGGGAGCTTCGAACATGCTTAGCTCCATACCAAGGAATTTACAAAGATCTATCAAACAAACCGAGATTGCTGATTTTTTAAAGAGAGCAGAAGATACACGAAAGGTAGATACTGCAGAATAAAGTTCAGACGGTGAAGATATTCTGCAACAGAGAAAATATTTTCGTTTGATTGTGCTTAGTAGCGATGAAGAGGAAGAAAATTAAATGAACATACATTATCTGACTTATGTGTACAGGCCGACCATCACTAATCCGGCCACCAGTAATCCAGTTCCACCGCTAATTCAGACATAATTTCCACGAACGTAATTTCAAATTTCCCCAATTGGCGCACCGACCTGCCATTACTGTTTTGGTGGCATTGGTTGCATCAGCTGTTGGAGCAAACTCGTAAACACTGGCAAGCCATTCCCACTTGTTTTTCTGGATTTATTATTATAACCTGCTCACATTTAGCCCCAGCCATGGTTTTAATGCATAAAGGAAGTGCCTCTTGTGGTGTAAAGCGCAAACACCATACATTGTCCATAACAGATAAAGTTGAACTTCTGAAAAAATTCGACAGCGGTGTGTCTGTGAGATGTTTAACTGTGCTTGATTGTAAATTCCACAATTTCTCTCAGTTCCTCTTATTTTAGTAATTTTCTTTTAGCCATTCCTTTTTAGATATATATATATATATATATTTTACAACACTTGTACAAACTTGCGGAAAAACACAACACAATATGATGGATATATATATATATAGTGTGCTGACGAACTTGTTTTCACAAAATCTCTAACAATAGTGACAAACTTATTGCGACATTTGAGAATTTATTTTATCGTAATTAGTTTTATTGCAGCGCATGCAATAAACTAATCACAAACAACCTTCATATGTATGCCATAATAGCATCACATGTATGTGGCCAACACGGCTTCTCAAGATTTAACTTACTGGGCCACGTCGGCCACATATATGCGACATAAAAAAAAAACACTTTTTTTTGATATTTTAAGCGAAAAAAACGACAACACTGACATTACAATATTTATTTTAGAATTACTAATCAAATTATTTGCTAAATATTTTTTGGCCCCTGGGGTAATTTTTTTCTTAAACTAGCTTGGCAGTCAATGTGTTAAAGGTAGGACCAGAATGAGGTGGTTAGCTGTTGGGTAAACTGTATGTGCTAAAATAACCATCGGTGATCCAACAAACTCACTAATCAGCACCCCACAGGTCCCAACACTGCAGGATTAGTGTTGGTCGACCTGTATTATAGTTTGTAAGATGTTTGTTCAGTTATTACTTTTTTTAATAAAATGTAATTTTCCAATTTATAAAAATATGGTGTATTTTTGTTAGCTTTTGGAACATAACCCCCTTTTTGTACTGGTTCTTAGTCCTGTATAACATAGTTTCGCACTACATGACCTTTTATAGGAACCTAACTACCGTGTTATACGAGGGTTACCTGTATATCATTGACAAGACCCCATGTGCTACTCTTGCAGCCTGTCTGCACTGCTCAGAAAACTTCATATCAGACTGCACAATTACCCCCCAGGTCTTTTTCATTCTCTACTACCCTGAGTATAGTACCGCGCAGTTGATATGCTACTCTGGGGTTATTGTTACCCTTATACAGTACCTTGCATTTGTCAATGTTAGACTTCAGTTGCCACCTCTCAGCCCATCTGCTCAACTTTTCTAGATCCTGTTGCAGTAGCATACTGTCCTTACTGTCATTAACAACCCTACCGACCTTTGTATCATCTGTAAACTTAGACATTACACCTGATATAGCTTCATCAATATCATTGATAATTACAGAAAATAACAATGGGCTCAACACGGACGCCTGGGAGACACCACCAATAACATTAGTCCAAAAAGAGCAGTGACCATTGATTACCACTCTCTGTCTTCTCCCACTCAACCATCCCTTTATCCATAGCAGCAACTTGCCCTTAATACCATACTGCTCCAACTTGTACTGTAGTCTTCCATGTGCAACAGTATCAAAGCTTTCCTGAAATCCAAGTATGTGATATCAAATTTTTTTTGCATCCAGATCTTTTGTGGCCACATCGTAGTATCCAATAAAATTGGTCAGACAAGACCTCCCCTTAACAAAACCATGTTGTGTCTGATCTATTACTTTGGAAAACAGGCCTTGAGCTTTGGGTTGCATATCACAAAACTTTCTAGCGACGACCGACAAACTGAATTAACATAAATTTAAAATAACTGAATTAACATAAATTTAACAAATTTATTAAAATAAATAAATAATATCTACATAAAATGCTAAAACAGATATAAAATATAAAATACAATAAAATATGGACAAAACTAATAAAATATACAGTAGCTTTCGAGACGAAGTGCCTCTTCATCAGCTTAGTTGATAAATGGTGTATTGCAGCATATATATTGGTTAAAACAGCAAAAGTCAACTGAGCATGTTCATGCATCATGAGTTTGGTGTTGGTAGAGCAGAATTATGTATATGTGACAATCGCTAGCACTCATTGCACTGCAAAACAGTACATTCCATAACAAGGTGTAAATGCACTCCCCCATTTGCAATTCATGGTACTATTGCTGCTAGCTATGTGCACTGCCTCAAACCATGAGCACTGGTGGTAACCACATGAATAGTCAACAATTTCAATATCTCATCAGGGATCAAGGTTATGCTGGTCAACCCAGTAATGCTCAATGACCACGGAGCATTCAAATTAGCAGTTCGAAGAGCCACCTTATGTTCAGAAACCCGATCTTTCAATCTCCTGGTGATCTCACCTATATAACATCCCCCACAATCCAGACATCATGGACATAATTCACAGTCACTGAGCATTATTGGGTTGAAAAGCATAATCTTGATCCCCGATGAAATACTGAAATCAACTATTCACGTGATTACCGCCAGTGATCGTGGTTTGAGGCACTGCACATAGTTAGCAGTAATAGTACCATGAATCGCAATAGGGGAGTGCACTTGTACTGCATTATGGAAGCTACTGTTTTGCAGTGCGATGAGTGCTGGCGATCGTCATATATATGTAATTCTGCTCTACCGACCAGACTCATGATGCATGATCATGCTCAGTTTACTTTTCCTGTTTTAACCAATATATATATATATATATACTGCAATACATCATTTACCTACTAAGCTGATGAAGAGGCACTTCGAGTTGAAAGTACGGTATGTTTTATTAGTTTTATTCATATTTTATTGTATTTTAATGTTTTTATCGTATTTTATATCTGTTTTAGTATTTTATGTAGATATTTATTTATTTTAAATTTATGTTAATTCAGTTTGTCAGTTGTTGCTAGAAACTTTTGTGGTGTGATGTGTTACTGCAGTCTCATCTAGATGATCCTGCAATGCTTCTTTAACCAGTGGTGCACTATGGCCTTAGTTGCCTATGCGACTGACCGACCAACCAACTTCTTTAACCAGTGACTCCATTATTTTCCCTGGAAGAAAAGTTAAACTAACAGGCTGTAATTAGTTGTCACCTTTCGATTCCCCTTTGTGAATTGGGGATACATTTGTAGATCTCCAGTCCATGGGGACCTCCCCTGATGATTATGAAGGACTTCCCCCTGATCCTTGGATCAGGGGAGGTCTTTCATAATCATGGTTAAGAGCCAGTTTACTTTACTTTCTTTGCTGCATCCTTACTTTACTTTCTTTGCTGCATATAACTGGATAGATCCCAGTCACCCCAGGTGCCTTCCTTATGTTTAACTTCAACAATTTCTCCTCCTCCTTTTTTCTCTCGGTTATTACAAAATAATTTAACTCCCTGTGGAGTTTGATAAGCTTCTAGCCTCCACTTCCCTACAGAATTCTTCACATGTGAATGTAGGTGCAAAATACTCATTCATTTGTCAGCTATCTGAGCAGGATCATCAACAATCGAACCATTTAAATATCAAGGTGGACCAATCTGATTCATCCCCTTCCTTCTAGGGCTTACATAAGTAAAGAAGTCTTTATGGTTTTTCTTTGCATTCTTTGCCAAAGATTTCTCATAATCTGCTTTTGCTTGTCTAACCGCCTTTATAACTTAATTACAGACTATTTTATATGTACCATAGGCATCTGTATCTCCTGATAATTTATATTCATTCCATGCATTTTTCTTCTCTGCCACGATCCTCTTTAGTTTATCTGACATCCATTTAGCCTAAACCTTGAACAGTATTTCTTAATTGGCATGAACAGTCTAGGAGCTTCCAAGATTAATTCCCTGAATGCTACCCATTTAGAATTTGCTGTTGGTAACATCATCAATTGGTCCCACTGTATAGAATTTGAAAACTGTCTGAGACCACCGTAGTCACCTTTACGAAAGCAAAAACCCTTCCTTTATCCCTGATGGTAGTTACATCTTTGAGTAAATCCACATCACACACTGTGATCACTGCCACCTAGTGGTTTCTTTATCTGCAGCATAATCTTGATCCCCGATGGGATACTGAAATCATCAACTATTGCATATATTACATATACTTAATGTATATTTTTAAGTATATTATATATACTTAATGAATGAATAATCACTGCTGATAAACAGATCAAGAGTGTTACTCCCTCTCATTGCCTCTCGAACATGCTGCTGTAGAAAACACTCATTCGATAATCAGATCAAGAGTATTGCTTGATCTGATTATCAGAAGATAAAACCAATAAATCCACAAAAATCTTTCTAGTGCGAATAACCAACTCACAAGTTTCAAGGGAGATCTCTGTGGGCTGGAGATGTGCAAATGTATCTCCAATTCACAAAATTAGACTCAAACGATGAAGCGAGTAATTTCAGATTTGTAAGCTTGATTTCCTGTTCCAGGAAAAATAATGGACTTGCTGGTTAAAGGAGCAATATAGGACCATCTAAACAGGAATACAGTTATATGCATGTGACAGCATGGATTCGTTAAGGGTAGATGTTGCCTGACATCTGATTGAATTCTAAGATGTGGTAACAAAGGAACTGGATGCAAAAAATAATTTTGATATCATATATGTAGATTTCAGAAATGCATTTTACATTGTTGCATATAAAAGACTGCTGTACAAATTGGAAAGTGTGCCATTAGGGGTAAGTTATTGCTATAGATAAAGTGTTAGGGAGAAACCAGAGAATGGTTATCAATGGGCACTGCCATTAGTCATTAATGTCATTAGTGGAATTCCTCAGGATTCATTATTGGGCCCATTGCTATTTTCAGTTTTTATCAATAATACGGATGAAGGCATATCAAGCTGAATGCATCAGGTTTGAAGATGATACACAGGGTAGTAAACAACATTAATCAGGGCACAGTGCAACAAGATATAGAAAAATAAGGCAGACAAGCTGATATGGTAATTAAAGTGCAACAGTGACAAATGCAAAGTACTGCACATGGGTAGCAGTAATCTCAAAATAATATACTAACTGTGTGATGCCATATTTATGGGAGTACAAAAAATACCAGGGATAATTATGGAGTCAGTGAAGTTCTCTGAGCAGTGCAGATGGGCTGCTAGAACAGCTAATAGGGTTTTGTCAGTGATATATTTAGGAATTTTTCTGGCAGGGAAAATGAGCTCATTATCCCATTATTTATAACAGTCTTTAGGTCACTCATCTTACGTACTGTATACAGGTCTGGAAGGCTAATTTTTAAGAAGAATTTGGATAATCGTTTGAATGAGGGCAGAAAAGAGCAATAAGATTAGTGATGGAAACAAAAATGTATACTTATCAAGATAGATTTCAGTTCTGCAAATTACACTACAAAAATAATGCATCAAACAAGATAATTTGTTATTAATGTGAGAACTAAACTCAACAAGATAAATGGATAGGGTCAAAAATTACCTCCCTGTTTTGGAACAACAAACAATATAAATCTTTCATGGAAGTTTATCTGTAGCATGGATGAAAACACTTTGTAAATTCCGCCGGTCTCCTACTTTTAATATCATTAGTTGTACACGTTGGCACTAATGATATTAAAAGTAGGAGACTGGCGGAATTACATAACAAGTACAGGTCACTGTTGAAAAAAGCCGTGAATTAGGGTTGAATTTGAAAGTGTCTGCAATTCTGCCCAGATACGATAGGAGGGAGTATACGATGAGAGCCCTGTCGATCAATTCGGCCCTGGAAAGATTGTGCAAGGCTCAAGGGGTAGAATTTTTTTCAGCCTGGTCTGCACTTGTTAACAGGAGAGACTGCGTCTACAGGGATGGAATACACTTAAATAGAAAGGGTGCAAGAATGTTTGCTGATGCTATCGAGGCAGTGTTAGGTGGGTCGGAAAACTGCTAGATTGGGGGGGATACAAGGACTAATAGATTAACAGTAGCCACTGGCAGAGGTGAAAGTGATTCTTGTAATGCTTCTATTGGAATGAGCAGCAGCCTGGAAAATAAGATGCAGGATATTTCAGAAACTGCTGGGAATCATTGGGGTAAAAGTAAACACATGGGTTGTGTTAGGGTAGCTAAGAATAGAAACAGGTGCATGTATACTTGCGTGTACACCAATGCTAGGAGTTTAGTAAATAAATTTGATGAATTTGAGGTATTGCTCAAAACATCAAAGGTAGATATTTTTGGGATTTCAGAGACATGGTGTCACACAGATATAAGGAATGCAGAACTGGAATTTGGGGAGTACAATGTCTACAGAAAGGATAGACAGGATAGGAAGGGAGGAGGGGTTATGCTATTAGTTAAGAAATACATAAAATCCAAGGAAGTGAAGCCAGTCGACATCGCTGGACAGTGCAGTGTCGAGGCAGTTTGGTGTGACATAAGAATGGGATATCAAAATTGAGAGTAGGAGTGTGCTATAGGCCTAATGACTCTGATGAGTATAATAAGAAACTGTACAGGGAAATAGAGTGGGCCAGTTAATCAGAGAGTCTTATAATGGGGGATTTTAATTTCCCAGATATTGACTGGAATTTGGGGGCTGGTCACTCACACACTAGCAAGGCTTTTGTGGATTTATTGGATGATTGTTTTCTACATCAGCATGTTCGGGAGGCAACTAGAGGGAGTAATACTCTTGATTTGATTATCAGTAGTGATTCTTCATGCATTAAGAATCTGTAGATAAATTAACCACTAGGTGGCAGTGATCACAGTGTTCTGAAGTGGGATTTACTCAAAGAGGTAACTACCATTAGGGGTAACTACCATTAGGGGTAAAGGGAAGGGTTATTGCTTTCGTAAAGACGATTACGATGGACTGAGGCAGTATTTAAATTCTATACAGTGGGACCAACTGATGATGTTACCAACAGCAAATTCAAAATGGGAAGCATTCAAAGAACTTATCTTGGAAGCTACTAGGCTTTACATACCAACTAAGAAATATTGTTCAAGGTTTAGGCCTAAATGGATGTCAGATGAACTAATGAGACATATGGCAGAGAAGAAAAATGCATGGGATACATACAAATTAACACGTGACACAGAAGCCTATGATAGATACAAGTTGATCTGTAACAAAGTTACAAAGGAGGTTAGGCAGGCGAAGGCAGATTACGAGAAATCTTTGGCAAGGGATGCAAAGAAAAACAGCAAAGAGTTCTTTACTTATGAAAACTCTAGAAGGAAGGGGAAGAATCAGATTGGTCCACTTGATATCGATAGGTCAACTGTTGATGATCCTACTCGCGTAGCTAACAAACTAAATGAATATTTTGCATCGACATTCACACATGAGGAGTTATTCAGCGAGGGGAATCTTGTAATAACTGAGAGTAAATTGGAGGAGAAATTGTTGAAGATAAACACAAGAAAGGCACCTGGGGTGGATGGGATCTATCCAGTTATATTAAAGGTAGCAGCAAAGGAAGTAAGCAAACCCTTAGCCATAATTATGAGAGCTTCCTTGGACTCAGGGGAGGTACCCATGGACTGGAGATGTGCAAATGTGACCCCCAATTCACAAAGGAGGATCAAAGGCCGACAAGTAATTATAGACCTGTGAGTTTAACTTCTGTTCCCGGAAAATTAATGGAGGCACTGGTTAAAGAAACACTGAAGGATCATCTAGACACGACTTCAGTTATAGCTCAGACACAGCATGGTTTTGTTAAGGGGAAGTCTTGCCTGACCAATTTGATTGGATACTATGATGCAGTCACAAAAGAACTGGTTGCAGGGAATAACTGTGATATTATATACTTGGATCTTAGAAAGGCTTTTGATACTGTTGCACATGGAAGACTGCTGCACAAATTGGAGCAGTGTAGCATTGGAGGCAAATTGCTGCTATGGATAAAGGGGTAGTTGAGGGGGAGAAAACAGAGAGTGGTAATCAATGGACACTGCTCATCGTGGACTAATGTTATTAGTGGAGTCCCTCAGGGTTTAGCGTTGGGTCCATTATTGTTTTCTGTATTTATAAATGATATTGATGATGGTATATCAAGCTTAATATCCAAGTTTGCAGATGATACGAAGGTTGGCAGGGTTGTCAAGGACACTACTGACACTATGCTGCTGCAACAGGATCTGGAAAGGTTGAGCAGATGGGCTGAGAGGTGGCAAATGACGTTTAACATTGACAAATGTGAAGTACTATATATGGGAAACAGCAACCCCAGAGCAACGTATCAACTTTGTTGTACTACACTGACAGTGGTAGAGAATGAACGGGACTTGGGGGTGGTTGTGCAGGCAGATATGAAATTCTCTGAGCAGTGCAGACGGGCTGCAAGAGAGCTCATGGTGTATTGTCAATGATATATAGGAATTTTTCTAGCAGGGATAAGGAGGTGATTATTCTCTTGTAAGGCAATGGTCAGGCCACACCTAGAGTACTGTATACAGGCCTGGAGGCCTCATTTCAAGAAGGATGTAGAGCTGCTGGAACGAGTATAGAGAAGGGCAACAAGATTAGTGAATGGAACAAAGGGCTGCTCTTATGAAGAAAGGCTTAAGTTTTGCAAATTACAGTGTCTGGAGACTAGGCACCAGCGAGGTGATCTGATAGAGGTGTATAAAGCCTTGAATGGTTTGAGCATGCTCAATGCTGATGGGATTCTTCCTCTGGCTCAGAATAATCACCGGAGAGGGCATAATTTCAAATTGAGGAAAGACAGATGTAGGATAGACGTGTGGAAATTTGCCTTTAGCCAGCGGGTGGTTGGTTGGTGGAACAGACTTTCATCCCTTGTCATGGAAATTGATAGCCTAAATAAGTTTAAGGCTCAGCTGGACAGGTATTTCGAACGAACAGAGGGGTGAAGTGGAAGTGGTTATTTTTTATTTATTTTTATTTATTTTTTTGGCTGATGCTGCATAAGCTTGCTTTCTTGCATCAAATTCCTCTACTAATTAGCATTATCATTAGTAGAGGCATATGATGCAAGAAAGCAAGCTTATTCAGCATCAGCCGAAAAAAAAAAAAAAAACACAACCACTACTCCCATTTCACCCCTCCGTTCGTTCGAAATACCTGTCCAGCTGAGCCTTAAATTTGTTTAGGCTGTCAACTTCAACAACAAGTGATGGAAGTCTATTCCACCAACCAACCACCCGCTGGCTAAAGGCAAATTTCCGCACATCTATCCGACATCCGTCCTTCCTCAATTTGAATTTATGCCCTCTCAGGTGATTATTCCGAGCAAGAGGAAGAATCCCATCGGCACTGAGCATGCTCAAGCCATTCAAAGCTTTATACACCTCTATCAGATCACCTCGCGATGCCTAATCTCCAGACTCTGTAATTTGCAAATTGTTTGTTATTTGGTTTTTAGGAGCATTAGCAACTAAGGCCATATTGCTCCGGGATATGCGGTGGTCATTCCCTGACCTTTCCGCATCCTCCGTATTTGGTGGTGACGGGCTCGAACCCCGGTCTAATCAAGAAGCGTGTTCTACGCACTGCTGCTCCTTCCCACCTGGCTACGGAGGCGCCCGTAATTTGCAAAACTTAAGCCTTTCTTCGTAAGAGCAACCCTTTGTTCCATTCTCTGTACCCTTCCATCTTGTTGCCCTTCTCTGTACTCGTTCCTGCAGCTCTACATCCTTCTTGAAATGAGGCCTCCAGACCTGTATACAGTACTCAAGGTGTGGCCTGACCAATGCCTTATACAAGGGAATAATCACATCCCTATCCCTGCTAGAAAAATTCCTGTATATCATTGACAAGACACCATGAGCCACTCTTGCAGCTCGTCTGCACTGCTCAGAGAACTTCATATCTGCCTGCACAATTACCCCAAGGTCCTTTTCATTCTCTACCACTGTCAGCGTAGTACCACAGAATTGATACGTTGATCTGGGGTTACTGTTTCCCATATGTAGTACTTTACATTTGTCAATGTTAAACTTCATTTGCCACCTCTCAGCCCATCTGCTCAACCTTTCCAGATCCTGTTGCAGCAGCATAGCATCAGTAGTGTCCTTAACAACCCTGCCAACCTTTGTATCGTCTGCAAACTTGGACATTAAGCTTGATATACCATCATCAATATCATTTATAAATACAGAAAACAACAATGGACCCAACAGTGAACCCTGAGGAACTCCACTAATAACATTAGTCCACGTTGAGCAGTGTCCATTGATTACCACTCTCTGTCTTCTGCCACTCAACCATCCCTTTATCCATAGCAGCAATTTGCCTCCAATGCCACACTGCTCCAATTTGTGCAGCAGTCTTCCATGTGCAACAGTATCAAAAGCCTTTCTAAGATCCAAGTATATAATATCAAAGTTATTCCCTGCATCCAGTTCCTTTGTGACTGCATCATAGTATCCAATCAAATTGGTCAGGCAAGACTTCTCCTTAACAAAACCATGCTGTGTCCGAGCTATAACTGAAGTCGTCTAAATGATCCTGCAGTGCTTCTTTAACTAGTGCCTCCATTAATTTTCCTGGAACAGAAGTTAAACTCACAGGTCTATAATTACTTGTCGGCCTTTGATCCTCCTTTGTGAATTGGGGTTACATTTGCACATCTCCAGTCTATGGGTACCTCTCCTGAGTCCAAAGAAGCTCTCATAATTATGGCTAGGGGTTTGCTCACTTCCTTTTCTGCCTCCTTTAATATAACTGGATAGATCCCATCCACCCCGGATGCCTTTTTTATGTTTATCCTCAACAATTTCTCCTCCACTTTCCTCTGAGTTATTAGAAAATCATCTAGCTCACTGCCAATGTTTACTTCACCTACGACATTCCCCTTCCTGAATAACTCCTCATGTGTGAATGTAGATGCAAAATACTCGTTTAGATTGTTAGCCACCTGAGCAAGATCCACAACTCTTGAACCATCAACATCCAGTGGACCAATCTGATTCATCCCTTTCCTTCTTGAGTTTAAATAGGTAAAGAACTCTTTTCTGTTTTTTTTTGCATCCTTTGCCAAGGATTTCTCATAATCTGCCTTTGCCTGCCTAATCTCCTTTGTGACTTGGTTACACACCAACTTATATCTGTCATAGGCTTCCATGTCACCCATTAATTTGTATGTATCCCATGCATTTTTCTTCTCTGTCATATGTCTCATTAGTTCATCTGACAACCATTTAGGCCTGAACCTTGAACAATATTTCTTGGTTGGTGTGTAAAGCCTGGTAGCTTCCAAGATTAGTTCCTTGAATGCTTCCCATTTTGAATTTGCTGTTGGTAACATCATCAGTTGGTCCCACTGTATAGAATTTAAATACTGTCTCAGACCATCATATTCGCCTTTACGAAAGCAAAAACCCTTCACTTTACCTCTGATGGTAGTTACCTCCTTGAGTAAATCCCACTTCAGTACACTGTGATCACTGCCACCTAGTGGTTCCTTTATCTGCAGATTCCTTTATATGCATGAAGAATCACTACTGATAATCAGATCAAGAGTATTACTCCCTCTAGTTGCCTCCTGAACATGCTGGTGTAGAAAACAATCATCGAATAAATCCACAAAAGCCTTGCTAGTGTGTTTGTGAGTGACCAACCCACAAATTCCAGTCAATATCTGGGAAATTAAAATCCCCCATTATAAGACTCTCTGATTTACTGGCCCATTCTATTTCCCTCTACAGTATCTTATTATACTCATCAGAGTCATTAGGCCTATAGCACACTCCTACTCTCAATTTTGATTTACCTATGCTTATGTCACATCAAACTGACTCGACACTGCTCTGTCCAGCGATGTCGAATGGCTTCACTTCCTTGGATTTTATGTGTTTCATAACTAATAGCATAACCCCTCCTCCCTTCCTATCCTGTCTATCCTTTCTGTAGATGTTGTACTCCCCAAATTCCAGTTCTGCATTCCTTATATCTGTGTGACGCCACGTCTCTGATATCCCAACAATATCTGCCTTTGATGTTTTGAGCAATACCTCAAATTCATTAAATTTATTTACTAAACTCCTAGCAGCCGACCGGGCTAGCCGAGTGGGTAAAGTACCTGCCCGGCAACCCAAAGGTCGTGGGTTCGATTCCCGCCTCGAGCTTGGATCAAAGTACTGCAAAAACCTTGGGAGGTGCAATATGGCCACAGAAGCCGATGCGCCAACAACTTCCAAATCAAAAAAAAAAAAAAAAAACTCCTAGCATTGGTGTACATGCAAATATACATGCACCTGTTTCTATTCTTAGCTACTCTAACACAACCCATGTGTTAATTTGTACCGCAATGACTTCCAGCAGTCTCTGAAATATCCTGCATCTTGTTTTTCAGGTTTCTGCTCATTCCAGTAGAAGCAGTGCAAGAATCTCTTTCACCTCTGCCAGTGGCTACTGTTAATCTATTAGTCTTTGTCTCCCCCCAAGCTAGCAGTTTTCCGACCCACCTAACACTGTCTTGATAGCATCAGCAAATATTCTTGCACCCTTTCTATTTAAGTGTATCCCATCCCTGTAGAAGCAATCTCTCCTGTTAACAAGTACAGTCCAGGCTGAAAAAAATTCTACCCCTTGAGCCTTGCACAATCTATCCAGGGCCGAATTGATTGACAAGGCTCTCATCATATACTCCCTCCTATCGTGTCTGGGCAGAATTGCAGACACTTTCAAATTCAACCTTACTTCACAGCTTTTTTTCAACAGTGACCTGTACTTTTTAAGTAATTCCACTGGTCTCCTACTCTGAATATCATTAGTGCCAACGTGTACAACTATATCACCTTTTGTGCCCTTAAAAGATGATATCCGCTCTACAACGTCTTGCTAATGCTAATGCTAATGCTAAAATAATAAGAGGAGTTTTCTTCAAAATAGGATGAAAACACTGTGCTAATTTGATATGTGTTGTGGTTGCATTATGCAAAATTGAAAAAAATTGCTTTGCAGTTATTCTACACAAGTGGAAATACAGTGCATACACTTACCAGTTTTAAGGGATTATAAATAAATAAATAAATTTTGTGTTTATACTCCAGGATGACCACATAAGGTGGTTTGGCAGAACAACCTTATGTGGTCATTTTTCAGAACAAAATGACCTTGCCATTAGTATGGGAAGTCCATTGCAAGTGAATTCTCTTTACACATGACAAATCATTGCTATTAAGGGATCAATATGCTTGCGACATAGAAGAAGAAGAAAGAACATGCATAAGATGTAATACAGAGATATTAATAATTCTATTGAAAACAACAATCATATTCATAACAATTATATGTTTCAGTGAGTCGTACAGTTGAAACAGGCTCAATCAGTCTGTAATGATTGATTAGAAAAATGTCACAGCAGTTCACAAAAAAAAAACCATAAAAGGTGTATTTACCAAAATATTACACTTGGTAAATTTACCAAAATATTACACATTAAGCTTGCAATTCTAAAATTGGAGCTTGGTTAGAATATACCTATTAAGTTATTAAATTACCAACTACAAATCCCAATTAAAGCTGGCATGGAATCAAATTCTGCATTTTTACCAAATGAGGCCATTACTTTTTATGGATGAAGCAGAAGACATACTAATAGAAACTTAATCTATAAACAATTTTGATTCTAATTACAATGAGAGTTGTGACAACAGTAATGAAGATTGATTAAGTAGTAAAAAATGCAAGCAAGTTTAATGCAAAAGCTTCAGGCATGTGACAAACTATAAACATTAGTCTACAGGTTGGCAAAAAGCCTCATCTGTGTGCATAAAAATGAACTAATTTGCAAAAAAAAAAAAAAAAAAAAGGATCATCTCATATGGGAAATCTGGCACTGACTGTAACTCACTGATTTGTGATCCGTGCTGCTGAAGATCAACTATGACACCATAAATAAAAATAAATAAATAAATGATAAAATAAAATAAAATAAAAATAATAAATAAATTAAAAAACCCACCCATTTGAGACCATGCATAGATACCTACCTTATTCATTTTACTTTTACACTTACGTGTACACCTCAACTAGGTCTCTTCTAAGGTGCCTGGTTACCAAACTCTGCTTGTTATTTGTTTGTTATTTGGTTTTTAGGAGCATTAGCAACTAAGGCCATATTGCTCCGGGGGTATGCGGTGGTCATTCCCTGACCTTTCCGCATCCTTCTTATTTGGTGGTCATGGGCTCGAACCCCGGTTTAATCAAGAAGCATGTGCTATGCACTTCTGCTCCTACCCACCTAGCTACAGAGGCACCTGAATTCTCATGATGGCTTGTGATGTTCATTGGTTTTTGGAGGTTGGTGGCCGCCATCTTTCCATAATTCTTTCCAACTCCCTTGACACGATATGAGAGTTTAAGGTATGATTATTTTAATTAATAGCTATTTTAACTTGATTTATTTATGACTGTGCATGGGGGGTAAGTTCATATTATAATCATTCACGATTGAGTGTTGAGAGATTAACAGTCCTACTAAAAAGGTGTGAGGTTTTCACCTAGAATTTAAGATTATTATAATAATAGAACTTATTGGCTTCATAGTCCCTTTTGATTTGAATTATTTATATGTATGTACACCAATGAGCCAAAACATTATGGCCACCTACCTAATATGACATTGGTCCTCCATGTGCAGCCAAAACAGCTCGTACCCGGCGAGGCATGGACACTAAAAGATTTCTAAACATGTCTTGTGGTATCTGGTACCAACTCGTAACCAGCAGATCCTTTAAATCCTGCAAGGTCCGTGGTTGAGACGCCACAGATCGGAGTTGCTGTTCCAACACAAACCACAGATGCTCAATGGGATTGATGTCTGGGGAATTTGGAGGCCAGGGTAATACCTGAAAGTCTTCCTCATGTTCCGCGAACCAGTCTCGAACAATCCGGGCGTTGTGGCATGGCACATTATCTTGCTGAAAGACGGCACTGCCAGAGGGGAAGACTGTTGCCATGAAAGGGTGTATCTGGTCAGCAATGATGTTTAGGTAGGTGGTAAATGTCAGAGTGCCCGACACATGGATGACTGGGCCCAGGGTATTCCAACAGAACATTGCCCAAAGCATGACACCGCCACCACCGGCTTGTTTTCATCCCTCGGTGCATCCAGGTGCTATCACTTCCCCAGGTAAACGATGCTTTTTTTTTTTTTTTTTGGTAGTTGTTGGTGCATCGGCTTCTGTGGCCATAATGCACCTCCCAAGGCTTTTGCAGTACTTTGATCCAAGCCCGAGGCAGGATTCGAACCCGCGACCTTTGGGTTGCCAGGCAGGCACTTTACCCACCCGGCTAGCCCGGTCGGCATAAACGATGCACACGTACCCAGTCATCCACACGGTGCAATAGGAAATGTGATTCATCGGACCAGATGACCTTCTTCCAATCACTCAAAGTCCAGTTTCGATGCTTGCGTGCCCATTGTAGGCACTGTCGACGGTGAACTGTGGGCACTCGGAGCGGCCTGCGACTACGCAGCCCCATTTTCAGCAGTGTTCGATGTGCTGTGTGTTGTGACACATTACTCCTGTCACCAGCATTCCAATTACTAGCGAGTTGAACCACAGTCACCCTTCTGTTGCCACGTACCATCCAGGAGAGCCTTCGCTCACCTCGAGCATCGATGAGTTGCGGTCATCCAACACCTTGCTGGTGGTTCGTGGGTTTTCCCTCCTCAGACCACTTTAAGTAGGTACTAACCATGGCTGACCATGAGCACTCCACGAGTCATGCCGTTTCGGATATGTTCTAACCCAGTCGTCTGGCCATTACAATTTGGCCTTTGTCAAACTCGCTTAAGTCCGCTGCCTTTCCCATCTGAAGAACAGGAGTAACACTGATTAATGGAGCTCAGTATCAGGTGTTTTTTTATACCGTGTCCTGACCCGCGCCGTAGTTCACCTGCAGTTGCTTCGATTTTCATAACGACTCGCTGGTCATAATGTTTTGGCTCATCGGTGTATGTATTAACGCTTAACTGACATGAGACCAAACAGCTGGGTCGCACCCCTTGCAGTTTCACATGCCTTCAGATCTGCTTGCTGGTTCACATGTACTGTTTATTTGAACTCTGTGAGAAATAGGAGATGCTTTCCACTGTGCATTATATTGTGTGGACATCTCAAGTGGGTAGCCCGTGGAAGTGAATATGTTTTATCCTGTAGTGATGTGAAACTGCCTAATAGATAATTAGACCTGCTGTAATTTAACACCCTTTTGTATGTTTTCTTCATTATGTTCAAAAAAGAAGAACTATATGAAAGTTTCTGAATAATACAGGATTGCAAGTATTACAATACAGGACTGCAAGCATAATATTTAAAATTGATAAGAAAAAAGAACTCAGATAACAAAGAGAAATTTTTAAAATTAATAAAAATCTTATATTCCAAACTAAATATTCATATTATTATTATACTTATGTAAACTTTTATAAACACTGCACTGCACTAAATTGGGAATATAGGTGTTAGTCCAATCGAAGTCCTTGTAAAATACTCTTCCCACATATTAGAACTTTTTTTTGGGTTTATATTCATAGAAGCCTGTCAAACAATGTTTTGACAGTTTGTGCCCTGAGACCTGGTTTGTGGAGCTCATTGGCCATTGAATCACACTGGCATTTCGAGTAGGTGGCCTGGAGAGCTTAAATATCGTGTCACACTGTAATTATGTTTTTTTACCTCATTAAAAAACAATATAAAAATATTTAAAATTTATCTTAAACATAATTGTTATTTACATTGCACCAAGCATCTTCACAAATCATAATCAACCGGAGAAATAAATGGCATAAATGTAAACAAATGGTATGAGACAAGCATTAAAAAACACAATATCAGAAATACTGATTTTTTTCCATTTTTGTAATATAAGTGGTAGTACCATATTAATAATAATAATAATAATAATAAAAAAGAGGTGGTCACCCCACATTAATTTTTTCTTTAATATCATGGCAGTAAATGTTAAACATATTAAGTGATTTTATATTATTATAATCCTATTCTAATTTATAACATGACTGTTAAAACAGGCTTGGTTTTTAATGGAGTTTCTTGAAAAATAGAATTTATTAATTTGCACTGATTAAGCTGTACTGATTGATCATACATACCTCTTGATTAATCAATATAGCTATCTTAGGGAAGGCACATATTATGATCTCTCTCCTTATGGATCTTTATCAAGGAGTGAAGTAGAATTATTAACAAACAGACTTGTGATATTTCTAGTAATGAGATAAAATCTTCCATGGAGAGGAATTAAATATTTCTTCAGTGAGGGTTAACTAAAGACCAACCAATATTAAGTAGTGAGAGTAAACCCCCCTCCCTACTCCAAGTCCAGTGATCACTTCCAAGAAATGCATTAAACACATAAGTCAAGGAATAGAAGTATACTGTAATAATACCTAAATTTTTGTATATTAGACAATTATCTGTTGAATTAATTCCTTCTATGGGGCCCTTTAAAATCTCTGTAAATATAAAAGGATCCCTCAGTCAGAATGGTTGAGAAGTGCCAGACTAAGGCTTATGAGATTATAAGGGGAATGTTCTTCATACTGAATATATATGATAGGACTGAAAAGTTCCAGGATTAAATTTTTATATAATATTTAGAGATAATTACTCAGTGAATTTTTCAAAATACTGACCTGGACTACTTATATTTTTCCCCCGTAGTTATATAATTGCGGAAGCTTCTTTGAAGTCCTTTTCTGAATGTTTCTTGATTGCATTTGTTATAGCTCATAACTTTTTTCAAAAGACAATCAACCCTCTAATGAGCTCTTTAGTTTGATTTACAAAATAAGTCATATGGTTCAGGAGAAAGCAAATAAGGAGGATATTGCAGGACAGTTTCCTGAAAAGGGATTTATGAATTCCTTTCAACCTGAACTTTTTTTATTTCCAGGAGAAGATACATAATACTTATATTCAGAAATTCATAATGCTTATTTCGCTATCATTTTCAGAAATTCTGGACCATGATCACAAATTTCAACCACTTCTTTTGAAAATTCAGCTCTTGAATTACAATATGATATTTCAACTTGAGAGGCTGTCTTCAATTCTTATTTCAAAATTAGCTGGAATAATGCTTCTAATGTGGAGAAAAAGTCATCATTTGTTGAAGAGCAAGGTTCCCCCCCCCTGATATTTCATCATCCTCAGTAATACTGAAGCCATTTATGAAGCATTTGTATCCAAATATTCTGTCTTCATAACACTTTTCTACAGTATGCTTCAACAATCAATTCTAGTCTCTGCAGCTGACTTCTCTAACAAAAAGTGATATTTTTATAGATTATTCAAAATGTAACATTCTAAAAAAACAGTATGAAATTCTTTACCATGTACAACAGATAAAAATAAACCTTTGCACATGAGTAAACAAAATGCCATCCGCTGCAAATAAATCTAGACATTCTAGGTCACAAAATTATAATAAATTTTTTCCTATTTAGTGTTCAAATTTTTAACATAAACACACACAGATAATGTGATTTACACAGACAGCCTTAACTGTAATTTTACCTTGATATCCAAAATGAAATCCATGAAGTGATCATAAGTATTACTTTTTTTCTTACACTTCAAGCAGATTACTAAGAAAAGAAAACTTTAGTCATCACATTATTTAATAACAATGTGTAAATGAAATGCAATAGACTGCAAGATTTTTTACAAATAAGAAAATCAGTAAGAAATATGGCAAAAAAGTATAATGTATCTAATGTATTAAGATTTAACTGTAAACATAATTTACTGCTTAACAGTCTTTTCATGTTTTTCCATGAAAACATCCAAAAATTTAGTATAATTTCTAAAACTTGTCTGTGCCCCAAATAACATTTTTTATTTATAGTACAATCAAAACCAAATTTACCATGCATATGAGCTCCAACTGGGAGTTTAATTTCAGCCATCTTGAAACAACTCAGCCATTAGAATTATAGATGAACATGGTACTGTTTTGTTTACAATTTGATTGAAGCAAAATTTGCAGGTCTTTTTAATAAGCTCAGGGCACAGTGTTAGATATTTTTATTTTTATCTGCTATCTTGAAACAAGGTGGCTACCATTAGTTATAAAAGCTACCTGCTTAGAACTTATGTTATTAGTGTTACTGGTTTTGAGGAGCATCAGTGACTTAGACCATACTGCTCTGCTTTGTATTATGATTGTAAGTGTATGTTCACAGGTCATTTTGTGAGGGATGAAAAATTACTCTCTCCACCTATATATTATTTTACAGTTCAATCCAGACCAAATTTACAACACTTGTTACAAAAAAAAAAACAATGATATAAAAACAACTGGAATAACTACTTTCAGAAGGCTAATGGGAAAATTATTTTTCCATTATATTTTACAATAATAAAAAAAAAAAAAAAAAAAAAAAAAAAGAGAGAGAAAAAAGGAACCTACCGACACAGTCAAAGAAATCTTTGTCTATGCATTTGTACAAAAAGTAAAGCACATGTTGCTATTATTAAAATGACAAAAATAGTAGCCAAATTATGATTACAAAGGGGAGGCAGCATTATTTTATGGACTAATGTACTTATATGTCTATTTGTAGCTTAAGACAAAACATCAAAAAGTGCAGTGCACATGCCAAATACAAAAAAGTCAATTTCAGAACTGATAGATACACTTGCCTGCTTATATATGCATTGTTAATATTTTAATTAGATTATTGCAGGAAAACCAGACTGTACAAGGTTACACAGGAAAACCATTAAATGATTTTCTTCTACATAATAAAGTATATTTTCAATCTTTTATTTGTCTACCTGCATGTAACCATTCCCTCTGCTGATTATATTAGAAGCTCCATGGCACTGTTAGCAACCATAGCATTGATGATAGACCTGACATTGCATCACAAACTTAGCATTAGCATTAGTAGAGGCATATGATGCAAGAAAGCAAGCTTATTCAGCATCAGCCAAAAAAAAAAAAAAAAAAAAAAAAAAACACACACACCACTCCCATGTCACCCCTCCGTTCGTTCAAAATACCTGTCCAGTTGAGCTTTAAATTTGTTTAGGCTATCAACTTCAACAACAAGTGACGGAAGTCGGTTCCATCAACCAACCACCCGCTGGCCAAAGGCAAATTTCCGCACATCTATCCGACATCCGTCCTTCCTCAATTTGAATTTATGCCCTCTGAGGTGATTATTTTGAGCAAGATGAAGAATCCCATTGGCATTGAGCATGCTCAAACCATTCAAAGCCTTATACACCTCTATCAGATCACCTCGCCGGTGCCTAGTCTCCAGACTCTGTAATTTGCAAAACTTAAGCCTTTCTTCGTAAGAGCAACCCTTTGTTCCATTCACTAATCTTGTTGCCCTTCTCTGTACTCGTTCCAGCAGCTCTACATCCTTCTTGAAATGAGGCCTCCAGACCTGTATACAGTACTCAAGATGTGGCCTAACCATTGCCTTATACAAGGGAATAATCACCTCCTTATCCCTGCTAGAAAAATTCCTGTATATCATTGACAAGACACCATGAGCTACTCTTGCAGCTCGTCTGCACTGCTCAGAGAACTTCATATCTGCCTGCACAATTACCCCCAGGTCCTTTTCATTCTTCACCACTGTCAGTGTAGTACCGCAGAGTTGATATGTTGCTCTGGGGTTACTGTTTCCCATATGTAGTACTTTACATTTGTCAATGTTAAACTTCATTTGCCACCTCTCAGCCCATCTGTTCAACCTTTCCAGATCCTGTTGCAGCAGCATAGCATCAGTAGTGTCCTTAACAACCCTGCCAACCTTTGTATCATCTGCAAACTTGGACATTAAACTTGATATCCCATCATCAATATCATTCATAAACACCGAAAACAACAATGGACCCAACACTGAACCCTGAGGAACTCCACTAATAACATTAGTCCACGTTGAGCAGTGTCCATTGATTACCACTCTCTGTCTTCTGCCACTCAACCATCCCCTTATCCATAGCAGCAATTTGCCTCCAATGCCACACTGCTCCAATTTGTGCAGCAGTCTTCCATGTGCAACAGTATCAAAAGCCTTTCTAAGATCCAAATAGATAATATCAAAGTTATTCCCTGCATCCAGTTCTTTTGTGACTACATCATAGTATCCAATCAAATTGGTCAGGCAAGACCTGCCCTTAACAAAACCATGCTGCGTCTGAGCTATAACTGAATTCTTGTCTAGATGATCCTGCAGTGCTTCTTTAACCAGTGCCTCCATTAATTTACCTGGAACAGAAGTTAAACTAACAGGTCTATAATTACTTGTGTCAGCCTTTGATCCTCCTTTGTGAATTGGGGTTACATTTGCACATCTCCAGTCTATGGGTACCTCCCCTGAGTCCAAAGAAGCTCTCATAATTATGGCTAGGGGTTTGCTTACTTCCTTTGCTGCCTCCTTTAATATAACTGGATAGATCCCATCCACCCCAGGTGCTTTTTTTATGTTTATCCTAAACAATCTCTCCTCCACTTTCCTCTCAGTTATTACAAAATCATCCAGCTCACTGCCCATGTTTACTTTACCTACATCATTCTCCTTCCTGTATAACTCCTCGTGCGTGAATGTAGATGCAAAATACTTGTTTAGATTGTTGGCCACCTGAGCAGGATCCTCAACTGTTGAACCATCAATATCCAGTGGACCAATCTGATTCATCCCTTTCCTTCTTGAGTTTAAATAGGTGAAGAACTCTTTTCTGTTTTTCTTTGCATCCTTTGCCAAGGATTTTTCGTAGTCTGCCTTTGCCTGCCTAATCTCCTTTGTGACTTGGTTACAGACCAACTTATATCTATCATAGGCTTCCATGTCACCCATTAATTTGTATGTATCCCATGCATTTTTCTTCTCTGCCACATGTCTCATTAGTTCATCTGACAACCATTTAGGCCTAAACCTTGAACAATATTTCTTAGTTGGTATGTAAAACCTGGTAGCCTCCAAGATTAGTTTCTTGAATGCTTCCCATTTTGAGTTTGCTGTTGGTAACATCATCAGTTGGTCCCACTGTATAGAATTTAAATACTGTCTCAGACCATCATAGTCACCTTTACGAAAACAAAAACCCTTCCCTTTACCTCTGATGGTAGTTACCTCCTTGAGTAAATCCCACTTCAACACACTGTGATCACTGCCACCTACCTAGTGGTTCATTTATCTGCAGATTCTTAATGCATGAAGAATCACTACTGATAATCAGATCAAGAGTATTGCTCCCTCTTGTTGCCTCACGAACATGCTGATGTAGAAAGCAATCATCCAATAAATCCACAAAAGCCTTGCTAGTGTGCGAGTGACCAACCCACAAATTCCAGTCAATATCTGGGAAATTAAAATCCCCCATTATAAGACTCTCTGATTTACTGGCCCACTCTATTTCCCTGTACAATATCTTATTATACTCATCAGAGTCATTAGGCCTATAGCACACTCCTACTCTCAATTTTGATTTCCCTATGCTTATATCACACCAAACTGACTCGACACTGCCCTGCCCTGTCCATCGATGTCGACTGGCTTCACTTCCTTGGACTTTATGTGTTTCTTACCTAATAGCATAACCCCTCCTCCCTTCCTATCCTGTCTATCCTTTCTGTAGACGTTGTACTCCCCAAATTCCAGTTCTGCATTCCTTATATCTGTGTGACACCAGGTCTCTGATATCCCAACAATATCTGCCTTTGATGTTTTGAGCAATATCTCAAATTCGTCAAATTTATTTACCAAACTCCTAGCATTGGTGTACACGCAAGTATACATGCACCTCTTCCTATTCTTAGCTACTCTAACACAACCCATGTGTTTATTTGTACCGCAATGACTCCCAGCAGTCTCTGAAATATCCTGTATCTTGTTTTCCAGGCTGCTGCTCATTCCAATAGAAACAGTGCAAGAATCACTTTCACTTCTGCAAGTGGCTACTGTTAATCTATTAGTCCTTGTATCCCCCCAACTAGTAGTTTTCCTACCCACCTAACACTGCCTCGACAGCATCAGCAAAAATTCTTGCACCCTTTCTATTTAAGTGTATCCCATCCCTGTAGAAGCAATTTCTCCTGTTAACAAGTACGGTCCAGGCTGAAAAAAATTCTACCCCTTGTCCATGTATGGTGATTTTAATTTCTTATACACACCCATTAGCCTTATGGCCATGAAGAGCTTTCCACACAGTCCAATTTACCTAAATGTATAACTGATTGGGTTAAAATATATTCTTTCTCACTTTCTCTCAGTGTGATATATAGCTGGAAAAGCATAACTGGATCTGCTGACAAAGTAGTACTATTTCTCAGCTTATGTATGCAGTCTTGAATTGAAGTTTGTTGTAGTTTTCAAAATAACAGGACTAAAGCATAATAAATGTAAAGCAGTGACCAATTGACATGGGTGGCCAGTGCAATGTTCAATCAGTTTGTTGTGACATAAGCACTGAGAAAACGAAAATTGGAGTAGGAATGTGTTATAGGACTAATGATCGTGATGGGTATAACAAACAACTATACAGAGAAATAGAGTAGGGGTCAATAAATCAGAATGTCTTATAATGGTAGATCTTTACTGGATCTTGGGATATGATGTTGAATGCATCTTGGGTTAGTTACTCACACACTAGCAAGGCTGGTGGATTAATTAGAAGACTTTTTTCTACAGAAGCATGTTAGAGAGAGAGACAACAAGAGGAAGCAATACTTTTGATCTGATTATCAGCAACAATTTTTCATGCATTAATTACTGTTAAAGGTAAAGAGAAGGGCTTTTGCTTTCATTAGAGTGACTATAGTCTCAGACAGTTTTAAAATTCTGTGCAGTGGGACCAACTGATAAAGTTATCAATAGCAAATTCTAAATGGAAAGAATTCACTGTAGAAGCTACTAGGTATTTCATTCCAACTAAGAAATAGTGTTCAAGGCTTAGACCTAAATGGATGTTGGATGAACTGATGAGACTTGTGTCAGAGAAGAAAAATGCATTGGATGCATATAATCTTGTGATACAGAAGCATATGGTAGATATAAAATAGGCTGTAATCAAGCCACACAGGAGTTTTAGGTGAGCAAGGAATGCAGGAAAAGAAACAAGATTTCTTTAATTACATTAATAGTAGGGTTACCATCCAGCCTCTTTTAACTGGATTTGTCCGGATTTTTTGTCTAAAATTTTTGTCCTGGTGGATTTTTATAAATTTGTCTAAATGTCCAGATTTTTATATTATACACCATTTTTTTATGCAAGCTCGACGAAAATTACCGAGTTAAGTTATACAGAATCTTTTTCGGAATAGGAGACGATTCTTCAATTCGAATTTCTGTGTTGACAATTAGGAGGAAGACCCCGACGACGCTCAGTTTAGTGCATTGAGATTGTTACCAACCCATGCCTGCTTCAGAATTTACACACATATAAATTTTATATAGTCTAGCAATACAGTATTTTGGTTTAGAGAGTAGATAACACGTGAACATCAGATGGTGTGCTAGAAAAAGATATATAAATTACAGGAATTCCAGCATGTCATAAATATTGACAGTTAGAGGGACTGTTTTCTCTAGAAATTGATGGCAGCATATGAAAACGTGGATTTGAGCTGTGTGCACACCAAATTGATAGAAAGTTGCATACTGTCCTCTAAATTTAGTATACTTATCAACGGTCCAATGAAGAGGCAGACACTAGTTTATTTAATACCAAAGTTTACCTTTTTTTAAAATACTGTTTTTCACTTTAATTACAAAAATATTTATTATCCATCTTTATACCTGTAGGTACTTTTCTGCAATTAGGTTAGTTTAGTTGTGAACGTAAAACATAACCTAACAGTAAAATTTATGCTTCACTACTACAATAAAAAATATTTATTATTATTTCAATTATAAAAATTAATATTATTAAGACTACTTCCCCTAAAATGCCTAAAAGGAAGTGTATGTTTACAGAAGAGATGAAAAACAAATTTCCATGTTTTATATCTGGCCGAGAGGAATGGGAAGCTGAATGTAAAGTTTGCAGAATGGGGACATATGTTTCAGTAGCCAATAAAGGGATTGGTGATTTGAAGCATCACATTGAAACTGAGAAGCACAAGAAAGCAGTTCAAGGTGAGGCCTCTTCGGGAAAGGTTACAGATTTTTTTGTCAAAGCTGTCGGTAAAATAGAATATGATCTGGCTGCTGCAGGGGTACCTTTGATTTTCACACTGTTAAACACCATAGTAGTTACAAATCAATGGATTGCACAACTGTCATGTTAAAAAATGACAGTTTTGCTATCTCACAATAAAAAAAATGTATTTTTTGATTCTGAGATAGCAAAAAGATTTTCCTGCACTAGAACCAAGACAGAAGCCATTGTAAACTTTGTACTTGCAAATCATTCTCTTAATGTTACTGTAAAAACTTTAAAATAAAATAAAATTGCATACTGTGGGGTCTCAACTGATGGAAGTAATCATGGTTCTGAAAAAATCTTCCCATTAATTATTCAGTATTTTGATGTAAATGAAGGAGGGTTATAAACAAAATTAATTGAATTACAGAAGATGCCTAACGAGACTGCAGATACCATTTCTACGTATGTTAAAGAAACTTTAAAAAAATGGTTTTGTGAAAATGTATTGCATTCACTGGGGACAATTGCAATACAATGTTTGGAGGATTGAGACGAAATGAAGAAGGGGTCTTTGCAAAATTAAAGAAATTGTTGCCGTCTGGGTGGTGGTACCTATCTAAGAATAAGTAACATTAGTCTTCTCCTTAGGTGAAGCATTACTTATTCGAAGTAGTGCAATATCATGACAACTCGTTGTGAAGGTATTCATAATATGAGATATAACTTAAAACGATGCTGCCTTATAAATATTCTGTTTACTCAGAAATGGCTGTGTATTAATGATGCTATTGCACTTAATATATACATAGTCTAAATTTGCTCGCAGCTTGAAGCTTTAGCCCTAAATGCATCTTAGAAATTGTTGCATAACAAGACTTTGATTGGAGTGGGTTGCCCTGTACATATGTTGAACAATTGTCTTCAGAATGCCGCAGAACTTTGGGAAGTTGATGTAGAGAACATTGTTTTTAAAATTTACCAGTATTTTCATAATTATACAGTCTGGACTGAAGAGCTTAAGGAGTACTGTGAGTTCGTTGAGATTGAATATAGACAGCTCCTTTCTTACAGCAAGACAAGATGCTTTTATTATTTCCAAGCATCACAAGGCTCATAGATATGTTTCCAGCTTTACAGGCTTATTTTCTGTCCCAAGAAAAACCTCCCATTGTGATTAAAGGGTTCTTTGAAAATGGATTTAGTGAGATTCATCTTTGGTTCATGCAATCACTTATGAGTGTATTCCATACACACATACAACGAATTAAAAGGGAAAGTAACTCAGCTGCAGAAGTGCTAGATGTCTTAGTCTCAGTGAAAGAAATTATCTCGAAACAGATGGATCACAACTTCACGCCATTAAGAGTAAAGGAAATGCTATACAAAAAACATGATGAAAGACTTGTACTTGAATGTGAAAAATTAAAAACAAAAAATCTGTATAGAAATTGCATGGAATATTTAGATAAGTGGCTTCACCATATGGAATCCATTTCCTGTTTTATGTGTATGAAAATGGATGCAATACCAAGCTGGAACGATGTAGAATGTTCTATTTCCTACTTGATTGACAAAGGGGTAACAATTGATGATGTTAAGTGTTTTGACCAATTTAACAATTTGAAGAAATTTTTTGAGGGTCAAATGAATAATAAAGACTAAAAACATGCTTATACATGAAAAGTGGGCCAAATATTTTTGTAATTTAAAAAATATTGAATTCCATTCAGAATTGTTGAAAATTGCCCAGTTTTTCTTTGCAATTCCTCCTCACAATGCAAATGTAGAAAGAATATTCTCTCTAATGCAAAGTCAGTGGACGAAAGAAAAGAATAGGTTAAATGTCAATTCTGTAAAAGGTATTTTGTTTTTGCAGTACAATTTCAAACAAATGTCATGCGTTGATTTTTACACATATTTGAGAGGCAATCCAGAGCTACTGAAATAAATAATTTCTCGAGACAAATATGAATGTACTAATCCTAAACATCAGTAAATGTGGTTTACATTGTCTTTATTTTATTATTTGCATAATATGTGTCCTCTTTTTTAATCCAAGATGAACTTTTTTTCCTCTTTTATTCGCCCCAAAACATGTAAATGTCCCCTTTTTACGAGTGCAGAAGATGGTAACCCTAATTAACAGTAGAAGAAAGAGGGTGGATCATATTAGTCCACTTGATCTCACTGGTTTAACTGTAGATGAGGAATTCTTTAGGGAAGGTGATAGTAAAAGTTTATTAAACTCTAACAGGGAGCTAAATGATTTTGTGATAACTAAGAGGAAAGTTAAGGAAAAATTGTTGAAGCTAAACATAAAAAAAAGGTGGATGGGATCTAGCCAGTTATATTAAGGGAGGCAGCAGAGGAGGTAAGCAAACACTTAGCCATAATTATGAGAGCATTGTTGGATTCAAGAGACATCTCTTGAATCCAACTATGTACCCATAGACTTGAGATGTGCAAATGTATTGCCAATTCACAAATGGTGATCAAAAGGTGACGTCAGCAATTACAGACCTATTACATTAACTTCTGGTCCATTGAAAATAATTGGGTCACTAGTTAAAGAAGTAATGTAGGATCATCTAGACAGGAATGCAATTATACTGTAGTCACAGCAGGTATTTGTTAAGGAGCGGTATTGTCTGACTAGTCTGGCTAGATACTATGATGCAGTGACCAAGGAACTGGATGCAAAACATACCGTATTTCCCCGTGTATAAGATGCACCTTTTTTCGAAAAATTTGGGGTCAAAAAACTGGGTGCATCTTATACAGTGGTTGTAGTTCTTTTTACTTGCATTTCCCGCTTTTTCACGCTTGTTGTCTTTGCACTCATTGTTTCGCACTTGTCACCAGTATATTAGGTTATGTTTTGCCACGTTCTGTCCGGAAATGGCTCAGAAAAGATTTTCGTACAGTGCTGAATTAAAGTTATGAGGAGTTGTATGAATTTTATGATGAATAAAACTTGAGTTCAATAACTTTATGTAATACATTTTTTTTCAAATTTCGGGCCCCAAAATTAAGGTGCATCTTATACATGGAGAAATACGGTAATTTTATTATCATATACTTGGATTTCAGGAAGGCTTTTGTTACTGTTGCACATAAAAGACTGATGTACAAACTGGAGCAATGTGGCATTAAGGGTAAGTTACTGCTATGGGTAAAGGGATGGTTGAGTGGGAGAAGAGAGAGTGGTTATCAATGGGCACTGCTCTTTGTGGACTAAGTGGAGTCCCCCCAGGGTTCAGCATTGGGCCCATTGTTGTTTTCAATATTTATCAATGATATTGATGAAGGCATATCAGGCTTAATGTCGAAGTTTGCAGATGATACAAAGGGTGGCTGGGTTGATTTATGACAGTAATGAAATTATGCTGATCGGCTGAGCAATGGCAAATAAAGTTTAACATTGACAAATTCAAGGTACTGCAAGCAAGTAGCAGTAATTCGAGATTAATGTACCAACTGTAGGGTACTACACTCAGGGTAGTGGAAAATGAAAAACACCTGGGAGGCAATTCTGCAGCCTGATATGAAGTTTTCAGAGCAGTGCAGACAGGCTACAAGGACCATGTTAATGATATATTATTAACAAAACCATGGGGTTTTGTTAATGATATACACAAGCATTATTATCAGGGATAAGGAAAGATTGCTGAGGGGGGGAAAAGGGTGGTCTTACCAAGAAAGGATTTAGTTCTGCAAATTGCAGCATCTGGAAACTAGGTACCTGTAAGGGTGATCTGATTCAGGTGTCTAAGGTAGTAGCAGCAGCAGTAGAGGCAGGTGATGCAAGAAAGCAAGCTTATGTAGCATCAGCCAAAAAAAACAAAACCACTCATCCAATACATCCATAAAAGTTTTGCTAGTGTGTGAGTGACCAATCTATAAGTTCCAGTCAATATTATTAGGCCTATAACACACTCCTACTTTCATTTTTGCTTTCCCAGTGGTTATGCCACACCAAACTGACTCAACATTGCACCAGCCACCCATATCAAGTGGATACACTGCTTTAGATTTTATGTGCTTCTTAACGAAGAGCATAATTCCATCCCCCTCTTATCCTCTCTCCCTCTCTCCCTCTCTCTCTCTCTCTGTCTGTATAGACGATTTTTAGTGGACTCCTGGTGCCGCTTGACCATATACACAATGTTCTTTCTCTGTGAGTTTGCCTGTGCATGCCAACAAGATTACACACGTGATTGATTGCTCCACTTGATGCCAGACGGAGGACAGCCATATAACAGGGAAAACAAAGTGAATTTGATGTAGAAGGAGGATTTCATCAGAAGTTCAGAATTTGTAGCAGTTTTCCGGCATTTACTTTGTTATTAATTATGTATCTTGCAGCATCTCCCCTGATGCAAAAAGATAAGTTGTTTTCCAGCATTTACTTCGTTATTAATTATGGATCTTAGCATCCCCTGATGCAAGAAGATAAGTTTAATTATGTAAGCACTATTATTTTTTATTATCATCCAGTATTTAATAAGATCTGGGCAAGCTATATCTCTATATACAGTGGCAATGGCTGATTGTTCTAGGCTGCCACTGCCTAGAACGATGGTGCCAGGCTATTTTGTGCCCTAGGAAAGGCTAACTACTTGCACCCCCCAAAAAAATTGCCAACTGCAATTTTCAAAAACAGATGTCTTGTAGAAAAAATGAAAGGCACAAAACTTGAAACTGCTAAATTTATTTTAAATTGCAAGAATAAGTAATACAACAATCTTTGATTATCTTTCTCAAATACAAAAGGAAATGTTTTAGCACACAAATCATTTTGAATAATATTGTGAATTGTGATGTTAAAATTTAAGTCTCTTAAAAGTTTTAATTTCAGGCACATCAAAATCTCACTTTGTGTGCCTTTTCCTTTGCAAAATTTGTCACCAATTTCTGATGTAACATATCCAGCTGTAAACAACACATGTTGCCAACTAAGAAGAATAAGAGATTTTTTTATTAGCCAAAAATATCACCAAATTTCAACAAGAAAAATAGAATAACATATAAAAAGGATAAATAAAAAAACAGAGTATAGAAATTTTTATAAGACTTTATAATTAATAATTCATAATAATTATAAATGAATATGAATTACTATTACTATGAATGAAATTACTAAGAATTTATAATTCATAGCACTGTTGTGGTATGAATTATAAATTTTATCTTAAAATAAAAAATATAAATTGTCAGATGCATTTTTTACATGGGTTAAAAAAACAATCCGTATAAAATTGTACCCCTCAAAGGTCAGTACTGTACCCCCCCTCTGAGGTCTGTGCCATAGGTGGCTGCCTAGTTGGCCTAATGATAGCACTGGCCCTGCCCCACATGACAAATAAGTTTCCAACCAAGACTACATAAGAAAGAGGAAAATGTAATCATTAGGCCACAGAATCTAGCAAGTTGGACTCCAGTGAAGCCATAAAGTAGGCCATTACAAAGAATCTTGAACCTCAATTTAAAACAATTAAGATAAAGGGACTAAGAAAAATAAGAACCACAGGGATAGTAACAGAGACAGCAGCTAAAGAAGATGCTGATAAGATCAGGGACAGTACTGGAGTCACAAAGAACTAAAGGCTGAAAAACCTAAAACCAGAGGGCCAAACATATTAATCTTTGACATAGACAAAACCAAAACAAAGGAAGATATCTTAACTGAAGTCTAAGACAAAAATTCTCAGGACTATCAGGATTTAACTCAGAAATTAATCTAAGATATAGTACCAAGTCAAGGTTTGTTCAAACCTGTAACTGGATAGCTGAACTGTCACCCAGGGTTTGGCAAATAATCACCAAACAAGACATACATAGAATGGGGTAGCCACTGGTATATAGAGAGTACTTCCCTATACCCAAATGCTGCAAATTTTGAAATTTGGGCACACTTCCCGCATGTGCACTCAAAAGGAGAGCACCTATGGTCATTGTGCATTCTGAGTACACGACTATATATAACAGTTGAAAAAGTCCCAAGAAGCAAAATGCTCCAATTGCAAGACTTGTTGTCAATCACTCAGTGAGGGACCCAAAATGCCCAAGATACTTGAAAGTAGTGAAACAGCACAAACAGAAGAGAGATTATGGGCAATTTTCATAATTCCCAAAATCACCATGCTTTGAAGTTCAAATTAAATGCCCAAAGAGCTCATGCTGTTGTTGGCCAACTAAAAGTAATAATGGAAGAAAAACAGATTGACACTGCTTGTATCCAGGAGCCCTACAATACCCTGGATACTACAGGGTAATAGAATCCACCACAGAAACCACGGTCTGTGGCAGCAATAGTAATCATGAACAATAAAATCAGTGACCAGGAAAAACAATCTATTCACTCTCCATGCAGTCTGTGTGCACATTACTTCCCCTCTGGGGTCATTTCATGTCATATCACTTTACTGTAGGCCAGGCGAAAGCATTGGCCTGAGTGTACAATACTTACAAACAGCTCTCAACCTGCTACCTGGCAATAGAATAATATTATCCGTGGATGCTAACTGCAGGTCACTGCTATGGCACAGCCATACAGCTGACACAAGCAGCACTCATAATGGACAGGAAATGGAGGACTTCATAGACACCACATCACTTAGAGTTATCAACCAGCCGTACAACCCTGCAATGTACAGTAGTACCTTACACGAGAGTAAAATTGATGTTACAATGACCACCCAAGCCATTGCTCATAAATTAATAAACTGGAAAATGCAGGAGGCCTAGACTACATCTGACCACCATGCCATCACCTTTCAGCTGGCTCGCCAACTGGCTTGCCAGTTCCACCCCTAATCTATGATATAATCAGATTCAATATAAAAATAGCCAATTGGAACAAATATAGAGAAACTCTGGAATCACTCCAGGCTCCTGAGAACACATCAACAGGATTATAATCATCTCAGTCTGAATGAGCAGGCTGCAAAATTACACAGACAATCAGGAAAGCCATGTGGCCTCGACAATGCTCCCCGCATACGCACTGCTCAGACTCCCTCCGGTCATTATCTGGCAGAGTAAAGGGAGTGAGATTATACACAAGCTGATCCAGAAGCCTCTAGAGAGTTACCAATAGATTCCATCCGGTGGACTATCTAGCAGCCAGCCTGCAAACACCATTTTAGAGCTGCACCCTTCAATGTAAGGAAAATTGGATATTGCCAAGATGTCTATCTTAACCTCAAAAGACATCAATGATACTGCAAGATGGAAGAGATGGGAGAGTTGCCAGAGCTTTCTCTGGAGATTAAACATGGGTTCCACCACTTCAAGAAAAGTGGTAGTATTGCACTGGTTGATGAGTCATCCACCACTCAGTGTTGCCTAGTAATGCAGATGGCCTGAATTCCTCCGTGAATTCAGGCCGTCTGTGAAAACAACAATGGGCCAAACACAGAATCCTGGGAGACTCCACTAATAATATTAGTCTACAAAGAGCAAGGTCCATTGATTACCACTCTCTGTCTTCTCCCATTCAACCATCCTTTTATCCATTGTAGCAACTTTCCCTTAATGCAATACTGTTCCAGTTTGTACAGTAGACTTCCATGTGCAACAGTATCAAGAGCTTTCCTGAAATCCATGTATATAATATCAAAATTATTTTTTGCATCCAGTTTCTTTGTGACCATAGTATCATAGTATTCAATTTGTGACCATCATAGTATCCAAACTAATTAGTCAGACAAGACTTTCCCTTAACAAACCCATGCTGTGTCTGAATTATTGCTGCAGTCTTGTCTAGATGATCCTGCAATGCATCTTAGCATTAGTAAAGGCATATGATGCAAGAAAGCAAGCTTATGCAGCATCAGCCAAAAAAAAAAAAAAAAAAACCACTTCCATTTCACCCCTCTGTTCATTCGAAATACCTGTCCACCTGAGCCTTAAATTTATTTAGGCTATCAACTTCCACAACAAGGGATGGAAGTCTGTTCCACCAACCAACTACCCGTTGACTAAAGACAAACTTCCGCACATCTATCCTACATGTCTTTCCTCAATTTGAATTTATGCCCTCTCAGGTGATTATTCTGAGCAAGAGGAAAAATCCCATCAGCATTGAGCATGCTCAAACCATGCAAGGCCTTATACACCTCTATCAGATCACCTTGCCGGTGCCTAGTCTCCAGACACTGTAATTTGCAAAACTTGAGCCTTTCTTCGTAAGAGCAACCCTTTGTTCCATTCACTAATCTTGTTGCCCTTCTCTGTAATCGTTCCAGCAGCTCTACATCCTTCTTGAAATGAGGCCTCCAGACCTGTATACAGTACTCAAGGTGTGGCCTGACCATTGCCTTATACAAGGGAATAATCACCTCCTTATCCCTGCTAGAAAAATTCCTGTATATCATTGACAAGACACCATGAGCTACATTTTCAGCCGTCTGCACTGCTCAGAGAACTTCATATCACAATTTACCTCCAATGCCACACTGCTCCAATTTGTGCAGCAGTCTTCCATGTCCAACAGTACCAAAAGCCTTTCTAAGATCCAAGTATAGTGAAACTTCTCCTAACGGACACCTCTCGTTAAATGGACATCTCTCTACAATGGACATTTTCAAATTCCCCAACTCACCTCCATTGGTTTTAACGTGTTTTCAGCTTCTATCTAGCGGACATTCTCTGTAACGGACGCGTACAGGCAATCTGCACTGTTTCGTTTAGATTAGCACTTAATTTGATCTTCCCATAACGGACTGCGGCAGAGCTGACGGCCCTTTTTCTAGAAACCTTTCTTCCACGTATTGTCTCAATCGTGTGTTTATTTTCTATTTCTGATTTTTTGATTTTTATCAAGGTTTACGTCGCGGTTCTAAACCCTTTTTCGAGAATTTTAAGGCACGTGTAAAACTTCTGATGAATTTGGTGTGTCCAGGGGGGGGGGGCGGATTTGGTCGGCCTTTTGTCTTTTCAGTTTCAGTTTTCAGTTTCGTTCAGTGTTGTGTGAAGTGCACAATGTGTTCTCGTAAACATTTAACTTTAAAAGATAAAGTCGAACTCATTAATGCGTATGATCGGCAAAAAAATAGTGTTCGCAATCTCGCTGCAAAATTCAAAATCAGGAAGACGCAGGTAAGCGACATCCTAAAGAAAAAAAAAATGAACTGCTCAAACAATTTTGGCAACATGGAAATGATCAGGTTCAAAAATCATTCCCGAAAACTGTTGGACTTCAAATTGACAATGCTATGTATGAGTGGTTTTGTCGCACACGTGCTAAAAAAATTCCCATTAATGGGCCTATTATTAGGGAAAATGCTTTGGAGGTTGCAAAATCTATGGGAGTAAATGAGTTCAAAGTTTCTGTGGGATGGCTAGACAAGTTCAAAACTCAGCATAAAATTTCTTGGAAAACCGTAAGTGGTGAAGGTGGATCTGTTGATACTGGGATTGTAACAGAGTGGACCATCAAATTGGAAGATTCATGTCGTGATTTTGAAGCTAAGGATATTTACAACTGTGACGAAACAGGGTTGTTTTTTAAAGCTCTTCCTGAAAAAACAATGAGTCTAAAAAACGAAAAGTGCCAGTGCGGAAAAATTTCTAAGGAAAGCTTGACTGTACTATTGTGTACAAATATGCTGGGAGACTTTGAACAACCTCTTGTTATAGGAAAACCACAAAATCCTCGTTGTTTCAAGGGCATAAAGTTGAATCTTTTGAATGTTGACTGGAAGTCTAATAAAAAAGCGTGGATGACACGAGATATCATGAGCGAATAGATAAGTCACTTTAACCAAAACATGATTCGTAAAAACAGAAAAATTATTCTTTTCATGGATAATGCTGCATCTCACCCGCACATTGAATTGTCCAACATTCAAATCGTTTTTCTGCCACCAAACACATCTCCAGAGTGTTAGCCCTTGGATCAAGGGATAATAAAAAATTTTAAACTTCACTACAGAAAACGTGTTTTAAGACATCTCATTGCAAACATGAACGATGTAACATGTGCGAGTGACCTTGCAAAGAATTGCAAAGAGCATCCTAGATGCGATTCAGTGGATTTCCTCTTCAGTAAACGCAATTAGAAAACAAACTGTCGTGAACTGTTTTGTAAAGTCTGGCTTCTCAAATGCAAAAATTGAAGTTGTGAACAGCAATGTGGAGCACCAAAAAGAACAAGAACTTCAACATCTATTGATAATGTATGATACTTCAGCTACAAGTGACCCTGGCTACAAAGATATAGACTCGAACCTCACTACAGAAGATGGTGCTATAGATATCAACGACATTATCATCGATATTTTTCAAGAAGTTCCTCATGAGGATGAAGAAATGGAAGGAGGTCATTCTGTCGAAGAACATATTAACAACGAACCACCGATGAAAATGGAAGAAGTGCTCATACAAATCAATCGTTTAAAAATGTTTTTCGCCGCTGAAGAAGATACTGAAGGACTTTCGATGGTTTCTTAACTCCAAACAAATGTTGAAAACAAAATTATCAGCCAGAAGAAGGTGCAGAAGAAAATAAGTGATTACTGTATGTATTTTTCTTAAGATAAAGTCATAATATGCATAGCACAATTGTATGTATATTATTTACAAAAATATTGTGCAAAATCTGTATATAATTTAATTTAATTTTACATTAAACGTTTAACGATTTTTCTTTATCTCTTGTGTATATAATTGTATATTATTTACAAAAATATTGTTCAAAATCTGTATATATTTTAATTTAATTTTACATTAAACGTTTAACGATTTTTCTTTCTTTCTTTTTTTTTCTCCCTCAGACGTCTTGTTAGGGGACACCTCTCTAACGGACACATTTTCGTTCCCCATGGCTGTCCGTTAAAGGGAAGTTTCACTGTATATAATATCAAAGTTATTCCCTGCATCCAGTTCTTTTGTGACTGCATCATAGTATCCAATCAAATTGGTCAGGCAAGACTTTCCTTTAAAAAAAACCATGCTGTGTTTGAGCAATAATTGAAGTCTTGTCTATATGATCATGAATTGCTTTTTAACCAGTGCCTCCATTAATTTTCCTGGAACAGAAGTTAAACTCACAGGTCTATAATTACTTGTGTTAGCCTTTGATCCTCCTTTGTTAATTGGGGTCACATTTGCACATCTCCAGTCTATGGGTACCTGCCCTGAGTCCAAGGAAGCTTACTTAATTATGACTAAGGGTTTGCTTACTTCCTTTGCTGCTTCCTTTAATATAACTGGATATATCCCATCCACCCCAGGTGCCTTTCTTGTGTTTATCTTCAACAATTTCAGCTCCACTTTACTCTCAGTTATTACAAGATTATCTATTTTATTGCCAGAGTTGAAAACACCTCTGGCATTCCCCTCGCTGAATATATCCCCATGTGTGAATATCGATGCAAAATATTCATTTAGTTTGTTAGCTACCTGAGCAGGATCATCAACAGCTGAACCATCGATATGAAGTGGATCAATCTGATTCATCCCCTTCCTTCTAAAGTTTACATAAGTAAAGAACTCTTTGCTGTTTTTCTTTGCATCCTTTGCCAAAGATTTCTCTTAATCTGCCTTCACCTGCCTAACCACCTCTGTAACTTGGTTACAGATCAACTTATATCTATCATAGGCTTCTGTGTCACATGTTAATTTATATGTATCCCATGCATTTTTCTTCTCTGCCATATGTCTCATTAGGTCATCTGACATCCATTTAGGCCTAAACATTGAACAATATTTCTTAGTTGGAATGTAAAGCCTAGTAGCTTCCAAGATAAGTTTTTCGAATGCTTCCCATTTTGAATTTGCTGTTGGTAACATCATCAGTTGATCCCACTGTATAAAATTTAAATACTGTCTCAGACCATCGTAATCGCCTTTATGAAAGCAAAAACCCTTCCCTTTACCCCTGATGGTAGTTACCTCTTTGAGTAAATCCCACTTCAACACACTGTGATCACTGCCACCTAGTGGTTCGTTTATCTGCACATTCTTAATGCATGAAGAATCACTACTGATAATCAAATCAAGAGTATTACTCCCTCTAGTTGCCTCCCAAACATGTTGATGTAGAAAACAATCATCCAATAAATCCACAAAAGCCTTGCTAGTGTGTGAGTGACCAACCCAAAAATTCCAGTCAATATCTGGGAAATTAAAATCCCCCATTATAAGACTTTGATTTACTGGCCCACTCTATTTCCCTGTACAGTTTCTTATTATACTCATCAGAGTCAGTAGGCCTATAGCACACTCCTACTCTCAATTTTGATCTCCCAATGCTTATGTCACACCCAATTGACTTGACACTGCACTGTCCAGCGATGTCGACTGGCTTCACTTCCTTGGATTTTATGTGTTTCTTACCTAATAGCATAACCCCTCCTCCCTTCCTATCCTGTCTATCCTTTCTGTACATGTTGTACTCCCCAAATTCCAGTTCTGCATTCCTTATATCTGTGTGTGACACCACGTCTCTGATATCCCAACAATATCTGCCTTTGATGTTTTGAGCAATACCTCAAATTCATCAAATTTATTTACCAAACTCCAAGCATTGGTGTACACGCAAGTATACATGCACCTCTTCGTATTCTTAGCTACCTTAACAGAACCCATGTGTTTATTTGTACCGCAATGACTCCCAGCAGTCTCTGAAATATCCTGTATCTTGTTTTCCAGGCTGCTGCTCATTCCAATAGAAGCAGTGCAAGAATCACTTTCACTTCTGCAAGTGGCTACTGTTAATCTATTAGTCCTTGTATCCCCCCCAAGCTAGCAGTTTTCCGACCCACTTAACACTGCCTCGATAGCATCAGCAAATATTCTTGCACCCTTTCTATTTAAGTGTATCCCATCCCTGTAGAAGCAGTCTCTTCTGTTAACAAGTACAGACCAGGCTGAAAAAAAATTCTACCCCTTGAGCCTTGCACACTCTTTCCAGGGCCGAATTGATCGACAAGGCTCTCATCATATACTCCCTCCTATCGTGTCTGGGCAAAATTGCAGACACTTTCAAATTCAACCCTAATTGACGGCTTTTTTTCAACAGTGACCTGTACTTGTTAAGTAATTATCTTTAACTTAAATATCTTTAACCAGTGACTCCATTATTTTACCCGGAACAGAAGTTAAACTAACTGATCTGTAATTATTAAAGTTAAACTAACTGATCTGTGTTTATTTTCTGTATTTATAAATGATATTGATGATGGTATATCGGGCTTAATGTCCAAGTTTGCAGACGATACAAAGGTTGGCAGGGTTGTCAAGGACACTACTGACACTATGCTGCTGCAACAGGATCTGGAAAGGTTGAGCAGATGGGCTGAGAGGTGGCAAATGAAGTTTAACATTGACAAATGTAAAGCTACACATGGGAAACAGCAACCCCAGAGCAACGTATCAACTCTGTGGTACTACACTGACAGTGGTAGAGAATGAAAGGGACTTGGGGGTGGTTGTGCAGGCAGATATGAAGTTCTCTGAGCAGTGCAGACGGGCTGCAAGAGTAGCTCATGGAGTATTGTCAATGATATACAGCAATTTTTCCAGCAGGGGTAAGGAGGTGATTATTCCATTGTATACGGCGATGGTCAGGCCACACCTAGAGTACTGTATACAGGTCTGGAGGCCTCATTTCAAGAAGGATGTAGAGCTGCTGGAACGAGTACAGAGAAGGGCAACAAGATTAGTGAATGGAACAAAGGGGTGCTCTTACAAAGAAAGGCTTAAGTTTTGCAAATTACAGTGTCTGGAGACTAGGCACCAGCGAGGTAATCTGATAGAGGTGTATAAAGCCTTGAATGGTTTAAGCATGCTCAATGCTGATGGGATTCTTCCTCTAGCTCAGAAAAATCACCTGAGAGGGCATAAATTCAAATTGAGGAAAGACAGATGTAGGATAGACGTGCGGAAATTTGCCTTTAGCCAGCGGGTGGTTGGTTGGTGGAACAGACTTCCATCCCTTGTGGTGGAGGTTGACAGCCTAAATAAGTTTAAGGCTCAGCTGGACAGGTATTTTGAACGAACAGAGGGGTGAAGTGGAAGTGGGTTTTTTTTTTTTTTTTTTGGCTGATGCTGCATAAGCTTGCTTTCTTGCATCAACTGCCTCTACTAATGCTAATGCTAATTACTTGTGTCACTCTTATATCCCCCCCCCCCCTTTGTGAATTGGGGATTCAATTGCACATCTCCAGTCGGTGGAGACCTTCCCTAAATCCAAGGATGCTCTCATAATTATGGCTAAGGTTTTGGTTACTTCCTTTGCAGCCTCCTTTAACATAACTGAATCAATCCCATCCATCCCAGGTGCTTTCCTTATGTTTAACTTCAACAATTTCTCCTCTACTTTTCTTTCAGTTATTACAAAATCATTTAGCTCTCTGTTAGAGTTTAATAAGCTTCTGTCCTCCACTTCCTTGCAGAATTCCTCATATGTGAATGTAGATGCAAAATACTCATTCAATTTTGCAGCTTCTGAGGAGGATCATCAATAGTTGAACCATCGATATCAAGTTGAACAATCTGATTCATCCCCTTCCTTTTAGAGTTTACATAAGTAAAGAAGTCTTTGCTGTTTATCTTTGCATCCTTTGATAACAATTTTTGATAACCTGCCTTTGCCTGCCTAGTCTTTGTGACTTGATTACAGTCTACTTTATATCTACCATATGCTTTTGTGTCTCCTGATAATTTATATGCATCCCATGCATTTTTTCTTCTACGCCACGACTCTCATTAGTTCATCTGATATCCATTTCGTCCTAAATCTTGAACAGTATTTCTTAGTCAGTATGAGAAGCCTAGTATCTTCCAAAATTACTTCCTTGAATGCTTCCCATTTAGAATTTGCTGTTGGTAACATCATGAATTGGTAACATAGTATAGAATTTTAAAACTGTCTGAGACCACCATAGTCAATTTTACGAAAGTAATACCACTTCCAGTTATTCCTGATCATAGTTACATCTTTAAGTAAATCACACATGAGTACACTGTGATCACTGCCGCCTAGTGATTCCTTTATGTGCAGATTCATAATGCATGAAGAATCACTACTGATAATCAGATCAAGAATATTACTCCCTCTAGTTGCCTCCTGAACATACTGCTTCTGTAGAAAACAATCATCCAATAAATCCACAAAAGTCTTGCTAGTGTGTGAGTGACCAACCGACAAATTCCAGTCAATATCTGGGAAATTAAAATCCCCAATTATATGACACCATGATTTACTGGCCCACTATTTTTCTGTACAATTGTTTATTATACTTATCAGAGTAATTAAGTTTATAGCACACTCCTACTTTCAATTTTGCTTTCCCAGTGCTCATGTCACACCAAACTGACTCAATACTGCACTGGCTACTGATGTCAACTGGATGCACTGTCTTAAATTTTATGTTCCCTAACAGCATAACCCATCCTCCCTTCCTATCTTGTCTGTCCTTTCTCAAGAGAATAATCCAAGAAATGATGGATGAGTGGAAAAGGGGGTGGACTGGCTCGACGCTAGGAAGAACTACATATGAATTCCTACCGAACAAACCATATGCTGCATGGTTCAGGCCTGGACTTCACCTATCATTTTTGCTGACTGGATATGGCAGCCAGGACCAGCTTTAGGTCTATCTATCAGCACCCTGTGTGAGATTTTTTTTTTTTGTTGTGCCCCAAGACTTTATTAAAATGTTTGAAAATTATTTATTAAAAAAAAATTCAGTAAGCAGTCATTTTATTAAAAATGTAGTCAAAATCTCAATGTTACGGGTACCTCATGTGCCTTCCTCAGGAGTCAGTAGACTATATAAATATCGAATGATAATCTACTCCTGAGAAAAGTACACGAGGTACCTGTAACATACCTCATTGAGTTCTTGGCTATATTTTTAACTGGCTCAGCATCCTAAAGAATTTTTTTATTATTATCCAACTTATCTCATCAAACAAATCTTTTCTCTTAACTATTTTAAAAAATTATATTATACTTGTTGTTAACTGAAAAATACTTAAATTTTTTTAGTTAAAAAAATAAGGTTTCTTAAAAAAGCAAGAAACATGGAAATATGAGGGTCTATCAAAATATATTATTTTGTAAATAAATAACTAACCAAATTATTTAATATAATAATGTTATTTATTATAAAATTAGTATCAACAAACAATGTATATAAACATTATTTAATATAAACAAGAAAAAAAAAAAACAAACAGAAAATTAAATTCTTTGGTACTAAGAAACTAAATACTAAAAAATAAGATGACATCTACTAAATAAAAATACGAATATTATAAAAAATTTACTTTTCTCGCTTTTTTACTGGCGAAAGGTTTAATTAATTCAGAAAAATCCACATTTTGAGCCGCATCGTTTTCGATCGAAAGGATTGCTAGTGAAGTTAACATTTCTTGCAACATAGGTGAGTGCATATATGTTTTTATTAGTTTCAATTTTGAGAAACTTCTCTCGCCACGATCTACAGAAACTGGTGTGGTTAATAAGATTCTCAAACATACCCAAATATAAATCTTCCAGCTTCATCTTTTTTATAAAATTTAAAACATTGAGTGGAGTTGGATTATCAAGTTCCTTACAAATCTGTGGATACTTATTAGTTCGTCACATAACGGACTGCCTTCAGTATCTTCACCCAACAGTTAATGCCTGCTGGAGATAGAGCACTGCTTTTCAAGCTCCTCCCTCTTTGGTAGTTACTTTATTTTGTAGAGGAAATCCCATGTTTCTGATTGTGCTTATTGAGCTACTCAAATCTTTCACAAACTGACATAATAGCTATGTCAAGCAATGTATTGAAAAATTCGATTTCAAATTGTTTCTTGGGTGTTTCAATTGGTTCTTCTCTACTTTCATAATTGAAATCTCATTTAATGTACCCAATCGTTTTGTTCATTTAAATTCGGGTTCAACATCAAGAAGGGTAGCAAGTTCACTAGCACTTAAAATAGCTCTCTCCAAACCATTTTCTTTATATTCTTCTAAAAATTTCATACAGTCCTTAGTTAATTCCCCAGTACTACATACATTGATACTATGACTCTGCATTGATTTACTGACCACATTAATTTGGAAGAGTGTCATACCATATGACTAACGAAACAAGAAAACTGAAATCTTCCGGCTGGCCACTTCAAGTTGTAGCTTCATCTCCAGTTTCAAGATTGTGTTTTTCGACTTTTCCAGCTATAGCGATGAGTGCATCATGGATATGACCAATCTAATATCCAACAGATCTCACAATGGAAACTTTCACCTCCCAGTGCGTGTCACTAAGTTGTTTTAACGTGAAAAGTTTAATATGGTCAATTAAAATCTGCCAACAATTAACAGAAGCAGCAAACAGAGAGTATAATCTTCCTAAAGTTCCAAATAGCGACACAGATTTGACAGAAGATTTTGCAGCATCACAAAACACAAGGTTCAGGTTATGGCACCCGCAGGGCATAAATAATGTCAATAGATTATAATTCAAGATTCTCTTTTGAACATCACTATTTTTGCCTTTCATAATGGCTCCATTGTCTTAAACCTGACCCCGACAATGTTTTAACTCAATTTTATTTTTTTCCAACAACTTCATTATAACATCCAATAGTCCTTTACCAGTGGAGTCCATTACTAGAGTAAAAGAAACGTTCACAGATCTCAATATCGGTATTGGTAAAATCAACAAATCGTATTGCCAAAGACAATTGTTCTACATGACTAATATCTAGTGTACGGCTATTATAGAAAAATATTTTGCATTTTGTATGCTCGATTGGGGGGATACAAGGACTAATAGATTAACAGTAGCCACTGGCAGAGGTGAGTGTGATTCTTGCACTGCTTCTATTGGAATGAGCAGCAGCCTGGAAAATAAGATGCAGGATATTTCAGAGACTGCTGGGAATCATTGGGGTACAACTAAACACATGGGTTGTGTTAGGGAAGCTAAGAAAAAGAACAGGTGCATGTATACTTGCGTGTACACCAATGCTAGGAGTTTAGTAAATAAATTTGATGAATTTGAGGTATTGCTCAAAACATCAAAGGCAGATATTGTTGGGATTTCAGAGACGTGGTGTCACACAGATATAAGGAATGCAGAACTGGAATTTGGGGAGTACAATGTGTACAGAAAGGATAGACAGGATAGGAAGGGAGGAGGGGTTATGCTATTAGTTAAGAAATACATAAAATCCAAGGAAGTGAAGCCAGTCGACATTGCTGGACAGTGCAGTGTCGAGTCAGTTTGGAGTGACATAAGCATTGGGAGATCAAAACTGAGAGTAGGAGTGTGCTATAGGCCTAATGACTCTGATGAATATAATAAGAAACTGTACAGGGATATATAGTGGGCCAGTAAATCAGAGAGTCTTATAATGGGGGATTTTAATTTCCCAGATATTGACTGGAATTTTTGGGTTGGTCACTCACACACCAGCAAGGCTTTTGTGGATTTATTGGATGATTGTTTTCTACATCAGCATGTTTGGGAGGCAACTAGAGGGAGTAATACTCTTGATTTGATTATCAGTAGTGATTCTTCATGCATTAAGAATCTGCAGATAAATGAACCACTAGATGGCAGTGATCACAGTGTATTGAAGTGGGATTTACTCAAAGAGGTAGCTACCATTAGGGGTAAAGGGAAGGGTTACTGCTTTCGTAAAGGCGACTACGATGGACTGAGACAGTATTTAAATTCTATACAGTGGGACCAACTTATGATGTTACCAACAGCCAATTCAAAATGGGAAGTATTCAAAGAACTCATCTTGGAAGCTACTGGGCTTTACATACCAACTAAGAAATATTGTTCAAGGTTTAGGCCTAAATGGATGTCAGATGAACTAATGAGACATATCGCAGAGAAGAAAAATGCATGGGATACATACAAATTAACACGTGACACGTGCCTATGATAGATACAAGTTGATCTGTAACCAAGTTACAAAGGAAGTTAGGCAGGCGAAGGCAGATTATGAGAAATCTTTGGCAAAGGATGCAAAGAAAAACAGCAAAGAGTTCTTTACTTATGTAAACTCTAGAAGGAAGGGGATGAATCAGATTGGTCCACTTGATATCGATGGGTCAACTGTTGATGATCATGCTCAGGTAGCTAACAAACTAAATGAATATTTTGCATCGACATTCACACATGAGGAGTTATTCAGCGAGGGGAATGCCAGAGGTGTATTCAACTCTGGTAGTAAGCTAGAGAATCTTGTAATAACTGAGAGTAAAGTGGAGGAGAAATTGTTGAAGATAAACACAACAAAGGCACCTGGGGTGGATGGGATCTATCCAGTTATATTAAAGGAGGCAGCAAAGTAAGTAAGCAAACCCTTAGCCATAATTATGAGAGCTTCCTTGGACTCAGGGGGAGGTACCCATGGACTGGAGATGTGCAAATGTGACCCCAATTCACAAAGGAGGATCAAAGGCTGACACAAGTAATTATAGACCTGTGAGTTTAACGTCTGTTCCTGGAAAATTAATGGAGGCACTGGTTAAAGAAGCACTGCAGGATCATCTAGACAAGACTTCAGTTATAGCTCGGACACAGCATGGTTTTGTTAAGGGGAAGTCTTGCCTGTGACCAATTTGATTGGATACTATGATGCAGTCACAAAGGAACTGGATGCAGGGAATAACTTTGATATTATATACTTGGATCTTAGAAAGGCTTTTGATACTGTTGCACATGGAAGACTGCTGCACAAATTGGAGCAGTGTGGCATTGGAGGCAAATTGCTACTATGGATAAAGGGATGGTTGAGGGGGAGAAGACAGAGAGTGGTAATCAATGGACACTGCTCATCTGGACTAATGTTATTAGTGGAGTCCCTCAGGGTTCAATGTTGGGTCCATTATTGTTTTCTGTATTTATAAATGATATTGATGATGGTATATCAAGCTTAATGTCCAAGTTTATAGACGATACGAAGGTTGGCAGGGTTGTCAAGGACACTACTGATTCTATGCTGCTGCTGCAACAGGACCTGGAAAGGTTGAGCAGATGGGCTGAGAGGTGGCAAATGAAGTTTAACATTGACAAATGTAAAGTACTACATATGGGAAACAGCAACCCCAGAGCAACGTATCAACTCTGTGGTACTACACTTACAGTGGTAGAGAATGAAAGGGACCTAGGGGTGGTTGTGCAGGCAGATATGAAGTTCTCTGAGCAGTGCAGACGGGCTGCAAGTGTAGCTCATGGTGTATTGTCAATGATATATAGCAATTTTTCTAGCAGGGATAAGGAGGTGATTATTCCCTTGTATAAGGCAATGGTCCAGCCACACCTAGAGTACTGTATACAGGCCTGGAGGCCTCATTTCAAGAAGGATATAGAGCTGCTGGAACGAGTACAGAGAAGGGCAACAAGATTAGTGAATGGAACAAAGGGGTGCTCTTATGAAGAAAGGCTTAAGTTTTGAAAATTACAGTGTCTGGAGACTAGGCACCAGCGAGGTGATCTGATAGAGGTGTATAAAGCCTTGAATGGTTTGAGCATGATCAATGCTGATGGGATTCTTCCTCTTGCTCAGAATAATCACCTGAGAGGGCACAAATTCAAATTGAGGAAAGACAGATGTAGGATAGATGTGCGGAAATTTGCCTTTAGCGAGCGGGTGGTTGGTTGGTGGAACAGACTTCCATCCCTTGTCGTGGAGGTTGATAGCCTAAATAAGTTTAAGGCTCAGCTGGACAGGCATTTCGAACGAACAGAGGGGTGAAGTGGAAGTGGTTATTTTTTATTTTTTTTTTATTTATTTAATTTTTTTTTTGGCTGATGCTGCATAAGCTTGCTTTCTTGCAGCAAATGCCTCTACTAATGCTAATGCTAATATTATACTGGTGTTCACTTCTTCAACCATTAATTGAATAAGTTCATTTAAAATATTCTTCCCACAGTAATGAACTGCTAATTAATCTTTCAAAATACGGCCAACATGTTCTTGCATAATGGGATCAAATTTTGCCAATAACTGAATAAGACCTAACAATGGAAAATAATAAGTATTTGCCATTGTTTTTCATATACAATTTATCGGACGAACCCCGAAATGCCATGTTATTTTCTGAAAGGTACAAAACAATGTTCATCAATCTAGTCAAAACATTTTTCCAATGATCTGATTATTTTTGAATCAGCAATTGTTCTGCTCTGTCAATTGTTCTTCCCGATTTAAGCCTTGATTCAGTTTCTATCTGGGACTCATAAAATTTGATGTTATTTGCACTACTTTCATGACCTTTATGAACTGAAGATAAATGACCCCAATCACACTTGCTAAATGCAATCTCGAGCCTCGATCAAAACATGGGCAACAGAAACAAAATATATATACAATCCGCAGTTTTGAAATACATCTCTACGTGGTATAAATTCGTTATTAGAAAGCGTACAAAAATAATGATTATTTGAGAAGTGACGTCCATTGGTATTGTGAGGATACCATTTAAAATAAACTTGCTTTGAACCCTGAAGAAACAGCTGATCTATAAGTTTGTTATTACAAATTTTGGGCCACAAAGCTAGGTCAGATAAATTTGTTGTATGTGTTACAGAAATTTCAAAATTATCACCAATTTCTGAAAAATCAGGCTGTAAAATCGATTCGTCTACCTCTCGGAGAACCACAGTATTAGTATTTGAGTTGCATAATGAAGTTACCAACACAAAAGTTGTGAGGTGTTGTTAGAATTTTCATTCAAAATAAATTCTGAAAAATTAGGCGGTAAATTTGATTCATCTTCTTTTGGAAGGTCGCATAATGAGGGGACAATCACTGATATTGTGGATTTTTCTTGGCCATTATTTTCAATATTCCCAATAGCTGTGGTAGTTGTAAAATATTCTTGCAGGTTTTTATATTTTCTTAGGCCCTTCTTTTCCAAATTTCTGATCCAAGATGGTTTCTTTTTACAAGTACTTTACATTTTTAGAGGAAAATTTAAATCTGTAAAATAATTATTACTAATATTTGACAGTATTATTTAATAACATTAATACTTTTTAATAACATTCTAAAAAATTTAACAATAAGTCATTTAAACTGGGAGAAACTAACATTTAAACTAACTTAAAGTTAACTTGTTAACTAATAAAATTTATGAAGTGACAGTCACAATTATTTGTTTAATTATATGTGCAACTAAACTCACCTTGTGTAGCTCGACAAATCTTTAAAACTTTAATGCCTTTGACCAGAGACAAAGACAAACCCCTACATATATTTTAACACATATAAACATTTTTTACAGCCCGTTTGAGTTGCCCTAGTGTTTCAGCATGTATACACAGCGTTCCTGTGCATGCAATTCAGTTGTGTGTGCAATGATTTGTAGCACTATTGATTTATCCAACAAAGTACAGGCTGGATAAATGTAACAAAGTACTCCTCGACTTACGTACTTAATTGGTTTGTTTACATGTACATAAATCCAATTTCAGTCTTGCACACACACACACACACACACACACACACACACACACACACACACACACACACACACACATACACACACACACACACACACACACACACGATGAGCCAAAACATTATGATCAGTGAGTCATTATGCAAACTGAAGCAACTGCAGGTGAACTACAGTGAGTGTGTAGGTTGGGACACAGTATAAAAAACATCTGATACTGAGCTCCATTAATGGGAAAGGCAGCGGACTTAAGTGAGTTTGACAAAGGCCAAATGGTAAGTGGTCCGAGGAGGGAAAACCCACAACTACTGGCGAGGTGTTGGACGACCACAGCTAATTGATGCTCCTGGATAGTATGTGGCAACAGAAGGGTGACTGTGGCGCAACTCGCTGGTAACTGGAATGCTGGTGATGGGAGTAATGTGTTACAACACCCAGTACATTGAACCCTGCTGAAAATGGGGCTGCATAGCTACAGGCCGCTCCAGGTGCCCATGCTAACCACGGTTCACCGACGACAACGCCTACAATGGGCACGCAAGCATCGAAACTGGACCTTGAGTGATTGGAAGAAGGTCGTCTAGTCCAATGAATCATATTTCCTGTTGCACAATGTGGACAGCCCGATATGTATGTATCGTTTACCTGGAGAAGTGATGGTGCCTAGATGCACCGTGGGACAAAAACAACCAGGTGGCAGAATTTTCATGCTTTGGGCAATGCTCTGCTGGGATATTCTGGATCCAGTCATTCACATGCCAGGCACTCTGACATCTGCCACCTACTAAACATCACTGCTAACCAAGTACACCCTTTCGTGGCAATGGTCTTCCCCTCTGGTGGTGCCATCTTTCAACAGAATAATGTGCTGTGCCACACCGCCCAAATTGTTTGAGACTGGTTCATGGAACATGAGGAAGACTTCCAGGTATTGTCCTGGCCTCCAAATTCCCCAGACATCAATCCCATCGAGCATCTGTGGTTTGTGTTGGAACAGCAACTCTGATCTGCAGCATCTCAACCACGGACCTTGCAGGAGTTAAAGGATCTGCTGGTTACATGTTGGTACCAGATACCACAAGACACATTTAGAAATCTTGTAGCATCCATGCCTTACCAGGTATGAGCTGTTTTGGCTACACGTGGAGGACCAACATCATATTAGGAGGTGGTCATAATGTTTTGGCTCATCAGTGTTACAGGCAGAAAACGGGCAAATCAACCAGAGAACAGACACAATTTACAGACACATTACATAAAATGGGTATATAAAAAAAATTCTGGGTGATTCTAATAAAATAATTTGAATTTGAATTTTTCTCATCTGTATGTTTTTTAATTTTTTCCCAACGATGTGGAGAGACTAAAAAGAGATAAAAAAGATTTTCCAAAGTTCCAAAGGTTTTGCATGATTAAATGCTTGCAAATGAATGCACTCCACATAAATTTAACGAGTGGTTTGCACAGGGTATAAACAATGCTTTGGGATTAATTTCCTTAATTTTAAATTGGACCTCACCATGAACTCCTGCCGTGTCTGCCGCAGACTCGACGATGGCACAGATTTATATCTAGTCCATCCTTTTCTAAATTATTCAAAATTTCTCTTGTGAGTTCAGCAGCGGTCTTTCCAACAATGGGGAAGAAGCCTAAAAATGACTCCTTCACTTCCACCTTGTCACCTACAATGTGAACATATCTAATTACTTTACACATTTAGTCAGCGTGTAAGACATCTGGTATACTGTCAAATAGAATTCCAAGATATTTAGCTTACTTTATATTGGCTACTATTTTTTCTCTCACATAATTTCCTAAAATGAATCTCTTTTTGAATCTCTGGAGATAAATATGAAGGTTCTTTCCTATCAGATGAATGCTAAATTTTTAAAATATGTTCTTTAAAACTGGGGTCATAATTTAATAGCAACTGTACCATTTCTCTAAAATTTCCTTTATTAGAAGAAAATATGGATTCATCATGTCCATGAAAAGGAAGATTCTGATGAGCCAAAAATAAGATTACATCTAAAAGCTGATGTAAAACATCTCTTCATTTCCTTCTTTCTTTATCCAGTACTGCCAGATTAATGTGGTCAATAGTTTGTTGAAACTTCAAACCTGCACTCCAAGCACAAGAGACACTGTTCACTATTTTCTCTTCATAAACCTTTGGGTTTAATTTCCACCAAGTTTTAAATCTCGTGATAAAGTTGGATGTTTCGATTTCTTTCTTCTCCAATGAACATAGTTTGCAGCAAAAACAAAATAAATTGTTTTTTTTATTAGACACTGCCAATATATTGGCAGTGTCTAATAAAACCATGAAGTTGTTAGCTGTCGATATTTCCCTTTATTTTTTCCTCCTGCTTTTTCAACAGTGTCAGAAGTTTCATCCTTATTTTGAAAATAAACATATGCAATTTATAGACACAATACACATACGAGTATATGAAAGAAATTTGTGGGTGACCCTACTGTAATTTAATACCAATTAACAAAATTAAATGATACATGAAAATCAGAAGAGAATTTTCCACAGGTTAGCAAAATAAATAAATTTACGCTTACGTACATAGCTTAATTACTAATTGATATTTCTGTTCACTGACTTTTTTTTTTTTTTTGGTTGTAAAATTTAAAACAGTAAAACAAGATAAGCAATGAAGACAAGATTCTGAAAATTTATTTATGTTTTTTATGTGATTGAAGATTTCAGTGAAGAGAAAACACATTTCTCCATGATAACGTAAAAACCCAGATAATTCCAGCTATTGGTATTATCGCAAATGCAATAAAATCGAGTTTGCTACCCATTTTATAATTAGATTGCAAGAACAGAAAAGACCAATAAAATGGAAAGTGCAAATTGTTTTTACTGTTTTATGGTTGTGACCTCCAGAAATGTGCTTTAGAAAAATATCACGAAGCTGTTCAAAATTGATTCTTCTTAGTAATAAATGGTGAAAGTGTGTAGTGCATTTCAAAAGTGAGTTTTGTGTTGTGCTTATTTGACATAAATTTATATAAAACTAATACAATTTCCATTATAAAAGTGACCTTTTAGAGAGATAAACAGCTTAGTTATAGAGCAAAAATTTCAACTTCTGTGGTCTTGGAACGAATTACCAAAAAACAACATGTTATTAGATTCACATTATGATATTTTTATTAATTTTGAGAAGCTTTGTGCTGTGTATGCATCTACAAGACAAGTTGTAAGTAAGTTATTTGTATATAAGTAGAGGAGTGCCTGTATATATTTTCCAACAAAGATGTTGTACCTACATTCTTTCAAATGTATGAAAAATGAAACCCAATGTACTTGAATCAAAATATAAGATTGAGTCAGTATCGTGGCTTGATTTTTACAGAAAAATTTGGGATGCAAATTTTGGTGCCTGTTCGGGGGAACCGTTCAATCATGCCTTAAGCCGGCCCTGATGGCAGCATAAACTCACAGTTATACTATCTTGGACTAACAGACTCACCCCTCTGGCCTCTGCAGATCACTAGAGACAGTAAGTCACCTAATCTTCCAATGCCACATTTATCAGGACCTAAGAGCTCAACTACAAATAATCACTGAAGTGTATGATCAAGAAAACGTCAAAAATCTCATCTCAATTTTCAAAGATTCACCTTGTTTGCTGATGGCCTCTTCAAATGCAGGAGAAAAATCCTTACTACTGTAAACCCAGACGCAGATGGACACCAATCTGGACAAACGACAAAGACCAAAGCACGACACCAAGCTGAAGAATCCTGATCGGAACCTAAGGGTTCCATTGTCCTAACTCTACTTTTCTCAAGGGATGCCTCTCTCTCTCTCTTCCATCCACTATGCCTAAAACTTTACCCCTCCCCACCTTGAAACCCGACCTCCCACTGACATACAATCTTTTTTTTCACTTCCAATTTTTTTGGTGGCCTAGGGGAAGACTCCTTTCTGGAGGAACCTCTTCCTGGGAATATTGTCAGTGCAATGTGGATCTGGCACACCTCCATGTGGTGAAGGATGGGAGACAGCGGGCAGTGAACAAACCTGTTCTATGTCCCATGCCTGCGAATACTCCAGGAGCTGGCAAACAACATTCAACAGAACAAACACACTACCCTACACACTCACACTTCCGGCATTGGCACATGCCTCGTATAAATGCTGCAATAGCTAATGGGGAGGAACCCTGGAGACTGCCTGAAACTTAAACACATTTTAAACATTCAGATGTTTCTGAATGTTTAAAATTTAAACATTCCTTTCTGTTCACATCGTACTTCCCAAATTCAAATTCTGCATTCCTTATATCTGTTTGGCACCATGTCTCTGATATCCCAACAATATCTGCCTTTGATGTTTTGACCAGCACTTCACATTCATCAAATTCATTTACTATACTCCTAGCATTGGTGTATATGCAAGTATACATGTACCTGTTCTTACTTTTTGTTACCCGAACTCAGCCCATGTATTTACTTGTTCCATGATGATCAGTGCTGTACCTAGACTTCTGTCAGCCCCGGGTGAAATATTCATCTGGGGATGGCTCGCAAAAATTGAAGGCGGAATTCATAAAATTTAAAAATAATGGAAACACCCAAAAATTATTCTAATCATAATTATTTATTTAAACTTTAATGACTAGTATATTATTTATATAAATTTAAAAGTTTTCACATCATTACCTTACGATATTTATTTGATATAAATTTGTCTATAACATCCGATGTTTTTATATCTTTTAGTACATCATGTTCAATTGAAATAATGGCCAATCCATTAATTCTTTCTTACCCAATTGTTGTACATGAATATGTTTTAATCATTTTGAGTCTTGAAAAACTTCTCTCCAGATGAAACCGTAATTGGCAAAGTTAATAATATCCAAAGAGAAATGGTTATGTTGGGATATAATTCAACTAAGTATTTTTCTTGAATAAATGTCAATAATTCTAAACAACCAAAAATTTTTTTCCTTTTAAAACATGTTGCAAAGATTGGATTTCTTGACATAACTCTTTGGCATCAATGTCGCTGCTCCCATCTTCACCAGTAAGAATTCCTTCAAGGTGTAGACATTTCAATTCTATTGCACTTTCAAATAAATTCATAAAGTTTTCTGATTTTAGAATAAAGTAAAAAGCTGAGGATATTTCATTCATCTGCTCAAATCTTTCTTGTAAGCTAATGATAGCTACATCAATCAATATATTAAAAAATTCCATTTCAAACCTTTTGGTTGGTCCATCTGAATTTCCAACTCAGTTGCAATGTCTATAGCTTTATCCATACACAATTTAAATCCTGATGTTCTAAATGCATTTAGTTGACTAAAAGCACCTTCTATCAATATAATTGCAGTGTTCATATCAATTTTACTACTTTGCATGGCTTTAGTTACTTTATTTATAATACTGAATAATTTCTGTAATTTCTGTTAACAAACCTTGTAGTTCAGACTGCAGTTTCCTTTGGCCTGATTTCATTTAATGCAGTTGTAATTTCCCATAACTGATATTGTAATACTGCTTCAACAGCTTTTATCTTTCCTTCCCAAGGAGCAGCAGTGCGTAGCACACGCTTCTTGATTAGACCGGGGTTCGAGCCCATCACCACCAAATACGGAGGATGCAGAAAGGTCAGGGAATGACCACCGCATATCCTGGAGCAATATGGCCTTAGTTGCTAATGCTCCTAAAAAATCAAAAAAATAACAACTTTCCTTCCCATCATGTTTCTGGTAGAGATTTCACAGTAATTTTTATGTGACTTTTTAAAATATCCAATCTACTTGGCAAGGCAGCACAAATTGCTTATAATCTTTGTAATATTCCAAAAAATAATTCTGCGGTTGTTGAAGAATGTGCTGCATGAGATACAACTAAATTTAAATTATGCGCAACATACAACATAAAAAGTTCTATTTTCTTGTAAAATTCTTGCTTGTACGCCATTAACATTTATCTTTCATGTTACTACCCTTGGCCACAGCAGTCACTTAGGTCGATGTTGTTTGTTTCTAACATTTGTAGTATAGATTCTGTTAGTCCTTTCCCTGAAGTATCTTGAATGGCTAAGTATCCCAAGAAATGTTCACAAATTTTTATAGTGCAGCTAGACATAGAAACAAATCTAACTATGACTGTCATTTGTTACATGTGACTTACGTCCGAAGTACAATCTAAAATAATTGAATAATATTTTGCATCGCAAACTCTTCTACAAATTTCTTTTAATACCATTCCACCTATCATTTCAATTAATTAATTTTGCGTTTGGCTACTCAAATAATGTGCATTTGTACATTCTTTACTTTCTAATCGATGAACATGTTCATTAAGTATTGGATCAAATTTAGACAATAACTCTCTATTTGTCTCAAAAAATTTCCTTTATTTGGTTCATATAATTTTCATTGCTTCCTCTCAGTGCCAAATTTCGTGAAGCTAAAAATTTAATTATCTCAATTACTCATTTCAAAATCATTAGTGCCTCCACAGCCAGGTGGGCAGGAGCAACAGTGCATAGCACACGCTTCCCCTGATTAGACCGGGGTTCGAGCCCATGACCACCAAATACGGAGGATGCGGAAGGTCAGGAAATGACCACTGCATATCCCCAGCCCAGATAAAGGGTGAGGGTTGGTGCCAGGAAGGGCATCTGGCCGTAAAAATTTCATGCCAAAACAGTAAAAAAACGCTGACCTCATATATATAATGGGAAAAAGGCGAAGACAAAAAAAAAAAAAAAAAATTAATTTCAAAATCATTCTCCAGTATTTTTTTCTTTCTCTATCAAATTTTGATATACAACATCCATAATTTTATTGGATTTTAACCAGAGCTCTAATTCCTTCCACTGTTGCATGCATATTTTATAATTTTGAGAGTTCTCATGAGAGCTTAAACCATCTTGTAAATGATGCCAAGAACGGAATCCAGCAGTTTTCAAGAGAATATTTGCATGACTAAATAATTTGCAGCAAAAGCAGAAAATGGCATCCTTTTTTTCAAAGTATATCAACCAAGTCCTTTCAAGCCTTCCACCATTTTTTAAGGTCCTGAAACAATGCTCAGTTGTAAACTGTCAGCGATAAACATCAGTTGGATACAATTTTGAGTTTTCTATTTTGGGCGGTCCCATTAAAACTAATTCAACTCTTACAGAATCTTTTATTATCTCTGGCCAGTCGTTGAGATCATTTAAATTTCAAATTATATATTCACTTTCGATCTTCGACTTTGCAGCTGATTCATTTTTATTCTGAAAAACTGAAGTTAAAAGTAAGTTAACTTCTGTGGCACATTCTTGTGTTTCCAGTACAGATATTCTATTTTCTCTATAACAGGTATTCACTCGTGATAAAAATTTATCCATAGAAAGAGAAAGTTTTTTAATGTTTTATTTACAGGCTTTCTTCATTTTTCTTTTTTTTTTTCACACAAGACATTTCTTTTTGTTTATTCGTTATTATTTATTATAGCCCACAATCTATTATTTCTTATTTTCTGATAATAACAAAAAAATCTGAAATTAAATAATATTATAAACTTTATTTAATATACAGTGAAACTTCCCTTTAACGGACAGCCATGGGGAACGAAAATGTGTCCGTTAGAGAGAAGTGTCCGCTAACAAGAAGTCTGAGGGAGAAAAAAAAGAAAAGAGAAAGAAAGAAAAATCATTAAATGTTTAATGTAAAATTAAATTAAAATATATACAGATTTTGAACAATATTTTTGTAAATAATATACAATTATATACACAAGAGATAAAGAAAAATCGTTAAACGTTTAATGTAAAATTAAATTAAATTATATACAGATTTTGCACAATATTTTTGTAAATAATATACATACAATTGTGCTATGCATATTATGACTTTATCTTAAGAAAAATACATACAGTAATCACTTATTTTCTTCTGCACCTTCTTCTGGCTGATAATTTTGTTTTCAACATTTGTTTGGAGTTAAGAAACCATCGAAAGTCCTTCAGTATCTTCTTCAGCGGCGAAAAACATTTTTAAACGATTGATTTGTATGAGCACTTCTTCCATTTTCATCGGTGGTTCGTTGTTAATATGTTCTTCAACAGAATGACCTCCTTCCATTTCTTCATCCTCATGAGGAACTTCTTGAAAAATATCGATGATAATGTCGTTGATATCTATAGCACCATCTTCTGTAGTGAGGTTCGAGTCTATATCTTTGTAGCCAGGGTCACTTGTAGCTGAAGTATCATACATTATCAATAGATGTTGAAGTTCTTGTTCTTTTTGGTGCTCCACATTGCTGTTCACAACTTCAATTTTTGCATTTGAGAAGCCAGACTTTACAAAACAGTTCACGACAGTTTGTTTTCTAATTGCGTTTACTGAAGAGGAAATCCACTGAATCGCATCTAGGATGCTCTTTGCAATTCTTTGCAAGGTCACTCGCACATGTTACATCGTTCATGTTTGCAATGAGATGTCTTAAAACACGTTTTCTGTAGTGAAGTTTAAAATTTTTTATTATCCCTTGATCCAAGGGCTAACACTCTGGAGATGTGTTTGGTGGCAGAAAAACGATTTGAATGTTGGACAATTCAATGTGCGGGTGAGATGCAGCATTATCCATGAAAAGAATAATTTTTCTGTTTTGACGAATCATGTTTTGGTTAAAGTGACTTATCTATTCGCTCATGATATCTCGTGTCATCCACGCTTTTTTATTAGACTTCCAGTCAACATTCAAAAGATTCAACTTTATGCCCTTGAAACAACGAGGATTTTGTGGTTTTCCTATAACAAGAGGTTGTTCAAAGTCTCCCAGCATATTTGTACACAATAGTACAGTCAAGCTTTCCTTAGAAATTTTTCCGCACTGGCACTTTTCGTTTTTTAGACTCATTGTTTTTTCAGGAAGAGCTTTAAAAAACAACCCTGTTTCGTCACAGTTGTAAATATCCTTAGCTTCAAAATCACGACATGAATCTTCCAATTTGATGGTCCACTCTGTTACAATCCCAGTATCAACAGATCCACCTTCACCACTTACGGTTTTCCAAGAAATTTTATGCTGAGTTTTGAACTTGTCTAGCCATCCCACAGAAACTTTGAACTCATTTACTCCCATAGATTTTGCAACCTCCAAAGCATTTTCCCTAATAATAGGCCCATTAATGGGAATTTTTTTAGCACGTGTGCGACAAAACCACTCATACATAGCATTGTCAATTTGAAGTCCAACAGTTTTCGGGAATGATTTTTGAACCTGATCATTTCCATGTTGCCAAAATTGTTTGAGCAGTTCATTTTTTTTTTCTTTAGGATGTCGCTTACCTGCGTCTTCCTGATTTTGAATTTTGCAGCGAGATTGCGAACACTATTTTTTTGCCGATCATACGCATTAATGAGTTCGACTTTATCTTTTAAAGTTAAATGTTTACGAGAACACATTGTGCACTTCACACAACACTGAACGAAACTGAAAACTGAAACTGAAAAGACAAAAGGCCGACCAAATCCGCCCCCCCCCTGGACACACCAAATTCATCAGAAGTTTTACACGTGCCTTAAAATTCTTGAAAAAGGGTTTACAACCGCGACGTAAACCTTGATAAAATTCAGAGAATTGGAAATAGAAAATAAACACACGATTGAGGCAATACGTGGAAGAAAAGTTCCTAGAAAAAGGGCCGTGAGCTCGCCTGCTGTCCGTTATGGGGAGATCAAATTAAGTGCTAATCTAAATGAAACAGTGCAGATTGCCTGTCCGCGTCCGTTACAGAGAATGTCCGCTAGACAGAAGCTGCAAACACGTTAAAACCAATAGAGGAGAGTTGGGGAATTTGAAAATGTCCGTTGTAGAGAGATGTCCGTTAACGAGAGGTGTCCGTTAGGAGAAGTTTCACTGTAATTGTAATCTATGACTTACATTACAGGTAAATGCTCTAACTGATTTTATTTGTATGAGAAATATTTATGCAGTAATCCGCTCTACTGTCTGTTCGCAACTTGAATATACTTGAGGTCATGGCTACAAAAGTACCTCTCTGGAATAGGGGTTAGGAAGTAAAGAGAGCATGCATAATTCTTTTACCAGTGTGACCACAGTCCATCACTACAGATAATCCATTGATCCTCCAATACTTTAGAAAAGTTAAATTACTGTCCACCCAGGTTTCATCTAAAAAAAACTAGGTTCTTCCCAGAATCATAGTAATGCGTAATTGTTCGTAAATACAATCAGGTCTCTGTTTAAAAAACTTCTTTATTACATTTTTTTCGAATTCCCCTTAGTTATATTTAAAATAGTTTCCGTAGAATTAAGAAAATTTCCATATAATGAACAGATTATGAGAGACTAACTGGGTATACATTGTTTGCACCTCTGGCCTTTAGGCAATTTAGACAATTAGAAAGTGTGAATTAAGGGTTAAATGGGATTACCATTCTGCAATGTATTGGTGTTTGCTTCATCTTCAAGTTACATACTAGTACAAGTCATATGCACTGTCAGTGAAGTGCTTCTTTACCTTATCCTTCTGCAAAATGGTTTGGTCCAGTTGCCAAGGCACCAAAATACGTTCCACTCACCGACAGACAGTATTATGCTCAATCTAGTACAAGTTGCAACTTGTAACGACTGCGTTAGAGCTCATGTATCTTCCATCTCATTCTAGGTGATATGACATTACATTCAGAGCAAAGCAAACAGTTTTAAATGTGATTCTGCATTATTGTGGGTTTTTGTTGCATTAAAACTAAGTTTAAATAATAAAAATAGGCAAAAATTAATTTCTTTTAACATCTGATTATAAAATAAATAAATTTACTGTAAATTTATAAATTTATCTGTAATATAAATGTAACATAAATTACATTTAATATAAATAAGCCTGTAATATAAATAAGCCAATATTGAATTATTTTGTATAATTAAAGTATTATATTAAGAAACAAACACTTTTTTATATTTAAGAAAAATTAAAATATCATCAGAATTCAAGCCCCCTACATTCTCGTGTCCTGGTGGCCGTCCGTCTGATGATGACTCCCAGCAGTTCTAGAAATGCCAAGCACCTTGCTTCCCAGACTGCTGCTCATTCCAATAGAAGCAGTGCAAGAATCACTTTCACCTCCACCTGTGGACATTGTTAATCTATTAGTCTGTGTATCCCACCAAAGCTAGCAGTTTTCCAACCCTCCCAAACACTGCCTCGATAGCATCAGCAAATATTCTTGCACCCTATCTATTTAAGTGTATCCTATCCCTGTAGAAGTGGTCTCTCCTGTTAACAAGCACAGTCCATGCTGAAAAAAATTCTACACCATGAGCCTTGAACAGTCTTTCCAGGGCCGAACTGATTGACAAGGCTCTTATCATGTACTTCATCCTTTTGTGTCTGGGCAGAATTGCAGACACTTTCAAATAAATTTACCCCTAACTTGCAACTTTTTTTTCTTTTCAACATTGACCAATACTTGCTAAGTAATTCTGCAGATCTCCTACTCTTAATATCATTAGTGCCAGTGTGTAAAGCAATATCACTAACCTGTAATTTAGCAGGTTAGGTGATATTGTTCTGCAGTTGAGGCATATGATGCAAGAAAGCAAGCTTATACAGCATCGACCAAACGGGAAAAAAAAAAAAAAAAAAAAAAACCTTCCCATTTCACTCAACCACCCACTGGCTAAAGACAAACTTCCACACATCTATTCTACAACTGTCTTTCCTCAACTTGAATCAATGTCCCCTCAGATTCATAATCTGAGCAAGTGGAAGAATCCCATCAGCATCAGCACTTGGAAAGAAAAGGGAAGGAAAATTCAACAATGATGGTGCAAAAAAGGGTAGGTGGAACAGTACCAGGGTATGGCTGCCAGGAGCAAAAGCTGATGATGTTGTAGAGCAGATATCATCTTTTAAGGGCATATAAGGTGATATTTGTTGTAAACATTGGCACTAATGACATTAAGAGTAGGAGGTCTGCAGAATTACTCAGCATTACTCAGGCTTAATGCCCAAGTTTGTAGATGATACAAAGGTTGGCAGGGTTGTTAATGACAGTAAAGACAGTAAGCTACTGCAACAGGATCTAGAAAAGTTAGGCAGATGGGCTGAGAAGTGGCAACTGAAGTTTAACATTGACAAATTCAAAGTACAGTCAGTCCTCGTATAGCACGATAGTTTTGTTCCTAGAAACCCTCGTGCAATGCAAAATCGTGCAATATAAACAACAGGCCCTATGGGAAAAATAGGGTTAGGTGCCGACCACCCAAGATTGAACACACATTTGTAACCAAAACATTACGAAACACAATAAATTATCGTAATAAAATACTTACGTATTTTATTACGACTATTACGTAATAAAATATTGCTAATGCTTTTGCTTCTATCGTACGCAAACTTGTTTTTTGTTTGATTTTCTATTGAAACAGATGACAGCCGTTCCATCTCTTCCAATTCTTTGTGCCTTAATCTAATGGATTTTAATTACACTTTGAGTTGTTTTTATTTTCTCTGCATTCTTTGTAATTCTCGGCATTGCCTCATTTAGGGCTGTAGCACGTGCAAAATCACATGGTCTTTCATTTTGCTCAACGGGTTTCACAATTTCATATTTTTTCTCTATCGACAGAGGCAGACTGGCCATAAGCCTTACCGGGGAAACCCTGGTGGGCCGGGGGCCAGTGTGATTTTGGCCATAAATGCTAGTATGAGGCCATTAAAAATTTTCCCGGGTAAGAATTTTTGACCCAGTCCGCCTCTGTTTATCAATACTGCTTTTCTTTTTCTCTCTGAATCTGTAGTGTCTTCACCAGGACGCTTCCTTCTCACACCTTTTAAGTATTTTACTCATTTTTAGAGAATAAAGCACAATTACAAAAAATTACAAAATGAGGAGGCAAGCTTGATACACATAAACAAAGCTGTACGCGTGTAGAAACTGAATAAACAACACCATAAACGCAGAGACACACTATCAACACCTCACTTGCTCACATTTTACTAAAGCACATTTCTGGGGGTTACTATCATAAAACAATATCCAGTTGCATTCCTGCTAGTGGAATCTGTTATAAACTGGTAGTAAACTCGATCTAATTGCATTTGCGATAATACCGATAGCTGGAATTGTGTGGGTTTTTACATTATTATGATGAAATGTGTTTCCCCTTCATTGATATAAAAAACATAAATACATTTTTAGAATCTTCTCTTTTCATTCCTATCATGTTGCGTTCAGTTGGGGTGATTCCGTGTTCGACTGCCATTTCTTGTAAACACAAAGGCGAATCGTGCATAAGCGAATTCGGTTTGTGTTATATACGATATCGTTCCCCTATTTATAAATCGTGTATGATCTAATTTGTGTAGTGTAAACACATGTTATACAAGGACTGACTGTACTGTATATGGGTAGCAGTAACCGAAGAGAAATGTACCAACTGGGTGGTACTACACTCAGGATAGTGGAGAATGAAAAGGAACTGGGAGTAATTGTGCAGTCAGATATGAAGTTTTCTGAGCAGTGCAAAAAGGCTGCAAGAGTAGCTCATGGTGCCGTGTCAATGATATACAGAAATTTTGCTAGCAGGGATAAGGAGGTGATCGTCCCCTTGTATAAGGCAATTGTCAGGCCACACCTTGAGTACTGTATACAGGTCTAGAGGCCTCATTTTAGGAAGGATGTAGAGTTGCTAGAACGAGTACAAAGAAGAGCAAAAAATTGATGAGAGAAACAAAGGGGTACTCTTACCAAGAAAGCATATGTGTACACCACAGCAAGGTCTCCCCACTTCTGAAACACCCTGTTTCCAAGCTTTATAATCCATACTTAATATAGTCTCTCGTCATATGAATGTTCCATTGATATTCACATGACACTAATGACCAATTCCTTTCAATCTCAATATGTTTCTTTAAATGCAGCCTTTCCATTAATTTTTATAAAGGAATTATAACACTTCTAGATTCAAAAGTATGGTAAATCAATGAAAAGACATTGTGCACCTTCTTCCACTGCATGCTAATCTTATTATTATTACATATCATTATTTCCTTACATTTATTCTGTGATCATTCTTTTCCAATTTAAATTTATGTCCGTGTGTGTGTGTGTGAGAGAGAGAGAGAGAGAGAGCGTGTGACCTGATGGAAAGATGTAACCAAAATTTAGATCAGCTAGTTCCTTCAAAAGGGTTAGAAAAAAAAAAAAAAAAAAAAAGAAAGGTAAACTGCAGCCATTATCAACTCACTGCAGGATAGAAGCCTCCTCAACAATTCATGCTAGGTGAACTTCAATCAGATCAGGTCACTACACAGATGCCCAATTTTCAGACATTGCAATTTACAGAATTTCAGTTTTTTCTTGGTAAGCATATCATTTTGTGTACCAAAAAAATAACCTTCTTGTTATTCTCTGCACCCCTTTCAACAGATCTATATCTTTCCTAAAGTAAGGTTTCCAAACCTGTATGTAATATTATAGATGTGGCCTACCCACTGCTCTATACAATGGGATCATTTCTGTCGCTTGATAATAAAGTTTTAAATGTTTCCACTGAACAAAGATCCTATCTGGTTTACTGTTTCGCTCTTCATATTTAATGAATAAAACTATTTGTTTCCTTTCTTTGCTTTAAGCTCAGATTCAATGGGCTCAAGTGGTTGGAGTCCCTATCATCTGAGAAAGAGTACAGATGCTACCAGCATTTAGTTCACCTAACCATTTATAAAAGGGTTAGGTGAACTTTAATCAGGGCAAGTCACCACACAGATGCCTAATTTTCAGATGCTGCAATTTACAGAATTTCAGTTATTTCTTGCTAAGTATATACTAGGTGGTAGATGACTCTCATCAACTAGTGCAATACCACCACTATGCTTATTGGAGGCTTGAAGTGGTAGAAGCCGTGTTTAGTCTCCAGAGCTAAGTTCCGGTCAACTCTTCCCCATTTCTTCCACCATGCAGTATTCCTGATGACTTTTGAGGTTATGATGAACATCATTGTGAATTCAATCTTCCTTACATTTCGAGGGTACAGCTCTAAAACGGTGTTCGCAGGTCGGCCACTAGTTAGTACACCGGACCGAACCTATTGGTAACTCTTTAGGAGGCTTCCGGATCAGCTAGTGCTAATCTTGCTACCTCTACTCTGCCAAATAGTGACTAGAGGGAGTCCGAGTAGAATGTATGCGGGGGTCATTGTTGAGGCCATGTTATGTCAAGGATCTGGGTATATTCTTACCACGTGTATGCCATATCCAAAAATTTAATTACTTCATACAGCATGTCCCACCCACTTTTTCTTACTATTGAATACACCATGAATTGTCAAACTAATAGAGTAAGCCTATCTGCGAAAAGATATAAACCTCCCAAACATTTCTTAGTTCATTTCACAAGTATACGTGATCTCAGTTCTAATCTCAATGATGTCCATTTCCACTTACAATCTGCCAAACCCCATGGACTTTTACTGATAGAATCTCAGTTATTGGTTTATTCAACCACTGCTCATCTCAGTTGCCCAAATTATTCACTGTATGATTCCTTTTGCCTCAACGGTGATAGTTGTGCATGAGTCATACCAATATTCCCTGTCAGAGACTTGATTTTGGCTTAAAATCTTTCTACCTCATTCTGTCAAATTGATCTGTTGTCTCTACCATTCCCAGCTCCACTAATCACTTGGAACTCTTTGACTTCCTCTCTTTGCAACTTGACTTTCTCCAGTCCAACTTTCCTAACAGTTAGGTAATTTTCCTTGGTGATTTTAATGTTCACAACGCCAGCTGGCTTCCGTTTTCTAGTCACACCGATCCAGCTGGTCAAGATGCTGAGGCTTTTGCAATTACTAATGACCTTGCACAGATTGTTCATTTACCTACAAAAATACCAGACAATCCTAACCATACAGCCAACACGCTTGATCTTTTTCTCACAAACAACCCTTCTAAGTACATGGTCGAAGTAAGTGGTCTTTTAGGCACCTCAGATCACAACTTGGTGATTGTTTCTTCTCCAATGGAGCCTTTATCTCATGGGTATTCTCAACCTCGTATTGTTTGGCATTATAAAAATGCAAAATGGGATGACCTGCAAGATTTCTTTTCTTCTTTCCCTTGGTCGGATTACTGTTTAAAAACTTCTGATGTCAACATTTGCTCAGATCATGTCAGTGAAATTATTCTTGTAGGAATGGAATCCTTTATTTCACACTCCACTTTCAAATCTCGTCCTTTACCTAAACCTTGCTTTTCCAATAAATGTGCTAAGGCTGTTCAAGAGAAGAATGTTACATATCATAATTGCTTGTTTCTAATTCTTCAGTTTCATTTTCTGCTCACACGAAAGTTCGCAACAATTGTAAAGTAGTTATTAATCAGTCCAAACTAGATTTTGAACTGGCTAAGTGTAGAAAACTTGATTCTTGCCCTAATGGTAACCAAGCATTCTGGTCTCTTGCCAAAGCTATTGGCCGCAACTTTTGCCCATCTCTGCTCACACCTCTGTCAAAACCACATGGTTCTGTTGTCACTTCAGCCAAGGATAAAGCTCACCTGCTAGCAACCTATTTTTCTTCCAACTCCTGTATTAATGATCTTGGTAAAACACCTCCTATCATTCCCAACATTCTCCATTCAATGCCTCCTGTGGTTTTCCGTAAAAAGGATGTCAGAAGGATTTTGACGAATCTTGATGCTAAGAAAGCTCCAGGTGCAGATGGCATTTCTCCACTTGTTCTCAAAACCTGTGCTCCTGAACTTACTCCTGTTCTTTGCCACCTTTTTTCACTTTCTTATTCCAAAGGTGTTTTTTCTTCTGCTTAGAAATTTGCTCATATCCAGCCAGTTCCTAAGAAGGGTGACAAATTCCTCCCATCCAACTATCGTCCCATTGCAATTCTACTCTTTCTAAAGTAATGGAGAAATCAATTAACCACCAACTCTTAAACTACCTAGAAACCTTCCGTCTGATCAACGATTGCCAGTATGGATTCTGTCAGTGTCGATCCACTGGTGATATTCTGGCTTATGTTACCCATTTATGGACAAATTCAATGGAATAGTTCGTTGAAACACAAGTAGTTGTTCTTGACATCTCAAAGACTTTCGATCGTGTTTGGCATAAAGGTCTTTTAAACAAGCTTCCATCTTATGGTTTGCTAACTGTTTTTTGTAATTGGTTATTCAGTTTTTTCTCTGATTGCTTACTGGGGGGTGATGGTAGATGGCTCTCTGTCTTCTCCACTAATGCTGGTGTCCCCCAAGGTTCAGTTCTTTCCCTCACTCTTTTCCTGGCGCCTCCGTAGCCAGGTGGGCAGGAGCAGCAGTGCGTAGCACACGCTTCTTGATTAGACAGGGGTTCGAGCCCGTGCCCACAAAATATGTAGGATGCGGAAAGGTCAGAGAATGATCACCGCATATCCCCGGAGCAATATGGCCTTAGTTGCTAATGCTCCTTAAAAAAAAAAAAAAAAAAACCTCTTTTCCTCTTATATATTAATAACCTTCTTCCACTGACTGGAAATCCTATCCATAGTTTTGCCGATGATAGCACATTGCATTCCGCTTTCCATTTTGAGAAACCTTGCCCTGCTCAATCAGCTTCAACTTCTCGAATATCCGCAACCAATTTCTTCAATGTCAATCTCCAGGTAATTCTCCAGTGGGGCAAAGACAACTTAGTTGATTTCAATCCTTCTAAAACTCAGTCTTGTCTTATATCTCGCAAAAAGGATTCTTCTGCTCCTATGCTTATCTTTGGTGACCCTCCGATTTCTAGGCAAAATGATATATCTCTTTTGGGGATTACCCTAACTTCTAATCTTTCTTGGCACAAGCACATTACAAATATTGCTTCCTCTGCATCTAAAAAACTTGATTTTCTCTTTCGCTATCAGTGTTACTTTTCTTCCAAACAGCTGTTCACTCTGTACAAATTGCAAAAACTGCCCTACCTTGGAATATTGTTCCCACATCTGGGGCAGTGCCCCCAAAACCTCTCTCAGGCTTCTAGATTACATTCAGAATAGGGCAGTTAGGTTAATTAATGACTCATCTCTAACTGAGTCTCTCCACTCGCTGTCTCTTGGATGTACTGTTTCTGATGCATGCCTTTTCTACAGATACTTCTATGGGCACTGTTCTTCTGAATTGGCTTCCATAATTTCCGCTCTCTCTCTTTCAAAACAGTCCGAACATGTGCTACCACTAGCCAACATCCATTTACTGTCCAACTTCAAACTCACAGAACCAACTTTTCATCTTCCTCATTTATTCATTCACCTGCCGTTTTCTGGAACAACTTTTTCATACGTATTTCCTGAAAATTACAGTCTACAGAAGTTCAAGTCTAATGTCAATAAATATCTTCTTTCATCTTCTCAACCTCCAACCCAAGCATGGTACTAAGTACTATAGGTTCTTATACCTCTTCGTGTTTGGGGTTTTCATAGAAAAAAAATATCCTTTTATACCCCAATAATCTTGTTATTCTCTGTAGCCTTTCCAACAGATCTATTTCTTTCCTAAAATGAGGTTTCCAAACCTGTATGTAGTATTCTAGATGTGGCTTAATCATTGCGTTATACAATGGAATCACCACTGTTTCTGATAACTAAGTTCAAATGTTTTCATCGAACAAAGATCCCATCTTGTTTATTTTTCATATTTCATATTTTTCATATTTCTGGTTTATTTTTCATATTTCCTCTTCATATTTAAAGAATAAAACTTTGTTCTTATTCTTGACTTTAAACTCAGATTCATTGCAGTGTATCATAAAAAGTACAACAACAAAAAATATCATTTTTAAGAAATAAACAATCTTTGAATATTTACTTATTTCCTTCCTGATCAATTAAAAAACGATAAAGTGCAGTTCTGAAATAATCAACTAATTAAAAAACTTTAATGTTCATGTTATTCTAATGAATACCAGATATCACAGATCAAGCTAGTCTTTGTCTCATTCGTTCAAACAAGATTCATTCCATAAAATAATTCTGTAAATGGTTTAGCATCTGTACTAAGAATCCATCATACTGTACCTTTGTCAAAAGGTGTGCCAATCCCCGAAAGGTTCAGACCATGGAAATTGAAAAACAGAGATCTGCCAGTTCAACATCACAGTGTAGACATCTCTGTAAAATACTAGTTGCCAACCTGACTTTCTTAGTTGCCACGGCAGCCACTTTTATCGAGTGCTGATGCAATTAAATAATTTATGCTCCAATATTATGCTCACTCTTTATTTTTTATTCTGCCCATTCAAGAGAAAAAATGCACAATGATTTGAAGTGGTCATGCAACTTTTGATAAACCAAAGCTAACTAAACTTATTTCTCACAATTTAATTCTTTCGTGCAAAGGTGAAAATAAATTTTAAATTTTAGCACTCAGAAAAACATATAATGATTTTAAGTTCATAACATGAAACAGAAAATAGCTATAATCAGCTTACCTTGACTTCTATGATAACCGCCAAATATTTGATTTATAACAGTAGTCTCCTTGATAGCTGCATCTAACTTTCTAACAATAATTTATATATTAGTATAAAATACATCCAAAAAATTCTATAACATTAATTACAGTAATATTAATTTTAAGTTTAATTACAACTGAAACAAAAGTCACTGATGTAGCTAAATATGACTAGTCAGTATTTAAATTAGAATATATTTCAATAATCTGTTTTCAAAATGCTAAAAATTATTAACAGAATCCTCCTTTTTAATCAAAAATTTCAATAGCAATGTACACAAAATATACTGTCGGTGCTAGAACTTTTGAGAAAAAATATTTCTTGTCTCTTAAAGTTCTGGCACTGACTGTATAGCATAGAATAAATATACTTATGGACTAATGGCATTTATTTCCTTAAAAACAACCTTTCCTTGTGTTGCTGTACGGTTTCTAGGATTGGTGGAGGTTCATCTTGTCACCATCATAAGTTATGGCCACTCAAATGATCAAAATATCCATATAGCATTGACCTTTCAGTGCTATATGGATGTTTTAATCAGTTTCAGTTGTGGGAACTGAAGGCCAGCAGGAACGATGCGGTGAATAACAAGCAGGTGGTAACCTGAATTGCTTTTGTGCCACAACCTGCTGGATGAATGTGGCTGCACGCAGCGATGATTATTAGGAGGAGGAGCATTTCTGGTGCCCACTACTTTAGGATAGTAATGAAAGATGTTTATGCATGGATATAACCAAGTGCTTTTATATAATAAATTGTGATTTATTATTAATTGTGATAGATGATTCCAACTTCAAACTATCCAGTCATGTCAATTGCCATAATTGTATTTATTGCTATATTGAGAATCCCCATATTAAAATAAAGATGCAACTGAGCCTGCTAAGTATGAATCTGGGTTGGTATTTTGAGTGTTAGTGTACCGGGGTATTATTACTTTTTTTTGAAAGGAACAATAACAAACCTACCTGGTGTGAGAATGCATCATGAAACTTTTGATTAACTGTTATTTTCATGATGGTGTTCCACCTCATTTTGTAATTGTCAGTGCCTGTATATTGCAACTGATAGTAGTGATCTGGAGACATGAGTCTATTGAAATTTACTGCGGTCATCTGACTTTATCCCTACTAGACTTTTTCTAATGGGGGTATTATTAAGGATTCAGTTTACACAAAAAAAAAAAAAAATAATAAATAAATAACAACAGGACCTAAGCTTTTTATTCCAAGAAATTGATAAGGAACTTTGCAAAATAGTTTGTGCAAGAGTTCCACAGCATTCCTATGTACTTTTTACAATTTTGTCTCTGATGGAATGCCATTAGCCATTAAATCAAAGAAATAATCATGTGTAGCCTAAAATTCTGCATTATTGCAAATCTGTACCTACATAGCTATTATCTCGTAACTACAACTGACCTTAACAGAGGAATATCCAACCTATGACCAGCATGCACTTCACACTGTGTGGCCATGTGGGCAGTATTCATGTCATGATATAGTTTCACATTGACTTTTAAATATATCTGTTTTTAACAATATTTGATTTTCTATATTGCTTTCTTATGTTTATTAATCTTTCTCAGAATTTAGTAGTATTATTATAAGCATATAATAATAACAGTGCAATGATAATTATTAATATTATAGTAAGTATTGGTAGATTTCAGAATTATGTACTTATTTAATTATCTGTTTCAGAATTTTATCTGTTTTCGCCCCTTGCCACCCCTGCCTTAATATAAACACACTACATAACTTTATGCACTTTATTATTTTATTTCATTACATTTTATATAATTCACAGAATCCAAAATAGAAGCCACTTCTGCCCCTTCAGCTCTATGTTCATTTTCATACAAGTATTGCATTGTGCAACAACATGTAATGCTCACCGTTCTTCTACATAATGAGAAAAGCTTCTTCATTTCATTATTTCTCTGCTTGGAAATAGTAAATGTTTCACTTTTTTGTTTGTATATATATCATTTTGGAATAATCTTCAAATATGATTCTCTGTTGGGTCAACCATAATTAATTCTTCAAATAGGCCTCTCGGGTTGGAAAAGTTCTGACTCGCTGCAATGCAACACACAAACCATCTATGACTGAAACTTTATTAAATAATAATAAAATAAGACGGAATAAAATTTGTTGTAAAAATAAAAAACACTGACTCTCAAGTAAAAAGCAATAAAATTATAGATAAAATTAAAATATGCAAAATTAAAAGCGATAAAAACAACTGTAGCTTTCAAAGGCAACAGCCTCCTTTGTTAACAGTAAAACTTAACTGCCATACCACATCCTTAAATAATATCAGCAGGATCATGGCTCGCAGCATGTGTTACCATAGGAGCATGGCTTGAGAGCTTGTGGATTTGTTCTTTGGAACATAATACCATCAACAGAGATAGGGGAGTCGATATTCATCCCCTCTTTGAAACCGTAATTCTTGGACGGGATAAACGGTTTCATCTGGCATGCTCTCGAGCCATTTTTGGTCCCCATGCACATGTGGAGGATAATGACCATGCTTCTATGGTAACACGTGCTGCAAGCCATGATCTTGATGATGTTATTTAAGGATGTATCATGACAGTTAAGTTTTACTGTGAACAACGGAGGCAGTCGCCTTTGAAAGCTACAGTTGTTTTTATCACTTTTAATTTTGTATATTTTAATTTCATATACAGTTGTGCCCCCATATCCGCTGATTCAGTTACCCATGGTTAACCACGGAAAAAAAAAAAAAAAGAAAAAACTTAACAAGTACTAATCGTGTGTCCAATATGATGCTTCCCTTTATTTTTTACAATGTTGTGTATGGCTTGGTCATCAACATTATAATGGTTCTTTAGAGATTTAACAGATGCACCATTTTCAAACTTTTGAATAATTTCAAGTTTTTGTTTAAGTTGAAAGCACAACTCTTGCGTTTGCCCATCATTTTCATGATTTCTTAACAAAAAAAAAAAAAAAAAAAATCTGTCATCCCTGACCCACAAATAACGAAACAAAATTTGTCCTTTTCAGTGCGATGGAACACAACAATCGACGCGACACACTAAATCAAACTAAACATTTGATCTTTTTCTTTTTTTTTTTTTTGTTTTGAGGGGTAGGTGTGAAGACAGCGGGGATTGCAAGATAATAGGTACACTAATCTCCCAATGATGACTTATAACATCGGTTCTTGTTGCTTATTTATGACTTGCAAAATATCTGTTTATACCTATTCTAGTTATTACTTGAATTTTATGATTTCTGGTTGATTTTTTTTTTTTTTTTTAAATTTGGAGTCTTGAAGTGTCCCGGTTAATCCAATCTCGTTAATTCGAGAGTCTGCTGTACTTTTAGTAATGTCTTACTGCTGTACACACAGTAACACATTACCAACATATTTAATGTTGGTAATGTCTTACTGTGTGTTTAATTTATCAATTAAACTTTATTATATTATTATTATTAGCCATATAGTACAAGGAAGCCTGAGGCTTATGCTGCACCAGCCAAAAAAAAAATTCCCGAGTCACAAGCAGAAAGGAATCACCAAGAAAGAGAACGATAATGATATCCAGCTCAGGACCCTGGATTTGCCAAGCCCATACTCACCAGATGTGAGCCCCTGGGGTTATCTATGTATGTTCAAGAAAATCATGTTATATCTGCAATTTCAGCAATCCACAGTAGGTCTTGGAATGTATCCCCTGCGGATACGGGGGTCTTACTGTATTTTAATTTTGTATATTTTAATTTCATATATCATTTTACTGCTTTTAACTTTACAGTCAGTGTGTTTTATTTTTATAACAGATTTTATCCTGTCTTATTTTATTATTATTTTAATAAAGTTTCAGGTGTATTACATTGCATTTATTATGAGTCAACCATAATTAGTATGCAAACAATAATATTATAACTATGTAGTATTCACTTGGCTTAACCACGAAATCTAAATTAAAAATTTAACCTTTAAAGTATGTATTATTGCCTACATAATGATTATTATAGGAACAGGGAACCTTGCATATTGCAATCTTTTCTTTTGGTCTTGATGGGTTGACCCTTAAAAAGCATTGAGATTACACAGTATACAGCAATATGTCTTATACATTAATAAGACATATTGGAGCAGAATGGTATTAAGGGTAAGTTGCTACAATGGATAAAAGGATGGTTAAGTGCTAGAAGACAGAGGGTGGTAATCAATGGGTGCTGCTCTTCTTGGACTAATGTTATTAGTGGAGTCCCACAGGGTTCAGTGTTAGGTCCACTGTTGTTTTGTATATTTATCAATGATATTGATGAAGGTATATCAGGCTTAATGTCGAAGTTTGCAGATGATACAAAGGTTGGCAGGGTTGTTAATGACAGTAATGGCAGTGTGCTACTGCAACAGGATCTAGATAATTTGGGCATATGGGCTAAGAAGTGGCAACTGAAGTTTAACCTTGACAAATGCAAAGTACTACATATGGGTAGAAGTAACCCCAGAGAAACGTACCAACTGTGTGGTACTACACTTAAGGTGGTAGAAAATGAAAAAGACCTGGGAGTAATTGTGCAGGCAGGTATGAAGTTTTCTGAGTAATGCAGACAGGCTGCCAGGGCAGGTCATGGGGTTTTGTCAATGATATATAGGAATTTTGCTAGCAGGGAAAAGGAGGTGATTATCCCTCTGTATAAGGCAGTGGTCAGGCCACACCTTGAGTACTGCATACAGGTCTGGAGGCCTCATTTTAGAAAGGATGTAGATTTACTTGAGCGTGTACAGAGAAGGGCAACAAGATTGGTGAGGGGAATGAAGGGATCCTCTTACCAAGAGAGGCTTAAGTTCTGCAAATTGCAGTGGCTGGAGACTAGGCACCTGCGCGGTAATCTGATTGAGGTATATAAGGCCTCGAATGGGTTGAGCACGCTGAATTCTGATGGGATCCTTCCACTTGTTCAGATTACGAACCTAAGGGGGCATAAATTCAAATTAAGAAAAGACAGATGTAGAATAGATGTGCGGAAATTTGCCTTTAGCCAGCAGGTGGTTAATTGCTGGAACAAACTTCCATCTGACGTTGTGGAAGTTGATAGGTTGAATAAATTTAAGGAGGAACTGGACAGGCATTTGGAGGGAATGGTGTGATTTTTTTTTTTTTGGCTGATGCTGCATAAGCTCATACATTTGCTTTCTTGCATCACATGCCTCTACTACTACTACTACTATATAGATATTACACAATTTAAACATTAATACTGTTATATGTATATATTTTAAGTTTAATTATAATTATTTGTGTACTTTGTAGCTTCACTTGGATATATCATTTTCATACAGATGTTCTCTTCCAACCTCTATAGAGATAACAAATATATAAGTGTGTGTGTGTGTGGGTACAGTACTGGATCCCTTAGATCCTGTGAGGCTTTGTGGTTTTTGGGAATTTCTTATCAAAAGAAATTTTGATAAGAAATTCCTTATCAAAATTTCTTTTGGTAAAAGGTCCTTATCAAAATAAATTACAACACATGCAAAATAAATAATTAAAGATCTTATATTAAAATTTGCTTATGCAGAATTTGAATATCGGGAGTACAATGTATACTGAAAGAACAGACAGGAGAGGAGGGGGGGTTATGCTTTAGTTAAGAAGCACAAATCTAAAGCAGTGCATCCAGTTAACATGGGTGACTAGTGTAGTGTTGAGTCAATTTTGTGTGACATAAGCATTGGGAAAGCAAAATTTGGGAAAATTGGGAAAGCAAAATGAGAGGAGTGTGTTATAGACCGAATGACTTTAATGAATACAACAACCAAATGTACAGAGAAATAGAGTGAGCCAGTAAATCAGAATGTCTTATAATGGGGAATTTAACTTTTCAGATATTGACTGGAACTTGTAGATTAGTTGCTCAAACAATATCAAGATTTTTGTGGATTTATTGGATGACTGATTTCTACATCAGCATGTTAGAGAGGCAACAAGAGAGAGAAATATTCTTGATCTTGATTTGGAATTTACTTAAAGATGTAATTACCATCAAGGGTAAATGGAGGATTTTTGATTTTCTAAAGGTGGCAACAGTGGTGTCAGACAGTTTTTAAATTCTATATAGTGGGACCAACTGATGGTGCTATTAACAGCAAATTCTAAATGGGAAGCATTCAAGGAATTAATTATAAAAGTTATTAAGCTTTTCATATCAACTAAGAAAAACTCTTCAAGGTATAGGCCTAAATGGCAGGGAAGAAAAGTGCATGAAATGCATATAAATTATATTGGGTGAAGAAGCTTATGGTAGATACAAAGGGTACTAGGAAAGTTTTGCAATATGATGCAACAATGAATCACAGGAAGCTGCTTGTTGTTGCATGTTGAGACATGTTCATACGTGCATAGTAGCCGCCGCGCCAAGTCGATGGGCTCAGTTATTCATTAGTAGTGAGAGTGTAAAGTGCTTGCGATGGCATCGTGGTCACGAAATGAGATAAGGACAGTTTTGCGGTATAATTTCGTGCGTGGTTTAACCATAGACCAGTGCTTAGAAGAAATGACTCTTGCACTAGATGGTGATTGTCCACATCGTACAATGATATTCAGGTGGTATAGAGAATTCCAAAGGGGAAATTTCACTCTGGAGGATTCTGAGAGGCCGGGAAGGCCACGAACATCAGTTACGGAGGAAAACATTACTGCTGTGAGGAAAATGCTTGACAAAAACAGAAGAGTGACCTACCAACAGATAGAGGATACTTTGGGCCTAAATGCACCAGCAATTCCTTCGATTCTGCAAGATCATTTGCACATGAAGAAACTTTGTTCTCTCTGGGTGCCGCATCAACTGACTGAAGAGCAGATGACACGACGTGTGACTTGGTGCCGGGAGATGTTAAAAAAGTTTGATAAGGGACAATCTCGGTATGTGAACAACATCGTGACAGGTGACGAGACTTGGCTGTACTATTACGATCTGCCGACCAAGGCTCAAAACAAAGTTTGGATCTTTGATGATGACGACACACCCGTAATTGTCAGAAAATCCCGATCTGTAAAGAAGAAAATGATAGCTGTATTTTTCAAATCGAGTGGAATTGTGGAACGTGTCGTTTGGACACGCAGAAGACAGTCACAGCTAAGTGGTATACTGAATAATGCCTGCCTAAAGTCATTGGATCTATGAAGAACCTGCGGCCAAAGTCAAGAATGGACACCTGGTACCTCCATCACGATAATGCTCCAGCTCACCGCGCCAAAGCCTGCACCGAATATTTGACCACGACAGGACTGAAACTTCTCGAGCACCCTCCCTACAGTCCAGACCTTGCTCCCTGCGATTTTGCACTGTTCCCGCATGTGAAAATGAAGCTAAAAGGGAGGCGGTTTTCCAGTGATGAGGACCTTCTACGGGCTTGGGACAACGAGTGTGCTTTACTCCCTAGCGAAACTTGGCAGAACTGGTTTAAAGATTGGTTTCGGAGGATGGAGAGGTGTATTGAATGTAGAGGAAATTACTTTGAAAAAATTAAATAAACAAAGCTGTATTGCAAAACTTTCCTAGTACCCTTTGTATAGGTTAGTCTGTAATCAACTCACAAATGAGGTCAGACAAGAAAAGGCAGATTAATCTTTGGCAAAGAATGCAAAAAAAAAAAAAAAAACCAGCAGCAAAAATTTATATAAACACTAGAAGGAAGGGGATGAATCAAATTGGTACCTCAATATTTATGATTTGACTTGATGATCCTGTTCAGGTTGCTGACAAACTGAATGAGTATATTGCATCTTATATTGGATAAAGGGGTGGTTGAGGGGGAGAAGACAGAGAGTGGTAATCAATGGACACTGCTCATCGTGGACTAATGTTATTAGTGGAGTCCCTCAGGGCTCAGTGTTGGGTCCATTATTGTTTTTTGTATTTTTAAATGATATTGATGATGGTATATCAAGCTTAATGTCCAAGTTTGCAGACGATACAAAGGTTGGCAGGGTTGTCAAGAACACTACTGACACTATGCTGCTGCAACAGGATCTGGAAAGGTTGAGCAGATGGGCTGAGAGGTGGCAAATGAAGTTTAACATTGACAAATGCAAAGTACTACACATGAGAAACAGCAGCCCCAGAGCATCGTATCAACTCTGTGGTACTACACTGACAGTGGTAGAGAATGAAAGGGACTTGGGGGTTGTTGTGCAGGCAGATATGAAGTGCAGACGGGCTGCAAGAGTAGCTCATGGAGTATTGTCAATGATATACAGGAATTTTTCCAGCAGGGATAAGGAGGTCATTATTCCCTTGTATACGGCAATGGTCAGGCCACACCTAGAGTACTGTATACAGGTCTGGAGGCCTCATTTCAAGAAGGATGTAGAGCTGCTGGAACGAGTACAGAGAAAGGCAACAAGATTAGTGAATGGAACAAAGGGGTGCTCTTACGAAGAAAGGCTTAAGTTTTGCAAATTACAGTGTCTGGAGACTAGGCACTAGCGAGGTGATCTGATAGAGGTGTATAAAGCCTTGAATGGTTTGAGCATGCTCAATGCTGATGGGAGTCTTCCTCTAGCTCAGAATAATCACCTAAGAGGGCATAAATTCAAATTGAGGAAAGACAGATGTAGGATAGACGTGCGGAAATTTGCCTTTAGCCAGCGGGTGGTTGGTTGGTGGAACAGACTTCCATCCCTTGTCGTGGAGGTTGATAGCCTAAATAAGTTTAAGGCTCAGCTGGACAGGTATTTTGAACGAACAGAGGGGTGAAGTGGAAGTGGGTTTTTTTTTTTTCTTTTGGCTGATGCTGCATAAGCTTGCTTTCTTGCATCAAATTCCTCTACTAATGCTAATGCTAATCTACATTCACATATAAGGAAATCATTAGGGAAGGGATTGCCAAATCTTTATCAAGCTCTAACAGGGAGCTAAATGATTTTGTAATAACTTAGAGAAAAGTGGAAGAGAAATTGTTGAAGTTAAACACAAGAAAAGTACCTGGGGTGGATGGGATCGATGCAGTTATATTAAGGGAGGCAAAAAAGGAAGTAAGCAAATCCTTATCCATAATTAAGAGAGCATCCTTGGATTCAGGGGAGGTCCCAATGGACTGGAGATGTGCAAATGTATTCCCAATTCACAAAAGAGGGGATCAACGGGTGACACGAGTAATTACAGACCTGTTAGTTTTAAATCTGTTCCAAGGAAAATAACATCACTGGTAAAAGAAGTAATGCAGGATCATTTAAACAAGGCTGCAATTGTACTTCAGACACAGCATGGGTTTGTTAAGAGGAAATCTTGTCTGACCAATTTGTTTGGATACTATGACGTGGTCACAAAGGAATTGGATGCAAGAAATAATTTTGATATCATATACTTGGAATTCAGGAAAGCTTTTGTTACTGTTGCTCGTAATAGACTGCTGTACAAATTGGAGCAGTGTGGCATTAAGAACAAGTTACTGCTATGGATAAAGGGATGGTTGAGTGGAAGAAGACAGAGTTGTTATCAATGGATGCTACTCTTCATGGACTAATGTTATCAGTGGAGTTCCCCAGGGTTCGGTGCCAGGCCCACTGTTGTTTATCATATTTATTAATGATATTGATGAAGGTATATCAGGTTTAATGATATTGATGAAGGTATATCAGGTTTAATGATATTGATGAAGGTATATCAGACGATACGAAGTTGGCAGGATTGTTAATGACAGTATGCTGCTGCAAGAGGATCTAGAAAAGTTGGGCAGATGGGCTGAGAGGTGGCAACTGAAGTTTAACATTGACAAATGCAAAGTGCTGTACATAGGTAGCAGTAATCTGGGATTAATGTACCAACTGTGTGGTACTACACTCAGGGTAACGGAAAATGAAAAAGACCTGGGGGTAATTGTGCAGTCATATATGAAGTTCTCTGACAGTGCTGGTAGGCTGCCAGGAACAGCACATAGGGTTTTATCAATGATATACAGGAAGTTTGCTAGCAGGGATAACAAGGTGATTATTCCATTGTCCCAATGGTCAGGCCACATCTTGAGTACTGCATATAGGTCTGGAAGCCTCATTTTAGGAAGGATGTAGAGCTGCTGGAGCAGGCAGAGAAGGGAAATGAGATTAGTGAAGGGAACAAAGGGCTGCTGTCCCCCCCCCCAGAAAGGCTTCAGATCTGCAAACTGAGTGGGAGACTAGGCACTATGCGCCTGGAGAATAAGCTCCTGCAAGGTGATCTGATTGACATGTTTAGGGCATTGGATTGTGGAAGCATGATTGCCAAACAGATGTGTGGAAAATTGCCTTTAGCCAGCAGTTGGTTGATTGGTAGAACAAACTTCCGAACAAACGAAAATAAATTAAAGGAAAAACTGGACAAATTTTTGAAGTGAATGGATGGGTGAAATAAGAAGTGTTTTTTTTTGGCCGATGCTGTATAAGCTTTCTTTCTGGCATCATTTTCTACCACATGTTGGTAAATACAAATTTTATTACCAGTATAATCAAATTTTATCTCAACTGACCAAACAGCAGTATATAAAAATAAAAATACTTTATTTCCAAAAATAAAATCCTAGAAATTAAGTACTGTAATGATAAATGTTTAAAAAATATAATATATATTATTAATATATAGTAGGGGCTACGCCTAGGGCTCACAATACTGGCCAAAATCTTAATACCGGTATTTCGGTATTTTTAATTTAAGAAACCGGTATTCCAAAAAAAAATAATTTTTCGCAATAAATTTTGATGACAATTAGGTGCAATAAAGTAAGGAAAAAACAAGTAATTACTTGACTTCACATTTTAAATCAAACTTTTATTACAATCATAAATATTCTAGCAAAAAATTAAGTTATTCTAAAAACAAAAAAGCATCCACATTACCTGTCCGAATTAAGTGAGCTCTTAAGAAACTCAATAGTGTGTTATTGTTTAACCTGGATCTAATTTTGGTACATATTTAATTAGCGGCAGAAAACGTCCTTTTGGATTCTGTGCTGGTTGGTACTTTGTACTGATATAGTCGTAGGAGTTGCAGTTTATCCCCTCCCCCCTTCTTATTCCCTCATCTTCAAAAAATCTTATTTCCTTTTTATCAAAAATAAAAAAATATTTCCTTTTTGACTTTTTAAGGCACTATATCCGTATTAATGAAAGAAACGGACTAATGGTTAAGCTTGGTGAGGACACCAAATCTAAGTTGTGTTGGGGGGGGGATTTATTTATTAATTTTTATTTCCCTGTACCTTAGTATTGCCATCAGTGGCCATTGTTATGATTTTTGTACAGCAGCTCCTCTCAAGCACTACGCCCCACAAGCTACCTCACTGCATTAAAAAATGAGAATTTACAGGAGCTGAGGGATATCCCCCCCAACATGAGTTTATATATTATGTATAATATATATATTATATGTGAGCTATCAGTTTCTCAAGAGCAATCACACAAATATAAAACAAAAGCCATTTATCATACAAATCTACTTATAATTGCTTGCACCTTCATGATGGTGGGACTGTTAGTACTCCTGGGTATAACCTCCATGCACAAGTACATGGTGGATGACCACCCAGGTGTGAACCAACATAAGCAGGTGTGGTGCCCACACCACATGGAGGAATGCTGCCCCTCTATGTTACTAGGCAGTACTAGGTGGTAGATGACTCTCATCAACCGGTGAAATACCACCACTTTGCTTATTGGATGCTTGAAGTGGTGGAACCCATGTTTAGTCTCTAGAGCTAAGTTCCAGTCAACCCTTCCCTATCTCTTCCATCATGCAGTATGATTGATGACTTTTAAGGTTATGATGAACGTCGTGGCGAGATCCAATATTCCTTACATTTCGAGGGCACAGCTCTAAAACGGTGTTCGCAGGCTGGCCGCTAGTTAGTACACCGAACCGAACCTATTGGTAACACTCTAGGAGGCTTCCGGATCAGCTAGTGTATAATCTTGCAACCTCTACTCTGCCAGATAGTGACTGGAGGGAGTCCAAGTAGTGTGTATGCGGGGAGCATTGTCGAGGACACGTTATGTCAAGGATCTGGGTATATTCTTACCACGTGTACGCCATATCCAAAAATTTCATTACTTCATACAGCATGTCCCACCCACTTTTTCTTACTATTGAATACACCATGAATTGTCAAAATAATAGAGCAAGCTTATTTGCAAAAAGATCTAAACCTCCCAAGCACTTCCTAATTCATTTCACAAATATACGTGGTCTCAATTCTAATCTCAACGATGTCCATTTCCACTTGCAGTCTGCCAAACCCCATGTACTTTTTCTGACAGAATCTCAGTTATTGGTTTATTCAACCACTGCTCATCTCAGATGCCCAAATTATTCGCTGTATGATTCCTTTCGCCTCAAAGGTGGTACTTGTGCATATGTCCGTTCTGATATTCCCTGTCAGAGACTTGGCAATTTGGAATCTCCTCTCTCCTCTCTTTGATCTTCTCTGGCTTAAAATCTCTATACCTCATTGTGTCAAATTCATCTGTTGTCTCTACCGTTCTCCCAACTCCACTAATCACTTGGAGCTCTTTGACTTCCTCTCTTTGCAACTTGACTTTCTCCAGTCCAACTTTCCTAACAGTGAGGTAATTTTCCTTGGTGATTTTAATGTTCACAACTCCAGATGGCTTCCGTTTTCTAGTCACACCGACCCAGCAGGTCGAGATGCTGAGGCTTTTGCAATTACTAATGACCTAGCACAGATTGTTCATTTACCTACAAGAATTCCGGACAATCCTAATCATACAGCCAATACCCTTGATCTTTTTCTCACAAACAACCCTTCTAAGTACACAGTTGAAGTGAGAGGTCCTTTAGGCACTTCAGATCACAACTTGGTGATTGTCTCTTCTCCAATGGAACCTTTATCTCATGGCTATTCCCAACCTCGTGTTGTTTGGCATTACAAGAATGCAAAATGGGATGACCTGCGAGACTTCTTTTCTTCTTTTCCTTGGTCGGATTACTGTTTCAAAACTTCTGATGTCAACGTTTGTTCAGATCGTGTCAGTGAAATTATTCTTGCAGCAATGGAATCCTTTATCCCACACTCCACTTTAAAATCTCGTGCTTCATCTAAACCTTGGTTTTCCAATAAATGTGCTAAGGCTGTTCAAGAGAAGAATGTTGCATATCGTAATTGGCTTGTTTCTAATTCTTCAGTTTCATTTTCTGCCTACACCAAAGCTCGCAACAATTGTAAAGCAGTTATTAATCAGTCCAAACTAGAGTTTGAACAGGCTAAGAGTAGAAAACTTGCTTCTTGCCCTAATGGTAGCCGAGCATTCTTGTCTCTTGCCAAAGCTATTGGCCCCAACTTTTGCCCATCTCTGCTCCCACCTCTGTCCAAACCAGATGGTTCTGTTGTCAATTCAGCCAAGGATAAAGCTGACCTGCTAGCATCCCATTTTTCTTCCAGCTCATGTATTAATGATCTTGGTAAAACACCTTCCACCATTCCCAACACACTCCATTCAATGCCTCCTGTGGTCTTCCGTCAAAAGGATATCTGAAGGATTTTGATGAATCTCGATGCAAAGAAAGCTCCAGTTCCTGATGGTATTTCTCCACTTGTTCTCAAAATCTGTGCTCCTGAACGTATTCCTATTCTTTGCCGCCTTTTTTCACTTTCTTATTCCAAAGGTGTTTTTCCTTCTGCTTGGAAATTTGCTCATATCCAGCGAGTTCCTAAAAAGGGTGACAAATCCCTCCCATCCAATTATCATCCCATTGCAATTACTTGTACTCTTTCTAAAGTAATGGAGAAATCAATTAACCGCCAACTCTTAAACTACCTAGAAACCTTCCATCTGATCAACGATCGCCAGTATGGATTCCGTCAGTGTCGATCCACTGGTGATATTCTGGCTTATGTTACCCATTCATGGACTAATTCAATGGAAAGGTTCAGTGAAACACAGGTAGTTGCTCTTGACATCTCAAAGGCTTTTGATCGTGTTTGGCATAAAGGTCTTCTAAACAAGCTTCCATCTTATGGTTTGCCAACTGTTTTTAGTAATTGGTTATCCAGTTTTCTCTCTAATCGCTCATTGAGGGTGATGGTAGATGGCTCTCTGTCTTCTAACTTCTCCACTAATGCCGGTGTCCTCCAAGGTTCAGTTCTTTCCCCCACTCTTTTTCCTCTTGTATATTAATGACCTTCTTCCATTAACTGGAAATCCAATCCATAGTTTTGCCGATGATAGCACATTGCATTCCACTTTCCATTTTGAGAAACCTTGTCCTGCTCGATCAGCTTCAACTTCTCGAAAATCTGCTACCAATTCCTTAAATGCCGATCTCCAGGTAAAGATACCAACTTTAAATTTGTTCATACCACGTCTAGTAACTCCTTAGTTTTGAAACCATACTTATGACAGTGAAATTGAATGTCTATTAATTGAGATTGCAGCAATTTACACCCCACCCCCCCAATACCACAGACGATGCTACAGACTGGATAATGAGTAAATTACATCCCTTCGCTGCTCATCTACTCTGCGGTGATTTTAACCTTCCACTACATATGAGCACTCTTCTACGACAACTAATAAACAAATCTCTTGCCACTAAATATTACAATAGTCAATGATGAGACAACTAGAGGCACTTCATCTCGACCTGATTCTTTGTTCGGGTGTTTACAGAGTCGACATTCCACAAGAAACCTCCTTCATACAACCCCAGGGGCTCACTACTGGTGACTATGGGCTTGGAAACCCAGGGTCCTGAGCTGGATATCATCATTCTTTTCTTCTTTGGCGATTCCCTTTTATTGTCTATGCCTGACTAAAATAGCAATAATACTGTGCGGAAGAAGATCATAATTTCTCCAACCTTTCTTGATTCCAATAAGTATTTAGAGGCAGCACAGTGTATTCCATGGTATGTGCTAAAAGGATGTGACCCAATCCTTGCAGTTAATCTCATCACGAGATGAATATATATACAATCACTCTCTAAGCATCAGACTAAACTGTTTACATTTCCCTGAGGACCAGGTAAACCAAAGATTTATTGTAGTTTTGACAATAAGCAGTCCCTTTATATGCAGTGGAAAATCTCTGGTGTCACTCAAGATAGGATCCTGTATTCCAGAGCAAGAGCTATTTTCAACCAACCAAGGCATCAGCCATAAAGAAATACAAAGAATTTATCTTGTCTAAGGAAAAAGCCCCATACTCTATCACTGTCTACCAGACACAGCATGTTTAATTCAAAAATACTGATGCAGATAATTGGTTGGACTACATTCCAAATTCATATGCCAGATTCCAAACCAATACCACTCCTGTAGTATTATCTCTCTAACACTCTGATTTTTCTCCTATTAATGACCCTCTATCATTTCTATCACCAGAGAGCAACTTATAAATGCAATAAATTCCATCTGGCCATCAATTACAACAGGCCAAGATAAGATACCACATTTTATCATTAAACGCCTTACATCCTAAGTCATTGCTCTCAATCTACAACTGTCCTCTTCACATGAGTATTCTTTGCCCAATGGAATGAATATTCTGTGGTCTCACTACCAAAAGTTCAAGTGCCAACAAGCTCAAAAGGTTTCAGACCTATTTCAACCAGAAAAGGCACTTGCTTCAGGATTAAGCCAGCAGCTCCTGCCTCAGAAAGAGAAACAGTTCCAGTTTGCAGTCAGATATAAATCAACCATAACAAACCTCATGGTAGCACAGACATCCATCCTTCACACCTTAAACGAAATCTGAATTAGCAATTGTGTATGCTAATATTGAAGCTGCTTTTGACAGCCTAGATATCACAGCCCTTCTCAACCTTCTGAAATATTTCTTCAGGATTAATGCGATCTACTGGCTTTCTTCACCTCCTTATTGAAGACTAGAAGTGTCCACTTCACAATGAAGTCCCACTATACCCAGAAGATCAGTGCTGGAGTACCACCACAGGATGGAGTTCTTTCTGCCTCCTGTTTTCAGCTATACTTATCCCTTTTAAGTGTAACCATGATGATGCAATAATATATGCCAATGATATAAAGCTATTTACTTTAATCCCACATACAACAAATCCAATGGTAATTCGGGTTAAATCTTAACCCAAATAAAGCTGCAATAATGATTTATTCAATCAAATAGCGATCAACAGTGATTCAACCATCAGTTTGTCACACTCTTATCCCAGTTGTTACTAGCCATAAGGACTCTGGCATCTATTTTGATCTGAAGCTGAGATTTGATACTATTATTATTAGCCATGTAGTACAAGGAAGCTTGAGGCTTATGCTGTAGCAGCCAAAAGAAATTTCTGAGTAACCCTGTGAGAGAGAGAGAGAGAGAGAGAGAGAGAGAGAGAGAGAGAGAGAGAGAGAGAGAGAGAGAGAGAGAGAGAGATCACCAATAAAGAGAAGAATGATGATATCCAGTTCAGGACCCTGGGTGTGCCAAGCCTATACTCACCACATGTGAGTCCCTGGGGTTACAGAAGCACTGCAGGATCATTTAGACAAGACTTCAGTTATAGCTCAGACACAGCATGGTTTTGTTAAGGGGAAGTCTTGCCTGACTAACTTGATTGGATACTATGATGCAGTCACAAAAGAACTGGATGCAGGGAATAACTTTGATATTATATACTTGGATCTTAGAAAGGCTTTTGATACTGTTGCACAAGGAAGACTGCTACACAAATTGGAACAGTGTGACATTGGAGGCAAATTGCTGCTATGGATAAAGGGGTGGTTGAGGGGGAGAAGACAGAGAGTGGTAATCAATGGACACTGCTCATCGTGGACTGATGTTATTAGTGGAGTCCCTCAGGGCTCAGTGTTGGGTCCATTATTGTTTTCTGTATTTATAAATGATATTGATGATGGTATATCGGGCTTAATGTCCAAGTTTGCAGACGATACAAAGGTTGGCAGGGTTGTCAAGGACACTACTGACACTATGCTGCTGCAACAGGATCTGGAAAGGTTGAGCAGATGGGCTGAGAGGTGGCAAATGAAGTTTAACATTGACAAATGTAAAGTACTACACATGGGAAACAGCAACCCCAGAGCAACGTATCAACTCTGTGGTACTACACTGACAGTGGTAGAGAATGAAAGGGACTTGGGGGTGGTTGTGCAGGCAGATATGAAGTTCTCTGAGCAGTGCAGACGGGCTGCAAGAGTAGCTCATGGAGTATTGTCAATGATATACAGGAATTTTTCCAGCAGGGATAAGGAGGTGATTATTCCATTGTATAAGGCGATGGTCAGGCCACACCTAGAGTACTGTATACAGGTCTGGAGGCCTCATTTCAAGAAGGATGTAGAGCTGCTGGAACGAGTACAGAGAAGGGCAACAAGATTAGTGAATGGAACAAAGGGGTGCTCTTACGAAGAAAGGCTTAAGTTTGCAAATTACAGTGGCTGGAGACTAGGCACCAGCAAGGTGATCTGATAGAGGTGTATAAAGCCTTGAATGGTTTAAGCATGCTCAATGCTGATGGGATTCTTCCTCTAGCTCAGAAAAATCACCTGAGAGGGCATAAATTCAAATTGAGGAAAGACAGATGTAGGATAGACGTGCGGAAATTTGCCTTTAGCCAGCGGGTGGTTGGTTGGTGGAACAGACTTCCATCCTTTGTGGTGGAGGTTGATAGCCTAAATAAGTTTAAGGCTCAGCTGGACAGGTATTTTGAACGAACAGAGGGGTGAAGTGGAAGTGGGTTTTTTTTTTTTTTTTGGCTGATGCTGCATAAGCTTGCTTTCTTGCATCAAATGCCTCTACTAATGCTAATGCTAATGCTAATGTTACTCACATAAAATACTCTGTAAATGATTTATCACCTTGCACTGGAGAGAGAGAGAGACAACACTTACTCCATATAAATGATGCTGCTCATACTATCAGATATCTACAAATCAGATTATCTGGTAATATTATATGCTGCTGAAATTTGGGAATCTGCTTCACCCTCACTTCAGAAATCAGTATACATATGACCCTGAAATGGGCCACTCATAAGTGCTGCTGACCTCCTCAACTGAAATGGCTGAGCAACTAAATGTACCCAGGTTCCCAAAGTTAATTTACATCAGACACTTAATTCCTATGTAAAAATGTTCACACAAGTGATAAATCCTCCAAACATCTGGATATCTGTCAGTGGCACAACCTTCTGTCATTTTTGAGGTCTAAACTCACACTTTGAAACATAATCGTCTGAAATTATGTGATTTTTTCTTACCTGCCCAGACATTTCCAAAAATACAGGCACTCCTGCGACTTGAAATTGACCTGCAGAAGATGACTTCCAATAAGAAATACCATTGCATTCTTCTAGAGTGGATCACATCTCTACAACCGGAATAGCTCTTCTTAAATATCATGATATAAACTGTGTCAGATTATCATCAAATGATGAAATTAGCCATCCACATTGCCTGTTCAAATTGCATTGTAATTTTGAGCTGCACCACAAATTGTTATTTCATTCGATGTTTTTCAGATAAATATCCTTGGTTTAGATTTTTATTCACTTTCCCTGCTATATTTTTCAGTTGTAATGTACAACGAGGTAAATATTTGTTTTCCTTATAATTTTTCTTTTATTTTATATGCATTTTAAACAAAAGTTTAAACATTTGTTAAATTTATTAAACAAATGTTTTATTGTAAGCAATCCAACATGTGTATGTATATATGTTAAACATTTTCATATTTTTAAATGCTCACTCTGTGGGACTGATAAGTGGGACCAATGAGTATACACTGTTTTACTGCTAGCAAATGCGTGTAAATTGTCCGTGTTGTATTTATCTTGTTTTCACTACCAAACGCAAAAGATAAATTTCTTTAAATTTCTTTATCCATGGCATGAGATTCAGCTTTTGCAATCTCATGCTCACATTCCTCATATCACATAGCAATCCATCAACTGCCAACATGTCAGGGGACCTTACAGTGATTTTTTTTTTATGCGAAAACATCTATGGCGGCACTAGAGTAAAATTGATTGATAATGAAATTTTCTTACAGCAACAGAAATGATGCCACTGTTGTCACTTCCTATTAGGTGGCTGTTAGATTTTAAATGACGCAAATGACATCACTTCCTAAATGGCGTTAACGATTCTAACTCAGTCACTAAAGTTGATTTGGTAGGGTAAGTAGTTGATTCAGTAGAGTAAGTTCATACTAAGATATGGAAACTATGTCACTTCCTAAATGATGCTAACTCAGTTACTAACGTTGATTTGGTAGAGTAAGCAGCGGGTAGGAATCTTATGCAAGAATAAAAGCTTCGAAGCCACCAAAGAAGCCTCTCGTGTCAAAAGGAATGAGTTCAAAAACACGGAGAACGAAAAAAATGCAGACTTTAATAAAATCTGCTTCTCAAGATTTTAATCAACATCAACTTTCTAAGTAGTGTTAAGTAAGTAAGTTTCGATCAAACTGTTTAAAAATTTAAACAGTTTTAATTCAAGAACACAATGATAAAACAATTACTTCAACAAACAATACCTTCTTGCAGTAGTTTTTGGTTATAACATCATACTAGTCTACAAATGGATTTCACTAACTATTGAATTGTAAAAATATGTATAAAAGTATTTCGAAGATGACTAAAACTCCAGCTGAGCGAAATCGAGAGAAGTATGCAAGAATAAAAGTTTCAAAGTCACCGAAGAAGCTTCCCATGTCGACAAAAGAACGAGTTCAAAAACATAAAGAAATTAAAAAAATTCAGAGTTTAATAAACTGCTTCTCGGGATTTTGATCAACATCACCCTTCTACATCGACTTCTCATCAAGAAGCTGGACTGTCAACATCACAAAATCATATTCAAGAACTTCCTGAAGATTTCAATCTAGAAGATTTGAGTTCAAACGAATTACCTGAGAATTTTCAATTGATTCCTGAACCGGCTAGACAGAGTATACTGCAACAACCAGCTTCGATTGCATCATCCAGAAATAAACAAAATCATATTTCAGCTCAATAGCCTGTTGTAGACATTCCACAGGTTTCAACAGTAGTCGAGCATGAAAACATTTACAAGAAAGTTCAACATGACCATAACTCCTATAAAGAAATTGAACGACAATTTTTCAATTTTTCTGAAAAATACATTTGGAGCTTTTTGTGATATATACAATTGATTATGGTATGAAAATGATGTAAAATTGTGCACTCCAGGAAGTTACCTGTTACTTCTAGAATTTCCAACTGCAGACGTAACGACTATGAAAGCTTGTAATACAAATTGGAGCACAATGGTATTAAGCGTAAGTTGCTACAATGGATAAAAGGATGGTTAAGTGCTAGAAGACAGAGGGTGGTAATCAATGGGTGCTGCTCTTCTTGGACTAATGTTATTAGTGGAGTCCCACAGGGTTCGGTGTTAGGTCCACTGTTGTTTTGTATATTTATCAGTGATATTGATGAAGGTATATCAGGCTTAGTATCGAAGTTTGCAGATGATACAAAGGTTAGCAGGGTTGTTAATGATAGTAATGGCAGTGTGTTACTGCAACAGGATCTAGAAAATTTGGGCAGATGGGCTGAGAAGTGGCAACTAAAGTTTAACATTGAAAAATGCAAAGTACTGCATACGGGTAGAAGTAACCCCAGAGAAACATACCAACTGTGTGGTACTACACTTAAGGTGGCAGAAAATGAAAAAGACCTGGGAGTAATTGTGCAGGCAGATATGAAGTTTTCTGAGCAATTCAGACAGGCTGCCAGGGCAGGTCATGCGGTGTTGTCAATGATATACAGGAATTTTGCTAGCAGGGAAAAGGAGGTGATTGTCCCTCTGTATAAGGCAATGGTCAGGCCACGCCTTGAGTACTGCGTGCAGGTCTGGAGGCCTCATTTTAGGAAGGATGTAGATTTGCTTGAGCGTGTACAGAGAAGGGCAATAAGATTGGTGAGGGGAATGAAGGGATCCTCTTACCAGGAGAGACTTAAGTTCTGCAAATTGCAGCAGCTGGAGACTAGGCACATGCGAGGTGATCTGATTGAGGTGTATAAGGCCTTGAATGGGTTGAGCACGCTGAATTCTGATGGGATTCTTCTACTTGTTCAGATTACGAACCTATGGGGGCATAAATTGAAATTGAGGAAGGACAGATGTAGAATAGATGTGCGGAAATTTGCCTTTAGCCAGCAGGTGGTTAATTGCTGGAACAAACTTCCATCTGTTGTTGTGGAAGTTGATAGGTTAAATAAATTTAAGGAGGAACTGGACAAATATTTAGAGGGGATTGTTTTGTAATTTTTTTTTTTTTTGGCTGATGCTGCATAAGCTCATACATTTGCTTTCTTGCATCACGTGCCACTACTACTACTACTACTACTTGTCGAGCAACTCTAAAAAAGGATCCCATTCCAACATTTTCAAAGAGCAATAGTTTCGTTTATCCTATTCCACCTCATCTTCCTTGATTGGATTTAGTAACCGAATGACTCATTTCTCCTCATATACCATTCATGCAAATTAGAAGACTAAGACATGGTTTCATCCAATATGGAATTTTGGGCCAAATTATAAATGTTCCTGTAAATGTGAATTCAATGGTGAATCGTTCCTCGAAGAATAGATGATGATTATTGCATTAATGTTTATATCAAACAAAAAAATACATAAATTGAGTTATTTAATAGGCTTGGTTCATAAACGAGATGTAAGGGTTTGGTTGAAGTATCTACATGCGACTCCTTTGTATCGTCTGTATGATATTGAGATTGACGAAGCATTCTTCAATGAAAACATGGAACGCGATGATGCCCCTACACATGATGAAATGAGCGAAGCTAAACCTATTGAAGAAAGTTTAGTTGCTCAACAACAAACTCTTTTGTGGAGTGATGACAAATATTTACGAATAGCTCCTGGTGAACGAAATGTTCTACAAAGTTTGCTTTTTGACGAATATTCCAAAGAATTGACCTTTCCTAGTATTTATCTTGGTAAGTATCGAGAGTTCACAGATAATTTAAAAGTAACACCATTTATGATGGCATCGAGTGAACTTTGTCGTTCAGATCGGCATGAAGTGATGCCTTATCATCTTTATATAGCAATGAAAATAATGAAACTAAGAACTCAAGGTTCATTAACAGATGCTTTTAAATACATCGGAAAAGGCACTAAGCTCACCAAAGAACAAATCCAATCTCAAGAATACGTTAATAACTGCATCGAAAACAATTTGGTGCTAAAAATTTTATACAAATTAAAACATGACGGTTTGGATATCTCGATGAGCAAGCAGAAGCTCTTCATTTTATGGAAAAGGCGACATTAGTTAATGAAGATGCAGTAATGTGTGCGATTCATTTTAATAAACTTGTGGATTGTATTTTAACTTTACTTCAGTCTAAGCGTTTTAGCCCATTTTGACAATATTACGTCTCGTCAAAAAAAAATAAATGCTTTAAAATGTTAAACATGTTTGGATTCTTTTCATACTAAACCCCTTTAACCTCGTCCAAGCCAAGGATGTTTTCACATAAAATAAAACATCTTTTGTGTGTACAAGGTACACACAATGCTTTTTTTTTTTTAAATAAAAACTTCAAAAATGAAAGGTATTAGAACCAATATAGTACTTTGCATGGGTGTTTGAGAAAACAGAAGATACTTGTCGGTATTAAGCCCCTCCACACAAAGGTAACATTTTGACCTTGTAGCAGGTTTCTGAAACTAGTTGACTCAGGTTGATAGATATTTCTAAATGTTTCTGTTGCTAGTTGCAGAACGTTCCTTCTTGTTGGTGTTTCCATCTTGAGCAGTAAATTTCAAAGAGAAAATGGCAACAAGAGGCAACATGTGAAAACTGTCACTGGATGTTTTTCTCTAGTGTGGACATTTACTACTAGTTGCATCTTGTTGACTGTTGTCTTTTGATTATTTTCTATTTGACTGATAACCATCGATTCATTCTTGTGTTCTAGTAGGTAATCTGGTAATATGTTCATTAATTTGACTATGACTTTTTTGGACAAATGATAAAATCATTATGCTGTTGGAGTTATACAGACAGGCAGAGTGCTTGTGAGATGCTAAATACCCCAAGCATAAATGCAGGAATTCTATTCATGACTCTTGGGAAGATTCCTTTTTGGAACGTCTCCAGTTTTTGTATCTTACTTTAAAATAAGTGGTCCAATTTTGTTTAGCAATGTTTCCAAATCGGATATTGACATTTGGAGAAAGTTAATTGATCGTCAAGTATCAAATCAGTCATGAGCTGCATTCCTCCATGATGAATTCTTTTTTTTAAAGAAAGATCGTACCCAGCAGTTCTGCTTGCACTTCTTCCTTTCATTGTCTTCACTAATAACAAAAAAGGCCGCAATAGCTACTATTACTTCTTCTTAGCACCACTTTTACTAAATGCACTGTCCAAATGTAAACTAATTAGCAGATCCACAAGTTTTTGTTATCTCTGATGTGGACACTAGTTTTGAGAAATATGGAGAAACTAGTTAATGGTTGTGTGCCAGCAACATGTTTCCAATGTGTAGGCACAACGTTTCTTCTTGCTGCTATATATTTAATGTTTTTGGAAATTTCTTTCAACATAGATTCAACATAAATGTTGTAACCTGTTACCCATGTGTGGATGGGCCTTTAGACTTGAATTTCTGTAGATTTTAATTTTTGCAAAATTAAAAGGAAAGGGTTGTTCAAGAAAAGGGAATTAGAAAGGGATACATAAGAGAAAAAGTTGGATCTGTCAGTATGGAGCTGGGCACTGCAACTCCAAATTTACAGAACCAACAGCCTTTCAGAGGTTTGAAACAAAATATCTGTTTGCATGTACTGACTTAGTTGTTTCAGATCTTCCCTCTGTGAGGGAGTGGGAAGATGCAATTGCTTGTTAGTTATTTGTTTGTTATTTGGTTTTTAGGAGCATTAGCAACTAAGGCCATATTGCTCCGGGATATACAGTGGTCATTCCCTGACCTTTCCGCATCCTCTGTATTTGGTGGTGATGGGCTCAAACCCTGGTCTAATTAAGAAGCGTGTGCTATGCACTGCTGCTCCTTCCCACCTGGCTACGGAGGCGCCGGATGCAATTGCTGTGTGATTTTTAAAGCTGTTGACAGCAATTCTTTTGCTGTAGGAACAATTGTTCCCTGACTCATCTCTATATTCATTGAAGAAAGAGAGATATCAATAACCAAAAGACATGATATATTAAACAAGCGTTAGTAAATTAATAAGAGGAGTATACCTCAATATAGTACGTGGAACACTTCCGTATGATACCCTCCAGAAATTAAAACGGAAAAAACGAAAAAATCGACAACTTACCGGTACATTAAAGTAAAATATAAATAATTAAATAATTAGAGTAAAATATAAATAATTAAATAATCAATTTAACACAATTCAAAATCAATTCAAAACAATTAAAATTCAAATTAACGCAATTAAAAGAATCTAATGAAAATATTCAAAACGATTTTCCTTCCTGAAGCTGACAATGCTTTTCGACCGACTGTCGTGATCACAGGAATGAAAATTACCGAATCAGGCTAAACCTGCAACTTAAATAGTGATTATATGTCTTCGCGCATGCGCGTAAAGGACCACGCATCGGAGATCAAATATGGCCGCCGAACATTAACAGAATTCTCGTGTAATTTAATTTCAACGGTTTCTGCAATTTAGTCGCGTATAATTACGTTGAACGTTAAGTATTTTGGCCTCGTTAAATAAAAAAGTATGTTTTTCGTTAATGGCATGAAAGGCTAATTCTGACGCTGCTGAACGAGAAGCACGAACTGAGGCTTCGTGTTGATTTACACGAATATTAAGAGAAAACCGCGTCGAACCCTGATAAGACGAGTCGCAATCACCGCAAGAAATGTTGTATACTAGATCATTAATTTGTGTTGTGAACGCGGAAAGAACCGAGCGATTGTTCAGTATAGTGTGTAACTTCCGTATAGGCCTAGCTATAATTTTAAATTCGGTATCTTTAAAGAATCTGTTAAGCTGTTTGTGCCACTGTTCAACATATGGGACAGAAATAAAGTATTTTTTGATATTACTATTGTTGATTGGTGTAGTATTTTTTATCCTATCCTTAGCTTGTACCCTAATTCGATTTATTGTGTTAATGGGATAACCCCTGTTCAAGAATCTGCTAGTTAATATTTGTATTTCTGAGTCCAAAGCAGAATCCGTCGTTGAATATTTATAGGCATTTAGAAATTGATTAAAGATAATCGATCTTTTGTAGGTGAACAGGTGGTAGCTATTATAATGTAGAAGCATACCGGTGTTTGTGGGTTTTCGATAGATGCTAAATTGTATTTTGTTCGAGTCCCAGGTAAGCGTGAAATTTAGAAAGTTTAATGACTTAGTATCCGTATCTTCCCTTTCCAATGTAAATTTGAGTCTAGAATGAATATTATTAAACGAATGTAAAATGTCTTGGATAGTACTACTATCAGTAATAACTAGAACATCGTCTAAATACCTCCCATAGTATGTGATACGGGGACGAAAAGGTGTCAAATGTATCTGCTCAATCGTTGAGAGATAGATCTCTGACATTAAGCCACTCAGGCTCAAACCCATTGGTAATCCAAAAATTTGTTTGTACACCTTGTCTCGAAAGGTGATGTAGTTAGCCTCAACTAATAGTTTAATTAAGTGAAAAATTTCCTTAGTGGGCAGCTTCGTATAATTAATCGGTGTCGAGTTTTTATTTAACATATCCCAAATAATATCTAATGTGTATTCAACGTTTACATTCGTATATAATGAGGTAACATCTAATGAGAATAAATTGTCATTGTCGCCAAGTCTACAGTCTTTAAGATTATTAAATAATGTATCGTAATTCTTAATCCCAAATTGTATAACCTGTCTAAAAGGTTTTATAATATTATATACATGTGTGGCTAAGGCTGAAAATGCCGAGTTCCTGTAGGAAACAATAGGTCGAATCGGAAATCCAGGCTTGTGTAATTTTACCTGACCAAAAAGTGCAGGAATATTGTATGTTCTGGACTTCAATTCCTTCAACTGAACCATAGTAATGTAGTCGTTTTTACGATATGTGTATTCAACTTATTAATCTAACTTATTAATATAATCATGTTTATCTAGTATTACCACTGTATCTCCTTTATCTGCCCTCTGTATAATAATGTCCTTATTTTCCCGAAGTTCTCGTAAAGCTGAACTGTCATGTGTATTCAATTTAGGAAGTCGCGTTTCTCTTATGTTATTCACTACTTGGTTAACTTGTTGAATAAATACATCTTTTTGTGGAACACTACGAAGTCCAAATTCAATATCAATTACGCATTGTTTTTTTGGCAGCTTTCGAGGTGGTAAATTATAATTTAATCCTTTGGATAAAAGTGAAATCTGGTCCTGCAATAGTGTACACGAGGAAAGATTTGTAACCTGTTGATATGTCGGTTCGTTGGATACTGGGTGAGGGGGTGTTCGTGAACTAGCCGACATATTCTGTGGTAGTGCGTTGTGTGTCTGTGAGGGGGATGTCACCCAACTCGTGTGAACTTGGTCGCAAGCTCGCGATAATGTGTTAGAATTCGCATGAACGTGTCTTGAACTATTCGATAATGCTTGCAACTTATTAACGTGTCTGTTTTTTTATTTCTGAGGCTTGTGCTTCCCGTCGCAAATCTATGGAGGTCTTCAATACAGACCAATCGTTCGGATGTAGATAATTTTTTAATTTATCGCGAAGCTTCCTAACCTGGGAAAGGTATTTTTGTTTATCCGAATATCGAGATTTTAAGGCAAGCTTAACAATATTACGTGATGTTGCCAGTGATAGTTGTTTTATGCCTGAAATTTTTTGATTTAAATTCACCCTGGCAAACTTCGGAATGATGTTGTTTTGAAGGCAATATTTTAGGAAAGAAATATGGTAACTTTGGGCCGAGTACCTTAGTGTAGATTTAATGTAATTTTGTACCAAGCCATTCAAAAAATCTCCCATAATTGTGTGTATCGATTGTATACTACTGGAGAGACAGGAAGTGAATGAAATAGTCAATAAGAGTTTGAAATTATTATTGACTCTTTCATTCACTTCCTGTGTCCAGTCATCCATGTGCCAGGCACTCTGATGTCTACCACCTACCTAAATATCATTGCTGACCGGGTACACCCTTTCATGGTAAAGGTCTTCCCCTCTGGTGGTGCCGTCTTTCATCAGGATAATATGCCATGCCACACCGCCCAGATCGTTCGAGACTGGTTCGCGGAACATGAGGAAGACTTCCATGTATTTCCCTGGCCTCTAAATTCCCCAGACATCAATCCCATCAAGCATCTGTACTTTGTGTTGGACAGCAACTCCGATCTGCAGCGTCTCAACCACGGTCCTTACAAGAGTTAAAGGATCTGCTGGTTACGTGTTGGTACCAGATACCACAAGACACATCTAGAAATCTTGTAGCATCCATGCCATGCCGAGTACGAGCTGTTTTGGCTGGATGTGGAGGACCAATATCATATTAGATAGGTGGTCATAATGTTTTGGCTCATTGGTGTGTGTGTATATATATATATATATATAATAAAAGAATAATATTAAGAAGCTATGTAATCATAGAGTTTCAAGAGTGCAAAAATGAAGATAGTGTTGATTACTGATCAGGGACACTGCATTAGCAAAATGTACTCTACAGCCATAATGTGTATACATATATACAGGTAGTTCTTGCTTTACGAGTTTTTTTTCCCAAGTATCAAGTAACAACAAAATCAAAAAATACGAACATTAATTGCAAAAAATGAATGTTAAACATTCATAAATACCGCATTTCAAACCACATGCGTAGCTATACAGTACAGTGTACCTAGCTTTACAATATTAATCCGTTCCAGAGACACCATCATATTATTAAAATATCGTAACGTGAAACCAATAACACATTGTTTTTTGGTAATTCGTTTCAAGATCTCGGAAGTTGAAATTTTCGTTGTAAAACTAAGCTATTTATCTCTCTAAAATGTCATTTTTAAAGTCATGCTCCTGACCTTAAGGCCATATAAAAGGTCATGAGCGTGGTTTGTAAACTGTATTAGTTACCAATTCAAATCATTAAAATGCATACACTTTCATCATTATCATATGTTCCGTTATAAGAATCAATTTTAAACGCCTTTGTGATATTTTTCTAAAGCACATTTCTGGAGGCCAAGACCATAAAAGAATAAAAACAATTTGCACTTTCCGGTTTATTGGGCTTTTCTGTTATTGCAAGCAATTATAAACGAGTAGTAAACTCAATCTTCTTGCATTTGCGAAAATACCGATAACTGGAATTGTGTGGGTTTTTACGTTATTATGGTGAAATGTGTTTGCCCTTTACTGAAATCTTCAATCGTATAAAAAAACAAATAAATTTTCAGAAACTTCTCTTCATTCCTTTTTTTTTTAAGTTTCGTAAAAACATTTTACTCTACGCGAATCATGCTAGTTGTAATTTGTGGGCGCTGTTAAAAAATGCTTATGCATGCAATCGTGAAATTTATAATTAAAAGAGAAGATTATCTTGGAAACAAGCGCCTCTTGAAGCATTTCTGAAGAAGACGACTCCTTGTGCACCAAACCAACGAGTGCCGAGCCAATGAGTGATCAACGAGTGTACATTTAGTCGATGATGATGAAGAATAAACATTCTTTAACATTTGTAAGTTGTAAATAATTTTTCTATTATTATAATTTGCTTGATTTTACAGGCAACATTTTCATTTCTTTGGATAAATCAATCATTGTTTAAACATAAACTAATTAACTAACTAATTTCATTGTTGAGAACGTAACCCCTATGTTTAACCTTATGTCTAGGTGAAATAAATTCCCGCTTTACGAGTGCGTGCTAGGAACGAATTAACTCGTAAAGTCGAGAACTACCTGTATATTATGAAGAAAGTGTAAAGAAGGTTTTGTTTAATCATATTGAATCTACGGTATACACCAGAAGTGAATTCTACGAAATGGATAAGGCGTTTAGTGATATATGGTAGGATAACCAGGTAAGAGACGAAAAAGGAACAGATAGTTGGTAAGAAATTAAAATAAGAAATGAAAATGCGACCAGAAAGGTTACATTGCAGTGTTTTTCACAATTTCAGTGTCTTCATCAGAGGCTATCCACCAAAATTATGAGAAAGACTGCAATGCTCTTGCTTCTGTTGCTCTTGCTTCTTTACAGAAGAGAAAGATGGCAATGCTCTTGCTTCTTTACAGAAGCAAGAGCAATTATGAGAAAGAATTCTACGAAATGGATAATTTCTACGAAATTATCCATTTTGTAGAATTCACTTCTGGTGTATATCGTAGATTCAACTTGATTAAACAAAACCTTCTTTACACTTTCTTCATAATATATATATATGTAATAATTTTATTCTTTATATACAGGTACTAAATAAACATTAATTATAGATCACCACAAAATTAAAAAGATACCGTACACCTTTTTATAATGAAATAGATATACAGGGTGTTTCAGTTAAACGTTTCAGAACTTCTAAGAGGGTTAGGGTACATCCTGACAACTCGAAATCATATAGCAGTGTGGGGTCGGAAATGCTTTCCTGAAGCGGTGTTGTACACAGAAGCACCATAAAGAAAAGAGACCGTAAGTGAGAAATCGTTTTAATATAATACATGAAAAGAAGCAAAAGGTACATGGATTACCGTAGGTACATGGATTATCAAGTAGATAGGTCTAACCGGACCTATCTACTTGATCTTTCTGCAGCACGTATTGCCACAACTTTTGAGAGATGAACAGATTTCTGCATCGACGCAACAGACAATGTGGTTCCAACACGATGGAGCCCCTGCCCATTATAGCGGAGATGTTTGTAACTACCTGGATGTCACATTTGGTCAACAGTGGATCGGACGTGGTGGTGCCGTGCGTTGGCCTGCTCGGTCACCCGACCTATCATGTCTTGATTTTTATTTCTGGGGTCATATGAAATCGCTAGTTTATGACACCCCTGTTGACAATGCTGAGGAGCTGATTGCAAGAATCGCAGTAGCTGCCGAAGAAATTCGAAATTCGCCTGGAGTATTCCAGAATGTTCGGATGTCCATGCGTCGGAGATGTGACGCGTGCATTGTAGCCCGTGGAAGAAACTTCGAACACTTACTTTAATCCATGTACCTTTTGCTTCTTTTCATGTATTATTAAAACGATTTCTCACTTACGGTCTCTTTTCTTTATGGTGCTTCTGTGTACAACACCGCTTCAGGAAAGCATTTCCGACCCCACACTGCTATATGATTTCGAGTTGTCAGGATGTACCCTAACCCTCTTAGAAGTTCTGAAACGTTTAACTGAAACACCCTGTATAAATTTTTAAAAAATAATAAGAAGAAATAAGTTTAAGTAACATAAGCCCAAATTACGTGGCACCCCTGGAACATTGTTGCCCCACCCTAACGTGCTGTGGCAACCCAATTGAAAACTACTGCCTTAGAGTAAGGCAATTTCTTATTTTGGAAAGAATTTGCAGAACGTTGATGTTCTGCTCCATGTTTGTCTTCTAAGGTTGAATTCTGTTCATCATTTTCTGAAGGAGAAAGACATTTTATTAAGTAAAGTATAATTTTTACTATAGTACCTTTACTGAGACTGGAAAATAATAATTTACTATCATCTTGTGTCCTTCTTTGCAAATACTGAAGAACCTGTGATAAATTTGCACACCTCTCTGAAATACAGTTTCAAAGCCGTATGCAATTCTCTAGCTATTTCAGAATTTTATTTTTGTAAAGAGTTTTCATCATTAATTTTATGGCAGCACCTGAAGTTAAAAGATTTGCTCCTTTGCAGCATAGCACGTCTACCGCTAACTTTATAGGCATTAGTGTAAGTATAGCCACAGATAATAAATTATATTCATCATCACAGAAATATATACTTGAATCTAAATCAATTAAAGTTTTCTGTCCAAAATATCTCAACTCAAAAAATCTTTCAAGCATGGACAATTGTTGTTATTGGGTTTTAAGAGCATCAGTGACTAAGGTCATGTTGCTCCGTGTATATTGTCTGTAAATTGCATGTGTTCTGAGGTGAATTTTCTGTTTGCTAGACAAAAAAAACCCAAGTTTCTGTGAGAAAAAAACCATGCTACCCTCGCATAATACTCCTCCTTGAGCCTACCACTACCGGTGCCGAGGCACATCCGTGGCTAGGTTCATCTTAACTAATTCGGTCAAAATCTTTATGAGGTTCTGTTATTAAAAACATTTAAAAATCATTTAAAATAATTTCATTCTTTTAGCTACTTGGCTCTTAGCCTGCTCTGAGAAGCAAACGTCTTTAGCAATTTTTCATATCTTGACTTTCCTAATCAGAACAGTTACCGCCCCTGCCTCGGGGCGGCGAGCTTCTACTATCTAGTAGCTTACGCCTTCTGAAAACTTCATTTACGTAATCATTAAAATTTTTCAAATTCACACTATTATCAAACATTGTAGTAAGTGTCTCTTTCCTTAAGAATCCTATATTCCTTTCCAAGAAAGCTCTGGTGTCTGTATACTGGACACAATCCAGCATTATGTGCTCAGCTGTTTCAGGGTTCCCGCAAGTGCACAATCCAGATTCATGTAGACCTCGCATAATACTGACTAACTCAGCCACATTGTGACAGAGTCTCATAAAAATTCCTCCCATCTCTGACAGGATTTGAGATCAGGTCTCTTCCACCCAGCATGGGGAGAATGGCGATCCTACCAATTGTGCTACCCATGAGGGTTGCATGGACAGTAAACTGTTTTAACAAGTCTTAGAATCTAATCGTAAGACAATTTCTTTGGCAAATTCTGCTGCAATATACTTTTGTAAATATTTATCATTTTTCGTTGGTGGGCTTCTAAAAATTCTAACTACTTTTCTTGCTACTAAAATTATTCATTAACATGCAGTATTTATCATACAAGTTTCTAGCGATGCAGACTAACTGGTTAAAATAAATTTATTAAAATAAATAAATGATATATACATAAAATAAAACATAGATAAAATAAAATAAGTGTTGAAATACAATAAGATAAAAGCGTTAAAATACAATAAGATAAAAGCGTTAAAATATAATAAGATAAAAGTGTTAAAATACACAGAAGCTTTCGAGACGAAGTGCCTCTTCATCAGGTAGTCAGTGAATGGTGTACTCCAATATGTTTGTTTGTTATTTGGTTTTTTAGGAGCATTAGCAACTAAGGCCATATTGCTCCGGGAATATGCGGTGGTCATTCCCTGACCTTTCCGCATCCTCCGTATTTGGTGGTGACGGGCTCGAACCCCGGTCTAATCAAGAAGCGTGTGCTACGCACAGCTGCTCCTTCCCACCTGGCTACGGAGGCGCCCTTACTCCAATATATATTGATGGTTACAATAGCAAAAGTCAGATTAGCATTAGCATTAGTAGAGGCATTTGATGCAAGAAAGCAAGCTTATGCAGCATCAGCCAAAAAAAAAAAAAAAAAACCACTTCCACTTCACCCCTCTGTTCGTTCAAAATACCTGTCCAGCTGAGCCTTAAACTTATTTAGGCTATCAACTTCCACGACAAGGGATGGAAGTCTGTTCCACCAACCAACCACCCGCTGGCTAAAGGCAAATTTCTGCACGTCTATCCTACATCTGTCTTACCTCAATTTGAATTTATGCCCTCTCAGGTGATTATTCTGAGCGAGAGGAAGAATCCCATCAGCATTGAGCATGCTCAAACCATTCAAGGCTTTATACACCTCTATCAGATCACCTCGCTGGTGCCTAGTCTCCAGACACTGTAATTTGCAAAACTTAAGCCTTTCTTCGTAAGAGCACCCCTTTGTTCCATTCACTAATCTTGTTGCCTTTCTCTGTACTCGTTCCAGCAGCTCTACATCCTTCTTAAAATGAGGCCTCCAGACCTGTATACAGTACTCTAGGTGTGGCCTGACCATTGCCTTATACAAGGGAATAATTACCTCCTTATCCCTGCTAGAAAAATTCCTATATATCATTGACAATACACCATGAGCTACTCTTGCAGCCCGTCTGCACTGCTCAAAGAACTTCATATCTGCCTGCACAATCACCCCCAAGTCCCTTTCATTCTCTACCACTGTCAGTGTAGTACCACAGAGTTGATACGTTGCTCTGGGGTTGCTGTTTCCCGTGTGTAGTACTTTACATTTGTCAATGTTAAACTTCATTTGCCACCTCTCAGCCCATCTGCTCAACCTTTCCAGATCCTGTTGCAGCAGCATAGTGTCAGTAGTGTCCTTGACAACCCTGCCTACCTTTGTATCGTCTGCAAACTTCGACATTCAGCTTGATATACCGTCATCAATATCATTTAAAAATACAGAAAACAATAATGGACCCAACACTGAGCCCTAAGGGACTCCACTAATAACATTAGTCCACGACGAGCAGTGTCTATTGATTACCACTCTCTGTCTTCTCCGGGTGCCTTTCTTGTGTTTATCTTCAACAATTTCTCCTCCACTTTACTCTCAGTTATTACACGATTCTCTAGCTTACTGCTAGAGTTGAATACACCTCTGCCTTTCCCCTCGCTAAATAACTCCTCATGTGTGAATGTCGATGCAAAATATTCATTTAGTTTGTTAGCTACCTGAGCAGGATCATCAACAGTTGACCCATCGATATCAAGTGGACCAATCTGATTCATCCCCTTCCTTCTAGAGTTTACATAAGTAAAGAACTCTTTGCTGTTTTTCTTTGCATCCCTTGCCAAAGATTTCTCATAATCTGCCTTCACCTGCCTAACCTCCTTTGTAACTTGGTTACAGATCAACTTGTATCTATCATAGGCTTCTGTGTCATGTGTTAATTTGTATGTATCCCATGCATGTTTCTTCTCTGCCATATGCCTCATTAGTTCATCTGACATCCATTTAGGCCTAAACCTTGAACAATATTTCTCAGTTGGTATGTAAAGCCTAGTAGCTTCCAAGATAAGTTCTTTGAATGCTTCCCACTTTGCATTTGCTGTTGGTATCATCATCAGTTGGTCCCACTGTATAGAATTTAAATACTGTCTCAGTCCATCATAGTCGCCTTTAAAAAGCAATAACCCTTCCCTTTACCCCTAATGGTAGTTACCTCTTTGAGTAAATCCCACTTCAGCACACTGTGATCACTGCCACCTAGTGGTTCATTTATCTGCAGATTCTTAATGCATGAAGAATCACTGCTGATAATCAAATCAAGAGTATTCCTCCCTCTACTTGCCTCCCGAACATGCTGGTGTAGAAAACAATCATCCAATAAATCCACAAAAGCCTTGCTAGTGTGTGAGTGACCAGCCCCCAAATTCCAGTCAATATCTGGGAAATTAAAATCCCCCATTATAAGACTCTCCGATTTACTGGCCCACTCTATTTCCCTGTACAGTTTCTTATTATACTCATCAGAGTCATTAGGCCTATAGCACACTCCTACTCTCAATTTTGATCTCCCAATGCTTATGTCACACCAAACTGACTCGACACTGCACTGTCCAGCGATGTCGACTGGCTTTACTTCCTTGCATTTTATGTATTTCTTAACTAATAGCATAACCCCTCCTCCCTTCCTATCCAGTCTATCCTTTCTGTAGATGTTGTACTCCCCAAATTCCAGTTCTGCATTCCTTATATCTGTGTGACACCACGTCTCTGATATCCCAACAATATCTGCCTTTGATGTTTTGAGCAATACCTCAAATTCATCAAATTCATTTACTAAACTCCTAGCATTAGTGTACACACAAGTATACATGCACCTATTTCTATTCTTAGCTACCCTACACAACCCATGTGTTTACTTGTACTGCAATGACTCCCAGCAGTCTCTGAAATATCCTGCATCTTGTTTTTCAGGCTTCTGCTCATTCCAATAGAAGCAGTGCAAGAATCTCTTTCACCTCTGCCAGTGGCTACTGTTAATCTATTCGTCTTTGTCTCCCCCCAAGCTAGCAGTTTTCTGACCCACCTAACACTGCCTCGATAGCATCAGCAAATATTCTTGCACCCTTTCTATTTAAGTGTATCCCATCCCTGTAGAAGCAATCTCTCCTGTTAACAAGTACAGTCCAGGCTGAAAAAAATTCTACCCCTTGAGCCTTGCACAATCTTTCCAGGGCCGAATTGATCAACAAGGCTCTCATCATATACTCCCTCCTATCGTGTCTGGGCAGAATTGCAGACACTTTCAAATTCAACCCTATTTCACGGATTTTTTTCAACAGTGACCTGTACTTGTTAAGCAATTCTGCCGGTCTCCTACTCTTGATATCATTAGTGCCAACGTGTACATCTATATCACCTTTTGTGCACTTAAAAGATGATATCTGCTCTACAACGTCATCAACCTTTGCCCCTGGCAGACATACCCTGGTCCTGTTCCACCTATCCTTTTTACAAAGCATGTCCCCCGTTTCCCTGACAATAGAGTCACCAACAACTACTAGTTCCTTTGGGACCAGTGCATTCTGCCTTGGGGGTTGCCGCTGTGTTGCGTGATGACCAAGTGCAAGCTCTGGTGTTGATGTGGGCAGCTGAGAGCTTGATGGGCCCCTCAATTTAGTTCCTTCGAGGGCATTCACCCTATCCTTCAAGCTCTCATACAGGCCCATAAGAACGCTGAGTTGTTGCCTGATTTCGATACACTCCTTGCATCGCGCACACACAAAGACATCCCCAAGGGCAATATCATGTCCCGTACCTGAATGCTCCACAAACATCATGCAAGCTGTGCATTTTAAAAGGCTGTGATTCAGAAGGCAACTGCCTCCCTCAGTTCTCCTCTGAGCCACAGCACTTCCATTAGCTTGAGTCATGATTTCTTTTAATTTAAATAAAATTTCAATTTCAGTTTATAACCCTAACTTATCTCCCAACACAGTTATAACGGGATATATATTTTTTAGTGTCAAGTATTAATTATCTCCGAGTTCCCTTTATATAATTTCCGTATCAGTTATGTATTAATTAATTATGTTACGTTTGTAATCTAAGTCGGTATATGTATTTAGTTAAAAGTAAAATTTAAATTCCAACGAAGTTCAACAAGTTTAATAGATTTTACCGATCACTGAAAATATTATAACCTATACTATACTAACGCTATCTAGGTTCGATATATAACGATCGTATGACAAAGACAAAGGCGGGAAGTTACGAACGGTAAATCTATGGACACTTAAGTATTAATTAACTTTCAAATCTCGCTGTCTCAATTCAGAATAAACTAACGATCCTTACTAGGTCTATAAGCTATTTACAAAAAATAATTTGATATAAAAAATATTCAATAAGCGGCTAAATATGGCTAAAAAACTTCTCGTTCAGCGGAGTTGCGACTTGTAACACGTGGATACCCTTACCGATACTTTTATGCAATTGCAAGGCCGAGTTAAGAATAAATACACCAAATTAATCAGAAAATCACAAAATAATGCTATACTACTAAATTTAAATCAAAAGTTTTAGAAAAACAATAATTTCAAATCAATAAATAAGAAAAATCCACTTAGCGGCTTTGAACACGTCTGGCATCATGTATCATGAGTCTCGTGCCAGTAGAACAGAATTACATACACGTGATGACTGCCAGCGCACATCACACTTCAATACGGTACATTCCATAATAGGGTGTAAGTGCACTCCCCTCATGCGATTCATAGTACTATTATTGGTAGCTATGTGCAGTGCTTCAAGCCATGAGCACTGGCAGTAATCATGTGAATGGTCAACGATTTCAATATCCCATCGGGGATCAAGATTGTGCTCTTAATGCTCAGTGACTGCGAAGCGTTCAAAATTAGTGGTTCACAGAGCTACCTCATGCTCAGAAACCCGGTCTTTCAATCTTCTACCAGACTGACCTACATAACACCCCCACAATCCGGACAGGTAATGCGGTATACGGAACCACTCCGTAGGAAAGGAGGAACAGGTGTTTTCACCTTAGAAATAATAGACTGTAATTTCCTCCCGAGATGTTGCACACATCGTATATGATGGAGAAGCAAAATCCTACCAAGATGTTCCAGTACGCCCGGATAATAGTAGAGATAAATTCATCGACAGAAGGAGGGTTAGATTGCGTAACAAATTCGTGAGACTGAAGCTCACATCTATCTAGAACATAAGATGGATAGCCACAATTTGAAAGCTCTGCCTGAAATTTGGAAATCTCCAATTGCCTGTCACCAAGCGTGGGAGAATAAAGTGCGAGCAGTGCTACACAAATGACCAGGGGCGTGTGAAGACCCATAATTGGTAAATTTGCCTGCTCACATTGGCTTCCTAAAAACGGAAGTTATTAAACGCGAATCCAGCGTTGGACTAACACATCCAAAAAAGGAAGAGTATTATCAACCTCTAGTTCAATCGTAAAACTGAATGATGTAAACTGACTGTCTGTTCTACCGACACCAGACTTGTGATACATGATACCAGCTGACTTTTGCTATTGTAACCATCAATATATACTGGAGTACAGCATTCACTGACTAGCTGATGAAGAGGCACTTTGTCTTGAAAGCTTCTGTGTATTTTAACATTTTTATTATATTATATTTTAACACTTTTATCTTACTGTATTTTAACGCTTTTATCTTATTGTATTTCAACACTTTTATTTTATTTCATCTGTGTTTTATTTTATGTATATATCATTTATTTATTTTAATAACTTTATTTTAACCAGCTAGTCGGTCGTCGCTAAAAACTTGGATGATATGTAACCTGACGTGCAAGGCCTGTTTTCCACTGCAATATTTACTTTTTCTTTTGTGTGCAAAAAAGTGTCTGGTAAACCAGATATGAGTTTCATGATGTTTTTAGGTTTCCATTACATTTGTATTGTGTATAACAATCCCTCAGTTGTAAATTCAGTAATATTAATGATTTATTGTCTATTTAATATTATGTCGATTTTATAACCTTTATGTGAATAAATCATAAACAATTATTTTTTAAATTAGTACTGAAAAACCAGTATTTTTGTATCAATACCAGTATTTGAATACTAGAAAAAATGACCGGGATCTCACTATTGATCGCAGAATATAAGCCATATTCCACACCAAATAAACTGAGTTGGTCAGAGTTTCTCACCTTGTTGAAAATTCTTAAAAGAACTAAAATTTAAAGATATAGAAAAAGGGTGTTTTTTTTGTTTTTTTTTTTTTTGTTAGTTGTTGGCGCATCAACAGTGCTTTAGGATCAGCACCTTGACCTTCCCACACCTTCTGTGACGACTTCCTCATCTAATACCTGCTTTTAATTCCTATCTTCCTCTCGACTCACCACGATTCCTCCTTGCTGCCTTGAACCTAGTTGACTGAATAACCCTTTTATGTTGGCTGGAAATTTCTCCTTTCTGAAATCCAGCAAAAAGCTTGCCGCTTCCCGACTGACTATCTCCAATAATTTCACGACTACTCTTGGTAAAACCAGACTACTTCTCCAGAACTCTTCCTCACTAGCACTTATTATCCCCTCTATCATTAACTCCATTATTAACTCCCACTTTGTTACTCACTCCATTATTAACCACCACTTCACTGCCACTCCCTCTATCATTAACTCCGTTACTAACTTCACCTCCGCCACTCCCTCTATCATTAACTCCGTTACTTTCTTTTCTGACATCCTTATATATATCAGTGACCTCCCGGCATACCTCAAACCCTTTACTGACCTCCCCTCCTGTTAATAGAAATGTTCATCGTAATTCCGCCCGAAATTTGCATGGCGTCTTATAACTGTGTAGTAATGTTCGTCCCCCAAGTGTTTTTTTTTTTTTTTTATATAAAGTAAGCCCTAAGCTTACAATGCGCATACTATATGCGGGTCCTGTTAATAAAAATATTCATTGCACTGTTCTTCACAAAATTTCATATAACTCCATTCACTGTATATCTAGATTTAAATAGCTGGGAGTGCTGCAGTGCCTATCGACGAGCCGCCCCTGGTAGTATTTATCTCCACTTAGACATTAAATAATGCTTAATGAACACATCGCATTCAGAATTTGAAAATTTTAGGAAATACACGATGTTTCAAATTCTTTTTCTGCAAAAGAATTGCAGAAAATATAAGAAATAAATTAAGTTTCTATGAGGCATTTCATTTAATATATTTGTTTTAAAAAATTGTGTACAATGGAAGGCACCATTTATGAAGCTTATATTCTACAAGTAATCAGGCAGCTGTAAATTATCTGAAAAACAATTACATATAACAGAAGTGGTAACTCAACTGAAACCATCATGTAAGTTTAATTACTCATCTCTACTCATATTTAAGTTTAAATAAACCTACTTGTCATATGTTTCACTATTGGATAAAGCAGCTTTCCATAATTTATCAATAATAAAGCGAAGAAACTCATGAGCATCTTCTTGCCTTCCAAACTTAAAATGCTTTGCAATGGCTATAAACAAAAGAAACAAATAAATAAACTGCAGACAAAAACGATATCAGTAATTATAATAAAATAATTCTTACTGATACCTAATCTACCAGCTTCTCCTTTAAACCAACCTAATTATGCTGATATAAACAGCTTTCCATATAATTGTAGTGTTTTAAAAGTGGTAAATAGATAGCTTGAAAGTTCTAATCACATAGGTTAACATTAATAGATAATTTTATAATCTATTACAACTAATTTGCAACTTTACAAACATAATGGTATAGTATAATACATATAACGTAAACTTGCATAATACGTATTATTGTTGCTGACGTATAAGTTAGTGCTATTGCATCATTTTAATATGCAGCAACCTATTAAAGTAGTACATAATTGGCATCATTTAAATATATCTCATATTGTGAATACCTTCACAACAAGCTGCCATGATATCGGCCACTACCTCAAATAAGTAACTCTTCGCCAATGGAGAAAACTATTGTTACTTATTCTCAGTGGATACCACCACCACCACCCAGACAGCACCATTTCGAAACAGTGCTGTCTGGGTGGTGGTATCCACCCAGGGGCTCACATTTGGTGAGTATGGGGTTGGCACACCCAGGGTCCTGAGCTGGATATCATCATTCTTCTCTTTCTTGGTGATTCCTCTCTCTCTCTCTCTCTCTCTCTCTCTCTCTCATGGTAACTCGGGAATTTTTTTTGGTGCAGCATAAGCCTCAGGCTTCCTTGCACCATATGGCTAATAATAATAATATTAAAATGATGCAATAGCACTAACATATATGTCAGTAAACTTGCTCGCAACATGAGGTTTTAGCCCTAAAAGATTTTCAGTATTATTGTTGCATAACCTGCGAATAGAGTAGTGTTATTACTGCATTTAAGTATCTATTAGTTTAGTACAGTATTCTCACTGAAATTGAATTTAAACAGAAATCATGCCTCAGACCAGAGCAGCAAAGCTAAGAGCTCAAAGTAGCAGGAGTGCTGTAGCTTGACTTATGGGGCAGTTCTCCTATAAATCATGGCCTTACAAAACATGCTACTTGTTCAATGTTTGCAGACTACTGGAAATGGACCAATGGAGATGTCTGTGTGTATGTGTTTGATGCAAAGAGTGTGAGGAAATTATGGCTTGAAACACCTATCGGGTTTCTGATAGGTGTTTGTGAGAGCTTGAAGAACAGAGTGGATGCCTTCGAAGGAATTAAATTGGGCCCCACAATTATAACTTTACAGAACACTTAAACACTCTACACTTTTACATTCTCTAAACTTAGCCATTCAGTTTCATTTCAACTGTAATATGTTTATTACTCTCCTCCCATATACTTTTTTTTTTTTTTTTAGTTTCTTTTTTTCCTCTATGTATACTATAAGTATCTGTTCACAAGCAATACTGTGTCCACAAGTCTTACATAACAATACATAAATAACATTCATGGACTGCCTAAAGCTAATCATACTGCATTAAAATTTCATTTAATCTACGAATTTCTTTTTATACATGCAAACTGTATGGTAAAAGGAAATAATAATTGCTGGATTTCTGTTGGTCTGATTTTAATGAAATTTGACAATTATTTTTAAAGGGCTAAACTATAAAATTTCATGAAAATCCATATACTAGAAGTCAAGTTACTTGGAGACAGATGGATGGATATGGCAAAGACAATAAGAGCACATGCTAAACACACAAATTTAAATTACAAATATATATTTATCCATATTTAAATTTAGATAATTATAATATAAAAAAAATGCAACTGAATATTTTAGAAACTAAGTTTAGTCTAGTTTGTATAAAGAACAGTAAAAATTTCTTCAATTATTTTTTTATATTAGTTTTGACAAAGTTGAAATGTCCACCACACCTGCTTGAAAAAAGTTTCAATTTATAGCCAAACAGAAAATTCGTGAAATACTTCAAATAAAATATATTATTATAAAACTAACTCACAAACATACAAAACACATACACTATCCTACATACACACAAATCATCTTTATATACAAGAAATCTTGTATATGATGTATGCTGAAATCTTCAGTTTTCAGCATATGCGGTGTTTTTTTTCAGCACTTGTATTTCTTTATATACAAGAAATCAAGAAATTATGTATGCTGAAATCTTCAGTTTTTATAACATCCTCCAGTCTCTTGGAACACTCTTCAGTTTTTCTAAATGTCCTTCAATCTTTTCCACCATTCAACATTCATAATGGTGTTTTTTGGGTAGTCTCTCCTCACATGCACCCAACAATCCAATTTGTCCCAGGGGTTCTCTGCAGGATTGAGGTCAGGGCTCTGGATGGGCTAGTCCAACTTTTTAATGGTCTTGTCCTCAAACCAGTCTGTCATGACAGGAGCAGTATGACATGTACTGTCCTGCTGATACAGGTATGACCCTTACCTGATATGCTGCCACAACGTAGGCAATGCATTCTTGTCCAGGATGTCTACTACACAGACTTCAGTATTCGTTTTTTCCAAAACAACCAATGGTTCCAGGTCAAACCATAAAAATCAGCTACACACCACCATGCTACCTGCTCCAAATTTGTTGGGATGATACAGTCCAGCAGGTGGATCTTTCTCCAGACATCCACCACACCCAGTCATGACCTTCAGACTGGTAGGCCTTGTAACATGACTTGCCATTCAAAAGCACAGCATTCAATTGGTCTACAGGCCAAGAATAGCAAACTTTACAAAAAATTATTTGGGGCGATTGGTTGCTTCACAGTCATGGAGCCATCCACAAACTGTATGGTAATCCATATTATTCAGTGTCCTGTACTGCTAATGAAATGTGTCACAATCATCTCATTGAGGGTCTGTGTGTGCTCTGCAACAAAGTTTACCTGCATTCTGAGTAGACAATTCTTAAAGGGCCTTCCTGTCAGCTCAAAGGTTTTCTGAATTGTTTTGTGTCAGCACCAGTTCTCTTCCATTGTAGATCACACCATCAATTCTACACCTAGGGATCTTCAATGCCAGTGAAATTTCATGTACAGACCAAAGGCTTATGTGTGGCACCCTATTATCATTCCTCATTGGAAGTTTGTTAACTCCATCAATTGCAGCATCTTTTTTTGGTGAAAACATCCATGGTTTGGAAGAGGTTAGCAAAATCCAAGCCAATAGCCTAATTACTCATTTGATTGTAACCATTTGTTGAATAGTACGATTGCAACAAAGAAATTAGGTGCCTCTGTATCCAGGTGGGCAAGAGCAGAAGTGTGTAGCACATGCTTCTTGATTAGGCCAGGGGTTCCAGCCCGTGACCACCAAATACGGAGGATGCGGAAAGGTCAGGGAATGACCACCGCATATCCTCGGAGCAATATGGCCTTAGTTGCTAATGCTCCTAAAAACCAAATAACAAACAAACAAATTGTCAACAATTTCTTTTTTCATCTCACATTTTTGTTACATTAGCATTAGCATCAGTATTAGTAGAGGCATATGATGCAAGAAAGCAAACTTATGCAGTATCAGCCAAAAAAAAAAAAAAAAAATTCCACTTCACCCCTCCGTTTGTTCGAAATACCTGTCCAGCTGAGCCTTAAATTTATTTAGGCTATCAACTTCCACAACAAGGGATGGAAGTCTGTTCCACCAACCAACTACCTGCTGGCTAAAGGCAAATTTTCGCACATCTATCCTACATCTGTCTTTCCTCAATTTGAATTTATGCCCTCTCAGGTGATTATTCTGAGCAAGAGGAAGAATCCCATCAGCACTGAGCATGTTCAAACCATTCAAGGCTTTTTCAATACACATCTATAGCACGTTCAATACACATCTATCAGAACACCTCGCCAGTGCCTAGTCTCCAGACACTGTAATTTGCAAAACTTAAGCCTTTCTTCATAAGAGCAACCCTTTGTTCCATTCACTAATCTTGTTGCAATTTTCTGTACTCATTCCAGCAGCTCTACATCCTTCTTGAAATGAGGCCTCCAGACTTGTATACAGTATTCAAGGTGTGGCCTGACCATTGCCTTATACAAGGGAATAATCACCTCCTTATCCCTGCTAGAAAAATTCCTGTATATCATTGACAAGACACCATGAGCTACTCTTGCAGCCCATCTGCACTGCTCAGAGAACTTCATATCTGCCTGCACAATTACCTCCAGGTCCTTTTCATTCTCTACCACTGTCAGTGTAGTACCACAGAGTTGATACGTTGCTCTGGGGTTGCTGTTTCCCACATGTAGTACATTACATTTGTCAATGTTAAACTTCATTTGCCACCTCTCAGCCAATCTGCTAAACCTTTCCAGATCCTGTTGCAGCAGCATAGCATCAGTGGTGTCCTTAACAACCCTGACAACCTTTGTATCATCTGCAACTTGGACATTAAGCTTGATACACTGTCATCAATATTATTTATAAATACAGAAAACAGTAATGGACCCAACACTGAACCCTGAGGGACTCCACTAATAACATTAGTCCACGACGAGCAGTGTCCATTGATTACCACTCTCTGTCTTCTCCCCCCTCAGCCACCCCTTTATCCATAGCAGCAATTTGTCTCCAATGCCCAACTGCTACAATTTGTGCAGCCGTGTTCCATGTGCAACAGTATCAAAAGCCTTTCTAAGATTCAAGTATATAATATCAAAGTAATTCCCTGCATCCAATTCTTTTGTGACTGCATCATAGTATCCAATCATATTGGTCAGGCAAGACTTTCCCTTAACAAAACCATGCTGTGTCCGAGCTATAACTGAAGTCTTGTCTAGATGATCCTGTAGTGCTTCTTTAACCAGTGCCTCCATTAATTTTCCTGGAACAGAAGTTAAACTCACAGGTCTATAATTACTTGTGTCAGCCTTTGATCCTCCTTTGTGAATTGGAGTCACATTTGCACATCTCCAGTCTATGGGTACTTCCCCTGAGTCCAAGGAAGCTCTCATAATTATGACTAAGGGTTTGCTTACTTCCTTTGCTGCCTTCTTTAATATAACCGGATAGATCCCATCCACCCCAGGTGCCTTTCTTTGTTTATCTTGAACAATTTCTCCTCCACTTTACTCTCAGTTATTACAAGATCATCTAACTTACTGCCAGAGTTGAATTCACTTCTGGCATTCCCCTCGCTGAATAACTCCTCATGTGTGAATGTCGATGCAAAATATTCATTTAGTTTGTTAGTTACCTGAGCAGGATCATCAACAGTTGAACCATCGATATCAAATGGACCAATCTGATTCATCCCCTTCCTTCTAGAGTTTACATAAGTAAAGAACTCTTTGCTGTTTTTCTTTGCATCCTCTGCCAAAGATTTCTCGTAATCTGCCTTCGCCTGCTTAACCTCCTTTGTAACTTGGTTACAGATCAACTTATATCTATCATAGGCTTCTGTGTCACATGTTAATTTATATGTATCCCATGCATTTTTCTTCTCTGCCATATGTCTCATTAGTTCATCTGACATCCATTTAGGCCTAAACCTTGAACAATATTTCTTAGTTGGTATGTAAAGCCTAGTAGCTTCCAAGATAAGTTCTTTGAATGCTTCCCATTTTGAATTTGCTGTTGGTAACATCACCAGTTGGTCCCACTGTATAGAATTTAAATACTGTCTCAGGCCGTCTTAGTCGCCTTTACGAAAGCAAAAACCCTTCCCTTTACCCCTGATGGTAGTTACCTCTTTGAGTAAATCCCACTTCAGCACACTGTGATTACTGCCATCTAGTGGTTCATTTATCTGCAGATTCTTAATGCATGAAGAATCACTACTGATAATCAAATCAAGAGTATTACTCCCTTTAGTTGCCTCCCGAACATGCTGATGTAGAAAACAATCATCCAATAAATCCACAAAAGCCTTGCTCTCTGATTTACACAAAAGACTCTCTGATTTACTGGCCCACTCTATTTCCCTGTACAGTTTCTTTCTCAATTTTGATCTCCCAATGCTTATGTCACACCAAACTGACTCAACACAGCACTGTCCAGCGATGTCGACTGGTTTCATTTCCTTGGATTTTATGTGTTTCTTGATTAATAGCATAACCCCTCCTCCCTTCCTATCCTGTCTATCCTTTCTGTAGACATTGTACTCCCCAAATTCCAGTTCTGCATTCCTTATATCTGTGTGACACCACGTCTCTGATATCCCAACAATATCTGCCTTTGATGTTTTGAGCAATACCTCAAATTCATCAAATTTATTTACTAAACTTCTAGCATTGGTGTTCACGCAAGTATACATGCACCTATTCCTATTCTTAGCTACCGTAACAGAATCCATGTGTTTACTTGTTCTGCAATGACTCCCAGCAGTCTGAAATATCCTGCATCTTGTTTTCCAGACTTCTGCTCATTCCAATAGAATCATTGCAAGAATCACTTTCTCCTCTGCCAGTGGCTACTGTTAATTTATTAATCCTTGTATCCTCCCAAGCTAGCAGTTTTCCTACCCACCTAACACTGCCTCAATAGCATCAGCAAATATTATTGCACCCTTTCTATTTAAGTGTATCCCATCCCTGTAGAAGCAGTCCCTCCTGTTAACATTCCATTGTTAGGTGCCACTATAGAAGTTTTCACATCAATAATTTTGGAAAAGGTGTTCAACAATGTGAAAATAAAGTGCAGAGCATCCTCAAGAGTATCAAGCAAGAACAGTAGACCACACATTTTGCTGTGGCTAAATAATGCTTCGAAAGACCCTTTGAGTGAGAACAAAGAAGACACCATTGCAATGATTGACAAATTAGCGTCTGTTTCTGCTACCGAAACTTTGGGGAGCACATGAATGTACAAACATACATTCATGTGTTACAAGAAAATAACACCAGATAAATGGCAGATGTGTTGATTTGAAGCAACATTCATGCCTTGTTGCTCAACCACTTATATTCGTCCCCATGCCTAAGACAGATGGATACAAAGTAAAATATGCTGCTCACGACAAGATGTGGCAAAATCTAGAGGATAATGATTATGCCAACATTGATGTCTTCTTCAGGGCAAATGATGTATGATTATTATTTGGATGTGCTCAAAGCTGCATAAATCAGCCCAAGGTATTTCTCAAACAACAACCAAGTGAGAAATGGCACAATCCATTCAACCAGTTCATCTGTAACATTTTCAAACCAAACACTGACATCAAATTCATTATGCAGGAATACTCTTGTGTTGTGTATGTCACTGAGTACGTGAACAAGATGAACCGAGGGATTAGCAATTTACAGTGACAGATCATTGCAGTCACGAACAAGCACCCAGAGTTCGACATTGTCGAAATCATGATAAAACTATCCACTGACATGCTCAACAGTATCGCGATCATCAGTCAAGAGGCCACCTGGTACTTGCCACGTCAGCCCATGTCAGAGAGCTCTGCATTGGTAGTTTGCATTCTCACTGTTTGGTCAATCAAGTGACAGAGAGTGAGGAAGTCCAATGAAGAGATGAACGATAAGCTTGGGGGGAAATTTTGTTACATATGGAAAGAGAATTGGTTTGATAAATACAAGAAAAACTCATACCACTTGGATCATCTTACTCTGTCATGCTTTGTCACAAATTACACATACAGTGGTAATGGGATCTGCAAGAAACGACAGTATCCATGCATAATATGCTATCAAAACTATGATCTATGGCTCAGGATCTCAACAAGTAAAAGCATGAGATAGTAACGATGCACATTCCATTTCACAATGAGGAAACAGAGATACTATCAGAAATGGCATATGTCAAGATCTACGACGACAACAACGAAGAGCTCATTCTAGAACAGCATAAATTGTATGAATTGGATGTGGACATTTGGAAAACGATGGAAATTTGTAAGGCTATGTGTCAAGACAATGACAATGCCAACCCTGACAAAGCATGTGGTAATGACCTGCATAGCCTTGTTACACGACTATGAGAAGACCCCTTTTGAGACTTTTACAATCATTGAGACAGTGAGATGAATATCTAAAGCTCACCAGGCTCAACATTTGGAGCAGGTGGATGAGTGAAATGAGAAGGGATGTGTGTGTGTGTGTGTGTGTGTGTGTGTGTGTTTTTTTTTTTTTTTTTTTGGCTGATGCTATATAAGCTTGCTTTCTTGCATCATGTGCCCTTGCTAATGGTAACAGACTCAGTGCAATTGCAAAAGAAATGTGAAGATTTGATGACCAATGAGGACTTCTATAACTTAATGGCTAATGACAAGCAAGGGAGTCTACTCATGCATGTAATTTGGAGTATGTTATCTCCCAATCACAAACTGATTCAGATATTCTTGACTGGTCCAGCTAGCCATATAAGTGGCGCTGACCAAATATTGGAAGGCTGCATGAATTCAGTGTGTCGTATAGTTTAGTGTTTTTTAGTGGTTTAATTCGCTCAAATTGGATTTATTTTGTGTCCATCAAGATCTCCAAGTGATGGTGAGTCCACAGACCTTTATTCCATGCCTAATTTCTAAGGCGTTGAAAAGATATGAAATTTTTGTTACATGTCACTCGTTCCGGCGATCAGCAACATGGCAATACCATATAGGTTTGGCCGTTAATTAACATCGGAAGTGCTAAAGTTAATTTATGCTCTTTGTAACAATTTCTACTAGATTAAACCTTGATTAGATGACCCTATTTAAACTCCGTTCCAACTATTTATGGTTTTAGTAATGCTAGAGTTATTTATTTTGGTTTTACAGGTGATTGAATTAGTGACTAGAATAACCATGTTAACTGGAGGCAGCCATTGCTTCTTCGACGAATAAGAACAAAGGGCTTTGTTGTCATTGTTTGGTCGTGTGACCCTAAGGCCTCAACCTGATTGGCAGAAACTGCCCAACAGAAGGGAGCCAACGTTCCCATCTTAATATAGTATCACTTGTATTACTTGAATATCGTTGTTTATAACTCATTTATAAATGAGTCTAATTAAAATCTATAACTCAGCTATAGATAACATTAAAAATCTAAAAAAATCTTAAAACTCGACTAAATTCAGGAACCATTAATATAAAATGGATCCAGACCATCAAAATGAATCCTTGGATGGTTTCCCACCACTACTTTCCTCTGCACAGACTGTTGCTGGAAGTGATAATGTGACCAAAGTGACTGCTTCCACTTGTAAAGAACCTACAGTGGATTCCTAGCTTAGATTCAAAAGACTTACCCACACCCTTGGAGAAGACTTTGCCTGAGCCTTCAGTGGATCTTAGTTCCTCTATGCTTGAAGATTCTGCTGCTGATCAGTCTCAAACTAACTTAATGCTAGGACTACATATGGAACAAGTTTTTTCTTGAAGAACTGGCCTCTCTACCATTCTTTCTGATGGGGGGTAGGCTAACAAAGCAAGTAACCACTGAAATACAAGACATCTGGTCTGCCATGGAGCAGATCCTAATCAACATGATCATGAAGAACGAGCACCATAAAACCAAGCTGGATGAAAAAGAATTCCAGATGAATAAAATACAAGAGAATTAAAAAATACCAAGGATTTTCATCCTGATTTCTCTCAGCCATCTTTATCATATGCTCAAGCCATGCAACTATACACTCCAACTCAGACTGTAAAATCAATAGCAAGTAAGTCTACACAGCAGCAACACGTAATTCTGATTAAGGTGCAGGAAGGCAGCACCTGTGCTACAAGTGAGGAGGTAAAACAAGAGATTAAAGCTAAATAAACCTCGGACATAAAGGATGTCAAAGTTAAATACATGTGGAAAACGGGGTATTAACTGAAACTGCAATCCCTCAAGATCTCAATAAGATCAAAAACTGTGTCAAAATACAAGAGTGCAGTTTAAAACCTGAATTGCCCAGAAAGTTGGGCCCAACTATTGTGATTTATGATGTTCACAAAGACTCCAAGATTGAGGATATAATAGAAGATATCTATCAGAAAAATTTAAAGGACTCTTGACTTTACACTTGAGGATGTAAAATAACAAATTAAGCTTCGATTTCCAACTAAGCCAAAACCTAATGTCCGATATAAATTGGATTTTAGAAGTCACTGGTACGATTCGCAAGATTCTTTTGTCTGCTCGTAGAATTTATCTAGGGTGGACATCTTACACGGTTAAGGATTATACCATAGTTCCCAGGTGCTATAAATGCCTGGGATATGGCCACTCTGTAAGATCATGTCATCAAGAAGCCCAAACCTTGTGGGCACTGTGGTCTAACTGGTCACAACTTTATAGATTGCCCAGATAAGGAGAAACCAGCTGAATGTCCAAACTGTAAGAAGCAAAAGAAGAATTGCGCCCACTCTTTCAGAGATCCCAAATGCCGAGAGTACTTAAAAGCTGTAGATGCTGTTTGCTCAAAGACATTTTATGGATAGAAACACAACATCAAGTATTAATTCTAGTACTTCACAATCAAAAGAAATCAGGTTTTTGCAACTAAATTGCCAACAATCCATTTCAGTTACAAATGACTTAACAAAAGTGTCGCAAGAACATTGTATTCAGGTTATGGCTCTTCAAGAGCCCTATTCATACAAAGGCCTTGTAAAGTCTCTTCCCATTCGCTATAGAATAGTACAATCCAATCCAACTATTGTTAGAATTGGTGGAAATACCCGATGTCGGATTTGGGCTGCAATAGCCACCTTAGATCCAAGTCTTACAGTTATAAGAATTCCCAGTCTCTGCTCCATCCATGCTGTTTGTGTGTGTTTGGAGGGGCAGTTTGGCCAAGTCTACGCTATCTTGTTATACTGTCATTGCTCCCAATACAGACTCTATTACAACCATTTGTGGACTACCTGGATATGGCACTTAATATTCTACATGGGAAGAACATTATTGTCATGATGGATGCAAATGCTGAGTCTACTCTGTGGAGTGCTGCAACTACAAATGAAAAGGGTGAACTAATGGAAGACCTAATCTTATCTCACCGCTAACTATATTAAATACCCCCGGCCATCCACCAACATGTGTGACGCCTGTGGGTTCTTCTCACATCGACATTACTCTCACATCTTCTGCTATTAATCCGAGACTTTCCAACTGGAAGTTGCACATTAGCTGGTCTACCAGCAATCATAACATCATGACATTCCAACTTAATTGTGATCAATGGCGATCCAGATTTGATCCTACTGACATACCAAGATTTCACACAAAGAAAGCAAAGTGGGATAAATATGACTCCTTACACAAGACCAAATCGAACAATTGACTACTCTCACTGCAGATGAACAGGCACGAGTAGTTCAAAACAATTATTACAGCTTGTAGGCAGTCCATGAGCTATAGGAAAAGGAAGCTCTACTATGTGCCACGTTGGTCCTCAGACTTGACACAATTAAAATCATTAACAAGACAGGCAAGAAGAGATTTCCAGAAAGCGAAGAGGGACAGATCTTGTCCCACTTTTGAGATTGTTCTTTTGCAAAACAGATACAAACAAGCCTGTAGAAACTATCATCAGGAAATCTACAAGAGGAAAAAAGCTTCGTGGGAGCAACTAGTGAGCATCATGGAAAAAAAATTCTCCCTGGGGCTCATTTACCGATTAATAAACAATAAAATTCCAACTGGTGAAGTGTTTGCATCGGTTAGAACTACTGATGATCAAGAAACCATATCTTGGGAACACCATAAATAGGATACTGGATGTTATTATTTATCAAGAAGAAGAAGTATGTACGGATCCAAAACAGAATAGACAGAGTGAAAAACGCTTGTTATTCGGACTCGCCTGATGAACCTCCTTTTACCTTTGAGGAAATTGATATTGCTGTCCAGTCCATGCTTTCGGGCAAATGTCCTGGACTTAATGGCATTGAGGTGGAAGTACTCAAGTGCGTATGGAAAATGATTCCTGTAGTTATTACAATATTATTCAACTCATCTTAATCAGGGTATTTTCCCTGCAATTTGGAAAGTTGCTAACTTAAAAATTCTTCTCAAAAATCCAAAGAAGCCAGAATCTGATCCGCTGTCATATAGGCCTATTGCCTTGATCCCTGTTACGGGCAAGGCTCCTGAAAAAGTTATTGCAAGTCATCTTTTGGCTCCCTATGTTACGAAAGGACTTTCTTCACCTGTACAGTTTGGTTTTACAAAGAGTAGAGGGACTGAAGATGCCATTTCTTCTCTATTAGAGATACAGCGGAAAACTACAACTAAATATCTGCTCGGCCTTTTTGTCGACTTCAAAAGGGCCTTTGACACCTTTTGGTGGCAAAGTGCCCTGGAGAGGTTCCGGGAGACTGAAGTGTCTATGCCTATATACCGGTTGCTAATGAGCTACTTTTCACAGCACTCACTTGTTGTTAAGAGTGGTTCCATTCAATTTTCAAAAAAAGTTACCAGAGGGTGCCCACAGGGGCCTATTCTTGGGCCCCTGTGCTGGAATTTAGTGTTTGACTCCTGGTTAAATAAACATTTTGATGCAACAACAATGATCTCATATGCAGACGACCTAACCTTCTTGGTCCAAGGAAACTCCAGAAAGTCTCTTGAAGATGTTGCCAACTAGGTACTGCAGGAGCTGTCTGTGTGGTCTGATGAGCATAAATTCCAGGTATTTACAAGTTAAACATCCCAAATGTTGCTTAAAGGCAGGTTAGAAGAGGATGTCCCCCTCAAATAAAATATAAAGGACAAGCTATTAAATACAGTTCAACCACAAAATACTTGGGATTAATTTTTGGATGATGGTCTGAGCTTTATACCCCATGCAAAATACATCAAAGAAAAATGTAAGTCATTATTACCTAGATTGAGACAAGTAACACAACAAGATTGGGGCCTTAAAGGTCACTCACTGAGATTGCATTATAACTGCATATTCCTGTCCATTATCACATATGGCTCCTGGGGATATAGGGCAACCAAGTGTGCCATTATCAAACAGCTATTGCAAGCACAATGTGCTGCCCTTCTTATGTTATCGAGAGCTTGTAGGACAATTTCTATTGCAGCATTGCAGGTCCTGACAGGAAGGATGCCAATACAATATGAGGTCCAGTATAGATATTTGAGATGCCACCTGAAAAAGGCACATCCTACTTTTCTTGATAACATGGAACTTGACCTGAGTGATGGAATAACAACCAAAAAGGAAAGATTGCGCACTATTTATGTTAATAAGTGGCAGGCTGACTGGTCTATATCAGAGATGGGAAAGGTGACAAGAGAATATTTGCCTAATGTAGGGGAATTCAGGAAAAGGGAACTATTATGGTTTGCTCCTGGACTGGACTATACGGAACATACCTTTTGTCAGGTCACGGCAGTCTCAATAGCAAGCTGTATAAAGCTGGACTGTCTCCTTCCCCTCTTTGTCTCTGTGGAGGTGAAGAGGATGCAGATCATATTCTTTTGGAGTGTCACTATTATACCAACTTACAGAATGAACTACAACTCATTACTGGTTCCTATGACAGGGAAAATAAACCTTTGCTGATCCAATCGCAAGATGCATTTGAAGCTTTTAACTTATTTGCAACACAAGCATTTAAACGACAAGAAGAATCGAGAGCTGCTGCCCTGAGATAGCCTGAGTCTGGATCAAGAGAAAGACTTGAACAAAGACTGAAATTCTCTTTGAAGACTTGAACAAGGATTGACATTCTCTTTGCAGACTTGCACAAGAACTGCTATCTAGAAAGAATTGCTTAATATATTGGATTTTAATATATCATTACATTATCACTTATTTCTCTATGTCTTCTTATAAGAACAACTGGTGTTACTACTACTACTACTATGTAAGCTGACAAGTAGCATAAAAGCTTCAACTGCTACTTCCTGCATTTTGTCTCACGAACATTAGGTGATATATTGTGATGGAAGTTAAATCCTTATTGATTGGAGTGACGAACCTACTGCGTTAGAAATTGTAAATAGTGTATGTAGTATGTGGTTTGACTCTAGTGCTTTGGCTGTACCATGCCATTGGATACTTATTACCTAACATTGAAATCCTTAATTTCAATGTTAGGTAATAAGTATCCAACATTGAAATTAAGGATTGCTACTACTACTGAACCTCCTCCTGGTCTGTCGTAGAGTTCTGATATGCCTTTGCTCCAAGAGGATCTCCTATCAAATGATGGGAGTGCTAAAGTAGTCTTCAACGTTGGAAGAGTTACCTTTCAAGCTGAAGGATCCATTGAGGACACACCTCAACATCTCCTAATCCTGGTCACAGGATAGGAATTGCTAATCCTAATTTAGGATAGGATTACACTACGACATGTGGCTTCTACAAAGGCTGAAAATTGCCTCCACCTCCTCTTTTTCTTTTATTTTTTCTTTTATCTTTTCTCAATTTCTCTTAACTTCCTTTTATTACGGTGGGTCCCTTCTCTGACCCCCCAATGCACTTATTTCCTTCCCCACCATTCCTAACTTTTCCAGCTATTCCTTTTCTCATAACTTTGTCTATCCTGGAACTTTGTTCTGGTATAGACTAGCATGAAGGTAGTAGATCCTGGCTGCCTCCACGTGGCGGGGATGGGTGGATGGGATGCTGTGACCATGTGTTGCCACTTCCCACCTGCTAAGAGCCAAGTACCAGCCGACTACATAACAACAGAACACAGAATAACATTTACCCACCCAACACACTACATACAAATGGCCGGTTTTGGTGTGAGCCTCAACACAAGAAGTACAATAGCAGCTAATGGGGAGAACCCTGGAGTCTGCCACAACAACAACACATGAATATCCTTGGCCCAGCTGGCTTTGGCAAAACATTTGTGATTCACCTATTGATGGAAATATATAACCGCTTCAGCAATACAGATGAGTATTATAATGCCAACATTTGCAAAACTGCATTTGCTTCAACTTGTAAAGCTTCTGTTGCAATAGATGGAACCACTGTACACACTACCCTCTAGATATCTACTTTGGGAAATCTGCCTCTGTTGGTGGAAGTCGCATAACAATAGAGAACACTGTCTAAGTACATCAGAGCACTAATAATCATTAGTACAATCGGTGTCGAAATGTTATTGCAAATGGACACAAGGCTAAAACAGGGACTTACGTTAGTTGTCTCAGGTTCATACGACTGTGGTCAATAAACAGATAAAGCAGCATATCGCCGGCCCCACTCTCAGGTACGGCCAAAATACTATGAGCTCAATCAAGTTATGCACCAGTCGAACGTTGCGTTCTCATCTGTGCTAACCAAAATCGGTAATGGAACTAAATTAGATCAGAATGAGCAAGAACTTATTGAGTCGCGTTTCTTTCCCATCTACTTGGGAAATAATTCCATCAACAAGTACAACTGCACAGTCCTCAATGCTGCAGAGGAGAAAGTGGAATCAGTGCACAAGATATTTTTGTGAGTTGCACAAACACAGAGCAAGAAGCACAAGTTTGCCAGAAACTCTATAAAATGTCAGTTATCGACATTGGTAGATTACCCAACGAGTTCCCACTGGTCATCAGAAAACCATATATCACCACTACCAACATGGACATTACTGATGGGCTTACTAATGGTGCTGTGGGTAAATTTCCAAGATTGAATGCAACAAAGGGCAACAGACACGATTGTGGCTCGAATTTACCATCCCCAAGATTAGAAAGTTAGCTCGCAAGAGATACATGCAAGCAAACAACACAAATCCCACAGCCGTACCACTCACAAGACAAACTGTAAGTATATCGTTGAACAACAACAACTGCACAATCCGTGACAAAAGAAATCACTTTCCTTTCATACCGGCTTGTGCCACAATGATACACAAGTTGCAAGATGGCATGTTCGATATAGTGGTTTACAAGTAAGAAAAGGGGCATGAACAGCAGCTGGTTTATGTTGCTCTGTTACATGTAACTGACATCAATGGACTTTACATCATTTTGCCGATCGGTGACAAGAGATTCTACCATGACCTGAAAAACACTACATCCACCATCGATTTACAAAATGAGTTTGCTATGCTCCTGACTAATTGGCTACAAACAGGACAGGACAGGACAGCTTTATTGAATTCATCCATGATAGGAAGGAACTCTCAGTTCTCTCAACTGCCAAAGCCTACGAGTGCACCACACTGACACTGTTACAGAGCAAAGCCAAATCTTGCTGCTATCTGCGACTTGGTTAGACAATAATGAGAGTGTCAGTATCCTGAACTTCAATTGCATGGTTCAATTCAAGCGTGAAACCAATGGACAGCCAGAGTTGCAATATATCACAACAAGATGGCCAAGGTACAGATTGTTATGCCATACTTAGATATCATCTATCGACAAATGACTAGTTTGACAGTCAGTGTTTAGCCCGTTTGGTGATATATATACAGAGGTGTGCTTGCTACCCAAAGGCCAAATGATACAACGGTTGTCTGTATTTCTCCTAACAGTGACATACAGGATATAATTGACTTTGTTCATTTCGTTTTGCTGCCGTATTGAATTTAAGGTGTGGCACTGTTAAAGAGAGATTTACATAAACTACCCATGATCATGAGTGTCGATTTCAACTTTAACTTCAGATTGGAAGAAACTAAACCATTAATTACTTTCCTACAAGTAATGTTCGACCTAACTCTAAATACTAATCCCTTAATTTCAACTATAAGATCAGGTTCCTCAATTGACGCTATTTTCCAGAGACATTTAGATACGCTGCAATCGCAAGTAGGTGTCTTACTCTAGTAGTAGTGGTAGTGGCATGTGATGCAAGAAAGCAAGTGTATGAGCTTATGCAGCATCAGCCAAAAAAAAAAAAAAAATCACACCATTCCCTCCAAATGCCTGTCCAGTTCCTCCTTAAATTTATTTAACCTATCAACTTCCACAACGACAGATAGAAGTTTGTTCCAGCAATTAACCACCCACTGACTAAAGGCAAATTTCCGCACATCTATTCTACATCTGTCTTTTTTCTTAATTTGAATTTATGCCCCCTTAGAATCGTAATCTGAACAAGTGGAAGGATCCCATCAGAATTCAGCGTACTCAACCCATTCAAGGCCTTATACACCTCAATCAGATCACTGCGCAGGTGCCTGGTCTCCAGCCACTGCAATTTGCAGAACTTAAGCCTCTCTTGGTAAGAGGATCCCTTCATTCCCCTCACCAATCTTGTTGCCCTTCTCTGTACACGCTCAAGCAAATCTACATCCTTCCTAAAATGAGGCCTCCAGACATGTAAGCAGTACTCAAGGCGTGGCCTGACCATTGCCTTATACTGAGGGACAATCACCTCCTTTTCCCTGCTAGCAAAATTCCTATATATCATTGACAAAACCCCATGACCTGCCCTGGCAGCCTGTCTGCATTGCTCAGAAAACTTCATATCTGACTGCACAATTACTCCCAGGTCTTTTTCATTTTCTACCACCTTAAGTGTAGTACTACACAGTTGGTACGTTTCTCTGGGGTTACTTCTACCCATATGCAGTACTTTGCATTTGTCAAGGTTAAACTTCAGTTGCCACTTCTTAGCCCATCTGCCCAAATTATCTAGATTCTGTTGCAGTAGCACACTGCCATTACTGTCATTAACAACCCTGCTAACCTTTGTATCATCTGCAAACTTAGACATTAAGCCTGATATACCTTCATCAATATCACTGATAAATATACAAAACAACAGAGGACCCAACATTGAACCCTGTGGGACTCCACTAATAACATTAGTCCACGAAGAGCAGCACCCATTAATTACCACCCTCTGTCTTCTCCCACTCAACCATCCTTTTATCCATTGTAGCAACTTACCCTTAATACCATTCTGCTCCAATTTGTACAAAAGTCTTCCATGTCAAAATACAGTGTCAAAAGCTTTCCTGAAATCCAAATATATGATATCAAAATTATTTTTTGCATCCAGTTCCTTTGTAACCACATCATAATATCCTATCAAATTTGTCAGACAAGACTTTTCCTTAACAAACCCATGCTGTGTCTGAATTATTGCTGCAGTCTTGTCTAGATGATTCTGCAATGCATCTTTAACCAGTGACTCCATTATTTTACCAGGAACAGAAGTTAAACTAACTAGTCTGTAATTACTTGTGTCACCCTTCGATCCCCCTTTGTGAATTGGAGATACATTTGCACATCTCCAGTCCTTGGGGACTTCCACTGAGTCCAAGGATGCTCTCATAATTAAATAAAAATTATGGCTAAGGGTTTGCTTAGTTGCTTTACTGCCTCCTTTAATATAACTGGATAGATCCCATCCACCCCAGGTGCCTTTCTTATGTTTAACTTCAACAAATTTCTCCTCCATTTTGCTCTCAGTTATTACAAAATCATTAAGCACCCTGCTACAATTTGATAACCTTCTGCCATTTTCAAACCTTAATAACTCCTCATGTGCAAAATACTCATTCAGTTTGTTTGCTATCTGAGCAGGATTATCAACAGTCAAACCATCGATATCAAGTGGACCAATCAGATTCATCCCCATTCCTTTTAGCATTTATATAAGTAAAGAAATCCTTGCTGTTTTTCTTAGCATCTTTTGCCAAAGATTTCTCATAATCTGCCTTCGCCTGCCTAACCTCCTCTGTGACCTGATTACAGACTAGCTTATTTCTGCCGTAGGCTTCTGAGTCGCTTGATAATTTATATGCATCCCATGGACATTTCTTCTATGTCACGAGTCTCATTAGTTCATTTGATAACCATTTAGGTCTAAACCTTGAACAATATTTCTTCACAGGTATGAAACTTTTAGTAGCATCCACAATTAGTTATCATAAATCCATTGTATCTTGTCTTCCGGCTGAAATTATGGAAATTTGTGAATGATCAATAAACTATTTACATTACAAAAGGCGCATTATAGCCTTAGTTGCTAATGCGCCAATAAAACCCAAAAACCAACCAAAAAAACCAAACCAAACATTACAAAAGCTCTTTTATTTTGTATTCATTATATACAAATCAAAATACCTAAAAGGAAATGTGAAGGATGTTTCGCATAAGACCACCTACTGCACATACTTGACACACGTGCCACATTTTTTTTTTTTGTTTTATTGTGTTTTTCTAATGCAGTTTGATGAAATTCTAACAAATGACATTTGAATTTTGTAAATCGGTTCACTAGAACTCAAGATATTGTAAAGTTCACGAAAAATATGCCGCATGCTCTAATCATACTACTAGTGAGTGCTCAGCACAGACTAGTGGGGGGGGGAGCATGGGAATCGTTCTGGTGGAAGTAGCAGATGACATCACTTCTCTGACCCAACAGATTTACTTGGTTGTAGGTGCCCGCAAGGATGTTTCACATCAGAAACTGTCATACCCTATGAACTAACTGAAAATTTACATATTAGTGCATTGTGATGATAACATGGAAATGTTTGAACAAATATAAAGCTGGATGCAAAAATAAGCAGGATACAGACATTAGCATTAGCAGAGGCATATGATGCAAGAAAGCAAGCTTCTACAGCATCACCCAAAAAAAAAAAATAAAAAAACCCCTTCCCATTTCGCCAATCCATTTGCTCCAAATTTTTGTCTAGTTCTGCCTTGAATTTATTTAAGCTGTCAACTTCTATGACCCCCAGGGGCTCACATCTGGTGAGTATGGGTTATTTGTTATTTGGTTTTTAGGAGCATTAGCAACTAAGGCCATATTGCTCTGGGAATATGCGGTGGTCATTCCCTTGACCTTTTCGCATCCTCTGTATTTGGTGGTGACGGGATCGAACCCGGGTCTAATCAAGAAGTGTGTGCTGGTGAGTATGGGCTTGGCACACCTGGGGTCCTGAGCTGGATATCATCATTCTTCTCTTTTTTGGTGATTCCCTTCTACTTCTGACTCTCATTCTCTCTCTCTCTCTCTCTCTCTCTCTCTCTCTCTCTCTCTCAGGGTAACTCGGAATTTTTTTTGGCTGGTGTAGCATAAGCCTCAGGCTTCCTTGCACTATGTGGGTAGTAATAATAATAATAATAAGATGGAAGTTTGGTTTAGCAATCAACCACATGCTAGCTAAAGGCAAATTTCCTTACATCTATTCTACAACTGTCTTTCCATGATTTGAATTTATGTTCCCCTAGGCGATTAATCTGGGCAAGAGGAAGAATCCCATCAGTATTGAGCTTGCTCAAACCATTCAAAGCCTAATCAGATCACTTCACAGGTGCCTAGTCACCAGACACTGTAATTTGCAAATCTTAAGCCTTTCTTACGAAGAAAAGCTTAAGATTTGTTCCATTCACTAATCTTGTTGCCATTCTCTGTACTTGTTCCAGGAGCTCTACATCCTTCCTAAAATGAGGCCTCCAGACCTGTATAAAGTATTCAAGGTGTGGCCTGACCATTGCCTTATAAGAGGGGATAATCACCTCCTTATCCCTGCTAGAAAAATTCCTGTATATCATTGACAAGACACCATGAGCAACTCTTGCATGCTGTCTGCACTGCTCAGAAAACTCCATATCTGACTGAACAATTACCCCGGGTCCTTTTCATTCTCTACCACTCTGAGTGTAGTACAACACTGTTGATATGTTACTTTTGGGTTATTGCTACCCATATGCAGTACTTTACATTTGTCAATGTTAAACTTCAGTTACCACCTCTCAGCCCATCTGCTCAACGTTTCTAGATCCTGTTGCATTAGTTTTTTATTTTTTATTTTTTATTATTAGTTGTTGGCACATCGTCTTCTGTGGCCATAATGCACCTCCCAAGGTTTCTGCACTACTCTGATCCAAGCCCGCAACCTTTGGGTTGCCAGGCAGGCGCCATATTGACCCGGCTAGCCAATCGTCGTTGCATTAGTGCACTGTGATTAATGTCATTAACAACCCTGCCATCTTTTGTATTGTCTGCAAACTTAGACATTAAGCCAGCTATACCTTCATCTGTATCATTAATAAATATAGAAAACAACCACGGACCTAACACTGAAACCTGGGTGACTCCACTAATAACATTAGTCCACGAAGAGCAGTGTCCATTGAATACTACTCTCTGCCTTCTCCCACTCAACCATGCTGCCTAAAGATATGCTGTCTTTAGGCAGCAAGTCTGTATCTTGCTTATTTTTATGTGTAATTTATTATAATTTTTATGTATCCTGCTTACTGTTATGTATAATCAAGTTTTATAAGGCTGGATGGTCCATGTAACAAACTGTTGTTCATGTTGAATGACATCCTAAGACATAAGCAAAAAGGCCTATGTGCTCTGGATTCATATTCAATAAAGTATTCTGCCACAGAACAAAATGGAAAGAAAAGAAAATAGCAGGCTGCAGGTAAAAATATGTTTAATGCTTACTATGAACAAAAACACAGGTATAAATACAGTAAAGTAACACACAGTTTTTGGACGGAAGGGCGTCCTTCATTAGTTGTGACTGTTAATGCACAAATATACAGAACGTCATGTGCATACCATGGCAGTCATGTAGGGTGAACTGCATGCTACAGGTGCAGGTAACAATTAGCTGTTAGAAGGCAATGCTTGCAGTTGTAGCTGTAATGCCTGGGAATGTTGTAAATGCCAATGTTTGTCAGCCAAGAGGATGGTTGTCTCAGTAATGGGATGGACACGACATACTCTGTTTCTGGTCAAGGCGAAGTCATTACTGCGCATGGTCTACAGCACACATCAACTTGTGATAGACTGATGTCTTCAGATGCATGCCCTCAGCGTCTATTGCAAGCTGATGTGTGCTGGCCAGGTCACCAACTACCAGTCAGCACATGCACGCAGCCATCTTCTCGGTATGGCGTGAGCCCTACTAACCTGCGCCTGGACCCACTCTAGTTCTGCAGATGAGAGGCGCACTGAGATTACTAGGGTTAAGATAGATCTGGTAAGGTGCAGGTATCCCACCAGTGCCCTAGATAGGTGTGACCTACAGGCCCATGACCACGTAGTGGCCCACAGAACCACGCACAGTAATGACTCTGCCTCGACCGCCTTTATTCTGTTCTACCCGAACCTATTGCAACAAATTTCTAGAGTCTTAAAGGCTCATGGAATAAAGTGCTTACAACTCCCAGGCAGGAAGTTGTGATCCCTCATCTCGAGTGGATTAGTGTACCGTATTTCCTGCTGTGACTGTACTGGCTGCTACATTGGGGAAACCAGCAGGAGACTCGGTAGTCATGTCTCTGAACACGAAAAAGCTATCCATTTAGCGGACGTGGAGCACTCAGCCATTACTGAGCACTTCTGGTCAACCCAGCACGACATTGATCCATGCCACAATGTCATGATTATTGATTGGTTCTGCCAATCAATAATCATGACATTGTGGTCACATTACCGTCGTCACAGCTGGTTAGATAACTGAACATCTCTTGCTGCAGCGGTCCTTTAACCAGAGCAGAGGACTGTCGTGTCCATTCCATTACTGAGACAACCATCCTCTTGGCTGACAAACGTTGGCATTTACAACGTTTCCACGCATTACAGATACAACTGCAAGCATTCCCCTTCTTACAGCTAATTGTCCTGCACCTGTAGCACACAGTTCACCATACATGACTGCCCATGGCACATACACACATGATGTTCTGTATATTTGTGCATTAATGTGACAACTGATGAAGAACACCCTCCTGTCTGAAAGCTATGTATTACTTTCCTGTATTTTTATCGTGTTTTTTTTTTTTTTTTTTGTTCATAGTAAGCATTAAACGTATTTTTACCTGCAACCTGTTATTTTCTTTTCTTTCCATTTTGCTCTGTGGTACAATACTTTATTGAATGGAGATCCTAAGACATCTGGCTGATATTGGAATTCACATCCACTGCCGAGGTATTCAAACACTCAGACAAACATCAGAGTGCAAAGCCCAGATAATTCACCCACAGGGACTGTGGTGAATTATCTTGTCTTTTTGGAGAAGATTACAGATATATGTAATTCATCTTTAGGTAGTCCATTATAAAGATGTTCCATTAGTAGCTGATCAGAGGCTTCTCTGCATCCACCAGTGGTGTCACATGCCCATTTAGGTTGGGTGTGCTTTTATTGGGGGGGGGAGATTGTTTTATGCAACCTACACTACACAATTCACGTGTTAATTTGAACATGCAATTGCATTTTTATCGACGTGAAACTTTTAAGAGTGCATAGCGCAGCAGCGCTCTTCTTAATTGGTCCAATGTAATTAATTGTAGAATAATTTTGAATACTTTAATTAATTGTAGAATAATTTTGAATACTTTAATTTACTAACTAATATAATTTTAACTATACAATCCATAATTATACAGGTTCTCTGTCAAATACACAATAGCTATGTGTCATGCGCGCCATTCGTTTAGAGCACAGAGAGTTTATGCTTCACGGTGAGAAAATTAGAATATTATTGGCAAATACTAGAGTGAGGAACAAATTATCTGTATTTTGTTACGACTTTTAAATACAACCATATAATACACACAGAAATCTGAAAAAGTAATCACTTGGGAAAATATTATTTTTAGCATTAGTAGAGGCACATGATGCAAGAAAGCAAGCTTATACAGCAGCAGCAAAAAAAAAAACCCCTTCCCACTTCACTGATCCATTCATTCCAATTGTTTGTCTAGTTCTGCCTTTATTTATGTAAACCACAAACACGAGAGGTAGTAGAACCTATAGTACTTAGTACTGTGCTTGGGTTGGAGGTTGAGAAGACGAAAGAAGATATTTGTTGACATTGGACTTCTGTAGACTGTAATTTTCAGGAAATACGTATGAAGGAAGATTGTTCCAGAAAACGGCAGTTGAATGAATAAACGAGGAAGATGAAAAGTTGGTTCTGTGGGTTTGAAGTTGGACAGTAAATGGATGTTGGCTGGTGGCAGAATGTGTTTGGACTGTTTTGAAAGAGAGAGCGGGAATTATAGAAGCCAATTCAAAAGAACAGTGCTCATGGAAGTATCTGTAGAAGAGGCATGCAGCAGAAACAGTACGTCTATGAGACAGCGAGTGGAGAGACTCTGTTAGAGATGAATCGTTAATTAACCTAACTGCCCTCTTCTGAATGGAATCAAGAAGCCTGAGAGAGGTTTTGGGGGCACCACCCCAGATGTGGAAACAATATTCCATGGCAGGTCGGATTTACGATTTATACAGAGTGAGCAGCTGTTGGGAAGGAAAGTAATGCCGAGAGCGAAAGAGAAAACCAAGTTTTTTAGATGCAGAGGAAGCAATATTTGTAATGTGCTTGTGACAAAAGAGATTAGAAGTCAGGGTAATCCCCAAAAGAGAGATATCATTTTGCCTAGAAATCGGAGTGTCACTAAAGATAAGCATAGGAGCAGAAGAATCCTTTTTGCGAGATATAAGACAAGACTGAGTTTTAGAAGGGTTGAAATCAACTAAGTTGTCTTTGCCCCACTGGAGAATTACCTGAAGATCAGCATTTAAGGAATTGGTAGCAGATTTTCAAGAAGTTGAAGCTGATCGAGCAGGTGAAGGTTTCTCAAAATGGAAAGTGGAATGCAATGTGCTATCATTGGCAAAACTATGGATAGGGTTTCCAGTCAATGGAAGAAGGTCATTAATATACAAGAGGAAAAGAGTGGGGGAAAGAACTGAACCTAGGGGGACACTGGAATTAGTGGAGAAGTTAGAAGACAGAGAGCCATCTACCATCACCCTCAGTGAGCGATCAGGGAGAAAACTGGATAACCAATTTTTAAAAACAGTTGGCAAACCATAAGATGGAAGCTTGTTTAGAAGACCTTTATGCCAAACACGATCAAAACCCTTTGAGATGTCAAGAGCAACTACTTGTGTTTCACAGAACCTTCCATTGAATTAGTCCATAAATGGGTAACATAAGCCAGAATATCACCAGTGGATCGACACTGACGGAATCCATACTGGCAATCGTTGATCAGATGGAAGGTTTTTAGGTAGTTTAAGAGTTGGTGGTTAATTGATTTCTCCATTACTTTAGAAAGAGTAGAAGTAATTGCAATGGGACGATAATTGGATGGGAGGAATTTGTCACCCTTTATAGGAACTGGCTGGATATGAGCAAATTTCCAAGAAGAAGGAAAAACACCTTTGGAATAAGAAAGTGAAAAAAGGCAGCAAAGAATAGGAGTGAGTTCAGGAGCACAGATTTTGAGAACAAGCGGAGAAATACCATCAGGAACTGGAGCTTTCTTAGCATTAAGATTCGTCAAAATCCTTCTGACATCCCTTTGACAGAAGACCACAGGAGGCATTGATTGGAATTGAATGGAGGCATTGAGTTGGAAGAAAAATGGAATGCTAGCAGGTCAGCTTTATCCTTGGCTGAAGTGACAACAGAACCATCTGGTTTGGACAGAGGTGGGAGCAGAGATGGGCAAAAGTTTCTGCCAATAGCTTTGGCAAGAGACCAGAATACTTGGCTACCATTAGGGCAAGAAGCAAGTTTTCTACTCTTAGCCTGTTCAAACTCTAGTTTGGATTGATTAATAACTGCTTTACAATTGTTGCGATCTTTGGTGTAGGCAGAAAATGAAACTGGGGAATTAGAAACAAGCCAATTACAATATGCAACATTCTTCTTTTGAACAGCCTTAGCACATTTATTGGAAAACCAAGGTTTAGATCACTCACACGATCTGAGCAAACGTTGACATCTGACGTTTTGAAAGAGTAATCCAACCAAGGAAAAGAAGAAAAGAAGTCTCGCAGGTCATCCCATTTTGCAATCCAGCTGGAGTTGTGAACATTAAAATCACCAAGGAAAATTACCTCACTGTTAGGAAAGTTGGACTGGAGAAAGTCAAGTTGCAAAGAGAGGAAGTCAAAGAGCTCCAAGTGATTAGTGGAGTTGGGAGAATGGCAGAGACAACAAATGAATTTGACAGAATGAGGTAGAGAGATTTTAAGCCAGAGAAGATCAAAGAGAGGAGATTCCAAATTACCAAGTCTCTGACAATGAATATCAGAACGGATATATGCACAAGTACCACCTTTGAGGGGAAAGGAATCATACAGCAAATAATTTGGGCATCTGAGATGAGCAGTAGTTGAATTAACCGATAACTGAGATTCTGTCAGAAAACGTACATGGAGTTTGGCAGACTGCAAGTGGAAATGGACATCGTTGAGATTAGAATTGAGACAACGTATATTTGTGAAATGAATTAGGAAGTGCTTGGGAGGTTTAGACCTTTTCGTAGATAAGCTTGCTATATTAGTTTGACAATTCATGGTGTATTCAATAGTAAGAAAAAGTGGGTGGGACATGCTGTATGAAGTAATGAAATTTTTGGATATGGCGTACACATGGTAAGAATATACCCAGATCCTTGACATAACGTAGCCTCGACAATGCTCCCCGCATACGCACTACTCGGACTCCCTCCAATCACTATCTGGCAGAGTAGAGGTAGCAAGATTATACACTAGCTGATCCGGAAGCCTCCTAGAGAGTTACCAGTAGGTTCGGTTCGGTGTACTAACTAGCAGCCGGATTGCAAACACTGTTTTAGAGTGGTACCCTCAAAATGTAAGGAATATTGGATCTCGCCACGATGTTCATCCTAACCTCAAAAATCATCAATCATACTGCATGACGGAAGAGATAGGGAAGGGTTGACCAGAACTTAGCTCTAGAGACTAAATGTGGGTTCCACGACTTCAAGCCTCCAATGAGCAAAGTGGTGGTATTGCACCGGTTGATGAGAGTCATCTACCACCTAGAAAGAATTTATTTAAGCTGTCAACTTCCACAACCAACAGATGGAAGTTTGTACTACCTGCTGGCTAAAGCAAATTTCTGCACATCTATTCTATAAATATCTTTCCTCAGTTTGAATCTATGCCCCCTCAGGTTTGTAATCTGAGCAAGAGGATTTTTTCAGATTGAATCAAAGAAAGGCTTAAAAAACTCATTTTACTTATTTATTTATACACCAGTTCCAATCTCCTGCTTTGCCTAAGGAACTGTGTTAGCATATCATCATAAAATGAAGGTCTTTTCTTCAATTCTGCCAGCAATGTCTTTTCAATGGCGAGTACACTTAGGCTGCATAACCTTTCCTGCATTTGTGTTCCTCTATAATATGTATGTATTCTTTTCATAGCCGAAAAAGAATGCTTGACTGTAGCAGTAGACTTTCTTGAATGGAACCTGAAACTGATTTTCTTGTATGAGTTTTAATAGGTGATGAGCTCATTTCCTAGCAAATTCATCAAAAGAAAAGAGTACTTTTAGTTCATTTTTCAAGCAAACGTAGTCAACAACTGGTCCATAGAAATCCTTTTAATTTTCCTAGAATACCATCGGGAAAAGTTTTCATACACTGATCTTATCTTTCGCTACAAAGGAGTTAAAAAAATTCAAGTTTAAAAAGTGGAGAGTATCTTTCTTCCATCTCCAAGCACATGTTGTCGACTATTCCCTGATATAATTGAAGGCACGTACTCTTCTCTTCTTCAGATCCTTTTTGTTTTTTAGGCTTTGTCTCCTCAACCATATGCTTTTCCTTTGCAGAACACCAAATATCATCAAATCCATGTTCTTTGTCATTCATAGTTCATTTTTCGCTTGAAAAATGAACTAAAAGTACTCTTTTTCTTTTGATGAATTTGCAAGGAAATGAGCTCATCACCTATTAAAACTCATGTAGGCCACAATGTCTATGTGTCTCCAATTCTGCCCAGACATGATAGGAGGGATTATATGTTAAAAGCCTTGTGGATTAACTCAAGACTTGAAGAACTCTGCAAGGCTTTAGGGGGGGAAATTTCTATTAGCTTGGCCCACACTTGTAGGTAGAAGGAATTTGTTTTGTAGAGACGGGATACACTTAAACAAAGGTGGTGCAAAAGTTTTTGCCAGTATTATTGAGGATATCTTAAAGGTTCAGGGAAACTGCTAGTTAGTGGGGGGGGGATGTGGGTAATACTGACACACGTTTATCTGATAATATTGGTCAAAGTAACTCTTGCACATACCTAGAGTTCTTATCTGTTACCCCAACTGGACATATTATCTAGATGTTCTGGGGACAGAAACGTTTCAAGTGAGCAGGTAGATAATGCCAGGGAAGAGAGCCTAAAAAACTTCAAGGGTTGTGTTCGGATTATTAAATATACAAGAACAGTAAGTCTTAATTGTTTATACAGTAATGTTAGTAATGTTGTTGTCAATAAAATGAGTGAATTTGAATTACTGATTAAAACAAGTAACGCAGACATAATAGGGCTTATGGAGATGTGGTGCCACCCAGAAATTGGGGATGATGAGTTTCAGTACGGCTTGTATAATGTATTTAGGAAGGATAGGGTAGATAGTAGGGGTGGTGGGGTAATGCTTCTTATCAGAAGCAGCCTGAGTGCGACGATAGCTTTCCCGGATTCAGACGTTTCACATGCTAGTATAGAATCTGTATGGTGTGAGATAGTTGGAAACAAAGGTATAATGCGAGTAGGAGTAATCTACAGATCAGGTGATTGTGAAGATTATGACAAAAGCCTCTACATGCAAATGGCATGGGCAAGTAAGCATCAATGTCTTATTATGGGTGATTTCAATTTGCCTCTAATTGATTGGAGTAAATGGGAAGGAAACTCGACATGGGGAACAAAATTTTTAAATCAACTAGATGACTGCTATTTGTATCAACATGTCAGGGAAAGTACTAGAGAAAAGAATATCCTAGACCTCATCATCACACATGAATCAGACGACATAACAGGGCTGACAGTAGAGGAACAAGTAGCAGGAAGTGATCACGGAGTTCTACAGTGGATGATGATGAGAGAGGTAGCAGCAGTAAAAGGCAAAGGAATGGGTTTTAATTTCAGAAAAGTAAATTACGATGCCTTAAGGTACTACATGGCCTCTATTAACTGGATAGATATCGCGCAGAGAATGAATACATTTGAACTGTGGTATGCTTTTAAAACATTAATCACAGATGCCTTGAATGCGTATATACCATTAAAAAAATACTCCATGAGGAAGGTTCCAAGTTGGATGAATAGTGAAGTTGCCACATTACTTGAGCAAAAAAAGGTGGCATGGAAAAGTTACAGAGCAATAAAAAATACTGAAGCCTATAACAGCTACAAGGTGATCTGTAATAGAGCCACAGAAAAGGTTCGACAGGCAAAGGCAGTTTATGAGAAATCACTAGCAAACAGAGGAAAGGGGGGGGGGATAAGGAATTCTTCACATATATAAATGCCAAAAAGAGCAGGACAAACCAGATCGGACCTTTACGTAAGGGAAAGGGGATAGTATTAAATACACCAGCTGCCATTGCAGATGAACTCAACAGTTATTTTGCATTGATATTTACAAATGAAAAACCTTTTGTGGCAATGGGAAATTGTGGGAGCGAAGTTGAAAAATATGTAATTAATGATATTGAAATTTCACAAGATTATTTAATGAAAAAACTTTCGAGCCTACAGGTCAGTAAGGCTCCTGGAGTTGATGGAATGTACCCTATAATCTTAAGGGAGGGCGGCAAGTGAGTGCATTGAACCATTGAGGCTAATTATGCGTGCATCACTAGACTCTGGGGAGATTCCCTTGGATTGGAAAAGTGCCAATGTATCTCCCATACATAAGGGTGGCTCTAAGAGTGAAGTGGGAAATTATCGACCTGTCAGTCTGATTTCAGTGGTAGGGAAAATCATGGAGGCAATGATCAAGGGTGGAATTCAGGATCATTTGGATCGAATTGAAATTCTCAAGGATACTTAGCATGGTTTTGTAAAGGGAAAATCATATTTAACAAATCTGATTCGCTATTTTGAAAGGGTCACTCACAAGTTGGATTTAGAGAATAATTTCGACATTGTTTATTTAGATTTCAGCAAAGCTTTTGACTCAGTCCCACATGAGCGGTTGCTTTATAAGCTGGAACAGGTTGGAATCACTGGGAAAATCCTTAGATGGATAGCAGAATGGCTTCAAGGCAGGAGGCAGAGGGTTGTGATAAAAAAATGGCTATTCCTCAGATTGGGTTGATGTAAGAAGTGGGATTCCCCAAGGATCAGTATTAGGACCACTGTTGTTTTTAATTTTCATAAATGACATCGATGAAGGGATAGAGGGCGTGATGTCTAAATTTGCAGCTGATGTTAAAATTGGTAGAGTAGTTAATGATCACTGTCAAGCTGAGCTTCTTTAGAGAGACCTAGATAGACTTCAGGAATGGTCAGAAAAATGGCAGCTATGCTTTAATCCAACAAAGTGTAAGGTATTACACCTGGGAAGCAGTAATCCCAAAAAAACTTATTCACTTGGTGGAGTTCAACTAAACCCAGTACTGGAGGAAAGGGACTTGGGTGTTACGATATGGTCAGACATGAAATTCTCTGAGCATTGTAAACAGGTTGCAAGGAAGGCCCATGGTGTCCTATCGATGATCTATTGAATTTTTGCAAGTAGAGATAGGGACGTGATAATCCCATTATATAAGGCTTTTGTTAGACAACACTTGGAATACTGTGTTCAAGTGTGGAGACCGCACCTAAAGAAAGACATCGAGCTTCTTGAAAGGGTGTAAAGACGAGTAACTCGCCTGGTGAGATCGGCAAAAGGGTGTCCATATGAAGAAAGACTTTGAATATGTGGGTTGCAGAGTTTAGAAACTAGACGCCTTAGGGAGATTTGATTGAGGTGTTTAAGGCTCTGAGAGGCATCAGTAAAATGAATGAGGACGAAATTTTCAAGGTTATAAATGATGCTAGAACTAGGGGACATAAATTCAAGTTACAGGGGGAAATGTTTAGATTGGACTGCAGGAAGTTTTATTTTAGCCAGCGAGTTATAAATTACTGGAATAAGTTGCCTACATGGGTGGTAGAGGCTGACAGTTTGTGGAAATTCAAAGGTCATCTGGATAGTACCTTCGGGTCACAGAAGCGCATAGGATGATAGGTTTAATTTCCTTTTCTTTTATTAATTATTATTATTTATTTTATTTTATTTTATTATTATTATTTTTTATCACTTTTTTTTTTTTTTTTTTTTTGGCCGGTGCAGCATAAGCCATAGGCTTTCTTGCACCATGCGGCCATTACTAATACTAATAATGAAGGCACGTACCCTTCTCTTCTTCAGATCCTTTTTGTTTTTTAGGCTTTGTCTCCTCAACCATATGCTTTTCCTTTGCAGAACCCCAAATATCATCAAATCCATGTTCCTTGTCATTCTCAAGCTGTTTCATAGTATCATGCACCTTTTTACAACAGTACAATATGTCATAGTTTGCAATATATTATTCAAGACATCAGTATAGCCAAACAGAAAAGAAAAAATTTCTAGTAACAAAATTGTTACTAGAAATTTTGTTACTAGAATTTTGTTGCTTTAATTACAACATCCATGTCCCATTCCCCAGAATTCTCCACAATGTGTTCAAAAAGCATTTACTCTTTTCGATGATTTAGAAAAATATGCTGCCAATCCACTGATAGTTTGGAAAAACACAATCTACATTCCTTGATATTCAAGAGGCTTTGCTTCAAAACTAAGTTCAAAATGTAGGCGTAAATATTGCTAAAGGATAGGCTTCAATAACTTTACTCTGCAACCCATTAATATGCCCACTCAGGACACAGACACCATCATAAGTTTGGCCGACCAACTTGTCCTTAATATTAAATTCCTCAACTCTGTTTACAGCATGTTTACAAAGATCACTAGACATTCTATCACCACTTATGTCTGTAAATCCAATGAACCTTTTGTGTGTTTCCCCATTATGGACAAAACGGAAAACAGTTGATAGCTGCAATTTTGACATGACATCAGACAAAAGAATGGTCACAAATGTAGCAGAAGAAATTTCTTTCTTTATAGCATCTTTAATCACATCAGATATAGCGTTAATGATATCATTTTGTACTGTGGAAGAAGTTCCTCGAAATACAGTCGATGCCTTTAAATGACTGCCTAAAAGAGGATCATACTCATGGAGCATGTTTAAAAATTCTATATGATTCCCTCGATTACTGAATATTCAGATTCATCATGACCTCTCAAAGGAAGCTCTTGCTTAGCCAAATAACATACAGCATCAGTTAATCTTTTTAAAATGTCTCTATTTTACTTTACTTGTTCATTATGACGGCTAATTTAAATTTTTCTTTGGCTGTCAATGAGAGTGTCACTTCTTTGTTTTCCAAACATCTTAAGATTTAAAAATGACTGAACATGTGGTTGGGAGCGCTCATGTTTTTGCACTGCTGCTGTTAAATGATTAAGATCAGAATACCTGTACTTATTCCAAACACCTTTCTCTTTGGAGAATAATAAAGGCCAACAAAAAAAAGTCTTGACTGCACTTCACATCAAGTTAACCATTCTACTGTATCATACTGAGAAACAGAGAAATGTCTCATGTACTCAGTTTTTGCATCTTTCTGCTTGCATAGTAAATTTGGAAGAGGAGGATGAGGCTTACCTTCAATGACTATGTTCATACAATCTGCAAAAGCTCTGGCAGAAAACAGGACATTCAGTACATCATCAACACTGTTTCCCATTGTAAATATGGGCAAAAAAGTTATAAATTATATCTAAAAAAAAATTATAAATATATATTAAAAAGTTGTCTAAATTGGTGTTATAAACATGTCAGTTCACACTTTACGCACACAAAACAGACGAAACTCAGAAAATAAAAACAGCAACTCATGACAAGTGACAACGTTGAATTGGAATGTTTCACACAACAGCCAATCACAACCACTAACTACTTTTGGGTGCTGTTGTCTCAGTGCACACCCTGCCATGCCTTCTGGATGGTTTAAAACCACTAGAAGGCCAAGAATTTGACCTGCTGCGCCATCCGTACATCTGTTTGAGGGCTCAAAGGTATCCATATTTATGACTGCAAGACCGGCTATTAACGTGATTGTGATACGATTTTTTAGCGCCAAAATTTCTCCTCTTCATAAAACATTATATATTGGATTTAATTTTAGGAATCATGTGAAGCCAGCAAACAATTAGGGGAGTCTTTAACAGAAAAAAAAAATGCAAAAATATAATATCGGTGACACTGCGATTCCGGGGTGTGCACCGCACACCCTGAATGTATGCCCCTGGCATCCATGTTGTTCACTATATTAATCTGCCATCCCCCCACCTCCAACTACATCTTCTCATGCAAGTAACTTCAGTTGTGTAGAGACAGGATAAGCTAGAATAAACAACAGTGATAGACCGACTGATATCACTGATGGGCTAAAATTGCATCTTAGCAGCAATGGTAGAAAGATATGTGGCAGTGTCCTGATTAATTTATGTACTTATTCTGTTTGATCTTTTGCTAGTCTCCTCCAGCTAGTCTGATAATTTCTTGCTTCTTTTAGCAGTGATGAAAGAGGTATTTGCACAGGTATTCAGTGAAGGCTTAAAAATCCAACTCCATGAATCAAGTAAGTGGTGCTATCTTTTACAATTGCCATTCACCATTATAATCACCCAGGCCAAAATGATGTTGAAACTATCTTTATTTGTACTTCTACTTCTCCAACAGTTACATAACCCTTTATTCCTAGGCAGTGCCCTGACTCACACTGCTAGTGTCATCTAGGTTCTCTGTAATATCAATGTGTCACCTTTTGAAAATGTCTGGAACAGAATGGGATGGCAACTTAGAGCCATGATTTTAAACCTCCTATGCCCTAGCCATAGTGATTTTAAGGAAACAGTGAACTCAGACATGTAGGGATATTCTGCAAGATGATAGCAAGCAGCTTTCTGACAATGCCAAGATATAAAATAGCCTGCATCAGTGCCAGAAATGATGATACTTTGTGGTGATATACGCTGGTGTTTAATATTAAATAAAATCCTTTTTTATTCTGATGATTTCTTGCCTTTAAATTTCCATTTATTCTCAATATGGTAAATGCCAGAAGAGTTTGCACTTACTTATTTTTGATATAAATGCTCAAATAAACAGATCTGTTGGTATAGGACAGTTCTCTAATACTAAATGAAACTTTATATATGCTTAATATATCAATTCTCAATTCTCATTTTGAACATATAAAGAAAGAATTATGGTATGAACTACAACTATCTAAATTAATGATAATTGTAATCCAATTTTACATTGAATTCTCTAGTAGAAATGAATGAAAACTTCCCAAAAGAAAAAATTACTTTCAGAAAAATAATCGAAAAATTATATAACTTGTTATATTTAAAATTTAAAAATAATTATAAAATTATAACAAAGTATTCTGATATAATTTAAGCAAATGTTATTTTGTATTAACTTATCAGTTTACTTACATTTTAGTTTCTGATAGATACCAACTGGTTGAATAACATCCTTAGGTCTCGTTAGAGCTCTTTTCATATGTCTCTGCAATTCACACATCATACAGAACCCAATAACCCTACCTAGAATGCAAATGCAAGATTTCTTTGTGAGAAGGAAACTGCTTAATTTTTAATTTCTATTTATTGCTATGAGCAATCTTTAACTCAGTAGGAAACTATTCTCTTATTTTTCATAAATTCAAATTACATTACTTCCATAAGGAAACCACAGTAATAGTATTCATTATATAGTGCACGGAAGCCACTATATTTTTTTGCAAGTGTAGACTTTTGCTACACTGGCAAAAAAAAACCAATCAAGTAGATAAGAAAACACAAATTATATGCTTCTCTCCACACACAGGTAAGTATCCAGTTCATCTTTGAATTTATTCAAACTGTCAGTCTCAACTACTTGTGGGGGCAATTTGTTCCAGCTATCAATGACTCGCTGACTAAAAGAAAACTTCCTACAATCTAATCAAAACCTCAAGTCCTGTAATTTAAATTTATGACCCGTAGTTCTGGAATTCTTTAGAATAGTGAGAATTCCACTGTTATTCATTTTACTAATCCCTCTCAGAGCCTTATAAACCTCAATCAGATCACTTTTGAGTTGCCTGGTTGCCAAGCTCTGTAGCCCACATAATCAGAGTCTTTCCTTATATGGTCATCCTTCTGCTAATCTCACCATTAGAGTTGTCAGGTCTTTGGAGCCTTTCAAGAAGTTCAATGTCTTTTTTTCAAATGAGGTCTCATACTTGAACACAGTATTCCAAATGTAGTCTTACAATTGCCTTATACATTGGGATTATGACCTCCCTATCTCTACAGGACAGCATTCAATAAATTATCGATAGGACACCATGGGCTTTCCTGGCTGCCTATTTATACTGTTCAGAAAACTTCATACCTGCCCATATTGAAATTCTCAGATCCCTTTCCTCTTCCACTGTTTTTAATTGAACCCCAACAAGTGTATAATTTATTTGTGGACTACTATTCCCCAAGTGTTAAGACCTTGCATTAGCAGCATTAAACCGACCGGGCTAGCCGAGTGGGTAAAGTACTTGCCCGGCAACCCAAAGGTCGCGGGTTCGATTCCCGCCTCGGGCTTGGATCAAAGTACTGCAAAAACCTTGGGAGGTGCAATATGGCCACAGAAGCCGATGCGCCAACAACTACCAAATCAAAAAAAAAGCAGCATTAAAAAATAGCTGCTACTTCTCTGATCACGTTTGAAGTCTGTTTAAGTCATCCTGAAGGAGTGCTGCTTGGCGCTGATCATTAACCTGCCAGATTGGCAGGTTAATGATCTTGGGTTTTGAGAACGAGGGTAGCCTGTGCGGACGTTGCTTTTAGCCGCTCCTGGAACAGAGAAGTTTTTTCTGATTTATTTTCTGTTTTATTAGCTTAAACTGGCATAATAACTTATTTTCTAGAGTAGATTTATATTCCTATTTACGATATTTAGTTTAAAGTAACTTAGATAGAGATTTTGTAGGTATTACTTAGTACTGGTAAGGGTATCAAATCCACGTGTTTACCGTTTGTAAATTGCCACCATTGTTACGCAATACAAAATATCTTGAACTAGATAGCATAAGCTTAATATAGTATAGTATAGTACATAATATTGTCAATTAATCAGTAAAATCTATTAATCTTGTTGAACTTCATTGTCAATTAAATTGTACTTTTAACTATACATATAATGACTTAGGTTACGTAACATAAATAATTAGTAAAAATAAATAATTAATACTTAACTTGATACAGAAGTTATATAAAGAGATTTCGTAGATAACACTCGATACTGAAACATAAATATAGCTTTATAACTGTGTTGGGATACAAGTTTAGGGTTTTAATTTTGTACTGAAATTGAAATTTTATTGAAATTAAATCGAAATCATGACTCAGACCAGAGCAACAAAGCAAAAGGCTCAAGCTAATGGGAGTGATGTGGCTCAGGAGAGAACTGAGGGGGGCAGTTGCCCTCTAAATCACAGCCTTTTAAAATGCACTACTTGCTTGATGTTTGTGGGTACGGATCATGATACTGCCATGGGGGATGTCTTTGTGTGTGCATGATGCAAGGAGTGTAAGGAAATCAGGCGACAACTCAGTATTGTTATGGGCCTATATGAGAGCTTGAAGGACAGGGTGGATGCCCTCGAAGGATTAAAAGTGAGGGGCCCATCAAGCTCTCAGCTGCCAACACCAATGCCAGAGTGATATAGGTGATATAGTTGTACACGTTGCCAGAGTGATAAAGGTGATATAGTTGTACACAAAAGGTGATATAGTTGTACACGTTGGCACTAATAATATCAAGAGTAGGAGACCGGCAGAATTGCTTAACAAGTACAGGTCACTGCTGAAAAAAAGCCGTGAATTAGGGTTGAATTTGAAAGTGTCTGCAATTTGGCCCAGACATGATAGGAGGGAGCATATGATGAGAGCCCTCTCGATCAATTCAGCACTGGAAAGATTGTGCAAGGCTCAAGGGGTAGAATTTTTTTCAGCCTGGACTGTACTTGTTAACAGGAAAGACTGCTTCTACAGGGATGGGATACACTTAAATAGAAAGGGTGCAAGAATGTTTGCTGATGCTATCGAGGCAGTGTTAGGTGGGTCGGAAAACTGCTAGATTGGGGGGGATACAAGGACTAATAGATTAACAGTAGCCACTGGCAGAGGTGAAAGTGATTCTTGCACTACTTCTATTGGAATGAGCAGCAGCCTGGAAAATAAGATGCAGGATATTTCAGAGACTGCTGGGAATCATTGGGGTACAAGTAAACACATGAGTTGTGTTAGGGTAGCTAAGAAAAAGAACAGGTGCATGTATACTTGCATGTACACCAATGCTAGGAATTTAGTAAATAAAGTTGATGAACATCAAACCATCAAAAACATCAAAACAAAATTGCTCAAAACATCAAAAACAGATATTGTTGGGATTTCAGAGACGTGGTGTCACACAGATAAAAGGAATGCAGAACTGGAATTTGGGGAGTACAATGTCTACAGAAAGGATAGACAGGATAGGAAGGGAGGAGGGATTATGCTACTAGTTAAGAAATACATAAAATCCAAGGAAGTGAAGCCAGTCGACATCGCTGGACAGTGCAGTGTCGAGTCAGTTTGGTGTGACATAAGCATTGGGAGATCAAAATTGAGAGTAGGAGTGTGCTATAGGCCTAATGACTCTGATGAGTATAATAAGAAACTGTACAGGGAAATAGAGTGGGCCAGTAAATCAGAGAGTCTTATAATGGCGGATTTTAATTTCCCAGATATTGACTGGAATTTGGGGGCTGGTCACTCACACACTAGCAAGGCTTTTGTGGATTTATTGGATGATTGTTTTTCTACATCAGCATGTTCGGGAGGCAATTAGAGGGAGTAATACTCTTGATTTGATTATCAGTAATGATTCTTCATGCATTAAGAATCTGCAGATAAATGAACCACTAGGTGACAGTGATCACAGTGTGCTAAAGTGGGATTTACTCAAAAGAGGCAACTACCATTAGGGGTGAAGGGAAGGGTTATTGCTTTCGTAAAGGCGACTACGATGGACTCAGACAGTATTTAAATTCTATACAGTGGGACCAACTGGTGATGTTACCAACAGCAAATTCAAAATGGGAAGCAATCAAAGAACTTATCTTGGAAGCTACTAGGCTTTACATACCAACTAAGAAATATTGTTCAAGGTTTAGGCCTAAATGGATGTCACATGAACTAATGAGAACACAGAGAAGAAAAATGCATGGGATACATACAAATTAACAGGTAACACAGAAGCCTATAATAGATACAAGTTGATCTGTAACCATGTTACAAAGGAGGTTAGGCAGGCGAAGGCAGATTACGAGAAATCTTTGGCAAGGGATGTAAAGAAAAACAGAAAAGAGTTCTTTACTTATGTAAACTCTAGAAGGAAGGGGATGAATCAGATTGGTCCACTTGATATCGATGGGTCAACTGTTGATGATCCCAATCAGGTAGCTAACAAACTAAATGAATATTTTGCATCGACATTCACACATGAGGAGTTATTCAGCGAGGGGAATGCCAGAGGTGTATTCAACTCTAGCAGTAAGCTAGAGAATCTTGTAATAACTGAGAGTAAAGTGGAGGAGAAATTGTTGAAGATAAACACAAGAAAGGCACCTGGGGTGGATGGGATATATCCAGTTATATTAAAGGAGGCAGCAAAGGAAGTAAGCAAACCCTTAGCCATAATTATGAGAGCTTCCTTGGACGCAGGGGAGGTACCCATGGACTGGAGATATGCAAGTGTGACCCCAATTCACAAAGGAGGACCAAAGGCTGACACAGTAATTATAGACCTGTGAGTTTAACTTCTGTTCCTGGATAATTAATGGAGGTACTGGTTAAAGAAGCACTGCAGGATCATCTAGACAAGACTTCAGTTATAGCTCAGACACAGCATAGTTTTGTTAAGGGGAAGTCTTGCCTGACCAATCTGATTGGATACTATGATGCAGTCACAAAAGAATGGGATGCAGGGAATAACTTTGATATTATATACTTGGATCTTAGAAAGGCTTTTGATACTGTTGCACATGGAAGACTGCTGCACAAATTGGAGCAGTGTTGCGTTGGAGGCAAATTGCTGCTATGGATAAAGGGGTGGTTGAGGGGGAGAAGACAGAGAGTGGTAATCAATGGACACTGCTCATCTGGACTAATGTTATTAGTGGAGTCCCTCAGGGTTCAGTATTGGGTCCATTATTGTTTTCTGTATTTATAAATGATATTGATGATGGTATATCAAGCTTAATGTCCAAGTTTGCAGACAATACGAAGGTTGGCAGGGTTGTCAAGGACACTACTGACACTATGCTGCTGCAACAAGATCTGGAAAGATTGAGCAGATGGGCTGAGAGGTGGCAAATGAAGTTTAACATTGACAAATGTAAAGTAGTACATATGGGAAACAGCAATCCCAGAGCAACGTATCAACTCTGTGGTACTACACTGACAGTGGTAGAGAATGAAAGGGACTTGGGGGTAGTTGTGCAGGCAGATATGAAGTTCTCTGAGCAGTGCAGATGGGCTGCAAGAGTAGCTCATGGAGTATTGTCAATGATATACAAGAATTTTTCCAGCAAACTTCTGTTTCTCTTATTCCATTGTATAAGGCAATGGTCAGGCCACACCTAGAGTACAGTATACAGGTCTGGAGGCCTCATTTCAAGAAGGATGTAGAGCTGCTGGAACGAGTACAGAGAAGGGCAACAAGATTAGTGAATGGAACAAAGGGGTGCTCTTATGAAGAAAGGCTTAAGTTTTGCAAATTACAGTGTCTGGAGACTAGGCACCAGCGAGGTGATCTGATAGAGGTGTATAAAGCCTTGAATGGTTTGAGCATGCTCAATGCTGATGAGATTCTTCCTCTTGCTCAGAATAATCACCTGAGAGGGCATAAATTGAGGAAAGTCAGATGTAGGATAGACGTGTGGAAATTTGCCTTTAGCCAGCGGGTGGTTGGTTTGTGGAACAGACTTCCATCCCTTGCCATGGAAGTTGATAGCCTAAATAAGTTTAAGGCTCAGCTGGACAGGTATTTCGAACGAATAGAGGAGTGAAGTGGAAGTGGTTATTTTTTATTTATTTATTTTTTTTTTTTTTTTTGGCTGATGCTGCATAAGCTTGGTTTCTTGCATCAAATGCCTCTACTAATGCTAATGCTAATATTTATGTCATCTGCAAATTTTGACATCATGCCTTCTATCCATTTGTCAATGTCATTTATCAAAATGAGAAACAACAGTGGTCCAATAACCAATACTTGAGGGACCCCACCCACTGATGTTACACCAATCTGAAGAATACCCATTAATCACAACCCTTTACCATCTGCTCTGCAGCCACCCAGAAATCCATCTTAGAATCTAACCAGTAATCCCAACCTGTTCAAGCTTATACAGTAACCTCTCATGAGGGGCCCGAGTCAAATGCTTTGCTAAAATCGAAATAAGCTATGCCAAAATTATTTCCTAAATCCGGCTCAGGAATTTTTGGGTGGGGCATATGCCCTCCCTTAACCAAAAATTCAAAATTAAAGAAAAAGAACGCAGGAGGCATTTTCTTCTTCTCTATTCTCTCAAGTAGTTTTTACTATACGAAGAGCTAACTGAAAGAAAATCTCCAGAAAAACCAATGATTTTGTTCAGTGGCATAACTAAGCCAATGCAGCTACATTTGGGCCCCGAGCTTGAAAGGGGCCCATGAAATTTGGAAGACAGATTCATTTCTCAAGATAATTAGTGAATTTCATTAATAAACGAGCATTTTTTAAAAAAATTAAATGTAACACATCCTTATCAGCACAGCAACTGCCCATCTGAGTATTGTTTTGACAGTGCCATGCTTATAGAAAGAGTAGCAAATAAAGATAGTTGTGAAATATTCAGCAAAACCAGTGCCAAATATAGATATACATCACATCTGATTTTATTCTAGTGTTGAATTTATTTTACATTTTTTGTGTGTGGGTACACTAATTGTTGTCGGAGGGCAATATGTTTTATTTTACAATACACAAATTTGTCACATAACAGTCTAACTATGGCCAGTGTTGTTGTTTTAGTGCCTTAGATTGGCTTTTTAATGTTAAAAATGTTTTTACTGGCATTATTCCAAAAATTTTGTAACAAAAAACTGTCATCCAAAAAGCATTACAAAAATTTATTCCAGTTTAATTTATCTTCTACTGGACCAAATTTAATGAAATTTTGCACAGAGCTTCATCTTAGCTCTATACTAAAGGAAAAACTTTCAAAACTCTGAAAATTGCAGTAGTTTTTCCAGGATAGTGGAAATGTGATCAAGGAAAGTTTCTCACAAAATAAAAATGATAATGTGGACATATAGCATATCATTGGAAATCTAAGGAATTTAGAAACAGAAATATTAAGGTTTTAAGATACAAAAAAACTTTCAGTAACTGAGAAATGCATTAATTCAAAAACGCATCTGGTTTCAAGTCACCTGGTGTTTTCCGACTGAATGTAATTTTTTTTCTTTACAATTAAACTCTGAGGCTGGAAAAGAGTTCTGCACATTTATAAAAACATTCTTCAACTTGGACATGTCATCAGATCTTTCGATAAATACTACACATAATGGAATAACTATAGATGGTGTATTTAGTTGTGAACTAAAATCTCTTTAATGTAAAAATTATACATCCTACTTTAGTTATCACAGACCAATACTTTCAGTAACCGATATGTAATTATTATTAATAAAATAAACACTGTTATATTATTATTCATGAATTTTATTAATATCTGAAAATTAAAACGTTTTTAACACCTGCTGATGTTAAAATGATGACTCTTAAATGAAAAACACGTTAAATATGCTAGCACAGGAAACATTATGTACCTGGTACAGAATTTTTTTTTCTTTCCTTTTTTTTGTTTATCTGAAATAAAAAACTGCAAGAACTATGAATGAGTTATTACTATGCTAACTAGAGATACATCTAAATTGCCGATCCTTTGATCCTTGCATATGTCGGTTGACATTCTGTAAGTTATTGGTGCATTGGGAGGAACCCTTCGTGTAATTAGCGTTTATCCTGTGGTGTTCAGAGAACAGATAAACAAGGAAGAGTAAAATGTCTACTTCAGTCACTACAAAATTAGTAGGTATCGATGACACAAGTTGTCTGTTCAACGTATCACTCCAAAACACGTAGTTTCATTAAATTTATGGTTTTGAGGTCATTTGCCATTTTCACAACAACATTCTACCCTTGTCTACCGCTTTCTTTCTATACAGCTAACAAGACTGCACTTTGACGCTTTTAATACATTATATAACCGTTTTATATGTATCTGTTCTGTTTTGTTTTCGCTTGTGGGGAGAAAATTTGTTGCAAAGTTATTTGAAGGAGAAACTAGGGAAATGAGAATAGGAAACTAAACAAAAAAATTCAGCCAATCAGATATTTTCATTTTGCTTTATTACCAAAAAAAAGAGAAAGTTCTGCAGCTCTTATCAAGCATCATGTACTATTCTGTGATTCCAAATTTTCAAGTGTAGTGATTTGCATGAAAACAATTAAGCCATTATCATTACAACCATTCTTTTCTAACCTGTGATAGAAAGGCTGAAAATGTAAGTAAATTTATTATTCCAGTTTTCATTAGTTTACATGGACCATTTACAAATTTTGAATGATCCATGATGTCGGCAATCATTAAACATTGTCCAGTTTTGATACTAATATACGTTACTCATTGCTGTAGATTTATAATTGTTATTATTATTATTTTTTTACTATTCTTTGCATTTTGTTACAAATTGACAGAACAATCTGTAATTTTGTTACTCTGGTGTCAGTATTTCTATTTTATTTTTTTTTTTTAATTTAAAACCTGTTGATGGATCATTTACAGATTAGAGAAAGATGTAATATGAATTTCAATAAGTTATTTTTCTTGTCCTCACCTGTTTTTTTTTCCTTTTGTACTCAATAAACAATGAATGCACACCTCTGAATAGAGAAGTGTGCTGTTGTTGCTTAAGGGCTTTACGGCGCAAGGACAGCAAAGGCCATAATGCGCCTAAGAGAAGCGTGTATTGTTTTGCTTTATGTGTGCAATGCAATGCCAACTTTGTAGTGATATAAGTGATTATATCGCTTATATCACTACAAAGTGATTTTAAGTGATTTTATAAATGAATTTTCTGTTTATACTCCAGGCAACCACATGGTCAGAGTAGTTCACAAGATAGGGAGAATACAAGAAACGGCACAGTACTTAACAGTCATGGGCTTGGCAGCAGCAGAATATTCACGTGTGGGAATAAATTTTTTGTTCACCAAATTTTCGAATACATGCAATATTTTAATTAAGTCAAGTTTGACTGATTTACGTGTACAGCCGAGCCAACATTTCGTGATCTGTTTAATGTTTAAATAAATCAATGAAAATATTAAAAATTTGTGTATTACATCGAAATCCAAAGGTGGTGCACTTGCACCATGCTGCCGGCACCCATGGTTACAGGGTTGAACCCCAGTCACTCAAGGTATGTATACTTATGCACCCTCATGCCTGATCATTCAGCTACGGTGGCTTTCATGTAAGTAAATTTATTATTCCAGTTTTCATAAGTTTACATGATGGGCCATTCACAGATTATGAATGGTCTCTGACGTCAGTGATCGTCAAATGTTGCACAGTTTGCTGTACTAATATATGTTACCCATTGCTCTAGATATTTTTTTATTTAATATTATTTTTTACTATTCTTTGCATTTTGTTACAATTTGACAGAATGATTTGTAATTTTATTACTCTGATGTCAGTAATTTTTTTTTTTTTTTATTGAAAATCCATTGTTGGATAATTTACAGATCAGAGAAAAATATTATAATATGAATTTCCACTCAGATCACTCAGAACTCTTCAACTTCCTTTCTTTGAAATTCAGCTTTCTGCAGTCTATTAAGCGACCCTCAATATTAGTTCCCTAATGTAGAGGGCTGCTTTATGCTGGTTCACTTTTCAAATTACTGGAGTAGACTGACCAAAACAAAGATGCAGTAACTTAAATCGTTTCCATATGCAAAAACACATGATCATGGGAAAACACTGCTAGGACCCTCCCAGGGTTGAAGAGGCCTGTGCAAATGAACAGCCTTGAAGCTTAAGCTTCATTAGCTTCACTGTAAATCCGCCTCTGTATGTACTTCTATTATTCTTTCCTTTTATAATTTTCTTATATATTTCATTTGATAATAGAGAGATATTAAGTGCTCGATAATTCCTATATTCTATTATATTATGAAATCAACAGGGATTACCTTTATTTTTGATATAGGATGCTTCTTTTCCAACCAACTTTCCTAGTCCAGCACGCTAACAATTCTTTGTGAAGGCAATATAAAATTTATAAAAAATGTGAAACATCTTCCCCACTATCAGAACAGTAGTGTTCCAAATCCCTCAGTCTCAATATTGAGTGCTGAGGAGTTTGGAACACTACTGTTCTGACAGTGGGGAAGATGTTTCACATTTTTTATAAATTTTATATCGCCTTCACAAAGAATTGCTAGCACACTAGACTAGACTAGAAGAGTTGGATGGAAAAGAAGCATCCTATATTAAAAACAAAGGTAATCCCTGCTTATTTCATTATATATTTCATAAACTTGTTTGTTCCGCTTGTTATATTGCCAAATGGTTGGAAATACAGCAACTCCCTGACTTACGTAAGGGTTGCGTTCCACAGAACGCTACATAAGTTGGAATTCCCCCCCCCATGCTTGTGCAGCATTCACAACTGTGCTAGATGAATTGATTGAATCAAAAAAGAAATGTTTGATGAACATGTAAATGCAATTATTTATTGTATTTATTCAATTTTTTATCTCATGTACAGGAAAAATTACAAAAGTGTGCAATTTAAAAAAATTTCAAAATTATAAAATTACAAAAAAAGTCAGCAGACAGGCATAACTTCAGTAAGTTTTACCTCTCAAGCATCATTGCCAGAATTGACGTCTTCAGCTGATAAGTACATCACTGCAGAGATTGAGGGCTGTGGAGATTTAGAAGGGGTCGTCCACTCAACCTTACAAAAGAACATATTAACGGATGACTGATTGGATAGTGGCTTTTTTCTTTAAATTGTAGATTTCTTTCTAGCAAGCAAGCATATCAGTCACTCCTCTGTTAACTTTTAAGAATTGTTTGTGTCAGGATCCATCTTCTCAAACCTCGCCATTGCCAATGAAATTTCACAAAATGCCATTGCCATCTCTCTCTCTCTGGTGATGAAGCGTTTCGGCTCATCATTGGGTTCGGCTTGAGCTTCATCAGCATTTTCTTCTTTCACTATTGCTGCTTGCAAGTCAATAAGTTCTTCATTAGATAATTCCTTCTCTTCTTCCTCTATTAACTCCTCCATGTCTTTGACATCAACCTCCAACTGAAGTAGCTCTGCAACCTTTACAATCATATCTGTAACCTCTTCATATGATACGTCTTTTTCAAATCCTTTGAAGCCTTTTACGTACTGTGGGCATCTTTTCTTCCATGCGTCATTTAAACAACTTTTAGTAATTTCCACCCAGGCCTTATTAATGTTTAAGATGGCGTGGTAAATATTGTAAGATTTCCAAAAGTCTCTTAACGTAAACTTTTTCTCATCGTCTACTGCAGACAATGCCTGAGCAAATGTTGTGCGTAAATAGTATGCTTTTAAATTCGAAATAACACCCTTATCCATAGGTTGGATGAGTGAAGTCGTGTTTGGCAGTAGAAATATGACTCTCACATTCAAATTGAAATCATCTAAATGTGTAGCATGTCCATTACTATTATTATAACTAGCCGCATAGTGCAAGGAAGCCTGAGGCTTATGCTGTACCAGCTAAAAAAAAAAAAATCCAAATTACCCTGGGAGAGAGAGAGAGAGAGAGAGAGAGAGAGAGAGAGAGAGAGAGAGAAAAGGGAATCACAAGAAAGAGAAAAATTATGATATCCAGCTCAGGACCCTGGGTGTACCAAGCCCATACTCACCAGATGTGAGTCCCTGGGGTGTAAGCATTATCTAATAGAAGCAAAATCTTGAAAGGAACGTCGTTGTCTTTACAATATTTTTCAACCTCGGGAATGAAGCAGCATTTAAACCAATTCTCAAAGAGAGATATTGTTATCCATGCTCTCTGGTTCAATCGGAAATGCATGGGTAGGGTGGCTTTATTGATGCCCTTAAATGCTCAAGGATTTCCAGAGCGGTACACAAGCAGTGGTTTTAATCTGTAATCTCCCGCTGCATTAGTCCCGTGCAAGAGCGTGGCCCTATCTTTTGACACCTTGAAACCTGGAATTGTATTTTCCTCTTTGACAGTGTATGTTCAATCCGCCATTTTTTTCCAATACAGAGCAGTCTCGTCAACGTTAAAAATTTGCTGCGTTGAATAGCAGCCTTCATCAATAATTTTTTCCAACACATCGCAAAATTTCTCTGCAGCTACAGAATCGACACTGGCGACTTCACCACATACTTTAATGTTGTGGAAACCAGTGCAATGTTTGAACCTATTAAACCACCTGTTACTTGCCATGAACTTGGGTTGGAGTTCACCATAGTTATCCTTAATATCTTTATAAATACTTGCTTTTACTTGAATGGACATTAGACTCAGGGGCACTCACTTCTGAATATGATTTTCCATCCATATTATTAAAAGCTGTCCCATTTTCAATATAGCACCTGATCATGCTGTTTTGTGATCACTGTTGATCCTTTAACAGTGCACGTATAGCACACTGTCCTTTAAAATAGTATTCACTGTTGAAGCAGCGAGATGTAATTCCTTTGCAATAGATGACAAACTTTGTCCTGCTTCATACTTCTTAATCATTTTCATTTTTAAATCAATTTTGTTTTGTTTCCTGGCACTGCCAGCACTTGCACTTTTCGTTAATCGTTTTCCCTTCGTCATTGTAATATGTAAATAGGAACAAAGAGAAGTTTCTGAAAATTTGTTTTATATATGATTGAAGATTTAAGTGAAGGGGAACACATTTCGCCATAATAGCGTAAAAACTCACAGAATTGCAGTTATCAGCATTATCACAAATGCAATAAGATCGAGTTTACTACCCATTTATAATTATATGCACTAACAAAAAAGCCCAATAAACCGAAAAGTGCAAATTGTTTTTTGGTCGTGACCTCCAGAAATATGCTTTAGAAAAATAGTAGTGCTCCGGCATTCAAAATTGATTCTTATAACTGGAACATATGATAATGATTAAATGGTAGTGAAATTTCCATTATAAATGTGACCTTTTAGAGAGATAAATAGTTTAGTAATATAGCGAAATTTTCAACTTTCAAGGACTTGGAACGAATTACAAAAAAAAAAAAAAAAAAAAATGTTATTGGGTTCACATTACGATATTGTCATGATACCTCCATTTATTCCTAAGGGATGCAAAATCGTTTCCATGATATTTTTTAGTTTGCACCGTCGGCTAAAACTTACGTAAAATCGAATTTCCGTAAGTCGAGTATTACGTAAGTCTGGGAGTTCCTGTAATATATTATTGTCATTTTTTGTGATTAATATTTATTATTATTCACATGCTTTCCTAATATTAAAATAAAGATAATAATCAATGAAATATTATTTATGTGGATGTATAAGTGTTCCCAGGTCTATCTAAAAAAAAAGAAAAAAAACATTCAAACACTTGGTTGCCGCGCCCTCCCTTACGATGACACTTGGATACACCAATGATCCAGCTCATGAGTAACTGTGTCAAAATAGCCCTAAGCTAGTCAAGTATCATTTACCCTCAACAAAGCCATATTGCTTGTCCTTCAGAATGCCATATCTATCTAAATGTCCCTGTATTGCACTCTTAATCACTACCTCTAAGATTTTTCCTACCACTGAAGTCAGACCAATTGGTCTGTAGTTACCAACTCTTAGAACTGCTTTTATGTACTGGAGATACACTGGCACTTCTCCAATCCAAAGGAATCTCCCCTAAGTCCAAAGGTGACCTCATAATCAATTAATCTCAGTAATTCAATACACTCCCCTATTGCTTTCCCTCAAGACTACAGGGTAATGGTAAAGGCAAACTGCGGCCATTATTAATCCACTGCAGGATGGAAGCCTCCTCAATGATTCATGTTGAAGAAAATGGACCATAATACTCAGCTTATTGACATAACAAGGCCTTGCCCATGCCCCCTGCATACACACTACTCGGACTACCTCCAGTCACTATCTCCAGAGCAGAGCAGAGACAGCAAAATTATACACTAGCTGATATACCAATTAGCATTAGCATTAGCATTAGTAGAGGCACATGATGCAAGAAACCAAGCTTATTTAGCATCAGCCAAAAAAAAAAAAAAAAAACCACACCCTTCTCATTTCACCCATCCACTCGCTCCAAATGTTTGTCTAGTTCTACTTTGAATCTATTTAAGCTATCCACTTCTACAACAACAGATGGAAGTTTGTTCCGGCAATCAAATACCCACCGGCTAAAGGCAAACTTCTGCACATTCAAACTTAGGCAAACTTCCCTACAACTGTCTTTCCTCTATTTGAATTCATGCCCTCTCAGGCGATCATTCTGAGCAAAAGGAAAAATCCCATCAGCATTGAGCATGCTCAAACCATTCAATGCTTTATACACCTCAACCAAATCACCTCGCAGGTGTCTAGTCTCCAGACACTGTAATTTGCAAAACTTAAGCCTTTCTTCATAAGAGCAATCCTTTCACTAATCTTGTTGCTCACCTCTTAACTCATTCCAACAGCTCTACATCCTTCTCAAAATGAGGCCTCCAGACCTGTATACAGTACTCAAGGTGTGGCATGGCCATTGCCTTATACAAGGGGATAATCACCTCGTAATCCCTGCTAGAAAAATTCATGTATATCATTGACAAGAAACTATGAACTACTCTTGCAGACCGTCTGCACTGCTCAGAAAACTTCATATCTGCTTGCACAATTACTCCCAGGTCCTTTTCATTTTCTACTACTGTCAGTGTAGTACACTGTACAATTTACAGTGTAGTAAATTGGGCACTGAGTGAACTAGGAATTATGGTAAAAGGGAATAAATGGCAGTTTTGGTGAAAGGAAGAGTGACCCAGCATGAGGGAAAGAGAGAGTGAATGGGAATGAGTGGAAGAGCAAATGTAATTGGCTAAAAGAATACAAAGTTAATAATAACTTACATTAATTTATATATACTATCAACACAAACACTATCACTGAATTCTCCCCTGGCCTGCAAAAAACTTGCGGCTAAGCCTGCACCATAACTGAAGAATAACAGTAAGTTGAGGTGCCCAGAGAGTGCAGTGCAGAAAGCAAGAGTCGAATAAATGAAATGAGAGCTAGAAAAATGAATGAAAGTGTAAGTGTGTGAGAAAAAGAACACAAACCATAAATGCTACAGTTAAGTACACACTAACCCTAGTTTTAATTAATATTTAAATTTACATTACACATCATTGCATTCCCCCCCCTCCCCGGTGTGTGAGAAAAAGATGAATGAGTGTGAGTGAAAAAAATATATAATAATAAAAAAAATAAAAAAAAAAAAAAAATATATATATATATATATATATATATATATATATATATATATATATATATATATATATATATATATATATAAAGCTTGGGGGGGAAAATTATAAAATAAGAAAAAAGGAAAAAAAAAAAAAAAAAAGAATGTAAGCAGAGTGAGATGCAGATTATGAATGAAGTAAATGTGTCTCTCCCCACCCCTTCACCTGGTGGGTTCCCGCTGCCAGCTAACATATCCCAACCCCAGAGTGGGACAGGCAGCTTGACCTTCTTAGCAGATTCGGCACTACATGGACATGACAACCATCACCAACAAAGACATACTGCGGCTTTGCTGCCGACACGCCACTGGCGATCTGAACTGGGTACTCTAACCCGGTTCCCTTTAAAACCCCATCCCAAGGCAGAGAAGGGAGGAGACAGGTCCTGTCTCCTCCCCTCCCTGCCTCCTCCCGTACTTCGCCTGGTGGAGCTCGTCTCCACTGACCTGGCCGACCGGGCTAGCCGAGTGGGTAAAGTACCTGCCCGGCAACCCAAAGGTCGCGGGTTCGATTCCCGCCTCGGGCTTGGATCAAAGTACTGCAAAAACCTTGGGAGGTGCAATATGGCCACAGAAGCCGATGCGCCAACAACTACCAAATCAAAAAAAAAATCCACTGACCTCTTTGGGGATGCCTACTCTATCGTCCCTATTCTTCTATCTGTTTTCCCTCCAGTCTTCAGTCTTCCCCCCCTCACTAAACTGATCGAGTACACCCCTTAACAATGCCGCCAAATTCTAACCGTCTAAATTCTACCGGTTTCGTGTAAATCTCTAAGACAACTTACACTATTATATTTTATATAGCGTATAGCCTCACATGCCTAAATTTAATAACATGAAAATTTTGCCCGACTTATTAGGCATTTTAACACATCTCTCTAGCGTTCAACCCCAACCAACGAATTCCTAACAGCAATCCCATTAAGCATTAATGTCAAACGCGTAATTTTTTTTTTTTAGGTCCGAGCCACTGAAATCCCAGGAAACTAGGTGGCAGGACCTGCCAGAGAAACTTGTTGTGATACTGGACACACCTGGCTAGCCTCCAGTGGCGAGGTATGGGCAATATCGGACCACACTAGGGGCCTGACGGCCAATAAGCCAGAAAAACAATGGGCACAACACATCGCCTCGATACAGCGAACACACGTGAAGAGGGAGAAATTCCAGGTGCCATCTGACACGAACATACCTTATATCTTGTCAGTGTAGTACCACACAGTTGATACATTACTCTGGGGTTACTGCTTCCCATGTACAGTACTTTACATTTGTCAATGTTAAACTTCAGTTGCCACCTCTCAAGCCCACCTGCTCGACTTTTCTAGATCCTGTTGCAGCAGCGTACTGTCATTAGTGTCATTAACACCCCTGCTGACCTTTGTATCATCTGCAAACTTGGACATTAAGCCTGATATATCATTATCATTAATAAATACAGAAAACAACAATGGACCAAACACTGAACCCTGGGGGACTCCACTAATAACATTAGTCCAGGAAGAGCAGTGTCCATTGATTACCAATCTCTGTCTTCTCCCACTCAACCATCCCGTTATCCATACCAGCAATTTGCTTCCAATGCCACACTGCTGTAATTTGTGCAACAGTCTTCCGTGTGCAACAGTATCAAAAGCCTTTCTAAGATCCAAATATATAATATCAAAATTATTCTTTGCATTCAATTCCTTTGTGACCACATCATATTATCCCATCAAATTGGTCAGATAAGCCTTCCCCTTAACAAACCCAATGCTGTGTCTGAGCTATAACTGAAGTCTTGTCTAGATGTTCCTGCAATGCTTCTTTAACCAGTGCCTCCATTAATTTCCCTGGAATAGAAGTTAAACTAACAGGTCTGTAATTGCCTGTGTCGCCCTTTGATCCTCCTTTGTGGATTAGCATTAGCATTAGCATTAGCATTAGCATTAGTAGAGGCATTTGATGCAAGAAAGCAAGCTTATGCAGCATCAGCCAAAAAAAAAAAAAAACACCACTTCCACTTCACCCCTCTGTTCGTTCAAAATACCTGTCCAGCTGTGCCTTGAACTTATTTAGGCTATCAACTTCCACAACAAGGGCTGGAAGTCTGTTCCACCAACCAACCACCCGCTGGCTAAAGGCAAATTTCCACACGTCTATCCTACATCTGTCTTTCCTCAATTTGAATTTATGCCCTCTCAGGTGATTATTCTGAGCGAGAGGAAGAATCCCATCAGCATTGAGCATGCTCAAACCATTCAAGGCTTTATACACCTCTATCAGATCACCTCGCTGGTGCCTGGTCTCCAGACACTGTAACTTGCAAAACTTAAGCCTTTCTTCGTAAGAGCACCCCTTTGTTTCCATTCACTAATCTTGTTGCCCTTCTCTGTATTCGTTCCAGCAGCTCTACATCCTTCTTGAAATGAGGCCTCCAGAACTGTATACAGTACTCTAGGTGTGGCCTGACCATTGCCTTATACAAGGGAATAATCACCTCCTTATCCCTGCTAGAAAAATTCCTATATATCATTGACAATACACCATGAGCTACTCTTGCAGCCCATCTGCACTGCTCAGAGAACTTCATATCTGCCTGCACAACCACCCCCCAGGTCTCTCTCATTCTCTACCACTGTCAGTGTAGTACCACAGAGTTGATACGTTGCTCTGGGGTTGCTGTTTCCCATGTGTAGTACTTTACATTTGTCATTGTTAAACTTCATTTGCCACCTCTCAGCCCATCTGCTCAACCTTTCCAGATCCTGTTGCAGCAGCATAGTGTCAGTAGCGTCCTTGACAACCCTGCCTACCTTTGTATCGTCTGCAAACTTCGACATTAAGCTTGATATACCCTCATCAATATCATTTATGAATACAGAAAACAATAATGCACCCAACACTGAGCCCTGAGGGACTCCACTAATAACATTAGTCCACGACGAGCAGTGTCCATTGATTACCACTCTCTGTCTTCTCCCCATCAGCCACCCCTTTATCCAAAGCAGCAATTTGCCTCCAATGTCATACTGCTCCAATTTGTGCAGCAGTCTTCCATGTACAACAGTGTCAAAAGCCTTTATAAGATCCAAGTATATAATATCTTTGAATGCTTCCCATTTTGCATTTGCTGTTGGTAACATCACCAGTTGGTCCCACTGTATAGAATTTAAATACTGTCTCAGTTCATCGTAGTCGCCTTTACGAAAGCAATAACCCTTCCCTTTACCCCTAATGGTAGTTACCTCTTTGAGTAAATCCCACTTGAGCACACTGTGATCACTGCCACCTAGTGGTTCATTTATCTGCTGATTCTTAATGCATGAAGAATCACTGCTGATAATCAAATCAAGAGTATTCCTCCCTCTAGTTGCCTCCCGAACATGCTGATGTAGAAAACAATCATCCAATAAATCCACAAAAGCCTTGCTAGTGTGTGAGTGACCAAACCACAAATTCCAGTCAATATCTGGGAAATTAAAATCCCCCATTATAAGACTCTCTGATTTACTGGCCCACTCTATTTCCCTGTACAATATATTATTATACTCATCAGAGTCATTAGGCCTATAGCACACTCCTACTCTCAATTTTGATCTCCCAATGCTTATGTCACACCAAACTGACTCGACACTGCACTGTCCAGCGATGTCCACTGGCTTCACTTCCTTGGATTTTATGTATTTCTTAACTAATAGCATAACCCCTCTTCCCTTCCTATCCAGTCTATCCTTTCTGTAGACGTTGTACTCCCCAAATTCCAGTTCTGCATTCCTTTTATCTGTGTGACACCACGTCTCTGATATCCCAACAATATCTGCCTTTGATGTTTTGAGCAATACCTCAAATTCATCAAATTTATTTACTTAACTCCTAGCATTGGTGTACACGCAAGTATACATGCACCTATTTCTATTCTTAGCTACCCTAACACAACCCATGTGTTTACTTGTACCGCAATGACTCCAGGCAGTCTCTGAAATATCCTGCATTTTGTTTTTCACGCTTCTGCTCATTCCAATAGAAGCAGTGCAAGAATCTCTTTCACCTCTGCCAGTAGCTACTGTTAATCTATTCGTCTTTGTCTCCCCCCAAGCTAGCAGTTTTCTGACCCACCTAACACTGGCTCGATAGCATCAGCAAATATTCTTGCACCCTTTCTATTTAAGTGTATCCCATCCCTGTAGAAGCAATCTCTCCTGTTAACAAGTACAGTCCAGGCTGAAAAAAATTCTACCCCTTGAGCCTTGCACAATCTTTCCAGGGCTGAATTGATCAACAAGGCTCTCATCATATACTCCCTCCTATCGTGTCTGGGCAGAATTGCACACTTTCAAATTCAACCCTATTTCTCGGCTTTTTTTCAACAGTGACCTGTACTTGTTAAGCAATTCTGCCGGTCTCCTACTCTTGATATCATTAGTGCCAACATGTACAACTATATCACCTTTTGTGCCCTTAAAAGATGATATCTGCTCTACAACGTCATCAAACTTTGCCCCTGGCAGACATACCCTGGTCCTGTTCCACCTATCCTTTTTACAAAGCATGTTCCCCGTTTCCCTGACAATAGAGTCACCAACAACTACTAGTTCCTTTGGGACCAGTGCATTCTGCCTTGGGGGTTGCCACTGTGTTGTGTGATGACCAAGTGCAAGCTCTGGCGTTGATGTGGGCAGCTGAGAGCTTGATGTGTGCCTCAATTTAGTTCCTTCGAGGGCATCCACCCTGTCCTTCAAGCTCTCATATAGGCCCATAAAGAACGCTGAGTTGTTGCCTGATTTCGATACACTCCTTGCATCGCGGCAATATCATGTCCCGTACCTGAATGCTCCACAAACATCATGTAAGCTGTGCATTTTAGAAGGCTGTGATTCAGAAGGCAACTGCCCCCCTCAGTTCTCCTCTGAGCCACAGCACTTCCATTAGCTTGAGCCTTTTGTTTTGCTGCTCTGGTCTGAGTCATGATTTCTTTTAATTTAAATAAAATTTCGATTTCAGTTTATAACCCTAACTTATATCCCAACACAGTTATAACGGGATATATATTTTTTAGTGTCAAGTATTAATTATCTCCGAGTTCCCTTTATATAACTTCCGTATCAGTTATGTATTAATTAATTATGTTACATTTGTAATCTAAGTCGGTATATGTATTTAGTTATAAGTACAATTTAAATGCCAACGAAGTTCAACAATTTTAATAGATTTTACCGATCACTGAAAATATTATAACCTGTACTATACTAACGCTATCTAGGTTCGATATATGACGATCGTATGACAAAGATAAAGGCGGGAAGTTACGAACAGTAAAAATCTATGGACACTTAAGTATCAATTAACTTTCAAATCTCGCTGTCTCAATTCAGAATTATTGTTATTGTTATTTGGTTTTTTTTAGGAGCATTAGCAACTAAGGCCATATTGCTCCGGGAATATGCGGTGGTCATTCCCTGACTTTTCCGCATCATCCGTATTTGGTTGTGACGGGCTCGAACCCCGGTCTAATCAAGAAGTGTGTGCTACGCACTGCTGCTCCTTCCCACCTGGCTACGGAGGCGCCAATTCAGAATAAACTAACGATCCTTACTAGGTCTATAAGCTACTTACAAAAAATAATTTGATGTAAAAAATATTCAATAAGCGGCTAAATATGGCTAAAAAAAAAACTTCTCGTTCAGCTGAGTTGCGACTTGTAACACGTGGATACCCTTACCGATACATTTATGCAATTGCAAGGCCGAGTAAAGAATAAATACACCAAATTAATCAGAAAATCACAAAATAATGCTATACTACTAAATTTAAATCAAAAGTTTTAGAAAAACAATAATTTGAAATCAATAAATAAGAAAAATCCACTTAGCGGCTTTGAACACGTCTGGCCCCTACTAGCCTCGTCAGCAGACTTAGACTTAGGGTCACATTTGCCCATCTCCAGTCCATAGGTACCTCCCCTGAGTCCAAGGAAGCTCTCATAATTATGGCTAAGGGTTTCCTTACTACCTTTGCTGCCTCCTTTAATATAACTAGATAAATTCCATCCACCCCAGGTGCCTTTCTTATGTTTATCTTCAACAATTTCTAGTCCACTTTACTCTCAGTTATTACAAGATTTTCTAGCTTACTGCCAGAGTTTAATACACCTCTAGCATTCCCCTCCATGAATAACTCCTCATGTGTGAATGTAGATGCAAAATATTCATTTAGTTTGTTAGCTACCTGAGCAGGGGCGCCTCCGTAGCCAGGTGGGAAGGAGCAGCAGTGCGTAGCACACGCTTCTTGATTATACCGGGGTTCGAGCCCGTCACCACCAAATACGGAGGATACGGAAAGGTCAGGGAATGACCACCGCATATCCCGGAGCAATATGGCCTTAGTTGCTAATGCTCCTAAAAACCAAATAACAAACAAACAAACCTGAGCAGGATAATCAATAGTTGAACCATCAATATCAAGTGAACCAATCTGATCCCTCCCCCTTCCTTCTAGTTTATATAAGTAAACAACTCTTTGCTGTTTTTCTTTGCATCCTTTGTCAAAGATTTCTCGTAATCTGCCTTTGCCTGCCTAACCTTCTTTGTGACTTGGTTACAGTCCAGCTTATATCTATCATAGGCTTCCATGTCACCTGTTAATTGATATGTATTCCATGCATTTTTCTTCTCTGCCACATGTCTAATTAGTTCATCTGACATCGATTTAGGCCTAAATCTTGAACAATATTTCTTAGTTGGTATGAAAAGCCTAGTAGCTTCCAAGATTAATTCTTCGAATGCTTCCAATTTTGAATTTGTTGTTGGTAATATCATCAGTTGGTTCCACCGTTTAGAATTTAAATACTGTCTCAGACCACGGTAGTCACCTTTACGAAAGCAAAAACCCTTCTCTTTACCCCTGATGGTAGTTACCTCTTTGAATAAATCCCACTTCAGCACACTGTGATCACTGCCACCTAGTGGTTCCTTTATCTGCATATTCTTAATGCATGAAGAATTACTATTGATAATCAGATCAAGAGTATTACTCCCTCTAGTTGCCTCCCGAACATGCTGCTGTAGAAAAATTCATCCAATAAATTCACAAAAGCCTTGCTAATGTGTGAGTCACCAACCCAAAAATTCCAGTCAATATCCGGGAAATTAAAATCCCCCATTATAAGACCCTCTGAATTATTGACCCACTCTATTACTCTGTACAGTTGTTTATTGTACTCATCATAGTCATTAGGCCTATAACACACTCCTACTCAATTTCGCTTTCCCAGTGCTTATGTCACACGAAACTTACTTGACTCTGCACTGTCCAGCCATGTCGACTGGCTGTACTTCCTTGGATTCTATGTGTTTCTTAACCAATAGCATAACCTCCTCCTCCCTTCCTATTCTGTCTATCCTTCCTATAGACACTGTAGTTCCCAAATTCCAGTTCTGCATTCCTTATATTTGTGTGACACCACGTCTCTGATATCCCAACAATATCTACCTTTGATGTTTTGACCTACACCTCAAATTCATCAAATTTCTTTACCAAACTCTTAGAACTGGTGTAGCTGCACCTGTTCCTATTCTTAGCTACCCAACACAGCTCATGTATTTACTTGTTCCTCAATGACTCCCAGCAGCTCTTGAAGTCCACAGCAACTTGTACTCTAGGCTGCTGCTCATTACAATAGAAGCAGTGCAAGAATCACTTTCACATCTGCCAGCAGCTACTGTTAATCTATTAGTCCGTGTATCCTCTCAGACTAGCAGTTTTCCAATCCCGCTAACATTTCCTCGATAGACCAGCAAATATTCTTGCACCCTTTCTATTTAAGTGTATCCTATCCCATCCCCGTAGAAGCTGTCTCTCCTATTAGCAAGCACAGACCATGCTGAAAAAAATTCTACTCCGTGAGCCTTGCACAATCTTTCCAGGGCCGAATTGATTGACAAGGCTCTCATCATATACTCCCTCCTATCATGTCTGGGCAGAATTGCAGATGTCTCATAGAGAGTTACCAATAGGTTCGGTCAGTAGACTATCTAGCAGCCAGCTTTCACACACTGTTTTAGAGTGGTATCCTCAAAATGTTGCTGTTCTCCCAATTAATATAATTGGATAAATCTAATCTACTCCATGTGTGCCTTTTTTATGTCTAACTTCGACAATTTCTTTTCCACTTTCCAATCAGTTATCACAAAATCAATGTATCTCCCAGTTAGTGTTTGATAAATGTCTGGCATCGTGATCAGTTTCTTCATGTGTGAATGTAGATGCAAAATACCTATTCGGTTTGTTAGCAACCTGAACAGGTTTATCAATAGTTCACCTATTGACATCAAGTGGCCCAGTGTTATTCAATCCCTTCCTGCTATACTTTGCATTCTTTGCCAAAGACTTCTCATAATCTGGTTTAGCTTGCCTAACCTTCTCTCTGACTTCATTATAGACTAATTAATACCACAGACTTCTGTATCACCTGATAATATGCATCCTATGCACTTTTCTTCTCTGCCACAAGTCTCATCAGTTCATCTGGCATCCATTTAGGTAGCAAGGGTTGCAGTAATCCCAAATTAATGACGAACTGTGTGGTACTACACTCAAGGTAGTAGAAAATGAAAAAGACCTGGGGGTAGTCATGGAGAAAGTTATTAAGTTCTCTGAGCAGTCCAGACAGGCTGCCCAGATCCTGATAATCCTACATCTTCTTTAACCAGTTATTCTATTATTTTCCCTGATTCAGAAGTCTAGCTAACATTCTGTAATTATTCATGGCTCACTTTGATCCCTCTTTGTCTGTTAGTTTAACTTCTGTTCCGGAGAAAATAATGGAATCACTGTTTAAACAAGCATTGCAGGATCATCTAGACAAGACTGCAGTTATACTTCAGACACAGCATGAGTTTGTTATGGGGAAGGCAACTTGCCTGACCAATTTCACTGGATAATATGATATGGTCACAAAGGAACTGGATGCAAAAAAAATAATTTTGATATCATATACTTGGATTTTAGGAACGTTTTTGATACTTTTGCATATAAAAGACTGTTGTACAAACTGGGGCAGTAAGATATTAAGGGTAAGCTGCTACATGGATAACAGGATGGTGGAGTGGAAGGACCGAGAATGGTAGTCAGTGGTAGTCAATGGACACTGCTCTCTGTGGACTAATGTTATGAATAGAGTCCCCCAAGGAATTGATGTTGGGTCCATTTTGTTTTGTATATTTATCAGTGATATAGGTGAAGGTATATCAGGCTTAATGTCCAAGTTTGCAGATGATACAAAGGTCCTCTAGCAATAAGCTAGATGATCTTGTAATAACTGAGAGTAAAGTGGAGAAGAAATTGTTGAAGATAAACATAAGAAAGGCACCTGGGGTGGATGGAATCTATCCAGTTATATTAAAGGAGGCAGCAAAGGATGTAAGGAAACCCTTAGCCATAATTATGAGAGCTTCCTTGGACTCAGATGAGGTACCAGTGGACTGGAGAAGTGCAAATGTGACCCCAATCCACAAAGGAGATCAAAGGGCAACACATGTAATTACAAACCTGTTAGTTTAACTTCTGTTCCAGGGAAATTAATGGAGGTACTGGTTAAAGAAGCAATGCAGGATCATCTAGACAAGACTTCAGTTGTAGCTTGGACACAGCATGGGTTTCTTAAGGGGAGGTCTTGTCTGACCAATTTGATTGGATACTTTGATGTGGTCACAAAGGAACTGGATGCAAAGAATGTTATCATATATTTGGATCTTAGAAAGGCTTTTGATACTGTTGCACAAGGAAGACTGCTGCACAATTGTAGCAGTGTGGCATTGGAGGCAAATTGCTGCTATGGATAAAGGGATGGTTGAGTGGGAGAAGACAGAGAGTTGTAATCAATGGACTAATGTTATTAGTGGAGTCCCTCAGAGTTCAGTGTTGAGTCCATTGTTGTTTTCTGTATTTATTAATGATGATACTGATGATATCAGGCTTAATGTCTAAGTCTGCAGACAATACGAAGATTGGCAGGGTTGTTAATGACACTAATGACAGTACGCTACTGCAAGAGGATCTAGGAAAGTTGAGCAGATGGACTGAGAGGTGGCAACTGAAGTTTAACATTGACAAATGTAAAGTACTGCATATGGGTAGCAGTAACCCCAGAGTAACGTATCAACTGTGTGGTAGTACACTCAGGGTGACAGTAAATGAAAAGGACCTGGGGGTAATTGTGGAGTCAGTTATGAAGTTTTCTGAGCAGTGCAGAAGGTCTGCAAGAGTAGCTCATGGTGTCTTGTCAATGATATACAGGTTTTTTTTTTTTTTTTTGTTAGTTGTTCGCGCATCAGCTTCTGTGGCCATAATGCACCACCCAAAGTTTTTGCATTTTACTGTGATCCCAGCCCGAGGTGAGATTCGAACCCGCGACCACGGGCTACCCACCTGGCTAGCCCGGTCGGCACAGAATTTTTCTAGCAGGGACAAGGTGGTGATTATCCTCTTGTATAGGGCAATGGTCAGGCCAGATCTTGAGTACTGTATACAGGTCTGGAGGCGTCATTTAAGAAGGATGTAAAGCTGCTGGAACGAGTCCAGAGACGGGCAACAAAATTAGTGAATAGAACAAAGAAAGGGTTGCTCTTACGAAAAAAGGCTTAAGTTATGGAAATTACAGTGTCTGGAGTACCTGCAAGGTGATCTGATTGGGGTGTATAAGGCCTTGAATGGTTTGAGCAAACTCAATGCTGATGGAATTCTTCCTCTTGTCCAGATTAATCACCTGATGGGACATAAATTCAAACTGAGGAAAAACAGTTGTAGAATAGATGTGCAGAAATTTGCCTTTAGCCAGCGGGTGGTTGATTTCTGGAACAAACTTCCATCTGTCATTGTAGAAATGGAGAGCTTAAATAAATTCAAGGCAAGAACTAGAAAAACATTTGGAGCAAATGGATGGGTGAAATGGGAAAGGTTTTTTGTTTTGGCTGATGCTGTATAAGCTTGTTTTCTTGCATCATATGCCAATGCTAATGCTAATATTGGAAATTTTGGAATGACACATTTCCCATCATTATAACTATAAACCATACTTTTTTATTTTTTACTTTTGACATTCTGGAAAAGTGCACACATTTTTTTTGGTAAGTTCTTTTATTCTATTTTTTATTCAATATTTGCTTTTAATTGCCTTTTAATGATCAGTTATTACTGTTTCATAGTGAGGCTATGATCTTTTCAATATCTCTTAATAAGCTAAACACATTATAAACATATTTCACCCTTTCATCAGTGTGTCTGATAAATGGGCTTCCTAGAGTGTTTTTTTCCATGGAATTTGGAATTTCTATTATGAACTCTGTACACTAATGTTTTATAATAATCATTTATTCTTATTTTGATAAAAAGGAAATTTTATCACATATGGTGAAATATACAGAGGCCATCCTCAACTTACAAACTTAATACATTCCTTTATGGGTCATTTGTAGGTCAAAAAGTCTGTAACGTGAATTTTATTCTTATAGCTACTGAACATGCTATACAGTGGCAGCCACATAAATAAAATCACTGTAAATTTTCTCCCAAAAAGTCTTACAATTGAAATAATTGTCCTTATAGCCTCAAATCTGTTATAAACTAATGTAAATTGATTGTGCATTTTATTGATGAGAAAATGAACTGAAGAAAAACTATTTAGACATATTTCGTCATCATCTTCAGCCATTGTTGACCCACCTGCAGAATAAAGGCCTCCTCAAAAAGTTTCCAGCAACAACTGCAGTCTTGTGCTTTCTGTTGCCATTGTACACTACCACATTTTCACAATTTGAGACTACATTATGTCAAGGAGCTGGGTATATTCTTGCCACATATACACCATATCCAAAAATTTCATTACTTCACACAACATGTCCTCCCTACCTTTTCTTACTACTGAATACATCATGAATAGTCAAACTAATAGAACAAACTTATCTGTAAAAAGATTTAAACCTCCCAAACACTTCCTTGTTCATTTTACAAGTGTATGTGGTCTCAGTTCCAATCTCAATGATGTCCATTTCCACTTAGTCTGCCAACCTCCCACACGCTTTTTCTTATAGAATCCCAATTATTGGTTGATTCAACCATTGCTCATCTCATTTGTCCTAATTACTCAGTGTACTACCTATGAAGCAAAGTACCTTTTGCTTCATGGGTAGTACCCTAGCATATGTCCGCTCTGATATCCCCCGTCAGAGACTCAGTAATTTCGAATCTTCTCTAGTTTAAAATCTCTCTTCCCCATTCTGTCTTGTTTGTTTGTTTTGTTTTTTAGTTTTTTATGGCACAAAAATGACAACGTTATATTGCGCCATGACAGATTTTAAAATTCAAAAAAGATGAGTAGTTAGGTTAACTTTTGATGAGGTAACCTTTAAAAAGCTTACCTCGTCAAAAGTTCATATATATATATACATATCAATAAATAAAAATCAGTATATGAGTAAAAATAAATTTAATATTTCATATAAGTGTATTAATCGCTTTTAAAAATTTAAAAACTGCTGACACGTCGTCATTGTCGCTTAAAATCTCACTGAGTGTATATAGCTCAGTCAGATATATAAGGGCGCCTCCGTAGCCAGGTGGGCAGGGAGCAGTAGTGCATAGCACACGCTTCTTGATTAGACCGGGGTTCAAGCCCGTGACCACCAAATACGGAAAGGAGGATGCGGAAAGGTCAGAGAATGACCACCGCATATCCCCGGAGCAATATGGCCTTAGTTGCTAATGCTCCTAAAACCCAAACAACAACAACAACAGATGGATAAAAGCATTAAAATAAGCATTTCTAAAACTGGGACAGTCAGATATAATATGTTTTACAGTTAAAATGGTGTCACATTGCTCACACATAGGAGGGTCATCAGACCTCAGCAGAAAGGAGTGTGTCAGATGACTGTGTCCTATGCGGAGCCGAGATATAATAACTTCCTCTTTACAGTTCCTGTGCAGACTAGACTGCCAATGTTCAATTACAGGCTTAATCTCATGTAACTTGTGATGAGTGTTGCCATTGGGATAACAGTTTCTTGCATACTAATTGCCTGTAGTCTATATAGGGGACTAACAGGCAGGAGTTAAAAAGGGTCACTGTTTTGGCGGATTTGTCTGCCAAATTATTTCCTAAGATTATGTGACCAGTGATCCAGCAGAAACGAACATGAAATTTGGATTGTGAAAGGAAATGCAGCTTCTGCTGTTCTGGGACAGGACAGGACAGCACAGAATGAGAATTAAACTTCATTGATGATAAAGCCTGCAATGAACTGTAGGAGTCGGTATATATCATACATTTTTTGTGGTGGGTGGTTTGTATATGATCCAAGGCTAGCTCAACTGCGTGCAGCTCTGTGCAGTGAATACACTGCATTCGTGGGAGATCTGCTCAGATATCATAGTGCCTGGGAAGACAGCTGCAGATTCCACAGCCATTTCTGACTTTGAACCATCTGTGTAGACTGGCAAGAAGTCAGAATGTTCAGATCGGTGAACTGAAAAGAGCTGAAAGTAGACAGCATATGGCGTACTCTCCTTTCCCCAGTTGTTAAGGGAGAAGTTGCAAGGGGAACACGAGCATGCCAGGGTGGATGAGGTTGTCCTAGTGATGGGGCAACATTGTCTAATGTAATGTCCAGATCTCTGAGTAGCCTTTGGATATGAATACCGAATGGATAATTGGCAGTCTGGTGAATATTGTATAGATTTTCCCAATGTGGCTCAAAAACGGGTGTCCACAGTCCGCATGGGGTGGTCTGGCAGGGATTTCAATTTCAAAGCATACTATAGAGACAATTGCTTTTGACAAAGCGATAATGAAGGTTCGTTTGCTTTGACATAGAGACTCTGGATAGGAGATGTGCGAAATGCTCCAGTGGCAATACAAATTCCCTGATAGTGGATGGGATCAAGCCATTGGACTATGCTGAGTCTAGAAGATGCATATACTTGGGATCCGTAATCTAATTTGGAATACACAAGTGCAAGATAGAGGTGCAATAAAGTGTATCAGTCAGCATCCCGGGAATTAGAAAAGACTGCGTGTAGAATATGTAGTACTCTCATGCACTTCATACGTGGTTGACAAATTTGTTGTAGGAATGTCAACTTTTTATCAAACACAGGCACAAGGAAAATCTAGTTTGAGGTACTACTGGAATAGCATTCTGTCCAAGTCTCAGTTCAGGGTGAAGGTTGAACTTCCAGCAAAAGTGTACGCAGACCATCTTTTGTGAGGAGAACCTGAAGCCATTATTCACTGACCATGAGTTCAGATGATCAATGGCACATTGCAGTTGTCTCTCGATAACCCTCAATGTTGCAAGATTGAGAAAATATGCTGAAATCATCAACATAGAGGGCACAGCTTACAGTTGGAGGAAGTTGTTCTACGATGGAATTCACTTTGATGAAAAAAAGCGTAACACTTACAACTGATCCCTGGGGTACTCCCTCCTCTTGGCAAAAAGGCCGAGAGAGAGTAAACACCCAAACAAACTTGGAATGAATGATGATGGGATAAAAAGTTTTTAATAAAAGTTGGGAGATGACCTCTAAGGCCAATGCTATAAAAGTCTTTTAAAATTCCAAATCTCCAAGTTGTGTCATACGCTTTTTCCATATCGAATAACATGGACACCAGATGTTCTTGTTTTAAAAAGGCATCTTGAATGGAAGTTTCAAGCCTGATTAAATGGTCTAAAGTGGACTTATTCCTAAGGAAGCCACACTGCACTCCGAAGAGGGTCCATTTGCTTCCAAATACCATATAAGGTGGGCATTGACCATTCTCTTCAGGATTTTGCACAGACAGCTATTCAGAGCAATAGGACAGTAGTTTGTTGAGATTTTGGGATCCTTTCCTGGCTTAGGAAAGGCACGTACGATTGCCTTACGTGCTTGCCTTTGGAAACTGCTCTTCTAGAAATATTCTGTTATACAGAATATTTCCAGTTGGTCCATGGATTCTGCTGACAGATGTTTGATCATATCATAATGGATAAGATCTGTTCCAGCAGCACTTGCCTTGGTAAGAGTTAGAGCTGTTTCTAACTCTTCCATAGTGAAGGTCCCATTATAGGGATGAGAATTTTTAGATATAAAGTTAATTGGCTGCTTTTTGAGTTTGACTTTCTGAACCAGAAATTCTTGGGAGTAAGAAGATATTGACGAGATGGCAGAAAAGGTCTCCCCAAGCGCGTTGGCTATTGCAGTTGGGTCTGCAATAACACATCCATTATGTTTCAGGACTGTGGAGGGCGCAATGTATAATTCCCCTTCATTTTCTGGATTTTGTTCCAGACAGCTTTAGGGCTGGTCGACTGAGTAATAGTGGATAAAGGTAATAAAGGTAAAGTGGATCCACAATACCTTTCAGCTCAGATGACAAATATAGCGTGCTTTTGTGTTTGCATGTTTAAAGGCTAAGAGATTGGCCGTGGTGGGATATCGTCAAAATATACCCCAAACTTTGTTTTGTGCCCTTTTTGCTACTGCTGTGCATTTAACATTCCACCAAGGTTTCAGAAACAGTGGAAACTGGATAGATGTTTTCGGAATTGTAGTTACAGCTGCATGGACAATGCTTTCTGTGATGTATGCCACAGCATCATTGATAAGCTCTCGGCTGATTACTGATGTCAAAATCTACCAGATGTTGAAAGGCATTCCAGTCAGTCTGATCAACCTTCCACCACAGTAACCTAAAAGGTAGACATGGCCTCCCGTTAATTAGGCTGGTTATCACAGGGAAATGATTGCTTCCGTAGAGGTTCTCCTCTACCTCCCATGTGAGTGAAGGAAGGAGAGAGAGAGAGAGAGAGAGAGAGAGAGAGAGGGAGGGAGCATATAGTAAGATCAATGGCAGAAAATGTACGGGTAGGCATGTGGATAAAGATACTACTTCCCACATTTAGAACGGAAAGGTTATTGTCAGGGAGCATATGCTCTATGACATGTCCCCTTCCATTAACGTCAGCACTACCCCACAGGGTGTTACATGCATCAAAATCACCCAGGAGTAAGACAGAAGTAGGCAGCTGCACAATGAGATCATCAAGGTCTTTATGGGAGATGTCGACCTCAGGTGGCAAATAAACTGAACAAATTGTTAGTAAAAACCCCTACCGTAAAGTGAACTGCTACTGCTTCTATGTTGGTGGAGAGCGGAATATGTTGATATGGGTGTGGTTGCTCCAGAAGAATAGCAACACCCTCATGAGCAGGTCCGTTTCCACTTCTGTCCTTTCGAATGATGGTAGTATTACGAAAGGAAAGGTTTTCATTTGTTTTCAAGTATGTCTCCTACAAGTAAAAGCAAACTGGTTCATGCTTTTGCAGGAGGGTCTTGATGTCATCGTTGTTTTGTCTGAATCCAAGACAGTTCCATTGTAGGAATTAAGCCATTATTTTGGCTTGGTGGATGTATCACGTGGCTTCTGAGGTGTTGAGGGCTTACTTTTGTCAGTCTTGGATTTATCTTTTTTGGGAAAGAATTTACACTGTGCTGTGTTCATTTCCTCCTCAGCAAAGAGTTTCAAGACTGAATCATCTTGTACCTCCTTCTCCTCGACATCCATGCTTTCTTGGGTACTATAGGGGGTACTTCAACTTTCTCGGTCTTTTCTCTAGGAATTGCTTTTGTTACTTGTGGAGCATTAGGAGATATTGATATGGGAGTGACAGCTGATTGATCTTTTTGTGCAGGTTTTTGTAAGCTTAAGAGGTAATGTGCGATGGGAGTGAATGACTCTTTTGGAGGAATGGTCATGTCTGTTTGAGTTCGGTTGGAATATCTCCATGCTACCTTCTGGGTGTAGGTGGGTTTGTTGATATTTATAGGTTTAACTGTTTTCCTGATATGATATGCTCATCTCTGCCTTCGGCCACTGAATTTCCTTTTCTTCTTTCCACCTCTGGCATGCTCGTGAGTAGGCTGGATGTTCTTCCAGGCAGTTACCGCAGATGGGTTTTGTGGCTGAACATGATGTTGTTTCATGGTCCTTTGCACCACATCGAGCACATGCAAGGACTCCATGGCAGGCCATTTGAGAATGTCCATATTTCTGGCACCTAATACATCGTAAAGGATTTGGAACATATGGACACACTGGACAGTTGATGTAGTCAGCTTTATCTCATTAGGAGACGTTGGTGAGTTAAAAGTCAGAATTATGTTTCTAGTGGGAACAAGTTTCCCATCCCTACATACATTAATTCTCTTAATGGCAATTACCTCCTGTAGTTTCAGTTCAGAGCAGATTTCCTCCACGGTAAGATCAATCAAGAAGGTCCCACTCTGATATGACACCTCTCGATGAGTTGAGTGTTCTATGTGGTGTCACTGTTATGGCTATTCCTCTGATTCATGATGCTTGGAGTAGCTGCTCAGACTGCCTGTAATTTTTTGTTTCAATTAAGGTCCCCAGAACGGAGTCTCTTAACTGATTTAGGGGAACCTGTTAATCCCTCTAACCCTTTCTGAATAAAAAAGGGTGACATTTTCCCAATTGGTTTTTCACTGGTTGAATGGATAATTAAAAATCTCGGGACAAGCTCTGATGGTATTTCAGTTTGCTGTCTCTTTGTAGTAATAGCGCTATCTGTGTCTTCAGCCCCTGAAGAAATATATTTATCAGGATTCATCATGTTTTTAAGTTGGTTTAGTGCCAGAGCTCCCCACCCACCATGGAGCCCAAAGGGATGCCCACTACCTGGCATGCAATAAATGTGCTCTGGAGTAGAATGCCAGGGCTACCCAGGCACCATACCTGCACTGCCGCCAGCCTGAATCCTGTCCCTCGGACCATGAGGGTGGAGGCATAGCATTAGCACGGTTGACCATTGCAGGTGAATCCACTATCCGACTGATCCTAGACGAGCCATCAAGGACCACCCATCTTGTTGAAGCAGGGACCAGAATGTATGGACCAGTATTGAAGCTGGGCCCCTCAACCACCAGGATTCCCCTTTCTGAATTTCTACAAGTCGCAGTGCAAACATCTTGGATTCCATTGACATTAGCCTGGAACCTAGGCTGTGAGCATTGGATCCCAGTTAATCTGGAGGAGCAGCAGAGAGGTCCCCTCACCACATCCCATTCTGTCAAATTAAATATGTTGCCTCTATCATTCTCCCAACTCCACTAATCACTTGGAACTCTTTGACATACTCTCTTTGAAATTTCACTTTCTCCAGTCCATCTTTCCTAACAATAGATAATTTTCCTTGGTGATATTAATGTTCACACTCCAGCTGCCTTCCATTTTCTAGTCACACACACCCAGCTGGATCAAGATGATGAGGCTTTTGCAATTACTAATGGCAGGGATCGTTCATTTAATATAGAATACCAGACAATCCTAATCACATAGCCAACACGAGTGATCTTTTTCTCACAAACAATCCTTCTGAGTACAGGAATGTATATCCCATGTATTTAAGGTCAGTCATGTGGGTAAGAAAATAAAATAAAAGTGAAGAATTAAATTATTAAAAAATATATAAATATATACTGAGTTAATACACTATATTGGTCAATTGGTGGGTACAAATTTTCCAAGTTGTAAGACACCACAGAGGCCAAGTGTATTATATATACTATGTACAGATCTGGTAGTTAAGGGGGAAATAATTTCAATTATAGCTGATTATATTATTTATATGGTTGGCAATTAGATTTTTATATTTGATTATTGAGGGTTTTGCTAAAGTGGTAGTAGTAGTAGAGATCTGCTGGAGTTATTAATCAATTTTTTATATAATGTTCATATCACAATGCATAGTTGCTACCCTATGCATTGTGATAGGATAGCATGCACTCCTTTAGATATGTTGGATTGCCACTGCATGAGGTTGACAACATTAAAATTAAACACATTAAGTTTATTGTACAGGTTGGTGGTGCTTTCAGTTGTTTATTTTAATATAGAGATCCAGAAAATTGGCTGCATTATTATTGCTGTTTGTTTTTCTAATGTGAGCTCATTGGGATATAAGTGTCCATATTCCATTAGAAAGTTTGGGCAGTTCATTACTATGAGATCGTCTATATACCTGTAATGTAAATGCTAAGTTCCTGTGGAAAGGAGGTTTCAGACCAATATAAATATAGATTGGCTATTACACATGAAGCAGGAATTCCCATAGGTGTTCCATTAATTTGTTGATAGACAGTACTGCCATCAATTTGTTGATAGACAGTACAGAAAGTTATGAGAGACACATTGGTTAACTAAGTTGTTCCAGTAAGTGGTATTGTAAGTTATAGCCTGTCTGTATTTTTTGTATAGATTATTTAGCACAGTTTTTAATTTGATTTGATTGATACTCACGAATAAGCTATGGAAGTCAAATGTTTGTATATTTGAAATATTTCCATTATGTAAGGCTTCTAATACTGGTAGGTTATTGCCAATGATTTTGCTATTTGGTATGATGCTTAACAAGGGTTTTAGTAAGTGCTCCAAGGTTTTGCCGGGTATATGTACATAAATATTCTTACATGAGATTATAAATCTGAAGCCTATAGGATTTTTATGGAATTCGGGTATAAATTACATATATGGCAGATTGTAATTACTAATATTCAGTTTCAATTTTTTGCTAAAGGCTATAAGTTGCTTTGTGATAATATTGCAGGAACTGGATATAGGTTTGTAGGTATTACTGGAGTTAAGTTCATTCTTTAAGGTGTATGCATAAAATGCTTTGCAAATAAATGCATAGTTATTTGATGCTTTATCCACAGGTGTAATAATAAAATGTTCTTGCAGCTCTGGCAGTTTATGTTTTAATTTGGCTAGGTTGTTGTTGCTGTTGATTTTATGGCACAATGGCAGCTAAAGGCCATTATGCACCAAATTCTGTCATAGCATTTTATCCTTTTTAGGAAAGTGAAAACTGCATTAATGTCATATCTGTTGTCTAATATTTGTTGTAAAGTATGTGTGATTTGGGCTCCATGGTTTGATAAAAAGGTGGTTTGCTGTACTCCATTATAGAGAGAGCAGTCAACTATGATATGTTGGACTGTGATTTGTGCTTGGCAGTTTGGACAGAAAGGCAGATCTGAGGAAGAAAGAAGATAAAAGTGAGTAAGATGCATATGTCCTATTCGTAGTCTTGCAAGTGTGACTTCTTCCTTTCGGTTCGAGTGGAAACTAGATGGCCAAGACTGGAGTTCCTGTTTAATCCGAAGGAGTTTGTTGCCTTCTTGATTTTGCCAGACGGTTTGCCAATGATTCATACTTTGCCTTATTATAACACTTTTATAGTCGTTGAAAGGGATTTTAAAAGAAGCGTCAACTGGTTCCACAGTAGATTTGGCTGCATAGTCAGCACTCTCATTGCCAGGTATGCCAACGTGGCTAGTGACCCAACAAAATTTTACTACTTTTGTGTTCTTAGCTAGATGATTCAGCAAGTTTTGAATGTTACCAAGTAGGTAGTTGTGATGCTTTCTTGGTTGCTGTAAAGCGAGAAGGGCACTGAGAGAGTTGGTAAAAATAACACTATTGGTAAACTGGTGCAATTTTACAGTTTAAAGGGCCATTTGTATGGAATGTAGTTCAGCAGTAAAGATACTGCATTCTAAGGGTAACTGACTAGAGATTGTGGATGATGGAGGAATGACAGCAGCACTGACGTGATGGTCAGTTTTGGAGCCATCAGTGTATAAGGCATAAGATTCTTATTTTTCAATTAGAGATTTAAGATTAAGATTAAGAGACTTAAGATGTTTTATATTCTGGAGAAAGAGTACTTTTCCCCCATTTTTGCAGGGACAGAGAGGCCATGGAGAAGCAATGGAATAGTGGTGGCTATTTTAGAAAGATCTAGCTGCCAATTGTCAAGTAATGAGTGAAGATGTATGCCAGCAGGTCAATTTATTGATGGATAAACGGTATACAAGTTCTCAAAACCTGGAGTAAATAGATGTTGTTACGCTGGATGCAGGGGTTGGCTCTTGATTTTGACAGCATAAAATTTGTCTTCACAGAGAGGCGAAGGTAAAGAAAGCCTGCACGAGAACGACGAGAAACGTCGGATAACTTACGCGGAAAATTAGTTTGCCGATACGGCACTCTAGCGCTGCTCACTCGGTAAACAGACGGTAGGTGTTAACGGTCTGGAGCAAAGTCGAGAACGATATACTGATTGACAGGTAGGCGTGGCAAACGACGTGCTGATTGGTGCGCGAACACAACACACGATAACATCGGTTTAGTATCACTGTAGCAGCACTAATGGTAACTTGTCCTAATCGTACATGCCCTAACATTTACTGTAACGGTGAAAAAAGATCAGGTTACCTCGACTTGAATCCCATGGGAGCTTGAACCCCTCCCGAAGTGGAGGGGGTAACCTAACCTTTTTTCTTTAGAATCAGTCATATTTAGAAATACATTCATAAAAAAATAAATTTTTTTATGACCGTATTTTTATTTTCTTGTTCAATAATACGCCCTAATGGTGAAAATAGGTCAGGTTACCTCCACTTGAATCCCATGGGAGCTTGAACCTCTCCCGAAATGGAGGGGGTAACCTAACCTTTTTTCTTTAGAATCATGAGTGGACTAGCACATAAATTGTTTATTAATAAAATATTAATTTTTTTATTAATGTACTTTTATTTTTAAAGACACTCATGCGGATACACACGTGACTACACAGTAGCTTGTCGTCTGTCGCGCCCACCACCAATCATTTCATTGTTTGCCACGCCTACCTGTCAATCAGTATATCGTTCTCGACTTTGCTCCAGTCTGATAACACCTACCGTCTGTTTACCGAGTGAGCAGCGCTAGAGTGCCGTATCGGCAAACTAATTTACCGCGTAAGTTATCCGACGTTTGTCGTCGTTCTCGTGCAGGCTTTCTTTACCCAAGCCCACAGAGAGAGTGGAGGATTGTGAGCTTCAGTGTACAGGCTTTGCACAGGAGATGTGCAGTAGGCCCCAAGAGCAATGCATAGACCACTGTGATGAATAGGGTCCAAAAACCTCAGGATGCTGGATCTAGCAGAATTGTAAACTGGCGATCCATCGTCTAACCTTGACCTTACGATTGCATGATATAAACGAAGGAGTGTATGACGGTCAGCACCCCATGATGTAGCTGATAATACTCTCAAAACGTTTAATTTCTTGAAACAGGTGGTTCTAAGTTGGTGGTTCAAGAAAGGTCAATTTTTTATCTAAAGTTAACCCAAGATATTGGATAGTAGGCACAACAGGTATGTCATGGTTGTCCAACTTTAGAATTGGGTCAGGATGGGGATTACGTCTTCTACAGAAATGAACTGTGACAGTTTTTTCAGATGATATGTGAAAACCGTTATCTGCAGCCCAAGTTATAATCCTATTAAGAGCACCTTGAAGTTGTCTCTCAATCATTCTCGTGTTTTGGGAGTGACAAGATATACTAAAATCATCTGTATATAAAGTAGTAAATACAGTGGCTGGAATAACCTTAGTTACTGAGTTTATTTTTATAATGAATAGTGTGGCACTTAAAACTGAGCCCTGTGGAACACCTTCTTCTTGAATGAAGTTACGTGAGAGGGTGGATTGAATGCGGACCTGAAAAGACCACTGCTTCAGAAAGTTCTGTATAAACTTTGGTATATTACCCCTGAAGCCAAATTAATATAAATAGCGGAGAATTCCATATCGCCAAGCTGTGTCAAAAGCTTTCTCGATGTCTAAATAAACTGTAGTCAAATGTTCCTTCCTAACAAAAGCATTGCGAATCTGATTTTCTATTTGTATCAATAGGTCTAAAGTTGATTTGCCTGTACGAAATCCATATTGCAATGAATTGATAAGGTTGTATTTGCTCAGCAACCAGGTAAGATAACAGATAATTTTTTCCATTATTTTTCCCATATAGCTGGTGAGGGCAATAGGCCGATAGTGACATGAATTCATTGAGTCCTTGGCAGGTTTTAATAATGTTATGACATATGAGTGTCGCTAGGTATCAGGGAAAGTATTTTCTGTAAAAATCCGGTTATATAACAGGAGTAAGACAGGAAACGACCCTTCACTCAGCTCTTTTAACATGGAATAGTAAATTCCATCAGGCACAGCAGTGTTAGGCCTTGAGCTGTTAAGAGCAAGCCGTAGTTCAATTATTTTGAAGGGAGAGTTGTATGGTTGGTGGTGGTCAGTGCTAAAATTTAGGATCTGCTTTTCAGCACGGAACTTTAATTTCTGGAAGTCTGATGAGTATGAGGATACGGCAGAGGTTTGAGAAAAAGATTCTCCAAGAGTGTTAGCTATGTCTTGAGGCAGTGAAATGTCATTCCCATTTACATTCAGTATGGATAGATGTGAAGCAGGATATTTGTTATATATTTTATTAATATTTTTCCAGATGGTTTGCGTTGTTTTGGTGGACCTTGTAATCATTGAAACAAAGCATTTCCACGACTCTCTTTTGCTTGCTCACTGAATGTGCCTAGCATTGGCTCTGGCTTTTTTAAACTGCACTAGATTAGCAGCAGGGGTTTTTGCAAAATTTATTCCAGGCTTTATTTTTCTCTCGTTTGGCTTGGTTGCATTCATTGTTCCACCAGGGGTTTTGATCTTATTTTATGACTTATGGACACTCTTGGAATTGTTGCTTCGGAGGCCTGCAATATTTGGTTTGTTATATAAGTAACAGCAGTGTTAATTAATACATTTGAAACAACTGTTTTTTCTAGGATCGTTAGCTGCCTATATTTTATCCAATTAGCTTTAGCAAAATTCCATTTGGCTGTCTGATTATGGCAAGGTAGTAAATTTGCTTCTATATGACAAACTATTGGATAGTGGTCACTACCCAGTAGACTATCATGAACAGACCAGTCAAACAGTGGAAGAAGGGCTGGTGAGAAAATGGAGAGGTCAATTGCTGAGCTTGACCCAGAAGGCAGATGAAAATAAGTGGGCAATCCGGTATTCAATAGTGTCAGATTTAGCTTATCTAGAAACTTTCTAATATTTTTCCTCATTTATCATGTATCCTATCATTTCATAAAGGATTATGTGCATTAAAATCTCCCATGATGCAACAGGGAGCTGGGATACAAGAGTTTCAAGATCACTGTAAGAGATATCTTGGTTAGGGACAAGATATAAGGAGACAATGGTAGGAACAAAATGGAAGGATATTCGAGCGGCTACTGCTTCTAAATTTGTTTGTAGCATTAATGGTTGGAAAGGGATACTGGACCTGACTACAACCCCTCCATGAGCCGAATTGCTTTCATGAGAAACTCAATCTTGTCTGTAGATAACATGATATTTAAGTGAGGTAGTAACAGAAGAGGTTAAGTTAGTTTCTTGAAGGCAAAAGGCAACTGGGATATACTGGAGAAGAAGATCCCAAATGTCATCAAGGTTGCTGCAATATCCTCTACAATTCCATTGAAGGAAACAGACCATTATTTGGCTGTAGTGTGGTCCTCAGCTTCTGTCAACTTATGGTGAGCAGATTTTCTTTTCGGGAAGTACGGTCTTCCTGTCTCCATTTCTTCCTCTGTGAAGAGGCCGAGAACCGATTCTTCATGGTTAGTGTTTTCTTCCATTTCTATTGAGTCAGTTTTAGTGAGGTCATCATTTTCTGAGTACTTTGGGTTATTATTAGTATGTAGAACAGTGATTGGTGTGTTAACAGCCTTGTTTGTCCTAGATGGTTTACTAGATAAGGGCCCAGCTTCCAAAATTGACCAAGCCCAGTCTGACATTGATTTATTTGGGAGAATGTTATCTCTGTTTGAGTACCAGTTGTTGATGCTCTTTGCGCAGTACTGGTTAATGCAGCTGGCTTTTGAACCACTTGAGCAAAAGTGGGTAGGGTGTTAAATTGAGCCTGTACCGATTTTTTTGCTTCTTGGTACATGATGTTTTGTCGAAATATCTGTCCAGCTGAGCCTTAAATTTATTTAGGCTATCAACTTCCACAACAAGGGATGGAAGTCTGTTCCACCAACCAACTACCTGCTGGCTAAAGGCAAATTTCCGCACATCTATCTATAAAAACATAACATATATAAACAGTATACAGCGGGCCATAAGGCCAAAATAACTTAAAAAGACTAAGATAGCCTGTGTAGATCTACATTGCCATACCCTGGAAATAATATATATATATATATATATATATATATATAAAACGTTAGGTGCTTACTATAATTATTAATTGCATTTTATTTTTATTTCAGATAAATTGATTTTTTACTTACAGGTTCTCCCTATTCTTCCATGGTTATTACACCTGATAGCTCAACTCCCCTACCATATACACAAATATACTAATATTTACCTTTTTGTCTATATATATATATATATATATATATATATATATATATAGACTTATATATAGACTTATATAAAAATCTTATATATATATATATATATATATATATATATAAGATTTTTCTGGTGCATTAGCAACAGTGAATAAGGTTCAATAAACACTGTAGTATATATTTTACAGACTGATATAATGTTTAATCAATAATTTGATGGCATTAATCTGATCTAATTTTCTATCTATTACTTATTTCATATATGTTTATATATATATATATATATATATATATATATATATATATATATATATATATATATATATATATATATATACATAGAAACTGGACAGAAAATTAGCCACCTGTGTAATTTTTCAATTAGGCCATTCTGAAAATAATTAAGCCTGAACTTCATTCATATTTCATGGATTCTGTTATTGTGTTTGACTTTCTGTTCATGGTAGTCCCATATGTTCTCTATAGGATTTCAATCTGGTGAATTTATTGGCCAATTTAAATATCTTATCATTCCCTCATGCTACTTTAAAACAGTGGAGGCCTGGGAATCAGACAGTTGTCACCTTGGAATACAGGAGTATTGAAATCATGCATATCCTTCATATGTTCAGCAAAGGGCACAACAAACCTTATCATCCAAAATATTTGTGGAGCTAGTTCAAAATAGTTAAAACATCTTCAAAGCATCACTGACCCACCACAAGCTAGTATGATACTGTTCACAGTCTGAATGAAAACTCGGTGCCTGACATCATTAGAATACAGGTAAAATTTGGATTTGTCAAATGATATTACAGCTTTCCAGTCATCAACAGTCCAGTTCCTATGTCTTTTAGCCAATATTAGCTGGACTTTTTTTTTTTTTTAATGCTCAGCTATTAACTGTAGTCTTTTTCACGGGACTCTACTCCAGATATTCATGTAATGCAATTTTATTCAGTGTTCTCTTAGAAATTGGCTGATAAAGTTTTTTAGGTAACTGTTTGCAGCAGTTCTAGTTTGAAATCAGTTTTGGTTTACCAGATGCAATATTTGTTAACAATCAGAATCACTTAGCACAGAATTTTGACCACAATTCTGCGCATTTCAATTTCTGCTGATGGCAAGATTATGATTCGCAGTATTCCTTAAAAAATCCTATTGCAAAAGCATATGGAAAACTTTTCTTTTGGTTTTTCCAGATTTTTTGTTTACTTTTCTTCTAGACTTTAGTCAATTCTTTTTTTCTTTTTTCTAAACTTGCATATACATCACAATTTATTTACTAATTTAAACTTTAAAATTTTATTTACTAATTTTAACATTAAAATTCCACTAAGCTCTGCTCATATTTCACATGGAGAATATCAATCATGCACTCAAATATACGCTATCAGCTTCTTGTCTTAGATTGTAGTGGTGCAGCAGGTTTTTTGTTCTCGTGTGCTTTCGAAAAATTTTTGTAGCTTGCCTTTAGATTGATTTATTTTTTATAAATATTGTTTCTCGAAATGTATCTGGTGTCAGACACTGTTGTTCACTGTGTGAGCTTCATTATTTTAGGAAATAATAAAAGATTTTTTAGGAAAATACCATGCCAATGACAGACTGGCCTGCTTAATGCTCCGATCTGAATCCAAACTAGAAAGATGGTGAGAGTTTGTCCATTTGCCAGGAAGTGCTATTTGTTGTTTACAGTAGATCAGAGATCCAACTCCAAAACAAAATCTGATCTGTAAATTGTCTTTTTTTTTCAGGATCCTAATACTTTTTGGTAATACATAATGACTCTAAATATTTAAATATATTTTATAAAAAAAAAAAAGTACCTTGTAAGCAAGAAACATAACTTTATTTTTCCCATATGCCTTTCAGATGATTGCAAATGAAAATTACTCACAAAGATCTTGAAGAAAGTAATCCTATGATCAGCAAAGTTTTGTGTATGTGCATTTGTATACATAATAAAAAATAATCTCTCATATAATATAATAAGTATATTTATTTATAATGTCAAATAAAAAGTTAACTCACATTTTGAGGAATGGTTATCATGCAGAACAGAGTTAACAAGTGGTGGGCAGTATGTGAGACACTGTAAAACTGTATTCATAAAGCAACTATTTCCTAAATTGGCTAGGCCGGAACCAATTTCATGAATCTGTCGCCATTTTAGATCAATATTTCCTGCTGGATACAGGTACACTCTAGGTCTAGAAAATCCATCTTCACCATCATCATCATCATCATCTACGGTACTACTTTCTCCAATTTCCTTAATGGAATTTACAGTTGAGGCATCTCTTTTTCCAATTCTGTTTGTTACAACTGCTCTATTTTTAAATCCACTCATCACTTCATTCCTTGCTAGCAGAATATACAGAGATTCAGATTAGTAAATAAAAATTAAATTTAATCAAAAATTATTCAAACATTATTCCTATAAAATATGAAGTGATCGAAAAGTTTAGGGACTGATTTTGTGACATACATCACAGAGAACTACTATACTGGTGTGTAAAACTTAAGGACCAACACTATTTCTAAAGGTTACAACCACAAAATCTTTACTTAAGGTACTCTTTGCTGATGAGAGTAGATTCAGTCTCAGCAGCGATTCTGGATGTCAGCTAATCTGACGAGAGAGAGGCTGGCACACGGTATCATCCCACAAACATCACTGAAAGGGATCGATATGGCGGTCAAGGTGTTCTCGTCTGGGGAGGCGTTATCTTGGATGGACGTACACAACTCCAGATACTGGAAGGCGGTACTGTAACCAGTACACGCTACTGTACTGAGGTAATCCTTCCCCATGTGCATCTGTTCCGAGGTGCCATTGGCCCCGAGGTCATGTTTATGGATTAAAGATTAAAGGTTTATTAAAGATTATTTTTTAAAAACGTTACACCTTTATACACAAATATGAGTGTAAAGAAGAAATGTAATGGTGCTGAGAGTTCTTCTAGATCCAAACATCGAACGAGGTATTAAAGTAAAGTAGACGTTGCAAAATGACATTTGATGTTATAAAGAGATGTATGCAGATAAAAAGAAGAAAAGAACTGTGCAAACTAAACTGATCAGTTATTTTTCAAAATAAAAATACAGTACATACTTCACTTATATTCTTTTGGTATGTACATACTGCAATAAAAATCATTTGTACTGTACTTAGTAGTATTTTTCATTTTTATCATTTTAATTTCTTCTTTTGCAAGAACTTCATGTGCATCAATTTATAGTAAACAAACACCTATATATTTTTGCAACTCGACCCATATAAATCAGTATCGGTAAGGGTATCAAATCCACGTGTTACAAGTTGCAGCTCCGCTGAATGAGAAGTTTTTTAGCCATATTTAGCCACTTTATTGACCAATTGTTATATCAAATTATTTACTATAAGTAGCTTATCTGAATTGAGACAGTATCTGAATTGAGACAGCGAGATTTGCAAGTTAATTAATACTTAAGTGTCCGTAAATTTACTGTTTGTAACTTGCCGCCATTCTTATACAATACAATGTTATATCCCAAACTAGAGAGAGTAAGCTTAGTATAGTATAGTATAGTATATAATATAATATTGTCATTCAATCAGTAAAATCTATTAATCTTGTTAAACTTCATTGTCGATTAAATTTTACTTTTTAACTAAATACATATAACGACTTAGATTACAAACGTAACATAATTAATTAATACATAACTTGATATGGAAGTTATATAAACGGAACTCGTAGATAATACTCGAAATTGAAAAATATATACAGCATTATAACTGTGTTGGGATACAAGTTTAGGGTTATAATTTTGTACTGACATTGAAATTTTATTTAAATTAAATCGAAATCATGACTCAGACCAGAGCAGTAAAGCAAAAGGCTCAAGTTAATGGAAGTGCTGTGGCTCAGGGAAGAACTGAGGGGGACAGTTACCCTCTGAATCACAGCCTTTTAAAATGCACTGCTTGCATGATGTTTGTGGAGCAATCGGGTACGGGACATAATATTGCCATGGGTGATGTCTTTGTGTGTGCGCGATGTAAGGAGTGTAAGGAAATCAGGTGACAACTCAGCGTTGTTATGGGCCTATATGAGAGTTTGAAGGACAGGATACATGCCTTCGAAGAATCTAAAGTGAGGAGCCTATCAAGCTCTCAGCTGCCCACATCAACGCCAGAGCTTGCACTTGGTCATCATGCAACACAGAAGCAACCCCCAAGGCAGAACGCGCTGGTCCCACAGGAACTAGTAGTTGTTGGTGACTCTATTGTCAGAGAAACAGGGAACATGCTTTATAAAAAGGATAAGTGGAACAGGACCAGGATATATCTGCCAGGGGCAAATGTTGATGACGTTGTAGAGCGGATATCATCTTTTAAGGGCAGAAAAGGTGATATAGTTGTACACGTTGGCACTAATGATATTAAGAGAAGGAGACTGGCAGAATTACTTAACAAGTACAGGTCACTGTTGAAAAGAAGCCGTGAATTAGGGTTGAATTTGAAAGTGTCTGCAATTCTGCCCAGACACGATAGGAGGGATTATATGATGAGAGCCTTGTCGATCAATTCGGCCCTGGAAAGACTGCGCAAGGCTCAAGGGGGTAGAATTTTTTTTCAGCCTGGTGTGTACTTGTTAACAGGAGAGACTGCTTCCACAGGGATGGGATACACTTAAATAGAAAGGGTGCAAGAATATTTGCTGATGCTACCTAGGCAGTGTTAGGTGGGTCGGAAAACTACTAGCTTGGGGGGATACAAGGACTAATTGATTAACAGTAGCCACTGGCAGAGGTGAAAGTGATTCTTGCACTGCTTCTATTGGAATGAGCAGCAGCCTGGAAAACAAGGTGCAGGATATTTCAGAGACTGCTGTGAGTCATTGCAGTACAAGTAAACACATGGGTTGTGTTAGGGTAGCTAAGGATAGGAACAGGTGCGTGTATACTTGCATGTACACCAATGCTAGGAGTTTTGTAAATAATTTTGATGAATTTGAGATATTGCTCAAAACATCAAAGGCAGATATTGTTGGGATATCAGAGATGTGGTGTCACACAGATATAAGAAATTCAGAACTGGAATTTGGGGCGTACAATGTGAACAGAAAAGATAGACAGGATACGAAGGGAGGAGGGGTTATGCTATTAGTTAAGTGAAGGAAGTGAAGCCAGTCGACATCGCTGGACAGTGCAGTGCCGAGTCAGTTTGGTGACATAAGCATTGGGAGATCAAAATCGAGAGTAGGAGTGTGCTATAGGCCTAATGACTCTGATGAGTATAATAAGAAACTGTACAGAGAAATAGAGTGGGCCAATAAATCAGACAGTCTTATAATGGGGGATTTTAATTTCCCAGATATTGACTGGAATTTGTGGGTTGGTCAATCACACACTAGCAAGGCTTTTGTGGATTTATTGGATGATTGTTTTCTACATCAGCATGTTCGGTAGGCAACTAGAGGGAGTAATACTCTTGATCTGATTATCAGTAGTGATTCTTCATCCATTAAGAATCTGGAGATAAAGGAACCACCAGGTGGCAGTAATCACAGTGTGCTGAAGTGGGATTTACTCAAAGAGATAACTACCATCAGGGGTAAAGGGAAGGGTTTTTGCTTTCGTAAAGGCGACTACGATGGTCTGAGACGGTATTTAAATTCTATACAGTGGGACCAACTGATGATGTTACCAACAGCCAATTCAAAATGGGAAGCATTCAAAGAACTTTTCTTGGAAGCTACTAGGCTTTACATACCAACTAAGAAATATTGTTCAAGGTTTAGGCCTAAATGGATTTCAGATGAACTAATGAGACAATGGCAGAGAAGAAAAATGCATGGGATACATATAAATTAATGGGTGACATGGAAGCTGGTCTGTAACTAAGTCACAAAGATTAGGCAGGCAAAGGCAGATTATGAGAAATCCTTGGCAAAGAAAAACAGAAAAGAGTTCTTTACCTATGTAAACTGTAGAAGGAAAAAGGATGAATCAGATTGGTCCACTGGATATTGATGGTTCAACAGTTGAGGATCCTGCTCAGGTGGCTAACAAACTAAACGGGTATTTTGCGTCTACATTCACACATGAGGACTTATTCAGGAAGGGGAATGCCAGAGGCGAAGTAAACTCTGGCAGTGAGCTAGATGATTTTGCAATAACTGAGAGGAAAGTGGAGGAGAAATTGTTGAGGATAAACATAAAAAAGGCACCTGTGGTGGATGGGATCTATCCAGTTATATTAAAGGAGGCAGCAAAGGAAGTAAGCAAACCCTTAGCCATAATTATAAGAGTTTCTTTGGGCTCAGGAGAGGTACCCATAGACTGTAGATGTGCAAATGTGACCCCAATTCACAGAGGAGGATCAAAGGCTTCTGTTCCAGTAAAATTAATGGAGGCACTGGTTAAATAAGCACTGCAGGATCATCTACACAAGACTTCAGTTACAGCTCAGACACAGCATGGTTTTGTTAAAGGAAAGTCTTGCCTGACCAATTTGATTGGATACTATGATGCAGTCACAAAAGAACTGGATGCAGGGAATAACTTTGATATTATATATTTGGATCTTAGAAAGGCTTTTTTTGATACTGTTGCACATGGAAGACTGCTGCACAAATTGGAGCAGTGTGGCATTGGAGGCAAATTGCTGCTATGGATAAAGGGGTGGCTGAGCGGGAGAAGACAGAGTGGTAATCAATGGACACTGCTCATCATGGACTAGTGTTATTAGTGGAGTCCCTCAGGGTTCAGTGTTGGGTCCATTATTGTTTTCTGTATTTATAAATGATACTGATAATGGTATATCAAGCTTAATGTTCAAGTTTGCAGATGATACAAAGGTTGGCAGGGTTGTTAAGGACACTACTGACGCTATGCTGCTGCAACAGGATCTGGAAAGGTTGAGCAGATGGGCTGAGAGGTGACAAATGAAGTTTAACATTGACAAATGTAAAATACTACATATGGGAAACAGCAACATCAGAGCAACATATCAACCCTGTAGTACTACACTGACAGTGGTAGAGAATGAAAAGGACCTGTGGGTAATTGTGCAGGGAGATATGAAGTTTTTTGAGCAGTGCAGATGGGCTGCAATAGTAGCTCATGGTGTCTTGTCAGTGATATACAGGAATTTTTCTAGCAGGGATAAGGAAGTGATTATTCCCTTGTATAAGGCAATGGTCAGACCACACCTTGAGTACTGTATACAGGTCTGGAGGCCTCATTTCAAGAAGGATGTAAAGCTGCTGGAACGAGTACAGAGAAGGGCAACAAGATTAGTGAATCTAACAAAGGGTTGCTCTTACGAAGAAAGGCTTAAGTTTTGCAAATTACAGTGTCTGGAGACTAGGCACTGGCGAGGTGGTCTGATAGAAGTGTATAAAGCCTTGAATGGTTTGAGCATGCTCAATGCCGATGGGATTCTTCCTCTCGCTCAGAATAATCACCTGAGAGGGCATAAATTCAGATTGAGGAAAGACAGATGTAGGATAGATGAGCGGAAATTTGCCTTTAGCCAGCGGGTAACTGGTTGGTGGAACAGACTTCCATCCCTTGTTGTGGAAGTAGATAGCCTAAATAAATTTAAGGCTCAGCTGGACAGGTATTTCGAACGAGTGGAGGGTGAAATGGAAGTGTTGGTTTTTTTTTTTTTTTTTGTTGGCTGATGCTGCATAAGCTTGCTTTCTTGCATCATATGCCTCTACTAATGCTAATCAAATTGTTGGAATGCATTACATTAAAACACATACTAATAATACCTCGATTAGCGCAGTTTCGCACAGCGCGGAATTATTTTGGCACGAATTAACCGTGCTATGTGAGGTATTCCTGTATAGTATATGTTGGTGAAAGACTTTTAAGTGGTTTTACTAATACATGATATTGCTAGTAAATTGGTATTTCTTATGGGGCATGTCAATCAATTTTAACATAAGATTTGAGAATGCAACACATTTCAGCTAAGCAAAGCTTTATAGCTTCTAGCACATCAGGATGTTCCCCGACCTGCTACTGCTAAACCATATATTGTCTCTTCCATCATTACTGGTGATGAATCATGAGTATATGGCTATAATCTGAACAAAAGAGCAAGGTCAAATTGATCAAATGTAAAGGTTGCACTTTTCATACATTTTTATTTTTATTTTTTTTTTATTTGAATATATTCCCCATGGTCAAACAGTGAATCAGGAATACTACAAAACAGTTCTATGACGATTGTGTGATGCTGTTTGCTTGAAGAAAATAACCAGAAAAGCAGGCTACAAGGATTTACGTTTGTATCACCACAATGCCCCTGCACACTTGGTGCTCCCTATTCAAGGATTTCTTGTGAAGCACTCTATCACTGTGGTCTGCAATCTGCGATACTTTTTCTTTCTTTTTTTGTTAGTTGTTGGCACATCGGCTTCTGTGGCCATAATACACCTCCCAAAGTTTTTGCATTTTACTCTGATCCAAGCCTGAGGTGAGATTCGAACCCACGACCTTTGGGTTGCCAGATCTACCATACAGTAAAGCCTCTTAATTAACTGACCTCCTCTTATCCAACACTTCCCCTCTAGACAGAAATAGGTGGATCTAAATATGACAAAGGGATCAGATCAAATCCAGAGTCAAAAATTTCATTTTATGATCTAAATGAATGAAAATTAATCAGTTTAGGTTAAATGAATACTTGTATATGTACATGTTTTAAGTGAAAATATAATTCAAAATAATATAATAAAAAAACATAAGATAGTAAAAATAAACTTTACCATTTCCCACTTTAACGACTTTTTCGACTAACCAATTTAATAGGCAGTTCTGACTGCATCAAATAAGAGGATTTCTACTGTACTTGCCTTTTTAGCTCCCTGCAATTTTGTTTTTTTCCCATGCTTAAAGCTTTGAAAAGTCATTGATTTGTAACAACCGAGGAAATTATTTAGAATATAATATAGGAACTTTTTAACAAGTCCAAAAGAAGCCTAACAGAATGCTTCAGAAATTGTAAAAGTATTGGAATCGGTGTATACAGAGTTAAGGAAACTACTTTGAAGACTATCCATCTGAATAGCTGAGTTTCATTATTTCCCAGTACTAGTTCAGTCCGAGTATTTTTTTTGATTAAGCTTTGTATATTAATGAACAAAATATAAACAAAAATAAAATAATTTTTTTTTCTTTCCTTTAAAAATAAAATTGTTGATTGTAGTACTGTATAATTGAATGTGCTGAATTTAAAGATGAGCTTGAAATTTTTGTATTATCCACAATTTTCAAGAGAAAGAAAATGAAAGATTTATATATGAATAAAATTTTACTGTAATTAATAACGTAACAGATTAAATACAATTACTTTTGTTTTTTCCTTTTATAACTGACATCTGGAGCTTCTCTGATCAATATCACCAAAATAGTTGGCCAGCATATTTGGATTCAATCTTTCCTGGTAGCATTTTATCATATCAGATCTCTTGATCAAACCTTGCACTTGTCTTCATCACTGACAAGCAGTCAGATATGATGGAAAAATCTAAGTGCAAATGCAGAAAATATACTTTTTTATAGGAAATACTGCAGCATATTTTTAAAATGGCATCTGGCATTTCTTTAAAAATATCAACTTAATTTTCTTATCTAACATTGTATAGGAAAGTGGCATTGACTATTCCAAAAGTTTCCTGCTACTTTTTCAATTGTCTTTGTAATTTGTGGGTCAACAAAAATATTGTCTGCGATTTTGGATACACTTATTCTCAGATATTTATTTTTAAATATAGAGTGATTATAAATTCCCTAGCTATTTAAAAAAATAATAATAAAATGTAAAATGAAGCCTCATAGTTAAAAAAAAAAAATACTTTTACAGAGTCAGGAATAAAATTTAACTCTTTTATTATATATTTTCTTTATAAAGAAGAAATGTACTATATAAAATTTTAATGAGCCACATTTTAAAAAATACTGTACAGTAAATATGTCATAACTTATTGTTGCTTTTCGTATAATTAACAAATCAATTTTTGTATTCATAAATGAAAAAAGAAACCTTTTTTTTCATTTATCTTTTTTTTAACTTTCTTTTTTAAAAAATTCAACTTCAGTGCAATCAAAACTATGTAGATTCAGATGTTGAACAATTTGAATTGCTTGCAGAAATGTTAGTAGAAAAAAAGACTTGAAATCATGAAACACACATAAGGCTTCATTCTTTGTATTCAAATATCTGTTTCATATGTTTTCTTCGATTTCGAGAATTATTTGAAATGTCAGGAACCCTCCTCTTTAATAGTCAGCTCTTAGTCACACACACACACACACACACACACACACACACACACACACACACACACACACACACACACACACACACACACACACACACACACACACACACACACACACCTTATAGTTATGTGGAAAAGAGACAACCTAATAAACTTCTAATTCCAGATGCAGTGGTGTGTGTGCATCCATTTATAATTTCTTCAGTTTCGGTTTTTTTTTTTTATTTCTTCAGGGGAAAGAGGGAAGAAAGAAAGAAAGTAGGTAGGTAACTACTGGTATGCAAATCTCTCATCTCATAAATTGCATCATCGCACATGATCTCTTTTTTTCTTTTTCTTTTATGAAAAAGTACTGGTATATCATTCTTTGTTTTCATTCAAATGAGTCTTGAAAAGTACCAATAATAATGGGAGTTGTGTGAGAGCTAGAAATAATTTTATCATGGTGAAATTTCTGTTGAAACGCCATTTACTGTAATGGGATTTTACTGTACATGGTAACATCAACTCACTGTTCACACTCACCTGTGGCAAGTCTGTAGAGAAGGCTGAAACCTTATGCCAAATATATTTTTTAAAGCTAAACAGGGTCATATCTGTAAATGCAACCTTTCAAATACCTCCCATAGATGGCCAATAATCTGCAGCAGGGCTGTACTTACACTTCTCAGGGCCCGAGGCGTTAAGGTCTTGCGGGGGCCACCTTTAAAGATACCAGAGGCCAAAAAAAAATAAAACTTGCACATATAAATATGATCAGAAAAAAACCCAATTATTTTTACAGATCTGTTTAAACACACACATTGTAATACTGCAAAATATAAAGAAGAGTACTGAACTAAAACCAGGTCACGATGACCGGCCACACGGCTTTGGTGGGTCATCACGTGGTCAGCAAATTGACTTCCATCACCAGGAAGTTGATGCTCAATGCTTGACCAGCGTTCATAGCCCTTTCACAAGTAGCTCCTCATTTCACATCACAATGCTGGGTGTCTGCATGTGTAGCACAGTTGTATCGTCACTGTCCTCCCCACACCAGGTGGAAAATCATGGGTTCGAATCCCACTGATGGCACGAGGAACTTTAATGGGCTTTTTTCACTCCGTGGCTGAGTTAGTCAGTCTCAGGCATAGATAGCAAGGTTTTTCCCCCAAAAACTGGGTTTTTTTTGTCCAGCAAAACAAGCAAATCGACCAGAGAACACACACAATTTACAGACAAAATACATATATGGGTATATGTAATCAATTACAGGTGACCCTAATATAATAAAAAAAAATCACAATGCTGGTTTTGTGATTAATTTGACTCATAAATTTGGGTCCTCATCAGAATTGAACCCGGGCTGCCTGCACTGTCAGAACCGAACTACAGGGGAGCCCAACAACAACAACACAAATAAGTACGACAAATTAGTGTAATTACTAATTTTATTACAAAAACAATATCAAAAATTATGTTACAAAAATATTATAAAAACATTCATATCTTGTTTGTCAGCAGTAAATAATAGCAAGTACATTATAAAATAGCAATGCAGTAGCTAAATTATGGGTTCCTACAATTTATTTGCATAAATCTTTTTTCCTTGGCTTTACCTTGGCAAAAATATCTATTAAATCATCGTAATTAATGCTATTTACTAGTTCAGATTCAATAAATAACAATGACAAATTGCTCATTTTATCTTGAATTAAACTATTCCTCAAATTGTGTTTTACTCACTTGAGAACAGAAAATGACCATTCTGGCCATACTAACCAGCCTGGCATTGTTAAAAATTTTTTTTAATATTGTTTCAATGTCAGGAAATATAGATCTTAATCTATTATTAATGATATTATACATTTCCTTCATATTATTTTCTCCTTTAATAAACAGTAAAAATTGGATAACTTCATCTTTAAACTTTTCCAAGTCAATGTCATTTTTATATATACTTATTGATTTATCGATATTAGTGTTGAATTCAGTTTCATCTAAATCAAGATTTATAAATATTTTAAAAGTATCTAAAATATTGGTATATACTTCTGTTCATCTATTTATTTCAGCAATTAATCTATCACAAACAACATTGAATATATTGATAATAAAAATTTCTTTCCCTTCTAAATTGACTTCATTATTTCTCATTTCGTCGCACATTGTTTTTCTATTTTTAATTCGACTTTTTTTTTATCTTTATTGACTGTCAGTTAATAATTTCCCTTCTCTTTCAATAATATTAAATTTGTTTCTAATATGCAAAATATATCCATGTAATGATTTCAAAAGATCAGAACTATGCAGTAAATTTATTGAAGGATCGTGTAACAATTTACTTGTTTTATTTAAGCTATTTAATATTTTATCCCAGAGGCCAGTAAGTAATGCAGTTTCATACTCAACAATTTTTTTTTTATTAATTTAGTACATCCTAGGTGCACTACTGATCTTTCATGTTGACTTGTTGATAAATTAATTAAGGCTTCTTTTGTTAATTTATAACCATTTCAAGGAGCTGAGACAGCATCAGCCATAGTAGACCATCTTGTATCGCTTAAATTTTTCAGTGTTAGTGAATTTCTTCCTAAATATTGATTTAAGACATTCCATCTTCTTGGGTCAGCAGAAAAAAAAAAAATTATATAAATTTTGTATAAAGTGGAAAAAATGTGCTGCGGTAGAACAAGATTCAGCTGCATTAGTTCCAATTAAATTTAGAGTGACTAGTACACAGTACATAAAATGCAATAAAACTATGTTGCTTCAATTTGGCTTGGACTCCTGAATACTTTCCTGCCATATTGTAACTTTATCCTCTGCAGTTTGTAATACTGTATCAAATGATAAATCTCCTAATCTTTTTAAAATAGTGTTTTCTATATATTCAGCACTGTGATGTTCTATAGGAATGAAACCTAAAAATCGTTCTTTGATAATGCCATTTTGTGACACATTCTATAATAAACACTAATTGATCAACGTGGCTAATGTCAGGGGTTGAATCAGAAAATATTTTGCTTCCTGAATTTCAGAAACCATCACCTTTTCAACTTTTTCTGCCATCAATTCTATAAATTCAACACAGGCTTTATGTGAAAGATAATTGGTTTTGCCGGGTTCGCAATTAGCATACATTTTTTAATGAGTACATTTGATAATTTTCTTAAAAAATTATCAAATGTACTCAAATATTCTAGGCAACTTAAGTAATTACCACTACCTTCCGTATAAATTTTATCGTTACTACCCCTAAATCCTAAACCAAGTTTACTCAAAAGCTGAACAGAAGCAATACTTCTTTTAAAAATATCTGGCCAATAATTTTCATCAGACTAAATTTGTTTCATTAGTTTCATGTCAACACGACCCAAAATTGAACGTCTCTTAAACACACATGGGATTAATGTGATCTGATTAAAAACACCATTCACCACTTGCATTTGTCACAGGCAATTGTGAGAAATATTTTCAGAATTGTTTCAACGTTCGGAAATGTCGATCTCAATTACTCAAATATTCAATACTGTATTTGAAACATTTTCTTCTTTGGTATAGTTGCTGCTATTATGATTAATGCCTTTTTAAATATTAATATATCACTGTTTTAATTACTGCTTCATTTAATTTGTTATTTATTGACAATTTCAGATTTTTAATTCAAATGAGATTATAGTAACATAGCTTAAGAGGAATATAATTGATAATGATATTGATTCAATATAAAAAATTAACACTTGAATAAATTCATATTTTAAGAGCAAGAAAACAAAAAAACTTTCTATAAGGGAAACGTAAGTCAAAGTCACAATGAATAACGAAACATTACATAGATATGATATTTAAATTTTTTCTGTTACAACAGAATCAAAATTTATTAAACTACAACACTACTTTCAGAGAGATAGATACATACCTATATTTACTTTAGTGCAGGGCCAGATTAAGGATGAAATAGGGCCCCCGGTCATATTTAACTTTGAGGCCCCTTTAATATACATTAAAAAATATATTATATTACATAATAAAAAATATTATTATTATTATTATAAATTTTTAGCACTACTTGAGAAAATATTTACACCAAAAATGAGACCTCTCTTCGGATGAGGCACCCGGCCACGACCCATTTGGCCTTAACGTTAATGCAGCCTTGCTTCAGTGTGTACACTACGTATTACACTTTAACTTGGCACATCAACAATTAAACTAAATGTTACAATTTTCAGGTCTCAGCTTATATAGATTCTCAAATCCATGGGTGGTCCAATTAAAATAGTTTCTGTAGAATGAATAAAATTTCCATACAACGAACTGATTTTGAGAGATCTGGGTATGCATTGTTCACACCTCCGGCCTTTAGGCAATAGAGCTGCTGCTGTAGAAAGCACGAATTAAAAGCTAAAAGGATTAACATTCCAGAATTTAGCGGTGTTTGTAACACATTTACAACCACCTCTCCCACATACTGTACCGAGAAGTCATGCTGGTCAATTGCTTTCTTGTGTTCGTAGCCAGTGGAAAAGATTAAGGCATATTCACAATACAGATAATACGCTGTGGTCAACCTGTTCTACTGTTACACCCTATTAGAGAATTAGAAGATAGTAATTTTCCTTTATTCTGGAAATTAATCTGTTCTTTCGGAGAAATGAGTCATCCACACTTTCAGTAAATTTCACCTGTCTGTTTACAAGTGGGCCCTAGTTTAGATCAGGGCGTTAAAAAAAGAAATTTTTTTAAAAATTTGAGATTACAGAGGCTTCATGAGGCCCAACACTAGCACCCCATGCGCCTATTTATAAGTACGGCCCTGATCTGCAGAGTCAATTGCAGCAAATGTAGAGGCCAGATTGGGAAAATTCTTATTGATTATTTTAACAGGGTACAATTTCATGCAGTAAAGTAAAACATGTTTGATTGATCATGCCTTAAGATTATGACCTGAAGGCACTGGTACTCTCATAATCATGGTACAATTTCCATTTCTAACAGGGATTTATAACATTATCTTGCAATAGTTGTGGTTTCCATTCTATTGGAAGCAGGCCTTCTGTAAAAAGAACGAAGCAGATTGTATGGTGCAATCACATTCTCCAAATGTGATTGCACCATACAATCACATTTGGAGAATGGAGAGGGCTTCTTGAAACTGGTTGATGTGGGCAATTTGAAAACAAAATATGATAATTATGAGCATTTAACACACCAATTAACAAAAAACAGTGTCCATCAGCCCAAATCATGTTTCCAACTAATAAGATGGCTCTGTTTCCATTTTATTCACTAGTCACTGAGCAAGGCCACTTGTTTAGGATCATCTGCAGAAAAGATCTGATGAAGTCTTGTTATTTTACAGGGATATCAGTGCAGAAAAGAGTGCTTATTAATGGCAACTGTTTTTCATAGACTAATGTTTTTAGTGTAGTCCCTCAGTGTTTGGTGCTGGCCCCTTTACCACTTTTCAATATTTATTAATGATATTCAGGAAAGCATACATACTAATGACAGTAATCAAGATATGCTATTTTAGAAAGACTCAAATGGGCTGAAAAGTGGAAAATGAGATTTCACATTGATAAAGGTTAAATCTGGTAAATGTTAAATTTACTGGAACTTGTCGGTTGGTCACTCACACACTAGCAAGACTTTTGTGGATTTATTGAATGATTGTTTTGTTTGTTTGTTATTTGGTTTTTAGGAGAATTAACAACTAAGGCCATATTGCTCTGGGGATATGCGGTGGTCATTTTCTGACCTTTCTGCATCCTCAGTATTTGGTGGTCACGGGCTCGAACCCCGGTCTAATCAAGAAGCGTGTGCTACACACTGCTGCTCCTGCCCACCTGGCTATGGAGGTGCCAATGATTGTTTTCTACAGAAGCATGTTCAAGAGGCAGCCAGAGGGAGTAATACTCTTGATCTGATTATCAGCAGTGATTATTCATGCATTAAGTATTTGCATATAAAGGAACCACTAGGTGATAGTGATCACAGTGCACTGATGTGGGATTTACTTAAAGATGTAACTACCATCAAGAGTAAAGGGAAGGGTTTTTGTTTTCGTAAAGGTGACTACAGTGGTCTCAGACACTTTTAAAATTCCATACAGGGGGATCAATTGATGATGTTTAAAACAGTGAATTCTAAATAGGAAGCCTTCAAGGAATTAATCTTGGAAGCTACTAGGCTTTTCATACCGACTAAAAAATACTGTTCAAGATTTAGACCTAAATGGATGCAGATGAACTAATGAGGCTCATGGCAGAGAAGAAAAATGTGTGGGATGCATATAAATTATCAGGTGACACAGAAGCCTAAGGCAGATATAAGCTAGTCTGTAATCAAGTCACAAAGGAGTTAGGCAAGCGAAGGCAGATTACGAGAAATCTTTGGCGACAGATGTAAAGAAAAGCAGCAAAGACTTCTTTACTTATGTAAACTGAAGGGCCACATTAGGAATTCAAAAAGAAGGCGGGCCGCACATAAAATACTATTTTTAGATATATATTATTTGTTATCATGAAGAAATATAACATAAAAAAAATTATTCCCTAACAACCCTAAGCTGAAGGGCCACATTAGGAATTCAAAAAGAAGGCGGGCCGCACATAAAATACTATTTTTAGATATATATTATTTGTTATCATGAAGAAATATAACATAAAAAAAATTATTCCCTAACAACCAAGAATTTAATGAGATGAATGGAACTGTTTTACATCTTTTAACATTTTTTTAATTTTGGGTGTTAATTTTGTAGTTGAGATTCTTAAAACTGCTTGTAAATGTTCATCGGTGATGCTTGATCGTAAAGAATTTTTATTTAGATTCATGATGGAAAATGTTTGTTCACATATGTAGATTAATCCAAAAATAACCAACATTTTTCGGGCAAAATCTTGTAAAATTTACAGATTTCCTCACGACGGTGAAATTCCCTTAAATCGGTATCACACTGCAGATTTATAATCTGAAGTTGTAGTTCACTCGGTGCACTATCAATTTCTATTGAAAATGGGTCGCGCACTATTGCCAAACTTGTCTCAATTTTTCGGAAGTTGCCAAATCTTCGTGAAAAGTCGTCATTCAGAGAGTTGATAATTTCACAATATTTTTCAAATTTATTTTCTGGAATCTTCAGCAACTTCATGGTTAGAAAGTGGTCTACCTTGTTAATCAATAAATGTCGAAGGAACAACTGGAGTTTTAATTGAAATCCATTCAAACATTTTACCCATATCATGGGCGTATAAATTTTTCCCTTGTAACACGGTGTTGAAAGTATTTAAGTGTGTCACGATGTCCACGGTAAACGCAAAATCACAAATCCAGTTATTATCAGTTAATTCGGGAAAGTCCATAATATTTTTCAGTTTTAAAAATAGAATGATGTCATCTTTAAGATCCCATACTTGTCGAAGAACTTTTCCTAAGCTAAGCCATCGAATTTGGCTATGATAAGGAATATCTGTATACTCGGATTCAATATCTTGAAGAAAATTAACGAATTGTCTGTGTTTCAGGCCCCTTGATCGTATTAAATTTACTAGTTTAATAATACAAGATGTGACATGTTCAACTTGTAACACATTTTTACATAATACTTGTTGATGTATAATACAATGAATTGTAATTAAATTATAATCAGGATAATTTTCACAAATTTTATCCTGAATTTTCTTTAATGCTCCAACATTTTTACCTGTCAAACTTGGTGCTCCGTCAGTTGTTATGCTTACCATTTTGTTCCATTGTAAATTATATCTTGTTAAGCATTTTTCAACTTTTTCAAATATATCAGCCCGTTGTTTGGTCTTTAAGAGATTCCATTGAAAGAAGCTCTTCAATAATTTCAAAATTAGAGGTACATCCACATATGAAAATTAATAACTGTGCAGTATTCTTTTGGTCGTTACTTTCGTCAAGAGCTATCGAGTACCATGTTATGGATTCTAATACTGATAATAATTGCTCATTCAAATTTGTATTGATACATTCAATTCTTCTTACTACGGTTCGCCGAGATAAACTTATATTCTCAAATTTGTGTTTAATGTCAGAAAATATAATTCCACAAGCTTCAGTCATACATTCTTTAATATAATCTCCATCAGAAAAAGGCTTGTTGCTTTTTGCAATTATATGAGAAATAACAAAACTTGCCTCTACAGTAGATTCTTGTTCCTTAGTTAGCCGTGTAAACACATTTTGTTGCCTAGATAAATTTTGAATCAATCCATCAGCAGTTTTCTTTCTCGCTTCCGGAATTAAATTGGCACCATATTCGGAATGTTTAGTAATGAAATGTCTTTTAATATTGTACTCTTTCAACGCTGAGACACTCGCCCGGCAGATGAGACAAATAGTCTTGTTATTTATGTTAGCAAAAAAATATTTTGTGTTCCACTCTTCACTGAAGACACGATGCTCTTGTTGAATTTTTTGTTTTTTTATTCATTTTTAAAAGGGCGTAAATATTATTTTTATCGCTACTGGCACCAAGATAATAACCGAAGATAACTAACTGCGGGATGACCGTCAGAGAAAACATATTGGAACTGCGGCCGGTCAGCAGTCCTATCCTATTAGATAGGACTATCGCGTGGTTAGTTTATAATCACAAATTATACCGTTATAAAAGCCTCCGTTGGCTAACTCTGGTTCGCGCACAATTTCAAATTCTATTTCAATTTGAACAATACAGAGATGATAAAACAATTTACAAATCGACAAATTCTATAATGTATTACATATACACATTTATTTTTCAAAAAGGCGTTACCAAAAGGCAGAAAATAAGTAAACTTTTTTCGAAAATATAATTAAAGCTCGCGGGCCACACAAAAACGTGCAGCAGGCCGCATGCTGCCCGTGGGCCATAGTTTGCCCGGGCCTGCTCTAGAAGCAAGGCAATGAACCAGATTGGCCCACTTGATATCAATGGTTCTCAGATAGCTGACAAACTGAATGAGTATTTTGCATCAACATTCAGACATGAGGAATTCTGTATGGAAGTGGAGGACAGAAACTTATTAAACTCTAACAGGGAGCTAAAGGATTTTGTAATAACTGAGAGAAAAGTGGAGGAGAAATTGTTGAAGTTAAACATAAGAAAGGTGGATGGGATCCATCCAGTTATATAAATGAAGGTGGCAAAGGAAGTAAGCAAATCCTTAGTCATAATAATGAGAGCATCCTTGGAGTCAGCAAAGGTCCCCACTGACTGGAGATGTGCAAATGTATCCCCAATTCATAAAGGGGGATCAAAGGGAGACATGAGTAATTACAGACCTGTTAGTTTAGCTTCCATTCCAGCAACTGTACAAATTGGAGCAGTATGGCATTAAGAGCAAGTTGCTACAATGAGTAAAAGGATGGTTGAATGGGAGAAGTTAGAGAGTGGTAATCAATGAACACTGGTATTGGTTTCAGAAATTAATTTTATAAATGTAAATTGAAGGAAATAAGCCTTCAAAACAGCAATAACTCCTTTGTCCATGGGTTGCATTACTGATGTCATTCATGGTGGTAAAAATATAATCTTAACATTAGGGCACAAGTCATTGTCAGCATCAATGTTATGAGCTGTGGAATTGTCTACAATAAGAAGAAGCTTGAACTCTATATTTGAATGCTCACATTATTTTTTCATTTCAGATACAACAAAATGAATAAACCAGTCATGAAATATTTCTTTTGTAATCCATGCTTTTCGCTGGGACTTCCATATCACCGATAGCAAACTTTTTGATGGTTTTTAAAGCTCTCAGATTTTCACTCCTGTAGACAAGTAAAGTCTTTAGTTTTTTGTCGCCATTTGCATTTCTGCCAACAGTTAAAGTTATGCTATCTTTTGAAGCCTTGAACCCAGGTGCTGCTTTTCTTTGATTGATATGTACGTCCTTGATGGCATTTGCTTCCAGTTTAATCCGGTTTCATCAACGTTAAAAATTTGTTTAGGACTATATCATCCCTCCTCAATGAGGCTTTTAAATTCTAAAGGATAAGATTCTGTAGCTTCTCCTTGAATTTAAAAGCCTCATGCTACAAATTTTTTGAGATTTTCAGCTGCATTCTCTCCACTCTTTTTCTGTATATCCTTGTATAGCCTTTTCTTCTATGAGTGCTAAGCTTTACAGGGGTGTGTGTTGTTGATAAAGGTCTTCTATCCAGTCTTGCCCCTTCTTTGCATAATCTCTAACTGTACATCACTCCATTTTCTCTCAATTTAACCCTAAAATGTCCAATCATATTCTTTGCTCTGCTTTCAATATCTCCTTCACTATTTAGGATGGTGTGAATTTTAGTTTCCGGGATCTCAAGGGCACGCATGATATCGATACTCATTCTCACTTCTTATACCACAGGCCTGATGTAGCCGAGTAGTCAGGAGCATGAGTGCAGTAGCACACGCTCTTTGAGGGGACTGGGGTTCAAGCCTATGACTGCTAAATATGATTAACATTTGTATTGATTGATTTATTGTAAACTCCACTGATCTGGTGGTCATGCCTGAGTATAAACAAGAACATAACTTCTAATTTAACATCTAAAACCTTACCTTTAAAGCTTACCTAATCTAATGCTTACCTTTAAAGATATATATGTATTTTACATATTCACAGTTAATGTTCTCCAAAGGATGATTTTTTCATTGTATATAAATATAAGTTATCCATGATGTGCTTGAGAACTTTTGATCTATAAGTGACAAAATTAAACTGTATTTTAAAGCTAATCTTTCCTAGAGTACATATGTGTGCATGCTCTACCATTGAAACAGTGTGTTTTGACAGATTATTTTAAAGTTTGAAACAATTCTCTTGTTAGGTGTTCATAGGTATGTAGCCTATAACTTTTGCATTGTCTTTTTTTTCATGATATTTTATCATCAGCACTTCACTTTGAATGCATGGTTAATAAAAATAAGAAAATTAAGAATTCACTTAAAGTAAAAATTATCAAAAATATCAAACACGTCTAATACAAACAACAATAAATGAGAAACAGATTGCAGGTAGAGGGAGTCGAGTCAAAGGGAAACTCACAGGAAGAACGGGGCAGAAAATCAAGTGTGTAATGGGATGCTTCAACGTAAGTCGAAACAAAGTACAAAGATACTATTATATTTTTTATGTATTATTTGCAACCTCATAACTGCGGGTACTCAGATAATGAATACTCGGATACCGGGTACCCCTGGATATCAAATCAGATAAAAAGATACAGACATAAAAATTAACGTGATTCTTTAAAACAGTAGTTTGCAAACATGTTTTCCTTGTAAAAATGTTTATTCCTTAAGTGCAAAGGTCAAAAAAAAAAAATTAATTTATAGTAACAGTTTTAATTTGCAACAATCTTGCAACAAAATTTGCATTAGCCCTGCAAGAAAATGATTACACACTCCTACCCAGGTCAGAGCTTATAGTTTGAAAACCACCAATTTAAAACATTTACTGTGTAAACTTACTTGTGTAATTAGTTTCTCCAAATTTATGCCCCCTCTGAATTTTTCGTGCAGCTTTCTCATTATATAATTTAGCTTTTTTCTGTGCTTCCAAATGCTGATACTTAAGAAAACTCGGAGGAGCAAAGGACTGACTATTTTCATAGGGCCTAAACTTGGCATCAGAAGAAATGTTTGAATGGTATCTGTAAGTTACCTATAAGAAAGTTTAACTTAGCTTTAATGCACATTAAATAGTGCTTCAATTATACTATGACTGTTCCCAGTAAACTTACATTTCTGAAATTAATTATAACATGGATAAAATGAAACACTTAGTATTCATAATATGAACACCATGCTTACCTTTAAAGATATATATATATATTTTTACATATTCACAGTTAATGTTCTCCAAAGGATGATATTTTCATTGTATACAAATATAAGTTATCCATGATGGCCTTGAGAACTTTTGATCTATAAGTGACAAAATAAAACTGTAAACAGTTTAAAGCTAATCTTTCCTAGAGTACATACGTGTGCACGCTCTACTATTGAAACAGTATGTTTTTGACAGATTATTTTAAAGTTTGAAACAATTCTCTTGTTAGGTGTTCATAGGTATGTAGCCTATGTAGTGAAATTTACAATTTAATTGTAACTTTATTATGCTCTACAGTACATGCAAAATTTACAATCATAATTTTCTTGTTTAATACTATAGTACATATAAATAAGATTATACAGTGGATAGGGTTAATTGGGACACATCGGGACTAGATCATTTTGGCCCAATTAAGAGAAATTTTAACCAATGAGCTGAAAAACACCTTCTAACAGAAGCAAAAAGTATGAATAAAATAAAAAAAATGTGGCATTTAAAAGCACACTGTATTTAAGTTATATTGGTACAAATTAAAATAACTAAAGCTAAAAGCAAACAAAATGTATGTATGTACATATAATGTACATATGTAAAATGAAGATACATAATAATGTCTGTGTCAAGCAAAGGTTACACATTACTTAAGGGTTCTTAGTTTGAAAAAAATTATCAAGGGTACCCTGACGTGTTCCTTTTAGGGACTGCAACTGCACAAAGTCAGTGCAGGTATCTAATGCTGATAAAGGGACTGCCTTCATTGCCTTCCTGCACGAAATAAACATCTCAGTTCAGCGATATATTTCCTGGTTAGTCACTTGCTTAGATATATCATCGTCATCATTTTCTTGGTCTTCTGGTGTCTCTGAGTATTTTGCCACAATTTGTTCAATAATCATTTCCTCGTATCTTCATTTTCATCGTGGCATTGAAGGTTATCGTCAATCCTTAAAAATTCTTCACAATTTTGGACATGTTGCAGTTCTAAAGCCATTTCATTTTCTGTACAGCTTATCGCATCTGAATTACAATTAGTCGTGGAACCACATTTACAAGGAACAAGCAATTCTGCTTGTTCCTCACCAACTATCAGCTATAAATTGTACAGCTTTTAACATTGAAATGTTTGCACTAACTTCTATTGATTTTGAAGATGATGTCAGCAGATTTTCCTTGATTGCTTCAAGGATATGATTAACCAGCTTTCTGCGATAATAGGTCTTCAATTTTTTTTTTAATTCCTGCTTCCATAGGCTGTATCAGGGATGTGGTGTTAGTGGGTAAAAATTCCAGTTCAATATTTTTTAAACCATCTATGTTAAGGTGTGCTGTGCAGTTGTCCAATATCAACAGAATTTTTCTGGAATTCCATTGCAACTCTATATGCCAGTTCATTAGCCACTGCATAAAAATACATGTGGTAATCCATGCCTTCTTATTGCATAATACGAAACCGGCAAACTGCCTATTGTAAGCCCCTTGAAACAACGAGGTTTAGCACTTAACCAATAACCAAAAGTTTGAGTTGATTGTTTCCTGACATGTTTGAACGGCACAACACTATTACACGATCCATTGCTTTCTTTGAACCAGACAGTGTTATTGTAGATAGCTCAGGGAACCATCTGGCATAGCACGATAATATAGACCTGTTTCATCGGCATTTACAATGCCGATGAAACAGGCAGTTTTTCAGATGTCCATTGCTCAGTGCTCGTAACATCAGCACTGTCCTTCTCGCCGTGTGCTTTTTTGTAACTAATGTCATGTCTACATTTCCATTGAGACAACTAGCCATCTGTCACTTTGAAATTTACGTGACCTAGATGCTTGACCAACTCTTCTGACTTGGTTTTTAGCATAGGGCCGCTCTTACACGCACACCTCATTTGGATACAGTGGAAAACCATTGATTCAATGTCCACTGCTCTTCAAGCTTTTCTTGTTGCTGTAGCAATTGTGAAATTGTAGACTTTGGCACCTTAATTATCTCCGCTAGCTGACGATGACTGATGTTAGGAGGTTGGCTTTTTATCTTGTCAAGAATAGTGATTTTTTTCTGAAAGCGACAAATCCTTACATGGCATCTTGACAGGGGTCTTAAATGTACTGAAAAAAAAAAAAAAATCAGTGCACTGTTTGGTACAGTTTTTAATCTATGTTAACCCACAAGATATGTACCTAGTGTGATCGTAAACAACTGTATACAGCAAGCAAAATTTCTATCAGAATCTGATTACAACGGCACAGAATAAACACAACACAACCACCACCCTACAGCATGACTTCGCAATAACTGACTTGGCAGCTGCCCACAAGATCTCTGTGTTACAAGCGTGCGTGCCATCTATATACAGTTTGTTTTCACTGCCCCCATTCAGGCTAAATACTTGTTTTGTTTCTGTTCTTCAAATTTTGTCCCAAATAAATGGGACAAAATTTGAAGAACAGAAACTGCCCCGATTAACCAGTGCCCCAATTAGCCGGAATCCACTGTACTACATAGAATTACATTACATGTTCAAGCTTTTACTTGTTTTGTTGCTAATTTTATGACAATTGATATAAGGTCCTTCCAACATAAGAATAATTTTTCTCATTCCCCTGGGGTTAGATGAAAGTGAAAAGTATATGAATAAAGAATATAAAGTTAGTGCTTGGGTTATCTAGGAGCACAGTTTCCCATCCTTACTAGTAATGGCCCCAGACATTGTAGATATGTGGATCGGTAAATGGTTGCGTGTATATAAATATATTTTTGTTGCTGGATTAATAAACCTTAGAATCTTATAATAATCTCATACTTACCTGATTTATAGAGCTTCTTAATTTACCATTTTGTAATCGACTTAATAAAAATAATAGCAATAAGAGCTTAATTGACGGTACTCACCTTGATTGATCTGCTTAGTTACATGGTATTGAAGTGGAAATGAATTAAATGAAGTTTAAAATAAATTAAAATAAACAAAGACAGAATTGATAAAAACCTGTAATTAAAATTTGCTCAAGGAAGAAGAAATGCACTACCTCGTTCCTGGTTGTCATTTATAAAATATTAATATGAGAACAAGATGAAGCCAATAGTCACAATGAGCGACATTTGTGAAAAACATCTTTGGTTCGCAATGATAGGAGAAAAGGAATTATGTATTTAAAGAATTCCTATGTTCCCATAATGTGTTTCGAGACATGTGGGAACTTTACGTGCATAAGGTTAGTTGGACCAGTGAAAGGTTAGTTGGAAGTTTCGTGTTTAGAACAATAAATTTAGTTTTATGGCAACACCATTCTATGACAAGCGCCTCATGTTGGAAGATTTTGTAAATAGATCCTAATTTAATAATTGTGATGGCTGAATCAATTAGGGGATTGTGGTTGTGAGAGTGCACATGTTGTGTAAGTTCAGTGCCAGCTTGATTAGTTCTGAAGCTATTCTGGTGGTAATAAGAACGTGTATTGGAAGTTTTTGTGGTGCTATATTTTGCAGTAGTATTCCCGATGTGGCATGCATTACAACTGGATTGACATTTAATTAAATACATAATGTTGATGATGTCGCTTATTGAATACACACCGAACTTACACAACACGTGCACTCTCACAACCACAATCCCCTAATTGATTCAGCTATCGCAATTATTAAATTAGGATCTATTTACAAAATCCTCCAACACGAGGCACTTGTCATAGAATGGTGTTGCCATAACACTAAATTTAACGTTTTAAACATGAAACTTCCAACCAACCTTTCCCTGGTCTGGAACCTTACGCACGTAAAGTTCCCACATGTCTCGAAACACATTATGGGAACATAGGTATTCTTTAAATACATAATTCCTTTTCTCCTATCCTAACATTTGCCAACCAAAGATGTTTTTTACAAAAACGTCACAAAAATTTTAATTACAGGTTTTTAACAATTCCGTCTTTATTTATTTTAATTTATTTTAAACTTCATTTAATTCATTTCCACTTCAATACCATGTAACTAAGCAGATCAATTGAGGTGAGTACCGTCAATTAAGCTCTTATTGCTATTATTTTTATTAAATAATCTTATACTTAAATATTATCTTGTAATTATGTTACAATTATGGATAAATGACTGTATGTGTACCAATATATTTTTTTCATTACTGATTAATAATATTACCTTATAATAACCTTATCCTTTAATATATATACTGAGTGGACAGAAATCATGGGATACCTATCTAGTAACGGGTAAGCCCACCTTTCACCTGGATAAGGGCAGTCACATGGCTAAGCATTGAGTCCACTAGCTCACAAAAACATTCCACAGGTATTTCCATCCATGCTTACTGCACCGCCGTCCATAATTCTGTTGCATTCCTGAGTGATTGATCCAAAGCTCGAACGGACCTTTCCACAGCATCCCAAAGCTGCTCCACAGGGTTCATGTCTGGTGAACGAGGAAGCCATTCCACAGTGGTAAAATCTGCGGATTGCTCGTCAAACCATGTTCTAGTCACCGTGGCTCTGTGCAGAGGTGCATTGTTCTGCTGGAAGACTCCATTGCCCTGTGGGTGCACAATGACCATGAAGGGATGCAATGGCCTGCAAGGATGAGAAAGTAACCTGAACCTTTCAGAGATGCGTCTAAATGTACTAGAGGTCCCAGCATGTGTCAGTTGAACATGCCTCAGACCATGACCGACCGTCCACCTACCTGAACAGCTCCTTGTTGACTTGATGGGTGCATAGCTTCATGCGGTTTCTGGGAGATATGCACCTTCCCGTCCACTCGAAATAACGGGGCTCATCAGACCAAGAGACCTGTTTCCAATCATCCAAGGTCCAGTGCTGATGTTCCTTTGCCCAGTTGAGGTGTAGAGTCCTGTACCGTGGTGTTAGCAATGGGACTCTGGTCGGTTGGCAGCTCCCATAACCTGTTGAGGCTAATGGGAGCTGCCAACCGACCAGAGTCCCATTGCTAACACCACGGTACAGGACACTACACCGTGGTGTTAGCAATGGAACTCTGGTCGGTTGGCAGCTCCCATAACCTGTTGAGGCTAATGGTCGCCTGATGGTCTTGGTGGAGACGTATCTGGAACCTCCTTCATTGAAGTCAGTGGTGATTTGTGCCACTATCACTCTCCGGTTGGCTGAAACAATGCAAGACAGACGTCAACGGCCACGTTCATCCACCACCTTTCTCCGCCCACAGCCTGTCCATGATGAGATGTTATTCTAGAAATGGCATATTCCCGATACATTCTTGATACTGTCGAATGGGGATAGTGCAATTTCTGTACAACCTCCGTGATAGAGTGACATATACATCACGCACCCACTGTCAACCCTCTTTCAAAGTCAGTTAACTCATGACGTCAAATTACCGTCTACATGAATGAAGCAATGCAGTGTACCTATATACCAGCAAAGCAGTGGGTTTATCCACTACCGAGAGGGGTAACAGCATTCACTTGCCCAGAAACCAGGGATCCCATGAATTCTGTCCTTTCAGTGTGTATGTATGTATATATATTAGCATTAGCATTAGCATTAGTAGAGGCATTTGATGCAAGAAAGCAAGCTTATGCAGCATCAGCCAAAAAAAAAAAAAAACCCCACTTCCACTTCACCCCTCTGTTCGTTCAAAATACCTGTCCAGCTGAGCCTTAAACTTATTTACGCTATCAACCTCCACTACAAGGGATGGAAGGCTGTTCCACCAACCAACCATCCGCTGGCTAAAGGCAAATTTCCGCACGTCTATCCTACATCTGTCTTTCCTCAATTTGAATTTATGCCCTCTCAGGTGATTATTCTGAGCTAGAGGTAGAATCCCATCAGCATTGAGCATGCTCAAACCATTCAAGGCTTTATACACCTCTATCAGATCACCTCGCTAGTGCCTAGTCTCCAGACACTGTAATCTGCAAAACTTAAGAATTTCTTCGTAAGAGCACCCCTTTGTTCCATTCACTAATCTTGTTGCCCTTCTCTGTACTCGTTCCAGCAGCTCTACATCCTTCTTGAAATGAGGCCTCCAGACCTGTATACAGTACTCTAGGTGTGGCCTGACCATTGCCTTATACATGGGAATAATGACCTCCTTATCCCTGCTGGAAAAATTCCTGTATATCATTGACAATATTCCATGAGCTACTCTTGCAGCCCATCTGCACTGCTCAGAGAACTTCATATCTGCCTGCACAACCACCCCCAAGTCCCTTTCATTCTCTACAACTGTCAGTGTAGTACCACAGAGGTGATACGTTGCTCTGGGGTTGCTGTTTCCCATGTGTAGTACTTTACATTTGTCAATGTTAAACTTCATTTGCCACCTCTCAGCCCATCTGCTCAACCTTTCCAAATCCTGTTGCAGCAGCATAGTATCAGTAGTGTCCTTGACAACCCTGCCAACCTTTGTATCGTCTGCAAACTTGGACATTAAGCTTGATATACCATCATCAATATCATTTATAAATACAGAAAACAATATTGGACCCAACACTGAGGCCTGAGGGACTCCATTAATAACATTAGTCCACGATGAGCAGTGTCCACTGATTACCACTCTCTGTCTTCTCCCCCTCAACCACCCCTTTATCCATAGCAGCAATTTGCCTCCAATGTCACACTGCTCCAATATGTGTAGCAGTCTTCCATGTGCAACAGTATCAAAAGCCTTTCTAAGATACAAGTATATAATATCAAAGCTATTCCCTGCATCCAGTTCTTTTGTGATTGCATCATAATATCCAATCAAATTGGTCAGGCAGGACTTCCCCTTAACAAAACCATGCTGTGTCCGAGCTATAACTGAAGTCTTGTCTAAATGATCCTGCAGTGCTTCTTTAACCAGTGCCTCCATTAATTTTCCTGGAACAGAAGTTAAGCTCACAGGTCTATAATTACTTGTGTCAGCCTTTGATCCTCCTTTGTGAATTGGGGTCACATTTGCACATTTCCAGTCTATGGGTACCTCCCCTGAGTCCAAGGAAGCTCTCATAATTATGGCTAAGGGTTTGCTTACTTCCTTTGCTGCCTCCTTTAATATAACTGGATAGATCCCATCCACCCCGGGTGCCTTTGTTGTGTTTATCTTCAACAGTTTCTCCTCCACTTTACTCCCAGTTATTTCAAGATTCTGTAGCTTACTGCTAGAGTTGAATACACCTCTGGCATTCCCCTCGCTGAATAACTCCTCATGTGTGAATGTCGATGCAAAATATTCATTTAGTGTGTTAGCTACCTGAGCAGGGTCATCAACAGTTGACCCATTATTATCAAGTGGACAAATCTGATTCATCCCCTTCCTTCTAGAGTTTACATAAGTAAAGAACTCTTTGCTGTTTTTCTTTGCATCCCTTGCCAAGGATTTCTCGTAATCTGTCTTCGCCTGCCTAACCTCCTTTGTAACTTGGTTGCATATCAACTTGTATCTATCATAGGCTTCTGTGTCATGTGTTAATTTGTAAGTATCCCATGCATTTTTCTTCTCTGCCATATGCCTCATTAGTTCATCTGACATTCATTTTGGCCTAAACCTTGAACAATATTTCTTAGTTGGTATGTAAAGCCTCCGTAGCCTCCGAAGCCACCAAGGCCTCCGTAGCCGAGTGGGCAGGAGCGAGATGCAGTAGCACACGCTCATATTGCTGCTCTTTGAGTAGAGTGGGGTTCAAGCCCCTGACTGCTGAATACGGTCGATCTGCCAACCCGCACTGGACCAGCGTGGCAGATTATGGTCCATTTCCCTCAGCATGAATTGTTGTGGAGGCTTCCATCCTGCAATGGGTTGATAATGGCTGCACTTTACTTTTTTTTTTTTTATGTAAAGCCTAGTAGCTTCCAAGATTAATTCTTTGAATGCTTCCCATTTTGAATTTGCTGTTGGTAACATCATCAGTTGGTCCCACTGTATAGAATTTAAAAACTGTCTCAGTCCATCGTAGTCGCCTTTACGGAAGCAATAACCCTTCCCTTTACCCCTAATGGTAGTTACCTCTTTGAGTAAATCCCACTTCAGCACACTGAGATCACTGCCACCTAGTGGTTCATTTATCTGCAGATTCTTAATGCATGAAGAATCACTGCTGATAATCAAATCAAGAGTATTACTCCCTCTAGTTGCCTCCCGAACATGCTGATGTAGAAAACAATCATCCAATAAATCCACAAAAGCCCTGCTAGTGTGTGAATGACCAGCCCCCAAATTCCAGTCAATATCTGGGAAATTAAAATCTCCCATTATAAGACTCTCTGATTTACTGGCCCACTCTATTTCCCTGTACAGTTTCTTATTATACTCATCAGAGTCATTAGGCCTATAGCACACTCCTACTCTCAATTTTGATCTTCCAATGTTGATGTTACCAACAGCAAATTCAAAATAGGAAGTATTCAAAGAACTTATCTTGGAAGCTACTAGGCTTTACATACCAACTAAGAAATATTGTTCAAGGTTTAGGCCAAAATGGATGTCAGATGAACTAATGAGGCATATGGCAGAGAAGAAAAATGCATGGGATACATACAAATTAACACATGACACAGAAGCCTATGATAGATACAAGTTGATATGCAACCAAGTTACAAAGGAGGTTAGGCAGGCGAAGGCAGATTACGAGAAATCCTTGGCAAGGGATGCAAAGAAAAACAGCAAAGAGTTCTTTACTTATGTAAACTCTAGAAGGAAGGGGATGAATCAGATTGGTCCACTTGATATTGATGGGTCAACTGTTGATGATCCTGCTCAGGTAGCTAACAAACTAAATGAATATTTTGCATCGACATTCACACATGAGGAGTTAATCAGCGAGGGGAATGCCAGAGGTGTATTCAACTCTAGCAGTAAGCTACAGAATCTTGAAATAACTGGGAGTAAAGTGGAGGAGAAACTGTTGAAGATAAACACAACAAAGGCACCCGGGGTGGATGGGATCTATCCAGTTATATTAAAGGAGGCAGCAAAGGAAGTAAGCAAACCCTTAGCCATAATTATGAGAGCTTCCTTGGACTCAGGGGAGGTACCCATAGACTGGAAATGTGCAAATGTGACCCCAATTCACAAAGGAGGATCAAAGGCTGACACAAGTAATTATAGACCTGTGAGCTTAACTTCTGTTCCAGGAAAATTAATGGAGGCACTGGTTAAAGAAGCACTGCAGGATCATTTAGACAAGACTTCAGTTATAGCTCAGACACAGCATGGTTTTGTTAAGGGGAAGTCTTGCCTGACCAACTTGATGTTTGTTATTGTTTGTTATTTGGTTTTTAGGAGCATTAGCAACTAAGGCCATATTGCTCCGGGAGATGCGGTGGTCATTTCCTGACCTTTCCGCATCTTCCGTATTTGGTGGTGACGGGCTCGAACCCCGGTCTAATCAAGAAGCGTGTGCTACGCACCGCTGCTCCTTCCCACCTGGCTACGGAGGCGCCAACCAACTTGATTGGATACTATGATGCAGTCACAAAAGAACTGGATGCAGGGAATAACTTTGATATTATATACTTGGATCTTAGAAAGGCTTTTGATACTGTTGCACATGGAAGACTGCTACACAAATTGGAGCAGTCTGACATTGGAGGCAAATTGCTGCTATGGATAAAGGGGTGGTTGAGGGGGAGAAGACAGAGAGTGGTAATCAATGGACACTGCTCATCGTGGACTGATGTTATTAGTGGAGTCCCTCAGGGCTCGGTGTTGGGTCCATTATTGTTTTCTGTATTTATAAATGATATTGATGATGGTATATCGGGCTTAATGTCCAAGTTTGCAGACGATACAAAGGTTGGCAGGGTTGTCAAGGACACTACTGACACTATGCTGCTGCAACAGGATCTGAAAAGGTTGAGCAGATGGGCTGAGAGGTGGCAAATGAAGTTTAACATTGACAAATGTAAAGTACTACACATGGGAAACAGCAACCCCAGAGCAACGTATCAACTCTGTGGTACTACACTGACAGTGGTAGAGAATGAAAGGGACTTGGGGGTGGTTGTGCAGGCAGATATGAAGTTCTCTGAGCAGTGCAGATGGGCTGCAAGAGTAGCTCATGGAGTATTGTCAATGATATACAGGAATTTTTCCAGCAGGGATAAGGAGGTGATTATTCCATTGTATAAGGCGATGGTCAGGCCACACCTAGAGTACTGTATACAGGTCTGGAGGCCTCATTTTAAGAAGGATGTAGAGCTGCTGGAACGAGTACAGAGAAGGGCAACAAGATTAGTGAATGGAACAAAGGGGTGCTCTTACGAAGAAAGGCTTAAGTTTTGCAAATTACAGTGTCTGGAGACTAGGCACCAGCGAGGTGATCTGATAGAGGTGTATAAAGCCTTGAATGGTTTAAGCATGCTCAATGCTGATGGGATTCTTCCTCTAGCTCAGAAAAATCACCTGAGAGGGCATAAATTCAAATTGAGGAAAGACAGATGTAGGATAGACGTGCGGAAATTTGCCTTTAGCCAGCGGGTGGTTGGTTGGTGGAACAGACTTCCATCCCTTGTGGTGGAGGTTGATAGCCTAAATAAGTTTAAGGCTCAGCTGGACAGGTATTTTGAACGAACAGAGGGGTGAAGTGGAAGTGGTTTTTTTTTTTTTTTTGGCTGATGCTGCATAAGCTTGCTTTCTTGCATCAAATGCCTCTACTAATGCTAATGCTAATGCTTATGTCACACCAAACTGACTCAACACTGCACTGTACAGCGATGTCGACTGGCTTCACTTCCTTGGGTTTTATGTGTTTCCTAACTAATAGCATAACCCCTCCCCCCTTCCTATCCTGTCTATCCTTTCTGTAGACGTTGTACTCCCCAAATTCCAGTTCTGCATCCCTTATATCTGTGTGACACCACATCTCTGATATCCCAACAATATCTGCCTTTGATGTTTTGAGCAATACCTCAAATTCATCAAATTTATTTACTAAACTCCTAGCATTGGTGTACACGCAAGTATACCTGCACCTGTTTCTATTCTTAGCTACCCTAACACAACCCATGTGTTTACTTGTACCGCTATGGCTCCCAGCAGTCTCTGAAATATCATGCATCTTGTTTTTCAGGCTTCTGCTCATTCTAATAGAAGCAGTGCAAGAATCTCTTTCACCTCTACCAGTGGCTACTGTCAATCTATTGGTCTTTGTCTCCCCCCCAAGCTAGCAGTTTTCCAACCCACCTAACACTGCCTCGATAGCATCAGCAAATATTCTTGCACCCTTTCTATTTAAGTGTATGCCATCCCTGTAGAAGCAATCTCTCCTGTTAACAAGTACAGTCCAGGCTGAAAAAAATTCTACCCCTTGAGCCTTGCACAATCTCTCCAGGGCCGAATTGATCGACAAGGCTCTCATCATATACTCCCTCCTATCGTGTCTGGGCAGAATTGCAGACACTTTCAAATTCAACCCTAATTCTCGGCTTTTGTTCAACAGTGACCTGTTCAACAAAAGTTAAGTAATTACTTGTTAAGTAATTCTGCCGGTCTCCTACTATTTATATAAATCATTATTTAATTCAATAGATATTGCATAAAATGGTACCTATCACGACAAATTAAAATTCAAAAATAAAATTGGCAGTGAATATCTGCAACTTACAAAGGACCCTATTAGCTTCTATATACAGAAAAGTTAATAATAATCATAATAATTCCATATTTACATAATACAAATTATAAAATACAAAATATATATACAGTAAACCCTCGATTTAATAGACCCTGATATAATGGATTTCGGATTTAACGGACTGGACAAATAATAATACAGTAATGTACATATTAATCTCAACCATATTATTTTTTTTTTAGGTTATACAAAACTTCAGTGTTATTATTAATTAAAAATTAATAATAATTACCTATTTCCATTATTGTTTTAATAATTACTTTTATTTTTATAATCAAATTCAGGAAATTAGCATTAGCATTAGCATTAGTAGAGGCATTTGATGCAAGAAAGCAAGCTTATGCAGCATCAGCCAGAAAAAAAAAAAAAAAAAAAAAAGTAACATAAATAAATAAAAATAACCACTTCCACTTCACCCCTCTGTTCGTTCGAAATACCTGTCCAGCTGAGCCTTAAATTTATTTAGGCTATCAACTTCCACGACAAGGGATGGAAGTCTGTTCCACCCACCAACCACCCGCTGGCTAAAGGCAAATTTCCGCACATCTATCCTACATCTGTCTTTCCTCAATTTGAATTTATGCCCTCTCAGGTGATTTTTCTGAGCTAGAGGAAGAATCCCATCAGCATTGAGCATGCTCAAACCATTCAAGGCTTTGTACACCTCTATCAGATCACCCCGCTGGTGCCTAGTTTCCAGACACTGTAATTTGCAAAACTTAAGCCTTTCTTCGTAAGAGAACCCCTTTGTCCCATTCACCAATCTAGTTGCCCTTCTCTGTACTCGTTCCAGCAGCTCTACATCCTTCCTGAAATGAGGCCTCCAGGCCTGTATACAGTACTCTAGGTGTGGCCTGACCATTGCCTTATACAAGGGAATAATCACCTCCTTATCCCTGCTAGAAAAATTCCTATATATCATTGACAATACACCATGAGCTACTCTTGCAGCTCGTCTCCACTGCTCAGAGAACTTCATATCTGCCTGCACCACCACCCCCAGGTCCCTTTCATTCTCTACCACTGTCAGTGTAGTACCACAGAGTTGATACGCTGCTCTGGGGTTGCTGTTTCCCATATGTAGTACTTTACATTTGTCAATGTTAAACTTCATTTGCCACCTCGAAGCCCATCTGCTCAACCTTTCCAAATCCTGTTGCAGCAGCATATTGTCAGTAGTGTCCTTGACAACCCTGCCAACCTTCGTATCGTCTGCAAACTTGGACATTAAGCCTGATATACCATCATCAATATCATTTATAAATACAGAAAACAATAAAGGCCCCAATACTGAACCCTGAGGGACTCCACTAATAACATTAGTCCACGATGAGCAGTGTCCATTGATTACCACTCTCTGTCTTCTCCCCCTCAACCACCCCTTTATCCATAGCAGCAACTTGCCTCCAATGCCACACTGCTCCAATTTGTGCAGCAGTCTTCCATGTGCAACAGTATCAAAAGCCTTTCTAAGATCCAAGTATATAATATCAAAGTTATTCCCTGCATCCAGTTCTTTTGTGACTGCATCATAGTATCCAATCAAATTGGTCAGGCAAGACTTCCCCTTAACAAAACCATGGTGTGTCCTAGCTATAACTGAAGTCTTGTCTAGATGATCCTGCAGTGCTTCTTTCACCAGTGCCTCCATTAATTTTCCGGGAACAGAAGTTAAACTCACAGGTCTATAATTACTTGTGTCAGCCTTTGATCCCCCTTTGTGAATTGGGGTCACATTTGCACATCTCCAGTCAATGGGTACCTCCCCTGAGTCCAAGGAAGCTCTCATAATTATGGCTAAGGGTTTGCTTACCTCCTTTGCTGCCTCCTTTAATATAACTGGATAGATCCCATCCACCCCAGGTGCCTTTCTTGTGTTTATCTTCAACAATTTCTCCTCCACTTTGCTCTCAGTTATTACAAGATTCTCTAGCTTACTGCTAGAATTGAATACACCTCTGGCATTCCCCTCGCTGAATAACTCCTCATGTGTGAATGTCGATGCAAAATATTCATTTAGTTTGTTAGCTACCCGAGCAGGGTCATCAACAGTTGACCCATCGATCTCAAGTGGACCAATCTGATTCATCGCCTTCCTTCTAGAGTTTACATAAGTAAGGAACTCTTTGCTGTTTTTCTTCGCATCCCTTGCCAAGGATCTCTCGTAATCTGCCTTCGCCTGCCTAACCTCCTTTGTAACTTGGTTACAGATCAACTTGTATCTATCATAGGCGTCCGTGTCACGTGTTAATTTGTATGTATCCCATGCATTTTTCTTCTCTGCCATATGCCTCATTAGTTCATCTGACAACCATTTAGGCCTAAACCTTGAACAATATTTCTTAGTTGGTATGTAAATCCTAGTAGCTTCCACGATAAGTTCTTTGAATGCTTCCCATTTTGAATTTGCTGTTGGCAATATCATCAGTTGATCCCACTGTATAGAATTTAAATACTGTCTCAGTCCATTGTAGTCGCCTTTACGAAAGCAATACCCCTTCCCTTTACCCCTAATGGTAGTTACCTCTTTGAGTAACTCCCACTTCAGCACACTGTGATCACTGCCACCAAGTGGTTCATTTATCTGCAGATTCTTAATGCATGAAGAATCACTACTGATAATCAAATCAAGAGTATTACTCCCTCTAGTTGCCTCCCGAACATGCTGATGTAGAAAACAATCATCCAATAAATCCACAAAAGCCTTGCTACTGTGTGAGTTACCAGCCCCCAAATTCCAGTCAATATCTGGGAAATTAAAATCCCCCATTATAAGACTCTCTGATTTACTGGCCCACTCTATTTCTCCGAACAGTTTCTTATTATACTCATCAGAGTCATTAGGCCTATAGCACACTCCTACTCTCAATTTTGATCTCCCAATGCTTATGTCACACCAAACTGACTCGACACTGCACTGTCCAGCGATGTCGACTGGCTTCACTTCCTTGGATTTTATGTGTTTTTTAACTAATAGCATAACCCCTCCTCCCTTCCTCTCCTGTCTATCCTTTCTGTAGACATTGTACTCCCCAAATTCCAGTTCTGCATTTCTTATATCTGTGTGACACCACGTCTCTGAAATCCCCACAATATCTGCCTTTGATTTTGACTTTGAAATTGATTTTTATTCTTTCTGAAAATATGTTAAAATAGCTGTTTTCCCAGATTACAGATAACAGATAAGAGCAGGCAGTGACTTGTGAGCTGAATGTGACTCGGCTGGTCTAACGAATCGCTTTGTTTCGGTCTCAGTCTGCCTCAAGCTATCGTGCAGTCAGGTTGTATACAGAGTGTTTCTGTGATTTCTGAATTGTGACTTTATTTATTAAATCATTTTGTAATCCTTACAATTTAAAATGGCCAAGTGATAGAGGAGTTAAAAGAAAGTGTGTGAACTTAAATGCGACACAGAAATTAGAACTAATTGAGAAATTAGAACAAGACATTTCAGTAGCACGTGTTTGTGAAATTTATGGCGTAAAAAAATGAAGTTTGTGATATCCGTAAATCAAAGGCCAAATTGCAACATAATTTATATTGTACTGTACTGTATATTGTATTGAACCTTTTTTTTAAAGTTAAGAACAATAAAAAATGCCCCCCCCTAGTTACATTCAATTTAATGGACTTTCGGCATTAACGGACACCTCTTCCTCCCCTCCCTATTAGTCCATTAAATCGAGAGTTTACTGTATGTATATATATATATAAGTATGTATAAATATATATATATTAGATAACGTATGCATATATGGAGGTGAACATTACACAAAGTGCCAGTGACTAGAAGGGTAAGGATAGTAGAAAAAGAAGTATAGTAAATCAGCAGCCATGAGCAGTAATACAGAAAGACAAATGATACCGAAACTGAAGAATAGCGATGGTGTACTTATAAACAGCAGAGAAGGCATAATTCAAATAGCAGAAGACTACTATAGAGAATTATACAAGGAGCGAGGGTGATATCAGCAGTGGGGAAGATGGATTGCAAAGTAGCAACACATACGACATAGCCGATATTCTTCCTGATGAGGTACAATATGCATTGAAGAAATTGAAGAATCGGAAAGCCCCGGGGGAAGATGAAGTTACTGTAGAGTTGTTAAAATTGGGAGGAAGAGACATAACACAAAAACTGGCAAGGCTCTTCACAAAGTGCATTAAAAAAGGTGTGACGCCTAAGCAGTGGAATAATGCAATCATAGTTTTGCTGCATAAGAAAGGAGATAAATCAGAAATTGGAAATTATAGACCAATTAGCTTGTTATCCCACATCTACAAGTTGTTCACAAGGGTCATTACTAACAGATCAGAAAGAATACTTGATGAGAATCAACCGAAAGAGCAAGCTGGCTTTAGGACAGGATTCTCAACTATGGATCACCTTCACATAATATCACAGCTAATAGAGAAAGCAAATGAATATAAAACACCATTATGCCTGGCATTTGTGGACTATGAAAAGGCATTTGACTCCATACAGCATAAGGCAATGTTTCGGGCACTGGAAAGACAAGGCATAGATAACCCATATATTATGATTTTGAAGAAAATATATGAGAGTGCTACCTCCTTTATTAGACTTGACAAAGACAGTAGGAAATTTAAAATCGAGAAAGGAGTTCGACAAGGAGACACAATATCTCCAAAGCTGTTTACTGCTGCCCTTGAGGAAGCTTTCAGACGATTAGACTGGTCACAGAAAGGAGTCAATGTGAACGGAGAGTACCTAAACCATTTACGATTTGCAGATGACATTGTGGTCATAAGCCACGATCCCAAAGAATTAGAGGAAAATCTTAATCGGTTATGCACAGTTAGTAAGGATTTTGGACTAAAGATGAATATGGCTAAAACAAAAGTAATGATGAACAAGTATGCCACGGAAAGGGAAATAATGATTGAAGGAGCAGTAATTGAAAAGGTGGAGTCATATACTTATCTGGGACAAGTTATTAGCTGTAATAATAATAAATGGCTGGAAGTCAAGAGAAGAATAAATTTTGGATGGATAGCATTCAGGAAATATAGTCACATACTGAAGAGCAATATCCCAGTTTGTCTGAAACGTAAAATAATGAATCAATGTAATACTCCCCACCATTACTTATGGAAGTGAAACTTGGGCACTCACCAAAAAGAATGCAAGAGAAGCTGAGACCTACACAGCGAAGAATGGAACGAATTATATTGGGAATCAGACTGTTAGATAAGAAGAGAAACACATGGATTAGGCATCAAACTCAAGTAAAGGACATTCTTATCAAAACTAAAGAACTAAAATGGTCTTGGGCAGGACACATAGCTCAAAGACATGATGATAGATGGACTAAGAAAATAACAGAATGGTACCCAAGAGGAGCTAGAAAAAAACCTGGAAGACAAAGGCGGAGATGGATAGATGAAATTCATGAGTTTTTGGGTAGTAAATGGATGGCCAGTGCTCAAAACAGAAGGAACTGGAAAGTTGCTGAAGAGACCTTCATCCTGCAGTGGATTGAAAATGGCTGATGATGATGATGTATACCTACTTCTGGAACTCTTTATATCATGGAGAGAGAGGTATACCCGATCAGTACTGTATACCTACTTTTGGCCCACCCTTTATATATATATTTATCATAATATATTTATTATTTATTTATCATAATATTATGAAAAATTATTTATCATAATTTTTCATAATATATATATACAGTATATATATATATTATGAAAAAATATAAGTGAAAGAGTAGAATACATAGAAGCTACATGTAAACTGTGTGAACAAATAGCATAAAACTGCAGACACTAATTTTGCTGGAATATATTAATTTTAAAAAAAATATTAGTACTAGTACCAGTGATTAAAAACTCTAAAAATACAGGGTTAATCAAAATGTTGACAATATTGAGAGTTTATTTGAAGGTAACTACATATTTTTCAGTAAAAAAAAAAAAAAAAAAAAAGCTATTATCGGAGCAAGCATAAATATCACAGGTGGCGAGTATGGGCTTGGCACACCCAGGATCTCGAGCTGGATATCATCATTCTCTTTCTTGGTGATCTTCTTCTACTTTTCTCTCTCTCTCTCTCTCTCTCTCTCTCTCTCTCTCTCTCTCTCTCTCTCTCTCTCTCTCTCTCTCTCTCACATTAACTGAGAATTTTTTTTTTTTTTTTGGCTGGTGCGGCATAAGCCTCAGCTTCTTGCACCATATGGCTAATAATAATAATAAAAGTTGAACAGAGGGAACACAGTTAAAGCCATAAACACCTATGCAGTCCCAGTGCTAACATACTCCTTTGGGGTCATAGATTGGACTAACACCAAGCTGGAGGATATCATGAGAAAGACAAGGACAATGATGACCAAGAGCTACCAACACCACCCAAAATCTGCCTTGGAGAGACTGACAATTGCCCGGAAAGAAGGAGAAAGGAACCTGATAGACCTCATTGAGCAACAGAAGACAGCGAGAGTTAACCTGAAGGATTACTTCCAGAAACACACAGCAGCACTCACTCCAGCAGGCCATAAGGAAGACAGACAAGTGGTATACCCCACTCAACCAGGTGGCACAAACGAAGCTAGAAAGATGGGCAGAGAAGACAGTCCAGGGCAGACACGACAATGATCTCCATCAAGATCACATAGATAAAATTGCTTCCAATGCATGGCTGACGAATGGGACGCTCTTCCCAGAGACTGAACAATTCATGCTTACCATCCAAGACCAGGTAATCAACACCAGGAACTATAGAAAATACATCACCAAGGAGCCCGGAGTGTTTGATGACACATTTTGACGATGCCACCTGGCCTCAAAAACGATCCAACACATCACCACGCGATGCAAGGTGATCACCCAGACTGAGTACACACGTAGACATGACCAGGTAGCAAGGATAATACATAAGAATCTAGCAGGGAAATACCAGTTGACCAAAGAAAGTGTACCATACTACAAGTACGAACCACTGGCAGTACTAGAGACCCCAACCCACAAGCTGTATTGGGACCGTGCCATAATAACGGATAGTACAAACCCATACAATAGACCGGACATAACCCTTGTGGACAAGAATGAAAAGGCTAACTATCTGATTGACACAGCAGTACCCAACACTGGCAACCTGCAGAAAACCCATGGGGGGAAAAAAATCAGGAAGTACACGAACCTATGACAGGAGATCAAAGAGATGTGGCATATGCAACAAGTAACGACCATCCCGATCACCGTGTCAACCACAGGTATGGTGCCAAAGACCTTACACAACAGCTTGTTTGTTTGTTTTGTTTTGGTTTTTAGGAGCATTAGCAACTAAGGCCATATTGCTCCAGGAATATGCGGTAGCCATTCCCTGACCTTTCCGCAATCTCCGTATTTGGTGGTGACAGGCTCAAACCCCGGTCTAATCAAGAAGCGTGTGCTACGCACTGTGCTCCTTCCCACCTGGCTACGGAGGCGCCATTACACAACAGCCTAGCAGCAATAGGTCTTTCAGTGATCACCTACAAGGAACTCCAGAAAGTCAAATTCTGAACACCTGTAAGATAGTAAGGGAGTGTTCCTCGACCAACAGTAACACCAGACATAACAACAACCACCCTGTGTACTTGGTAGCAATACCCGTCACGAGGTAGAACCCCCAATCAGGAGAAATAATATAAGAGCAATAATAACAATAATAATAATAACGTCCACAACTACTGGTACAAGAAGCTGACTTGCGCATACAACCCACCTGGTGGAGCAGTTCACCCGAACGATAAGGCACCCAGAGACAATCCCAAAGTTTCTCACTCAAGGAATCACATATCTGAAGCCTAAAGATGAAGATACAAGAAACCTGGCGAAATATAGGCCAATCACCTGCCTCCCAACAATGTACAAGATCCTGACCACCTGCATAACCAAGAAGATATTGGGCCACTTGGAGAGCTAGAACATAATGGCTTAACAGCAGAAAGGATGCAAGCAGCTGAGCAAAGGATGCAAGGAGCAATTAACCCAGATGCCGCAGTTATAGAGCAAGCCTACAAGAAGCACCGCAACCTATACATGGCCTACTTCGATTACTGCAAACCTTCGACTCAGTACCTCATAGCGGGCTAATGGAGACCCTGAAGATCTACAAGGTCAATCCGATAGTGACAAACTTCCTAGGAGCAACAAAGGCGAAATGGAGTACCACCATTAAGGTCAAGAACATCACAACCAGACCAATCACCATCACAAGAAAAAATCTTTCAGAAAGATGCTCTGAGTCCACCGTGGTTTTGTCTCACTTTTTTTTTTTTTTTTTTTTTTTTTTTTGGTAGTTGTTGGCGCATAGGCTTCTGTGGCCATAATGCACCTCCCAAGGTTGTGCAGTACTTTGATACAAGCCCAAGGCGGGAATCGAACCCGCGACCTTTGGGTTGCCAGGCAGGCACTTTACCCACCCGGCTAGCCCGGTCAGCTTTTGTCTCACACTGAACCCGTTATCCACCATGCTTAACGGCTGCAACTATGGATATAACCTCAAAGAAGGAAGGAAGAACCTGTACACCCTCACCCACCTGATGTACATGGATGACATCAAGCTCTACGCTGGAACCGAGAAGCACCTCCAGCAACTACTCCAGATCACTGAAGATTTAGCAATTATATTAGGATGGAATTTGGTCTAGACAAATGCAAGACCCACAGAATGCACCAGGGAAAATTAGTCAACCTAAACTACCAGCTGCAGACTGGTAAAGAGATCGAAGCCATGGCAGAGGGAGAGGCCTACAAATATTTGGGGAAGATGCAGGCTCAGTAGTTACAGCACAAGGAAATTAAGGCCTATCTGACCGAAAAATACTATCAGAGACTCAGAAGTCTAATGAAAGGAAAGCTGAACGGAGGGAACACAATTAAAGCCATAAACACCTATGCAGTTCCAGTGCTAACATACTCCTTTGGGGTCATAGATTGGACTAACACCAAGCTCGAGGATATCATGAGAAAGACAAGGACAATGAAGACCAAGAGCCACCAACACCACCCGAAATCTGCCATGGAGAGACTGACAACTCCCCGGAAAGAAGGAGGAAGGGGCCTGATAGACCTCATTGAGCAACAGAAGACAGCATTAGTTAACCTGAAGGGTTACTTCCAGAAACACACAGCAGCACTCCATAAGGAAGACAGACAAGTGGTATACCCCACTCAACCTAAGCGAGGAGTCCCTCCTAACCAGGAGGCACAAACGAAGCTAGAAAGATGGGCAGAGAAGACACTCCATGGCAGACACTTCAATGATCTCCATCAAGATCACACTGATAAAATTGTTTCCAATGCAGGGCTCATGAGCGGGAAGCCCTTCCCCGAAACTGAAGGATTCATGCTCGCCATCCAAGACCAGATAATCAACACCAGGAACTATAGAAAATACATCGCAAAGGAGCCCGGAATGTTCGATGACACATGTTGACGATGCCACCTGGCCCCAGAAACGATCCTGGGGGGGGGGGGGAGATTTCCTCCAATCTGCAATGGAATTCAATCTCAAATCTTTCTAAATGAGTGGCAAATAGTGAATCCACTACTGTATAATGTTAAGGAGAACAAGGATGTAGAACCTGATAAACACAAAAGTGAATCAAGTGATATGAAAGAAGGTAATGTATTGAGGCTATCAAATGCTAACAAATAAATGAAGTTTTGCAAAAATAAAAATGAAGTGAAATAAGTATAATTATAATTACAGTAATGAATTTTTACCTGTTTTTTCTTTTCAATTGGCATATTATACTTAATTCTTGAGATAAAACCAGAAGATAACATTTCATGCAAATCTGTAAAATATATAAAGTATTTTTAAATAGACAAAATTATTTATTTAGCATATTTAAAATGCAGTGATAGTATTATACTGTGTATACAGCAGCTATACTGGTATATTAAAATCCGATTAAACCAGAACCTAGGAAAATGGAAATCTTTAGTATTTTTGTATTTTTTGATTCCAAAGAAATATCTACTGCACGTACAATTATCTCAGATGGTGATAATGCCTAACATGGAAATGGCAAAGGTGAAAGGGTTATTGCTCAGCTGAACAGTTTGTAACACTGCACCTGTAGTATATGGTACTACACTTATGAGTATAATGGTATTAAGTAAATGAGGAGGATAGAGGTGCATAACCAAGTACACTTAATTTGAAACAAGTGCAGTGTACATTTTTGCTTAAATAGAACTCATTCAGTTATATTTAAAATATGACCTTTGTTTTAATTCAATGGAATTACTCCATTTTTCTTGACATCATTACAGTATTCTTCACGTTCATAAACCCATATTTCTCTGCATTTCGGTTATGACTACAATAATCGCATCGACAAGTGGCCATGGGATTATTGTAGTTATAACTGACTACACCTGACTGCAAATTATTATAGAGGCCTTCATTAAGGCCTCTATAATGATTCTATTCAACAGATGGAACAAACTTCCATCTGTTGTTATTGTTATGGAAGTGGATAGCTCCAAAGAAGAACTACACAAACTATTGGAGGAAATGGATAAGTTAAATGGGATGGGTTATTATTTATTTTCTTTCTTTTATTTTCTGGCTGATGCTGTATAAACTTGCTTTCTTGCATTATTTTTGTCACTACTAATATTAATGCTATACTGAAAATAAACAAGAAATAAACAGAGGCTATTTCGAGACTACACTTCATGCAAATTAATATCTGGGTTTCACCAGCCTTTAAACCTGACAGCAGTGGTACCTGGTCTGACAGACCCCCCCCCCCCAAAAAAAATGTCTATTGTACATTAATCACCATTTGGAGATTAAAGTTCCCACCTCTCCAGGTCTTGAGCATGCCATGTTCAGGCTCTGGGTTCCATTGTAACTTCGTGGGGCCATATACAGGTAGAAAAAAAATAAATTTCCATTCCATTTTGAAACAAATGCAATATTATTATGTTTTATTAAATGTGACCCCAATTCACAAAGGAAGATCAAAGGCTGACACAAGTAATTATAGATCTGCGTTAACTTCTGTTCCAGGAAAATTAATGGAGGCACTGGTTAAAGAAACACTGCAGGATCATCTAGACAAGACTTCAGTTATAGCTCTGACACAGCATGGTTTTGTTAAGGGGAAGACTTGCCTGACCAATTTGATTGGATACTATGATGCAGTCACAAAACAACTGGATGCAGGGAATAACTTTGATATTATATACTTGGATCTTAGAAAGGCTTTTGATACTGTTGCACATGGAAGACTGCAGCACAAATTGGAGCAGTGTGGTATTGGAGGCAAATTGCTGCTATGGATAAAGGGGTGGTTGAGGGGGAGAAGACAAAGAGTGGTAATCAATGGACACTGCTCATTGTGGACTAATGTTATTAGTGGAGTCCCTCAGGGTTCAGTGTTGGATCCATTATTGTTTTCTGTATTTATAAATGATATTGATGATGGTATATCAAGCTTAATGTCCAAGTCTGCAGACGATACGAAGGTTGGCAGGGTTATCAAGGGCACTACTGACACTATGCTGCTGCAACAGGATCTGGAAAGGTTGAGCAGATTGGCCGAGAGGTGGCAAATGAAGTTTAACACTGACAAATGTAAAGTACTACATATGGGAAACAGCAACCCCAGAGCAACATATCAACTCTGTGGTACTACACTGAGAGTGGTAGAGAATGAAAGGGACCTGGGGATGGTTGTGCAGGCAGATATGAAGTTCTCTGAGCAGTGCAGACGGGCTGCAAGAGTAGCTCATGGTGTATTGTCAATGATATATAGGAATTTTTCTAGCAGGGATAAGGAGGTGATTATTCCCTTGTATAAGGCAATGGTCAGGCCACAGAGTACTGTATACAGGTCTGGAGGCCTCATTTCAAGAAGGATGTAGAGCTGCTGGAACGAGTACAGAGAAGGGCAACAAGATAAGTGAATGGAACAAAGGGGTGCTCTTACGAAGAAAGGCTTAAGTTTTGCAAATTACAGTGTCTGGAGACTAGGTACCAGCGAGGTGATCTGATAGAGGTGTATAAAGCCTTGAATGGTTTGAGCATGCTCAATGCTGATGGGATTCTTCCTCTTGCTCAGAATAATCACCTGAGAGGGCATAAATTCAAATTGAGGAAAGACAGATGTAGGATAGACGTGCGGAAATTTGCCTTTAGCCAGTGGGTGGGTGGTTGGTTGGTGGAACAGACTTCCATCCCTTGTCGTGGAAGTTGATAGCCTAAATAAGTTTAAGGCTCAGCTGGACAGGTATTTCGAACGAACGGAGGGGTGAAGTGGAACGGTTTTTTGTTTTTTTTTTGGCTGATGCTGCATAAGCTAGCTTTTTTGCATCAAATGCCTCTACTAATGTTAATAGTGCTAACACTGCTTTTCCAGAACACTCACTACCTTTAGAAAAATCCTGGGACCACAACTGTGTAACACAATGTTTTAAACTATTGTGTTAAGTTCATAAACTATAAACATATACTATTACGTATCATTTCTAATTTCTGTTTTTGTTTGTTTTTTTCTAGTAATATTTAACCAATTAATTTTTAGTTGCAAATTAATCCAATGTGTTTTACATGAAAAAAATTCAGTGCTGCTTTGACAACCCCCCCCCCCCAAAATGATCTCCAGGTCATAGATTCTCAAAGGGTAGCAATTCTGTTCATAATCAGTGGCTGTACTCTAATCTTCTTTCTAAAATAGAGATTTACTTGAATAGCTTTGGAAGTGACATACCCTGTAGCACCCTTCGTGTTACTATTTTTGTTTTCAGCTTTGTGTAAACAAGTATTGTTCTTCTCATCAGTAGGGCGCCTCCGTGGGCAGGAGGAGCACTGCGTAGCACACGCTTCTTGATTAGACCGGGGTTCGAGCCCACGACCACCAAATACGGGGGATGCGGAAAGGTCAGGGAATGACCACCGCATATCCCCCGAATAATATGGCCTTAGTTGCTAAGGCTCCTAAAAACCAAATAACAACAATTCATCAGTAGGTTGATGCTACTGCTGTGGAAAGTTAAATACTGTTCATTTTTTGTCTGAATTATTATATAAAATGGCTAATTATTATTATTATTAGCCATTTGGTGCAAGGAAGCCTGAGGCTTATGCTTCACCAGCCAAAAAAAAAAAAAAAAAAAAAAGAGAGAGAGAGAGAGAGAGAGAGAGAGAGAGAGAGAGAGAGAGAGAGAGAGAGAGAGAGTGTGTGTGTGTGTGTGTGTGTGTGTGTGTGTGTGTGTGTGTGTGTCAGAAGTAGAAGGAAATAACCAAGAAAGAGAAGAATATGATGATATCCAGCTCAGGACCATGGGTTTGCCAAGCCCATACTCACCAGATGTGAGCTCCTGGAGTAAAATTATCTATTATTATTATTATTTTTTTTTTATTTATTTATTTTACAACAAATATATTGCAGATTACACTTTAAAACCCAGTTTTTTGTCCATATCAGAGAACACAAAGAAATAAAGTAAACACAATAATGTAAGAAGTGATGAAGAAGTGTAACTGAGATATAAGTAACAACACACACGCGCGCGCACACACCTTAAACTGCTGTTACAACAGTCCCATTTCATGCTATCGCACCATTAATGCAATGCTCTTTTCATCTGGTTCCACGGTCAGTCAAAGGAGATGCTCTGCATTTTCTAAGCTCTAGCATTTAAATGCTTTCACAGTTATATAATTTTTTTAAGGTTCCAAGAAGGAATAAACCTGGATATAACCCTCCTATTTGATTTTTGAGATAGGGACAATAGAGACTAAATTGGAGGAATCATACACTGTGTAGTTTGTTTACTTCAAAGAAATCATTCCAGGTGCAGGTCAAATTTATTTCACATTTAACTCGAACCTTTGAAGGCTGCTCTTTACAACTCAGCATCTAGCACTCGTCATTCCATTTGCATGCCCTCCTCATGGTTTTATTTATTTATTTTCATCCAACATCATTTATGACTGGTGTCTTGTGTGTACATGTATGTTTATTTAACATGGCATCAATAAACTTCAATAATAGCAGCATTATTAGTATGTTAATTCTTATTCCTTACCTAACATGTTTATAAGTTTATAATACTCAAGATATGTTTTGTCCATTTTATAAAATATTTTAAAAAATTTATTCTTTTTTAAGCATCAGAAAGAAGATTGAAGGTGCCAAGAAATAAAGCATAATGCATTAAAAAAGTTTGAATCAGGGGCCACATCTGGTGAGTATGGGCTTGGCAAACCCAAGGTCCTGAGCTGGATATCATCCTTCTTCTCTTTCTTGCCTTCTTGGTGATTCCCTTCTATTTCTGACTCTCTCTCTCTCTCTCAGGGTAACATGGGAATTTTTTTTTTTTCTTGGCTGGTGCAGCATAAGCCTTAGGCTTCCTTGCACCATATGGCTAATAATAATAATAAAAAAAGAGTGCGCAGGTTTTTAAATTTTATATAAACTATTACTTCACAATTACTGCAAAAAGCTAAAAAACTCAAATGTTATCACAACCAAAATAATGATAAAAAGAAATGAAAAACAATCTGCAAAAAGGAAGGAGAAAAGGGGTCCCGCTTATAATGTTCTTTGGGGCAGTCCCTTCAAAAGTGTTATAATGGGATTTTTTTGTTTGTGTCTACAAGCACATATGTATGCTTACTATACATTGTATAAGTGAAATGATATACAGGTAGTTCTCGACTTTATGAGTTAATTCGTTCCTAGCATGCGCTCGTAAAGCGAAAACTCGTAAAGCAGGAATTTATTTCCCATAGACATAAGGTTAAAAATAGGGGTTACGTTCTCAACAATGAAATTAGTTAGCTAATTAGTTTATGTTTAAACAATGATTGATTTATAGAAATAAATGAAAACGTAGCCGGTAAAATTAAGCAAATTATAATAATAGAGAAATTATTTACAACTTACAAATGTTAAAGAATGTTTATTCTTCATCATCATTGACTAAATGAACATTCATTGATCACTCATTACTGGCTCGGCACTCGTTTGTTTGTTGCACAAGGAGTCGTCTTCTTCAGAAATGTTTCAAGAGGTGTTTGTTTCCAAGATAATCTTCTCTTTTAATTTTAAATTTCATGATTACATGTATAAGCATTTTTTAATGGCACACACAAATTGCAACTAATACGATTCGCATGGAGTAAGAAGTTTATGAAGCTTAAAAAAACAGGAATGAAGAGATTCTGAAAATTTATTTATGTATTTTATGCGATTGAATATTTCAGTAAAGGGCAAACACATTTCACCATAATAACGTAAAAAAACACGCAATTCCAGCTATCGGTATTTTCACAAATGCAAAAAAGATCAAGTTTACTACCCGTTTATAATTGCTTGCAGTAAATTAGCATTAGTAGAGGCATATGATGCAATAAAGCAAGCTTATGCAGCATTAGCCAAAAAAAAAAAAGAAAAAGAAAAACCACTCCCATTTCACCCCTCCGTTCGTTCGAAATACCTAGTCCAGCTGAGCCTTAAATTTATTTAGACAATCAACTTCCACACAAGGGATGGAAGTCTGTTCCGCCAACCAACCACCCACCCGCTGGCTAAAGGCAAATTTCCGCACGTCTATCCTACATCTGTCTTTCCTCAATTTGAATTTATTTATGCCCTCTCAGGTGATTATTCTGAGCAAGAGGAAGAATCCCATCAGCATTGAGCATGCTCAAACCATTCAAGGCTTTATACACCTCTATCAGATCACCTCGCTGGTACCTAGTCTCCAGACACTGTAATTTGCAAAACTTAAGCCTTTCTTCGTAAGAGCACCCCTTTGTTCCATTCACTTATCTTGTTGCCCTTCTCTGTACTCGTTCCAGCAGCTCTACATCCTTCTTGAAATGAGGCCTCCAGACCTGTATACAGTACTCAAGGTGTGGTCTGACCATTGCCTGATACAAGGGAATAATTACCTCCTTATCCCTGCTAGAAAAATTCCTGTATATCATTGACAAGACACCATGAGCTACTCTTGCAGCCCGTCTGCACTGATCAGAAAACTTCATATCTGCCTGCACAATTACCCCCAGATCCTTTTCATTCTCTACTACTGTCAGTGTAGTACCACAGAGTTGATATGTTGATAAATAACAGAAAAGCCCAATAAACCGGAAAGTGAAAATTGTTTTTATTGTTTTATGGTAGTGACCTACAGAAATGTGCTTTAGAAAAATATCACAAAGGCATTTAAAATTGATTTTTATAATGAAACATATGATAACGATAAAAGTGTAGTGTATTTGAATTGGTAATTGACTTGAATTGGTAACTAATACAGTTTAAATACCACACTCACAACCTTTAGCATTAGCATAATGCTAATGCTAATGCTAATGCTGACGAGGCTACTAGTGACGGTCGTGTTCAAAGCCGCTAAGTGGATTTTTCTTATTTATTGATTTGAAATTATTGCTTTTCTAAAACTTTTGATTTAAATTTAGTAGTATAACATTATTTTGTGATTTTTTTATTAATTTGGTGTATTTATTCTTTACTCGGCCTTGTAAAAGTATCGGTAAGGGTTTCCACGTGTTCGTAACTACCGTTCGTAACTACCGCTACCGTTAGTAACTTTCCCGCCATTGTGATACCGTACTAGATATACCGTAGGTAATATACCGTACTAGATAGCGTTAGTTGAACTTCGTTAGCAGTTAAATTGTACGTTTAAATAAATACATATAACGACTTAGATTACAAACGTAATATAATTAATAACATAACATAATTAATTAATAAATTAATAGAATCATGACTCAGACCAGAGCAGCAAAGCGAAAGGCTCAAGCTAATGGAAGTGCTGTGGCTCAGAGCAGAACTGAGGGGGACAGTTGTCCTCTGACTCACAGCCTTATAAAATGCACTTGTTTGCAGAGCAATCGGGTACGGGACATGATACTGCCAAGGGGGGATGTCTTTGTGTGTGCGCGATGCAAGGAGTGTATCGATATCAGGCAACAACTCGGCGTTCTTGTGGGCCTATATGAGAGCTTGAAGGACAGGGTGGATGCCCTCGAAGAAACTAAATTGAGGGGCCCATCAAGCTCTCAGCTGCCCACATCAACGCCAGAGCTTGCACTTGGGCATCGCGTGACACAGAGACAACCCCTAAGGCAGAATGCGCTGGTCCCGAAGGAACTAGTAGTTGTTGGTGACTCTATTGTCAGGGAAACGGGGAACATGCTTTGTAAAAAAGATAGGTGGAACAGGACCAGGGTATGTCTGCCAGGGGCAAAGGTTGATGACGTTGTAGAGCGAATATCATCTTTTAAGGGCACAAAAGGTGATATAGTTGTACACGTTGGCACTAATAATATTAAGAGTAGGAGACCGGCAGAATTACTTAACAAGTACAGGTCACTGTTGAACAAAAGCCGAGAATTAGGGTTGAATTTGAAAGTGTCTGCAATTCTGCCCAGACACGATAGGAGGGAGTATATGATGAGAGCCTTGTCGATCAATTCGGCCCTGGAAAGATTGTGCAAGGCTCAAGGGGTAGAATTTTTTTCAGCCTGGACTGTACTTGTTAACAGGAGAGATTGCTTCTACAGGGATGGGATACACTTAAATAGAAAGGGTGCAAGAATATTTGCTGATGCTATCGAGGCAGTGTTAGGTGGGTTGGAAAACTGCTAGCTTGGGGGGGAGACAAAGACCAATAGCTTGACAGTAGCCACTGGCAGAGATGAAAGAGATCCTTGCACTGCTTCTATTAGAATGAGCAGAAGCCTGAAAAACAAGATGCATGGTATTTCAGAGACTGCTGGGAGCCATTGCGGTACAAGTAAACACATGGGTTGTGTTAGGGTAGCTAAGAATAGAAACAGGTGCAGGTATACTTGTGTGTACACCAATGCTAGGAGTTTAGTAAATAAATTTGATGAATTTGAGGTATTGCTCAAAACATCGAAGGCAGATATTGTTGGGATATCAGAGACGTGGTGTCACACAGATATAAGGGATGCAGAACTGCAATTTGGGGAGTACAACGTCTACAGAAAGGATAGACAGGATAGGAAGGGGGAGGGGTTATGCTATTAGTTAAGAAACACATAAAAACCAAGGAAGTGAAGCCAGTCGACATCGCTGGACAGTGCAGTGTGGGGTCAGTTTGGTGTGACATAAACACTGGGAGATCAAAATTGAGAGTAGGAGTGTGCTATAGGCCTAATGACTCTGATGAGTATAATAAGGAACTGTACAGGGAAATAGAGTGGGCCAGTAAATCAGAGAGTCTTATAATGGGAGATTTTAATTTCCCAGATATTGACTGGAATTTGGGGGCTGGTTACTCACACACTAGCAGGGCTTTTGTGGATTTATTGGATGATTGTTTTCTACATCAGCATGTTCGGGAGGCAACTAGAGGGAGTAATACTCTTGATTTGATTATCAGCAGTGATTCTTCATGCATTAAGAATCTGCAGATAAATGAACCACTAGGTGGCAGTGATCACAGTGTGCTGAAGTGGGATTTACTCAAAGAGGTAACTACCATTAGGGGTAAAGGGAAGGGTTATTACTTCCGTAAAGGCGACTACGATGGACTGAGACAGTATTTAAATTCTATACAGTGGGACCAACTGATGATGTTACCAACAGCAAATTCAAAATCGGAAGCATTCAAAGAACTTATCTTGGAAGCTACTAGGCTTTACATACCAACTAAGAAATATTGTTCAAGGTTTAGGCCAAAATGGATGTCAGATGAACTAATGAGGCATATGGCAGAGAAGAAAAATGCATGGGATACATACAAATTAACACATGACACAGAAGCCTATGATAGATACAAGTTGATATGCAACCAAGTTACCAAGGAGGTTAGGCAGGCGAAGGCAGATTACGAGAAATCCTTGGCAAGGGATGCAAAGAAAAACAGCAAAGAGTTCTTTACTTATGTAAACTCTAGAAGGAAGGGGATGAATCAGATTGGTCCACTTGATATTGATGGGTCAAGTGTTGATGATCCTGCTCAGGTAGCTAACAAACTAAATGAATATTTTGCATCGACATTCACACATGAGGAGTTATTCAGCGAGGGGAATGCCAGAGGTGTATTCAACTCTAGCAGTAAGCTACAGAATCTTGAAATAACTGGGAGTAAAGTGGAGGAGAAACTGTTGAAGATAAACACAAGAAAGGCACCCGGGGTGGATGGGATCTATCCAGTTATATTAAAGGAGGCAGCAAAGAAAGTAAGAAAACCCTTAGCCATAATTATGAGAGCTTCCTTGGACTCAGGGGAGGTACCCATAGACTGGAAACGTGCAAATGTGACCCCAATTCACAAAGGAGGATCAAAGGCTGACACAAGTAATTATAGACCTGTGAGCTTAACTTCTGTTCCAGGAAAATTAATGGAGGCACTGGTTAAAGAAGCACTGCAGGATCATTTAGACAAGACTTCAGTTATAGCTCAGACACAGCATGGTTTTGTTAAGGGGATGTCTTGCCTGACCAACTTGATTGGATACTATGATGCAGCCACAAAAGAGCTGGATGCAGGGAATAACTTTGATATTATATACTTGGATCTTAGAAAGGCTTTTGATACTGTTGCACATGGAAGACTGCTACACAAATTGGAGCAGTGTGACATTGGAGGCAAATTGCTGCTATGGATAAAGGGGTGGTTGAGGGGGAGAAGACAGAGAGTGGTAATCAATGGACACTGCTCATCGTGGACTGATGTTATTAGTGGAGTCCCTCAGGGTTCAGTGTTGGGTCCATTATTGTTTTCTGTATTTATAAATGATATTGATGATGGTATATCGGGCTTAATGTCCAAGTTTGCAGACGATACAAAGGTTGGCAGGGTTGTCAAGGACACTACTGACACTATGCTGCTGCAACAGGATCTGGAAAGGTTGAGCAGATGGGCTGAGTGGTGGCAAATGAAGTTTAACATTGACAAATGTAAAGTACTACACATGGGAAACAGCAACCCCAGAGCAATGTATCAACTCTGTGGTACTACACTGACAGTGGTAGAGAATGAAAGGGACTTGGGGGTGGTTGTGCAGGCAGATATGAAGTTCTCTGAGCAGTGCAGACGGGCTGCAAGAGTAGCTCATGGAGTATTGTCAATGATATACAGGAATTTTTCCAGCAGGGATAAGGAGGTGATTATTCCATTGTATAAGGCGTGGTCAGGCCACACCTAGAGTACTGTATACAGGTCTGGAGGCCTCATTTCAAGAAGGATGTAGAGCTGCTGGAACGAGTACAGAGAAGGGCAACAAGATTAGTTAATGGAACAAAGGGGTGCTCTTACGAAGAAAGGCTTAAGTTTTGCAAATTACAGTGTCTGGAGACTAGGCACCAGCGAGGTGATCTGATAGAGGTGTATAAAGCCTTGAATGGTTTAAGCATGCTCAATGCTGATGGGATTCTTCCTCTAGCTCAGAAAAATCACCTGAGAGGGCATAAATTCAAATTGAGGAAAGACAGATGTAGGATAGACGTGCGAAAATTTGCCTTTAGCCAGCGGGTGGTTGGTTGATGGAACAGACTTCCATCCCTTGTGGTGGAGGTTGATAGCCTAAATAAGTTTAAGGCTCAGCTGGACAGGTATTTTGAATGAACAGAGGGGTGAAGTGGAAGTGTGTTTTTTTTTTTTTTTTTTTTTGGCTGATGCTGCATAAGCTTGCTTTCTTGCATCAAATGCCTCTACTAATGCTAATGCTTTTATATGGCCTTAAGGTCATGCTCTTGACCTTAAAAATGACATTTTAGAGAGATAAACAGCTTAGTTATACAGTGAAAATTTCAACTTCCGAGATCTTGAAACGGATTACCAGAAAACAATGTGTTATTGGGTTCACATTACCATATTTTCACGATATGATGGTCTCTCTGGAACTGATTAATATCGTAAAGTGCGGTACACTGTATTGTATAGCTACGCACATGGTTTGGAATGTGATATTTATGCGGTACAGTCTGTCCTCGTATAGCACGATAGTTGTGTTCCTGGAAACCCTCGTGCAATGCGAAATCGTGCAATATAAACAACAGGCCCTATGGGAAAAGTAGGGTTAGGTGCCGGCCACCCAAGATTGAACACACATTTGTTACCAAACATTACCAAACACAATAAATAATCGTAGTAAAATACTTACGTATTTTATTATGATTAAAATACGTAATAAAAAATATTATAATTTTTTATAATATTTATTATTATTATTTTATTATAATATAATATAAAATACGTAAGTATTTTTTACGAATAAAATACTTACGTATTTTATTACGACTATTACGTAATAAAATATTGCTAATGCTTTTGCTTCTATCGTAAGCAAACTTGATTTTTGTTTGATTTTCTATCCAAACAGATGACAGCCGTTCCATCTCTTCCAATTCTTTGTGTCTTAATCTAATGGATTTTAATTACACTGAGTTGTTCTGTTCCTGCTATGAAATTTATTATTTTCTCTGCATTCTTTGTAATTCTCGGCGTCGCCTCATTTAGGTCTGAAAGCACGTGCAATATCACATGGTCTTTCATTTCGCTCAAAGCGTTTCACAATTTAATATTTTTTCTCTATCGACAGAGGCGGACTGGCCATAAGCCTGACCGGGGAAACCCCGGTGGGCCGGAGGCCGGTATGATTTTGGCCATAAACGCTAGTATGAGGCCACTATAAATTTTCCCGGGTAAGAATTAGATCCAGTCCGAATCTGTTTATCGATATTGCTTTTCTTTTTCTCTCTGAATCTGTAGTGTCTTCACCAGGACGCTTCCTTTTCACACCTTTTAAGTATTTTACTCATTTTTAGGGAATAAAGCACAATTACAAAATGAGGAGGCACGCTTGATACACATAAACAAAGCTGTGCATGTGTAGCAACTGAATAAACAACACCGTAAAGGCAGAGATACACTATTAACACCTCACATTTTACTAAAACACATTTCTAGGGGTGACTACCATAAAACAATAAAAACAATTTCCAGTTGCGTTTCGGCTAGTGGAATCTGTTATAAACTGGTAGTAAACTCGATCTAATTGCATTTGAGATTACACCGATAGCTGGAATTGTGTTGGTTTTACGTTATTATGGTGAAATGTGTTTCCCCTTCACTGATATAAAAAACAAATACATTTCAGAATCTTCTCTTAATTCTATCGTGTTGCGTTCGGTTGGGGTGACTTTGCGTTCGACTGCCATTTCTTGTAAACACAAAGGCGAATCATGTATAAGCGAATTCGGTTCGTGCTATATAAGATAACGTTCCCCTATTTATAAATCGTGTATGATCGAATTCGTGTAATATAAACACATGTTATACGAGGACCGACTGTATTTGCAATTAATGCAAAATTTTTGCAATTTTGCATTAATTACAAAAAAAAACTAATGTTTAACATTCATATTTTGCAATTAATGTTCACATTTTCGATTTTTATACTTGGGAAAAAAAATTCGTAAACCCGGGAACTCATAAAGCAAAAACTCGTAAAGCGAGGACTGCCTGTATCATTTTTGCATATTTAATCGTTTGTTAGGTCATTTTGTTCTAGCAAGGCACTGAATAAGGTTAGCAGTTTTTATTATGTTAACTTCCTATCACTTTTTTCACACTTTGTTCAAATTTCATTACACCCTTCAAAATTTAATTGTATCTGTCAGGACTGAGGCCAGCTGCCAAACTAACATTTAAATTGTGTTAGGGTAACTAAGAATAGGAATAGGTGCATGTATACTTGCGTGTACACCAATGCTAGGAGTTTAGTAAATAAATTTGATGAATTTGAGGTATTGCTCAAAACATCAAAGGCAGATATTGTTGGGATATCAGAGATGTGGTGCACACAGATATAAGGAATGCAGAACTGGAATAATAAATAAATAAATAACAAAATAAAATAATGCGTTTTCAAGTAGGGTAGAGCACCAATAATTCGAAGCATCAATAATCGAAACAAGCCAGCATTTTTTTTTTTTTATATTATTATTATTATTATTATTATTTATGCTGGTGCAATAAAAAACGCGATCACAATAATGCTGGTTAATGCTGGGGAGTACAACGTCTAAAGAAAGGATAGACTGGATAGGAAGGGAGGAGGGGTTATGCTATTAGTTAAGAAATACATAAAATCCAAGGAAGTGAAGCCAGTCGACATCGCTGGACAGTGCAGTGTCGAGTCAGTTTGGGGTGACATAAGCATTGGGAGATCAAAATTGAGAGTAGGAGTGTGCTACAGATCTAATGACTCTAATGAGTATAATAAGAAACTGTACAGGGAAATAGAGTGGGCCAGTAAATCAGAGTCTTATAATGGGAGATTTTAATTTCCCAGATATTGACTGGAATTTGGGGGCTGGTCACTCACACACTAGCAAGGCTTTTGTGGATTTATTGGATGATTGTTTCCTACATCAGCATGTTCGGGAGGCAACTAGAGGGAGGAATACTCTTGATTTGATTATCAGCAGTGATTCTTCATGCATTAAGAATCTACAGATAAATGAACCACTAGGTGGCAGTGATCACAGTGTGCTGAAGTGGGATTTACTCAAAGAGGTAACTACCATTAGGGGTAAAGGGAAGGGTTATTGCTTTCGTAAAGGTGACTACAATGGACTGAGACAGTATTTAAATTCTATACAGTGGGACCAACTGATGATGTTACCAACAGCAAGTGCAAAATGGGAAGCATTCAAAGAACTTATTACATACAAATGTTATATGTAAAGAACTTATTACATAGAACTTATTACATACAAATTAACACATGACACAGAAGCCTATGATAGATACAAGTTGATCTGTAACAAAGTTACAAAGGAGGTTAGGCAGGCGAAGGCAGATTATGAGAAATCTTTGGCAAGGGATGCAAAGAAAAACAGCAAAGAGTTCTTTACTAATGTAAACTCTAAAAGGAAGGGGATGAATCAGATTGGACCACTTGATATCGATGGGTCAACTGTTGATGATCCTGCTCAGTTAGCTAACAAACTAAATGAATATTTTGCATCGACATTCACACATGAGGAGTTATTTAGCGAGGGGAAAGCCAGAGGTGTATTCAACTCTAGCAGTAAGCTAGAGAATCTTGTAATAACTGAGGGTAAAGTGGAGGAGAAATTGTTGAAGATAAACACAAGAAAGGCACCCGGGGTGGATGGGATCTATCCAGTTATATTAAAGGAGGCAGTAGAGGAAGTAAGCAAACCCTTAGCCATAATTATGAGAGCTTCCTTGGACTCAGGGGAGGTACCCACAGACTGGAGATGTGCAAATGTGACCCCAATTCACAAAGGAGGATCAAAGGCTGACACAAGTAATTATAGACCTGTGAGTTTAACTTTTGTTCCAGGAAAATTAATGGAGGCCCTAGTTAAAGAAGCACTGCAGGATCATTTAGACAAGACTTCAGTTATAGCTCGGACACAGCATGGTTTTGTTAAGGGTAAGTCTTGCCTGACCAATTTGATTGGATACTATGATGCAGTCACAAAGGAACTGGATGCAGGGAATAACTTTGATATTATATACTTGGATCTTAGAAAGGCTTTTGATACTCTTGCACATGGAAGACTGCTGCACAAATTGGAGCAGTGTGACACTGGAGGCAAATTGCTGCTGTGGATAAAGGGGTGGCTGAGGGGGAGAAGACAGAGAGCGGTAATCAATGGACACTGCTCGTCGTGGACTAATGTTATTAGTGGAGTCCCTCAGGGTTCAGTGTTGAGTCCATTATTGTTTTCTGTATTCATAAATGATATTGATGATGGTGTATCAAGCTTAATGTCAAAGTTTGCAGATGATACAAAGGTAGGCAGGGTTGTCAAGGACACTACTAACACTATGCTCCTGCAACAGGATCTGGAAAGGTTGAGCAGATGGGCTGAGAGGTGGCAAATGAAGTTTAACATTGCAAATGTAAAGTACTACACATGGGAAACAGCAACCCCAGAGCAACGTATCAACTCTGTGGTACTACACTGACAGTGGTAGAGAATGAAAGGGACCTGGGGGTGGTTGTGCAGGCAGATATGAAGTTCTCTGAGCAGTGCAGACGGGCTGCAAGAGTAGCTCATGGTGCATTGTCAATGATATATAGGAATTTTTCTAGCAGGGATAAGGAGGTGATTATTCCCTTGTATAAGGCAATGGTCAGGCCACACCTAGAGTACTGTATACAGGTCTGGAGGCCTCATTTCAAGAAGGATGTAGAGCTGCTGGAACGAGTACAGAGAAGGGCAACAAGATTAGTGAATGGGACAAAGGGGTGCTCTTACAAAGAAAGGCTTAAGTTTTGCAAATTACAGTGTCTGGAGACTAGGCACCAGCGAGGTGATCTGATAGAGGTGTATAAAGCCTTGAATGGTTTGAGCATGCTCAATGCTGATGGGATTCTTCCTCTCGCTCAGAATAATCACCTGAGAGGGCATAAATTCAAATTGAGGAAAGACAGATGTAGGATAGACGTGCGGAAATTTGCCTTTAGCCAGCGGGTGGGTGGTTGGTTGGTGGAACAGACTTCCATCCCTTGTCGTGGAAGTTGATAGCCTAAATAAGTTTAAGGCTCAGCTGGACAGGTATTTTGAACGAACAGAGGGGTGAAGTGGAAGTGGTTTCTTTTTTTTCTTTTTTTTATTTATTTATTTATTTTTATTTTTATTTTTATTTTATTTTTTGGCTGATGCTGCATAAGCTTGCTTTCTTGCATCAAATGCCTCTACTAATGCTAATGCTAATTGTTTACTGCTATTAGCAGTTTGTATTATTTACTTCAAATGTCCAACCCATAAGTCATTTGTAGGCAATATTTTGGAAGATACTGGATGGTTATAAAATAAGTTTCTCTATTCAGGAGACCCTAGTGTTAAAACGGTTAGAGATAGTGCTGTGAAAATCGGTGGGTGTGCCATTTAGGGTATGGGAAAGTGATATGTAGAAGAAAAAAAAATTAGTTCACATTTCTGCCACCAGGGGAGAAATTGGCACTGTAAACACGAGACGGAATACTTAACTTAGGATTAGATTTTAATATCAGAACTTAGAAATCTACAGATATTGTTCTATGTGCTTTCCTTCATTTGAGATGGCACTCTGAAAACAGAGGACTGTGTGCAACAAAGTTTCGTGTAGCATCTCACTGGGGATGTTGGTTACATGCTGTTTAATGCTTGCTTTCGAATCGACAAGTGTCTGTATGCCACCATGGTAAACTCTGTCTTTCAGGTATCCCCATAGCCAGAAATCACATGGATTGAGATCTGTTGATCGGGTTGGCCAGAACTGCAGAAAGTCTCTAGAAATGATGTGATCATTTCTGAATGTTGAACAGAGGTTCCTTCACTCATTGACCAAAGTGGGGTGGGGCACCATCTTGCATGAATACCACGATCTCCAAGCATTGCCTTTCTTGCAGAGTAGGAATAATGTGATCTCTTAGAAGAGCGCAGTACCGTGCACTAGTTATCGTACACCTTACAGGGCCATGAGGTGTATACTCTTCAAAGAAAAATAGTCCGATTATAAACTCTGCTTGAATCCACACCATACTGTAACGTATGGACTTTGCCTTTCATGTACAGCAGATGGACGTGAAGTTCCCCATATTCGGCAGTTTCGTATATTTACAGCCTCATGAAGATTGAAATCAGGCCTCATCAGACCACAAGATCATTCGAGCCCAAGTATCGTCAAGTTCCATACAAGCCAGAAATTGTAGAGCAAAGTCTATTTGTTGTTGCTGATCACAAGAATTTAGTTCTTGCACTATGTGAATGAGAACTTGTATGAGAATCAGTGTAAAATTATTCGAAGCACTTTATGTACAGTAGATCAAGGAAGGTTCAAGCCTCTGGCACTACTGACTGGTAGTGTTTCGCATTCTGACCTGGAGGCCATTGCAACTGCCACTTCATCCACTACCGCCGTTCCGATACGTGGTTGTCCCCTGCCTAGAATTACACCTAACTCTCCGATTGCTTCAAATTTCTTTATTAGTTTTCGAAGTCCCACTAACATCAAAGGTCCTTTACGCAAACCTTTAAGTTTCCGATATTCACATAGTGCTACATTAGCATTACTATTATTCTGGTAGAACAGTTTTACTAAAAGAGCACGTTCCTTTTTTGTTAGAGCCATAATGGTTATTGATGGTGGCCTTTCTGCTTTTATCTAACAGGATAAACAGGATAACAGGAAACATAAATTTGCGTAAGCAGCGTCTTGAAGTAAATGACAACTTTTACATATGTGCAGCACAGCCATTTTTCTGCTGGTGGCGGAAATTTGAATTTTTTTTTTTTCCCTACAGATCGCTTCCCCATACCCTAAATGACATACCCACCGATTTTCACAGCGCTAACTCTAACCATTTTGACACTAGGGTCTCTTGAATAGGGAAACGTATTTTATACCCACCCAGTATATGGTGGTGGTATAAAGTTTTTGGAAATAGACAGATGCAATTATTTTTAATTGCATATATTTGACTGTTTACTGCATTCACACAGTAAAAGTTTTTCTTCCTATGGTGCAATTCACTTGCTCCCATTAAAGTAGGTAGTCTTATTTCAACATCCTTGTAGCATAAATGGCCACTGCTTCTCCTCATGTACTAATGTTATTAGTCAAGGCCAAATGACAGGTGGGGGATTTGGTGTGGGCATCAGATTTTTTGCTCAAAAATTTACAAACAAAAAGTCTTAAATAAACATTTTAACTCTAGGATGGTTATGCACCACTTTTTTAAATTTTTCTGTAACTTTAAGAATAAAAGTCTGCTTATATACCTTTTTTAACTGGCGCCTCCATCAGGAGCAGCAGTGCGTAGCACACGCTTCTTGATTAGACCGGGGTTTGAGCCCGTGACCACCAAATACGGAAGTTTCGGAAAGGTCACAGAATGACCACCGCATATCCCCGGAGCAATATGGCCTTAGTCGCTAATGCTCCTAAAAAAAAAAAACCAAACCTTTTTTACCCTCACAAAATCCCTCTAAATGATGATGCAATACTGTCTATTTTCATTTTTAACTGAGCAAATATATTTTTGTATTTGGAATTAGCAGGAGTATACAACTGCCACTCATTCCACATAAATAATTCATCCCAACAGTGCAAATTTTATGTTCTAATTTGGCTCTTTTTACCAATTTGTATTTTTCTGAAAATTGCTCTTTTTTTTTTTTTTTTTTTTTAAGTGTGGTTTGCCAGATTTTGGGTATGGGGTAGGGGAGGATTATAATAGAAGGTGACCTGAAACAATAAACCTCAAAAAATTTTAAACAAAGAGAAGTGGAATAAATTATGTAAATCCTAATAAAACACCACTTTCAATTCAACAATAAAGCTAAAAATTAAATTTTTCTGAAAACTTGCATTTCTCAAGATCACACACATATTCTTTTTAGGGGTATATGACCACAGAAGGGTCAAATGAAAAACACATTCAAATTATGTCCCACTGTTTTTGTGCTATATTTTGTTTTTATGTGTATTTTTTTTTATTATGGCTGGGAGATTCGAAATTTAAAAGTGGTTGAGTCTCTAGATCACTGAGAGGGGATCTGTTATTAGTTTGTTTGTTTGTTTTTTGGTTTTTAGGAGCATTAGCAACTAAGGCCATATTGCTCCGAGGATATGTGGTGGTCATTCTCTGACCTTTCCGCATCATCCGTATTTGGTGGTCACAGGCTCGAATCCCCGGTCTAATCAAGAAGCATGAGCTACGCACTGCTGCTCCTGCCCACCTGGCTATGGAGGCGCCATCTGTTATTAGTGATCCCATAAGTTCAATGCTGAATCCTTTATTGTTTCTAATATTTATTAATGATATAAGTATTTCAAGTTACATGTCTAAGTTTGTAGATGATACAAAGATGAGTAAGCCAGTAAATTACATTAATCAAGTTTTGCTATTTCAAATCGATACTGATAAGGCTGAAAACAACGAGATACATATAGGCAGGGTGGATAGTCTGAAAAGTGGCAACCAGGTTATAACACTGATTGCAAAGTACTGCATTTAGGGTGGCCATAATCTCAAAATAATAAGCCATTTGGGATTGTGGCTTATGGGATTCTATCAATGATATACAGGAGCTTGGCCAGCAGGAATAAAGACATGACTGTGCCATTGTATGAAGGCATTGATATATCTTGAATACTGCATATTTTCTTTCCTTATTGTAGCGAAAGAAATATGTAGATCTGGTGCTGGATGTGGAATGGAAGTAGGAAAGAGCAACAAATTAAATTTGGGAAGGAGCACAAAAAGGTACTCTACCCAAGAAAGACTTCGGTTCTGTAAATTGCTGCTTCTGAAAACTAGCCATTGCTGTTGTGACCCAGTGGAAGTGCTTAAGGCTCTAAAAACGTTGAGTAAACTAAGTGTGGATAGTACTATTACTTTTTTTCAGGTGACACATACTGTGGTTGTCAAATATCAAGCTTTTCAAACAGATACCCTTCTTTGGACATAATGTGTTTGACTTTCCAAATTAAAATAAAATAAAAAAATTAAAATGAATAAGTAAATGTACATGTAAAAATAAACAGGTAAATATCTGAAGGTGCAACTTTTTTGGGAGCCACTGATTGGAACTTTTATTATATCTTAAAAAATTGTTTTTTTCATACTTTTGATTTAAAATTAGTAGTGTAACTATTAAATGTGATTTTTTGATTAAGTTGATGAATTTGTTCATTACTTTGCCTTTGTAACTACTTAAGAAACAACAGTTGACTTCTGTTATCAATTTCAATAGATATATCAATAGAACAACAGTTGATTATATTATCAATAGAAAAATTCAAATGTTTCTATTGATAGAAACAGTCGAATTTTGCTGCCATCACATTGTTATCAATAAGAACATTCAAATTCTGCCGTCGTTGTTATAATACTGATAGGCAATACTTGGAGGCTTTCTATATACTTTTGTAGCAGAGTAATCATATCAGAAGAGTCCTATAAACTATAAATTTATAGTAATACAAATGTGTTTTAATAATGTGACTTCATCATGTACTACATAACGGAATCTAAAACAGTGCAGTTTGTACTAATACTAAATAAGCATGATTAACATTATTCTTTTTGATCTCTTTGTTTCATGTGTTTTTTTTTTAATTAAAGGCATGAGGCGTGCCTTTAATTTTTCCAGTCTGGGGCATGATTTTAGTTTAAAATCATGCCTCAGACTGGAACAACAAAGCAAAGGGTTCAAAGTAATGTGTATGCTTTGGTTCAGTGGAAAACTTTGGAAGGCAGTTCTATGAATCAGGCATTTCCTATGATACAATCATAGGGAATGCCTTTATGTATGTTCATAGCAAAGAGCATGTGGAAGTTGTTAAGTGCAGACTTAGTATTCTGATGGAGCTATATGAGGGCTTGAAGTAGAGAATTAATGCCTCTGAAGAATTAAAAGACAAGGACCCATCAAGCACTCAGCCGCCGAACCCTATACTTGAGCCAATGCTCCAGCATCAGTCAGACAACATAAAGACATCCTCAACAACAGATCCTTGGTCTTACAGGAAGTAGCCATACAGTGGTGCCTCAATTTACATGATCTTGATTTATGAGATTGTGTTAGGGTTACTAAGAGTAAAAACAGTTGCAGATATACTTGCATAAACACTAAAGCCAGAAGCATAGTAAATCAATTTCATGAATTTGAAGCTGATCAAATCAACAAATTATGGGGACGTTAGAGACAGTGTGACTCGGATATAAGGGATTCAGAATTTGAACATGGGGAGTAAAATGTGTACAGAAACAACAGACAAGGTAGGAGGGGGGAGAGAGACATTATGCTCTTAGTAGAAGCACATAAAATCTAAGGTAGTTCATCCAGTGCACATGGGTGGCCAGTGTACTGTTCAGTCAGTTTGACGTGACATAGGCATTGGGAAAACAAAAATGAGAGTAAGAGTGTGTTATAATCTTAATTACTTTGAAGAGTATAACAAACAACTCAGCAGACATATAGAGTGTGCCAGAAAATCAGAATGTCTTATAATGGGGAGTAAAACTTTCCAGATTGACTGGACCTTGTGGGTTGATCACTCGCACAGTAAGAAGATTTTTTCAGATTTACTGGATGACTGTTTCCTACACCAGAATGTTACAGAGGCAAAAAGAGAAAATAATACTCTTGATCTGATTATCAACAGTGATCCTTCTTGCATTAAAATACTGCAGATAACAGACCCACTAGGTGGAGATGACCACAATGTATTTATTTATGTGGGATTTACTTAATGATATAACTACTATCAAAGGCAAGGGAAAGAACTTTTGCTTTTGTAAAGATGACTACAGCAGCCTCAGACAGTTTTAAATTCTATGTAGTGCAAACAACTAATGGAGTTACCAACAGCAAATTCTAAATGAGAAGCATTCGGGAATATTATCATTGAAGCTACTTGGCTTATTACACCAACTAAGAGATAAGAGTTCAAGGCACAAACCAGTCAAACAATCTGATGAGACTCAAGGCAATGAAGAAAAATATATATGAATTATGAGGCGACACAGATACCTAATAGATAAAAACTACAATCAAGTCACAGAGGAGGAGGTTAAGCAAGTTATGGCAGATTACAAGAAGTCTCTGGCAAAGAAGAGCAGCAAAGACTTCTTTACTACCCCTCCTTTCTTTCTACCGTTATTAGTATAATAAGAGGAGTATACCTCAATATAGTACGTAGAACACTTCCGTATGATACCCTCCAGAAATTAAAACGGAAAAAACGAAAAAATCGACAACTTACCGGTACATTATAATGTAGCGGTAAGTTGTCAATTTTGTCGACAGAATATGTCGGCTAGTTCATGAACACCCCCTCACCCAGTATCCAACGAACCAACATATCAACAGGTTACAAATCTTTCCTCGTGTACACTATCGCAGGACCAGATTTCACTTTTATCCAAAGGATTAAATTATAATTTACCACCTCGAAAACTGCCAAAAAAACAATGCGTAATTGATATTGAATTTGGACTTCGTAATATCCCACAAAAAGATGTATTTATTCAACAAGTTAACCAAGTAGTGAATAACATAAAAGAAACGCGACTTCCTAAATTGAATACACATGACAGTTCAGCTTTACGAGAACTTCGGGAAAATAAGGACATTATTATACAGAGGGCAGATAAAGGAGATACAGTGGTAATACTAGATAAACATGATTATATTAATAAGTTAGATTCAGTTGTGTCTGATACCTCCACTTATCGTGAAGTAGACCCGGCACTGTTTACCAATTTGGTAAATCAATACAATAAAACGTTAACCACATATCGTAAAAACGACTACATTACTATGGTTCAGTTGAAGGAATTGAAGTCCAGAACATACAATATTCCTGCACTTTTCAGTCAGGTAAAATTACACAAGACTGGATTTCCTATTCGACCTATTGTTTCCTACAGGAACTCGGCATTTTCAACCTTAGCCACACTTGTATATAACATTATAAAACCTTTTAGACGGGTTATACAATTTGGGATTAAGAACTACGATACATTATTTAATAATCTTAAAGACTGTAGACTCGGCGACAATGACAATTTATTCTCACTAGATGTTACCTCATTACATACGAATGTAAACGTTGAATACACATTAGATATTATTTGGGATATGTTAAATAAAAACTCGACACCGATTAATTATACGAAGCTGCCTATTAAGGAAATTTTTCACTTAATTAAACTGTTAGTTGAGGCTAACTACATCACCTTTCAAGACAAGGTGTACAAACAAATTTTTGGATTACCAATGGGTTTGAGCCTGAGTGGCTTAATGTCAGAGATCTATCTCTCAACGATTGAGCAGATACATTTGACACCTTTTCGTCATCGTATCACATACTATGGGAGGTATTTAGACGATGTTCTAGTTATTACCGATAGTAGTACTATCCAAGACATTTTACATTTGTTTAATAATATTCATTCTAGACTCAAATTTACATTGGAAAGGGAAGATACGGATATAAAGTCATTAAACTTTCTAAATTTCACGCTTACCCGGGACTCGAACAAAATACAATTTAGCATCTATCGAAAACCCACAAACACCGGTATGCTTCTACATTATAATAGCTATCACCCATTCACCTACAAAAGATCGATTATCTTTAATCAATTTCTAAATGCCTATAAATATTCAACAACGGATTCTGCTTTGGACTCAGAAATACAAATATTAACTAGCAGATTCTTAAACAGGGGTTATCCCATTAACACAATAAATCGAATTAGGGTACAAGCTAAGGATAGGATAAAAAATACTACATCAATCAACAATAGTAATATCAAAAAATACTTTATTTCTGTCCCATATGTTGAACAGTGGCACAAACAGCTTAACAGATTCTTTAAAGATACCGAATTTAAAATTATAGCTAGGCCTATACGGAAGTTACACACTATACTGAACAATCGCTCGGTTCTTTCCGCGTTCTCAACACAAATTAATGATCTGGTATACAACATTTCTTGCGGTGATTGCGACTCATCTTACCAAGGTTCGATGTGGTTTTCTCTTAATATTCATGTAAATCAACACAAAGCCTCAGTTCGTGCTTCTCGTTCAGCAGCGTCAGAATTAGCCTTTCATGCCATTAACGAAAAACATACTTTTTTATTTAACGAGGCCAAAATACTTAACGTTCAACGTAATTATACGCGACTATTAATTGCAGAAACCGTTGAAATTAAATTACACGAGAATTCTGTTAATGTTCGGCGGCCATATTTGATCTCCGATGCGTGGTCCTTTACGCGCATGCGCGAAGACATATAATCACTATTTAAGTTGCAGGTTTAGCCTGTTCGGTAATTTTCATTCCTGTGATCACGACAGTCGGTCGAAAAGCATTGTCAGCTTCAGGAAGGAAAATCGTTTTGAATATTTTCGTTAGATTCTTTTAATTGCATTAATTTGAATTTTAATTGTTTTAAATTGATTTTGAATTGTGTTAAATTGATTATTTAATTATTTATATTTTACTTTAATGTACCCGTAAGTTGTCGATTTTTTCGTTTTTTCCGTTTTAATTTCTGGAGAGTATCATGCCGAAGTGTTCTACGTACTATATTGAGGTATACTCCTCTTATTAATTTACTAATATTATTATCAACATAGAACATATTGAGTATTGATTCACAGCTCTGATTCGTACTTTCTACTGTTATGTAAACATAGAAAGAAGGGGTTGAACTAAATTGATCAACTAGATATGATGGGATTAAATGTTGATGATCCTACTCATTTTGCTGAAAAACTGAATGGGTATTTATTCTGCATCTACATGCACACATGAGCAATTCTTTAGGGATGAGGATGCCAGAGGAGAATCAAATTCTGGTGGGAACTGAATAATTTTATGATAACTGAGAGGAAAGTGGAGGAGAAATTGTTGAAGATAAAAGTAAAAAGGCATCTGGGGTGGATGGGATCTATCCAGTTATTTTAAAGGTGCTGGGAAAAGGAGATAAAAGGATGACATAAGGTAATTACAAACCTGTTAACTTGACTTCAATTTCACAGAAAATAATAGACTCGCTAGTTAAAGAAGTAACGCAGGGATACCTAGACAGAGATGTGATTATACTGCTGACACAGCATGGATCTGTTAAGGGAAAATCTTGTTTGAGCAATCTGATTGAATTCTATGGCATAATAACAAAGGAACTACATGAACACAATCATTTTGATATCATATACTCAGATTTAAGAAAAGCTTTTGATACTGTTGCACATAAAAGACTGCTATACAAATTTGAGCAGAGTGACATTAAGGGCAAGTTACTGCTACAGATAAAGAGATGACTGAGTGGTTATCAATGAGCATTGATCTTCTACAACTAATGTCATTAGCAGAGTTCACCAGGGTTCAGTGCTGGGTCCATTGTTGTTTTCTGTATATTGCTGTCTAAGTGCGCAAATAATACAAAGATTGGCAAGGTAGTTAATCACGGCAATCAGAGTATGCTACTGCAACAAGATATAAAAAAATTAAGCAGATGGGCTGAAAAGTGGCAATTGAAGTTGAATATCAACAAATGCAAGGTCTTTCATATGGGGAGTAGTAATCCCAGATTAATATACAAGTTATACAGTAGCACACTCAAAGCAGTGGAGAAAAAAAAGTTGGGGATATTTGTGCAGTCCCATATGGAATTCTCTGAGCAGAGCAGACAGGCTGCCAGGACAGTTCATGCAAAAGGAAATGGTTAGGCCACATCTTGAGTACTAAATGCAGTCTCATTTTAGGATGGACATGGATCTGTTGGAATGGGTGCAGAGAACAGCAACAAGATTGGTGAGGAGTTTAAATGGGTGCTCTTATAAGGAAAGGATTCAGCTGCGCAACCTGCAGCATCTGGAGACAGGACACCTTTGAGGAGATCAGTCTGAGGTTCAAGGCTTTGGATGAACCAAGTATGCTAAATGCTGATGGAATCCTTTCTCTTTCTCAAACGATACAAATGAGGGGGCATAAATTCAAATTAGCATTAGTAGAGGCATATGATGCAAGAAAGCAAGCTTATGCAGCATCAGCCAAAACAAAAAAAAAAAACCCTTCCACTTCACCCCTCCATTCTTTCGAAATACCTGTCCAGCTGACCCTTAAATTTATTTAGGCTATCAACTTCCACAACAAGGGATGGAAGTCTGTTCCACAACCAACTACCCGCTGGCTAAAGGCAAATTTCTGCACATCTATCCTACATCTGTCTTTCCTCAATTTAAATTTATGCCCTCTCAGGTGATTATTCTGAGCAAGAGGCAGTATCCCATCAGCATTGAGCATGCTCGAACATTCAAGGCTTTGTACACCTCTATCAGATCACCTCGGCGGTGCCTAGTCTCCAGACACTGTAATCTGCAAAACTTAAGCCTTTCTTCATAAGAGCAACCCTTCGTTCCGTTCACTAACCTTGTTGCCCTTCTCGGTACTCGTTCCAGCAGCTCTACATCTTTCTTGAAATGAGGCCTCCAGACCTGTATACAGTACTCAAGGTGCGGCCTGACCATTCCCTTATACAAGGGAATAATCACTTCCCTATCCCTGCTAGAAAAATTCCTTTGTATCATTGATAAGACACCATGAGCTACTCTTGCAGCCCGTCTGCACTGCTCAGAGAACTTCATATCTGCCTGCACAATTACCCCCAGGTCCGTCTCATTCTCTACCACTGTCAGTGTAGTACCACAGAGTTGATACATTGCTCTGGGGTTGCTGTTTCCCATATGTAGTACTTTACATTTGTCAATGTTAAACTTCATTTGCCACCTCTCAGCCCATCTGCACAACCTTTCCAGATCCTGTTGCAGCAGCATAGCATCCGTAGCATCCTTAACAACCCTGCCAACCTTTGTATCGTCTGCAAATTTGGACATTCATCAATATTATTTATTTATATTATTTATTTATATATTATTTATAAATACAGAAAACAACAATGGACCCAACACTGAACCCTGAGGGACTCCACTAATAACATTAGTCCACGATGAGCAGTGTCCATTAATTACCACTCTCTGTCTTCTGCCACTCAACCATCCCTTTATCCATAGCAACAATTTGCCACCAATGCCACACTGCTCCAATTTGTGCAGCAGTCTTCCATGTGCAACAGTATCAAAAGCCTTTCTAAGATCCAAGTATATAATATCAAAGTTATTCCCTGCATCCAATTCTTTTGTGACTACATCATAGTATCCAATCAAATTGGTCATGCAAGACCTTCCCTTAACAAAACCATGCTGTGTCTGAGCTATAACTGAATTCTTGTCAAGATGATCCCGCAGTGCTTCTTTAACCAGTGCTTCCATTCATTTTCCTGGAACAGAAGTTAAACTCACAGGTCTATAATTAATTGTGTCAGCCTTTGATCCTCCTTTGTGAATTGGGGTTACATTTGCACATCTCCAGTCTGTGGGTACCTCCCCCGAGTCCAAGGAAGCTCTCATAATTATGGCTAACGGATTGCTTACTTCCTTTGCTGCCTCCTTTAATATAACTGGATAGATCCCCTACACCCCAGGTGCCTTTCTTGTATTTATCTTAAACAATTTCTCCTCCACTTTACTCTCAATTATCACAAGATCATCTAACTCACTGCCAGTGTTTACTTCATCTATGGCATTCCCCTTCCTGAATAACTCCTCATCTCTGAATGTAGAAGCAAAATATTGATTTAGTTTGTTAGCTACCTGAGCAGGATCATCAACAGTTGAACCATCGATATCAAGTGGACCAATCTGATTCATCCCCTTCCTTCTAGAGTTTACATAAGTAAAGAACTCCTTGCTTTTTTTCTTTGCATCCCTTGCCAAAGATTTCTCGTAATCTGCCTTTGCCTGCCTAACCTCCTTTGTAACTTGGTTACAGATCAACTTATATCTATCATACGCTTCTGTGTCACATATTAATTTATATGTATCCCATGCATTTTTCTTCTCTGCCATATGTCTCATTAGTTCATCTGATATCCATTTAGGCCTGAACCTTGAACAATATTTCTTAGTTGGTATGTAAAGCCTAGTAGCTTCCAAGATAAGTTCTTTGAATGCTTCCCATTTTGAGTTTGCTGTTGGTAACATCATCAGTTGGTCCCACTGTATAGAATTTAAATACTGTCTCAGACCATCGTAGTCGCCTTTACAAAAGCAATAACCCTTCCCTTTACCCCTGATGGTAGTTACCTCCTTGAGTAAATCCCACTTCAGCACATTGTGATCACTGCCACCTAGTGGTTCCTGAATCTGCAGATTCTTATATATATATTCTTTTTAATTCTTTTTTCTTTTCAGTTATATTCTTTTTAATTAGACTCATTTCAAATGTATCCTCATCAATTTTATTTGAAGAAGACACTTACTACACTAACAATTAATAGGGTAGTAAGTTATCAAGGGCTAGCACCATTCAATACATCCAACTAATAAGCAGCAAAAACTATCTATTTCTGATTGATATTTGTCAGTAACTACTTTCCAGATATTGACTGGAACTTGTGGGTTGGTCACTTGCACACTAGCAAGACTTTTATGGATTTACTGGAGGATTGTTTTCTACAGCAACATGTTTGAGGGGCAACCAGAGGAAGTAATACCCTTGATCTGATTATCAGCAGTGATTAATCATGCATTAAGAATTTGCTGATAAAGGAACCACTAGGTGACAGTGATCACAGTGTACTGATGTGGGATTTACTTAAAGATGTAACTACCATCAAGGGTAAAGGGAAGAGTTTTTGCTTTCGTAAAGGTGACTACAGTGGTCTCAGACAGTTTTTAAATTCTACACAATGGGATCAACTGATGATGTTACCAACGGTGAATTCTAAATGGGAAGCCTTCAGGGACTTAATCTTGGAGGCCACTAGGCTTTTCATACCAACTAAGAAATACTGTTCAAGGTTCAGGGCTAAATGGATGTCAGATGAATTAATGAGTTTCATGGTAGAGAAGAAAATGCATGGGATACATATAAATTATCAGGTGACACAGAAGCCTATGGCAGATATAAGCTAGTCTTTAATCAAGTTACAAAGGAGGTTAGGCAGAAATCTTTTTTTATGAGAGATAAAAGTTATGAGAAATCTTTCACAAAGTATGCAAAGGAAAAACAGCAAAGAGTTCTTTACTTATGTAAACTCTAGAAGGAAGGGGATGAATCAGATTGGTCAACTTAACATAGATAGTTCAACTACTGATGATCCTGTTCAAGTAGCTGATTAAATGAATGAGTATTTTGCATCTACAATCACACATTAGGAATTATTCAAGGATGGGAATGCCAGAAGTTTATCAAACTCTAACAGGAAGCTAAGTGATTTTGTAATAACTGAGAGTAAAGTGAAGGAGAAATTGTTGAAGTGAAACATAAAAAAAGCACCTGGGGTGGATGGAATCTATCCAGTTATATTGAAGGAGGCAGCGAGAGAAGTTAGCAAACCCTTAGCCATAATTATTAGGGCATCCTTAGATTCAGGGGAGGTCCCCATCGACTGGAAATGTGCAAATGTATCTCCAATTCACAAAGGGGGTTCATCAAAGGGTAGCATAAATAATTATAGACCTGTTAGTTTAATTCTGTTCCGAGGAAAATATTGGAGTCACTGGTTAAAGAGATGATACAGGATCACCTAGACAAGACTGCAGTAATAGTTCAGACACAGCATAGGTTTGTTAATGGAAAGTCTTGTCTGACAAATTTGATTGGATACTATGATGTGGTCAAAAAGGAACTGAATGCAAAAAATAATTGTGATATCATATATTCAGGAAATCTTTTCCTGAAATCTCAGGATTTCAGGAAATCTTTTGATGCTGTTGCACATGGAAGACTGCTATACAAATTGGAGAGGTGTGGCATTAAGGGCAAGTTGCTGCAATGGATAAAGGGATGGTTGAGTGGGAGACGGCAGAAAGTGGTAATAAATAAACACTGCCCTACGTGGACTAATGTTATTAGTAGAGTCCCCGGGATTCGGTGCTGGGCCCATTGTTGTTTTGTGTATTTATCAATGATATCTATGAAGGTATATCAGGCTTAATGTCCAAGTTTGCAGATGATACAAATGTTGGCAGGGTTGTTAATGACACTAAAGACAGCATGCTACTGCAATAGGATCTAAAAATTTAGGCAAATGGGCTGAGAAGTGGCAACTGAAGTTTAACACTAACAAATGTAAAGTATTGCATATGAGTAGCAGTAACCAAATAAAAATGTACCAAATGTGTGGTACTACACTCGGGAGGTGGAGAATGAAAAAGACCTGGGGGCAATTGTGCAGTCAGATATGAAGTTCTCTGAGCAGTGCAGATGGGCTGCCAGAGCAGGTCATGGAGTTTTGTCAATGATATATAGGAATTTTGCTAGTAGAGACAAGGAGGTGATTATCTCTTTGTATAAGGCAATGGTCAGGCCACACCTTGAATATTGCTTACAGGTCTGGAGGCCTCATTTTAGGAAGGATGTAGAGTTGCTAGAATGAGTATAGAGAAGGGCAACAAGATTGGTGAGAGGAACAAAGGGGTGAGCTTATGAAGCCTCACGTTCTGCAAGTTGCAGCATCTGGAGATTAGGCACCTGCAAGGTGATCTGATTGAGGTGTATAAGGCTTTGAATGGTTTGAGCAGGCACAATGCTGATGGGATACTTCTGCTTGCTCAGATTAATAACATGAGGGGGCATAGATTCAAATTGAGGAAAGACAGTTGTAGAATCGATGTGCAGAGGTTTGCCTTTAGCCAGCAGGTAGCCGATTGCTCGAAGAAACTTCCATCTCTTGTTGTTGTTGTGGAAGTTGATAGCTTAAATAAATCTCAGGCTGAACTACACAAACATTTGCAGTGATTGGATGGGTGAAATGGGAAGGTTTTTTTTATTTTTTTGGCAGATGCTGTATAAGCTTGCTTTCTTGCATCATAAGCCTCAACTAATGCTAACTATAGGCCCTAATGGGCCAATAAGCCAGAGTAAGAAAAACATAATATAAATGTATAATTGATCAAAATTTTAGGAGCATACTGGCAAAATAATAGCTATGCTAACAAAGAGCAGGCTGAACAAATATATAACACAACTTTTAAACATAATAACTCCAGGGGCTCACATCTGGTGAGTATTGGTTTAGCACACTCAGGGTCCTGAGCTGGATATCATCATTCTTCTCTTTCTTGGTGATTCCCTTCTACTTCTGGCTCTTGTTCTCTCTCTCTCTCTCTCTTAGGGTAACTCAGAATTTTTTTTTTGGACAGTGCAGCAAAAGCCTCAGGCTTCCTTGCACCATATGGCTAATAATAATAATATGAGGTAGGTGGGGAAGTTAATAGGGGTTAGAAATAAACTGAGGCTAAACAAGGCAAAGTGAAGGAGGAAACTGGGCGTCAATAGTACCCCAATTTTTCCCAAATACAGTTTGTTTGGCATTAGCAACTAAAGCCATATCGCTCCTCGATAAGCGGTGGTCATTCCCTGCCCTTTCCGCATCCTCCGCATTTGGTGGTGACGGACTCGAACCCCGGTCTAATCACCAAATACTGTAATAATTTGTGGGGCATTATATATTGAATATGAAAACCTACGTATATATTTTGAAAAACTATGTAAATTAATTCCCCATAATAAAAATTTAAAGATGACATTATATAAGAATAAGAGGTAAATTGCTAATTGCACACAACTTTTTTTTTCAGTATTAGTCTGTTTCCCACTTTTCTTTCTAATGGTACAGTTTTTTTTTTTTTTTATATACATATGTAATATTTATTTTCTTATTCTCTAATATCACTGTCTGATGTAATGTTTAATCGTTTGTTCGATGACATTAATCGGAAACCGAGTGTACTGTAGCAGCAAGGATGGGGAGACAAACACCCACAACTAACCATAGCAGGCTAGGCATGTCAATCGAAAAGGGTACTATACTGAAAAGACTAACACAGTTTTATTTTATTTTGTTATTTTTGTTTAAACATTACCATTCTTCATTTATATGCCTTTACTTTATATATTGAAATATTGGTTGAATACTCATTTCAAATATAAATATAATATACAGTATATATATATATATATATATATATATATATATATATATATATACACATTAAAAATAATAATTAAAATATTTTAAATATAAAATAGAATAAAGTTTGAAAGATTTATTATAAATCCGACTATGTAGTTTAGAACAGAAATATAAGCGTACAATATAGTGGAAGAATAAATAAAATTAAACTCACTTCTAATTTATTTTCTTTTCATTGTAATTTTTGTTCGAAATAATAATAATAATATAGTGATACCGAAAATTTTTACATTTTGCCATGTGTTTAGTTCAATACACGTGAATTCAAAAGTAACTGTTCATTTTAGCATCGATTCTGTTACATCATTGTCTTTCAAACGATATACAGTAAATATATTTTTTTTTTGTTTGTTTTTTTCCAGCAGCAATAAAAAAATTTCGTATGAGTGATTTTACTAATAACAAAAGTAATTAATTCATTTTTCTGTTTTATTACAAACAGTTTATCCTGCCCTAATAAGAACCACACTGGGTGGAAAGGGCCCGGGTTCGAATCCCGTTGATGACACGAGAAATTTAATGGGCGTAGATTTTATTATTATTATTATTATTATTATTATTATTGCTCTTATATTATTTCTCCCTGATTTGGAGATTCCACTCCGAGACGGAATGGAATCCCTCAATTATTATTATTATTATTGCTGCTCTTATATTATGTTTTCCTAATTGGGGGTTCGACCTCGTAACGGGTATTGCTACCAAGTACACAGGGTGGTTGTTGTTAGGTCTGATGTTACTGCTGGTCGAGAAACTCTCTGACAGTCCTACAGGTGTTGAGGATTGCGACTTTCTGGAGTTAGTTGTAGTCTGCTGGGAGACCTAATGCTGCTAGGCTGTTATGTAGGGTCTTTGGCACCATACTTGAGGTTGACACGATGATCGGGATGGTTATTACTTGTTGCATTTTCCACATCTCTTTGATCACCTGTCTTAGGTTCGTGTACTTCCTGATTTTTTCCCCATGGGTTTTCTGCAGATTGCCAGTGTTCGGTACCGCTATGTCAATCAGATAGGTAGCCTTTTCCTTCTTCTCCACAAGGGTTATGTCCGGTCGTTGTGCGGGATTGGAATATCCGTTATTATGGCGCGGTCCCAGTACAGCTTGTGGGCGGGAGTCTCTAGTACTGCCTGGGGTTCGTACATGTAGTACGGTACACTTTCTTCGATCAACTCGTTTTTCCTTGCTAGATTCTGATGTATTATCCTGGCTACCTGGTCGTGTCTATGAGTGTACTTAGTCTGGGTGATCACCTTGCATCGCGCTGTGATGGGTTGGATTGTATCTGAGGCAAGGTGGCATCGTCGACATGTGTCATCAAGGGGTAGAATTTTTTTCAGCCTGGACTGTACTTGTTAACAGGAGAGAATGCTTCTACAGGGATGGGATACACTTAAATAGAAAGGGTGCAAGAATATTTGCTGATGCTATCGAAGCAGTGTTAGGTGGGTCGGAAAACTGCTAGCTTGGGGGGGAGGACAAAGACCAATAGATTGACAGTAGCCACTGGCAGAGGTGAAAGAGATTCTTGCACTGCTTCTATTAGAATGAGCGGTAGCCTGAAAAACCAGATGCATGATATTTCAGAGACTGCTGGGAGCCATTGCGGTAAAAGTAAACACATGGGTTGTGTTAGGGTAGCTAAGAATAGAAACAGGTGCAGGTATACTTGCGTGTACACCAATGCTAGGAGTTTAGTAAATAAATTTGATAAATTTGAGGTATTGCTTAAAACATCAAAGGCCAATATTGTTGGGATATCAGAGACGTGGTGTCATACAGATATAAGGGATGCAGCACTGGAATTTGGGGAGTACAACGTCTACAGAAAGGATAGACAGGACAGGAAGGGGGGAGGGGTTATGCTATTAGTTAAGAAACACATAAAAACCAAGGAAGTGAAGCCAGTCGACATCGCTGGACAGTGCAGTGTTGAGTCAGTTTGGTGTGACATAAGCATTAGGAGATCAAAATTGAGAGTAGGAGTGTGCTATAGGCCTAATGACTCTGAGGTATAATAAGAAACTGTACACGGAAATAGAGTGGGCCAGTAAATCAGAGAGTCTTATAATGGGAGATTTTAATTTCCCAGATATTGACTGGAATTTGGGGGCTGGTCACTCACACACTAGCAGGGCTTTTGTGGATTTATTGGATGATTGTTTTCTACATCAGCATGTTCGGGAGGCAACTAGAGGGACTAATACTCTTGATTTCATTATCAGCAGTGATTCTTCATGCATTAACAATCTGCAGATAAATGAACCACTAGGTGGCAGTGATCACAGTGTGCTGAAGTGGGATTTACTCAAAGAGGTAACTACCATTAGGGGTAAAGAGAAGGTTTATTGCTTCCGTAAAGGCGATTACGATGGACTGAGACAGTATTTAAATTCTATACAGTGGGACCAACTGATGATGTTACCAACAGCAAATTCAAAATGGGAAGCATTCAAAGACCTTATCTTGGAAGCTACTAGGCTTTACATACCAACTAAGAAATATTGTTCAAGGTTTAGGCCAAAATGGATGTCAGATGAACTAATGAGGCATATGGCAGAGAAGAAAAATGCATGGGATACTTACAAATTAACACATGACACAGAAGCCTATGATAGATACAAGTTGATATGCAACCAAGTTACAAAGGAGGTTAGGCAGGCGAAGGCAGATTACGAGAAATCTTTGGCAAGGGATGCAAAGAAAAACAGCAAAAAGTTCTTTACTTATGTAAACTCTAGAAGGAAGGGGATGAATCAGATTGGTCCACTTGATATTGATGGGTCAACTGTTGATGATCCTGCTCAGGTAGCTAACAAACTAAATGAATATTTTGCATCGACATTCACACATGAGGAGTTATTCAGCGAGGGGAATGCCAGAGGTGTATTCAACTCTAGCAGTAAGCTACAGAATCTTGAAATAACTGGGAGTAAAGTGGAGGAGAAACTGTTGAGGATGAACACAACACAGGCACCCGGGGTGGATGGGATCTATCCAGTTATATTAAAGGAGGCAGCAAAGGAAGTAAGAAAACCCTTAGCCATAATTATGAGAGCTTCCTTGGACTCAGGGGAGGTACCCATAGACTGGAAATGTGCAAATGTGACCACAATTCACAAAGGAGGATCAAAGGCTGACACAAGTAATTATAGACCTGTGAGTTTAACTTCTGTTCCAGGAAAATTAATGGAGGCACTGGTTAAAGAAGCACTGCAGAATCATTTAGACAAGACTTCAGTTATAGCTCGGACACAGCATGGTTTTCTTAAGAGGAAGTCTTGCCTGCCCAATTTTATTGGATATTATGATGCAGTCACAAAAGAACTGGATGCAGGGAATAGCTTTGATATTATATACTTGGATCTTAGAAAGGCTTTTGATACTGTTGCACATGGAAGACTGCTACACAAATTGGAGCAGTGTGACATTGGAGGCAAATTGCTGCTATGGATAAAGGGGTGGTTGATGGGGAGAAGACAAAGAGTGGTAATCAATGGACACTGCTCATCTTGGACTAATGTTATTAGTGAAGTCGCTCAGGGCTCAGTGTTGGGTCCATTATTGTTTTCTGTATTTATAAATGATATTGATGATGGTATATCAAGCTTAATGTCCAAGTTTGCAGACGATACAAAGGTTGGCAGGGTTGTCAAGGACACTACTGACACTATGCTACTGCAACAGGATATGGAAAGGTTGAGCAGATGGGCTGAGAGGTGGCAAATGAAGTTTAACATTGACAAATGTAAAGTACTGCACATGGGAAACAGCAACCCCAGAGCAACGTATCAACTTTGTGGTACTAACTGACAGTGGTCGAGAATAAAAGGTACCTGGGGGTGGTTGTGCAGGCAGATATGAAGTTCTCTGAGCAGTGCAGACGGGCTGCAAGTGTAGCTCATGGAGTATTGTCAATGATATACAGGAATTTTTCCAGCAGGAATAAGGAGGTCATTATTCCCTTGTATAAGGCAATGGTCAGGCCACACCTAGAGTACTGTATACAGGTCTGGAGGCCTCATTTCAAGAAGGATGTAGAGCTGCTGGAACGAGTACAGAGAAGGGCAACAAGATTAGTGAATGGAACAAAGGGGTGCTCTTACGAAGAAAGGCTTAAGTTTTGAAAATTACAGTGTCTGGAGACTAGGCACCAGCGAGGTGATCTGATAGAGGTGTATAAAGCCTTGAATGGTTTGAGCATGCTCAATGCTGATTGGATTCTTCCTCTAGCTCAGAATAATCACCTGAGAGGGCATAAATTCAAATTGAGGAAAGACAGATGTAGGATAGACGTGCGGAAATTTGCCTTTAGCCAGTGGGTGGTTGGTTGGTGGAACAGACTTCCATCCCTTGTAGTGGAAGTTGATAGCCTAAATAAGTTTAAGGCTCAGCTGGACAGGTATTTTGAACGAACAGAGGGGTGAAGTGGAAGTGGGTTTTTTTTTTTTTTTTTTTTTTGGCTGATGCTGGATAAGCTTGCATTCTTGCATCAAATGCCTCTACTAATGCTAATGCTAACACTCCGGGCTCCTTGACGATGTATTTTCTATAGTTCCTGGTATTGATTCCTTGGTCTTGGATGGCGAGTACGAATCCTTCAGTCTCAGGGAAGAGCGTGTCGTCCGTGAGCCATGCATTGGAAGAAATTTTATCTATGTGACCATGATGGAGGTCATTGTAGTGTCTGCCATGGAGCGTCTTCTCTGCCCATCTCTCTAGTTTCGTTTGTTCCTCCTGGTCGGGGCGGACTCCTCGCTTAGGTTGAGTGGGGTATATCGCTTGTCTATCTTCCTTATGGCCTGGTGGAGTGCTGCTGTGTGTTTCTGGAAGTAATCCTTCAGGTTAACTATCGCTGTCTTCTGTTGCTCAATGAGATCTATCAGGGCCCTTCCTCCTTCCCGGGCAATTGGCCGTATCTCCACGGCAGCTCTCGTGTGGTGTTCGCGGCTCTTGGTCATCATTGTCCTTGTCTTTCTGATGATATTCTCTAGCGTTAGTCCAATCTATGGCCTCGAAGGAGTATGTTAGCACTAGGACTGCATAGGTGTATACAGCTTTAACTGCGTTCCCTCCGTTCAGCTTTGCTTTCAGCAGACGTCTGAGTCTCTGATTGTATTTTTCGGTCACGCAGGCCGTAATTTCCTTGTGCTGTAACTACTGAGCCTGCATCATCCCCAATTATTTGTAGGCCTATCCCTCTGCCATGGCTTCGATCTATTTACCACTCTGCAACTGGTAGTTTCGGTTGACTAATTATTCCTGACTCAATCCTTGGGTCTTGCATTTGTCCAGACCAAATTCCATCCTAATATCCTTGCCGAATTCTTGTGATTTGGAGTAGTTGCTGAAGGTGCTTCTCGGTTCCGGCGCAGAGCTTGATGTCATCCATAGACATCAGGTGGGTGAGGGTGTACAGTTTCTTCTTTCCTTCTTTGAGGTTATATCCGTACTTGCTACTGTTGAGCATGGTAGATAGCGGGTTAAGTGCTGGACAGAACCACAATGGGTTCAGGCCAATCCCGGTCAGGGATTGGCCTGGTTGTGATGTTTTCGACCATCGCTTCTCCTAGGAAGTTTGTCACTATCGGATTGACTTTGTAGATTTTCAGCCAGCCTTTATTAGCCAGCTATGAGGCACGGAGTCGAAGACCTTGCGATAATCGCTGTAGACTGTGTACATGTTGCCGCGCTTCTTGTATGCTTGCTCCATAACTGCAGCATCTATAGTTTATTTCTCCTTGCATCCTTTGCTCAGCCGCTTCCATCCTTTCTAGTGGTCGGCCATTATGCTCTGGCTCTCCAAGTGATCTGTTATCTTCCTGGTTATGCAGTTGATCAGGATCTTGTACATTGTTGGGAGGCAGGTGATTGGCCTATATTTTTCCGGGTTAATTGTATCTTCGTTTTTAGGCTTTAGATAGGTGATATCTTGAGTGAGAAACTTCGGGATTGTCCCTGGGTGCCTTATCATTTGGGTGAACTTCTCTGCCAGGTGCTTCTGTGAGCAAGTGAGCTTCTTGTACCAGTAGTTGCGGACATTATCTATTCCTGGAGTTCCCCAGTTGTGAGAGTTCTTGATCGTCTGTTTTACTTCTTCTTCCCGGATCTCCCATCCTCTCATTTCTTGCACGTCCTTGGTTTTCTTGCGTTCTATCCTGGTGGCTCGGCTGTTATTAGCATTAGCATTAGCATTAGTAGAGGCATTTGATGCAAGAAAGCAAGCTTATCCAGCATCAGCCAAAAAAAAAAAAAAAAAAAAAAAAAAACCACTTCCACTTCACACCTCTGTTCGTTCAAAATACCTGTCCAGCTGAGCCTTAAACTTATTTAGGCTATCAACCTCCACCACAAGGGATGGAAGTCTGTTCCACCAACCAACCACCCGCTGGCTAAAGGCAAATTTCCGCACGTCTATCCTACATCTGTCTTTCCTCAATTTGAATTTATGCCCTCTCAGGTGATTATTCTGAGCTAGAGGAAGAATCCCATCAGCATTGAGCATGCTTAAACCATTCAAGGCTTTATACACCTCTATCAGATCACCTCGCTGGTGCCTAGTCTCCAGACACTGTAATTTGCAAAACTTAAGCCTTTCTTCGTAAGAGCACCCCTTTGTTCCATTCACTAATCTTGTTGCCCTTCTCTGTACTCGTTCCAGCAGCTCTACATCCTTCTTGAAATGAGGCCTCCAGACCTGTATACAGTACTCTAGGTGTGGCCTGACCATCGCCTTATACAATGGAATAATCACCTCCTTATCCCTGCTGGAAAAATTCCTGTATATCATTGACAATACTCCATGAGCTACTCTTGCAGCCCGTCTGCACTGCTCAGAGAACTTCATATCTGCCTGCACAACCACCCCCAAGTCCCTTTCATTCTCTACCACTGTCAGTGTTGTACTAGAGTTGATACGTTGCTCTGGGGTTGCTGTTTCCCATGTGTAGTACTTTACATTTATCAATGTTAAACTTCATTTGCCACCTCTCAGCCCATCTGCTCAACCTTTCCAGATCCTGTTGCAGCAGCATAGTGTCAGTAGTGTCCTTGACAACCCTGCCAACCTTTGTATCGTCTGCAAACTTGGACATTAATCCCGATATACCATCATCAATATCATTTATAAATACAGAAAACAATAATGGACCCAACACTGAGCCCTGAGGGACTCCACTAATAACATCAGTCCACGATGAGCAGTGTCAAATATGTTTTACTCTCTGCTCAGAGGCGGATTTAACGGCGAGAGCACCGGGCGCGCGCCCTGGGCCTCGACTTCTGAAGGGCGTACGCAAAACCCCAACAAATTAGTTGAACATATTACTTCAAAACTTTGTGATTATTATTATGCTATTATTAATTATATTATACATATATTATATTCAAATTTTATTGGAGATAAAACATTAATAGTACATAATATTTTTTACTTATTTAAAAAATGGTTAACATGTATTTTTATTTTCCCTGTCTCTCTCTTTTTTTTAAGGGGCCCAATATTTTCTTCTGCGCCCGGGGCCTCAACCGACCTTAATTCGCTCCTGTCACTGCACCATATGTTTCCCCAGAAATCCTCAATCGTCTTCTTCTCGGGTGGTCCGTTCCCTTGTTTCCCGTCTTCTCTGAGATTCCTGTAGAAACCTCTTTGTTCCTCCTCGAAGATTCGGATGTTTATTTTCCTCTTGGAGCTCTCTTTGTATCGGCGTAGTCTCTTGCTGATTGCAAGGAGGTTCTGCTTCAATGTGTCCAAGTACTCTCCTGTTCTCCGGTTTTTTTGTCTCATGTTTGATGTGGACTCATCATATTTCACTTGCTTGTAAAATGGCCTTCCCACATCAAATAAAAGATAAAATTTTACCTGCAGGTAGAGAAAGCGATGCTGCATCCACTGAAATGGTCGTCACAGTCCAGGGAATTGATAATCCAAAGTAGAATCCGTATTTTATGGGAACACTCTAAACATCGTTGCAACACAGGGAATGTATCTTCCCTATGGAAACCCACGTGGTCGCCGTAGAGATAGTGTCACTGAGGCAGTGAAACCTGTAAACTGTGAAACTGGCTGGGAACGGAGTTCTCCCAGGAAACTTTTAAACTGGTCACCTCACATACAACGTCTTTATTTTAGATCCTAGCAGTTTATTTTACCTTTTACCATGTTTATCGCCAGTCTCCTTTGTTCGCCACCATATTGTTTCACTTAGCGAACCTACGTTTTTCGAGTTGGCATTAAGAAGCTTCCTGCTAATTGGCTATAAATTCTAGCTGTTTTGAACAACTTCAAAAAATAATAATAATAATAATAAATAAATGAGTAATGATTATAATACATGGATAAATAATAATAGGTGAATAATAATAAATAATTGATAATAAATAAAATAGTAATAATAAACAAAAATAAAATTAAAGAAAATATGTCAAAAATCGAATCTCAAACGGGAAACAGTACTCCCGTAGTTGTGCTATTGCGCCATTCATGCAGAGCACGGCACACCTCAAGCAACCAGGAACTACTTGAAAACACCTGCCCAAACTCAGCTCTGATTAAACAGCTCAACAAACAACCAGCTAAGTTAGGCACTGATGTTTCCTCGCAACGGGATCCAAATAATAGCAATATTATTATTGATGAGGAGGTCGCGGGTGTGGACACCAATATGAATAACCCCACCCCTCCAGCTGAGCGAAAACGGCTAAAACCCAAAAAAAAGGTCAAGAAATCCACTAAAACCTGTTCTCCTTCAGCTACTCTCTGGGAGAACCTAGAAGAAGAACTGAACTCCATGCAGTCCTCACTAGATAAGGATTGCTCTCACTTGGAGAAAATTATGATCCTCAGGTCCATGATGGAATGCTGCCTTCGCTTTGAAGGAAGTAGAGTAACCAAGCCAGCTGCCCAAAAAGTTACAGGCTGCTGGGGTACCCTCGAGAAAATGTTACATGACCTAATACTACAGAATGAACAACTAATTGCAATCAATGAACAACTGAGGGAAACAAATTATACTTTGACAAAGGCCCTCAGCAGTCCAGCTTGGACCAGCCATAGCACTCAGAACTCTTTCCTCCCAGATCTGACAGCACAATCAAACCGCCAGACACGACCAGCACTTCTCCCTACACCTATCCCAGAATCAACCTATGCTGCTATGGTACAGCGGCCAAAAATTAATGCCCATCCTCCCAATCACACTGACTGCCACCTTATGGACAGTGAACCGAATATCACAGTTAATGATTATCACCAGACCAAGACCCGGGAACCAAGTGAAATGCCACAGCGCCCCCGGTCCTATTCAGATGCGCAGAGGATCCAACCAATGGCAGATAAGCTATTTGCCCCTCCCAACACCAGACAGAATAGAGAACAAAACCTAGTCATCCTTCGTGCGACCCAAGAGGGTTGCTTTACTTCAAGCGAGGCTGTCAAGGAGGTTGTTACTACCAACTTGAAACCTCAAATGAAAACCATAAAAATTAAAAGCCTCAGAAAAATCCGTAATTCTGGAATCATCATTGAGACTGCTTCCAAAAAAGATGCAGAAAACATTATTCAAATCCCACAGATAAATGAACTGGGTCTTAGCGCTGAGATACCCAAACCAAAAGGCCCATCAATTGTAATCTTCGATGTCGAAAAAGGAATTTCCAAAGATGACCTCCTTGAGGAAATATATGACAGGAACCTTGCTGATCATATCACTAGACATGAAATTCAAAGTGAACTTAAAGTCAAGTACTCCACCAAATCCAGATCGGGTACTTGTTGCAACTGGGTAGTCGAACTCTCCCCGAAGATATGGCAAATATTATTCCAACAACAACGAATATTTATTGGCTGGAGCTCTTGCCGGTTCAAGGAGCACATACCTACCATCAAGTGCTTTAAATGTCTCCGATTTGGACACACATCCCATGTCTGTGCCCGACAAGACTTCACCTGTGGCCACTGTGCTGAACGCGGACACACCTACAACAATTGTCCAAACAAACATCGAGCCCCTAACTGCGCCAATTGCAAAGCAGCAAAAATGGATCCCAATCACTCCGTCCGGGATGTCAAATGTCCAATCTATTTAAGGGTATTGAGAACCATCCATAACAAAACCGACTATGGCTGTACACCATAATCGCCATTCCACCAACGTCCTCAAAATTCTCCAACTGAATGCCCAAAGAGCTAGAAATGTTGTCGAACAAATTAGAATGAAAATGGATGAAGAAGAAATTGATATCCTTTGCGTTCAAGAGCCCTACACCCACAAGGGACGGGTACAGGGCTACCCTCGCGCTTATAGGATCATTGAGACAACCACAGATACTCCATGGGCAGCCATCATTATTAGGAATACAACAATTACAGTCACAAAGATCGACTCCTTATGCACCCCCTTTGGTGTTTGTGCACACATTATCTGCCAACAAGGCTCTCTGCACGTAGTCTCGTTGTACTGCCGACCACGAACTGATATCGCAACATATATTGAATATCTCCAGTCAGTCATAACCCTCTTACCTTCCAGCAAAATCCTAGTAACGATGGATGCCAATTGTAGATCTCGCTTGTGGCATAGCCGTGTGGATGGCCACATAGTTTCCCAGAATGGACAGCAATTAGAAGATTTCCTTTCATCTTCCCCATTTGAAGTCCTTAACAAACCACATCACCTTTCTACCTTCAGCAATACCCTGTGGGAAAGCAACATTGACGTTACGCTCGCCACACGGTCCATAGCACAAAAGTTCTCATCATGGATGGTTCATGAGGCCTGGACCACCTCAGACCACAGGGCCATCTCCTTCCATCTATCTAGACAACTTGATAGTACTCCTCCCACCTACCACGATATCATCAGATACTCCACCAAAACAGCTGACTGGAATGCCTTCAAGGACAATATAAAATCAAAGCTACAAATGGATACATCCCAACTAAACCATCTTGATCCACAGGAGCACCTCTCCCTCCTAACAAGCACACTCCAACAAGCATGTGAGAGAACTATGAAAAAACGTCAGAAGCACCTAAAGGCTGTCCCTTGGTGGTGCAGGGAACTAGAAAACCTAAGGCGGCAAGTCCACACTGCCCGAAAAGCCTTCCAGAGAGCGAGGCACTCCTGGCCTCCTGCTGAGGTCCAGGCTCTATGGGAAGCATATAGAAGATATCGTAACGACTACACAAGCCTCATTCGGCAGAAAAAGAAAGTTGCTTGGCAGAACCTTGTGACAACCACTGGTAACGCAGATCCTTGGGGGGTCGTTTATCGCATTGTTATGAACAAGCTGCCCAGGGGAGAGATGTTAAATGCAACCCTGACTCCTGATGGCAATCCAACACACACACATGGGCTGAATCCATGAATAATATTCTGAATGCCCTACTTCAGACAGATGAGAGTCCCCTCAATGATGAACAAAAGCAAATTAAACAAGACAACCAGGCCTTCTCCAACAATAAAATAGAACCTCCTTTCACCTCTGAGGAAATGAACAAAGCACTTGACAGAACAAAAATGAATAAATGGCCTGGTCATGATAATATTGAGGTTGAGGTCATCAAGAAAGCAGCAACACATCTCCCAAACCACCTATTAGCACTATTCAACAAATGCCTTGCGAAAGGAATTTTCCCTGATTCTTGGAAACAGGCAGTGCTTCGACTCATCCTAAAAGGTCCAGATAAAGATCCTACTCTACCCAAATCTTACCGCCCCATTGCTCTTCTCCCGGTCTTGGGAAAGGTAATGGAGCGGCTGCTTCAATCCAGATTATCCACCTACTACCAGACAGCCAACTTAGACTCTCCAAAGCAGTATGGCTTTAAGCCAGGATGCTCCACTGAAGATGCTATGAACAATCTGCTCAACACAGCAAACTCAACCACAGAAAAATATCTACTGGCTATTTCCATTGACTTTGCTGGTGCCTTCGATTCCATCTGGTGGCCCAGCATTGTCAGGAGATTACGTCAAATCAATATTCCACTCAACCTCTACCGCTGTCTCCAGAACTACCTCTTCAACCGCTCAGTCACTGTTCAAACAAATTTTCAGAAAACCTCCCGACCAGTTGTTAGAGGGTGTCCACAGGGCTCGGTTCTTGGGCCCTACTTCTGGAACTTGATACTAGATGAATTTCTTCTTATGGATTTGGGTCCTGTGGACTGCATGGCCTATGCAGATGACCTCATCCTCCTTATCAAAGCTGATTCTAGAACTCAGCTTGAGCAAATTGCCTCCCCTGCCTTAACGATCCTCCAAAATTGGGCAAACAACCACAAGTTAGTCATCTCTGGGGAAAAAACGAAGACAATCCTCCTCAAAGGATCCTTGGACATAAGAAGACCACCCCAAATTAAAATCTCTGGGCAGACATTGCAACTCAAAACAGAACTAAAATATCTAGGAGTAACCTTTGACTCCCGATTAACATTCTTACCTCATCTTAATTACCTCTCCAATAAAATACGTCGTTATACTGCCATGATCGTAAGAATTAGCAGAGCAGACTGGGGTTTGAAGAGGAGGACTCTCATGCTACTTTATAAAACCATCTTCTTACCAGCTGTGTGCTATGGTGCAGCCATATGGTTCCCTCGTGCCATCATTGCACGTAATAAAGCAAAGCTACATACAATTCAACGCAATATCCTACTCACTGTGACTAGAGCATGCCGCACAGTCAGTAATCCTGCCCTGCAGGTCTTAGCAGGCACTCTTCCTCTGGACCTGGAGGTTATTCGTCGCGGCCTTGCATACCGCATAAAGAGAGGAATTGCCACCACCATTCTGGATATAACACTCGATCTAGCTAATGATCCAAAAAACGAAATGAAACAGATTTACACTAAGCTCTTCCAGCATTGGCAAAGATCTTGGGAGCAAACAACCAAAGGTGAAACAACTAAAAGATTTCTTCCACAAGTTATGATAACTGCACCAAAACCTCCTCCGTGGTACTCACCAGGCCTTCACGTCTCGTTCTTCCTCACTGGTCATGGATCGTTTCGGGCCAAGCTGCATGCCCTGGGTCTCACCGATTCTCCTCTCTGCACATGCGGTGACAATGAAGACTGGATTCACCTCATGTATAATTGCCCTCTTTATGATTTACCCAGAAGTCTCCTAATTACCAAAACTGGAAATATACCCAGTGGGCAGGAACACCTCTACATAATTGACGAAACCAACTACAAAGCCTTCACTACTTTTGCCCAGACTGTATTTGAAATGCGTCAAATTCACCTACAGCAAACTGTTCAACGCACCCCCATCTTATAATGAACCCAAAACTCAATTCACAGAACATATCCTGAATGGAATCAAAGAAAACACAAACAGAATATTGATCTTTGTCATGACCTAACAGGAATCTCTCGACGTTCACAAAGGAAGCTATCTGACAAACCCACGAACCCAAAAAGGACTTTTCTACAATAGCCACAAGAACTCCAAGCAATCCTTGAGTTTCATGAATCCATGTGCCTCCTCTCATCCCCTAAGAGAAGATTATCCAAGTCCCAGTGTGGGACACTGCCCATTGCCTACAAGTCACCCTTGGATGAAGAAGATTAAATTGTTGACCCTGGGCCCCCTGCCCATTGTGGGACCCACTCACTTGCTGGCACCTCTTCTCTTCAAGGTGTATGACAATATCTGATTTTCCTACTTGTGCAGGAACTCATATAAATACTCCTCTGGGAGTGGGGCTGGCATTTGACTTTCAAATGCAGGATCATGCTATTAGGCAATCTGACTTTGTGGGTCACTTGACCTCACAACCTTTTCTCTTCTTCCTGAGGTAGGGTGGGCTCCCCCCAGGGGGGAGCCCACCCTACCTCACCCTCTCTCTTCTGCTTACCTTCTTTCTTCTCCTCAATCTCTCACCCCTTCTCCTATTTCAAAAAAAAAAAAAATTTTTTTTTTTTTTGAAATAGGAGAAGGGGTGAGAGATTGAGGAATAAAATAAAAAATTCTTTTTTATTTTATTTTATTATTATTTTTTTTTTTCTCGGCCCTCCCTGGGAAGCTCAGGCTAACCCCAGGGTCGGCCAGCCAGAGTTCTCTTTCCAAATACCTGGTCCGGCTCCCAGTGCCAGTGACGGTAACTAGCAGTCTGTGGTGTTCCACAGACCCTAGGCTAAGCGGCCAGATGAACAACATAACCCGCACTAAGCAAACATGAACATACACTAACATATGATATCTGGCCTTGACAGTACTGTACTGTCTTACTTCACAAGAGATTCAAATGCGGAGTTGTGCGAAAGCACCGGTGCCGCTTGTCAAAAAACACTATGTCACTATGTCACTATGTGGACTCATCATCCTCATCTCTCTTGAGGATGCTCTTCACTTTTTCAATTAATTTCTTTCTTCTATTGCCCCGTTGGTACTGGGTCAATTGGCCTATCTTGACTCTTAATTCTTATATCTGCTGCTGAAGTCTTCTTTCCGAAGCTGGTGGTTCCTTCTGTTTTCGGCTCTTCTGCTGCTGGTCTCTCGCTTCTTTTCCATTAATCCTTGTGGCTGCTACCGCAGCACAGTACACGGCTGTGTGCATGGCCACCCTAACTTCACACGGCTGTGTGCATGGCCACCCTAACTTCACACGGCTGTGTTGCATGCCACCCTGAAGAAGTTAGGCATAACGTAGCTACCTCGGCCACAAAATGTTGCCAAACGGTAACAACTTCGATGTACGGGAAAAACTGTCCGCGGATAAGTGATTATTATGTGATTCTCATAAACAGTGAGCTGAATACTCTCATTAATGAGATTAAGCAAATTAAAGCACAAAACTCAAGCTTACTTGAAGAAGTACAACACCTCAAGGCAGACGTAATTATAAATAAGTTCACCGTTGTGAACCAGTCTTCTGTCATAGAACAAAACCATCGAAATGGCAAAGGAGCTACATCAAATGAATACATGGTACCAGCACATCGTGATAATCAACAAAGTATGAAGAAACTCACTAAATCTCAAACCGGCAGTACTAAAGAAAAACAATCTTTAACTAATAGGAAACACAGCGACCTGCCTACCCCCCATCGATATGAGTCGATTACCTGTATCAGAGCACCTTTGTGAACCTAGGTGCGATATCGATTATATATCTGAAGCAGCCGGTTCTCACAATGAGGCTTCTCAAAATGCTCCACGCCTACACTCAAACATGAGTGGTGACCACCAATGAAAAATCCACTTATGCGCATTTTTTCTCCCAGAAGTCATCCTTCAAACGATCGCGACCTAATTCCCCTTTGGAAGGGACAATGATCCTACTTCTCACTAAGATAGTTCTGTAAATAGATTGGTAGCCCAGAGGGCCAGTCCCACTCAAGAAACATAACCATCATACTCCAACAAAGACAAACCAGTCAACCAATCCAACATATTGCAGAAAATATACAATATAACATCCCTCCAAACAAAATCGAAAATCTTCATATCAAGACTTGGACCATCCACAACCGATGCAAATATGTTTAAATTCTTGGATGAAGAAATAGGGATCAAGGTGTCTTTGAGACCTGTGAAAACAAGATATCCCTCCTATTCTTCATTCACAATTACTTGTGACAAGCAGGATGAACTAAAAGTGCTAGATACCAGCACCTGGCCGCTAGGAACTCTAGTAAAAATGTACAAAGAACGGATATCTTCCACATCCTACCGCATGAGATCGACAATAAAAACAGGGATAGCAACCAACGTCAGCCTCATGCAACTTGTCTCAATAACTCCCCTTAACCCCAGGGGCTCACATCTGGTGAGTATGGGCTTGGCATACCCAGGGTTCCTGAGCTGGATATCATCATTCTTCTCTTCCTTGGTGATTCCCTTTTATCTCTCTCTCTCTCTCTCTCTCTCTCGGGGTAGTTCACAATTTTTTTTTTTTTTTTTTTTGGCTGGTGCAGCATAAGCCTCAGGCTTCCTTGCACCATATGGCATAATAATAATAATAATAATAATAATAATAATAATAATAATAAACATTTCTACCAAATTTTACGCGGTATCAACAATAAACTACACCCTCTACAAACCATCATGTTACTAGTTGAATATCACTTCCTCTGCTTGACTGAAACCTGGTTATCTCACGGAAGGCAACTGGATATCATAGGTGAGCCTCTCGATTACCTCAGCCTCCATAACTCCTTGGACAGTAGACGCGGTGGAGGTGTTGCGTTACTGTACTCATCCAGTTTCAAGCAGCCCAGATTTCATGTGACCAAATCAGATAACTTCGAAGTCCTATGTGCCATATTAAGAAAGGATGCCTTAATACTCCAAATTTGTCTTGTATATGTACCTCCCTGACCACACATAAGATTCACGAATTAAACTGATAGCATGGATAGCAGCCACCCTAACTCCCAATATCCCAACCTTCATTATAGGCGATTTCAACATGCCTACGCCCAGACATGATGAGGCCACTGAAGATCTCATATCAGTCATTGGCACATTTGGCTTAGTTCACAAAACTACACCTCCTACCAGGGGAAACCAGATACTGGACCTATAATTCCACAATCACCCACACCTTGGTCGGACCACTGAACACCACAGATCCTCTGATCACCCTCCAATCACGTTTGAGTTCAACATCACTGTAAACTCAAACGCTGGTGAAGCTTTCAGGAACGAGGTGATTACCAAAACAGTACTCTCCATCAAACACTTAAACCCAGAAATCATCCTTACACGTCTCACAGAAATAAACTGGAAGGATCTACAGCAAGATGCAATAGACATTGCTATATCTAATCTTGCTAACCAGCTACTTGAAATTGCCTCCCAAGGAGCTTCCAAGCAATTAAAATTCTCCAATAGATCCAATATGGTTTAATGCCGAAGTCCGAGAAGCATTCAAGAGAAAACAAAAGGCATTCAGAATATGGAAAAAGTACCATAACTCAGCTGACTATCAGTTGTACAAGAAAGAGCGAGCAACCTTCCTCAAATGTAAACGAAAAGCAATCCGGTAGCTGGTACTCAACAGAATAAACAGCTCCAAACGTTTTACATCCAAATGCAACAAAGATCTCCATATCGATGAGAAGGTATTTCAGGAATGGGTAACTCTGACTTTCAACGAGATGCCATCAGACTCAAAAATCTCAAACCTAAGTGATTTCGTCATGCACTCCAGACAGTCCCTTTCAACTACAACGCTAACGAAACAACACCTTATAAAAACCGTCAATAGACTTCCTAATAAATCTACAATTGGTCCTGACGGCTTCCCTCCATTCAAAGGTTAAAGTGTGTAGTGCCTTCATTGTGGAGCCCCTTCTTGTAATCTTTAATCGCGTATTGAATTCCGGATCAATCCCGATAATGTGGATTCGCTACAGGGTAAAACCCATACCCAAAGGAACCTAAGAACTTGAGACCGATCTCAGTGTGCTGCTCTCTATTAAAAGTATTTGAGAAAACTATCTTATCAGCACTGATCGACCAATGCTTCTCTCACAGACACAAACATCTGCATACTGTGATCCCAAAAAGATCTACATATACAAACCTACTGGATACCCTATTTAAAATTCGAACTGCTCTCAACAGTAAAACTCATCTGGACGTCATCTTCCTTGATATTTTATCTGCTTATGATAAGCTCTCAATTCCTGCTCTCGTCTACATTCTAGAAAAGTACTTTGGAATTTCTGGAAGCCTGCTAAAAACCATCAGCCTCATCCTTACACCAAGACAACTAGTGTTTTTTTGACAAGCGGCACCGGTGCTTTCGCACAACTCCGCATTTGAATCTCTTGTGAAGTAAGACAGTACTGTCAAGGCCAGATAGCATATGTTAGTGTATGTTCATGTTTGCTTAGTGCAGGTTATGTTGTTCATCTGGCCGCTTAGCCTAGGGTCCGTGGAACACCACAGACCGCTAGTTACCGTCACTGGCACTGGGAGCCGGACCAGGTATGTGGGAAGAGAACTCTGGCTGGCCGACCCTGGGGTTAGCCTGAGCTTCCCAGGGAGAGCCAAAAAAAATAAAAATAAATAAATAAATAAAATAAAATAAATAAAAAAAATAAAAAATAAAAATAATAAAATAAAATAATAAAAAAAAAATAATAATAACAAAAAAATAATAAAAAAAATAAAAATAAAAATAAAATAATAATAATAATAATAATAACAAAAAAATAATAAAAAAAATAAATAAAAATAATAAAATAAAAATTAAAAAAAAAATAATAATAATAATAATAACAAAAAAAATAATAAAAAAAATAAAAATAAAAATAAAATAAAAATAATAATAATAATAATAATAACAAAAAATATATAAATAATAATAAAATTAAAAAAAATAATAATAATAACAATAAAAAATAATAATAATAATAACAAAAAAATAAAAAAATAAAAAAAATAATAAATAAATAAACAAATAAATAAATAAAAATAAAAAAAATAAATAAAAAAATAATAAATAAAAAAAACTAATTTTTTTTTCTTCTCTATTTTTTTGAAATAGTAGAAGGGTTGAGAGATTGAGGTGAAGAGAGAAGGTAAGCAGAAGAAAGAGGGCAAGGTAGGGTGGCTCCCCCAAAGGGGGGGAGCCCACCCGACCTTGCCCTCTTTCTTCCCTCTTTCTTCCCAAAGGGGAGCCCACCCTACCTTGCCCTCTTTCTTCCCTCTTTCTTCCCAAAGGGGGAGCCCACCCTACCTCAGGAAAAAGAGAAAAGATTGTGAGGTCAAGTGACCCACAAAGTCAGATTGCCTAATAGCATGAAACTCATCATCAGCTATAAATCCTTCCAACTGGAGTGCACTATAACGAGAGGAGTACCACAAGGAGGTGTCCTGTTCGGTCTACTGTTCGCAGCTGCCCTTGAACCTTTCCTCTCAAGGTACTCTGATTTCTCATCGTATGCAGACGACCTCAAATTATGCATAACATCTAAAGAAGCTGAACAAACTCACCTGATAAATCAAGCGAGTCTCCGTCCTGTTCGACAGCCTTGTAGCCTATCTACTGCAAATAGATCTGGAACTAAACATATCAAAATCAGCTCAACTTACCTTCACAAAAAAAGAGAATCAAAAATGACATCACAGCCTACACAACGAATTACAGATAAGGAAAGTGAAGTCCCACACCTACCTCGGCATGATTCGAGACGAAGGCTTCACTTTTCAGACCAATTTCTCCACCATGAAATCGCGGGCTTTCTCGACGATGTGGGCAATTAGACAAGAGCTGACGGGGTAACTAAATGTAGATGTAATCGAAGGATACGTCCAGCGGTGTCTACAACCTATCGCATTATATGCATCGCCAATCTGGTCTTCAACCCCGACATCGTACATAAACAGAATCCTGGCAGTCGAGTATTGGGTAATGCGATGGATGAACAGGGCCACGGGCAAAGAATTACCCATCTCCAGGGCTGTTTATCACTCCCTAGAGAGTTGACATTGCATCCAGGAATATTCTTCTTCTTTCTCAGATGCCTACCGGTGTTATTGACGCCCCCCCTCTTCGAGGACGTATCTCTACTCCACGTGCTGGACGCAGTAATCACAACCCCTACCTACCGTTACATTCTATACTGTGTAACCTATATTACTGAAGAATTTCTTCCCAAACAACGCAGTCAACCTTTTCAATTCATTGGCAATAGACCCCGTGAAATGTTACGAAAGCAAGCCGTACCGAGTGAAGAGCCTCTCTGAACCACGCAGATTACTTCAACTATAATCATGTTAATAATTGAATTTTGTAAACAGTATTGCAAATATAAGTACCTGTGCAAATATTGTAAATAATTGTAATCGAGCATTTTCTTCTTATATTGTAAATAATTGCAATTCTTGCATTTTGAACACCCTTCTAGCCGGTCGGCTGTGTATAAGGGGTGAAAGCAAACACTTGCTACTTTAATAAACGGATTTAATAATAAATAATCCTACAGGTGTTCAGGATTTTGACTTTCTGGAGTTCCTTGTAGGTGTTCTCTGGGACACCTGTACAGGAAGACTATTGTACAAATTGGAGCAGAATGGTATTAAGGGTAAGTTGCTACAATGGATAAAAGGATGGTTAAGTGGGAGAAGACAGAGGGTGGTAATCAATTGGTGCTGCTCTTCTTGAACTAATGTTATTAGTGGGGTCCCACAGGGTTCGGTGTTAGGTCCACTGTTGTTTTGTATATTTATCAATGATATTGATGAAGGTATATCAGGCTTAGTGTCGAATTTTGCAGATGATACAAAGGTTGGCAGGGTTGTTAATGACAGTAATGGTAGTGTGCTACTGCAAAAGGATCTGGATAATTCGGGCAGATGGGCGAAGAAGTGGCAACTGAAGTTTAACCTTGATAATTGCAAAGTACTGCATATGGGTTGAAGTCACCCCAGAGAAACGTACCAACTGTGTGGTACTACACTTAAGGTGGTAGAAAATGAAAAAAAGACCTGGGGGTAATTGTGCAGGCAGATATGAAGTTTTCTGAGCAATGCAGACAGGCTGCCAGGGCAGGTCATGGGGTTTTGTCAATGATATATAGGAATTTTGCTAGCAGGGAAAAGGAGGTGATTATCCCTCTGTATAAGACAATGGTCGGGCCACGCCTTGAGTACTGCGTACAGGTCTGGAGGCCTCATTTTAGGAAGGATGTAGATTTACTTGAGCGTGTACAGAGAAGGGCAACAAGATTGGTGAGGGGAATGAAGGGATCCTCTTATCAAGAGAGGCTTAAGTTCTGCAAATTGCAGTGGCTGTAGACTAGGCACTTGTGTGGTGATCTGATTGAGGTGTATAAGGCCTTGAATGGGTTCAGCACGCTGAATTCTGATGGGATCCTTCCACTTGTTCAGATTACGAACCTAAGGGGGCATAAATTCAAATTAAGAAAGGACAGATGTAGAATAGATGTGCGGAAATTTCCTTTAGCCAGCGGGTGGTTAATTGCTGGAACAAACTTCCATCTGTCGTTGTGGAAGTTGATAGGTTGAATAAATTTAAGGAGGAACTGGACAGGCATTTGGAGGGAATGGTGTGATTTTTTTTTTGTCTGATGCTGCATAAGCTCATACACTTGCTTTCTTGCATCACATGCCACTACTACTATTATTACTATTACCTATTGCTGCTAGGCTATATAGATTCTATATATGCTATACAGGGTGTTTCAGTTAAACGTTTCAGAACTTCTAAGAGGGGTAAGGTACATCCTGACAACTCGAAATCATATAGCAATGTGGGGTCGGAAATGCTTTCCTGAAGCGGTGTTGTACACAGAAGCACCATAAAAAGAAAAGAGACCGTAAGTGAGAAATCGTTTTAATAATACATGAAAAGAAGCAAAAGTTACATGGATTAAAGTAAGTGTTCGAAGTTTCTTCAACCTCGTATTGCTTTCGCACAGTGGTACCTTGGAAAATGTGCTACAAATCCCCTTTTTCCTGCTGAAGTGTTATTTTCCGATGAGGCATCCTTCACAAGGGAAGGAATTTTCAACACGCATAACGACCATATCTGGGCGGTCGAGAACCCGCATGCAATACGACGTCGTGCAGCACAGATTCGATTTTCGGTCAATGTATGGGCCGGTATTATGGGAGATCACCTCATCGGACCTTACCTGTTACCGTGTCGTCTAACCGGACCTATCTACTTGATCTTTCTGCAGCAAGTATTGCCACAACTTTTGAGAGATGAACAGATTTCTGCATCGACGCAACAGACAATGTGGTTCCAACACGATGGAGCCCCTGCCCATTATAGCGGAGATGTTCGTAACTACCTGGATGTCACATTTGGTCAACAGTGGATCGGACGTGGTGGTCCCGTGCGTTGGCCTGCTCGGTCACCCGACCTATCATGTCTTAGTGACAAATGGGCCTGGAGTACTGGGGTCCATTTTTTAATAATTTTTCAAATAGATATTTACAGTATACCCAGTATAAAATAAAAATATAAGTACAAATTCAGTAGCTTTCGGAACTCGTGTCCCTTTATCAACTGACAAATTTGAATACATTACAAGCAAAGTGTGGCACGTTACTCATTCGTCATTGTTGTAGCACGGACGTGTGCTGCCTTGCGCTAGTGATCATCCATCAATAAAATGGTTGTCTCCATGATGGGATGTATACGCATGCCTTTCTGGCGATTTAATGCCTTAGGGTTGTTTATTATGTTTAGTGACTCTAGCCATAGGCGGTGGCGAAAGTGTCGCGCGTGGTCCACTATCTCAAAGTCGCGCTTGGGGTCAAGATCGTGGTTGGTAGCCCAAAAATGTTCTGCACGTCTCCAGGATCGCCTCACGGAACACGACAGAGCAATCCGGCTTGCCGAAACTGACCAGTCCGCGCTTGCAGAACATTTTTGGGCTACCAACCACGATCTTGACCTCAAGCGCGACTTTGAGATAGTGGACCACGCGCGACACTTTCGCCACCGCCTATGGCTAGAGTCACTAAACATAATAAACAACCCTAAGGCATTAAATCGCCAGAAAGGCATGCGTATACATCCCATCATGGAGACAACCATTTTATTGATGGATGATCACTGGCGCAAGGCAGCACACGTCCGTGCTACAACAATGACGAATGAGTAACGTGCCACACTTTGCTTGTAATGTCTTCAAATTTGTCAGTTGATAAAGGGACACGAGTTCCGAAAGCTACTGAATTTGTACTTATATTTTTATTTTATACTGGGTATACTGTAAATATCTATTTGAAAAAAATTACTATCATGTCTTGATTTTTATTTCTGGGGTCATATGAAATCGCTAGTTTATGACACCCCTGTTGACAATGCTGAGGAGCTGGTTGCAGGAATCGCAGTAGCTGCCGAAGAAATTCGAAATTCGCCTGGAGTATTCCAGAATATTCGGATCTCCATGCGTCGGAGATGTGAGGCGTGCATTGTAGCCCGTGGAAGAAACTTCGAACATTTACTTTAATCCATGTACCTTTTGCTTCTTTTCATGTATTATTAAAACGATTTCTCACTTACGGTCTCTTTTCTTTATGGTGCTTCTGTGTACAACACCGCTTCAGGAAAGCATTTCCGACCCCACATTGCTATATGATTTCGAGCTGTCAGGATATACCCTATAGAAGTTCTGAAACGTTTAACTGAAACACCCTGTATAGAGTCTTTGTACCATACCGGTGGTTGACACGATGATTGGGATGGTTGTTAATTCTTGCATATGCCACATCTCGATCTCATGTCTCAGGTTTGTGTACTTCCTAATTTTTTTCTCATGGGTTTTCTAGACATTGCTAGTGTTCGGCACTGCTTTGTCAATCAGGTAGGTAGCCATTTCCATCTCTTCCACAAGGGTTATGTCCGGTCCGTTGTGCGGGATTGTCTTATCCGTTATTATGGCGGGGTTCCAGTACAGCTTGTGGGTTCGGGTCTCTAGTACTACCAGAGGTTCGTAGTAGTATGGTACACTTTCTTTGGTCAACTGGTATTTCCTCGCCAGCTTCTGATTTATTATGTTCACTACCTGGTCGTGTCTATGAGTGTTCTCAGTCTGGGTGATCACTTTGCACCACGCAGTGATGTGTTGGAGCGTTTCTGAGACCATGTGGCATCGTCGATATGTGTCTTCTGACATTCCAGCTCCTTTGTGATGTATTTTCTATAGTTTCTGGTGTTGATTTCCTGGTCTTAGATGGCCAGGATGAATCCTTCAGTCTCGGGGGCGAGCGTCCCGCATGTGAGCCATACATTGGAAGTAATGTTATCGATGTGATCTTGATGGAGGTCATTGGAGTGTCTGCCGTGGAGTGTCTTCTTTGCCTATCTTTCTAACTTCGTTTCTTGTACCGTCTGGGCAGGAGGGGTTCTTCGCTTAAATTGAGTGGGGTATAGCACTTATCTATCTTCCTTATGGCCTGTTGGAATAGTGTAGTGTTGTTCTCGAAGTAATCCTTCAGGTTAATTATCGCTGGTTTCTGTTGTTCTATCAGGCGCCTTCCTCCCTCTTTCCGAGGTATTGTTATTCTCTTCACTGCTGACTTTGGGTGGTGTTGGCGAACCTTGGTTATCATTGTCCTTTGCATGATATCTTCTAGCTCGGTGTTAGTCCAATCTATGACCCCGAATGTGTATGTTAGTACTGGAGCTACATAGGTGTTTATGGCTTTAACTGTGTTCCCTTCGTTCAATTTTGCTTTCAGCAAGCTTCTGAGTCTACTTCTTGAAGGCTTGCTTCTTGCTTCATTTGCTCCTCCGTTCGCATCCTTTCTGCTGTTCGGCCATTATGTTTTCTCTCTAAGTGGTCTGATATCTTCTTAGTTATGCAGCTGGTCAGGTTCTTGTACATCGTTGGGAGGCATGTGATTGGCCTGTATTTCGCCGGGTTTCTTGTATCTTCATCTTTACGCTTCAGTGAGAAACTTCGGGATTGTATCCGGATGTCTTATCAATCGAGTGAACTGCTCTGCTAGGTGCTTGTGTGTGCAGGTGAGCTTCTTGTACCAGTAGTTGTGGATGTTATCAATTCCCGGGGTTCGCCAGTTGTGGGTGTTCCTGATTGACTATTTTGCTTCTACTTCTTGAATCTCCCGCTCTCTGATCTCTTGTATGTCCTTCGTTTTCTTCTGTTCTACTTCTATCAAGGGTGCTCTGCTGTTAAGTCTGACTTTGATGCTCCAGATATTTCCCCAGAACTCTTCGATCGTCTGCTTCTCGGTTGGTCCGTTTCCTGCTTTCTCATCTTCACCCAGTTTCCTGTAGAAGGCTCTTTGGTCCTCAACGAAGATTCGGTTGTTTATTTTCCTCTGGGAGCTCTCTTTGTATCGGTCTAGTCTCCTGCTGAGTGCGAGGAGGTTCTGCTGCAGTGTGTCCAAGTGTTCCTCTATTCTCATCAGATGGGTGAGGCTGTACAGGTTCTTTCTTCCTTCTTTGAGGTTATATCCATACTTGTTATCAACACGTTACTAGGTAGGTTGCTGTGGACAATGTCTCTCTTGAGGATGCTCTTTACCTTTCGAAACAATTTCTTACTTCTATTACCCTGTTGGTACTGGGTCAACTGACTTATCTTGACTCTTAATTCTTCTATCTTCTGCTGAAGTGTTGTTTCCAAATCTGGCGGTTCCAAAGCTGAAAAAGATGCTGGAAACGTTGTAGGAATGGAGTACCGTGTACACATGGGTGTGTCACGCACTTTCGTGAAATTCTACGGAGCTGTAGGCCTGCAGCGAACAGCCCTTTCCAAAGATGTCCAATAGGATTGAGATCCGCAGACTGAGCGGGCCACTGCAGCAAAGAAAAGTCATTGTCATGTCCCTGGGGCTATTCCATAGTGATTCGGGCTTTGTGCACTGGCGCATTATCCTGCTGGAAGTAGCCATCTGACTGAGGATCTGTTCATGTTGTACCTAAACGATGTTTAGGTATGATGTGCATTCAGACATGAATCTATGGGTATGAATGGACCCAACGTGTGCCAAGAAAGCATTCCCCACACCATAACACTGCCCCCACGATCTTCCATAGTAGTCATCAGATATGACGGGTCCATGGATTCATGTTGTGTTCGCCAAATTCTGAGCCTTCCATCAACATGATGCACTAGGAACTTCGACTCGTCAGACCAAGCAACTATATTCCAATCCTCGATAGTCCAGTGGTGGTGTTGCTGTGCCCAAAGGAGGCGTGATCTCTTATTCTTCATTGATAATAAAGGTGCGTGATGTGGGCGTCGGCTGTTGTAGCCCATTCGCGACAAATTGCGACTAGTGGTCAGTTGCGATATTTTGTTCTGTGCACCAAGGTTGTATTCTGACATGATGTACGACATTGTGGCCCGTTTGCTAGCACAATTCTAGCCATCCTCCCCTGATCATAAGATGGAACTTGTTTAGAAAACCTTTATGCCAGATACAATCGAAAGCATTCGAGGGGGCTCACATCTGATGAGTATTGGCTTGGCAAACCCAGGGTCCTAAGCTGGATATCATCATTCTTCTCTTTCTTGGTGATGCCTTTCTACTTCTCTCTCACACTTACACGGGGGGGGGGGGTAACTCAGGAATTTATTTTTTTTGGCTGGTGCAGCATAAGCCTCAGGCTTCCTTGTACCATGTGGCTAATAATAATAATAGATGCCGAGAGCAACTCCTTCTGTTTCACCGAACTTTTCCATTGAATTTGTCCATAAATGGGTAAGATAAGCCAGAATACCAGTGGGTTGACACTAACGGAATGCATACTGGCTATCGTTGATCAGAAGGAAAATTTTTGATACTTTAAGAGTTGGCAGTTAATTGATTTCTTCATTACTTTAGAAAGAGTAGAAGTAATTGCAATGGGACAATAATTGGATGGGAGTGATTTTGTCACCCTTTCTAGGAACTGGCTGGGTATGAGCATGAATTTCCAAGCAGAAGGAAAAACACCTTTGGATTAAAGCGAAAAAAGGGGGGAAAGAACAGGAGTAAGTTCAGGAGCGCAGGTTTTGAGAATAAGTGGAGGAATACCATCAGGCCCTGGAGTTTCCTAGCATCAAGATTCGTCAAAATTGTTCTGACATCCTTTTGACGAAAGACCACAGGAGGATTAAATGGGGGTGTGCTGGGAGGTGTTTTGCCAAGATCATTAGTACGAGTTAGAAGAAAAATGGGTTGCTAGTAGGTCACCTTTATGCTTGGCTGAAGTGACAATAGAACCATCTGGTTTGGACAGAGATGGGAGCAGAGTTGGGCAAAAGATGGGCAATAACTTTGGCAAGAGACCAGAATGCTCAGTTACCATTAGAGCAAGTTTTCTGCTCTTAGCCTATTCAAAATCTAGTTTGGACTGATTAATAACTGCTTTACAATTGTTGCAAGCTCTTGTGTAGGCTGAAAATGAAACAAGAATTGGAAACAAGCTAACTACGATATGCAATATTCTTCTCATGAACAGCTTTAGCACATTTATCGGAAAGCCAAGGTTTAGATAAAGGAAGAGATTTTAAAGTGGAGTGTGGAATAAAGGATTCCATTCCTACAAGAATAATTTCTCTGACACGATCTGAGCAAATGCTGACATCAGACGTTTTGAATCAGTAATTCGACCAAGGAAAAGAAATCTCGCAGGTCGTCCCATTTTGCATTCTTGCAATGCCAAACAACAGGTCGGGAACAGCCACGGGATTAAGGCACCATTGGAGAAGAGAAAATCACCAAGTTTGATCTGAGGTGCCTAAAGGGGCACTCAATACGAGAGAAAGATCAAGTGTGTTGGCTGTATGGTTAGGATAGTCCAGTATTCTGGTAAGTAAATGAACCTGTGCGGTCATTAATAATTGCAAAACCTCAGCATCTCAACCAGCTGTCTGTGTGGCTAGAAAACGGAAGCCAGCTGGAGTTTTGAAAATTAAAATCACGAAGGACAATTACCTCACTGTTAAAAAAGTTGGACTCGAGAAAACCAAGTTGCAAAGAGAGGAAGTCAAACAATTTCAAGTGATTAGTGGAATTGGGAGAACGGTAGAGACAACAGAGGAATTTCACAGAATGAGGTAAAGAGATTTTAAGCTAGAGAAGATCGAAAAGAGGAAATTCGAAATTACCAAGTCTCTGATAGGGAATATTTGAACGGACATATGCACAAGTTCCACCTTTGAGGTGAAAGGAATCATACAGCGAATAATTTGGGCAACTGAGATGAGAAGTGGTTGAATCAACCGATAACTGATTCTGTCAGGAAAAGTACACGGGTTTGGCAGACTGGAACTAGAGATTGGAGCCAATATGGCAGCCATACAGTGAAGACGCTCGTACCAGGACCCAACATGCGTGAATTCCAAGTCCTTAAAACTCAAACACTCCCACTCCATCATGGACCCCAAGTGTCCAACATACTTAAAAGCTAAGTTCATTCCAAACCAGACACCCCATGGGCTGCAGTTGCGGTGTGAAATCCCAATTACACTGTCACCAAGCTCAGCCAACTATGCATGTGCCGACATTCTAACTCCATTTGGCAACCCAATTTGGCTTTAAACCACAATCATCTACTGTGGAAGCCCTAAGAAATCTACTAAACTCCGCAACCTCATTCAGCAGCAGCAAATACTTTTTTGTTATATCAATTGATTTTGCTGGGGCATTCGACACCATTAGGTGGCCGAGCGTCCTGGCGAGCCCACGTGCCAGAAAACTTCTACAAGACTATCAAACCATATCTTTCAAAGAGGAAAATAAACGTCATAGCACCTTATGGGAAACTAGATCGACCGGTTCAAATTGGCTACCCCCCAGGGCTGTTCTTGGCCCGCTCCTGTGGAACATGGTCCTTGAATTCCTGGCCATGGACCTAGGCGAAGTCAACTCCCAGGCCTTCGCGGATGACTTCTTGACAGTCGCTGCACAGCAAGGGCCAACTGAAGGACAAGGCAAACCAGGCCCTGAGGATACTTCAGGAGTGGACACACTCATCTACTGAAATCACCGACCAAAACTTCCCCGTTTTGCTCAAAGGAACACTAGACCTATGCAGGCCACCACAAATCAAAGTGGAAAATAAGACTATCAAACTAGTGGACCAACTAAAATCTTGGCCTTATACTTGACTCTGAACTATCATTCCAGTACCACTTGACATACATCACAGCAAAGATTAAGAAATACTCTGCACTAGTGGCCAGAATCACAAGACAAGATTGGGGGCTCAACAAATGCACCGTCACTGTATTATAAAACAACTTTCCTACCAGCAATAACCTATGCGTCTCCAGCCTGGTTTCGAAAAGCTGTAACCGCCCTAAATCTATGGACACTGGACGCCACTCAACGAACAGTACTACTAACCATCACCCGTGCCTACTGTAACACCAGCACTCCCACCCTACAGGTATTAACAGGGGGCCCACCCCCTGGACTTGGAGGCTATTCGCTGCAGCATCACTCTCAGCATTGCAAAAGGACAGCCCTGCAACTTCCTTGGCTTTACAGTAAACACGGCTGCGAATCAGAAAGAAGAAAAAATCAGACTATAAAGGCACTTACAGCAGGTATGTTAGGATCGATGGACTGCCACAATCTGTCCACCATAGACAGGACGTACCCCAAACCCCCATCCTGTTTTCCACCCAGTCTCTTCACACCCTATTTGCTGACAGGTCACGGAGCATTCAAAGCAAAATTAGTATCTTTCAGAATCCTAGAGGACCCACATTGCTCCTGTGGGGAGCCAGAAAGCTACACACATAATGTATCAGCTATGAAGACCTATGCTGCAGACTTATGAGAGCAACCACATACTTCCCAAGACATCTCGAGTCGCACCTACTAGATTCATGCGAAGAGTACAAGGCACTAGCCAAATTCGCGCAGTTGTTTACACGGCGCAAAACACGAATTTTCTCATTATTCATGTTTTCTCATTATTCAAATTTCTCATAATGAGAAATTTGTGCTAGAGCTGCTTACCCCCTCCAGTGCAAAACACAACTGCTGAATATAGGAAACTTCAATAAGGAGGGACCTCTTGGACTCAGTACAACCTACCTATAGAGATGCAGAAATATGACTGACGCGTGTGAGGATACCCACTCGCGCATCACCTGCACAAAAATGGATATGCATAACTATTAGACAGGTCGGGACTGTCCCAGGAATGATGAACTTTCATGGTTTGGACACTTCAACTACTGTGACTACACGCAGCTTTGCTGCCGATGCTATAAGGTGATCCTACACCTGTGCTCACTTGCACAGGGCTTTTACTCCTCTTCCTGGTTGGGGACGGCTCTGCTGTTTACTCTCCCAACCCTCTTTTCCTCCTGGTGGGGCATGCCCCACTGACCTTCTCTGGGGTTGTCTTTCCTATTGACGCCCCCCTCCCACCCTTTCAGTCTCCTTCCCACTCTGACTAAATATCATAGCGTATGCCCCACACTACCAAAATTTCAATTGTTCAAATCGTCATGCATGACCTTTTGGCCTCTAATAATCTCTTTAGCGTCTTATCTCGAAAATCACCGCGTGTTGCATTGTTAGTTTTATTTTTTTACATAGGCCCTAGCCACTGAAATCTGAGGAAACTAGTGGCAGGGCCTGCCAGAGTAAAGCTTCATATTACTGCGTACCTGGTCTGCCTCCACGGGGCCAAGTGTGGACAACTTTGGGCCTCAGTAGGGGTCCAGCGGCTAAATGGCCAGCGATACACAACATTACACTTATACAAAATCCATATACTTTTAAATTTCTGGCCTTCCCAGTGAACTGGTACACGTACAATGAAAGCAACGCGGAGATGGGTAAAACCCCTGGTGCCGTTAACCTCAATACGCTTTACAGTAACTGGCCATCACTGGGACCACGTATATTTGCAAAATGAAATAGGAAGCACATAAGTGCTGTACAAACTGAAGAAATGTGGCATTAAGGGCAATTTACTGATACGGGCAAAGGGATGGTTAAGTGGAAGAAGCCAGAGTAGTTATGAAAGGCCCTGATCTTCATGGACTGTAATTACTGGAGTTTACCAAAGTTCAGTGCTAGTTACATTGTTGTTTCTAATATTTATCAATGATAGTGAGGAAGGTATATCAGGCTAAATGTCCAAGTTTGCAGATGATACAAAGATTGGCAAGGTGGTTAACGACAGTCATCAGGGTGAGTTACTGCACAATCCAGGAAAATTGGGTCGTTGGGCTGAGAAATGGCAGTTGAAGTTTAACATTGAGAGAAATACACGTTCCTTCACATGAGCAGTAGCAGTAACTTATCAACTGTGTGGTACTACCTTCAGGGTAGTGGAGAACGAAAAAGACCTGGAGTAATTGTGCAGTCAGATATGCTGCCATGAACAGCTGATGGGATTTGGTCAATGACATACAGAAACTTTGTTAGCAGAGATAAGGTGATTATCCTTTTGTATAAGGCCATGGTTAGGCCCAATCTTGAGTACCGTATACAAGTCTGGAGGCCTTGCTTTACAATGCACTACTACAGGAACTGGTGCAGAGAGGGGCAACCAGATTGGCGAATGGAATAAAAGGGTGCTCTTATCCAGAAAGGCTTGTTCTGCAAATTGTAGTCTTGAGCCTAGGCACCTGTGGGGAGATCTGATTGAAGTGTTTAAAGCCTTGAATGTATTGATTAAGCTGAATGTTAATGGTATTCTTCTAATTGCTGAGACTACACAGGAGGGGATATAAACTCAGGTTGAGGAGAGATGTGCAGTTTTTCTGCCAGAGGGTGGTTGATTGTTGGAACTGGCTTCTATCTTTGAGTAAATTCAAAGAACTGGACAAATTATGGGAGCGTACAGATGGCGAGCACTGTTTTTTTTTGTTTGAAGCTTAATTAATTAAATAATTAATTATTTAAATAATTTCCCATTACTACTTATAAACTTTTGTTCTGTTTTATCAACACAGTACAGCATCGAAAATTCGAACATGAATAACCTGAACGAGCCAACATTTATTTTTTTTAATGCTGTTACCATAAAATAATTACACTAAATGCTCGTTATTGTGTTCATGTATGCAAATTGAATTTTGACTATATTAAACAGCAATTCTAATAAGTGAAAATTGGAAGAATATCCACAGGTTAGAAATAAAAATTTACGTTTACACACAGTTTAATTTATATACATACAGTACTAACTAAACATACACTGTAATCTGTTATTCACTGGCATTTTTTTTTTTTTTGGGGAGTTGTAAAATCTAAAACATTAAAAAAATGTTATGTATCAAGAACATAATGTGTCCTGCCGCTAGCATATTTAATATATTTTACATTTAAGAATCATTGGCAGGTGTTAAAAATTAATTTATTTAAAAAAAATTAATTAATTTTCAGATATTAATAAAATTCATGGATAATGATATAATGGCTTTATTTTATTAAAAATAACTAGTGGGCTGCGCTCGCTTCTTTTGATAAAATAAAGTAAAATACTTACAGAAGCTTTTGACTCTGTGTGTGTCTCTTCCTCAGCTATGAATACTTAAATAGGTTATTATATCTATATAATATCGGTGTAGATACACCGTAGACAACTCTTAAAAGAAAAACTGCGATCTTAGTGTGAAAGGCATCATTTCATCTGTATCTCATATTGTGCTCATCCTTCACGAGTTACCATTTATTGCACTACCTCAAATAAGTAATGCTTCACTAATAGAGAAGACTATTGTCAGTTACCCTCGGTGGGCATCACCACCCAGACGGCACCGTTTCAAAGCTAGTTGGCTTTTAAAAGTTAGTTGGTGGGTGCCTTTCACCTTACGACCGTAGTTTTTCTTTAGGTTGTTTGTGGTGTATCTACACCGATATTATATTGATTAGAATCTTAAAATATTATGCCTTGTTGCATTTAATACAGACCACTCTTGATTTCCATATTAAACAGAAGTTTGTTTTACCAACCACAGCAAAACAAGCTTCTGTTACGTATTACCACGTAACCCGCATCTCTCTTCTCCCAATGGCTGAATAAATATCATTAGGAGGAAAATTATTTTAATGTATAGAAAGAAAAAGAATTACACATCGGTTACTGAAAGTAAATTTTTGCTGTAGGAAGAACAAATTAAGAGCTAATGGGATTACAGTTCAGCAATTGAGTAGTACTGAGAAGTCACATCAGTCAGCTGCTTTCTGCGTCCATAGCTAGTAAGCAAATTAAGGCGTATTACCAGTGGTGTATTCGGGCTGGAATGACGTTCCGGTACTTTTTTTTTTTCTAAATGTCATAATAGAAAATCATTAAATTTATACACCTAATATTATGAAACAATGGCATAATCAAAGGGGAGGGAGAAATATCTATTTACCCATTGCTACTAAAAATATATATTAATAGTAATCTTTAAAATTAATAGATTTCTTCAAAAATATATTTAAAAACAAAAATATAAATTTTGCAATGAAACTTGAACGATTTTTACTAAAGTACAATGTGTTAGATAAAGAGATCCAATGAATGTGATATACTGTGATGTGTGCGAACGCTGCATTTTGATTAGCCATGAGCTGAATGCTAGAACTGGTTGTTCTATGAACCGTGAGTCTGAAGTCTGATTCAGTTACTGTACAGCTGATGTAGTATTATCATATAGTATTCTGGAGAATGAGCATTCTGGTACTATTTTTTTTAGCAATACACCTCTGCCTTTCTGATTTTAATCTGAGAGCAAAAATGTGGAAAGAAGTCCTCTGATGTCTGTCAATGATATATATGAATTTTTTTTAGCAGGGATAAGGAGGTGATATCCCCTTGTATAAGGCAATGGAGGGCAACAAGATTAGTGATTGGAACAAAGGGTTGCTCTTATGAAGAAAGGCTTAAGTTTTGCAAATTACAGTGTCTGGAGACTAGGTACCTGCAAGGTGATTTGATTGAGATGTATAAAGCCTTGAGTGGTTTGAGCATGCTCAATGCTGTTGGGACTCTTGCTCAGAATAATCACCCAAGAGAGCATAAATTCAAATTGAGGACAGTTGTAGGATAGATGTGCGGAAGTTTGTCTTTAGCCAGTGTGTGGTTAATTGCTGGAACAAACTTCCATCTGTCATTGTAGACGTTGATAGCTTAAATAGATTCAAGGCAGAACTAGACAAACATTTGGAGGGAGTGGATGGGTGAAATTAGATTTTTTTTTTTTTTTTTGTTGATGCTATATAAGCTTGCTTTCTTGCATCATGTGCCTTTACTAATGTTAATGCTATACAAAATGCATACATACCCATTGCATACAGCTAACTCTGTAACCCAGAGCAACTGTCTATTTCTTTGGTGAGACACACACATCTCATGAACTTGTTTCAGGTCCAGCAGTGCTGCCGCCTAGTGGTCACAGAATCTCTGTGACTTCAGATAGCCTGATAACTTTAAGTCCAAAAGTTTTAGGTTTGTTTGGCTAACATGGTGAGCACCTATGAGATATTTTTCATTATTAAGGATGTCTCTTACTAGCAAGTGTTTATGAAGGATTGCCTCTGCATACTGACTGACACAGAGGAGTGATGTCTTGCATAAAATTATCTTCCACACATTGATGCTCTTGCAAAGCTGTAATATCATGTTTATTCAATGGTATAGCTCATCAAGTATTTCCCTTTTCATCACATTAGCTCTGAAGTCACAGCATGGGGTCACTTTCTCATTATAAAGGAATGTCTGAGAATACATGTTTGGCTCCTGTCAGATGGCACAATTTCCAGTGCTTATATCAGAAAGCATAACGTGTTCTTTGTTGCCGATAGGTTCATCAGCTACTTCTCATCCACTTCCAGCTGTGCAAGAAAGATGCCAGGTCAGATAATCTTACGGTTCTCAAACTTCAGAGATCTTCAATGTTATCCAAAGGTACTCCCACATAATTTGGTTGTCTTAATAAGATCTCACATAGCCTGACTACACAGTTCACAGAAAAGATTATACATGTCAAAATTTAAAGTGTTACATATATTACTTTACTAATTCACCATATTACATTCCTGTCAATGGTGATGTGTCTATATCTTCATGCACATTTTGACCTTGGATATTTCCTTACACATTCCAGAATGTCCATAGATATTTTTAACTCTCTAAAGCCCACTGCTGCAAAGCAATATACAACAGTGAACTTTGAAAGTAAAATTATAATCATTACATAGTTAGTTGAAATGATAAAAATTTTCATAATTGATTGAGGGGGGGGGTTAACAGTATTAGTAGAAAGAAAAACTTAAATTTGTTTATGTGATAGAAGATTACTCTTCATGAAAAAAAAAAAAAAAAAAAAAACTTGAAATACATGATAAATATCATTATTTAATGTACTAAAAATGCATACCCTAGATGCACAAACAGTAAAGGAATAATATTACTAAAGGTAAATTAATTTATTTAATACAAAATGACAGTTTCTCCAGAAAATGTGATGTCTAGATGATGAAGCAGCAGTTCAAGTATATATAATAAGCACACCACATAAACAAGAGAGTTAATACATGAAATAATCCAGATAAATACTTAAGAGAAAAAGTGTGCAAACACAAATACATGATATTGTTTTGTGACCATTTATAAAAGTATATAATACAAGGAAATGTGGTGTATAAAACATTTTGTTTAATATGAATATTTTCCAACAGCCACCTTTTTTAAAATTAGTACTAAAATGAATATTGTAGACAATCACATGAAAACAATGTTTTATCATTTGAAATGTCTTTTCAAATTGTCACTCTTAACAGTAATTTACATATGTTATTAAAAAGTATCAGCTGGAAGAGAAATAAAAATGATTATAAATAAATGACATATGGATGAGGATGAAGTGGAAAATCAGTTCGAATTTTGAAGGATTTATGAAGGTAAAGTGAGTAAATGAAGGGATTCACTAGTTGGTCAAAACAATTAACTGTAGATATAAATAAAGTTATACTCATAATTTTCAACTGCATAAATTCAACTGGATAAACAACTTTTCATATATGTGGACATTCTTAGAAACACAATTTCATATATTATTAACTACTAAAAGAAGTAATTATTGCTGCAAAATGCTCTCTCAATTTTAATTTATTGAAATAGAAATAAGTTTGACAGTTTCATAGGCAACATAAACAGTCACAGGAACATTTTTTTGGTGCACTCATCAACCAATAATCGGATGTTCTCACATAACTTTACAAAAGTAACTAAATTCAGCATTAATTATTTTATACTCATATTCATTATTATCTAAAGCAATGATTTTAGGAAGTTAAATCTTTCACAAAAATGCAAGAGTGACTGGTGTTAACATTTTCCCTCTAATGGGTAATTAATACTTCGTTTAAGTCCATTTCATTTTTAAAAAAAGGGGGGGGGGAGGAGAACTCAAATAAGTAAAAAATGGAAGAACACATTTTTACACACTTCTGCAAATTCTTTACGTTATTATTATGAAAAGTGATTTTTAATTCCAGACTGTAAAGAAGCAAAATTTGTTGCTGATGTAATAGGCACACATTCTGCAGCAACAACAGTTAAATTGCTAAAAACTCCAAGGAATATATATATGTGTTATCATCTATCTGGCACTAAGAACTGTATTGAAAATGAATTATAAAAAGCTGGATCAAACTGCACAACTTTAAAATATATAAAATTTTAAAAGCAAAAACCCACCTTTTTATCACTGGACAGGTTATGGAGTTTTGTTGTGGTACATTATCAGATAATGAACAGAATACATAGCTATCACAATCAACAAATTATTGTAGATTCCGTGGTCTGAGAGCCATTGCCCTACTAAAGTTCTGTTTTTTAATTCTCCAAATTTAAATACATTTTATGAACCTAACGGCAAGTATCCTACCCATCATCTAACACATGATATATTTTCAAACTGAAATTTAATAAAAAAAAAATACAGTTAAACATCCAAGCAATTCCAACAGAACCTCATAAGGTTAGCGGCAACGGGACCTAATTCTTGCTGGCTTTTTGAAACTTATTATTGTACAGAACTGCTAGCAGAAAAGTGCACAGATCATCAAATATTGTAGAAAGATTATGCAATATTCTGAGAGTGACAAAGCAATGTTGCTACTATATCATATCATTTATTATGGGAAGCTTTCCCAAGCACCACATTCTAAGTCTTAATTTATTTAAAGGAATACCATAGTACAATTATAGATTACGTGTGACTGCAGGAAACTTTGCTACAGCTTTCCAGAGCAGCAAGTTCCTCAAAGTCAAACAAATTCTGTAAAGTATATCCCTTCTTCGATGTTGCTATGGTTATTTAAACTGCATGACACATAAATCTGAACAACAAGTTGCTTTTTTAAGTTAAGGCTTAGAATGTTGAAGAAATTCTAAAAGGTGAGCAATACGTTGTAATTTCCAAGCCCACACAAAATGAAGTTTTTGAGGAATTTCTGTCTATCACATTCTAAGCCTTCAGTTTAAAAAAAAAAAATTAAAAATAAATTATAAACAAACAAACTGCTTACTTTTTAAGTTTATAAGCACAGCTTCAATAATAACTGTCAACTGTGACTAGGAATAACCAATTAGACACACAGATCATGGATATCTGATTGTCAACAAACTGTTCAATCATAGTACCACATCACAGTGCAAGTTTGACTGCATTGGGAAGCCACAAAGTTTCTTGCAGTTTTTAATAATATTATTCAAACAGCAACATAAGATATAAAAATTGTAAAAATTTATTACCAATAAAAATTGAACTGTCCATGTAATAAAATAACTGTACAGTACTAAAATTTATGTTAAAAATAAAATACATACATAAAATATCTGTAGATTAAAATAACTGAACATTAAAAAATCTCTATAGTCCTCAAAAAAAAAAAAAAAAAAAAAAAACACTTCAGAAATTGTCCCAAACATATTCAAGTATGTTTCTGATGAATAAAACACGTTTTTCACAAGCTACATTTTTAAAATTTTTTCTAGTTAGTTTATTGTACAGATAATTTATATACAGTGGATTCCAGTTATTTGGGACACATTTGGACTAGTGCGCTTTGGCCCGATTAAGCAGCTGCCCTAATTATGGAAAATTTCAGGGAAATAGTGGACCCATGCTTTATGATTGGTTCACTGTACGATCAAATCATGTTATGATGGATTCTTCATCATAACATGATAAAATACCGTTCACTATACAATATGTAGTAAATGCCGGTTGTTGTCATTAAGTTTGTAAATTGAATTTAAATTCTATTAAGTGGCAATTCTAATAAGATAAAAATAGGAGGAATATTATCCACAAGCTATAAAAGTAAAGATATATTAAGTACAAATTTGTACTTTATTACCTTACCAATTAACAAAATTAAATGATACGTGAAAATTGAAAGAATATTTTCCCCAGGTTAGCAAAATAAAAATAAATTTACGCTATGTACATAACTTATTAATATATACATACTAATTGATATTTCTGTTCACTGACATTTTTGTTTGGGTTGTAAAATTTAAAACAATAAAAAAGATAACTATAGGTTCTAATACCTCTTGTGTTTGGGGTTCACATAAAAAAAAAAAAGTAATCAATAACTAAGAACATGTCATGCACAAACTGCAACTAACACGATGACTGCAAGTGAGATATGGAGTAACAAGTTTACGAAGCTTAAAAAATAGGAATGAGGAGAAGATTCTGAAAATTTATTTGTTTTTTATATGATTAAAGATTTCAGTGAAGAGGAAACACATTTCACCATAATAACGTAAAAGCCCACAGAATTCCAGCTATTGGTATTATTGCAAATGCAATAAGATCAAATTTACTACCCATTTATAATAGATTGCACTAACAGAAAAGCCCGATAAACCAGAAACTGCAAACTGTTTTTTTTTTTTTTTTTTTTGATTTATGGTTGTGACCTCCAGAAATGTGCTTTAGAAAAATCATTCAAAAAGGCATTCAGAATTGATTCTTATAACCAAACATATAATAATGATGGAAGGGGAGTGCATTTTAATGATTTGAACTGATTTTTGAAATTTGATTCTATAAAATCCTCCCCCCTGATTGTCTTCGACCGGACCACATGGTCTGGTCAGAGACAACTGGGGCATCATCTTAAGTGCTGCAGTATCCTGCCCCGATTAAATGCCATGTTGTCCCAATTAAGCAAAAAAAAAAAAAAAACCCCTGGCCACTTTCTCGATTAGGTTCTGTTCTTTAAGATTTGTCCCAAATGAACAGCTGCCTCGATTAACCGGTGGCCCAAATAACCGGAATCCACTGTATTTTTAACACAGCATATTTTAGTACTTTAAATTATTATTTTTTAAAATTTTAATTAATTACTGTCCAGGCAATTTTTTTTAGTAATAAATTCTCTGTTTTTACAACAGTGGGATCAAATGAAAACAAAGTTTCAATTGTTTAAATTTAAATTATATACTTCCATGATTGTAAATTTAGGGACTGGTACTAATGCTTCTACTGAACAATTAAGGTAGGTTCTAATATGCTTTGGGAGTAATGCATAGCAGCCAAGACAATAGGCATTCACAGTGATAGGTGATTCCAAGCTAGAACAACGAAGAGATGTTATTCAGTTTCTTACAGCAAAGTGGGAAGGGAGGAAATGTCTCCAGCCAAAGTTCACTAGCACATGGAAAACGTATGTTGATAACTGTGTGCCCATGAGAGTATTAATGGGCATAGAGGAAGAAAAACTCCAGAGGCTGATCCTTGTCCAGGACAAGTTCACACAGTTGTCACAGAAAGTCTTGGCAGATAGTGCCATCAGGGCAGATCAGGATACAATGGCATCATCAGTCTTTGTACCCTGATGGCCAAGGTGCTCAATATCAGGGATCAAAGGTCTGCAAGAAGTGGGTTCCCATGTGTCCCAATGATGAACAGAAATTTGCAATGAGGCTTGTCTGCAACTGATAATACAAACATGAAGAGGAAGGAAATGACTGCTTTTGATGTTGAAGGCAACTGATGCAGCAGCAGTAAAAACATGTCATTCATCACTACCATTAAAGAAATTCAATGTACCAGAGAGCTTATGTTAATGCTGCTCTTTGACTTCGGGGATAAGCTGATATGCCATTTCATGTGTAGAGGTTAAATAAAATTACACACAATTCCAGCAAAGTTGTCCTGTAATATATCATCACACATCAAAAATAACAGACTTAGGTGTTTGTCTGGAATCATTTTGTTAAACAACAATGCATTACAAAAGAATGTGAATGAGAACCATCCATGCAGCCTGGACATGCCACCTTGAGATTTTCACGTATTTTGAAAACTAAAAGGCAACAAGAATTCAATTTCATGCAGATGATGAAATGAAATGATGGAAGCTGTAAAATAATGGTGCAGCAACCAAAAAACTTTCACACACGCACAGTATAAAACTTTTGATGGACAGATGGAATAAGTCCCTAAACGGTGATTTGGAAAATTTGTTTTGGAAAAATAATTTCAAAATTATTGATTCCTGACTCCTTTTTTTGTGAAACAGTTAATTTACAATTGATGAAAAAAAAAACCAATAAAAACTTGACAATGTGTGGGACTTTGCAGAGTAAATTCTAGATTATTGGGATTAAAAAAAAAAAAAAAAAATCGATACGTTCTAGATTTTTGAGATTTCAACCTACACTTTTCCTAGAATAGAATTTCACCATCTACAGTTTGGTCTCATAGGAAAATATGCTTTTAACTCCTGGTTTAATTGTAAGTAGAACAACATGCAATCACTAGTATGAAACATTACTACATTCTACAAAACAGGCAGAAATTGTTTTCTCTTGCATGCTTAAAGCCTTAAACCAAAGTCAGACAGGTGACAAATTTTCTGAATTTCCTAAGAGATTTATGTACTGAATATGTCAAAAACTTTATCTGTACATTTTTGTAAATAATTAAATGAGGATGATACAGATTGAGGATTTGCAGTTTGTGAACTGTTTAAGACAAAAGCAAATCTAATGGTTTTGTTTTTAGTGATAAGGTGTTTCTGCCATTTATCACAGTGCTATGAAAACACCATATACTAGGCACTGAATCACATGTCAATGTTGATACTTATTACAACACTAACCCAAAAGTAATGATGGGATGTAGCATTTGTGAAAATATTGTTTTGGAACTGGCATTCTTGGAAGGATCAGTCAATGATCAAAAATATCCTTAGCTGTTGTATGATATACTGGAACTACTGAATGAAATAGTACTAGCAATATTAAGATGGATTCATTTTCAGTTGAAAGGAGTACCACGTTACTTCAGCTGTGAAGTGTAAAGCTGATTGAATGGAGTTCTGCCTGGACACCAGAGTGGATGTAATGAAACAATCACATGCTCATAAAGGCCTACCAACTCTACATCCTTAGATTTTTTTTTTAACTGGAACATTTCACCTTAAGTGTATTGTAAAACCTTAAGAAATTATCCATACTGTTTCTTTTAATTTAGTTAAAGATACTTTCCTATGAGACTGGAATTATGGCACACTTCGCTTAACTTAAAATTTAAATCTCATAATTCAAATGACAAGAGAAAATTTCACTGGTAAGGTCAGAAAATATGATACTGCAACCCACTTTCACAATTTCCTGTTAGGGACCTGAGTCATTCTTTTTTTTTTTTTTTTTTTTGCTATGTCCATCTCTCCATCATATCATGGTTGTCATTCAGTTTTTGACAATTTTGTTGGCTGGCATACTTATTCAATAAATGATACTTCACTTTTAATGTTTAATTTTTTTCAGGTTTCAGTATATTCTATTAATGTGTCAATTTACAGAAACAAAAACTGAATTTTAGGTGATGTTGGCAGGGCCGGATTAAGGATAAAATAGGGCCCTTCCCCAGCTTTATTTAAATTTGAGAACCCTGTTATATATATATATATATATATATATATATATATATATATATATATATATATCACACATACATATAAATACAATTACTACATAGGTTTTTATATTTATATTGTGAATAATAATTCCTTGATAAAAATGCAAAACAGGTCAAAAATGTTTTATGTTTTTTGACTTGAAAAATAAAGTAACAATAAAAACAATTTTAATAGAAATTTTTAACTTATTTATTGTATAATAAAAAGGTATAAAATAAAATTTAAACACTTAACAAGTTAAGTTTAAGTATGCTTTTATATTACATGTTTTCTTGGTTTATTATTATTAGAAATTTTTATTGCTACTTTTGAAAATATTTACACTGAAAACGAGGTCCATCTTCAGGTAAGGCCCTGGCCATGGCCAGTTTGGCTGTAGCGTTAATGCGGCCCTGGCTGTTGGAGTTCCTCTTCTGCATGAATTACAGCCAGATTTAAGCAGAAAGCTCTGACAGCATACTACCTGACAAATTGATGTCAACAGCACAAAGGCTTTGAAGCTTTAATTTTTATTCCTTTATATGGGCGTACTCCCTTGAGAAATTGGTCAAAAATTTCTACATTGCACATGTACTTCTAATTCACACTGGTGCCACTTCAAATACAAAAGCTGACAAAAACTGCCTATCAGTGATGTTGCTAAACTGCCACAGTGAATTCTGATCAACAGCACATGGGGATACCCAGCATTCAGGAACAAAAATTACAGGTTTTTAAATTTCATTACAAGATTAATTTTTATTTCTATGTGTGAGGTATCACATCTTGGTTACATCTACCATGTGGTAGGCAAGGAGAACCAAAACAGTATTCCTTGCTGAACATCCAAGGGTAAAACCATCAAGTCATCATCGTCTATGTCTGGCAGCTCCAGTATGACAACTGTGCACATCTGATGGCAGATAAAATTTAGCTTGTGTCTGTAATACACATTAACACAATGTACTGAAACCTGCAGAAGGTAAAATCAAATGTCATTTATCATAGTGGTACCTGGGATCCTTTCAGGGGATATTATGGCATACAATAGTAGCTTTATTGCAATGGCATCTACAAATTTTTAATATCTATATAGTACATTTATTTTTATTAATCATGATGTGTTCAGGTTAATACGACAGTCTGCATCAGTATTCTAAAGAGGTATTATCTCAAAAAATGTGTTTATAGAACATAAATTTTATACAAAAAATATAACAGGGATACAACATTCATCTCAAAAACTGTAATGGATAATACATCAACAAAAGTGGTTGAATACCACTGATTTATCAGTAAGTAGAGTACTAAAGTAAAATTACATGTGAAACAATTTTAACAAGGGGGCAGAGTGATAAAACTGACTAAGTGCAGTGCATAGCAGGAACAAAGATGTCGAAGTGGTTTGTGGTGTCAAGTATTCTAATATTATCAAGCTTTATTCCCAGGAGATTTGTGTGCGTTTTAATATATGTTGTATATGCACACATTAAAAACAAAAATACAATGTTCAGTGATTCAGAAAAGATGTATAGCAAAAGCAGAGAATTCACTATAAACTTATCTCAAATTATACTGGTGAAATATATATGAACAGATTTCTGGAATTTGTTTGATTTGAATGATGATGATAACATGTTCATCCTAAATAGTTTGCTTTTCAATTCATTACAAATATAAAAGTTAAAAAGGCATCTTAATCCAGAAAAATGTAATGTTACTGATATTTAATGTATTTAAAAGACCACAGTCAATTTAACATATAATATGACTTCGTGTTCATATGATTACATAGTGTTTTAATTCAATTTGGCAGTTTCTTGTAAAGAAGTCTTAGAGAGGGAGGGTTGAAATGTACAGTTTCTTTCTTTACAAATAATTTCACTTGCAATTAAGTATTGTTCTATCATTACAGTTTAATTTTTTCATTATTCAAAATTACCCATAATCCAGAAAATCTAATTTTAGATAAGCTGAAAGCATTAAACTGGGGTCAGTTTCCAATAAATATTAAAGTTTGCTTTAAGTCCATTCTAGCATATTTCAGTAAAGGGCATACTGGCCATGGTACTGTTTTGTTTCGTTTCATTTCATACAATGATTAAACATAAATGACTCATGAACAGTTCAATGGAAAGAAAAGCAATTCATACATAAAAATTCAATTTTCATCATCTTAATGTTAAAAGGATCAGCACCAAGTAAATAAGTGAAATTTTATTGAAGCATTTAAACCAAAGCAATATTATTGTCAGTCAATAATGACAATGTATAAACTAAACAATATGCTTTTATTTCAATAAGAGATGGCTTTTTACAATAGTGTTCTGTGATAACATGTTTGACAATATACAGTATTTATTCTGCTAATCAGATATATGAAAAGAGTGAGAATTACAGTCTCAATGAAAATGATCATACTTATTTTTGTTTTTGACTAAAATCTGTTATAAATAATCATGATGTGGGAATTCAAAAGTTTTTTTTTTTTCCCTTCTGTTGACAGAATAAATATATTTGAGCAATGTATTTTGAATTCATCAAAGGAATTATGCCTATATGGATTTTCCTTTTTTTAAAAATTGATAACGACAGCAATGAATCCAATGCAAACATAGGGTTAGAAAGAATGATTTTAGCAAAGCAGTTATATGGATATATGTAACTGCTTTGTTGAACATTTTTAAATATAGTTTGAGAAGGATGTTACACAGTGGTTTTCCATGGAATATAGATTTCTATAATGACCACTCTTATACCATGTGAATATTAAAGATAGTTTATTTGGCTATTAACTATATCACCATACATTAAGGTAATGTTTGGGAACCTTGCTAGAACCCACCCTCAGACCATACATAGGTTGGGAACAGCCTATGTATGGTCTGAGGGTGATTTAGTTAATAGCTAAATAAACTGTCTTAATATTCATGTGGTATAAGAGTGGTCATTATAGAAATCTAAATGTTTTAAATTTTTATAAAAAATTCTCGAGATGTGAATTGACTTTAATGACATAATACAGAGCACCATATTAATTAGTGCTTCATAAAACAATCTGAAATGATTCTACTGTATCTGTACTGTATACCTTATCGCATGCTAAACATTCTTTTATCTTACTTAACTATGTTAAATTTTTTCTACGATTTAAGTGACATATCAAGATCTGTAATCAGTAAAAAAAAAATAAATAAATAAAATAAAATAATCTGTGTTTTAAGATTATAAAAAGGAACATTCCTGTAATACCTAAAAAAATATAATAAATTTTATATATATACCCACACATATATAAAGTTCAGATTTTGAAATATATATCTTTTGAGTTGTTTACATTGCTTCTAGTTGCAATAAGAGTCAAACACAATTAATCTTGTAACAATGCACATTAAAGCATAGGTATTAACTGTAATGTCACCTTTAAGCTCTGCACAAAAATATGCTAAGAATAAAATACTGTTCCTGTTCATTTTGCTTTTATATTATGCGTTCCTTTCAATCCACAAACAATAGATAACCTAAAAAATAGTTATGTGAATGGAGAGGGGACAGTAAATATAGTTTTCATAAATTACATTGCAATCTTCTTGCTTGCATTTTTAATGAACATTTTCTCTTTAGGAGCACTCTGTAATGCAAAAACTCAACGTATTCATTAATTCATCAACTGTCAATGTTTACATTAAAAGAAAAACAACAAATACGCATGGTCCTGAAGTGGTTATTATCTGAAGTTGTTTGATTTTGGAGATATATTACAAAGATGTCTGAGACTACTTTGTTCACATATGTCATACTGGACAACTGATATTTCCAATGATGTGCCAAAAGAACAACAGGCACTAACCCCCCCCCCCCATTTTTTCCTTTTATTTGTGAAAAGCAAGTCTTGTTGGAAGCATTAGTACAAAAAAAAAGTTTGTAATAATGCATCATGGAACTGTACAATATTGGTCCAAAATAAATCTTTTCATACTTTTGAAGGTAACGTTAACGCCTGTATTTATGTTGCTCTGCTTTCCACCTGTGATAATTATTATGACTTTTACCATGACGATACCTGTGATCATACCTTTGGTACTTCTGAAACCGTGTTTGTTCCTATTTAAAAAAATGAACAAAATAAATATATGCCTTTTCAAGAATTCAATTTAATATTTTTTATATAATTTAAAAAAAAAAAAAACATAATCACAACTTGGTGATGGTCTGTTCCCCAATGGAGTCTCTCTCTCTCTCTCTCTCTCTCTCTCTTGGCAATTCTCAGAATTTTTTTTGTTTGTCATTAGAGGAATGCAAAATGGGATGATCTGTGTGATTTAAATTTTCTGATCCAAACGTTTGCTTAGATTGTGTCAGTTTTGAAATTATTATTGTAGGGATGAAATCTTTATTCTGCATTCCGCCCGAAAATCTTGTTTTACTTTAAACCTTGGTTTTCTAATAAATGTGTTAAGGCTGTTCCAGATAAGAATGTGACATACTGCAATTTGCTTGCATTCAAATCTTCAGCTTAATTTTCTGTTTACACTAGATCTTGCAAAAATTGTAAAACAGTTATTAACCAATCAAAACTCAATTTTGAATAGCCTAAGAGTAGAAAACTTTTTTCTTGTCCAAACTTTACCAAAGTAGTCAAGTAGTCTGGTCTCTTGCCAAAGCTACTGGCTGCAACTTCTGTCCAAATGTTATCATAAATAATGTAAATACAGTATACATAGAATCAATCCATAATTTTAAGGTTAAGTTTTCTTGCATTTTCTTGAACATATACTGTATTTACGTTTTATTGTATAATTTATATTTAAAAGTTTAAATTTCTGCTACATTATATACTGTTATATCAAGAAATTGTGCTGCCTTAAAATCAGCTAGAAATATTGGTCATGCCAACCAAGTTAAAATTATTTACATTATTTCCTGTGGATTCACTTATTGCTGTTTTTACAGTCCCATTTAAAAGTGCTAAGCAGAGGGCATCCATAGTTGGAAATACAGATAACAGATGTAACTAGATAAATCTGAAAACAATGGATACAAAAGCAGACACACTGCTTTTGTATCCATTTTACATCACTTGAAGTACCGAAATGTACTTCAAGTGATGTAAAAATGTAGATCTATGTATGTATCCACGAAAATGCTAAACTGACTTTTATTATTGTTTTTCAAACATGCACAAAAATAAGCAGTAACAATAAAAGAAGTCCTCGAGGCATCACAGACATTCTCTCAGGTATGACAACCTGAGGTCCAATGGAGATTTTCTCGTGTGGCTTGCTACCTGGAAGTCTAAAGTGCTGATATTCAGGTGACACGTGAGTCTAGTGGACCAAATATTGGCAAAGTCCAGTCATTCTGCAACAACCAAATCCCCTGCTTGCACTTTCATGTGGTGAGACTGTTAGAAATCCAGGATCTAACCCTTGTGTGCAAATCCTGAAATACACCACCTAGTATATTGGAGGTAACCATCCAGGTCTGAACCAATGTAAGCAGGGGCTGAGGTGTGGTGTCCACACTACACAGAGAAATACTGACCCTCTGTGTTACCAGGCAATAAATAGGTGGTAGATGCAGTGCAGTACCACCACTTTTCTTACTGGAGGCTTGAAGTGGTGAAATCCATGTTTAGTCTCCAAAGCAAAGCTCCAGGAACCTCCTCCCCATCTGTTCTGTCATGCAGTATGATTGATGTCTTTTGAGGTTATAATGGGAATCATGGCAAGATCCAATCTTCCTTACATTTTGAGGGTACAGATCCAAAAAGGTTGTTTGCAGGCTTGTTGCTAGATAGTCCATCAGGCTAAACCTATTGCTCACTCTCAAGTTGGTATCCAGATCAGCTAGCGTATAATCTTGCTCCTTCTACTCTCTGTCAGGCAGTGACTGGAGGGAGTCTGAGTAGCGTGTATGCGAGGGCGCATCGTCAAGGTCATGTTATTTCAAGGAGCTGGGTATCTATGGCATACACACCTTACCATGTGTGCACGATATCCAAAATTTTCATTACTCCATACAGCATGTCCTTCCCCCCCCACATTTCTTACTATTGGCTACACCATGAACTGTCAAACTAATACAGCAAAAAGATCTAAAAGGGTGGGAACCTTTTTACATTGGAAGGTATATTTTATTTAACCAAGATATTATTAGGCCGAATGCTGAGAATTAAATATATACAAAAAAAAAATATATATATATATATATTTTTGTAGGTATATTCACAATTTTAATTACTGTTTGTTATTGTATGAGGAATTTAAACAAAAAAATTATCGAAGACATTTATTTGTTTAACAAAGATAACAAAAATAAAAATGGAAGAACTTCCCAGATATTGACTGGAACTTGTGGGTTGGTCACTTGCATGCTAGCAAAGCTTTTGTGGATTTATTGGACAATTGTTTTCTACAGCAACATGTTTGAGGAACAACCAGAGGAAGTAGTACTAGATCTGATTATCAGCAGTGATCAAGTGTATGATATGGGATTTACTTAAAGATGTAACTACCATCAAGGGTAAAGAGAAGGGTTTTTGTTTTCGTAAAGGTGACTACAGTGGGATCAATTAATGATGTTAAAAAATTCTAAATGGGAAGACTTTACTGCTAGGCTTTTCATAGCAACTAAGAAATAATTTTCAAGATTTAGATATAAATGGATGTCAGATGAACTAATGAGGCTTGTGGCAGAGAAGAAAAATGCATGGGATGCATATAAATTATCAGGTGATACAGAAGCTTATGGCAGATATAAGCTAGACTGTAATCAAGTCACAAAGGAAGTTAGGCAAGCAAAGGCTAATTATGAGAAATCCTTGGCAAAGGATGCAAAGAAAAACAACAGACTTCTTTACTTATGTAAACTCTAGAAGGAAGGGGATGAATCAGATTAGTCCACTTGATCGTTCGAATGTTGATGATCCTGCTCAGATAGCTGACAAACTGAATGAGTATTTTGCATCTACATTCAGACATGAGGAATTCTGAAAGGAAGGGGGAGGACAGAAGTTTACTAAGCTCTAACAGAGAGCTAAAGGATTTTGTAATAACAGAGAGTAAAGTGGAGGAGAAATTGTTGAAGTTAAACATAAAAAAGGCACCCGGGGCAGATGGAATCTACCCAGTTATATTGAAGGAGGCAGCAAAGGAAGTATGCAAACCCTTAGCCATAATTATGAGAGCATCCTTAGATTCAGGGGAGGTCCCCATGAACTGGAGATGTGCAAATGTATCCCCACTTCACAAAGGGGGTTCAAAGGGTGACACAAATAATTATAGACCTGTTAGTTTATTTTCTGTTTTGGGGAAAATAATGGAGTCACTGGTTAAAAAAGTGATGTAGGATCACCTAGACAAGACTGCAGTAATAGTTCAGACAGCATGGGTCTATTAAGAGGAAGTCTTGTCTGACCAATTTGATTGGATACTATGATGTGGTCACAAAGGAACTGGATGCAAAAAATAATTTTGATATCATATATTTAGATTTCAGGAAATCTTTTGATACTGTTGCACATGGAAGACTGCTATACAAATTGGAGAGGTGTGGCATTAAGGGCAAGTTGCTGCAATGGATAAAGTGATGGTTGAGTGGGAGATGGCAGAGAGTGGTAAATAAATGGACACTGCTCTATGTAGACTAATCTTATTAGTGGAGTCTCCCAGGGTTTGGTGCTGGGCCCATTGTTGTTTTGTGTATTTATCAATGATATTTAAAATTATAAGGGATTTATCTCATACCTTTTTATGGGAAGTTCTTCGGCCTGACACTCACATCAAATTAATCCAATTAATACATTATATCAAACTAAGTTTATGACAGGATATTATGTTTTAAAATTGTTAATATATATGGGTTTGTTAAAAATAATCCGATATTCAATATCCATAATCTACTCACTGCAAAAAGGAAGAGCAAAGAGAAGTCGGTGTATATCAACCCACTAAAAACTAAACCAACCCAGCAATAATGGATAGGAAATTGAAGACCACTGTCAAATTTACTAAAATATTTTAAAACTAAACTTCTTGACAAGGGACAAAGTCATTTCGGGATGGTCTGTGCTCACAAGAAATAAAGTGACACTTAACAATCTCCACTCTCTTTTATACTAATAATGAGGTTCAATTTAGTATACAGTGAATGAGATTATTTTTATTAACCAATGTAAATGATGCTATTTACACATGCGAGTAAAGGTCCAGGAGTCCGATATTGTGTATGGTCTATGTACATTTATAGCATTAGGGTATTAAGAGTTTTGTATATTCATATTGTGTATTAATTATTCTTGCCTCATTAAAAAGAAACATATGGTCTCATGGATGGCATGAAATGAAAGTTCAGACACACCTGTCCTTTTTGCCTTAATGGATGCCTGGTGTTGTTGTATTCGTATTGAAAGATAAATTATCTTTCAATGCAAATACAACAATGCTTTCAAATTTAGTTCTAACTCGTGACTTTTTCCAACGTTGATCTGTACTTGTTAAGTAAATCTGTAGATCTCCGACTCTTAATGTCATTAGTGCCAATGTGTACAACAATATCACCTTTTATGCACTTAAAAGATATCTGCTCTACGTCATTAACTTTTGACTCTGGCAGACATACCCTGGTCCTATTCCAACAATCCTTTTTGCACAATTTATTACCCATCTCCCTGAATAACTAGCTCCTGTGGGACCATTGCATTCTGCCTTGAAGATTGCCGCTGTGTTGCCTGATGCACAAGAGTGAGCTCCGGCATTGAGTTAGGCAGCTGAGAGCTTGATAGGTTCCTCATTTTAATTCCTTTAAGGGCATCTACCTGACTCTTAAAATTCTCATAGACGCCCATCAGAATACTGAATTGGTGCCTAATTTCTTGACACTCTCTGCACCTAGCACACACAAAGACAACCTCCTTGGCTAGATCATGTCCTGTTCCAAAAAGTCTGCGAACATTTCACAAGTTGTATACATTTTTTTTTTTTTAAGGCTGTAATGCATTGGAGAAATGACCCCTTCGGTTCTCCCCCGAGCCACATCAATCCTGCTACTTTTTGTCAGTTGTTTTGCTGCTCTAGACTGGGGCATGATTTCCGTTTGAATACAATTGATTAACAATGAAAATTAATAAGATTAATAATTTATTTAATTAATCATCAATACTACACTAATTTAACAGATTCCTAAATGCAGTGATACGTATTACGCTATATAATGCTTGATATATTTAATTTATATACCAATGGATTTCACTGTAAACATTTGAAGCAAATGAAAATGAATAAGTAAGATGTAGAAAATTAGAACAATGCTCACCAAAGAACGTTTGTCTGGATATCTTACATCCTGTACTTTTTGAAAGGGATTGAAGAAGAACATGTGACCAGAATCTGAATATTTTTGACTTAACTTTTTTACCTTGGAAGCATAAAAAATTAAAGAATTCCATATTAGAAGTAAATATTTCTATAAATTAATATAAAAAAAGCTAAGTAAAGTAATAATTCAACTTAAATATAAACTTATCATTTTTTTAAAGTGATAAAATCATTATACAATTTTGTATAATGATTTTTACTGGCTTATATAGGAACTACACACAGATTGAAAAATCGTTTCAAAGTGATCTTTTCGGTATGATTAGCAATCCTTCAAATGACTTGAAGCGTGAAAAAACTAGATTACGGGAACAATATAATAATGTTTGGCAAAATTGTTGGACTCAAAGTGAATTCGGACAAATAAGACAATACATTCAACAAGCTACTTTGCAGCAACCAAGCCAGCCAATCAGTGGTTTGGGCCATCAATGTTTACCTCATTTCTTTTGACAGGACATGGCTCTTTGAGAGTGAAACTTTACCAGTGGACTTGAACTTGATCCCTTCTGCACTTGCAGTGAAGAGAAGTCTTGGATACATGTTCTGTTACAGTGGCCATTATATGTCCAGCACAGAATAGAATTGTTAAGAGATGTTCCTGATCGCACCCAGGAAAATCTTAAAATTCTACACTGGATAATCGCAATAACTTTGCAGCACTTCCAAACTTCTTGACTGCTGTTTTCTCCACGAGGACTCAACTTAGGTCACAGAACTCTTAATTTTCCCTTGGTTTTACCATGACATGATAAGGATTATTCTCTGCCTTCTGAATTATCTTTATACATTTTGTATGTAAATAGTTTTTAACTTTACTTTTACTAGTTTGATTCTAGGTTGGAGTCAACCAACCACTAGTTTTTTTTTTTTTTTTTTGTTGCTGATACTCAGGCTTGGGCAGCCTAGGTACGGGATTTCGTAGATTGTGCATAGACAGTGGAAAAGGCTCCTGGCTACAATAGTACGGTATTCGGGACTGAGAAATCTGAGTATGGGATCAATGTATCCACTGGTTTTGCATTACCTCCGTGGATGCAATAAAAGGCAGGAAACAGGTCCAGTTCCATGTGCCAAAGACAGGCACTAGGCACTAAGTTGTCCAGGCGATAGCTGCTCCCTGGTGACAAAGAAGCCTGACACTTACAACACATAATACAGAACATTCATTAATACTGCATATACATTCATTAGCTACATGGCTCAAACAATTCCATGTTTGAGTCAGTTCTTTAAGTCTAGGGCCATTTTACAGAGTTTCTATAATTCATCACAGTGACTAGGCGGAGATGGATATCAGTCTGGGAGCTACCAGAGACAGGGCACACACACACACACACACACACACACACACACACACACACACACACACACACACACACACACACACACACACACACACACACACACACACACACACACACACACACACATTTTTGTTGTTGTGATGGAGTTTTACAACACATAGGCTGCCAGGGCCATATTGTGTCTTTCAAATGGTTAGTACGAAATACTAACTTTATTGTAACAGGTGTTATATTTTATGATATACACCTATACAGTTTAGGAAGGTAAACAGTTCCGTTTTATTAGAATCAACTCCGATGATCAGCATTAATGATAACGATGAGGGTGAATTAGCAAATGATTTAAAAGTGTTTGAACAGATATTTAGAAACTGGGAACAGTCTACTAATAAATGATAAACAGTCAGTTGTACATGGCATGATGAGCATTGGGGAGCACTGCCATTCATTAATAGGTACAGGTGAGTGAGGTGAGTATGGCCAATTCTTAGCCTTCCTAAAATTATTTCTTCACGCCTGTTTTTTCGGAAGCTGGACAGCCTTGGTTCTGGTTTTATTTGCTAGAGTTTGTTTCCTGGATAACCTTTCCAGATTACAGACCAGTTATTATAACATGCTTTATGGATAATGTGTTTGTAATCTGTATATGGAACTTGAAAGATCTGAGAAATACTAGTTTCTGGTTGTTTGGCTGCAAGATCTGCTCTTTCATTGCTGGCTATTCCAGAATGTCCTGGGAGCCAGCAGAATGTCACAGTTCGCTTCGACTCATTACAAGCAAGTAACTTGGAATGTGTTTTATTATAGGGTGAGAGGAGTTTTTACCACTAATTACAGCAGTGATAGCACTGAGTGAGTCAGTGTATATTAAAGCAGGCATAATTAAAATTTCAGTAATTCGATCAATAGCTAAATTAATAGCATAAAGCTCAGCAGTAAAGATACTGCATTCTATTGGTAATGAAACAGAAATAGTGAATGAAGGGAAGGTTGCCACAGCACCTACTTGGGTCTCAGTTTTTGATCCATCTGTATAGATTTTACAGGCCTCTGAGTTAGAAGAGTGAGTTTCATGTAACTGTGTGATATTGGAGAGGGACAAGGTGTTCTTCCCCCACTGTTGAAAATAGTTGTTGTAAATTACAGGAATATTTGTTCAAGGTGGATCAGAAGGTGTCATGTTCTGAAATATATTGCTTATTTCTATATTCCATGTTTGAGTCAGTTCTTTAAGTCTAAGTGGAGCAGGTCGGTGCCCATTTGGTTTACTATTGTTAAATGACTCCCATTCGGTATTATATAGGCATCTCCAATTAGGGTGAGAGGGAAGACTGCGGATTTTTGTGACATACATGAAAAGTAATGTTTTCCTCCGAAGATGTAATGGAGGTTCATGAGCTTCGATGTAAAGGATCTGAACTGGGGAGGTTCTGAAAGGTCCTAGAGAAACTCTCAGAGCACTGTGCTGGATCATGTTCAATCGTTTTAAAGTAGTTTTCCTAGCAGAGTCATACACTGGAGAGCCATAGTCTAAGCAGGACCTGATTTTAGCTCGATAAAGATGGATTAGGGTATGTCGATCAGTGCCCCATGACATAGATGACACACACAGGAGGATATTCAATTTCTTCAAGCAGATGGTCCAAAGGTAGGTTACACGTGCTTGAACGTTTAGTTTCCCATTTAGCACCAGGCCAAGAAAACGGATGGTGTGAGCAAGGGGTATTGGCATGTTATTGATCTTTAGCTGAGGATCAGGATGAAGTGACTGTAATTTGCAGAAGTGAGTAGTGGTGAATTTCTGTTCAGCAAGACGATATCCATTGCGTAAGGTCCAGGCTTCTATACTGGTTAGAAAAATTTGCAACTGTCTTTTGATAGTATTCATACTTTGTAACTGGCAGGATATAGTGAGGTCATCTGCATACATGTATATTTGAATGGTTTTTGGAAGATCTTCCAATATGTTGTTGACCCGAATCACAAATAGAGTAGAACACCCTCCTCCTGAATGCGAGATGCTGACAGCTTGTTTCGATATTGGACTTGAAAGGTGCATAATTTTACAAAGTTCTGAATTATTTGAGGAAGGTAGCCTCTAAGCCCCAACTGATGCATCTCTTTAATAATGTCATTATGCCAAGTGGTATCAAATGCTTTGTGAATATCTAGGTTGACCATCACTAGATGCTGTTTCTGACAAAGGCATTTCGTATGTTGCATTCAATTTTTACAAATAAATTTTTACAAATCTAGGGCAGATCTGTTTTTACGGAAGCCATATTGGTGATCGGAAAGAAGATTCTGGGAATCTAGAAACCAGGTGAGCCTCTTATGCACCATCCTTTCAAATTTTACCCAAATGCACCCTCTTATGCATCATCCTATTTTACCCAAACAGCTTGTTAATGAATCGGTCTGTAATTCTGGACTAGAGTTGGATCTTTGCCTGGTTTTGGTATAGCACAGATAGAGGAATGCCACCATGACAGAGGATATGTATTTTCTGAAAAGATATGGTTATAGATATGGTTTCAGCATACTAGTGAATGCCATCTGGTTCTGCTGCACTATTTGATGATTTGCTTAAGTATTCCTTGAGCTCAACTAGAGTAAAAGGCTAGTTATAAGTGAGAGTTCTAGTTTAAAAATTCAATTTTTGACGTTCTTCATTGGTTTTAATGATTTTATGATTTTAAAGGAGATCACTTAATAGGAGGAGGCAGAAATGTTAAAAAAAGACTCTGCTAATGCATTTGCAATATCAATAGGGGAAGACAGGTCCTGCCCATTCCATTGTATTATTGGAGATTGCAGTAGCAGAAATTTCCCATTGAGAGCTTGTATTTTTGTTAATGGATGAGGCAAAGTTAATCCAGGATTCATGTTTTGGTTTTTTTCTAATTTGTCTTGCTTTAGCTCTGAGTTTTTTGTAAACAATTAGGTTGGTGGTAGTTGGGAATTTACGAAAGTGGTTCCAAGCTCGGTTTTTCTTTGGAGCATTCTTCATTCCACCACTGATTTTGGTGTACATGCTTGTGCTGGGTGGATTTTGGAATGGAAATTTCTGCTGCAGATAATATATGGCTGGTAATATGGTCAGTTATGTCATCAAGATTGTGTTGCTGTACATATTGCTTTTCAAGTATGACACACGTGGAATAGGTTTTCCAGTCTGCTTTGTGGAAGTTCCAAGGAGTATGGCTTTTAGGGTATGACACAACCTGTGTTTGAATTGAGCTGATGATGGGAAAATGGTCACTGTGGAATGGATCATTCAGTACTGACCATTCCATACTTGGAAAAAGAGATACTAAACAGATGGATAAGTCTAGTACCTGTAGGTAGTTGAACATGAGTTGGAGAGCCAGAATTTAACAGAGTCAGGTTATGATTATCCAGGAATGTTTCGATTAATTGGCCTTTCCTATCCATGGTGGAAGATCCCAAAATGGATGGTGACCATTTAAATCACCAAGTAAACAGACAGGAGATGTAAATTGCATGATAAAACTATCAAGAGTTCAGTCTGGGAGCAAGGATAATTTGGTGATATATAAATGGATGCAAGGGTTAATGATGTTCCCATTGCTATCCGAACTGCTACAACTTCTAAGGAGGTTTGTAGTTGGAGATGTCTTGAGTGTATTGTAGTTTTCACAAGTATAGCTACACTACGAGCAGAAAAGTCAGAAACCCTGTTTCTGACTAAATTTAATTCGCCTAAATATAATATAATTTTTGAATTTCATAGATGCATGTGGTAATAAAAAGGTTTCCTGTAAGCACACACCTACTGCATTAGTTTGAATTAGTAAATCACTCAGGTCATTTTTATTACTGCATAATCCTCTACAGTTCCATTGCAGGAATTTATTCATCGATTGGGTTTGACTGAGGAAAATTGATCTGACTGTTTAGTTTTGGTTTTTCATTTCTGGGAAAGATTGGACGTCCTATATCCATGATATCATTATCATGTAACTCTAGTACTGTGTTGTCATCCTCTGATTGAACATCAGTTTCCATGTTGCTATTTCGTGGTTTCCCTTTCTTCTGATTTTCAACAGTAATTGATTTTGTTGTTTTGGGCAAGGTTGGGATAGCATCAGTTGGGATACTGATCGACGTATTGCTGGTTTCGTTGACTGTAGGTTTCTTAATGCATGATAACACAGTTTTGGTCCAGGTAGCAAAGGAAATGCTCGGTTCTATGGAGACATCTGTTTGAGTTGCAGCTGAGCAGCTGCTTCTGGTGACCGATGCATATGATCGGCTAGGCATGGCTAGTAGCACTTGCTTTCTTGCTTCAGGGTATGTGACTTTTATGCTCCACTTTATATTTCTGCATTTCTTTCCTGTTTTCCAAAGGTCACATGCATTAGAAAATGCTTGGTAGTTTCCCTTACAGTTTCGACAAATAGGAGTGGAAACTGTACAGTCTTCTTGAGAATGCTCCTTGGAACCACAAAGAGGACATACAGCATCGCCTCAGCATGCTGTCTGAGAATGGCCATACTTCTTACACTTAAGGCAGCAAATGGGGTTTGGGATGTAAGACCTAACTTGCAGTTTAAGTAAGCTGCTTTAACAGAAGATGGAAAAGTTGGAGTACTGAATGTCAAAACGGTGGACCTGGTTGTTAGTAGGTTGCCATCTTTTTTAGTCATTATTCTCTGTGCATGAGTCACTTTTTGCTCACTAAGCTCTTGTGTTATTTCTTGTTCAGAGACAGTTAGTAAGTACCATTCGCTGATAACGCCTTTAGAGGTGTTCAGAATGTTATGGGGCATAATTTACACTGGAATACTGTTAAATGTTGTCAATTTTAACAGTTTTTCAGAATGGCTTGACCTGGAAGCTTCAATTAGAAGGTCTCTAGATTGGAGACGCTTCACCATTTTAGGGGATTCAACAACCGATTCTAAACATTTCTGTATTAGAAATGGCGATAATTTGTGGACAGGTTGTGTGGATAGTGAATGCATTATTAGAAATGCTGGTATATATGCACTCTGTTTTTCAGTCCATTGTCTCTTCGAACCATTCAAGTCACGTTCTGAGACTGAGATAATAGGTCTGGAGCCTGTGGGCTCTAGTGGTGGATATGCATCGCAATCCATCGCTGCTCCTTTTAGCCATGGAAGAGGGGATTCCTTCTCCCAGGTTACCGGCCCCACCACATGGAAGCAGGAGTGGTGCTAACTAGTGACCAAGTGATCAGCAGAATATTTTAGTATTAAATCAGCTCACACCAACCATAAGAATAAGTATTTACTGTAACTAAAATATTTATTTGCATATTAAAATAAAATAAATATTTACAAAAACTGCTATTATATTAAATATACATGTAAAAACATTAAAACTGTGATAAAATCCTTGAGATAAAATACACTAAAATAAACCGGATTAAAAGCGATAAAAACGATAAAAATCTCTGGAGCTTTCGGAAGCTTGCGCTCCCTTCCTCAGCAGTAACAAAACTTCCTGCAGCACGTCCATATATATATGCAAATGCTATAAAAACCGCTGATTACAATAAGTCTGCTGTGGCCGAACATTTTTGGGAGAAGCAGCATCAAATTTCCCCAGAGGATGCGGTTATCATGGATCGAGCGCATGGGTTCTGGAACCGTAAATGGCTCGAGAGCCTACGAATCTGTTCATCCGACCACAATATTATGAATAGGGACAGAGGTATGCGTATGCATCCTCTGTTTGAAACTATTATCCTAAGTACGGATGAACGGTTTTGCTTAACACGTTCCCGAGCTATTTCCGCTTCCAGTTCAGACCATGCGCCGACTGCACCACGTGTATAGGTACCGTGAGCCTGTTATATATATGGACGTGCTGCAGGAAGTTTTGTTACTGCTGAGGAAGGGAGCGCAAGCTTCCGAAAGCTCCAGAGATTTTTATCGTTTTTATCGCTTTTAATCCGGTTTATTTTAGTGTATTTTATCTCAAGGATTTTATCACAGTTTTAATGTTTTTACATGTATATTTAATATAATAGCAGTTTTTGTAAATATTTATTTTATTTTAATATGCAAATAAATATTTTAGTTACAGTAAATACTTATTCTTATGGTTGGTGTGAGCTGATTTAATACTAAAATATGAATTTTCCCAACCTCAGAGGCCTTTTTCAGGATATGATCAGCAGAAGAAGAGAGGAGAGCACTACATTGCTAGCGATAGCAGTGACGTTGCAAGTGGGGTTAGCAGTAACATTGCTAGCGGTGAAGCAGTGACGTTGCTCAGTGAGGGAAGCAGTAATGTTGCGAGTGGTGGAGGGTTTATTAAAGCACCAGTACTCGGCCTAGGAAAAATGCTAGAAAATCGCACTAGAAAGATCACTTGGGAACTATTTCTTGGCACTCAGGACCATATACATACATGTACCTCTTTGGTGGCTAGAGAAATATTGGTCCTTCGTGGTTGTGGAAACAAAAGATTACTCAATTGGGACTATCGATTGGAGAACTGGGATGGATGTGGAGTGACTGTCGTGTGAATGGGAACAGAGATTACCTTGAAACAGCAGTAATTGTTGCTTTTATGGCCATCAATCTTTGGGACTGAGTGCCCAAAGACAGAGGGAAGAGCTGGATGGTGTAATGGTGGATGAGGGACTGTTGGTCTGGACTACTTATATATATATTTGTGTGTGTATCATTAGCCCCTAGGCACCTCTGTAGCCAGGTGGGCAGGAGCAGCAGTGCATAGCACATGCTTCTTGATTAGACCGGGGTTCGAGTCCGTGACCACCAAATACGGCGGATGAGGGAAAAGTCAGGGAATGACCACTGCATATCCCTGGAGCAATGTGGCCTTAGTTGCTAATGCTTCTAAAAACCAAATAAAAACAACAATAACATTAGCCCTTCTCTGCTTCTATTTACATTGGAGTCAGCGACGCAAATCATGGCTTGGTTCTCAAAATTAACTTCCTGACATGCTCTTCAATATTAAGGATCTAGGACTGTTTCAGGTTCTCTTGACAAGCCACTTTCTCAGCCATAGTGCACAATCCCTTCCTCCAGCTGACCTAAATTACGTTTTGAAGTATGCAACGCATTTTTAGGAGAGTTATGAACTTCACATTGTCTTTGGTAAATACAGACTCAAAGTAATTAGCAAAATATTCAATCGAAGGATCTTTAAGTTCATCTGACAATGGGTTGGTGATTTCTTAAAGTATTTCTAGCATAGCCTGCATGAAATGACCTTAGTAACATGGCACATATGAGGTTAAAACATGATAGGGTAATCTAGAAGAGCAATGGTGCATCTCTTCTGGCCAGTTGAATTACCAATGCAGTTTAGCCCTCACTCAAAGTTGCAGTCATCCTATAGGTGTTTCATAAGGTATAAACCAGGACTCTGTGCCAGCCATTTCAACTTTTGTACTTTCTTGTTCATGAATCATTTTAGAAAAGTACCAGCAGTAAGATATGGAATTATCCTGTTGAAACAAACACTAAAGAAAAGTCACATGACAGAGAATGAAATTATTCAAAATGTTAAATTAAGCACCGGTGTTCATGTTTTCCATGCACAACCATCAAAGATCCTAGACCAGGGGTTGGCAACCTTTTTTGAGTGAAGAGCCATTTTGATTTAATTTAAAAAAAAAAAGAAAAGAAAACCGAAGCGCTGCACCTCAGTTCAAGCTGGGAGGAGGGGAAAGAGTTTTATTAAAAATATATATTTCAAAAATTTTATTGATTAATGCTGAAAAAACATAACAAACATCCAATTAGGTATGAATTAATGTGACTTTTGCTGCTGAACTTCTTGAGCAAGTCTCTCAACATCAGGTATGCCGTAATTTTCATATTTAAACATGCTGAGAGACTCGCATTGTTCAGATGGTTTCTTGATTTATTTTTAATATGGTTTATATTCGAAAATATTTACCTGCAGAAATATGTCGAACCAAAAACGGAGAAGTCCAAATGCAAATATTTTCAAATTTATATATGTGTCCGGTAAGCTACTCCATGCATCGAACACAATTTGGTCTTGCATTTTCGACTCATCTATCGCTGTCCATTTGTGCAGGGCAGCCTTTTGCCTCTCCAAACAATCAATTTCAGTTTTAAGGCATTTTAGTCGTGCACTCCACACGTCCTTGATTTTTAAGTCCTCTAACTCCACTTCATATTATGCTTCACGAGGGGCTAAAAGTTAAAAAGCTGCAGTTACATGTTCAAAGAGCTGCATGTGGCTTGCAAGCCGCAGGTTGCCGACCCCTGTCCTAGACCATACCATGAGAAACAGTTCCCCACCATAAACCCGGGTCCTCTGAACTTTGTTATCACAATGCACTTTGACAGAAGACATTCCCTAGGCATCCTCTAGAATTACAAGATTTATCACTCTATAGAACTGATTTCCACTGCTCTATTGACTAAGTATGATATGCATTGCACCGTGCAGTTTTAGATTGCTGAGTGCAACTGACGTCTGGCTTATGTACTCTGTTCTCCCATGAACACTGAGGCCATGGAACTCCACGTTTGTCTGCACAGACCTCAACCCTTGTTGACATTTAAATTCTGTATTTGTAAACTCTGGCTGATGTTTTGCCAGGATGTCTGAGGAGATTGTTGTACTATCTCAATGAGTATCTTCTGCTTAGGTGGAATCAGCTTCCGTAGTTTTCCTGTGCATTGATGGACTGTTGCACTTCCATTTCAAGATATCACTTTGACTTTGAATTGTGTAGGCTGTCAGCAAGTGCTTGAATCAACAATCCAGGACTGTTGATTCAAGAGTATCTGATGATAATATTGCTCTCAAAATCAGTTAGCTTGCATGCCATGAAAAGAAAAACTAACTTGTGTGGCTCATATGCCTTCCTTACGTACCACTGCAAGTCACTTGTTTATCCGTGAAGGCCCCCACGGACTATGAAAACAAGGGCGTTCAGATATGTATTTGGAGGGTAATAGAGATTTGATGTAAGTTCTCATCTACTATGTTGTATAAAATAAAATTTACTGCATTTATGTTTCAAGTATTAATTGAGATGTTACACACGACACAAAAATATACAGCAACATCAGGAACTCTAATGTAATAATCATTAAAATTGACTGAAGAAATAAAACCACTGTTCAACTCTACCAGGAAAATCATATAGTATGAAAAGAAATTATAAAACATATAAATATATATACTTTTCCTTTGTCATATTCTTCATTATAATCATCGCTGTAATGCCTCTTCCTGTCTGTTTCTTTTTGGATTTCTTGATCTAAGTGGTTTTTTCCACCATCCCAAGATTTAACTGAAATGCGTTAATAAATGAAATATTCTATTATAATAAAAGTAGCACTTCCAAAGCATTCTTTAGTTAAATAAATTTATATTAAATTCATTGAAATTTAAAATTTTTCACACATCACACTTTTTTTTCTATAGTAATTCACCTTTTTTTGAGAGAAAGAGAGATGTAGCTTTTAAAAAAAACTGTCAAATAAATTTTTCACACTGTTTTTTTTTTTTTTTAAATACAAATTCAACAAACCAAAGTAAGGGATTACATTCTCTAGATTCGTTGATAACCGAACTAATTGGGACTGGGGGTAGTTTGGACTTCCGATTTGTTCGGATTTTCAAACTTATCAAAAATACCGTTCTGAAGAAAAAAGGCTTAGAAAAAAGTTTAGAATTAAAATCACTAAGTTGTACTTACATATCTTTATTCATAGGTAACAAAACAAATGAAATTTTCAGCCACAATAACATATATGCATAGGCTTTAACGAAAATAATTACATTTTTTGTTGCACCCTTTTCGAACTTTGTTTCTTTGATCTCTCACTCTTTTTAGCAAGAGTAGTTGAGTTGGACAGCATTCAGTTTGTTGCTTGTAACAAGCCATCATAGTCTGTAGCATGGCAAATGCCTCAGTATGCATAGGCCCAGGGTTGATGTCATTTTCTTCATCGTCATCTTCATCCATATCATTTTCAGGAGTTCCAGTTTCTTTTACATTCACAATTTCGTTTTCATTTAAGACAGGAAATTCTATAGCATCAATATCATTTTCCACCCACACCCTCGCATCACCTTTATTGCAATCATCAAACTCAATGATTGACTGAAACAAGCTGATCATCTCATTCAGTATTTGTCCCTTATCTTCTTCAGTTTTATTCTTCTGATCTCCTATGGTTTATTCTACAATAGGCCACAGTTTTTTCCAAGTATATTTTTAAATTCTGCACAGTTAAATTCCCGCACGTCAGCTAACATGTAGCAGTTGTCCTTGAGACTAAGCTTTTTTTGAAAAAGCTACGATGTTTGTTCTAAAAGTAAGCATCGCAAGACTTGTTTTTTGCAGATTTTCTTCACCTTTTTGATGACTCCCCAGTGCAGGAGTGCAGTAACGTCTGATAGAAGAAACACGACCACGAATCTGTCATCTATTTTGTTTAATGTTTCCATTAAAGGATGTGATGGTGCTCATCTAGGATAAGCAAGACCTTGTCCATTTTGCCTTCCCGTTCACGATACATCTTGACATTTGGAATAAAATCATTGGTAAGCCACATCAGATTACAAAGTGTGTTGAATAACAGATTACAAAGTGTTATGTTCAGTTAGTACTTATGTATATTAATTAAGCTATGTACATAAATGTAAATTTATTTTTGTTTTGATAACTTGTGGATAATATTCTTTGATTTTTACATATCATTTAATTTTGTTAATTGGTAAGATAGTAAAAGTGCAAGTTTGTTCTTTATATCTTCTGTTTTTATGGCCTGTGGATAACATTCCTTTGATTTTCGCTTATTAGAGTTGCCGTTTAATAGAATGAAAATTCAATTCACAAATGTGATCACAATAACCGGCACTTACTGTAATTATTTTATGGCACCAGTATAAAAAAAAAAAAATGCTCACTTGATGTTTTGAATATTGACATTCAGATTTTTGATGTTCTACTGTAAGTGACAGGGGGGGGGGGAGCAAACAGACTATTAATGTTAGGATGAGTACACCAGGGTTTAAGTCCCTGCCTGCTAAATACGGTCGATCTCCCAACCTGCACTGGACCATCAAGGCAGATTATAGTCCATTTCCCTCAACATAAATTGTCAAGGAGGCTTCCATCCTGCAGAGGATTGATAATAGTTGGAGTTTACATTACCTTTTATACTATTAAAATTCGTTAATATATATTTGATACAAAATTTAATAGTTGTGACTTGTTGTAACATACTTAGTGAATCATTTAGACATAGTAACACACAAATTACTTAAGGTTATTATATTATATTAAGTCTATTATTATATTTATGATATTATATTTTGTCCTTCCCTAATAATTTATTATTAGGGAAGGACTAAATATAATAATTTATAATTTATTAATTAAAATAATTTATTATTAGGGAAGGTCTATTTTGCTGCATTTTAAAAAGACTGATTTTTTGAGAAGTTTCAAATAAGAGAAAAAAGCAACAGAAACCCATAGAATGTTAATTGGAGAAGATGATATGGACTGTTTGAAGACTTTTCAGTGGTTCATAAAGTTTAAAGAGGGCCATTTGTCAAAGGTGATCTCCTCACTCTGGCTGTTTTTCAATTTCAAAAAATTAGTCAACTCCTGATCACATCATAACCACTCATGTTTATGATGTAATCAGGAGTGATGAGTAAGGGTAACTTTTGTATAACACAGCTGTTAGATTTGTATAAAATCTCGTGTAGCGCGAAACAGTATTATATGGGACTAAAACCAGTACAAAGGGGGGAGGGGGGTATGTTCCAAAAGCTAACAAAAACACAACATTTTTTTAATAACTATCGGAAACTTAATTTTTATTAAAAATAGTAATAACTGAACAAACGTCTTACAAACTGTGATACATGATGTCAGATAATGCACATTCAATTAATTTTCTTCCTCTTTACTGTCGCTAAGCACAATCAAGCGAGAATGTTTTCTCTGTTGCAGAATGTCTTCACCTTCTCAACTTTCTTCTGTGGCATCTAGATTTCACGCACCTTCTGCTCTCTTTAAAAAAATCAATAATCTGGGTTTGTTTGCTTTTGCTTCATAGATATTCATAAATTTCATGGAGTTAATTGCTCCTTTCAGTCGAGGGATCTACATTCAATAAATAAGATTCGAATTGCTTGGCTTAATGTCGAAATTTGCAGATGATACAAAGGTTGGCAGGGTTGTTAATGACAGTAATGCCAGTGTGCTACAGCAACAGGATCTAGATAATTTGGGCAGATTGGCTAAGAAGTGGCAACTGAAGTTTAACCTTGACAAATGCAAAGTACTGCATATGGGTAGAAGTAACCCCAGAGAAACGTACCAACTGTGTGGTACTACACTTAAGGTGGTAGAAAATGAAAAAGACCTGGGAGTAATTGTGCAGGCAGATATGAAGTTCTCTGAGCAATGCAGACAGGCTGCCAGGGCAGGTCATGGGGTTTTGTCAATGATATACAGGAATTTTGCTAGCAGGGAAAAGGAGGTGATTATCCCTCTGTATAAGGCAATGGTCAGGCCACGCCTTGATGTTGTTTTGTTTTTTTTTTAGGAGCATTAGCAACTAAAGCCATATTGCTCCGGGATATGCGGTGCTCATTCCCTGACCTTTCCGCATCCTCCGTATTTGGTGGTGACGGGCCCGAACCTCGGTCTAATCAAGAAGCGTGTGCTATGCACAGCTGCTCCTTCCCACCTGGCTACGGAGGCGCCTGCCACGCCTTGAGTACTGCGTACAGGTCTGGAGGCCTCATTTTAGGAAGGATGTAGATTTACTTGAGCATGTACAGAGAAGGGCAACAAGGTTGGTGAGGGGAATGAAGGGATCCTCTTACCAAGAGAGGCTTAAGTTCTGCAAATTGCAGTGGCTGGAGACTAGGCACCTGTGCGGTGATCTGATTGAGGTATATAAGGCCTTGAATGGGTTGAGCACGCTGAATTCTGATGGGATCCTTCCACTTGTTCAGATTACGAACCTAAGGGGGCATAAATTCAAATTAAGAAAAAACAGATGTAGAATAGATGTGCGGAAATTTGTCTTTAGCCAGCGGGTGGTTAATTGCTGAACAAACTTCCATCTGTCGTTGTGGAAGTTGATAAGTTGAATAAATTTAAGGAGGAACTGGACAGGCATTTGGAGGGAATGGTGTGATTTTTTTTTTTTTTTGGCTGATGCTGCATAAGCTAATACATTTGCTTTCTTGCATCACATGCCACTACTACTACTACTACTACTAAGTTTATGCCTTCCCATATGCTTTTTAGTGTAAAATTTGGAACTTCAGAATTTTAACCTGCATCATCACCCTCTGAATTGATTGCTTCATTTAAATTTAAACTTGCAATGTATTATACCTTTTTTTCCTGTTTTTAAGATTATGCAAAATTTGTATCTGTGATTCTATAGAAATAAAGTTTCTTTTGAGCAGAGCCTTTTTACTTTCCTTAGGCATAATTTAGGGCTGGAATTTAAATTCAAAACAAAGAAATTATTCCAATGCAGTTCTTAAGAACAAAGGTTAGTAAAACCTGGAAAATTTATAAACCATCAAATAAAAACCAAAATAACCACAAAAACCTTAAAAGTCATGAACTGCATGCTTCGAATCACAATATTTTATGGTCCCAAACAAGAACAAGTTCAAAAGCACAAAACCTAATATCGGGATTTCCCAAAAAATTAAAATATAGGAGTTAACAAAAAATAATGGAAATGATGAAAAATTACACCCAACATAATAGCAGTTTTCTCCTGCAAAAAAAAACTCAATACCGTGTTATGCAAGATTTTTGGCAATTCTCTAACAGTGTTAGAGCAAAATTGTGTTATGTAAGTACTGTGTTGTGCAAGAATTGCTGCGATTTATCGATCATGTTAGAGCAAAACCATGTTGTAGAAGTACTGTGTTATATGGGGGTTGCCTGTATTTAATTATCCATGAAGTTGCTATTGAAATTGGTATTTTGTATGGGGCATGTCAATCAATTTAACACATTTGTGAATGTGATATGTTTCAGACAAATATATGCCTTGCATCCTCACTGATGATCACAGTGTGGAGAAGTCTTGAATGTCAGGACCTTCATCAATGTGCTGCTGCTTGCCCACATTCTGTTTCTTCCATCATGAGGGAAGAAAGAAAGTGTGGGCAAGCAGCGGCACATTGATGAAGAATTGTGGGTGTGTGGCCATAACCCAGTAACAAAGGCCCAGTTCTCTCAATGGAAGGCTGCGTTCTTCAGGGTCTAAAAAAAACAGCAAGACAGTTTCGATCAAATGTGAACATCATGATAATAATATTGTCTGACACATAGAGCAATGTTCATTATAAGTTTCTTGTGATCAAAGAGTGAACTAGTAATACTATGTAACAGTTCTATGGCGATTGCACTCTGCTGTTTGGACAAAATGGCCAAAAAGTGGATTTAAGGTTCGCATCATGACACTGCCCTTGCACACTTAGCACTTCCAGTCAAGAATTTCTTATTAACTATTTCATCACTGTAGTCCACCATACTTACTGGATAGAGCTCCCACTTTTTTTTTTTCCCAGGCTTAAGGCCCCCTTGCAAGATCACAGATTTCTAACAACCGAGGAAATTATTCAGTACATGACAAAAAAAAAAAAAAAAAAGAAACCATTAGCAATTCAGTGTATACAGTGTCAAGGAGACCACACAAATAGTTGTTGGCTTCATAATTTATCAAATATTAGTTCGGTCTCTGGACGTTTTGTTCAAGTATCATATAGTGAATTTTGTTCGTTGTGTATATGTGCACCCAAAATGATGTATTAATGATTAAAGTACTAAAAGAAGATTTTTTGCACTGCTTCTATTGGAATAAGCAGCAGCCTGGAAAACAAGATGCAGGATATTTCAGGGACTGCTGGGAGTCATTGCGGTACAAGTAAACACATGGGTTGTGTTAGGGTAGCTAAGAATAGGAACAGGTGCATGTATACTTGAGTGTACACCAATGCTAGGAGTTTGGTAAATAAATTTGATGAATTGAAGGTATTGCTCAAAACATCAAAGGCAGATATTGTTGGGATATCAGAGACGTAGTGTCACACAGATATAAGGAATGCAGAACTGGAATTTGGAGAGTATAATGTATACAGAAAGGGAGGAGGGGGTTATGCTATTAGTTAAGAAACGCATAAAATCCAAGGAAGTGAAGCCAGTCGACATCACTGAACAGTGCAGTGTCGAGTCAGTTTGGTGTGACATAAGCATTAGGAGATCAAATTTGAAAGTAGGAGTGGGCTATAGACCTAATGACTCTGATGAGTATAATAAGGAACTGTACAGGGAAATAGAGTGGGCCAGTAAATCAGACAGTCTTATAATGGGGGATTTTAATTTCCCAGATATTGATGGAATTTGTGGGTTGGTCACTCACACACTAGCCAGGCTTTTGTGGATTTATTGGATGATTGTTTTCTACATCAGCATGTTCGGGAGGCAACTAGAGGGAGTAATACTCTTGATTTGATTATCAGTAGTGATTCTTCATGCATTAAGAATCTGCAGATAAAGGAACCACTAGGTGGCAGTGATCACAGTGTGCTGAAGTGGGATTTGCTCAAAGAGGTAACTACAATCAGGGGTAAAGAGAAGGGTTTTTGCTTTTGTAAAGGCGACTGTGATAGTCTGAAATTCTAAACAGTAGGACCAACTGATGATGATACCAACAGCAAATTCAAAATGGGAAGAATTCAAAGAAATTAACTTGGAAGCTACTAGGCTTAACATACCAACTAAGAAATATTGTTCAACGTTTAGGCTTAAATGGATGTCTGATGAACTAATGAGACATATGGCAGAGAAGAAAAATGCATGGGATACATATAAATTAATGGGTGAAATGGAAGCCTATGATAGATATACGCTGGTCTGTAACCAAGTCACAAAGGAGATTAGATAGGCAAAGGCAGATTATGATAAATCCTTGGCAAAGGATGCAAAGATAAACAGAAAAGAGTTCTTTACCTATGTAAACTCCAGAAGGAAAGGGATGAATCAGATTGGTCCACTGGATATTGATGGTTCAACAGTTGAGGATCCTGCTCAGGTGGCTAACAAACTAAACGAGTACTTTGCATCTACATTCACACATGAGGAGTTATTCAGGAAGGGGAATGTCAGAGGTGAAGTAAACTCTGGCAGTGAGATGATTTTGTAATAACTGAGAGGAAAGAGAGGAGAAATTAGCATTAGCATAGGAATATGATGCAGGAAAGCAAACATATGTAGTATCAGCCAAGAGAAAAAAAACAAAAAAAAACACTCCCATTTCACCCCTCCGTTCGTTCAAAATACCTGTCCAGCTGAGCTTTAAATTTATTTAGGCTATCAACTTCCACAACAACGGATGGAAGTCTGTTCCATCAACAAACTACCCGCTGGCTAAAGGCAAATTTCCACACATCTATCCTACATCTGTCTTTCCTCAATTTGAATTTATGCCCTCTCAGGTGATTACTCTGAGCAAGAGGAAGAATCCCATCGGCATTGAGGATGCTCAAACCATTCAAGGCTTTATACACCTCTATCAGATCACCTCGCCGAGCCTAGTCTCCAGACACTGAAATCTGCAAAACTTAAACCTTCCTTCCTTTCTTCGTAAGAGCAACCCTTTGTTCCATTCACTAATCTTGTTGCCCTTCTCTGTACTCGTTCCAACAGCTCTACATTCGTCTTGAAACGAGACCTCCAGACCTGTATACAGTACTCAAGGTGTGGCCTGACCATTGCTTTATACAAGGGAATATTCACTTCCTTATCCCTGCTAGAAAAATTCCTGTATATCATTGACAAGAAACCATGAGCTATTCTTGCAGCCCTTCTGTACTGCTCGGAGAACTTCATATCTGCCTGCACAATTACCCCCAGGTCCTTTTCATTCTCTACTACTGTCAGTGTAGTACCACAGAGTTGATACGCTGCTCTGGGGTTACTGTTTCCACTATATAGTACTTTACATTTGTCAATGTTAAACTTAATTTTCCACCTCTCAGCCCATCTGCTCAACCTTTCCAGATGCTGTTGCAGCAGCATAGCGTCAGTAGCGTCCGTAACAACCTTTCTGGAACAGAAGTTAAACTCAGGTCTATAATTACTTTTGTCAGCCCTTGATCCTCCTTTGTGAATTGGGGTCACATTTGCACATCTCCAGTCTATGGGTACCTCCCATGTGTCCAAAGAAACTCTCATAATTATGGCTAAGGGTTTGCTTACTTCCTTTGCTGCTTTATAACTGGATAGATCCCATCCATCCTGGGTGCCTTTTTTATGTTTATCCTCAACAATTTCTCCTCCACTTTCCTCTCAGTTATTACAAAATCATCTAGCTCACTGCCAGAGTTCAACTCACCTCTGGCATTCCCCTTCCTGAATACCTCCTCATGTGTGAATGTAGATACAAAATACTCGTTTAGTTTGTTAGCCACCTGAGAAGGATCTTCAACTGTTGAACCATCAATATCCAGTGGACCAATCTGATTCATCCCTTTTCTTCTAGAGTTTACATAGGTAAAAAAACTATTTTCTGTTTTTCTTTGCATCCTTTGCAAGGATTTCTCATAATCTGCCTTTGCCTGCCTAACCTCCTTTGTGACTTGGTTACAGACCAGCTTATATCTAGCACATGCTTCCATGTCACCCATTAATTTATACAGGGGTGTTTCAGTTAAACGTTTCAGAACACACATCGTTTTAATAATACATGAAAAGAAGCAAAAGGTACATGGATTAAAGTAAGTGTTCGAAGTTTCTTCCACGGTCTACAATGCACGCCTCACATCTCCGACGCATGGACATCCGAACATTCTGGAATACTCCAGGCGAATTTCGAATTTCTTCGGCAGCTACTGCGATTCTTGCAACCAGCTCCTCAGCATTGTCAACAGGGGTGTCATAAACTAGCGATTTCATATGACCCCAGAAATAAAAATCAAGACATGATAGGTCGGGTGACCGAGCAGGCCAACGCACGGGACCACCACGTCCGATCCACTGTTGACCAAATGTGACATCCAGGTAGTTACGAACATCTCCGCTATAATGGGCAGGGGCTCCATCGTGTTGGAACCACATTGTCTGTTGCGTCGATGCAGAAATCTGTTCATCTCTCAAAGGTTGTGGCAATACTTGCTGCAGAAAGATCAAGTAGATAGGTCCGGTTAGACGACACGGTAACAGGTAAGGTCCGATGAGGTGATCTCCCATAATACCAGCCCATTCATTGACCGAAAATCGAATCTGTGCTGCACGACGTCGCACGACGACTTCTGTGTACAATACCGCTTCAGGAAAGCATTTCCGACCCCACATTGCTATATGATTTCGAGTTGTCAGAATGTACCCTACCCCTCTTAGAAGTTCTGAAACGTTTAACTGAAACACCCTGTATGTATCCCATGTATTTTTCTTTTCTGCTATATGTCTCGTTAATTCATCTGACATCCATTTAGGCCTATACCTTGAACAATATTTCTTAGTTGGTATGTAAAGCCTAGTAGCTTCCAAGATAAGTTCTTTGAATGCTTCCCATTTCGAATTTGCTGTTGGTAACATCATCAGTTGGCCCACTGTATAGAATTTAAATACTGTCTCAGACCATCATAGTCGCCTTTATGAAAGCATAAACCCTTCCCTTTACCCCTGATGGTAGTTACCTCTTTTAGTAAATCCCACTTCAGCACACTGATCACTGCCACCTAGTGGTGCCTTTATCTGCAGTTTCTTAATGCATGAAGAATCACTACTGATAATCAGATCAAGGGTATTATTCCCTCTAGTTGCCTCCCGAACATGCTGATGGAGAAAACAATCATCCAATAAATCCACAAAAGCCTTGCTAGTGTGTAAGTGACCACAAATTCCAGCCAATATCTGGGAAATTAAAATCCCCCATTATAAGACTCTCTGATTTACTGGCCCACTTTATTTCCCTGTACAGTTCTTTATTATACCCATCAGAGTCATTAAGCCTATAGCCCACTCCTACTTTCAATTTTGATCACCCAATGCTTATGTCATGCCAAACTAACTCGATACTGCACTGTTCAGCGATGTCGACTGGCTGCACTTCCTTGGATTTTATGTGTTTCTTAACTAATAGCATAACCCCCCTCCTCCCTTTCTATCCTTTCTGTACACATTATACTCTCCAAATTCCAGTTCTCCATTCCTTATATCTGTGTGACACAACGACATTCCTTATATCTGCCTTTGATGTTTTCAGCAATACCTCAAATTCACAAATTTATTTACTGAACTCCTAGCATTGGTGTACACGCAAGTATACATGCACCTGTTCCTATTCTTAGCTACTCTAACACAACCCATGTGTTTACTTGTACCGCAATGACTCCCAGCAGTCTCTGAAATATCCTGCATCTTTTTTTCCAGGCTGCTGCTCATTCCAATAGAAGCAGTTCAAGAATTACTTTCACCTCTGCCAGTGGCTACTGTTAATCTATTAGTCCTTGTATCCCCTCCCCCAAGCCAGCAGTTTTCTGACCCACCTAACACTGCCTCGAAAGCATAAGCAAATATTCTTGCACGCTTTCTATTTAAGTGTGTCCCATCCCTGTAGACAAATGAAGAGCAAGAAAAACACTGACAGGGAGAAAATTGAGTATACTGAGTTATGCAAAGCCATTAGAAAGAGACTCAGAGAGGACATAAGAAGATTTAACACAAGAAAAGTAGAACAAGCATTAAGGGAAAACAAAGGATTTAAATCAGCAGCCATGAGCAGTAATACAGAAAGACAAATGATACTGAAACTGAAGAATAGCGATGGTGTACTTATAAATAGCAGAGAACGCATAATTCAAATAGCAGAAGACTACTATAGAGAATTATACTAGGAGCGAGGGAATGATACCAGCAGTGGGGAAGATGGATTGCAAAGTAGCAACACATACGACATACCCGATATTCTTCTTGATGAGGTAGAACATGCATTGAAGAAAATGAAGAATCGGAACGCCCCGGGGGAAGATGAAGTTACTGTAGAGTTCTTAAAATTGGGAGGAAGAGACATAACACAAAAACTGACAAGGCTCTTCACAAAATGCATTAGAAAAGGTGTGATGCCTAAGCAGTGGAATAATGCAGTCATAGTTTTGCTGCATAAGAAAGGAGATAAATCAGAAATTGGAAATTATAGACCAATTAGCTTGTTATCCCACATCTACAAGTTGTTCACAAGGGTCATTACTAACAGATCAGAAAGAATACTTGATGAGAATCAACCGAAAGAGCAAGCTGGCTTTAGGATAGGATTCTCAACTATGGATCACCTTCACGTAATATCACAGCTAATGGAGAAAGCAAATGAATATAAAACACCATTATGCCTGGCATTTGTGGATTATGAAAAGGCATTTGACTCCATACAGCATAAAGCAATGTTTCGGGCACTGGAAAGACAAGGCATAGATACCCCATATATTATGATTTTGAAGAAAATATATGAGAGTGCTACCTCCTTTATTAGACTAGACAAAGACAGTAGCAAATTTAAAATCGAGAAAGGAGTTCGACAAGGAGACACAATATCTCCGAAGCTGTTTACTGCTGCCCTTGAGGAAGCTTTCAGAAGATTAGACTGGTCGCAGAAAGGAGTCAATGTGAACGGAGAGTACCTAAACCATTTACGATTTGCAGATGACATTGTGGTTATAAGCCACGATCCCAAAGAATTAGAGGAAAATCTTAATCAGTTATGCACAGTTAGTAAGGATTTTGGACTAAAGATGAATATGGCTAAAACAAAAGTAATGATGAACAAGTATGCCACGGAAAGGGAAATAATGATTGAAGGAGCAGTAATTGAAAAGGTGGAGTCATATACTTATCTGGGACAAGTTATTACCTGTAATAATGATAAATGGCTGGAAGTCAAGAGAAGAATAAATTTTGGATGGATAGCATTCAGGAAATATAGTCACGTACTGAAGAGCAATATCCCAGTTTGTCTGAAACGTAAAATAATGAACCAACGTACACTCCCACCATTACTTATGGAAGTGAAACTGGGGCACTCACCAAAAAGAATGCAAGAGAAGCTGAGACCTACACAGCGAAGAATGGAACGAATTATATTGGGAATCAGACTGTTAGATAAGAACATTCTAATCAAAACTAAAGAACTAAAATGGTCTTGGGCAGGACACATAGCTCAAAGACATGATGACAGATGGACTAAGAAAATAACAGAATGATAGCCAAGAGGAGCTAGAAGAAAACCTGGAAGACAAAGGCGGAGATGGATAGATGAAATTCGTGCGTTTTTGGGTAGTAAATGGATGGCCAGTGCTCAAAACAGAAGGAACTGGAAAGTTGCTGGAGAAGCCTTCATCCTGCAGTGGACTGAAAATGGCTGATGATGATCCCTGTAGAAGCAGTCTCTCCTGTTAACAATTTGTTAACAGGAGAGACTGCTTCTACAGATCAAAGGGCGACACATGTAATTACAGACCTGTTAGTTTAACTTCTGTTCCAGGAAAATTAATGGAGGCACTGGTTAAAGAAGCAGTGCAGGATCATCTAGACAAGACTTCAGTTAGAGCTCGGTGCCTCGATATCATCAGCAAATTTTCTTGCACTCTTAATATTTTAAGTGTATCCCATCCTTGTAGAAGCAGTCTTTCCTGTTAACAAGTACAGACCAGGCTAAAAAACATTCTACCCCTTGAGCCCTGCACAACCTTTCCAGGGCCGAATTGATCGACAAGGCTCTCATCATATACTCCCTCCTATCGTGTCTGGGCAGAATTGCAGACACTTTCAAATTGAACCCTAATTCACGGCTTTTTTTCAACAGTGACCTGTACTTGTTAAGTAATTCTGCCGGTCTCCTACTCTTAATATCATTAGTGCCAACGTGTACAACCATATCACCTTTTGTGCCCTTAAAAGATGATATCCGCTCTACAATGTCATCAACCTTCGCCCCTGGCAGACATACCCTGATCCTGTTCTACCAATCCTTTTTACAAAGCATGTTCCCCATTTCCCTGACAATAGAGTCACCAACAACTACTAGTACCTGTGAGATAACAACGAATTGTTGAGGTTAAACATAAAAAAGGCACCCGGTGTGGATGGGATCTATCCTGTTATATTAAAGGATGCAGCAAAGGAAGTAAGCAAACTCTTAGCCATAATTATGAGAGCTTCTTTGGACTCAGGAGAGGAATCCATAGACTGGAGATGTGCAAATGTGACCCCAATTCACAAAGAAGGATCAAAGGGCGACACATGTAATTACAGACCTGTTAGTTTAACTTCTGTTCCAGGGAAATTAATGGAGGTACTGGTTAAAGAAGCACTGCAGGATCATCTAGACAAGACTTCAGTTATAGCTCGGACACAGCATGGTTTTGTTAAGGGAAAGTCTTGCCTGACCAATTTGATTGGATACTATGATGCAGTCACAAAAGAACTGGATGCAGGGAATAACTTTGATATTATATATTTGGATCTTAGAAAGGCTTTTGATACTGTTGCACATGGAAGACTGCTGCACAAATTGGAGCAGTGTGGCATTGGAGGCAAATTGCTGCTATGAATAAAGGGGTAGTTGAGGGGGAGAAGACAGAGAGTGGTAATCAATGGACACTGCTCATCGTGGACTAATGTTATTAGTGGAGTCCCTCAGGGTTCAGCGTTGGGTCCATTGTTGTTTTCTGTATTTATAAATGATATTGATGATGGAATATCAAGCTTAATGTCCAAGTTTGCAGACAGTACAAAGGTTGGCAGGGTTGTTAAGGACACTACTGACGCTATGCTGCTGCAACAGGATCTGGAAAGGTTGAGCAGATGGGCTGAGAGGTGGCAAATGAAGTTTAACATTGACAAATGTAAAGTACTACATATGGGAAACAGTAACCCCAGAGCAACGTATCAACTCTGTGTTACTTCACTGATGGTGGGAGAGAATGAGACGGACCTGGGGGTAATTGTGCAGGCAGATATGAAGTTTTCTGAGCGGTGCAGGCAGGCTGCAACAGTAGCTCATGGTGTCTTGTCAACGATATACAGGAATTTTTTTTAGCAGGGATAAGGAGGTGATTACTCCCTTGTATAAGACAATGGCCACATCTTGCGTACTGTATACACGTCTGGATGCCTCATTTCAAGAAGGATGTAGAGCTGCTGGAACGAGTACAGAGAAGGGCAACAAAGGGCAACAAGATTAGTGAATAGAACAAAGGGTTGCTCTTACGAAGAAAGGCTTAAGATTTGCAAATTACAGTGTCTGGAGACTAGGCACCAGTGAGGGCATAAATTCAAATTGAGGAAATACAGATGTAGGATAGATGTGCAGAAATTTGCATTTAGCCAGTGGTAGTTGGTTGGTGGAACAGACCTTTATCCTTTGTTGTGGAAGTTGATAGCCTAAATAAATTTAAGGCTCAGGTGGATAGGTATTTTGAAAGAACGGAGGGGTGAAATAGGAGTGTTTTTTTTTTTTTTTTTTGGCCGATGCTGCATAAGTTTGCTTTCTTGCATCACATGTCTCTAGTAATGCTAATGACAATACAGGAGTTACCATTAACCTGGAATCAGTTATTTCTTTTTGTTGCAGTTGTGATCAACTGCAATGAATAAAGATGAGCATAAAGAAATAATTCTGCGGCATTTTTTTTTTTAATATGAAAATCCCAACACCAGTGGTATTAGAACCTATATTACTTAGTACCGTGCATGGATTGGAGCGTGAGAAGATGAAAGAAGATATTTGTTAATATTTGACTTGAACTTCTGTAGACTGCAATTTTCAGGAAATATACATAAAGGAAGATTGTTCCAGAAAATGTCAGTTAAATGAATAAAGGAGGAAGATGAAAAGTTAGTTCTGTGAGTTTGAAATTGGACACTAAATGCAAATGGATGTTTGCTGGTGGCAGCATGTGTTGAGACTGTTTGGGGGAATTATAGAAGCTAATTCAGAAGAATAGTGCCCATGGCAGCATCTGTAGAAAAGGCATGCAGCAGAAACTGTACATCTAGGAGTCAGAGAGTGGAGAGAATGTCAGAGATGAGTCATTAATTAACCTAAATGCCTCTTCCGAATGGAATCTAGAAGCCTGAGAGAGGTTTTGGGGGCACTGCCCCAGATGTAGGAACAATATTCCATGGTAGGGCGGATTTGCAATTTGTATAGCTTTTTGGAAGAAAAGCAATGCCAAGAGCGAAAGAGAAAAACCAAGTTTTTTAGGTGCAGAGGAAATAATATAATGTAATGTGCTTGTGCCAAGAGTGATTAGAAGTCAGGGTAATCTTCAAATGAGATATATCATCATGCCTAGAAATCGGAGTGCCACCAAAGATAAGAATAGGAGAAGAAAAATCCTTTTTGGAGATATAAGACAGGACTGAGTTTTAGAAGGATTGAAATCAACTAAGTTGTCTTTGTCCCACTGGAGAATTACCTTGAGATTGGTATTTAAGGAATTGGTAGTGGATATTCGAGAAGTTGAAGCTGATTGAGCAGGGCAAGGTTTCTCAAACTGTAAAGTGGAATGCAATGTGCTATCATCTGCAAAACTATGGATAGGATTTGTGGTCAATGGAAGGAGGTCATTAATAGACAACAGGAAAGAATTTTTCTCTTGGGGAAAGAACTGAACCTTGGGGGACACCAGCATTAGTGGAGAAGTTAGAAGATAGAGTGCCATCTACCATCACCCTCAATGAGCGGTTTGAGAAAAAACTGAATAACCAATTACAAAAACAGTTGGCAAACTATAAGATGGAAGCTAGTTTAGAAGACCTTTATGCCAAACATGATCAAAAGCCTTTGAGATGTCGAGAGCAACTGCTTGTGTTTCACCGAGCTTTTCCATTGAATTTTTCCACAAGTGGAAACATAAGCTACAATATCACCAGTGGATTGACACTGATGGAATCCACACTGGCTAACATAGTCAGACGGAAGGTTTCTAGGTAATTTAAGAGTTGGCAGGTAATTGGTTTCTCCATCACTTTTCAAAGAGTCAAAGTAATTGCAATGGGACAATAATTGGATCAGAGGGATTTGTCACCCTTTTTCGCAATTGGCTGGATATGAGCAAATTTCCAAGCAGAAGGAAGAACACCTCTGGAATAACAAAGTGAAAAAAGGCGGCAAAGTTCAGGAGCACAGGTTTTAAGAACAAGTGGAGAAATACCATTGGGACCTGGAGCTTTCTTAGCATCACGATTCGTCAAAATCCTTCTGACATCATTTTGACGGAAGACCACAGGAGGCATTCAATGCAGCGTGTTGGGAATGGTGGGAGGTGTTTTACCAAGATCATTAATACATGAGTTGGAAGAAAAATGGGATGCTAGCAGGTCAGCTTTATCCTTGGCTGAAGCGACAATAGAATCATCTGGTTTTGACATTGGGAGCAGAGAGGAGCAAAAGATGCGGCCAACAGTTTTGGCAAGAAAACAGAATGTTCTGCTACCATTAGGGCAAGAGGCAAGTTTTCTACTCTTAGCCTGTTCAAAATCTAGTTTGGACTGATTAATAACTACTTTACAATTGTTGCGAGCTTTGGTGTAGGCAGAAAATGAAACTGAAGAATTGGAAACAAGCCAATTACGATATGGAACATTCTTCTCTTGAACAGCCTTAGCACATTTATCGGAAACCCAAGGTTTAGATAAAGGAAGAGATTTTAAAGTGGAGTGTGGAATAAAGGATTCCATTCCTACAAGAATAATTTCACTGACACGATCTGAGCAAACTCTGACATCAGAAGTTTTGAAACAGTAATCCAATCAAGGAAAGGAAGAAAATAAATCTCGCAGGTCATCCCATTTTGCATTCCATTCTTGTAATGCCAAACAACACAAGGTTGGGAATAGTCATGAAATAAAGATTCCATTGGAGAAGAGACACTCACCAAGCTGTGATCTGTGGTGTCTAAAGGACCACTCACTTCAACCATGTACTTAGAAGTGTTGTTTATGAGAAAAAGATCAAACGTGTTGGATATTTTTCTCATAAACAACGATTACTGAACGTTGATTACTGAACAATCCTAACCATACATGGTTAGGATTGTTCAGTAATCTGGTAGGTAAAGGAACAATCTGTGCAATGTCATTAGTAATTGCAAAAGCCTCAGCATCTCGACAGCTGGATCGGTGTGACTAGAAAAGGGAAGCCAGCTGGAGTTGTGAACATTAACATCTCCAAGAAAAATTACCTAACTGTTAGGAAAGTTGGACTGGAGAAAGTCAAAAAGCTCCAAGTGATTAGTGGAACGGTAGAGACAACAGATGAATTTGACATAATGAGGTAGAGAGATTTTAAGCCAGAGAAGATTGAAAAGAGGAGATTCCAAATTATCAAGTCTCAGACAGGGAATATTGGAATGGACATATGCACAAGTACCACCTTTGAGGCAAAAGGAATCATACAGCGAATAATCTGGGCAACTGAGATTCTGTCAGAAAAAGTACACGGGGTTTGGCAGATTTTAAGTGGAAATGGACATCATTGAGATTAGAACTGAGATCACGTATACTTGTGAAATGAACTAGGAAGTGTTTGGGAGGTTTGGATCTTTTCGCAGATAAGTTTACTCTATTAGTTTGCCAATTCATGGTGTATTCAATAGTAAGAAAAAGTGGTTGGGGGGGCATGCTGTATGAAGTAATGAAATTTTTGGATATGGTGTACACATGGTAAGAATATAACCAGATCCTTGACAATGTGGCCTCAACAATGCCCCCCCCCCCACTACTCGGACTCCCTCCAGTCACTATCTGGCAGAATAGAGGTAGCAAGATTATACACTAGCTGATCCGAAAGCTTCCTAGAGAGTTAACAATAGGTTTAGTCTGGTGTACTAAGTAGCGGCTGGCCTGCAAAAACTGTTTTAGAGCTGTATTCTTGAAATGTAAGGATGTTTGGATCTCGCCATGGTGTTCATCAAAACCTCAATAGACATCAATCAAACTGCACGATGAAAGAGATGGGGAAGGGGGTTGGAAACTATACATGGGTTCCACCACTGCAAGCCTCCAACAAGCAAAGTGGTGGTATGGCACCGGTTGATGAGAGTCATCTACCACCTAGTATTGCCTGGTAACACAGAGGGGGGGCATTCCTCCGTGTGATGTGGGCACCACACCTCAACCTCTGCTTACGTTTGTTCACGCCTGGATGGTCACTCACAGTGGACTTGCTCATGGGAGTTACACCCAGGATTACTAACAGTCTCACCATCATGGAGGTGCAAGCAGAGGATTTGGCTGTTACAGACCGTCAAGATTTTTCTGAAATTGGGTCCACCTGACTTGAGTGTCACGCAAATATCAGTTCCATCAGTGTATTACATTAGACTCCCAGGTAGCATGCACAGCTTGTCAGGCATATCTGAGAGAACGTCTGCAAAAACCTCATATGGAGGTAATAGCGAGAAAGAAAGAAGTGCAAATATGTTCACTGTGCATCACTCAGAATGGCTGCCAATTACTTCTGTGCTTGTGTATGCGTGTTACTCGTGAAATTCAAGGGACCCTACAGAGCTGGATAAAGAATGCAGTGGATTTTTCACGGAGAGTTTCTGATGAAGCATCAATGGCAATAGTAATTGGAAGATTTACATTCAGCCTGAATGTTATAAAATTTCAAAATCCAGTACTCACCATATCACTTTTAAACTCTACAAGAATTGACATAGAATGAATCACATCAATGTATGGAATTCTGTTAATTCCATACATTGATGGAATTAACAGAATCAAAACAAAAAAATTCTGGTTTCCAAAAAGGATGCTTTTTTGTGATGAGGCCAATTTTTATGTGTGGGTAAGGTTAATTGGAAAAATGCATACCGCTAGTCCAAAACTAAAGCTAACAGGATTACACAACTGATGAGCAAAATGGTAGCATTGTGTATAGTTATGAACAGTTTTCCTTCAAATTTTGATTGTAAGTGACCAGTAGCATTAGCAAATGATACAAGAAAACAAGCTTATACAGCATCAGCAAAAAAAAAAAAAAAAAAAACTTTCCACTCACCTCTCCATCCATTCCAAAAGTTTGTCAAGTTCTTCCTTGAATTTATTTAAGCTTTCAACTTCCTCAACAACGGATGGAAGCCTGTCCAATCAACTACCAGCTGGCTAAAGGCAAACTTTCGCACATCTATTCTGCAACTTTCTTTCTGAATTTATCTGAATTTATGCCCCCTCAAATGTGTAATCTGAGCAAGAAGAAGAATCCCATAAACACTGAGCATGCTGAAACCATTTAAAGCCTTAAAAACCTCAATCAGATCACCTCGCAGGTGCCTAGCCTCCAGATGCAGCAATTTGCAGAACTTAAGCCTTTCTTGGTAAGAGCACCCCTTTGTTGTCCTCACCAATCTCGTTGTCCTTCTCTGCATCTGTTCCAGCAGTTCTACATCCTTCCTAAAATGAGGCCTCCAAACCTGTATGCAGTACTAAAGGCGTGGCCTGACTACTGCCTTATACAAAGGGATAATCATCTCCTTTTCCCTGCCAGCAAAGTTCCTCTATATCATTGACAAGACCCTGTTCTGCACTGCTCTGAAAACTTCATATCTAATGGCACAATTACCACCAAGTTCTTTTTCATTCTCCACTACTCTGAGTGTAGTAATGCACTTTTGGTATGTTACTCTGGGATTATTGTAGTACTTTGCATTTGTGAATGTTAAACTTCAGTTGCCGCCTCTCAGCCCATCTGTCCAACTTTTCTAGATACTGTTGCAGTAGCATACTGTCATTAACTTCCCTACCAACCTTTGTATCATCTGCAGAATCTTCATGCAGAATTTTATGACTCACCTCTTTATTCATACCCCACTCATCAGCTATCATTCTGAGGGTTAAACGATGATCGCTTGCCACAATTTTCCAAACTTTTGCAACCCTGTCCTCGTTTCGAGAGGCTGATGGATGTCCACTTCTTGGATGATCATGAACATTCTCAAGTCCATTTTTGAACTGCTAATACCATTCAAACACACTAGTACAAATGGTAATGTTTTCACCATAAACAGATTTTAATATTTCATATGTTTCTGTCGCAAGTTTTCCCAGTTTAAAGCAAAATTTGATATTCATTCGTTGTTCCATGATATGGAATGTTAACACTATGAATAAAACTGGCTGTTACTTGCAACTTATCAGCCTACTGGGCAATCTCTGTTCCATCATTAGCTTGCTGCATTCTGTTTATTTTCAGACTCATTGATCATTGATCAGTCCGGGAACTTTAAGTCCTTAAGCTTAAAAAAAAAGTGTTTAGATGAAGAGGGAAGCTTAAGATAACTTCCCCCTCTATCTAAACACTTCTGCTGTCTTTCTGTTATGTTTGGAATGCTTTTTTGAAGAAGTTTTGGGGTTTAAATATGGCAATTTGCTGTGTGGCTAAAATTTTTAAAGAAAAAAAACCAAGGGGATCATGTCATTTCAAAGTATGACAGTTTTGTGAAACTCTTGTATTCTTGTTCTTAGAAAATTTTTTTTGGTACACCGATTACCCAGTCCATAGTGTGCCAGTTCTTATGGTAGGTGGTTCATATAGTTTTGTTGGGTATTGTATTTTCATGGACCAATTTGCATGTTATACAGGTTAAAAATCTGTAAAAAAAATTCACACATGGAACCATATACCAAAGATCAGCTAACTACAGGCCATGAGTGAAGATGACTTCCTCCAGACTCTGATGAGATTTGAACCCAGACCTCTCCAAAAAACTGACAAAAACTATTATACTGTCATGGCAAAAATGGGAAACCAGTATATTCTATGCAAGAATTTAGTGTGACACCACTAGATTAAAAATGAATACCATTAGCATACCATGCTACAAATATTGGTATTTTGATATATCTTGATAAAAAAAAAAAAAAATATTTTCCAATATTTTCATTTTCCAATTTTTCTTTTATATTATCTGTAAACGAACTCCTTCACACTGGACTTAAATTGCTGTAAGTTGTAATTTTCAGGAAATATACAGAGAGGAACGTTGTCACAAGGACCAAAAGAAGGGGGAAATAGAGAAGGAGGAATAGCAACATTTGAACACTGAATTTGCAGTTGCACCATGAATGGATACTGACCAATTTATACATAAGTTTGGATGTTAATTGTTCAATCTACGTTACACTTCCTCTTTCTCTTATACAAGGCTCTTAAAGCTAGTTGTTTTAATCCCCAAGCCATGCGTACACAATGTATATATACCATGGATGGGTTGTGAAGCAGGAAGAAACATACTGATACACAGAACAAAAACTGTTTATTATGGAAACACGCAGTTGATCTTGAAATTTCTTTTTTATATAAATTCATTTATGAGCCTCAAGGATTCATGCATATATGGGGATGGTATCCAAATCAATATTCTGGATACATCCTGTGGTCCCAGAACCATAAAAAGACAAGCTAAACTTTGGGTTATTGTATCAATGCACTATATCCTATCTGTACTATTAAGACTACAGCTCAACAGGTGTCCATAAAAAATAGTAACTACCATAATTTTCTTTTTATATCCACCCTTTGTATCAATAAATTTCTTCTGCCCTCCTGATCCCAATGACTACACAATTGCTGTTCTACCACATTTGGCAGAAAAGGCTTGGCTCTGAGTTGCATCTAGGTTTCACAAACTTTTCAGGCTTTTTTTTTTTTTTTTTTTTTGTTTTTTCTCACTATGGGAAAGTTTGTCTCAGGCATAGGTTGACTGCACCCCATGAAAAGGTAAACTAGTAGAATAGTAAAACAGGCAAAATACATACAATTTACAAATGCTTTACAGCCCTTGACACAAAATCTACAACTATAAAATTTGACCACCCAACTTTTGGCTTATCCACATTATTGGAGTATCGTGGCTTCAACGGTATCAAAACTTTCATGATTATAAAAAGGTTATTCCTGTGTGATAAAAATAAATTACATTTGTATATATACAGATTGTCTTGAAACTACAAAGGATGTGCAGGCATCTATTAATTCTGTTTACAGCAATAGTAGCCATTTTTACATTTAAAACTGTTTCAAAAATAGAAGTAAAGGGAGAAACCTTTTAACACATTTTGAGACAAATGTGGGCTGCTACATAAGCTGAATTTAAAGTAATTCTCTGGAACTTGGATCTAGGAAGTTGATGATACTGAATCAGTGAGTTCTGATTTTATTTATATTTTTTAAAATGAAATTTTGATTTTGTTTTTAACAATAATTTCATATTACTATTCAGCTATTCAGCAAAAGGAAAATATTAATATTTAAAAAGCATTTAGGTACAGTTTTTCAATTTAAAAAAGAAACCATCCTTTATCTAAAAATTGGTTTTCCAATGAATGTGCTAAGACTGTTCAGATAAGAGTACTGCATATTATAATGCTTGCTTCGCGGTCTCTAATAGGTTCATCTTTTTCTTATATTAACGCTCACAATAACTGTTAAACAGTTATTAATCAGTCCAAACTACATTGTAAACAGGCTAAGAGTAGAAAACTTGCTTCCTGTCGTAATGGTAGTTTAGCATCCTGGTTTCTTGGCTGCAACTCTTGTCCATCTATACCTCCACCTCTCTTAAAACCTGATGGTTGTATTGCCTCCTCAACTAAAGATAAAGTTGACTTACTAGTATCCTACTTTTCTTCTAACTAATGGTAAGAAGAAACCACCTCCTACCGTTCCAAGTACACATCACTCAAAGGATGTTGGAAGAATTTTAAACGATCTTTTTGCCACGAAAGTTCTAGGTGCTGATGGCATTTCTCCACTTGATCTCAAAAACCTGTGCACTGCACATGCTCCTGTTCTGTGTCGCCTTTTTCAGACTTTCTTGTTCCACTGATGTTTCTCCTTCTGCTTGGAAATTTGCTCATATCCAACCAGTCCCTAAAAAAAGGGTGACAAATCTCTCTGATCCAATTATCTTCCCAAAGTAATGAAGAAATCCATTAACTGCCAACTCCTAAACTGTCTTGAAACCCTCCATTGATCAATGATTGCCAACATGAATTTCATCACTGTTGATCCACTGGTGATATTTTTGCTTATGTTACCCATTTATGGACAAATTCAATGGAAAAGTGTGGTAAAACTCAAGCAGTTGATCTTGATATTTCGAGGGATTTTGATCGTGTTTGGCATTAAGGTATTTTGAAGAAGCTTCCATCTTAAGGACTGCAGTCTGTTTTTTTGCAATTGGGTATCCAGTTTTATCTTTGCCTGCTCTCTAAAATGATGGTAGATGACTCTGTCTTCTAACTTCTCCAATAATGCTGGTGTTCCCCAAGATACAGTTCTTTCTCTCATTCGTTTCCTTTTGTATATTAATGACCTTCTGCCACTGACTGGATATTTGGATATTTTATTCATAGTTTTGATGATGATGATGATGACTGCAGATTGTATTCCAACTTCCAGTTTCAGAATCCTTGTCCTCCAAAAACAGCTTCAACTTCTCAAATATGCACCAACAATTCCTTATATGCTGATCTCCAGGTAATTCTCCAATGGGGCAAAGATAACTTAGTTAATTTCACTTCTAAAACTCAGTCCTGTGTTACATCTTGCATAAAAGATTCTACTGTTTATATGCTTATGTTCAATGACACTCTGATTTCTAGACATCACACATCTATAACAGGGGTTGCCCTAATTTCAAATCTCTCCTGGCATAAGAACATCACAAAAAAAAAAAACTGGGTTTTCTCTTTTGCTCTTGACATTACTTTTCTTCTAACAGTTGCTTACTGTATAAATCTCAAATCTACTCTAACATGGAATACAGTTCCCACATCTTGGGTGCCGCCGACAAAATCTTTCTAAGATACCGTATTGCATTCAAAAGATTTTCCAATGATGGGGTTAATTAATGACCCATCTCTTATGAAGTCTCTCCATTCTCAGTCTCACAGATGTTCTGTTTCTGCTGCATGTTTATAGATCAATACTTCCTGTAGATGCTTCCATGGACGTTGTTCTGAACTGGCATCTCTAATTTCTTCACTTTCTTCTAAACTAGTCCTGACTGTGTCACAATCGGTCCGCATTCATTTACTAACTTCAAACTCATAGGACGACCCAAAGTTTCTTCCTTCACATTTATCCCTTCAACTTCTATTCTTTGAAAGTCCTTTCATATGAGTGTGCCAATAAATTTCCATGACTGGAGCTGTTGCAGTCATGCTCAATGAGTTTGAAAATAAACGGAAGTAGCATGTTCGGATTTCCTCCAACATATGGTATAGAGATTGTCTAGTAGGCTAACATGTTGCAAGTAATACCCAGTTTTGTGAGTTGTGTTAATGTTTTGCATCACAATTTTGCTTTAAATGGGGGAAATCTGCAACAGACACATGTTAACTGTTAACAACTGTTTATGGTGACGATACATTAAGTCATACCAGTGTATCTAAATGGTATAAGTGGTTCAAAGAGAGCAACGACCCAAAAAGATCATCCGTTAACCTCGAGATGAGGACAGAGTTGCAAAAGTTTGGGAGGTTGTGGCATGAGATCATCGTTTGACCTTCAGAATGATGGCTGATGAATTGGATATGAGTAAAGAGATGATTTGTCAAATTCTGCATGAAGATTTAGGGAAAAGGAAGGTCTGTGTAAAATTTGTACCACACAGCCTCATGGATGAGCAGAAGCAACAAACAGTTTAATTATGCAAAGACCTCATCCAGACTTGTCAGGACAATCCTAATTTCCTTGACTGTGTTGCTACTGGAGATGAGTGTTAGGTGTTTCAGTATGACCCAGACACAAAGTGTCAAAGCATACAGTGTATTCAAATTGATCATCAAGACCCAAAAAATTTAATTTACAGAAGTCTAGGATAAAGAGAATGCTGATCATGTTTATCAAAATATAGGGTGTGATTCACAAGGAATATGTACCTTTTGATACTGTTGCACACGGAAGACTGCTGTATAAATTGGAGAGGTATGGCATTAAGGGTAAGTTGCTACAATGGATAAAGGGATGGTTGAGTGGGAGACGACAGAGAGTGGTAATCAATGGACACTGCTCTTTGTGGACAAATGTTGTTAGTGGAGTTCCCCAGGGTTTGGTGTTGGGACCATTGTTGTTTTGTATATTTATCAATGATATTGATGAAGGTATATCAGGTTTTGATTTGATTTGGATTTTATTGGTGCATTAGCATCTAAGGCTATAATGCGCCAAGACAGGTATATCAGATTTAATGTCCAAGTTTGCAGATGATACAAAGGTTGGCAGGGTTGTTAATGACATTTTGCTACTCCAACTCGATCTAGATAAGTTGGGAAAGTGGGCTGTGAAGTGGAAACTGAAGTTTAACATTGATAAAAGCAAAGTACTGCATATGGGTAGCGATAACTGAAGAGAAACGTACCACTACACTCAGGGAAGTGGAAAGTGAAAAAGACCTGGGGGTAACTGTGCAGTCAAATATGAAGTTCGCTCAGCAGTGCAGACGCTAGGGCAGGTCATGGAGTCTTGTCAATGATATATAGGAATTTTGCTAGCAGGGACAGGGAGGTGATTATCCCATTATACAAGGCAATGGTCAGGCCACACCTAGAGTACTGTGTACAGGTCTGGAGGCCTCATTTTAGGAAGGATGAAGAGTTGCTAGAATGAGTACAAAGAAGGGCAACAAGATTGGTGAAGGTAACAAAGGTGTGCTCTTACCACAAGAAAGGCTTAAGTTCTGCGAATTGCAGCACCTGGAGAGTAGGCACCTGCGAGGTTATCTGATTGAGGTGTATAAGGCCTTGAATGGGTTGAGCAAGCTGAATGCTGATGGGATTCTTCCTCTTGCTCAGACTAAGAACCCGAGGGGGAACAGTTTCAAATTGAAGGAAAGATAGTTGTAGAATAGATGTGCGGAAATTTGCCTTTAGCCAACGGGTAGTTGACTGGTGGAACAGGCTTCCATCTTTTGTTGTGGAAGCTAAGAGTCTAAATAAATTTAAGGCTGAGCTGGACAGGCATTTGGAACGAATGGAGGGGTGAAATGGGAGCATTTTTTTTTTTTTTTTTTTTTTTTTTTTTTGGCTGATGCTGCATAAGCTTGCTTTCTTGCATCATATGCCTCTACTAATATTAATGGGAGAGAGTCAATGCTGTGCTTCAAAGACTATTGAAGCATATTTCCTGGGTTGGGCCACAATTTTAGGAAAAGGCAGCTGGTTCTTGTTTCATGACAATGTCCCGCCTATTCTGCACTTGTTGTGAAGACATTTCTGATTAAACACCACACTGAACAAATCAGCCACCTATCCCTACTCTCCTGATCTAGCACTAGCAGAATTCTTCCTCTTAACTTTCCAAGGTGAAAACTGCCCTCAAAGGAATGAGATTTCAGGATGTTGAAGACATAAAGAAAAATGTAACTGCCATAAACAACATCATCTTTTCAGAATCTTTTAGAGCAGTATAATAAGTGCATATAAATAATCACTTATTTATGCAATAGTGCATAAATAAGTGATTACTTTGAATAAAAATAAAACCATTTTTGAGCACCTTCACATAAGTATTTCCTAAAAATTACAATGTGTTGGAATTCAAGTTTAACATCAATAACTACTTCAGTCTTAATCTTCAAGCCATTCATGGTACTAAGTACTATAGGTTCGAAATGCCTTTGTGCTTGAAGTTTTCATTAAAAAAAAAAAAATCAACATTCCTAGGGTCTCCAACAAAACTCACACCATTGAGCTAATACACTTATATTTACATATTTTACGCTTATATATATACTCATATATCTGAAAACTCACTCACGAAAAGGGAGGGATTGAATTAAAAAGACACCCTTTTCATTAATTTTCTTTACTTTTGCTCTATCCATCAATAATTTCTTCTGCAAAATTTATTCAAATTAAAAAGTGAGAAATATTCAACAGTCTAAGATATAAGCATTTTAAAATGGGATGCATTTTCCATTCTAGAGCTTACACAGTTTCTGCAGATCCTGTTGAATTAAGAAATGTAGCTATGCAAAGCATAGCTACATTTCTGACATAAGATAGAGGGGTAATAATTAAATGAAAATAATTAAATAAATATTCAGCATCCTGTCAAGTTCTGTTGTGCAATGTAATGATATACACTTTTTGTTGGATGAAAACCTGAAATTGGCCGAATTTTTATCATACTTTATCTTGAGGTACTCGGGCAGGGTAAATGAGACACCCAAATGAATTTCAGCAATTTTATGCTCTTTGTCTATCTCATCACACAGCTAAAACTCTCAATACCTCAAATACCTACAAGAGTGTTTTCTTCAATTTTTCGATTGAAAATTACAGAAATCTCTTTAGTACTGTGAAGACAGGAAAATGCAGAATAAAGTATGAAATGCTTCTAAGCCTTTTTAGTTTATTTTCAGTAAATATGTGGGAAATACCCGAGCTGAGGCTTGCTGTGGAAAGAGCTATCCCTCATTTGCTAGATTTTTCCAGCATCTGTTTGTGTAGTGTGGGCTACCATGTAGTAGCCACTGATGTCTGCATGCAGTGTTTACATCAGGAATAGATGAAAAATCACCTATAACTGTTTCTTTACATACAAAGAAAAATAAAAACATGGGTTCCTCAAAAACAATTTTTTTAAATTTATTATTATTATTATTATACTTTCTTTTTTCATTGTTTAATGATTTTATTAACCAAATTTCAAGGAAATTCATCTTTTAAAAGCCACATTATAAATTTGAAAACCCGGTCTCAAATAAATACCACCGCATTACACACTGGATAAAAAAACACAAGTTATAACTGTTTTTTGGAAACTGTATTGCTACAAAATCTTTCCCAGATGTATATTTGATCTTGTAATAAAATCATCATCATCAGCCATTTTCAATCCACTGCAGGATGAAGGCCTCTCCAGCAGTTCCTTCTGTTTTGAGCACTGGCCATCCACATTTACTACCCAAAAACTCACGAATTTCATCTATCCGTCTCCGCCTTTGTCTTCCAGGTTTTCTTCTAGCTCCTCTTGGGTACCATTCTGTTATTTTCTTAGTCTATCTGTCATCATGACTTCGAGCTATGTGTCCTGCCTAAGACGATTTTAGTTCTTTAGTTTTGATAAGAATGTCCTTTACTTGAGTTTGCTGCCTAATCCATGTGTTTCTCTTCTTATCTAACAGTCTGATTCCCAATATAATTCGTTCCATTCTTCGCTGTGTAGTTCTCAGCTTCTTTTCCATTCTTTTGGTGAGTGCCCAAGTTTCGCTTCCATAAATCATGGCGGGGAGTATACATTGGTTCATTATTTTACGTTTCAGACAAACTGGGATATTGCTCTTCAGTATGTGACTATATTTCCCGAATGCTATCCATCCAAAATTTATTCTTCTCTTGACTTCCAGCCATTTATCATTATTACAGGTAATAACTTATCCCAGATAAGTATATGACTCCACCTTTTCAATTACTGCTCCTTCAATCATTATTTCCCTTTCCGTGGCATACTTGTTCATCATTACTTTTGTTTTAGCCATATTCATCTTTAGTCCAAAATCCTTACTAACTGTGCATAACCGATTAAGATTTTCCTCTAATTCTTTGGGATCGTGGCTTATGACCACAATGTCATCTGCAAATCGTAAATGGTTTAGGTACTCTCCGTTCACATTGACTCTTTCTGCAACCAGTCTAATCTTCTGAAAGCTTCCTCAAGGGCAGCAGTAAACAGCTTCGGAGATATTGTGTCTCCTTGTCGAACTCCTTTCTCGATTTTAAATTTGCTACTGTCTTTGTCTAGTCTAATAAAGGAGGTAGCACTCTCATATATTTTCTTCAAAATTATAATATATGGGGTATCTATGCCTTGTCTTTCCAGTGTACGAAACATTGCCATATGCTGTATGGAGTCAAATGCCTTTTCATAATCCGCAAATGCCAGGCATAATGGTGTTTTATATTCATTTGCTTTCTCCATTAGCTGTGATATTACATGAAGTGATCCATAGTTGAGAATCCTGTCCTAAAGCCAGCTAGCTCTTTCAGCTGATTCTCATTAAGTATTCTTTCTAATCTGTTAGTAATGACCCTTGTGAACAACTTGTAGATGTGGGATAACAAGCTAATTGGTCTATAATTTCCAATTTCTGATTTATCTTATGCAGCAAAACTATGATTGCATTATTCCACTGCTTAGGTGTCACACCTTTTCTAATGCACTTTGTGAAGAGCCTTGCCAGTTTTTGTGTTATGTCTCTTCCTCCCAATTTTAATAACTCTACAGTAACTTCACCTTCCCCAGGGGCTTTCTGATTCTTCATTTTCTTCAATGCATGTTCTACCTCATCAGAAAGAATATCGGGTATGTCGTATGTGTTGCTACTTTGCAATCCGGTTTCCCCACTGCTGGAATCATTCCCTCGCTCCTTGTATAATTCTTCAGATTCAGTATCATTTGTCTTTCTGTATTACTGCTCATGGCTGCTGATATAAATCCTCTGTTTTTCCTTAAGGTTTGTTCTACTTTTCTTGTGTTAAATCTTCTTATGTCCTCTCTGAGTCTCTTTCTAATGGCTTTGCATAACTCAGTATACTCAATTTTCTCCCTGTCAGTGTTTTTCTTGCTCTTCATTTTCACCTTCGGTTCATCATAACATTTTTCTTGACCAATTTTTTCTTCTTTGAATTTCTTTTTCCCTATAGGTTTCTTGGGCTTTATCACTTTCAGAAAGTTGTAGTATTCCTCGTCGATATCTTGGTCTTGAGCAGTCTGCAGAAGCTCAAACTTGTTCTTAAGTTCCAGTACATACTGCTTTTTCTCCTCCTCTGTTATCTCAAAGATCTTTGTATTATTTACTCGAGTCAGTTTTTTCCTTTCCTTTCCTACATCTATATCAAGTGTACATCTTACCATTCTGTGATCACTTCCAACATTTACCTTATTCAGGACGGTAACATCATTCACAATATATCTTCTGTTAGTGAGGATGAAGTCGATTTCATTAGTTGTTAAACCATTTGGACTCTTCCATGTCCACTTTCTGTTCACCCTTTTCTTGAAAAAAGTGTTCATTACTGACAGTCCTCCACCTCTTTTATTTCTTTCACCAATTCGAAAATTTCCTATATTTCCTCTTTCTGCGCTGTTTTGCCTTTTTCCAACCTTAGCATTGAAGTCCCCCATAATAATAGTGTAGTGGGTTTTCTGCTCATCTAGAAGACTCTCAATTTCGGTGTACATTTCTTCAACCTCTTCATCATCATGGCTCGATGTTGGTGCATAAATCATTATAACCTTTACCTTGTACCTCTTAGAAATCTTGAGTATTAGTCTTGACACCCTTGGTGATGTACTTTTGAATTCCAAAATGTTGTTTTTAAAATCTTTATGGACCAGAAACCCAACTCCACCTTCACTCCTTCCACTGTTTCCATTGGTGTACAGCAGATTTCCACTTGATAAACTTATAAGTGATTCATTTCTTCTTCTTGTTTCAGCCAAACCGATGATATTCCAATTCACATTTTCTAATTCCTTTTCCAGCTCTAATATCCTGTCTTCACCGATGAGTGATCTTACGTTATAACAGGCCAAGTTCAGTTTCTGTGCATGGCAGCCTGATCGTACCCAGAGATTCTTAGTATCCTCTGCTTTCACTCTGATCCTCTCGCTGCTATAAGAAGAGGGAGTGAGAGCCGCTGGGAACTGAGACCCATTTGTTTCGTTGTGCTGTCATATGCTGGAGGGTTTGGTCTTTTCCTCTTCACGCTGACCAGGCATCTTGAAGAGAACCACTCTACATGTTCGTTGCCACGTAAGTGACATAACAGGTCCTACCATCGAGAAGGTGAGCATGAGTGGATTTTAGGGAGGCAGGTCAACCGGACTTCTCCTAAATCTTCTGTAATAGAGAGATATTGGATCCATCAGTGTTTTAGGCTGAGTGTCTGATAACACACAGGATACCTGTTCCCCTCTAACCCCCTTCAAGAAAATATCTCTATTGAAAGCTGAGTTATAAACATCTGAAAATTGGTGTCAAACTGAAACCTTTGCATCAATCTTACCTTGGGTGCAAAAGAAAAAAACACATGCACTATTATAACAGTTTTTTTTTTTTTTTTTGACATTTGCATTGTTACAAAATCAGTCTTTGATATGTATCTGACATAAACACAAAATTTTAAGAAAGGTTCTCTTTGGTTTCCACGAAGACAATGTCAGATTTCACTCAATGGAAATGTAAGAGACTTGGCATTGTCTTCTTCTTCTTCTCCCCCCCCCATAATCTCGACATCACCTTGTGAAAATACCGTCTTAGACTTCCGTACTCGCCTTTACGAAAGCAAAAACCCTTCCCTTTACCCCTGATGGTAGTTACCTCTTTGAGTAAATCTCTGTACACGCTCAAGTAAATCTACATCCTTCCTAAAATGAGGCGTCCAGACCTGTACGCAGTACTCAAGGCGTGGCAGGCGCCTCCGTAGCCAGGTGGGAAGGAGCAGCTGTGCGTAGCACACGCTTCTTGATTAGACCGGGGTTCGGGCCCGTCACCACCAAATACGGAGGATGCGGAAAGGTCAGGGAATGACCACCGCACATTCTCAGAGCAATATGGCCTTAGTTGCTAATGCTCCTAAAAACCAAATAACAACAACAACAGCAGCAGCAGCAGCACTGTGCAGCGATGTCGACTGGCTGCGATTTCTTGGATTTTATGCGTTTCTTAACTAATAGCATAACCCTCCTCCTTTCCTATCCTGTCTATCCTTCCTGTACAGATTGTACTCCCCAAATTCCAGTTCTGCATTCCTTATATCTGTGTGACACCACGTCTCTGATACCCCAACAATATCTGCCTTTGATGTTTTGACCAAATTCATCAAATTTATTTACCAAACTCCTAGCATTGGTGTACACGCACCTGTTCCTATTCTTAGCTACCCTAACACAACCCATGTATTTACTTGTACTACGATGACTCCCAGCAGTCTCTGAAATATGCTGCATCTTGTTTTCCAGGCTGCTGCTCATTCCAATAGAAGCAGTGCAAGAATTACTTTCACCTCTGCCAGTGGCCACTGTTAATCTATTAGTCCGTGTATCCCCTCAAGCGAGGCGCCTCCGTAGCCAGGTGGGCAGGAGCAGCAGTGCGTAGCACACGCTTCTTGATTAGACCGGGGTTCGAACCTGTGACTACTAAATACAGAGGATACAGAAAGGTCAGGGAATGACCACTGCATATCCCCGGTGCAATATGGACTTAGTTGGTAATGCTCCTAAAAATAAAAAATATAACCCCCCCCAAAGCTAGCAGTTTTCCGACCCATGTAACACTGTCTTGATAGCAACAGCAAATATTCTCGTACCCTTTCTATTTAAGTGTATCCCACCCCTGTAGAAGCAGTCTCTCCTGTTAACAAGCACAGACCAGGCTGAGAAAAATTCTACCCCTTGAGCCTTACACAATCTCTCCAGGGCCGAATTGATCGACAAGGGTCTCATCATATACTTCCTCCTATCGTGTCTGGGCAGAATTGCAGATACTTTCAAAAATTCAATCCTAATTCACGGCTTGTTTTCAACAGTGATTGACCTAATTATCATTTGTTCAGACAAATAAAAGTTTTTAACTGCAAAAAATTTCGAAAAAACAATGAAGTCCATAGAAGTGATGCAATTCAGTTTTTGTAAACAATCACAAAGTTTTATATATAAATATTAAATGAGGGGAAAATATGCAAGCAAATATGACACTTCAATATCTGGCTAAAAATCTTACATACAAAAACAAGGTTACTGCATGTCACAACCATTTCTACCAAACAAAATTAAAATAATAATGGACAAAGATATTAACGGAAACACTATAAGGGAGATGGAATTGCAGGAAACTATTGCCTGTTTAAAAGACTAAATGAGCAGTATCTACTCCTGTCCCATTTGTTTTACCTAAGATTCCTAAGATCTACTCCTGTACCATTTGTATACTTAAGCTTTTCCTGGATTGTGACTCCTGCCTAGAGGCCTAAGTCACAATCCAGAAAAATCCCAGTAGCTTTACTGAGAAAAACTAATAAAACTGCCTAAAACGGTCTGGAACGAGGCTAGCCTGTGTGGACGAAGCTCTTTGAAGCTCTTGGAACAGAGAAGTTTTTCCTGATTTATTTTCTGATTTATTAGCTTAAATTGGCATATTAACTTATTTTCTAGAGTAGCTTTATATTCCTAGTTACGATACTTAGTTTAAAGTTTAACTTAGACAGAGAATTTGTAGGTATTAAGTAGTATCGGTAACGGTATCAAATCCACGTGTTACAAATTGCAGCTCCGTTGAACGAGAGGTTTTTTTTAACCAAATTTAGTCGATTTATTAACCAATGGTTATATCAAATTATCTTCTATAAGTAGATTATAGACCTAGTCAGGATCCTTAGTTTATTCTAAATTGAGATAGCGAGATTTGGAAGCTAATCAATACTTACGAGTCCGTAGAAATTCCTGCCATTTTTACACGATAGCATAAGCATAGTGTAGTATAGTGCATAATATAATATTGTCAATTAATCAGTAAATCTATTAATCTTGATAAACTTTGTCAATTAAATTGTACTTTTAACTCTATATATATATATATATATATATATATATATATATATATAACGACTTAACCGTAACAAATAATTAATACATAACTATAGTGGTACACGTGATACGGAAGTTGTATAAAGGGAACTCGTAGAAAACACTCGATATCGAAAAAATAAATATAGCGTTATAATTGTTTGGGATATAACTTAAGGATTTAATTTTGTTCTGAAATTGAAATTTTATTGAATTAAATCGGAATCATGACTCAGACCAGAGCAGCAAAGCAAAAGCCTCAAGCTAATGGGAGTGCTGTGGCTCAGAGGAGAGAGAATTGAGGGGGGGGGGGGAAGTTGCCCTCTGAATCACAGTCTTTTAAAATGCACTGTTTGCTTGATGTTTGTGGAACAGTCGGGTACGGGACATGATACTGCCAAGGGGGATGTCTTTGTGTGTGTGCACGATGTAAGGAGTGCAAAGAAATCAGGCGACAACTCAGCGTTGTTATGGGCCTTTATGAGAGCTTGAAGGACAGGGTGGATACCCTCGAAGGAGATAAATTGAGGGGCCCATCAAGCTCTCAGCTGCCCACAACAACGCCAGAGCTTGCACTTGGTCATCATGCAACACAGAGGCAGCCCCCTAGGCAGAATGCGCTGGTCCCACAGGAACTAGTAGTTGTTGCTGACTCTATTGTCAGGGAAACGGGGAACATGCTTTGTAAAAAGGATAGGTGGAATAGGAGCAGGGTATGTCTGCCAGGGGCAAAGGTTGATGACGTTGTAGAGCGGATATCATCTTTTAAGGGCACTTATGAGTGATATAGTTGTACACGTTGGCACTAATGATATTAAGAGTAGGAGACCGGCGGAATTACTTAGCAAATACGGGTCACTGTTGAAAAAAAGCCGTGAATCAGGGTTCAATTTGAAAGTGTCTGCAATACGGCCCAGACACGATAGGAGGGGGTATATGATGAGAGCCTTGTCGATCAATTCGGCCCTGGAGGGATTGTGCAAGGCTCAAGGGGTAGAATTTTTTTCAGCCTGGTCTGTACTTGTTAACAGGAGAGACTGCTTCTACAGGGATGGGATACACTTAAATAGAAAGGGTGCAAGAATTTTTGCTGATGCTGTCGAGGCAGTGTTAGGTGGGTCGGAAAACTGCTAGTTGGGGGGGATACAAGGACTAATAGATTAACAGTAGCCACTGGCAGAGGTGAAAGAGATTCTTGCACTGCTTCTAATGAAATGAGCAGAAGCCTGAAAAACAAGATGCAGGATATTTCAGAGACTGCTGGGAGTCATTGCGGTACAAGTAAACACATGGGTTGTGTTAGGGTAGCTAAGAATAGACACAGGTGCATGCATACTTGCGTGTACACCAATGCTAGGAGTTTGGTAAATATATTTGATGAATTTGAGGTATTGCTCAAAACATCAAAGGCAGATATTGTTGGGATATCAGAGACGTGGTGTCACACAGATATAAGGAATGCGGAACTGGAATTTGGGGAATACAATGTGTATAGAAAGGATTGACAGGACAGGAGGGGATATGCTATTAGTTAAGAAACACATAAAATCCAAGGAAGTGAAGCCAGTCGATATCGATGGACAGGGCAGTGTCGAGTCAGTTTGGTGTGACATAAGTGTAGGGAAATCAAAATTGAGAGTAGGAGTGTGCTATAGGCCTAATGACTCTGATGAGTATAATAAGATATTGTACAGGGAAATGGAGTGGGCCAGTAAATCAGACAGTCTTATAATGGGGGATTTTAATTTCCCAGATATTGATGGAATTTGTGGGTTGGTCACTCACACACTAGCCAGGCTTTTGTGGATGATTGTTTTCTACATCAGCATGTTCGTGAGGCAACAAGAGGGAGCAATACTCTTGATCTGATTATCAGTAGTGATTCTTCATGCATTAAGAATCTGCAGATAAATGAACCACTAGGTGGCAGTGATCACAGTGTGTTGAAGTGGGATTTACTCAAGGAGGTAACTACCATCAGAGGTAAGGGGAAGGATTTTTGTTTTCGTAAAGGCGACTATGGTGGTCTGAGACAGTATTTAAATTCTATACAGTGGGACCAACTGATGATGTTACCAACAGCAAACTCAAAATGGGAAGCATTCAAGGAACTAATCTTGGAAGCTACCAGGCTTTACATACCAACTAAGAAATATTGTTCAAGGTATAGGCCTAAACGGTTGTCAGGTACATTAATGAGACATGTGGCAGAGAAGAAATATGCATGGAATACATACAAATTAATGGGCGACATGGAAGCCTATGATAGATATAAGTTGGTCTGTAACCAAGTTACAAAGGAGATTAGGCAGGCAAAGGCAGACTACGAAAAATCTTTGGCAAAGGATGCAAAGAAAAACAGAAAAGAGTTCTTTACCTATTTAAACTCAAGAAGGAAAGGGATGAATCAGATTGGTCCACTGGATATTGATGGTTCAACAGTTGAGGATCCTGCTCAGGTGGTTAACAATCTAAACCGAGTATTTTGCATCTACATTCACGCATGAGGAGTTATTCAGGAAGGAGAATGACATAGGTAAAGTAGACATTGGCAGTGAGCTAGATGATTTTGTAATAACTGAGAGGAAAGTGGAGGAGAGATTGTTGAGGATAAACATAAAAAAGGCACCTGGGGTGGATGGGATCTATCCAGTTATATTAAAGGAGGCAGCAAAGGAAGTAAGCAAAGCCCTAGCCATAATTATGAGAGCTTCTTTGGACTCAGGGGAGGTACCCATAGACTGGAGATGTGCAAATGTAACCCCAATTCACAAAGGAGGATCAAAGGCTGACACAAGTAATTATAGACCTGTTAGTTTAACTTCTGTTCCAGGAAAATTAATTGAGGCACTGGTTAAAGAAGCACTGCAGGATCATCTAGACAAGAATTCAGTTATAGCTCAGATGCAGCATGGTTTTGTTAAGGGCAGGTCTTGCCTGACCAATTTGATTGGATACTATGATGTAGTCACAAAAGAACTGGATGCAGGGAATAACTTTGATATTATATATTTGGATCTTAGAAAGGCTTTTGATACTGTTGCACATGGAAGACTGCTGCACAAATTGGAGCAGTGTGGCATTGGAGGCAAATTGCTGCTATGGATAAAGGGATGGTTGAGTGGCAGAAGACAGAGAGTGGTAATCAATGGACACTGCTCAACATGGACTAATGTTATTAGTGGAGTTTCTCAGTGTTGGGTCCGTTGTTGTTTTCGGTGTTTATGAATGATATTGATGATGGTATATCAAGTTTAATGTCCAAGTTTGCAGATGATACAAAGGTTGGCAGGGTTGTTAAGGACACTACTGACACTATGCTGCTGCAACAGGATCTGGAAAGGTTGAACAGATGGGCTGAGAGGTGGCAAATGAAGTTGAACATTGACAAATGTAAAGTACTACATATGGGAAACAGTAACCCCAGAGCAACGTATCAACTCTGCGGTACTACACTGACAGTGGTGGAGAATGAAAAGGACCTGGTGGTAATTGTGCAGGCAGATATGAAGTTCTCTGAGCAGTGCAGACGAGCTGCAAGAGTAGCTCATGGTGTCTTGTCAATGATATACAGGAATTTTTCTAGCAGGGATAAGGAGGTGATTATTCCCTTGTATAAGGCAATGGTTAGGCCACATCTTGAGTACTGTATACAGGTCTGGAAGCCTCATTTCAAGAAGGATGTAGAGCTGCTGGAATGGGTACAGAAAAGGGCAACAAGATTAGTGAATGGAACAAAGGGTTGCTCTTACGAAGAAAGGCTTAAGTTTTGCAAATTACAGAGTCTGGAGACTAGGCACCGGCGAGGTGATCTGATAGAGGTGTATAAGGCTTTGAATGGTTTGGGCATGCTCAATGCCAATGGGATTCTTCCTCTTGCTCAGAATAATCACCTCAGAGGGCATAAATTCAAATTGAGGAAGGACGGATGTCGGATAGACGTGCGTAAATTTGCCTTTGGCCAGCGGGTGGTTGGTTGGTGGAACCGACTTCCATCATTTGTTGTTGAAGTTGATAGCCTAAACAAATTTAAGGCTCAACTGGACAGGTATTTCGAACGAACTGAGGGGTGAAATGGGAGTGGTGTGTTTTTTTTTTTTTTTTTTTGGCTGATGCTGAATAAGCTTGCTTTCTTGCATCATATGCCTCTACTAATGCTAATGCTAACTAATGCTAATGCTAAAGATATTAGAAAAAGTACAATGATCAGTTCATAGTTTATTCAAAGTCACAGTAATGGTTCTTACTAATCATTAACACAATTATTAACCATAATACAAGAATGATTTAGAGAACCAGCTGTTTTTGACTATTCAGGACCTCTTTACAGTTTTTATTAATAAGATATTTGCATATATTAGGAAAATGTTTATATGGCTTTCTAAGATTGTTTAGGTTTGAAATACTTGCAATTGCAGGCTTTTGTCTGCTTGTAGATTTATATATACTCCATTATAAATTGAACAATACAAATAGATGTAAAAAAAAGTAAATGTAGGCTAAAATAATGCTAGGGTTTCTAATATGAATTAATTCCTGTTTCTTTAAGCCTAACTTATTTAAGTGTCCCGTATTAAATAATCTACATGCAGATGAAATAAAAATTTATTCACTATCATACACCATACCTAGTATATCATATACTAATTAATGTACCAGTCTCTTATAAAGCAAATTAGTGATCTGCCAATTCATGAAGGAATTCATAGAGCAACAAAGTTTGAGGACCAATGAAGTAAGGGAATATTATTTCATGTTGTTATTGGGGTTTACAACACACATTGACAATTTGTTCTTTACACAGAAAGTGAGCCCATATTAGAAAAGAGGCCTTGAGTGTTGGGAATAGACGTGACATAAAAATTCTTGTGATGACAACTAAACAGCAAATAAAAATTTAATAAATGAATGGGAGTTACGACAAACTACTTGTTTTAATAAATGAATAAGTAAGTTCAAGTTATTCCCTTCTTTTTACGAAATGGTTTGATTTACCAGATTAAATGTCCAAATTGTGAGGTTTGTTATATTGGTGAGCCACAGCTTCAGATTTGATGATTATGCCTTGGAGTATGGGGGGATGGGTCTGTTTCTGAAATCAATTTCACGTTATGCTTTGTGGAACATTATTCAATCAATTTCAATCCCTGTTCTAATGCTGCAATTTTAGATTGCTCCCATGATTTCCACTTCTGCTGATGGCTAAAACTACTGTATATATGTGTGGTTGTGGTGGGTCCTGAGTGATGGCAGATTTCTTATAAAGCAACCACTGAGGGATGATATGCTTCCACAGAGTCTAACGAATGATTCTTTCTTTTCTTTTGTCCTTTTTCCTTTTTTTTTTTTGTAATGCATGCATGAATGTGCTATTATTATTTTTGTTTTTTCCCTCATATCCCCCCACCTCCCAGTATCATATGATTCATATCAAGTTACATTTGGACACATGTATTTTCCATTCTATTCTTCTAAGCTGATGATGGAACACTATGCATTGAAAGCTATCTTTTATATATATAAGATATATATTTATAAAGGAATATAAATTAGGGAGAAAAAAGGCAGAAGAGTGAAAAAAACAGATATATGACAAGGACAGAATAGGAAAATGAAGAATATATGTGGTAGGAAAATATGTATAAGAATTTTGAAATATTAGATATAGGGCAAATAAAGCCAAATTAAATGCTAATGCCAAATTTAGATCAGCACCCACTTGTTAATGCCAAGGTCAAAACAATGTGAAATATCACCAAAGAAACATAATAAACCTACCACTAAAGAAAATAGATTTAAGACAAACCACAAGGAACAAATAAAAACAACCATCATATCCATTCTCATCAGAGAACCAACGGCTGTGAATATTACTGCAACCGATGGAAACTCAAACCTTAACCCGCCGGAGCAATGAAATGACATCACGGAGGCCCTAATGCAGCAACAGAAAAACAGGAAAGAATGAAGCACTCACCACTAAAACCAGATTACCACAAAAATGAAGAAATGAAGTTGATAACCAGAAATATAAGCCAATTATAGAGAGCAGTAAGAATAGTGCAAAACAAAGCAACAAACACACTACATGCAGGAAAAAAAAAAAAAAAAACATCACAAATGTAAGTGGCTGCTTAAAGCCTATCCAACAACCCGTTGTGTAACATATAATAATACAAATTAAATAAACAAAAGAAATAAAAAGAACAGATAATCGCTTTAACAGATATTTTGCTTTATGCTGCTACTTATATTTGTGATTATCTGTTCTATTTATTTCTTTCATTTATTTAATTTGTATTATTATAGGTTACACAATGTGTTGTTGGATATGCTTTAAGCAGCCACTTATGTTTGTGATGTACTATTTTTTTTTCTTTTCTATGTGTAATGTGTGTTAGTTGCTTTGTTTTATGCTACTCATACTACCATCTATAATTGGTAGTACTTCATTTCTTCATTCTTATGTTAATCTGATTTTAGTGGTGAGTGCTTCATTCTTTACTGTTCTTCTGTTGCTGTATTAGAGCCTCCGTGAAGTCATTTTATTGCTCCAGCAATAAAATGTTTGAGTTTCCATCGGTTGCAGTACATTGCAATGCATTCAAAATGCAGTAATATTCACAGCCATTGTGTCCAGTGACCCTCTGATGAGATGAATGGATATTCTCATCAGAGGGCCATGTGGTTTGTCTTAAGTCTATTGTCTTTAGTGGTAAGTTTATGTTTCTTTGGTGATAATTTACATTCTAAGTAGGAAGCATTCAAGAAATTAGGGTTGTGGAAGCTACTAAGCTTTCCATACCGACTGAGAAATATTGTTCAGGGATTAGGCATAAATGGATGTCAGATGAACTAATGAGACTCGTGGCAAAAGAAAAATGCATGGGATGCATATAACTTATCAGGCGACACAAAAGCCTACAGCAGGTATAAGCTAGTCTGAAATCAAGTCACAAAGGAGATTAGACAAGCAAAGGCAGATTATGAGAAATCTTTGGCAAAGGATGCTAAGAAAAACAGCAAGGACATCTTTACTTATATAAACTCTAAAAGGAAGGGGATGAATCAGATTGGTCCACTTGATATCGATGGTTCGGCTGTTGATGATCCTGCTCAGATAGCTGACAAAATGAATGAATGAATGATTATTTTGCATCTACATTCACACATGAGGAGTTATTAAGGGAGAAAAATGCCAGACGTTTATCAAACTGTAACAGGGTGCTTAATGATTTTGTAATAACGGAGAGAAAAGTGGAGGAGAAATTGTTGAAGTTAAACACAAGAAAGGCACCTGGGGTTGATGGGATGTATCCAGTTATATTAAAGGAGGCTGCAAAGGAAACTAAGCCAGCCCTTAGTCATAATTATGAGAGCATCCTCGGGATAAGGGCAAGTCCCCACAGACTGGAGATGTGCAATTCTATCCCCAATTCTAAAAGGGGAATCAAAAGGTGATACGAGTAATTAGAGGATGTTAGTTTAACTTCTGTTTGGGGTAAAATAATGGAGTCCTTGGTTAAAGAAGCATTGCAGGATCATCTAGACAAGACTGCAGCAATAATTCAGACACAGTATGAGTTTGTTAAGGGAAAGTCTTGTCCAATAAATTTGACTGGATACTATGATGAGGTTACAAACGAACTAGATGCAAAAAACAATTTTGATATCATATACTTGGATTTCAGGAAAGCTTTTGACACTGTTGCGCAAAGCAGATCTCTGTACAAATTGGAGTAGTATGGTATTAAGGGCAAGTTGCTACAATGGATAAAAGAGTGGTTGAGTGGGAGAAGACAGAGTGGTAATCAATGAATGCCCCATTCTTTGTAGACTAATGTTATTAGTGGAGTACCACAGGGTTTGGTGTTGGGCTTACTGTTGTTTTGTATATTTATCAATGATATTGACGAAGGTATATCAGGCTTAGTGTCGAAGTTTGCAGATGATACAAAGGTTGGTACAGTTTTTAATGACAGTAATGGCAGTGTGCTACTGCAATAGGATCTAGAAAATTTGGGCAGATGGGCTGAGAAGTGGCAACTGAAGTTTTACATCGACAAATGCAAAGTACTGCATATGGGTAAAAGTAACTCCAGAGGAACGTACCAACTGTGTCATACTACACTTAGGGTGGTAGAAAATGAAAAAGACCCGAGAGTGATTGAAGAGTCAGATATGAAGTTTTCTGACAATGCAGACAGGCTGCCAGAGCAGCAGGTCATGGGGTATTGTCAATGATATACATGAATTTTGCCAGCGGGGAAAAGGAGGTGATATCCCTTTGTATAAGGCAATGGTCAGGTCAGGCCACGCCTTGAGTACTGCGTCAATGAGACTTGAGTCTCATTTTGACTCTCATTGGTGAGTGGAACTAAGGGGTTCTCTTACCAAGAGAGGTTTAAGTTCTACAAACTGCAGTGGTTGGAGACTAGGCACCTGCGCCGTGATCTGATTGAGGTGTATAAGGCCTTAAATGGGTTGAGCAAGCAGAATTCTGATGAGATTCTTCCACTTGCTCAGATTACTAATCTGAGGGGACATAAATTCAAACTGAGGAAAGACAGTTGTAGTATAGATGTGCAGAAAGAAATTTTCCTTTAGCCAGAGGGTGGTTAATTGCTGGAACAAACTTCCATCTGTTGTTGTGGAAGTTGATAGGTTAAAAAAATTCAAGGAGGAATTGGACAAACTTTTAGAGGGAATGGTTATGTGAAATTGTTTTTTTTTTTATTTTTTTTTTTTTATTGGCTGATGCTACATAAGCTCATACGCTTGCTTTCTTGCATCATATGCCTCTATTACTACTACTATTGTTGTTGTTTTGGCGTCGGCATTAACAAGTGGCGCTGGTCTAAATTTGGCATTATTTGCCCTATATCTAATATTTCAAAATTTTTATACATATTTTCCTACCATGTATCTTAATTTCTTCTTCTGTCTTTGTCATTTATCTGTTTTTTTGCTCTCTCCCCCTCTAATTTATATTCCTTTATAAAAAATAATGGACTTTACACAACGTGTTGTTGGATTTTGCTTTATGCTGCCACTTATGTTTTGTGAATAACTGCTCTTTTTATTTCTTTCTTAGGGATAATTTTTATTTCTTTCATTTATTTAATTTGAATTTTTAATATATATAAATATACAGGGTGTTTCAAAAGTGATGATCAATAATTTAAAGGTGAACTGTACAGACTACAATATGCAAAAAAAGCCTAGTAAACATGGGTCCTTAAGTGAATCATTTTCGAGATATTGCACATTTCTAGTTGGGATCCACCACTGACTTGTTTGTTTAGGTTAGGTTACGCTCATTCTCTCCCTTTCCCCCTCTCTCAATGCTCTGAGATGTAGCAGGCATACTAGTATTTGTCAAAGGATAGTCAACGTGGAAAGAGGTTACAGCAACGAAGAGTATGTGGACATGCATTTCGTGTATGGTAAAGCTAACGGCAGTGCACTCAAGGCTGCATGTTTGTACCAAGAAGCATTTCCCCGCTGAAGGCAGCCCAACAGGCACATCATCAGGGTACATCAACGTCTTAGAAAACACCGGCACTTCGCACATCGAGTACGAGTAGGTAGGCCCAGAAGCATAACACCTGATGTTGAGGAAAGGGTGTTAGAAAGAACAGAACAAAAATCAGGAATTTCGACAAGGTTGCTCTGCAAGAGCGTGTACTGAGTCATAGCAGTGTGTGGCAAATTTTACATCAATTACTGTACCCCTACCATATCCAACGTGTACATGGTCTCAGCAATACAGAATACCCTCCCAGAGTGACCTTCTGCCAGTGGATGCAACAACAGTGTCCTGAACCCCCCAATTTTTAAACAAGTTTGTTCACTGACGAAGTTGGGTTTACTCATGATGGTATTTTTAATTTTCATAACTGTCATGTTTGGTCTGACGAAAATTCTAATGCAATTCACGAGTCACGACATCAGCAACGTTTCTCATTGAATGTCTGGGCAGGCTACTAGGAGACAGTCTAATTGGGCCACACTTTCTGCCAAACAGGCTAACAGGAGAGCTGTACCTTCAGTTCCTGCAGAATGTTCTTCCAGACCTCCTTGATGAAGATAATGTTCCACTTCAGCAAAGCCAGAGCATGTGGTTTATGCATGATGGTGCACTGGCACATTTTGCTTGAGTTTTGACTTGATATCTAACTTGAAGGTATGGTCAACGGTGGATAGGCAGAGGTGGGCCAGTAATGTGGCCTCCCAGATCACCAGATTTAAATCCTATGGATTTAAATTCAAAAGCTTGGTGTGCACTTCTGACACAGTTGAGGAATTGCAGCATTAACACAGTTGAGGAATTGCAGCATTGGGTTGAAGGAGCCTTTCAGCAAATCGGAAAAGGCCCAGGAATGCCTGAGAGAATTCACAACTCAATGCAAAGAAGACTACAAACCTGCATACTGATGCAAGGACAGCATTTTAAACACCTTTTGTAACATCCTGTAACATCTGTAAAATCCTGTGGTGTTGAAACCAAAAATTAAAAATGTATTATCTTATGTTTAATAAAACCACCTTAGCAAAGGATTCACAGCTTTTTGATAAACTAGTGCTCCCATAGTCAGTGGCAGATCTTAACAGAAAATGTGAATTATCTCGAAAACAGTTCATTTGCGGTCCGATGTTCACTGGGACTTTTGCTTATTTTAGTTTGTACTTTTCACCTTTAAATTAATGACCATCATTTTTTAAACACCCTGTGTGTGTGTGTGTGTGTGTGTGTGTGTGTGTGTGTGTGTGTGTGTGTGTGTGTGTGTGTGTGTGTGTGTGTGTGTGTGTGTTAGTACTTTTATACTATTCCTTTTTCACTTTTATCTGTATATCTTTATCTAAATCATTTTATTTATTTTATGTGTTTAGTCATTACTTGTTCATTTATTAAAATTTTTATTTGTTGTTTAGTCAGTCATTGCAAGAAATTTTACATGAAGTGAGTCCATATTCTTACTGTTCTCTGTCAATTAGATTAATATTCACTATAGAATGCTTACTTGGTTTGGTGTTGTTTTTGATAATCCAGTACAAATTCTGACACTTGGCAATGGGTTGCTTGCTCTAAAATTTTTGCTGTTATGTTTTGCTATCTGTAAATTTTATCAGGAAAAAAAAAGTGCATCACTTTCCATGTAGTTTTCACAATACTTAAAAGAAAAGAAAATAATTAAATAAGCAATCAAAACTAAAATAGAAATCAAAGCAGCAGTACTATCATTATTATTAGCAGCAGTCATAGTGGTGGTGGCAGCAATAAAAATTTGTCCTAATTGTGTTTCTATAATCAGGTAACGATAACAAAAAAAAAAGAAAAAAAACCACGTTTGGTTCAAAACCAAATACTGCTGACATTTATAAAAACTGACAAAATCAGTTTAATATTAAAGGTGGTTAACCCACACAGGCGCAATTTCCATGCAACGCAATCCCAACCTATGCAAAATGGTGTTTCCATGCATGTCCAGGCATACAATGTCAGAGATACATAGTTTAGCTGGGTTGCAAGAACATCTGCAACTTAGCATCTCAGTGAAGATACTGTCAGATACATCACATTTTGTTTGCACATAAGAGAGAAGTGCAGAACTACATGATTATTGCAGCTTTATTAAAACAGGTTAGTTTTAAATTTAAGAACATTACCTATAACAAGTTATAGGCAATTATTTTTGAAACCAGAAAGATTCAGAAATCAAAATGAAATTTGCAACCATCACTTTCTTATACCACAAGCTGCCATTCCAAAGATAAAGCTGACATACTAGTATCTTACTTATTCCTCTTCAATGATGCCAACCTTGTTTTTAGATGGAAATAAAATTACAAGAGTTTGAATAATCTTTAACAAATCATCAGATCCTGACAGCATTTCTCTACTTGTTCACAAAACCTGTACTTCTGTTGTATATATTTTCACACACTGTCATTCCACTGGTGTTTTTACTTTTGCTTGGAAATTTGTCAATATTCAGCCAATTTCTAAAAGAGCTGAAAAATAGTCTTTTAATTATCATCTTACTGCACTCACCTCAAGATTATCTCTTTGATTACGTCTGTTCTGTGGACAAAGTTCCCAACAAAGTTTGAAAAATTTAAGGCAGTTCTAGTCATTTCAAGACTTAACCATCACTTTCTTATACCAGTAAAGGCTTTATGATTTCTGCAATTTCTAAATTCTTCTTTAACTGCTCACCACGTGTGATGGTAGATGGCTTTTTGTCTTTCACAGTTAGTACTGGGACACTCCAGGTTTCTTCTTTCACCAGCTCTTTTTCCTATATAAATATTAACACATTGCAATGTTAAATGTTGCAATGTGAAAGAAAATATTGATATGTGAAGCCAGCAACCAGTTTTTTCAGTTATTAAGGTGCCTAACCTGTGTACCTAACCACTCATATAACAAAAACGGAAAAGGGCTCGTCATGAAACACGTACTACATGTTTCATACTATTTGTTTATATTTATGCCACTTATTTCTTCAGCTGACATGAGTTTGTGAAGTTGCATGGTGTAATATACAGAGTCCAGTCACAATATTATGACCACTCCCCAATGCAGACATCACATATGTCTAGTGAATCATACAGCGCATGTGACAAGTTCACACACCACATGCATATAAGGCTTGATGTTCGGCATCCATGAACATAGCCCAATGCCCTGTTGCGCATTGGGCTCTAGAGCAGACGCTTGGTGAGAGCACCCATGCTGACGGCTGTTCATCGCAAACAACGCCGTCAGTTAGACAGCAATACCGGCACTGAATCCCAGCTGAGTGGCAACGGGTGGCCTTCTCCGATGAGTCATGGTTTCTGCTCCACCGATGGATGGACAGTGGCATAAAAGGTATGAAACCTCTGAGAACAGATACCCAGACACGACTGTTGGCAGAAGGCAGGCTTGGTGGAGGCGGCATTATGGTCTGGGGAATGTTTTCATGGCATGACTTGGGGCTGCTGATATCTCTGGAGGGTGCCCTGAATGCAAATGGTTACCTATTGATCGTCGCCGATCAGATGCACCAGCACATGTTCACCGTGTTGCCTGGGGGCAATGGTATCTATTAGCCAGCAAGACAATGCACCATGCCATGTTGCCAGAATTGTCTGTGAGTAGTTTGAAGAGCACAACGAAGGCTTCAAGCTATTCTCCATGTCACCGAATTGACCGGATATTAACCCAATTGAAAATCTATGGGACCACCTCGATTGACACATCAGACATATGGATCCTCTCTTGGGTGCGCTGCAGTCTGCATGGTCACAGACACCCATAGCAACCTTCCACGGATTTATTGAGTCCCTCCCACGGTGGCTGCCTGCGGTGGATGCTGTGAAAGGTGCATATTCTGGATACTGGGCCGGTGGTAATAATAATGTGACTGGACCCTGTAAATAGTAATTAGGTTTTTTTTTTTTTTTTACGAAAACCCCAAACGAGATGTATTGGAACCTATAGTACTTAGTACCGTGCATGGGTTGGAGGTTGAAAAGACGAAAGAAGATATTTGTTGACATTAGATTTGAACTTCTGTAGACTGTAATTTTCAGGAAATACATATAAAGGAAGGTTGTTCCAGAAAACAGCAGTTGAATGAACAAATGGGGAAGATGAAAAGTTGGTTCTGTGTTTGAAGTTGGACAGTAAATGAATGTTGGTGGTGGCAGCACTTGTTCGAACTGTTTTGAAAGAGAGAGCGGGAATTATAGAAGCCAATTCAGAAGAACAGTGCCCATGGAAGTATCTATAGAAAAGGCTTGCAGCAGAAACAGTACATCTATGAGACAGCAAGTAGGGAGACTCTGTTAGAGAGGAGTCATTAATTAACCTAACTGCCCACTTCTGAATGGAATCTAGGAGCCTAAGAGAGGTTTTGGGGGCACCGCCCCAGATGTGGGAACAATATTTCATGGTAGGGTCGATTTGTGATTTGTACAGAGTGAACAGCTGTTTGGAAGAAAAGTAACACCGAGAGCAAAAGAGAAAACCAAGTTTTTTAGATGCAGAGGAAGCAATATTTGTAATGTGCTTGTGATAAAAGAGATTAGAAGTCAGGGTAATCCCCAAACGAGATATATATTTTTGCCTAGAAATCAGAGTGTCACCAAAGATAAGCATAGGAGCAGAAGAATCCTTTTTGCGAAATATAAAGACAAGACTGACTTTTAAAAGGATTGAAATCAACTAAGTTGTCTTTCCCTCACTGGAGAATTACCTGGAGATCGGCATTTAAGGAATTGGTAGTGGATATTTGAGAAGTTGAAGCTGACTGAGTAGGGCAAGGTTTCTAAAATGGAAAGTGGAATGCCATGTGCTATCATCGGCAAAACTATGGATAGGATTTCCAGTCAATGGAAGAAGGTCATTAATATACAAGGGGAAAAGAACTGAACCTTGGGGGACACCGGCATTAGTGGAGAAGTTAGAAGACAGAGAGACATCTACCATCACCCTCAGTGAGCGATCAGAGAGAAAACTGGATAACCAATTACAAAAAACAGTTGGCAAACCATAAGATGGAAGCTCGTTTCGAACACCTTTATGCCAAACATGATCAAAAGCCTTTGAGATGTCAAGAGCAACTTCTTGTTTCACCAAACTTTTCCATTGAATTTGTCCATAAATGAGTAACATAAGTCAGAATATCACCAGTGGATCGACACTGACGGAATCCATACTGGTGATCATTGATCAGACGGAAGGTTTATAGGTAGTTTTAAGAGTTGGTGGTTAATTGATTTCTCCATTACTTTAGAAAGAGTCAAAGTAATTGCAATCAGACAATAATTGGATGGGAGAGATTTGTCACCCTTTTTGGGAACTGGCTGGATATGAGCAAATTTCCAAGCAGAAGGAAACACATCTTTGGAATAAGAAAGTAAAAAAGGCGGCAAAGAACAGGAGTAAGTTCAGGAGCACAGGTTTTGACAACAAGTGGAGAAATACCATCAGGACCTGGAGCTTTCTTAGCATCAAGATTCGTCAAAATCCTTCTGACATACTTTTGATGGAGGACTACAGGAGGCATTGAATGGAGCGTGCTAGGAATGGTGGGAGGTGTTTTACCAAGATCATTAATACTTGAGTTGGAAGAAAAATGCTAGCAGGTCAGCTTTATCCTTGGCTGAAGTGACAACAGAACCATCTTGTTTGGACAGAGTTGGGAGCAGAGATGGGCAAAAGTTGTGGTCAATAGCTTTGGCAAGAGACCAGAATGCTCGGCTACCAATAGGGCAAGAAGCAAGTTTTCTACTTTTAGCCTGTTCAAAATCTAGTTTGGACTGATTAATAACTGCTTTACAATTGTTGCAAGATTTGGTGTATGCAGAAAATGAAACTGAAGAATTGTAAACATGCTAATTACGATATGCAACATTCTTTTCTTGAAGAGCCTTAGCACATTTATTGGAAAACCAAAGTTTAGATAAAGGACGAGATTTTAAAGTGGAGTGTGCAATAAAGGATTCCATTCATACAAGAATAATTTCACTGACACAATCTCAGAAAACGTTGACATCAGAATTTTTGAAACAGTAATCCAACCCAGGAAAAGAAATCTCGCAGGTCATCCATTTTGCATTCTTGTAATGCCAAACAATACGAGGCTGGGAATAGCCATGAGATAAAGGTCCCATTGGAGAAGAGACAATCACTAAGTTGTGATCTGAGGTGCCTAAAGGACCAGTCACTTCAACCGTGTACTTAGGAGGGTTGTTTGTGAGAAAAAGATCAAACGTGTTGGCTGGATGGTTAGAACTGTCCGGTATTCTTGTATGTAAATGATCAATCTGTGCAAGGTCGTTAGTAATTGCAAAAGTAATTGCAAAGGCCTCAGCATCTCGACGAGCTGGGTCAGTGTGACTAGAAAAGGGAAGCCGGCTGGAGTTGTGAACATTAAAATCACCAAGGAAAATTATCTCACTGTTAGGGAAGTTGGACTGGAGAAAGTCAAATTGCAAAGAGCGGAAGTCAAACAGTTACAAGTGATAAGTGGAATTTGGCGAACGGTAGAGACAACAGATAAATTTGACATAATGAGGTAGAGAGATTTTAAGCCAGAGAAGATCGAAAAGAGGAGATTCCAAATTACCAATCTCAGACAGGGAATATCGGAACGGACATATGTACAAGTACCACCTTTGAGGTGAAAGGAATTATACAGTGAATAATTTGGGCAATTGAGATGAGAGCAGTAGTTGAATCAACCGATAACTGAGATTCTGTCAGAAAAAGTACATGGGGTTTGGCAGACTGCAAGTGGAAAACTGAGATCATGTATATTTGTGAAATGAACTAGGAAGTGTTTGGGAGGTTTAGATCTTTTTGCAGATAAGCTTACTCTATTAGTTTGACAATTCATGGTGTATTCAATAGTAAGAAAAAAGTGGGAGGGGTCATAATGTATGAAGTAATGAAATTTTTGGATATGGCTTACACATGGTAAGAATATACCCACATCCTTGACAAAACACGGCCTCGACAATGCCCCCCATGCATACACACTACTCGGATTCCCTCCAGTCACTATCTGGCAGAGTAGTGGTAGCAAGATTATACACTAGCTGATCCGGAAGCCTCCCAAAGAGTTACCAATAGATTCAGTTCGGTGTACTAACTAGTGGCCGGCCAGCAAACACCGTTTTGGAGCTGTACTCTCAAAATGTAAGGAAGATTGGATCTCGCAATGATGTTTATCATTAAGAACAGCAACATAATTGTAGTGCAAGGTAACATTTGAGTTCTCCAAGCTAACTACTTGAAACACCATATGGCATAATGACTAATGTCTGTTGTAAGTCTTGTCTCAGAGAACAAACCGACAAACAGAAAGTAATATGTGGACAAAAGTTTTTATGAATACAACTATAATTTGAGCATTCAGTTGGGAGCATAAATCTTTTTATAAGGTTAAAAATTTTATTTTTGTTGTAGTTTTTTCTGTATCAATCTGAAATATTATGCTTTATTATATTTGCATTATTGTATTTTTAAAAACTATTATATAATTTTCTCTCTAAAATATATAACAAAGGCAATATAAAAAGGGGTGTTCAAGTAACACAATAGCGCAAGTGAGAACGGAGTAATGAGTTACAAAGCTTTAAAAATAGGAATGAAGAGAAGAGCTAAAATTAATTTTTTTATATGACTAAAGATTTCATGGAAGTATAAACACATTTCACCATATTATCCCACAGAATTCCAGCTGTTGGTATTATCGCAAATTCAATAAGATCGAGTTTACTGTTCGTTTATGATAGATTTCACTAACAGAAAAGCCCAATAAACAGATGACTGCTAATTGTTTTTTGTTTTGTTTTATGGCTGTGACCTCCAGAATTTCGACCGAACTCCGTGGTACCGTCGGAGACAATCGTAGGGTAATCTCCAGTGCTGCGGTCTCCTGCTCTGATTAAACGGTATGCTGTCCCAATTAAGCGAAGTAAACCCTGGCTATTTTCTCGATTGGTTTCTGTTTTTTTAAGATTTGCCCCAAATAAACGGATGCCTCGATTAACCGGTGGCCCAAATAACCGGAATCCACTGTATTTTGTTTTATAGATATTTCATAAATAAATAGATACAACAAAAATAAATGTTTTATTTTTTCGCTGTTCTGTTTTGTCATGTTCCGTGTTTTCATGTTCTGTTTCTTCCAGTTACCATATATTTTAACTCTTTTATGTTATTTTATTTCTGTTTTATCTTATGTATATATCATTTTTATTTTAATATATTTATTTTAACCAGTTAGTCGGTCGTCGCAAGAAACTTTGATGATATAATAACCATCTCTACAAATTCATGTATAAACTGGATGCCATTTATATATGAATACAGCATGGTGTATATTCAGAGTTGGATGATGATGATAGTGCACACTGCATTCAACATCCAGTTTGACACTCATTCTACACACAATCACAATTTCTCAAATGTTAACTAAAATTCTTCTAAAACTCGAAAAGAGACAAAATTGCTTTGTCTCTTTTTTTTTTTTTTGCAAAAAGAAGAATGTGTTGCTTTCCCTTGATTTCTAATATTTCAGTTCTGCATGCAGCATAATGGGACTGAATTTAACCAGAGACTGGAGAAATTCTTAGCCTGCTCTGCATTTGAAAAATTTTGAAATATAACTGTGGGCACAGGGTGGAAAAAACATACATTTTAAAATGTATTAGCACGGGTGGTTTTGATTATTTCTCATTGAATTTTTATTGTTTCTAGGCAATGCAATGATTTTCTCATTAATACAGTAACACTCCATTAGAACAAATACAGTTTAACAAAAATTTCACTATAGCAAAAATATTTGTGTGTCCTGGCAAACTTCCCTTGTTTGCTTTATAAGTATTATTTGAATAAATCAATTCTGATTAAAAATATGATCACGCTGAAATCCAGTACACTGCTGTGTACACAACACTAACCTTTTTCATAAAAAAAAATAGTAGTAGTAGTAGTATTGGAGGCATATGACGCAAGAAAGCAAGCATATGAACATATGCAGAATCAGCCAAAAAAAAAAAAAAAATCACACATTCACTTCTCTAAAAGAATGCCCAGTTCCTCCTTGAATTTGTTTAAGCTATCAACTCCCACAATTACAGATGGAAGTTTGTTCCAGCAATTAACCACCCACTGGCTAAAGGCAAATTTCTGCACATTAATTCTACAACTGTCTTTCCTCAATTTGCATTTATGCCCCCTCAGGTAAGTAATCTGAGCAAGCGGAAGAATCCAATCAGAATTCAGTGTGCTCAACCATTTCAAGGCCTTATACACTTCAATCAGATCATCTCGCAGGTACCCTCTAGCCGCTGCAATTTGCAGAACTTAAGCCTTTCTTAGTAAGAAGTACCCTTCGTACCCCTCACCAATTTTGTCTCTTCTCTGTACATGTTCAAGCAAATCTACATCCTTCCTAAAATGAGGCCTCCAGACCTGTATGCAGTACTCAAGGCATGGCCTGACCGCTGCCTTATACAGAGGGACAATCACCTCCTATTCCCTGCTAGCTGTATACCATTGACAAAACCCCATGACCTGCTCTTGCAGCCTGTCTGCATTGTTCAGAACACTTCATATCTGACTACACAATTACTCCCAGGTATTTTTCATTTTCTACCACCTTAAGTGTAGTACCACACAGTTGGTACGTTCGTCTGGGATTACTTCTACCCATATGCAGTACTTTGCACTTGTTGTTTGCTTGTTATTTGGTTTTTAGGAGCATTAGCAACTAAGGCCATATTGATCCGGGATATGCGGTGGTCATTCCCTGACCTTTCCGCATCCTCCACCGTATTTGGTGGTGACGGGTTCGAACTCCGGTCTAAATCAAGAAGTGTGTGCTATGCACTGCTGCTCCTTCCCACCTGGCTACGGAGGCACCCACTTTGCACTTGTCAATATTAAACTTTAGTTGCCACTTCTCAGCCCATCTGCCCAAATTTTCTAGATCCTGTTGCAGTAGAACACTGCCATTACTGTCATTAACAACCCTGCCAACCCTTGTATCATCAGCAAACTTCAACATTAAGCCTGATCTAGCTTCAATATCATTATAAATATACAAAAGAACAGTGAGCCCAATACCGAACCCGGGGAAAACCGCACTAATAACAGTCCACGAAGAGCAGCGTCCATTAATTACCACTCTCTGTCTTCTCCCACTCAACTATCTTTTTATCCATTGTTGCAACTTACCCTTAATACCATACCTCCAATTTGTACAGTAGTCTTTCATGCGAAACAGTGTCAAAAGCTTTCCTGAAATTCAAATATATGATATCAAAATTATTTTTTGCATCCAGTTCCTTTGTAACCACACCATAGTATCCAATCAAATTTGTCAGACAAGACTTGCCCTTATCAAACTCATACTGTGTCTGAATTATTACTGCAGTCTTGTCTAGATGATCCTGCTGTACATCTTTAACCAGTGACACCATTATTTTCCATGGAACAGAAGTTAAATTAACTAGTCTGTAATTACTCACGTCACCCTTAGATCCTCCTTTGTGAATTGGGATACATTTGTGCATCTCCAGTCCGTGGGGACTTCCCCTGAGTCCAAAGATGTTCTCATAACTATAACTAAGTAAAGTAAAGTGCAGCCATTATCAACCCACTGCAGGGTGGCAGCCTCCTCAACAATTCATGCTGAGGGAAATGGACCATAATCTGCCACGCTGGTCCAGTGCGGGTTGGCAGATCGACCGTATTCAGCAGTCAGGGGCTTGAACCCCGGTCTACTCAAAGAGCGTGTGCTACTGCACTCCCGCTCCTGCCCACTCGGCTACGGAGGCCTTGCTTAATTCCTCTGCTGCTTCCTTTAATATAACTGAATAGATCCCATCCACCCCACGTGCCTTTCTTATGTTTAACTGCAACAATTTTTCCTCCACTTTTCTCTTAGTTATTACAAAATCATTACGCATCCTGTTACAGTTTGATAAACGTCTGGCATTTTTCTCCCTTAATAACTCCTCATGTGTGAATGTAGATGCAAAATACATATTCAGTTTGTCAGCTATCTGAGTAGGATAATCAACAGCTAAACCATCAATATCAAGTGGACCAATCTCATACAACCCCTTCCTTCTAGAGTTTATATAAGTAAAGAAGTCCTTGCTGTTTTTCTTAGCATCCTTTGCCAAAGAATTCTTGTAATCTGCCTCTTCTTGCATAACCTCCTCTGTGATTTGATTAGACTAGCTTATATCTGCCATAGGCTTCTGCATAACCCGATAATTTATATGCATCCCATGCATTTTTCTTCTCTGCCACGAGTGCCATTAGTTCATCTGACATCCATTTAGGCCTAAACTTTGAACAATATTTCTTAATCGGTATGAAAAGCCTAGTAGCTTTCACGATTCGTTCCTTGAATGCTTCCCACTTAGAATTTGCTGTTGGTAACATCGTCAGTTCTGTACAGTGGGACACATTGTACAGAATTTAAAAACTGTCTGAGACCACTGTTGTCACCTTTGCGGAAAGTGAAATCTTTCCATTTATCCCTGATGGTAATTATATCTTTAAATAAATCCCAGTACATTGCTACCTAGTGGTTCCTTTTTCTGCAAATTCTTTATATATGAATAATCACTGCTAATAACCAGATCAAGTGTATTATCCTCTCTTGAAACATGCTGCTGCAGAAAACAATCATCCAATAAATCTGCAAAAGTCTTTCAAGTATGCAAAATGGAGGATTTTACTTGAAAAATCCTCCATTTTAAAACAATCTGATTTGAATGATGTCCATAAAATTACTTGTTGTGAGTGCTAAAATACCTGAATAATCTCACAGAAAGGAAGGGGAAGCCCTATCCCTTCTCAATGGAAGAGGACTTTAAAGTATTCCTTGTCTACAATGGAATTGCAAGTATATCTCTACAAACAAGTCATAAGTGTCAAACCATTATATTATATTATCACAGAAGGTGATGAATTTCAATACCAATATTTTTTAAGATAGAAAAAGAAAAGTATTACTCAGAATAATAATAATAATAATAAAAATATATGCAAAAGTGATACAGGATTAATGAAATAAACTTTGTGTTTCCATTTCAATTTCTTTTTGTTTCATAACTATTCCTACAAATAGCCTGTTACAATCATTTGGCAAAAAAAGTCAGAATTAGTAATATAATTCAACTTCAGTGCAACATGAAATCCCACATTTTAGACTGCATTAAAACTGAATTTTTGTATTAATGTGTAAAAAACAAGGAATGTAGACAAAAATTAACATAAATACATGAAAATCAACAATAAGTTATAGTTATCATTACTGTGTAGTTCTAATTTTCCAAAGACACTTAAGTAAAATGAAGTGTAAATTACTTCCGAATGTTAAAAAAGTTCGTTCAATATAACTTATTTGAACAAATAATAGAAATAATATTATTTGAAGATAATAAAGCACTCAAAACCTACACTGGTATTATTATTCCCAAATTGGAAATATGTGCATAATGGAGTCAACATTTTGTTGTATTTTCTTACCCCTTCTTTAGTGATTGCAAAGACGGTAACTAAGGGTTATTATCATGGAATTCTTAATTTTTTTTTTTTTTTTTAGTAGAATTAAAAGTTTTAGTAAATCAAACCTAGATCTAATTTCAAAAAAATTGTTTTATTTTATATAAAGTAACAATAATAACGATAATACATAAAATGTTCCAGCCGCCTTTGTAATATTACCATCACAAAAGATCATTTTGGTCACAAGGACTTGATTTGTTTATGGGTGAAACACATACTGTGGTTTATTTAATCTCGTTACTGGGAGTCATGGATAACATGAACCACAACAAAGGAATTCAGATTGAAAACAGCCACACACACATACATTTTTAAGAATAGAGTCCTAACCCAAATTAAAAATAAGTTTACACTACTTGACTGTAACCAACCACCCCCAACTAAGAAGTAGACTATGAACTAGATCAATCCCTATAAACTACCCTGGAAACATACCTATTAAGAAATATTGTTCAAGGTTTAGGCCTAAATGGTTTTCAAATGAACTAATGAGACTCGTGAAAGAGAAGAAAAATGCATGGGATGCATATAAATTATCAAGCGACTCAGAAGCCTATGGCAGATATAAGCTAGTCTTGTAATCAGGTCACAAAGGAGGTTAGGCAGGCGAAGACAGATTACGAGAAATCCTCGGCAAAAGATGCTAAGAAAAACAGCAAGGATTTCTTTATTTATATAAACTCTAAAAGGAAGCGGATGAATCTGATTGGTCCACTTGATATCGATGGTTCGACTGTTGATGATCCTGCTCAGATAGCCAACAAACTGAATGAGTATTTTGCATCTACATTCACACATGAAGAGTTATTAAGGTTTGAAAATGGCAGAAGGTTATCAAATTGTAGCAGGGTGCGTAATGATTTTGTAATAACTGAGAGCAAAGTGGAGGAGAAATTGTTAAAGTTAAACATAAGAAAAACACCTGGGGTGGATGGGATCTATCCAGTTATATTAAAGGAGGCGGCAAAGCAACTAAGCAAACCCTTAGACATAATTATGAGAGCATCCTTGAACTCAGGGGAGGTCCCCACGGACTGGAGATGTGCAAATGTATCCCAATTCACAAAGGGGGATCGAAGGGTGACACGAGTAATTACAGACCAGTTAGTTTAACTTCTGTTCAGGGTAAAATAATGAAGTCACTGGTTAAAGATGCATTGCAGGATCATCTAGACAAGACTGCAGCAATAATTCAGACACAGCATGGGGTTTGTTAAGGGAAAGTCTTGTCTGACAAATTTGATAGGATATTATGATGTGGTCACAAAGGAACTGGATGCAAAAAATAATTTTGATATCATATATTTGGATTTCAGGAAAGCGTTTGACACTGTTGCGCATGGAAGACTATTGTACAAATTGGAGCAGAATGGTATTAAGGGTAAGTTGCTACAATGGATAAAAGGATGGTTGAGTGGGAGAAGACAGAGGGTGGTAATTAATGGGTGCTGCTCTTCGTGGACTAATGTTATTAGTGGAGTCCCACAGGGTTCAGTGTTGGGTCCTCTGTTGTTTTGTATATTTATCAATGATATTGATGAAGGTATATCAGGCTTAGTGTCGAAGTTTGCAGATGATACAAAGGTTGGCAGGGTTGTTAATAACAGTAATGGCAGTGTGCTACTGCAACAGGATCTAGATAATTTGGGCAGATGGGCTAAGAAGTGGCAACTGAAGTTTAACCTTGACAAATGCAAAGTACTGCATATGGGTAGAAGTAACCCCAGAGAAATGTACCAACTGTGTAGTACTACACTTAAGGTGGTAGAAAATGAAAAAGACCTGGGAGTAATTGTGCAGTCAGATATGAAGTTTTCTGAGCAATGCAGACAGGGCTGTCATGGCAGGTCATGGGGTTTTGTCAATGATATTATAGGAATTTTGCTAGCAGGGAAAAGGAGGTGATTGTCCCTCTGCATAAGGCAATGGTTAGGCCATGCTTTGAGTACTGCGTACAGGTCTGGAGCCCTCATTTTAGGAAGGATGTAGATTTGCTTGAGCGTGTACAGAGAAGGGCAACAAGATTGGTGAGGGGAATGAAGGGATCCTCTTATCAAGAGAGGCTTAAGTTCTGCAAATTGCAGTGGCTGGAGACTAGGCACCTGCACAGTGATCTGATTGAGGTGTATAAGGCCTTGAATGGGTTGAGCACGCTGAATTCTGATGGGATCCTTCCACTAGTTCAGATTACGAACCTAAGGGGGCATAAATTCAAATTAAGAAAAGACAGATGTAGAATAGATGTGCAGAAATTTGCCTTTAGCCAGCGGGTGGTTAATTGCTGGAACAAACTTCCATCTGTCGTGGTAGTTGATAGGTTAAATAAATTTAAGGAGGAACTGGACAGGCATTTGGAAGGAATGGTGTGATTTTTTTTTTTTGGCTGATGCTGCATAAGCTCATACATTTGCTTTCTTGCATCACATGTCACTACTACCTACTACTACATATCTTAAGTAAATTTTTCCAACCAAATTATTTAGATTATATGATTTAGTCTTGTTCTATTCTATTTTAATTTAAACAATTTTTATTTCTATTTATATCATTTTTATCACTTATCATTAAATGTGTATCACCATCCTCTATTACCCATTAGGCACAAGTAAATATTGAGAAAGTGACTACAAAAGATAATCTCTTATGATCTTGTCCACTGAACCACCTGGTAATGAGATTAAGTAAACCACAGTATATATATATATATATATATATATATATATATAATTACTACTGTAAGAGTATATTTGATACTATATAAGTACTCAAAGAGTATTAAAACATTGGCATAAAAGCACTAGCAGGCTAAGGCCAAAAGAACCTATAAAGACTAAGATAACCTGTGTTGGTTTACATTGTTATACCCTTGAAATAAACATATAATTAGCAATAAAATAAAATAATGATTATGCAGCTAATTATTGATCATCGGCACTTTTCTGATGGCTAACACCATTCAATATGTCCCACCAATAATTAGCAAGGCTGTTTCTCATTGTTATTGGCCTGTTTAACAGCTATGGGCTAGTTGTTATCTTGCGTGTTTGCTGTTAAATTTAAAATTTAGCATAGATTGCCTTTATGTTTATTATTTGGACCTAGTTAAACAGGCAGATAACAATCAGCAATAGATAGCCTTGCTAATTATTGGTGGGATATATTGAATGGTGTTAGCCCTCGAAAAAGTGCCCTTCAATGTATCCGATTATCAATAATTAGCTGCATAATCATTATTTTATTTTATATTTTATTTTATTGCTAATTATATGTTTATTTCTAGGGTATAGCAATATAAACCAACGCAGGCTATCTTAGCCTTTATAGGTTATTTTTTGCCTTATGGCCTGCTTAGTACTTCTATGCCAATGTTTTAATACACTTTGAGTAGTAGTAGTGGCACATGATGCAAGAAAGCAAGTGTAGGAGCTTATGCAGCATCAGCCAAAAAAAAAAAAAAAAAAAAAATCACACCATTCCCTCCAAATGCTTGTCCAGTTCCTCCTTAAATTTATTTAACCTATCAACTTCCACAATGACAGATGGAAGTTTATTCCAGCAATTAACCACCCGCTGGCTAAAGGCAAATTTCCGCACATCTATTCTACATCTGTCCTTTCTTAATTTGAACTTATGTCCCCGTAGGTTCGTAATCTGAACAAGTGGAAGGATCCCATCAGCATTCAGCGTGCTCAACCCATTCAAGGTCTTATAGACCTCAATCAGATCACCGTGCAGGTGCCTAGTCTCCAGCCACTGCAATTTGCAGAACTAAAGCCTCTCTTGGTAAGAGAATCCCTTCATTCCCCTCACCAATCGTGTTGCTCTTCTCTGTACACGCTCAAGCAAATCTACATCCTTCCTAAAATGAGGCCTCCAGACCTGTACGCAGTATGTACTCAAGGCGTGGCCTGACCATTGCCTTATACAGAGGGACAATCACCTCCTTTTCCCTGCTAGCAAAATTCCTATATATCATTGACAAAACCCCATGACCCGCCCTAGCAGCCTGTCTGCACTGCTCAGAAAACTTCATATCTGACTGCACAATTACCCCCAGGTCTTTTTCATTTTCTACCACTTTAAGTGTAGTACCACACAGTTGGTACGTTCGTCTGGGATTACTTCTACCCATATGCAGTACTTTGCATTTGTCAAGGTTGAACTTCAGTTGCCACTTCTTAGCCCATCTGCCCAAATTATCTAGATCCTGTTGCAGTAGCACACTGCCATTACTGTCATTAACAACCCTGCCAACCTTTGTGTCATCTGCAAACTTCGACATTAAGCCTGATATACCTTCATCAATATCATTGATAAATACACAAAACAACAGTGGACCCAACACCGAACCCTGTGGGACTCCACTAATAACATTAGTCCACGAAGAGCAGCACCCATTGATTACCACCCTCTGTCTTCTCCCACTTAACCATCCTTTTATCCATTGTAGCAACTTACCCGTAATACCATTCTGCTCCAATTTGTACAGTAGTCTTCCATGCGCAACAGTGTCAAAAGCTTTCCTGAAATCCAAGTATATAATATCAAAATTATTTTTTGCATCCAGTTCCTTTGTGACCACATCATAATAACCAATCAAATTTGTCAGACAAGACTTTCCCTTAACAAACCCATGCTGTGTTTGAATTATTGCTGCAGTCTTGTCTAGATGATCCTGCAATGCATCTTTAACCAGTGACTCCGTTATTTTACCCGGAACAGAAGTTAATCTAACTGGTCTGTAATTACTCGTGTCACCCTTCGATCCACCTTTGTGAATTGGGGACACATTTGCACATCTCCAGTCCGTGGGAACCTCCCCTGAGTCCAAGGATGCTCTCATAATTATGGCTAAGGGTTTGCTTAGTTGCTTTGCCGCCTCCTTTAAAATAACTGGATAGATCCCACCCACCCCAGGTGCCTTTCTTATGTTTAACTTCAACAATTTCTCCTCCACTTTGCTCTCAGTTATTACAAAATCATTAAGAACACTGCTACAATTTGATAACCTTCTTCCATTTTCAAACTGTAATAATTCCTCACGTGTGAATGTACATGCAAAATACTCATTCAGTTAGTTTGCTATCTGAGCAGGATCATCAACAGTCGAACCATCGATGTCAAGTGGACCAATCTGATTCATCCCCTTCCTTCTAGAGTTTACATAAGTAAAGAACTCTTTGCTGTTTTTCTTAGCATCTTTTGCCAAAGATTTCTCGTAATCCGCCTTCGCCTACCGAACCTCCTTTGTGACCCGATTAATTCCTTGAATGCTTCCCACTTAGAATTTACTGTTTGTAACATCGTCAGTTGATCCCACTGTACAGAATTTAAAAAATCTGTCTGAGACCACTGTACTCCCCTTTACGGAAGCAAAAACCCTTTCCTTTACCCCTGACGGTAGTTACCTCTTTGAGTAAATCCCACTTCAGCACACTGTGATCACTGCCACCTAGTGGTTCCTTTATCTGCAAATTCTTAATACACGAATGATCACTGCTGATAACCAGATCAAGAGTGTTACTTTCTCTGGTTGCCTCTCGAACATGCTGCTGCAGAAAACAATCATCCAATAAATCCACAAAAGTCTGACTAGTGTGTGAGTGACCAACCCACAAGTTCCAGTCAATATCTGGGAAGTTAAAATCCCCCATTATAAGACATTCTGATTTACTGGCCCACTCTATTTCTCTGTACAATTGTTCATTGTACTCGTTCAAGTCATTAGGCCTATAACACACTCCTACTCTTATTTTTCCTTTCGCAGTGCTTATCTCACACCAAACTGACTCAACAGAGCACTGTTCATCTATATTAACTGGGTGCACTTCCTTTGATTTTATGTTTTTCTTAATTAACAGCATAACACCCCCTCCCTTTCTGTCCTGTCTATCCTTTCTGTACACATTGTACTCCCCAAATTCCAGTTCTGCATTCCTTATATCTTTGTGACACCACGTCTCTGCTATCCCAACAATATCCGCCTTTGATGTCTTGACCAACACTTCAAATTCATCAAATTTATTTACTATACTTCTAGCATTGGTATACATGCAAGCATACATGCTCCTATGCCTATTCCTTGTTACCCTAACACATCCCATATACCCAACTATTCCATGATGACTGCCATCCGTCCCTGAAACCGCCAACACCCCTCGCTCCAGGTCGCTTCTTATTCTAATAGAAGTTGTGCAAGAATCACCTTCACCTCTGCCTGCGGTTACTGTTAAACTATTAGTCTTCGTATCCCCCAAACTAGCAGTTTTCCGACCCACCTAACACTGCCTCGATAGCATCAGCAAATATTCTTGCACCCTTTCTATTTAAGTGTATCCCATCCCTGTAGAAGCAATCTCTCCTGTTAACAAGTACAGTCCAGGCTGAAAAAAATTCTACCCCTTGAGCCTTGCACAATCTTTCCAGGGCCGAATTGATCGACAAGGCTCTCATCATGTACTCCCTCCTATCGTGTCTGGGCAGAATTGCAGACACTTTCAAATTCAACCCTATTTCACAGCTTTTTTTCAACAGTGACCTGTACTTGTTGAGTAATTCCGCCAGTCTCCTACTCTTAATATCATTAGTGCCAACGTGTACAACTATATCACCTTTTGTGCCCTTGAAAGATGATATCCGCTCTACAACGTCATCAACCTTTGCCCCTGGCAGACATACCCTGGTCCTGTTCCACCTATCCTTTTTACAAAGGATGTTCCCCGTTTCCCTGACAATAGAGTCACCAACAACTACTAGTTCCTGTGGGACCAGCGCATTCTGTCTTAGGGGTTGCCGCTGTGTTGCGCGATGACCAAGTGCAAGCTCTGGCGTTGATGTGGGCAGCTGAGAGCCTGATGGGCCCCTCAATTTAGATCTTTCGAGGGCATCCACCCTGTCCTTCAAACTCTCATATAGGCCCACAACAACGCTGAGTTGTCGCCTGATTTCCTTACACTCCTTACATCGTGCACACTTATATAGTACCAATTATTCTCTTATGGTATTAATTAGATTACAGACTGATGTAATGTTCAATCTACAATTGATGGCATTAATCTGATCTGATATACCTTTTACATATATTCCAATATTTCATAATAGATTAAATACATATATATATATATATATAGACAAAAAGGTAAAAATCAGTATATTTGTGTATATGATAGGGGAGCTGAGCTATAAGGTGTAGTAACCATGGAATGGGAGAACTTGTAAGTAAAAAATCAATTTACCTGAAATAAATATAAAATGCAATTAATAAGGGCATAATAATTGTAAGAACCATAAGCTGTGGGTCCTAGGACTTTAACTACTTCTTCAAAAGGGTCGGCAGCGAAAATCGTAGGAGCCACAACAATAGTCCAGGTCTCTGTTTCTGCAAGATGCTCATTCTTATAGCTCATTCCTATTTGATAATAACTTTCATAATTTCATTGCATCTTTCATCTTTTTATATATATGTTTCACCCATAAACCAATCAACAAGTTCTTGTGACCAAAGTGACCTCTTTTGATAGTGACATTGAAAAGACAGTGTTTATATATTATTGTTATTTGCTATTTAAAATTAAACTTAAAACAGAATTCTTTGAATTAGATCTAAGTTTGATTTACTAAAACTTTTTAATTCTACAAAAAAAAAAAAAAAATAAATAAATAAAGAACTCCATAATAATAACCCTTAGTTACTGTCTTTGCAGTCACTGAAAAATTGGTAAGAAAATATCACGAAATCTTTGACTCCGTTATGTACCTATTTATGATTTTGAACTAAAAATAATACTGTATTTTGAGTGCATTATCTTCAAACAACATAGTTTACCTACACATCACACTGATCAAGGAATACCATAGAAATAACATCTTTTAAAATTATTTTGAGCAATATTCAACAGAGTGATTTGGTACAACAAACTTATCCACATTCTCTTCTTTTATATCAAAACTTAAGTGGTGTTTTACAATCACAAATGTCAATTTCTTTTTCTGATTTTTAATGTTGTGATTACTTTAAACATATATTGTCATGATCATAGTTATTTTCTGATAGGCAGTACAATTTTCGCACCCTTTTAATATCCTTTTCTAAAACTAACTTTCAAATAAAATGAGCAGTGCGCGCGGGCACACACGCACACGCACACACACACAGTACAATTAGAGAAGTCTAACAAAATGAAAGAGGAAAGTGGTCAGGAGCAGGAGTCTACGCTCTTTGAGTAGACTGGGATTCAAGCCATTGACTGCTAAATACAGTCGAACTGGACCAGCATAGCAGATTATGGTCCATTTCCCTCAACATGAATTGTTGAGGAGGCTTCCATGCTGCAACAGACTGATAATAGCTGCAGGTTATACCTTTTTTACCTTTTTAGGTGTGCATTTGAAAAATTAGCAAAAAAAAAAAAAAAAAATTCAGAATTGTTCACTTTATGTCACCTTTATTTTCAATCTTTTCGGAACTCAACTGCAAAAAATCCATGTTCCATATTAAAAGCATATATTTTTAATTGATTTTTGAAATTAAAACTTCCTTTAGATGTTTTGGCACACAAATGCAAATTTAAAAACTGTTTTTCAATGAATGCTGCAGTTTAACACCAGCCTTTGAATAACAGGAGCACTTGCCTCATGAAATGTGAAGCACATGCACATCACCAATTTGAATTCCGATTGGAGGAAAGCATGCAGAAGTAAAGCAGGCATGTTATAAATAACTATACCTGAAATATGCCAAGCAACATGTGCATATAATTAACAGACATTTCTGAAATTTTCAGCAGAGAACTAAAATTAAATATATATATATAAAAAAAGTTATTAGGGATTTTAGCTGTGCAGACAGAGTAAGGCTGTCATAGCCAAGTGGTCATGGCAAGGGTGCATAAGTACATGTGCCTTGAGTGACCAGGATTCAAACCCGTGACTGCCGAATATGGTGCTGTTTGTTGTATTCTCTCTGTCTTGTGAACTCCTCTGACCATGTGTGGTTGTCCTAGAGTATAAACAGAAAATTTATTTTATTCATTTTAAGTGAAGCATGCTTAAATATTGTTGGGGTCGAACTGATCCTGACTCAGGGTTAAGCTTTGCTAATAGAAAAGTGGAGTACAACAGGGTCCATTGCAAGAGTGCTATTACTGGACCCTGTGGGATTGCACCAGAGATTCTGGTCCACTCTTAATTTCTGATTTTCTTGAAATCTGAAATTTACATATATCGCAAAAGCTGGGAAGGTGATTAACAACACAAATCTGGCTGAGCTCTTTTGCAATGATGTGTACAGACTTTGTAGATGGTAAGAGAAATGGCAGGTAAGTTTCAATGCAGCCAAACGTAAGATTCTACATTTGGGCAATAATAACCTAAGAATAACATCACTAGGTGGGTCAGATAAATGGTGTAAATGAGGAAATTTTATCATAACGTGTGGGTGTTATGACACAATCCAACATAAAGGTTACCCTGCAGCAGGTGGTGGCCAAGAAGCCACATGGTGTATTACCAGTGAATTTACTATAACCTTTGATTCAAGGAAGGAGCTTCTAGTTCCATTATACAGTTAATGGTGAAGGGACTGTATCTGGAACGTTGTGTTCAGGTCCTGGAAGCTGGACATAGAGAAAGACATTCAGCTTCTTGAAAAGAACCAAAGACTGGTAAGAATAGCAAAGGATCATTTATAAGAAGAAAGAATACAAAGATGCAGCTTGTAGTTTCGATCTAGATATATATCAGGATGGGGTGAGGGGCATAAGGCACTGAGGGAGGGAAGGAGGGAGAGAGAGAGAGAGAGAGAGAAAATGAGCAAAGGTGAATTTTCAGATTGAAATGGAATCTAAAAACTAAGGGATAGAAAATAGAAATACAATCTATTAAGCAAAACTAATGCATTGGACATCAGGAAGTTTGTTTAGCCAGTGTGTTGATCACTGAAAGAAACTTTTGTGGTTAAAATTTAAGGAGCAGTTGGATTATTATCTTCTGGAGGTAGAAATAGTATGATAAAAATCTATATACCATATATTTCAGCATATGTCAATCTATGAAGTGCTAAAACTTCTGAAATTTTAGAGTCAACTTGTTTACCTGCTTAGGGTTAGAAAGATGTGAATTAATATTGATATATTTAGAATACTTATTGCATATATATTTTTACACAAATATACATTGTTTCTCATTTTTTTAATACTCAAAAATTTATTCATCTTCTTTATCAGATTAAAACAGTTCATGGAATTTGTCAAGAGTTATGTTTCTAGATTTACTTTTTGAGTTCCTGAAAAGTAAATTTTTGAGATTGTTTCTTATAAAATTGAGATTGTCAGTTTCTTATAAAAAGCAAACATGCTTCAATATTAAGGTGTTTGCAGAGAAAGCAATTTGCAGTACAGTACAATACTAAACAGGCAACAAGGAATGGCTTAATTACATAATCGATGTACACAAATGCATAAATAAAGAGCAAGGTCACACGTCATGACATGATCCATGTGTGCCAGTTTTGATTTCGTGACCTTCTATAACAGAGTACTGTATACACTTACCACTTTCTTTATGGCTTACTGTGGAGCATAAAAAATGCCACAATGTTAATTGAATTATTTCCATTCTTTCTTCTTTAAATAGTATGAATCAGAGCTGTAATACTCAATAAGTTCTATGTTGATAATAATATTAGTAAAATGATAAGAGTTTACCTCAATATAGTACATAGAAGTGTTCTACGTACTATATTGAGGAAACTCCTCTTATTATTTTACTAATATTTCTTCTTTAAAAGAAAGAGCAGAAATAATTCAATTAAAAAAAGTAGGTAACAGTTTTCAGTGCACATTTTACTTTAACATACCACCATGCAAGATGCAAACTGTGTAAAAAAACAGAGTTGATTATACAGAAAAAATATGATTAGGCATGAATTTTCAAAGCAAAAAATAGAAGTCAACTTATATGCTGGAATATACAGCAATTTTTTTTTATTTTTTATTTTTTTTATGCAACAAAAGCCTGGCTTCCTTGCACATTTTGGCCTTTTCTAAGCAATTTTACAGTTACTTAATTTTAATTGTAAAAAGGAGTTTACTATCATTTAAATGGTTTTTTAAATGTACTTTCCAGCAATGGCACACTGTTCAAATTTATTCAAAAAGTGTTTAATGCATATTTCACTGTAAAATACCACTATGCGAGAAGCAAACAATGTCTGTAAAAAGGGCAGTTGATTATACAAATCAACACCCTTTACATAATTTTTAAATACAGCTTGCCAAACATTTTAAACTTATTCTCTGCATCCTGTTTTATTTATTTATTTATTTTTTTTTTTGTTAAAAAAAAAAAAAAAAACCTCATAACAGATCATCAGATTGGTTAGAATAATTCATGCTGTGTTCCTTGTAGATTTATATTCTTGCCCAGATTATTCCTGCAAAATACCTTAAATTATGGATTCCATAATTTTTATTGCTACAGAAGTTGAACTTACAGATCTGTTATTGCCAATTTTATCTAAGGAAATATCTTTGTAACTGGAGAGACATTTCTACAGTTCCAATCTACTGGAGACTTCACCTGATTCCAGAAGTATCCATTAAAATACACAAGAATTTGGAATACATTCCTTCCTTCAATATTGTAGGATAAATTGTATTAGCTTCTTGTGCCTTTTTTTCATATTCAAATATGATAATTTCTCTTTCAGTCCATTTTCATTGATCACACAATTATCTAATTACCAATTCTTGTTATCTTGGCTCACTGCATTTCATAAAACCATGGAGTATCACCATGCATACTTCTGATTTTTTTTTTTACCTTCATTTTTGACCTTTCCCCATGTACGAACAAATGGGGGAAAAAAAAAAAATCTTGTAAAAACTACATACTGTACCTGAAAGATACATAAAGTTCCATGTAGTCAAAAATTTTTATGTACATGGAGTAGGTGTTAAAAATTCTGTTGTTTGGTGCACTAATGGCACAGTTTGAAAGTTATCTGCTTATAAATTAGTAAACTGAAAGCTACGGTCCTATATAATTTGCATTCAGCAAAATTTCAATTGTTGCGAATGAATGCCATAGTATTAATACTAAAGATAAAACTAATGCTCTGAGACACATCACCTCAAGAATCAATAGCCAAAAGGCTATTCTCTTATTTGATAATTATCTGATATCTGTTATTCTATTCTGTTTTTTGTGATAAGAGGCATCACTATTAGTGTTTGCTTCAAGAATTACTGTTTTCTTATCAGGCGATAGGGTCTCAATTAGAAAAACCTTTGATGACCTGTCAGGAGATTTCATAATCAAAATCATCGCTATGCATTAGTAATTTCTGATTTCAACAGTTAGGCACTGATATTGAATAAAAAAATAAAAAATAAATAAATAAATAAAATAAAAAAAAAAAACATTCCCCCTAAATAGAAAGCAATTTGCTCATTCCATCTGAAACATATTTAAATGTAAGTTTGGAGTGATAAATTCTGACCATTATGTTAGTTGTGAAACAAATTATAATTTTAAAAATATGACTTTTCACATCAGTTATTCTGAAACTCCACAAAACACTACACAGATATCAAAACATGTCTTTGTCGTGATTATAAAACTTTGAAACTGAAGCTGGTATGTCTACTGGCTCTAATTTTATTTCCTTTTACGAATTAAGCAGAAAAATCTTTTCTGAATATGTTCTACTGCACTTTCATTACACATTTCAATAATTTGTACATCAAGGGAGCATGCCACTGCTGTTACATGATGAGAGACCAGTAAGTCTTGAAACATGCTGTCATAACAACATTTGTTATTTGTTGAAAAAGTACTTTGTACTTCCTTAGCCATGGTTAACTCACAGTTAAGGAAGTTTGTTTTATATGGAGTATTAAGACCTTAGCAGCACTTATTTATGACATATTTGGAAGGATAAGGTAATCCTAAATTAATTAAACTTATGTTATGCAACATGCTATAATCTCTATGTAAAACACTGACTGCAAAACTTTCATTAGTATGGCAATAAGTTTATGGAAAAGTATCTGCCAGAGTTTTTAATGTATGGTTTGTGATCAATATGAAATTCCTAATTTGGACACTCAGTACAAATAGTTTAATCCTTTATATATCTAAAATTCTAGATAACAACAAATTATATATATGCAGAAGGCTCACCAAAAACTGGTAGGTGAAGGTAAAGAAAGAAACTATGAAATATCCACAAGCAAATTGCTTTTCCACTATTGGTAGCTTCTAGCTATGCTTGTTAAACGAAGAATGTGTCATATGTATACTGATAATGTTTCTCTTTAGGCATTCAGCCTAAAGTTGGCAATGTTCCGATAGCTAAGATGGAAAAATGCAAACAGATGTAAATAAAGAACACTAGAATTCAGTCAGCTACGAAAACCACAACAATCAGGGGCCATTGTTCAAAAATTTCTGTGCAAAATTTCAAGCATATTTCATTCTTGCTACTGGAGCTGGCTTTGCTCCCGCATTATAGCCATTATATCAATGCAAATGTTTGCCGAATTTTTACAAGTGGCAAAGCGATTACAATTAAAAGTGACATATCTTTATTAACCAAATATGAGGAAACTTAACTTTTATGCCGTTGGCAAAAATCTGACACATATGTTTGTCAATACTATCAAGCACAGTAGACTGCAAAAATTTACCATGAAACAGTGGAATTGGCTATCAGGGACTTGCTTGATATTATATTTGGTACTGACAACAGACATATTTTCATTTTAACAGTAAGATATGAGAGAGTACTACTTTTCCTTTTTTTGACCCTGTATAAAAGTCAGGAACTGTGATTCACTTACGTAGTTAATTGTAAGTGAAGTACAAATTAACATATTAAGCAAGTCCACAATGTCTGAAATTCTGTTCAATGCAAAGTTAAAAGGTGGTATCTTCTATGCTGTTTAGATAACATATTTGATGGTGTTCAGTAGATGATATAACTAACGAGTGGGAATGTTTAAATGGCCAACTGAAGAAAGGCCTTGACAGCAAATCGGGGAATTTTATGTTTTGATACATAATTCTACATAAAATTAACAATGAATATTGTAATACTGAATAAGGATACGTGAACGAGTGATATATGTGAGTAGCAGACAATAAACTGATTGGCACATGGGCATAACAAACTATAACATCACAAGTTCAAGTGACTGACTGACTGACAATGATTCAGATCAATCAGCACTTAACAGAAAGAAATTTGCCGAAAGCAGTTAACAGAACTAATAATGGTTCTGTTAGTTTAAGGACACTTTTTAGTAGTCCTTTTATTTCTTTCTTTACCTTCCCCCTCTGTCATAACAAACTTGCAAGCACAACAGTGAAAGTTTACCATTTCAGTTATTTATCTATAATTTTAATATTTGGTATAAGAGACTAGTTAATTGTCTAATTACATTTCAATACTTTTTGAAAAAAAATAATAACAAATAAATAATATTTTACTTCATTTCATTAAACACTGGAAAAATACTGATGGACCTCTGCAAAGATATGTGTATATTTTAAATCCGTGATCTGTAACTCCCATTGGAACTCTGCTTTCATATGGCCTCACTACATTATTTTATAATTATATACTCTTTGTGAAGGTAGTCACAATGAGATACAATTAAATCGATGCCTTTACACTACGATTGTTATTGTTATTATTTGGTTTTTAGGAGCATTAACAACTAAGGCCATATTGCTCCAGGGATATGCGGTGGTCATTCCCTGACCTTTCTACACTCTCTGTATTTGGTGGTCACAGGCTCGAACCCTGGTCTAATCAAGAAGCGTGTGCTACTCACTGCTGCTCCTGCCCACCTGGTTACAGAGGCACCACACTATGGTGTATTCATACCAATATTATATAGTTATTTCATGCTCATACCGTATTATGCCTTGTACATTTAAGTTATTAGTAACAGAAATATAGATAAACTACATTACATTATAAAATTTTATATCATGGTTTATATTATTATTATTATTATTATTATTATTATTAGCTATATGGTGCAAGGAAGCCTGAGGCTTATGCTGCACCAGACAAAAAAAAAAAAAAAAAAAAAAAATTCCCGAGTTACCCTGAGAGAGAGAGAGACAAAAGTAGCAGGGAATGACCAAGAAAGAGAAGAATAATGATATCCAGCTCAGGACCCTGGGTGTGCCAAGCCCATACTCACCAGATGTGAGCCATCACAGTAATATTAAAATATAATTGCATGGGATAATATAAATTACTCACATGTTATTTCATCACACAAAAAAGGCAAGACCAAGGTAAAATAAACAGTCCAAAGATCTATACCTGCTAAGATATCTGAAGACATGACCACCAAATAACCAAGCTATGAATTGCTGACTATTGACCCCAAAGATGCCAACAGTCACCAACTGATACTGAAAATATCAATAATATTAATAATTTTAATCAATAAAATATTGAAGAAAAAAAAAGCACCAAAAAAAAAAACCAAGAAAAAAAAAAAAAAAAAAAACAGAAAACAATTTACTCATTCCATCTGAAAGTTATATATTGTTGTTATGATGAATGGTACAAGGGCTCCTATGGCTAAACTGTGACTATTTATTTAATTTAAAATATGCAGCCAGTAGAAATAAGAACTTGGTGTATAACTAGACTCCTTTCATATACAGGTGAACCCCGCTTAACACTGATAATTCGTTCCATAAAAACGAGCGCTAAGTGAATCTGCGCTAAGCGAGCTCCGCATTCCCATAAGGTAACATATGTATTTGTAAGTTGCGGTCGGTGCCATAGGATATTTTCTAATCGATAATAAATGGTAGTGAAAAGATGCACAAATGTCGGCCAAAATATTTAATATTCAAATATTTGTACATATAAAATATTCTGCATTACATACATATATATAATTATGTGGTAACTATTTACGTATCAAAATTAAACTTAAAATCCCAATTAAAATCATGAATTTAATCATGAAAAATGTGTCGATTTTGGGTTGAACTTTGGCCCTCTTCTAAATAAACTAAAAGTGGTATTAATTTTAAATCCCCCACAACGTTACCACCCAACAATAAAGCCACCCAATCCTTTGCCACTTTGAAACCTGGTATGATTTTTGCTTCTTTCAATATGAAACTTCTTTTAGGCATTCGTTTCCACAAAAGCACTACTTCATCTATGTTATAAACTTGTTGAGAAGTACAACACACAATACCCCTCTTCAATAATTTTAACAAGTTCTTTTTTGAAAGTTTCGGCACCCTGATCTCCACTTGTGGCTTCTCTCTAGATTTTAAATCTATTCAACCAGCCCTTACCAGTTTTAAATGGTTTCACATTTTTTTTTTTTTTAGGTGAGTTTTCTTCAGATCATCATATTGGCTAATCTCTCTCTTTTTTTTTTTTATAATATTTAACTTAACTGAATTCTGCATTGGATATTATCTTCAATAAAATTAGTTAAAGTCTTTTCCATTTCAATCCTAATAGCTGGCCTAGCCCTAGTTGTGGTGTCTCCGTAGCCAGGTGGGAAGGAGCAGCAGTGCGTAGTACATGCTTCTTGATTAGACTGGGGTTCAAGCCCGTCACCACCAAATACGGAGGATGCGGAAAGGTCAGGGAATGACCACTGCACATCCTGGAGCAATATGGCCTTAGTTGCTAATGCTCCTAAAAAAAACCAAATAACAATAACAATAACAGCCCTAGTTGCTTGCAGTGGAACAGCCATCTTTCCCGCTGCTAAAATTAATTCTTTATTTTTTTTTATAATTGTTCTTACAGTTAAACTTGCAAGTCCTAAATTAAGGCACTCATCCGCTTGTCGTTGACAGGAATCGATTCGCTTCAAAACGTCTAATTTAAATTTCAAATTCAGTCTTTTTCTTACATTTACAGTCTTCGTACTGTGCTCAGACTTTGCTTTTTCATTCGTATTGACCATTATTAACTCTTCTAAAATGTAACTGCGTTGGTTGCATTAATTACGATACAATGTTCAAGTAAATTGTCCGTTACATACGATGTCTAATACTGTACAGAGTGATGGCTAGACTTCGGATAAATGCATATAACGCAAATATTACAAGCAATATACTTAATCATTTTTTAAAATGTTGATCTCGGAACTACGTAACAAGTGTCTGTACTGCAATTAAATTAGCTTGCGAGAAAATTTCACTGAGCGTGGGAAACGTTTTAATGCTGTTTTGCTATTCATTTTCAAGCTATCGACTCCATCAAATGAAACGGTTTCGTTAAATATGCCAAAAATGCAATCTGTAAAAGAGCATTATAGTCAGATACGGGTTATAATATAAGAACAGCGTTATAGCGAATCAGCGTAAAGCAAACCGTGTTATAACGTGGGCCTGCTGTAGTAAAAAATTCTGTCAAATTTTCTTCATCCCCGATCAGGTGAGAGTGCCAGTGGCTTTTGTAACCTTGTAAGAGGGCTGAAAATTGTGGATCTGGCATTTTGATAGTGAACACAATCAACAAGAATGTTTTTCAACGAGTAAGGATTATACTTCACACACTGGAGAGGGTCATACTAGTGAGAAGGTAAGGATGTGTCAAATTGGCATGACCAATATGTGCTCTTGCAAGAACAACAATTTCATGTCTATTCAGGTGAATAGTTGTATTTCCATACCTATGGTTCATATTTATTTATTTATTTTATTTATTATTTTTTTTTTTGTGCAGCTTATCATTTAATTGGACTTGCCAGGTTTGGGTTACTTTGTTGTGGTATGCATTTCTTGCAACAGACATAGTTTGTAAGTAGGACTTGCACATGTGTCGTATCATCAACAGCTGGATGTTTTGCTGATTGGTCTGGTGTTCATTTCCTATAATACCAATATGACCTGGAATCTAATAAAAAGTAATTGTTCTATTGGTCTTTTGGAATTTAATAGTCATCATAGGAGAGAATATACACAGACCATGAAGGATCAGGCATTTCAACCTCCTGAAATATGTCATCATAGCATATATTCCAATCTTGCATTCATTCCTGAAATCTGATTCCAGTTGCTTTATATTCATTTGGTTTGCTCCTGTAACGATTTATCCACTGAGGTTTGAAGAGAAACAGCCAGATGGGATGCAATGAAAACTTCTGTATTTTAACTGTATAATAGAGAAGAAACATTTCTAAGAGCAAGAGGTGGTTCATTATCTTCTATATAAGCTTTGAATTGGTGATGTCTGGAAAGCACTCTTTAGTGCAGACCATAAACAGGAGTATCACAATCAAGATAAGATTTGATTAATGCTTGATATACATGACGCAAAGTATAAGGTCAGCACCTCATGGCATGGAAGAGATTACATTGAGTATATTCATGATTTTCAAGTAAAAAGTTTGAGTATGTGTTGTAAGTGTTAAAATAATTGAGTTTGCTGTCAAGGATTAAACCCGAGAAGCTGGATAATAGCTGCTGTCTAATACTGACCATTCAATGCTTGTCAGTCTGCATTTCCATAGAGTGTGAATGCAGACTGACAAGTCAATTGCTGAAGTTGATTCTGTAGCTCAACTAATAGTGATTAATAATAAATCAATCTAACAGTGATTATAAATATAATCACTATTTAACTTAACTGAATTCTGCATTGGATATTATCTTCAATAAAATTAGTTAAAGTCTTTTCCATTCTTGAGATAAAGCTATACACTAACAGTGATTATAAATATAATCACTATTAGACTATGTTTATCTTATAGTGATTGTATCATTTGTCCTCATTTATCAATTTGGAGGAATTCCCTAATAAACAGAAGGGAGTTGGTAGCTGCATAACAAGATCAAGTTCTCTTAGGTTATATGGGGTTGGTGACAGGTATACGAAAACTAAGGTCAGCACAATTCCAATGGTAATGCAGCTTCTAAAGAAGTCTGTAGAGAATAGATCATGAAGAGATTCTCGATTTTAGCAAGATGGCAACACTGCTATGTGCAGCAGTTGTAGTACATTTAAGTTTTCAGTGGAGTGTATAACGTTTAACAGAGTAGGATACTTGAGATATTAAATTTGTTTCTTGCAAACAAATTTAACTTTCTTGCTTCTTGATGTTTTACTTTGTGCTCAACTCTGTATTTGTTTATCTTTTCCCCTAGTTTCCATGGTTTGCAATTTGACATCTAGGAATAGCACATTGCAGTCAGTCTGTGCATGATCTTTCACCCTACATTTCAGGCTTATAGAAATAGCACTATTAACATCGCAGAAGTCGATTTGCTACAAAATATGCTTGGTACCCGTGTTCAAAACCTATTTAAATATAAATTTGGGATAATAAATTTTGAGTACTATGACAGTTGTAAAAATATTTCATATATTTTAACAGATTTCATATATATATGAGATTCCAATGATAGTCTGCCAATGTATTTTGGACTCCATTTTCCCCCGGCATCTTTTTTTCCACTTGAGAAATATCTTGGTGAAATATCGTGTTCATTGGAGACCGCTCCGAAGTTCTCAGGAAAAAAAGTCTAAATGGAAATGTAGGAAATGAAGCATTAATGACAGGTCTTGGTTTTCGGTCATTAACCTACGATATTTGAAAATTGAGTGTGATCAACTTTTTAAGCACACATCTTGTTTTTGTTGTGGCTGTAAAACTTTTAATTAAAAATTAAGTTCAATTTTCCTTTACAAATAAGCAGAAAAATCTTTTCCAAATGTGCCCTACTACACTTCCACAACATATTTCAAAAATATAGGTATTTATTCTAGGTAAAGAAGTGATTGCAAAACTTTTATTAGTAGGGCAATATGCTTATGGTCAGCTATTTGACTTGATGTGTCCTACTACATTCAATAGTAGAACATATTCAGTCAATCCATACTGTCACTCCTCATACAGCTATTGCAAACTTTACTGTAAGTTTGCCAATAAAGCTATACAGTAAACTCTTGCTTTAATGGACAGCAACCAGTGCATGACATTCATAATTCCAAAAGGAACTGGTGACACGACTGCCTCAAGCTAATAGTATTTACTTATTTACTGGGGAGCCAGGATATTCCACATCATTCCTTCCACCAACTTGGAGATTGGGTGAGATATCATTTGAGAATCATTTAAATGGTCAAACTAAGGTACTCAAGAGCTCTTTGAATGCTGAATAAGTTTTAGTCACTTTCCACTGCTACTCTATTACACAGAAAAATTTCAAGCTTTTCTATCCTAAAAATCTGGTAAATGCAATAAAATATAGTATTATAAAAGTTGACGTTTTATTTCATAGTACAGAATTTTTTCATACCATAATCTAGAAACTTTGATGACTATACACACTGAGTTTAATAGGCAACTGGGTTTAGCAGATGGGCCATTCCCCAATAGTCCATTAAAGCAAGGTTTACTATATTTTTTCATAATGAACACGATGAGCTATATAGTTACCTAATTAACAACCTAATTAAAAAAACCCAACTGTCATTCATTCTTTTTATACCAATTTCCATGAATCTGTTAAACCTTATTACACTAGAATAAGATTAGGCACATATTCAATTATATTTTTGCACAACAGAGATATATTTCACTGGTAAAAAAGATTAGGAAGTAAATGGAAACTGTTATACAAAAAAAGTATTCAACATAAGGTACAAGAAAACGTCAGAGGAAGGAGTAGAAAAATATCACATCTTGTAAGTATGGGGTTAGACAGCATCATTCTTCTCTTTCTTGGTGATTCGCTTCAACCTCTCTCTCTCTCTCGGTAATTCAGAATTTTTTTGGCTGGTGCAGTATAAGTCTCAGGCTTCCTTGCACCATATGGCTAATAATAATAATAATAATATAGTATTTTAAACTATAACTCTCTGCTTTTTGCTGAGGAGTTGGGGAGTGAAAATTCGGGTTTTGTCCACACAGTGAAAAATATCTCAGGCCAGCAATGTATACAAAGGCTATGATGAATAAGTTAATCAACCTACACAGAGAGAATACCAATTTCATCTTCATTAGCAAGCACATTTTTATTTAACACAGAACTTATGTAGCTTCTAAATCTTATAAGCACGTACCGCTCCACTATGCAGTTTATGTCATAAGGTCTAAATTTACACATGGCTGGTGAGACAAGAAAAATAAGACACTGGACCAGAATGGTTCAAAAGCTCCCATTAAACATTTCACAACGGTTTGTAAATTTTTTGAAATTGCAGCCATTTTAAGTTTGCAAAAAGGTAATGGAGTTTAAGTTTCCTTAAAAGAAGTGGGATGGCCCCTTTCCCATTGCAAGCACTGGGTCTAGAGTTTATTTTATAAGTATTTTACCAAAGGATATTTTATAAATATCACAAACCACATATCACATAAGTCTTGTGAAGTAGTTTTAAATTTACTAATTTGATGAATTTCTAGACTTAAATAGAGATTATAGAGATATTTTTCATAGCACATCACTACCTCCTTTTATATAGCTCTGTACTTTGAATATAGACAAATGGGTGAATTCTGGATGGTTCGGGAAGCTAACTGCTACTCTGCTATTATATAATAGCTCCTGAAAATATAACTTCCTCATTTGCAGCCATATGTAACTGGAAGGTTAATGTAAACTTATACAGATAATCTGTATAAGATAATCATATATTCCCTCCTATCTGGGCGGAATTGCAGACACTTTCAAATTTAATCCTAACTCACAGCTTTTTTTCAACATTGACCTGTACTTGTTAAGTAATTCCGCCGTTCTCCTACTCTTAATATCATCAGTGGCAATGTGTACAACAATATCACCTTTTGTGCCCTTAAAAGATATCTGCTCTACAAATACTAACATGAGAGAAATGTTCTGGAAAAAAAAAAAAAATTTCTAAAAATGTTAACATGTAACATTTAAAAAAATAATAATAATAAATATAATATTAAATAGCTATACTAAAAGATCACTGTCTTAAAGTTGGTTGCAATGATTGCAACCAACTCTACATCAATGATTGCATTGTATCTAATTTGTTCAGTTATATTCTCATAAATAACACCACAATGCGAATGAAAAATTTTAAGATAATAAGCCTTTACCTTTCTCTCCATAACCAAGTCCAGACATTTTCATCAGCATATTTAAGACATCTGATTTTGGCTTATCTTCCTGACATATGCATTCTGTATTTTTTTCATTTTTCTTCCAAAACCCTTTACAACCATCTCTGATATTTTCATCCCAGTGTTTTACTACAATTATAAAACAAACTGTTTAAACAAATGTACACTACTTAAAATCATTATAAAATTACATCAACCTTTATAATTATATAGTAACCCAAAATAGTATACCACAAATAACAGGACAAAATTTCACAGATTAAATTCATCAGTTATTGTAAAGAAGATAATGAAAAAGATAATGCTGAAAAAAAATTATGATAACATGAAAGAAGGGAAGTCCATCTAATGTAAAAATAATACAGAGGCAACTCACTCGAAAACAACAAGAATGTATGCAAAGATATTTCTGATGACATGAGTATCTCTAACATATGAAGAAAATTCAAATTCAAGCTGGTTATTTATATAGAATGAGCATTTATAGTAAAAAAAAAAAAAAAACTGGCTAAAGTGCAATATATTCCTGCCTAAAAGTTTTGAATCACATTTAATTTTAATTGATTTTCAAAGTTTTTATTAAAATAGGGCCAATTTGTTTATTAATTTTTATTCAAATATTTTCTATCATGTTTAAAAAAAACAAACTGAAATAATTTTTAATTTTTAAGAAATTTCTAGAATATTCTAAAGAGTGGGAGTATTGTTTCAATATTACAGAAGATTTTAGATGATTCTTGAGTGTTTGAAATAACATAAATTGAGGGGTAGCAGCTATAACTTATAACATTAAACAATGTTATTCAGAAAGAATTTTTGGTGTGTTTTGTGATAAACATGGCAAGGAATAAGGAACTAAGTGCTTAAAAAAGAAGTGCTATTATAACTCTGTATAAAGAAAGTTAATCCATGAGAAGGATTAACAAAAAACTAGGCGCTTCATTTAAAGGAGTACAAACTACCATTCGACGATTCACGGATACTGGTAGATTAAAGGACAAACTATGATCAGGACAACTGCATGTAACAACAGAAGCACAAGATAAGGCCACAACACTGATTTCTAAACAGAATCAAAAATTTACTGCACCTGAAATTTGAGCTGAGTTCAATAGGAACAGTGAAACTCCTGTGTCTACATTCACTGTAAAATTTCACCTTAAACAAGCAGGACTTCTTGGTCATGTAGTGGTCCAAAAATCTTTACTAAAACCAAAAAGAAAAGGAAAAAAAAAAAAAAAAAAAAAAAAAACATTGAAAGAAATGGTTGTCTTGGGGCATCAACATTAGGCACCTGAGGAGAGGAAAAAAAGTACTACAAATTTGAAAATTTTGGATCCAAGTGTAGAGTTTATGCGAGACAGTCACCTGAAGAAAAAATGGTGTTACATTGTTCAGTACCTACAATCAAGCATGGTCGTGGTTCCATCATGATCTAGAGTTGCTTCTCTTTTTCTGGAGCGGACTATAAGACCCCAGGGAGCTGGATATCATCATTTTTCTCTTTCTTGCCTTCTTGGTGATTCCCTTCTACTTCTCTCTCTCTCTCTGGGTAATGCATGAATGTTGGTGTTTTTTTTTTTTTTTTTTTTTTTTTTTTGGCTGGTGCAGCATAAGCCTCAGGTTTCCTTGCACCATATGGCTAATAATAATAAGAGGCTATAAAAATATTCTTAAGCAATATGCAATATCCTAGGGGCTCACAACTGGTGAGTATGGGCTTGGCACACCTAGAGTACTGAGCTGGATATCATCATCCTTCTCTTTCTTGGTGATTCCCTTTTACTTCTCTCTCTTACATCTAGTACAGCATAAGCTTCAGGCTTCCTTGTACCATATGGCTAATAATAATATCCTTCAACTTTGTGAAAGAAATTTTATATTACAAGACAATGACTTGAAGAATAGCTCTAAGCTCTGCAGGAACTTTCTAGCAACTGAACAACAAGAGAAGGGTATTGCAAATTATGGTATGGCCACCCCAATCGCCTGACTTAAACTCAACAGATATTTCACGGGATCATCTAGACTAGTGGTGTCCAACCTTTTTCCATAAGGGGCCATATTCAAAGTTAGATTTGTTTTGCAGGCCGCACTGAGTGATTCGAGAAAAATTAGTGTGCTAAATTTTCAATGAAGTGTTCTGCGCATACACTTTTGTGCAGCCACCAAGGTCAAGCAGAAGGCGAGCCATAAATGGAATCCTGGAACATTTTGATAGCACCTCATATATACACACTCTTTTGGTCGGGCATGCACATATTTGATACAAAACATAGATAAAAGACAGAATTCACGACACCAACACGTGGCTTCACAATTTCAACACTCACATAGTCGACACAACAAGCGCCGCAATCTGTTAAAGTCGTTTATTTTTACTTATTTTAGTGTTGAATGTACATGGTTCCTGAATAATTAACAAAATTTAAAATGCTGTTTTAGTTCATTTTCTGCAGGGCCGCATGAAAATTATTTGCCGGCTGTAGCCAGCCAGTAGGTTGACACCACTGACGTAGACCAAGGGTGGGCAACCTTTATAAATGGCAGCCCAAATAAAATGTCCGTGAGGTACATGCGGGCCAAATTTCTTTTAGTTTTCCACGATTTTTAGTATTATTAAAATGTTATATAATGAAAAAATTGTCACAAACCATTTTCTGTTATTTACTGCAATATTTATACATGCACATACATATAATAATTAATTTTATTAATAAGAAAAAAAAAAAATAATAAAATACAAATACAATTCCAGTAACGAATTGCAATATTTTATTCTTATAATATTTAATGAGAGATTTGGTACTGTTTATTTTTATCGGTGAATCGATATCTCGATTGATATTTGTTGTAGCAGTGCGCAGAGTAATTTCTTAATTTAAGTCAGAAAGTCCATTAATTCAAAAATATATGTAATATACGGCTAGTCCGTTTATTATATATATTTTGAAAACGAGGTTGCCCACCCCTGATCTAGATGGTTAAGTCTGTGAAGTCTGCCTGTCTTCACAAAATTTATGGAAAATCTTGCCGATCACTTGGAATAATGTTAGTCAAGATTATTAGATTATTATAGACACTATTATAAAATTAAACCACCAGAATGCCAAGTCTGTATAACAAAGTGATAAAATCTCGACGGATATTTTGATGAAAAATCAGTATAGTTCTTAATATTAATCATTTAATATTTTATTTTTTGCTGTAAATTTTCAAAAATTCTTAAAATACTTTCAAAAAATCATAAAAAATACTCGGTGTTTTTTTATATTAAACCATACATTGTCATAGCTAATTTCAAAAATATTAATGAAAACTTTTGTCATACTCCATGATTCCAAACTTTTAGGTGGGAGTGTAAAATTAGTATTTGTATTAGTAGTGGCAATTCATGCAAGAGAAAGCAAGCTTATAGAGCATCATAAAAAAAAAAAAAAAAAAAACCCCTACCCACCTCACCTATCCATCCCCTCCAAGAATTTGACACGACAACAGATGGAAGTTTATTCCAACAATAAATTACCTGCATGCTGAAGGCAAACTCACACACACACAATTATCTAGCAATCATCTTTCAATTTGAATTTATGCCCCCTTAAGTGTGTAGTCTCAAAGCAAGAGGAAGAATGTCATCATCATCATTGAGCTCGCTCAATCCATTCAAGGTCTTAAACATCTCAATCAGATCTCCTTGCAGGTGTCTAGTCTTCAGATGCTACAATTTGCAGAACCAAAGCCTTACTTGGTAAGAGCACCCCCTTTGTCCCCTTCACCAACCTTTTTGTCCTTCTGTGCACCCATTCCAGGTCTACGTCCTCCCTAAAATGAAGATTCCCGACTTGTATACAGTACTGAAGATGTGGCCTAACCATGGCCTTGATCCAGCAGAGTGTCACAGTTTTGTTCGACTCATTACAAGCAAGTAACTTGGAATGTATTTGTTTTATTATAGGGTGAGAGGAGTTGTTACTACTAGTTATAGGGGGTGACAGCACTGAGTGAGTCAATGTATATTAAAGCAGGGGTAATTAAAAGTTCAGTAATCTGATGAAGAGCTAAGTTTATAGAGTAAAGCTCAGCAGTAAAGATACTGCATTCTAATGGTAATGAAACAGAAATGGTGAATGAAGGGAAGACTGCCGCAGCACCTACTTGGGTCTCAGTTTTTGATCCATCTGTATAGATTTTACAGTCCTCTGTGTTAGAAGAGTGAGTTTCAGTTAATTGTGCGATATTGAAGGGGGACAAGGTGTTCTTCGCCCACTGTTGAAAATATACGTCCTAATTTGCAGAAATATTTGTCCGAGGTGGATCCTGAAATATATTGCTGAGTTCTATATTCCATGCTTGAGTCAGTTCTTTAAGTCTAAGTTGAGCAGGTCAGTTTTCATTTGGCTTACAGTTGTAAAATGACTCCCATTCGGTATTGTACAGACATTTCCAACTAGGGTGGGAAGGAAGATGTGAATTTTTGCGGCATACATCAAAAGTAATGTTTTCCCCTGAAGATGTAAAGGTGGTTCACGAGTTTCGATATAAAGGCTCTGAAAACCCCTAGAGGAAACTCTCAGCACACTGTGCTGGATCATATTCAATCGCTCTAAAGTAGTTTTTCTTGCAGAGTCATACACTGGAGAGCCATAGTCTAAGCAGGACCTGATGAGAGCTCGATAAAGATGGAGCAGGGTATGTTGATCAGCACCCCATGACACGGATGAGACACACTGGAGAATATTCAACTTTTTCAAACAGATAGTTCGAAGATATGCCACATGTGCTTGAAAGTTGTTTCCTATACAGTACCAGGCCAAGAACACGGACAGCGTGAACAAGAGGAATTGAAATGTTATTGATCTTTAGCTCAGGATCCGGAAGCAGTGGCCGTAATTTGTAAAAGTGAGTAGCGGTGGATTTCTACTCAGCAAGATGGTATCCATTACGTAGGGTCCATGATTCTATTCTGGCAAGAGCAATTTGTAACTGTCTTTCAACAGTATTCACACTTTGTGACTGGCAGGATATGGTGAGGTCATCTGCATACATGTATATTTGGATAGTTTTTGGAAGTTCTCCCAATATGTTGTTGACCCGAATCGCAAATAGTGTAAGCACTCAGGATGGAACCCTGTGGGACACCCTCTTCTTGAATGTGAGATGCTGACAGCACATTTTGATATCGGACTTGAAGGGTGCGTAACCTTAAAAAGTTCTGGATGATTTGAGGAAGGTAGCCTCTCAGCCCCAACCGATGTAGATCTTTAATTATAACATAATGCCAAGTAGTATCAAATGATTTCTGAATATCTAATTTCACCATCACTAGATGTTGCCTCATGACAAAAGCATTACATACGATAGATTCAATTTTGAGTAGTAAATCTAGGGTAGATCTGTTTTTATGGAAGCCATATTGGTGATCGGAAAGAATATTTTGGGAAACTAGAACCCAGGTGAGCCTCTTATGCACCATCCTTTCGAAGATTTTGCCCAAACAGCTTGTCAATGATATTGGTCCGTAATTCCCAACTAGAGAGGGATCTTTACTTGGTTTTGGAATAGCACAAATATAGGAATGACGCCATGACGGAGGATATGTATTTTCTGAGCAGATCCGGTTATAAAAGAGTAATAATATGTAGAGATCAGCTTCACATAGATGCTTCAGCATACTGTAGTGAATGCCGTCTGGTCTTGCTGCACTATTTGGAGATTTATTCAAGGATTCTTCAAGTTCAGCTACAGTAAAGGGCTGGTTATACGGAAGTGAGAGTCTAAGTCTAGTGGAAAAATTAAATTTATGATGTTCTTCATCAGTTTTAATGCGTTGAAAGGAGGTCACATAAGAGGAAAAGGTGGAAATGTTATAAAAAGATTCTGCTAAAGCATCTGCAATGTCAGTAGAAGAGGATAGGTCCTACCCATTCCATTGTATTATCGGAGATTGCTGTGGTAGAAATTTCCCATTGAGAGCTTGTATTTTTTTCCATATAATTCGAGTGTCAGTATTTTTGTTAATAGTTGATGCGAAGTTAATCCAGGAGTCACGTTTTGCTTTCTTCCTAATTTGCCTTGCTTTTGCTCTGAGTTTTTTTTTTTTTTTAAATTAGATTGGTGGTAGTTGGGCATTTGCGGAACTGGTTCCAAGCACGATTTTTTTCTACTTTCGCTTTGGAGCGATCCGCATTCCACCACTGATTTTTGTGTACATGCTTGCACTGGTCCGATTTTGGGATGGAAATTTCTGCTGCAGATAGAATTTGGCTGGTTACATCAGTGATATGTTGTCCTTGAACATATTGAGTGTCGAGTAGGACACAAGTTGAGAAGTTTTCCCAGTCTGCTTTACGAAAGTTCCAAGAAGTACGGCCTTTAGGACATGACATGACCTGTGTTTGAATTGAACTGATAATAGGAAAATGGTCACTGTGGAATGGATCATTCAGCACTAACCATTCCATGCTTGCAAAAAGAGATTCTGAACAGATAAATAAGTCTATGGCTGAGGTAGTACCTGTAGGTAATTGGACATGAGTTGGAGAGCCAGAATTTAGCAGAGTCAGTTATGGTTATCCAGGAATGTTTCGATTCGTTGGCCTCTCCTATCCATGGTGGAAGATCCCCACAATGGATGGAGGCCCTGAAATCACCGATTAAACAGACAGGAGGCGGCAGTTGTTTAATTAGATCATCAAGTTCAGTCTGGGAGAAAGGATAATTCGGTGAGATATAAATGGATGCAAGGGTTAATGATATTCCCATTGCCATCCGAACTGCTACAACTTCTAAAGAGGTTTGTAGTTGGTGAAGTCTTGACGGTGTAGTAGATTTTACAAGAACAGCTACCCCTCCACGAGCAGGACCATCAGAATCTCTGTCTACCTAAACATGGTGTAATAAAATTGAATCTAAGAGAGACTTTTGGTGATAGAAATGTTTCCTGTAAGCATACACCTACTGCATTTTTTGAATAAGTAAATCACCCAGGTCATCAAAATTATGCGCAACCCTCTACAGTTCCATTGTAGGAATTTGTTCATTGGTTGGGTTTATTTGAGGAAGATTGATTTGGGATACTGATTGGTGTGTTGCTGGATTCATTGACTGTAGATTTCTTATTGCACGTTAGCACAGTTTTGGCCCAAGTAGCAAAGGAAATGTTTGGTTCGATGGAAACATTTGTCTGAGTTGCAGCTGACTGGCTGTTTTTAGTGACCGATGCGTATGATCAGCTAGGCATGGTTAACAGTATTTGCTTCCTTGCTTTTGGGTATGTGACTTTGTGCTCCACTTTATATTTCCGGATTTTTTTTTTCCTGTTTTCCAAAGGTCACATGCTTTAGAAAATGCAGGATGGCTTTCTTTACAGTTTGGGCAAGTAGGAGTGGAAGCTGTACAGTCTCCTTGGGAATGCTCCTTAGAGCCGCAAATAGGACACACAGCATCGCCTCGGCATGCTGTCTAAGAATGGTCATACTGCTGGCACTTAAAGCAGCGAATGGGATTTGGGATGTATGGCCAAATCTTGCAGTTTAAATAACTGGCTTTAATAGAAGATGGAAGAGTTGAGAGTACAGTCAGTCCTCGTATAACACGTGTTTACACTACACGAATTCGATCAAACACGATTTATAAATAGGGGAACGATATCTTATATAACACAAACCAAATTCGCTTATGCATGATTCGCCTTTGTGTTTACAAGAAATGGCAGTCGAAAGCAGAATCACCCCAACCGAACGCAACACGATAGGAATGAAGAGAAGATTCTGAAAATGTATTTATGTTTTTTATATCAGTGAAGGGGAAACACATTTCACCATAATAATGTAAAAACCAACAATTCCAGCTATCGGTATAATCGCAACTGGAAATTGTTTTTATTGTTTTATGGTAGTAACCCCAAGAAATGTGCTTTAGTAAAATGTGAGGTGTTAATAGTGTATCTCTGCCTTTACGGTGTTGTTTATTCAGTTGCTATATGCGCGCAGCTTTGTTTATGTGTATCAAGGGTGCCTCCTCATTTTGTAATTGTGCTTTATTCCCTAAAAATGAGTAAAATACTTAAAAGGCGTGAAAAGGAAGCGTCCCGGTGAAGACACTACAGATTCAGAGAGAAAAAGAAAAGCAATATCGATAAACAGAGCGGACTGGGTCAAAAATTCTTACCCGGGAAAATTTGTAGTGGCCCCATACTATGGTTTATGGCCAAAATCACACTGGCCTACGGCCCACTGGGGTTTCCCCGGTAAGGCTTATGGCCAGTCCGCCTCTGTCGATAGAGAAAAAATATGAAATTGTGAAACGCTTTGAGTAAACTGAAAGACCACGTGATATTGTAGTGCTACTGACCTAAATGAGGCAACGCCGAGAATTAGAAAGAATGCAGAGAAAATAAAAACAACTTTCAAAGCAGGAACAACTCAAAGTGTAATTAAAATCCATTAGATTAAGACAAAGAATTGGAAGAGATGGAACGGCTGTCATCTGTTTGGATATAAAATCAAACAAAAAACTTTTCTTACGGTAGAAGCAAAAGCATTAGCAATATTTTATTACGTAATAGTTAGTTGTAATAAAATACGTAAGTATTTTATTCGTAAAAAATACTTACGTATTTTTTATTATTTATTATATTATAATAAAATATAATATAATAATAATAAAAATATTATAAAAAATTATATTATTTTTTATTATGATTATTTATTGTGTTTGGTAATGTTTTGGTTACCAATGTGTGTTCAATCTTGGGTGGTTGGCACCTAACCCTATTTTTCCCATAGGGCCTGTTGTTTATATTGCACGAGGGTTTCTAGGAACACAACTATCGTGCTATACGAGGACTGACTGTACTAAATGTCAAAATGATGGACCTGGTTGGTAGTAGGTTGCCATCTTTTTTGGTCATTATTCTCCGTGAGTCACTTTTTGTTCCCTGAGTGCTTGTATTATCTCTTCTTCAGAGTGTTATGGGGTGTAACTGACCCTGAAATACTGTTAAATGATGTTAATTTTTAACAGCTTCTCTGAATGAGTTGCCTTAGAAGTTTCAATTAGGTCTCCAGATTGGAGATGTTTAACCATTTTAGGAGATCCACAAACCAATTCTAAACATTTTTGAATTAGAAAAGGCGATAGTTTGCCAACAGGTTGCGTGCATTATAAAAAATGCTGGCACGTCTTTATTCTGATTTTCCATCCGTAGTTGCTTCGAACAATTGGAGTAATGGTTTTTGTCAGGAATTTCTGATCTTGAGCTCGAGGGCTCTAAAGATGGATAATTACTTATATCCATGATGGCTCCTTTTGGCCCTGGGGGTTTGTTTTTACCACCCAGGTTACCGGCCCCGCTGCGGGGAGGCAGGAGCAGTGCCTGGTGTGACCAAGCGTAAAGTAGTAGGGGTTAGTAATAGAACTATCAAAAAAAGAAAGGTGGCTTTCCTTTCTTGCCCTGTACAAGTACTTATGTTACAAGAGCTGTTATTAAATAAATATATTGCTTAACGAGAAGAATGCAAAAGAACAATATCTCGCTTTCAAGAAATTGCACTTATAGCACAGAGAATTTGCTTAGTCACTATCGCTTTCCACCCGGGGTCTAAAGGATATTTGGTATATCCTTTAGTGTTCTTATGTTCCAAGGTGGATCTGGTTCCGCTTGATATACACTGTTGAGCCAAAACATTATGACCACCTACCTAATATGATGTTGGTCCTCCATGTGCAGGCGAAACAGCTGATACCCAGCGAGGCATGGACACTACCAAGATTTCTAAATCTGTCTTGTAGTATCTGGTACCAACATATAACCAGCAGATCCTTTTACTCCTGTAAGGTCCAAGGTTGAGAAGCCACAGATCAGAGTTGCTGTTCCAACACAAACCACAGATGTTCGATGGGATTGATGTCTGGGGAACTTGGAAGGCAGGGCAATACCTGGAAGTCTTCCTCATGTTCCGCGAACCAGTCTCAAACAATCTGGGTAGTGCGGAATGGCGCATTATCATGCTGAAAGACGGCACTGCCAGAGGGAAAGACCGTTGCCATGAAAGGGTGTACCTGGTCAGCAATGTTTAGGTAGGTGGTAGACATCAGAGTGCCCGACACATGAATGACTGAACCCAGGGTATCCCAGCAGAACATTGCCCAAAGCACGACACCGCTGCCACTGGCTTGTGTTCGTCTCACGGTGCATCCAGACACCATCACTTCCCAGGTAAACGATGCACATGTACCTGGCCGTCCATATGGTGCAACAGGAAATGTGATTCATCGGACCAGAAGACCTTCTTCCAATCACTCAAGGTCGTCCAGTTTCGATGCTCGCGTGCCCACTGTAGGTACTGTCGCCGGTGAACTGTGGTTAGCATTGGTACTCGGAGTGGCCTGCAGCTACACAGCCCCATTTTAAGTAGGGTTCGATGTACTGTGTGTTGTGACACATTACTCCCGTCACCAGCATTCCAATTACTGGCCAGTTGCACCACAGTTGCTGTGTACCATTCGGGAGAGTCTTCGCTCACCTTGAGCATCGATGAGCTGTGGTCATCCAACATCTGGTCGGCGGTTCATGGGTTTCCCCTCTGCGGACCACTTTCTGTAGGTACTAACCATGGTGAGACTGTGAGCATCCCACCAGCCATGCCATTTTGGATATGCTCTGACCCAGTCATCTGGCCATCACAATTTGGCTTTAGTCAATTTCACTGAAGTCCACTGCCCTTCCCATCTGAAGGACAAGAGTAACACCGATAAACGGAGCTCAGTATCAGGTGTTTTTTATACCGTGTCCTGACCACGCATGCACTGCAGTTCACCTGCAGTTGCTTCGATTTGCATAACGACTTACTGGTCATAAAATTTTGGCTCAACGGTATATATTGTGAACATGTATGTCCCAGATTTCTAATATTTCTTGTGGTTGGATTCCAGTTGCCTTGTTTTCATTGAGTTTGCTGTTGTAGTAATGCACTAACTGTGGTTTAAAGATATATTTTCAAACTGTATGAGAAGAGGGACTAAAGATTTTTGCTGCATAGTTCAGTAATAGTTTTTTCCTCCTAAGATGGAGTAGCAGTTCATCAATTTCCCAAGGAAATTCACAGAGCACTACACAATTTTGTAAGAATGCTTTTTCTGGCAGAGTCATAAATTGAGGAACCACCATAATCTATGCAGGATCTGATTAAGGTATGATATAAATGTAATAGGGTATACCAACCAACACCTATGACATTTGCAGAGACTTCTAAGAATGTTAAATTTTTTCATACAAGTAGTTCATAAATATGTAATGTGCAGAAACATGTTTGCTATCTAGGATTAAACCTAAGAATGGAATAGTATTGGTGACTGGAATGACTTGGATATTCAACCCAAGTTAGGGATGTATGTTGTGTTTTTTAAAAAATTGAATTACTGTCGATTTTTGTTCTCATAGGCAATAATCATATTTCACCCAAAATGTTATTTTGTTAATCACAGTCTGAAGTTGTCTCTCAAACAATCATTGCAGATGATCTGAATGCAGATATATCTAAGATATTTGGTATATCCTTTATCATATTATTTATCCAGAGTCAAAACAATGTCACACTGAGTACTGAACTTTACTGAACATCTTCTTATATGAACAATTGAGAGAGAGCATTCTGATAGTGTACCAGTAAGGTTTTGTGTAATAAAAAAAAACTTTGTATAAGACAAGGTAATTTTCCATAGAGTCCAGTGGCATGAAGGTCTTGAAGAGTGCCAAATCTCCTCATGGTGACAAATGCCTTTTTCACATGAAGACTCACTATGACTAGATTGTTTGTTTGTTTGTTATTTGGTTTTTAGGAGCATTAGCAACTAAGGCCATATTGCTCCGGGATATGCGGTGGTCATTCCCTGACCTTTCCACATCCTCCATATTTGGTGGTGACGGGCTCGAACCCCGGTCTAATCAAGAAGCGTGTGCTACGCACTGCTGCTCCTTCCCACCTGGCTACGGAGACGCCTCACTCACTATGACTAGATGTTCCTTTCTAACGAATGCATTATGGATATTTGAGTTCACTTTGACTATAATGTCCAGCACAGATCAGTTGTCTGAAACCATATGAAATGCTTGTGCCTCATTTTTTCTAATACCCTGCCTAGGAAAACTGGGAGGGGGGGAAAGAGATGGGTCTATAATTAAGTAAATCTGATTGATCTTTTCCAGGCTAAAACAATTGAATTGTGCCAAGATAGATACATTGAATGGATACATGCCATTGAATGGATACATGTTTTTCGACAATATTCAGTTATAAAAAAAAATCAAAGGAGAATTCAAATTCAACTGTTTGCTGTTGTCACTGTTTTAGCATGATGTTATTAATATCATAGGGACCAGTGGCACTGCTGTATATTCTGGATAAAGAATCTTTAAGCTGAAAAAAGGTTGATTGTACAAAAGGTAAACAGTGGTGCTAAATGTTTATTTTATATCATTCTGCTAAGGTTCTCGTATTTTGAAAAGATGGTTCATATGCAGCTATTGTCAATATTTTATTGAAGGGCAAATGCCCTTCTATAAAATATTGACATTTGCTCTATCCACTGTGGATGATATGATCTTCCCATACTAAATGAAAACTGGAGAGGAATTCGGTGGCAGCTACTGTTAGTATTTTCTTGGTTATATGCTCAGTGACATTATCTACTGATTCCCTGGTTGTTCAGGGCAAAAACTAACTTTTCCAATTTTCGCTGGAGAACCCCCATCCTTTCCTTTGTTCTGCATGTGTTGATACTGTGATTTGCAATTTACACACGATTGGAAAATAATTGTTACCAAGCAGGTCATTTAGCACTGTCCACTCTAGACACGGTGACAAAATAGGGGAGCATATGATAAGTCAACAGCTGTGGAAGAGTCCACTGGGAAATGTTTATGAGTATTTGATCCTGCATTTATTAAGTTCAAGTTGTGATGACCTAGAATTGATTCAATAATCTTCCCTTTGTTATTCATATGAATAGATTCCAATAATGGATGTGCACATTAAAGTCACCTAACAATCAGGAAGGGAGCTAGTACTTGTGCTTTAGGACTACAGAAATGAGTCCAGCCTGCATAGCCGAGTGGTCAGGAGTGGAAGTGCAGTAACACATGCTCTGTGAGCAGACTGCGGTTCAAGTGCCTGACTACTAAATATGGTTGATCTGCCAACCTGCACTGTACCGGCATGGCAGATTATGATCCATTTCTCTCAGCATGAATTATTGAGGAGGCTTCCATCCTGCAGTGGATTGATAGTCTAGACATGATAGGAGGGAGCATATGATGAGAGCCTTGTCAATAAATTTGGCCCTGGAGATATTGTGCAAGACATGCAGGGTAGAATTTTTTCCAGCTTGGTCTGTGCTTACTAACAGGAGAGACTGCTTCTACAGGGATGGGATACACTTAAATAGAAAGGGTGCAAGAATATTTGTTGATGCTATCGAGGCAGTGTTAGGTGGGTCTGAAAACTGCTAGATTGGGGGAGAGATTCACAGACTAAAAGATTAATGGTAGCCGCAGGCAGAGGCAAAAGTGATTCTTGCACTGCTTCTATTGGAATGAGCAGCAGCCTAGAGAGCAAGTTACTGGGGGACTTCAAGAGCTGCTGGGAATCATCGTGGAACAAGTAAATACATGGGCTGTGTTAGGGTAACTAAGAGTAAGAACAAGTGCATGTATACTTGCATGTACCCTAGAGCTAGAAGTATAGTAAATAAAATTGATGAATTTGAAGTGCTGATCAAGACATCAAAGGCAGATATTGTTGGGATACCAGAGACATGGTATCACACAGATATCAGTAGTGCAGAATTGGGATTTGGAGAGTACAATGTACAGAAAGGACAGATAGGGTAGGAAGGGAGGAGAGGTTATACTGTTAGTTAAGAAACAAAATCTAAGGAAGTGCATCCAGTTGATACGGGGGGATTGCAATGTTGAGTCTGTTTGGTGTGACAGAAACACTGGGAAAGGGAAAATGAGATTAGGAGTATGCTATAGGCCAAAGAATCTGATGAGTACAATGAACAGTTGTGCAGAGAAATAGAATGGGCCAGTAAATCAGAATGTCTCGTAATGGGGGATTTTGACTGGATACTGACTGAAACTTGTGGATTGGTCACTCGCATGCTAGCAAGAATTTTGTGGATTTATTGCAGGATTGTTTTCTACAGCAACATGTTCGAGAGACAACCAGAGGGAGTAATACCTTTGATTTGTTTTTCAATAGTGATTATTCATGCATTAAGAATTTGCAGATAAAGGAACCACTAAGTGACAGTGATCACAGTGTACTGATGTGGGATTTACTTTAAGATGTAGTTACGATCAAGGGAAAAGGGAAGGTTTTTGTAAAGGTGACTACAATGGTCTTAGACAATTTTTAAATTCTATACAGTGGGATCAACTTATGGTGTTACCAACAGTGAATTCTAAATGGGAAGCCTTCAAGGACTTAATCTTGGAAGTTACTAGGCTTTTCATACCAAGTAAGAAATACTGTTCAAGGTTCATGCCTAAATGGATGTCGGATGAATTAATGAGGCGACACAATATAAGCTAGTCTGTAATAAAGTTACAAAGGAGGTTAGGCAGGTGAAGGCAGATTGCGAGAAATCTTTGGCAAAGGACACAAAGAAAAACAGCAGAGTTCTTTACTAAACTCTGAAAGGAACGGGATGAATCAGATTGATCCACTTAACATAGATGGTTCAACTATTGATGAGCATGCTCAAGTAACTGATAAACTAAATGAGTATTTTGTATCTACATTCACACATAAGGAGTTATTTACGAAGGGGAATACCCGAAGTTTATCAAACTCTAACAGCGAGATAAGTGATTTTGTAATAATTGAGAGAAAAGTGGAGGAGAAATTGTTGAAGTTAAACATAAAAAAGGCATGGGATAGATAGAATCTATCCAGTTATAATGAAGGAGGCAGCAAAGGAAGCAAACAAACCCTTAACCATAATTATTTGGAATTTGGAGAGTAGAGTCAGATGAGGTACCCATGGACTGGGGGTGTGCAAATGTATCACCAATTCACAAATGGAATTCAAAAGGCGACACAAGTAACTATAGACCTGTTAGTTTAACTTGTATTCCGGGGAAAATAATGGAGTCACTAGTTAAAGAAGCATTGAAGGATCATCTAGACAAGACTGCAGTAATAGCTAAGACACAACATAGGTTTGTAAAGGGGAAGTCTTGTCTGATCAATTTGATTGGATACTATGACATGGTCACAAAGGAACTGATGCAAAAAATAATTTTGATATCATATACTTGGATTACAGGAAAGCTTTTGATACTGTTGCTCATGGCAGGCTGCTGTACAATTTGGAGCGGTATGGCATTAAGGGCAAGTTCTGCAATAGATAAAGGGATAGTTGAGTGGAAGATGGCAGCGAGTGGTAATAAACGGACATGCTCTACGTGGACTAATGTTATTAGCGGAGTCCCCCAGGGTTTAGTGCTGGGCCCATTGTTGTTTGTGTATTTATCAATGATATCGATGAAGGTGTATCAGGCTTAATGTCCAAGTTTGCAGATGATACAAAGGTTGGCTGGGTTGTTAATGACAGTAAAGAGAGTATGCTACTGCAACAGGATCTAGAAAAGTTAGGCACATGGGCTGAGAAGTGGCAACTGAAGTTAAACATTGACAAATGCAAAGTACTCCATATGGGTAGCAGTAACCCAAGAGAAATGTACCAACTGTGTGGTTCTACACTCAGGGAGGTGGAGAATGAAAAAGACTGGGGGTAATTGTGCAGTCAGATATGAAGTTCTCTGAGCAGTGCAGACAGGCTGCAAGAGGTCATGGAGTTTGTCAATGTTATATAGGAATTTTGCTAACAGAGACAAGGAGGTGATTATCGCTTTGCATAAGGCCACACCTTGAGTACTGTATATAGGTCTGGAGTCCTCATTTTAGGAAGGATGTAGAGTTGCTAGAACGAGTACAGAGAAGGGCAACAAGATTGGTGAGAGGAACAAAGGAAAGGGGTGCTCTTACGAAGAAAGGCTTAAGTTCTGCAACTTGCAGCATCTGGAGACTAGGCACCGACAAGGTGATCTGATCGAGGTGCATAAGGCCTTGAATGGTTTGAGCAAGCTCAATGCTGATGGAAAACTTCAGCTTGCTCAGATTAAGAACCTGAGGGGGCATAGATTCAAATTGAAGAAAGACAGTTGTGGAATAGATGTGCGGAAGTTTGCCTTTGGCCAGCAGGTAGTTGATTGCTGGAACAGACTTACATCTGTTGTTGTGGAAGTTGATAAGCTTAAATAAATTCAAGGCTGTAATAGACAAACATTTGGAGTGACCGGATGGGTGAAATGAGGGTTTTTTTTTTTTTTTTTGGCTGAAGCTGTATAAGCTTGCTTTCTTGCATCATATGCCTCAACTAATGCTGATGGTCGCTGCAGTTAATCTTTTTTACTACAGAAATGATTCAATGAAAGATATATTGATACAATAGTTACAGTAATGGTAAGGATGGTATGGACAGCCACTTCTATAGAAGTTTGTATTGGAATGTGTTTTGATGGGATTCGTGTGTGTGTGTGTGTGTGTGTGTGTGTGTGTGTGTGTGTGTGTGTGTGTGTGTGTGTGTGTGTACCTCCATGTGCAAAGGAGGTAGAATTTCTGTCTTTTCGGTATGTTATGTAATTTTTGATCTTTGGAGTGACCTGCAAAGTTAAGTTTGTCTCTTGCTAGCAGATAGGATTGCTATGGGATTTTATTGGGAAATCAGGTCACATATATCAGTGTGGCTATAGAAACCTCTACAGTTCCACTGAATGATGTGCTGCATTACTCAGTTTTTTATTAGTTGCTTGCTTGTGAAGATCATATTTAGTCCTTTCTTTTCTAGGAAAAAAAAGGGGTGTCCACAATTTTATTATGTTTTATCTGTATTAAGGTGAAAAGGGCATCCGATCTCTGTGTCCTCTTTGGCACACAGATCAAGCACTATTTCATCTTTGTTCACATTGCTGTCCATACCCATATTATTTGGATTTTGTTTCACTCCAACAGTCTCTGAGTTGTGTAGTTTTTTGTTTGCTTCATTTGGCTAGTGTGATTTCAGAAGCAACTGTGATTGGAGTACTGTTTGCTTTATCTGTCAATTGTGACTTGAATAACACTGGTTTAAGAGAACTAATCAAACTTATTACACAATCAACGTGTCTGGTAGGAGTGACCCATCAGTTTGAGCTATGAAAATCTGATGAATTTGGGCAGTAGAAACAGTTAATTTAACTTGCTTTTTTGCTTCTTGATATAATATCTTATTTTTTCAATCTTGTATTTTTTCCCACGATTGTCCATAACACTGTTCAACAAAAAAATTCTTTGAATTTGTTCCCTTTCTTAAAATAGGCAATCTTTACTAATTTGGGTTGAGATAGTTATTTGTTAGTTATTTGGTTTTTAGGAGCATTAGCAACTAAGGCCATATTGCTCCGGGGATATGCGGTGGTCATTCCCTGACCTCTCCGCATCCTCCATATTTGGTGGTGACGGGCTCGAACCCCGGTCTAATCAAGAAGCGTGTGCTACGCACTGCTGCTCCTTCCCACCTGGCTATGGAGGCGCCTAATTTTTGGGTCGAGAAAAACGAATATGACTTCAGAAATTTTTTATTAGCTCTAGTTTTTGAGATACAGTACTTTCGCTATTGTTTAAGAATATACTAATTTCAGTAGTAGTCGGAGTGAAAAGTAATATTACTTTTCACTCAAACCATCATTCCCCAGGTTGACCATCATTCCTCACACGTCCCCATCTTCATCAGACTCATATTTACATTTTCCTGATACAACATAAATCACAGTTGTTTTTAATTAAAACATAAAAAAAACAAGAACACAAGAAAACTGCACAGGAACCGAAAGTACTTTCTCAAAATTGGCCTATTCACGACAGCGCCTTCTTTTCGCTTGTATTCCACTTCCAGGGCATCTCCAGGAGTAGTCAGCAAGCATAGAAGCATTCCATCTACCCTGATATCTTCTTGCCATTGCTGAAATGTCTTGGTGGAATTGCTCACCATGCTCGTCACTCACAGCACCACAGTTGTCAAGGAAGAAGTCCATAAGAGAGTCAAGAAAGTAGATTTTCAGCCTAAAAGGTTGTTCACAGTCTCAACATAGTTTCCAGCTCTTCATTTTCCCATGGAGTCATGCACAACACTTTTAAAGGCTTCACAAGCTGTGTTCTCATTATCCTGGAGGACTTGCTCTAAGTTTTCATCCTTTAAAAGTTCACAAATTTGCAGACCAAGAAAGATTCTTTCCTTAACCTTAGCATCGTTCAATAGTGGAAATTGTCTTCTCAGGTATTTGAAAGCTTCTCCATCCTGGTTCATCCCCTTAACAAAGTTCTGCAGTATTTTGTGTATCCCAACTGCATGTCCAACAGTACTGCAATCATCTTCAGGTTCCCGCAGATCTGCCATTGGTGATCTTTTGTACTTCATTGCTCCCAGAATTAATTTCATATTCTCATATGTCTCCTTCATGTGGACAGCATGGCCTAGAGGAATTGAAGGAAGAGCATGGAGCAAAACAGCTTTAAACTTAGCTTTGATAAGTCTATGAATAGCCTCCAGTCCTGTGGGTTGTGCTCCACATTCAAAGCTGTCATCAAACCATTGACATCACAGCAGGCAACAAGGTTGTTTTCACTTTTAAAATATCGAGTCAAAGCATTCTGTCTGCTCCTGTACACCTTGACATTTGGTTGCAGAAGATTCTATTGTTGGAGCTTGATCCCAGAAGCTCTGCTTTATCTTTCGATAGATCCAGGTCTCGAATTAGTTCACCTTGAGTGATTCTGTGCGACTCACTAGGCGACTCGGGTTCTGGCACAAAATCAGAATCCTGTGATGTTGAAGGCCCAGGTTGACCATCATTCCTCACACTGTCCCCATCTTCATCAGACTCCAACGTGTACTCTTCTGGAGGATGAGGTACAGGCACACCATCCCCAGGTGCCACTGGTTGGATAGCTGACAGGATGTTGGGGTATTCCACAGTCCACTTCCTTTTTTTTTGACATGCCATACTGAAGAGGAGGCACCATGCAGAAATAACAGTCATTTACATAATTTGAAGGCTCCCTCCAAATCATTGGGATGGCAAAAGGCATTGAATGTCCCTTGTTATTCAACCATCCACAGAAATTTACAGCACATCTGTTGCAGCAAATAAGAGGTGCCCAGGATTTGTCTTCATCCCTTACCTTACAGCCAAAATAATGGTAGTAGGCTGTCTTCAACAAGTGGAGTCAACTGGTGTTTCTGAGTGGAAAATGTCACATCACCATACACATAACAAAAATTTTCAACACTGTTAACACATTTACATGGCACCCTAGCTTTTTACGTAATTTTTGTCCATAAAACTGGGGGGGGGGGGAGGGAATCGCTTGCGAGGTAAATGATATATAGAAATTAAAAAAAAACAAAAAAAAACATGGCGTATCAGTTCCTGTTTCAGTGTTACCAACCTATCTATTCTATAGACTCCAAAATTCCCTAGTATTCACCAATATTCCCATAAATCATAAGAGGGACAATATCATGGAACAGAGAGCTAACTAAGAGTTTTAAATGTTATATTCGCTTTTCTCATGCTGAAATGAAGAAGAATTGACTATTTTCAAGCCAGAAACATTTTTGGTGTTGATCCAAACACCAGAAATTTGAGCTCTCTATAGGAGAGTAACAAGGGGGAACACAAGGGTGCTTTATCAAGAAAGACTTCAGTTCTGCAAATTGCTATATCTAGAGAGGCTCTTCACTGGCGAGATCTGGTTTAGGTATTTAAAGCTTTGAATGAATTAATAAGCTCAATGCTAATGTCATCCTCCTTCTTACTCAGATTAACATATGAGGGGGCATAAATTCAAATTGAGGAAGGGTGGTTGTTTTTTTTTTTTTTTTTTTTGATTTGGTAGTTGTTGGCGCATCGGCTTCTGTGGCCATATTGCACCTCCCAAGGTTTTTGCAGTACTTTGATCCAAGCCTGAGGCGGGAATCGAACCCGCGACCTTTGGGTTGCCGGGCAGGTACTTTACCCACTCGGCTAGCCCGGTCAGCTAAGGGTGGTTGTGGAAATTTGTCTTCAGCCAGTGAGTACTTTGAATAAATTCAAGGAAGAACTAGACAATGATCAGAAGCTTCCTTTCTTGCATCATTTGCCACTACTAATACTAAAAATTAATTCAGATTTAGCCAGACTGCATTCAGTAAATATTTTAACAATAATGCTAACAATTACATGGAGTACAGTCTCTGCAAAGTAAATACTGAAAACGGTACCACTTATCTCATCTTTACTGTATTATATAAGAAATATATTTGCGAAAAATGTACCAAGCTGCATGAGTGTATTATTAAAAAATTGGGGAAGAGTGTTGAAGAGAAATCAAAATGTTTTAAATGCTCCAAAACAAAGAAGCTGCAGTTAAAGAACTCATGCTCTAGATATGATATAATCTATGAAAGCAAATGACAGGATATCAGTACCAGGAATATCTCCTGAACTGTTAACCACTAATAAAGGCGAGAACCACCAGAAATTGCCAGTTAGACTTTAAGTCAGGCATAATAATTTGATGATTTTTCTCTGCTGATTTTAAAATGTATATGGGAAAAAATTAAAATTGGTTCACAATTTTCAATGATAAACTTAATGAGTTGCATAATATAAATAGCAAACTAGTGGAACAACCAATATTCACAATCTGTTGTTTAGTGACTAGCTGAACAATAAATGCTGATGACAAGATAGGAAGATGCCTACATTATGAACTGCAACATGTGCTTCTTTGGAAATCAATAAGGTTGATCATTCACTCTGATTGTTTCTGCAAAATCACTCTAGTAGCAGTTGCAACACATCACACTACATAAAGTCTCTGTACTTAATTGTAACAGTAACATCATATTAGGCATCATTAATGGTATTCCTGCTAATAAGAGATCATCTACTGAAAATGTTACCACCCCCATAAGACACTACATAAGTAATGAGCAATGACAATGGGTACCACATACAGCAGCCTTCTTCTAGAGTAAAAAAAAAAAAAAAAAGTCACCCAATTTATGCTGGTACTTCAACCCCATCAAAACGCTTGTCAAGAATAGGAGTTTATAAGTCTCAAAGCTTAACCCTAAAATGACCTCTGGGAAATTGGCAGGTAGTTGAACAAGAACTGAATTTCTCTGTGTCAGCATAGCCTTCACATCAAGATGCCCACTTACTTATCATTTAAACTGGACCGTATTCCTGACCAGTTCTACCTACTCCAACAGTCATCCTTATTGCTGTCTGGTACTTTGAAAATACTCTTCTCCCACAGCAAGTGCCTTTTCAAAAAAGTACCAATCCCTAATATCCTCTAGGTGCCCAAGATCAGACTAGTTCTATTAAATGACTACTTAATATGCACAGATGTTGCTCTCAGCTCTCACTTTCCCATTGAAACTTCATGTCACTGGAAGAAAAGTCATCTACACATGTAAGCACTGGCCCTAATCAAGAGGCCCTGTACATTTCTCATTCCTCATTCACCCTAAAAAAGGCATGACAGTTCAGATGCTGAGCATTATTGACCCTTCAGTGCAACAATGTACTTAGGATTCTTTATCACAATGTAAGAAGCAATAGAAAATAAATTGGAAATTTTAGACCACATTTTATTACCTGGATGTAGAGATGTCCTGTGTGTGTCTGAAACGTGGCTCAATTCTGCTGAAGGATCAACTGCAGTCACTCATATAATCCTCTTCACTTCACATGACAATAGAACTGGAGGTGGTATATCCATGTTTTTCAATGACAGTATTCTTTTCCTGAAACACTGTCCACAAGCCAGTGTTAAAGGTTGCAAGAATTAACAAGGCTAGAAGAGGCCACAACTGCCTTGACCTTATTCCTTCTTTGCAACCCACATAATTGAATTGTGAGCCCAAAACAAGCTTTTATTCCACTGTATGCCAATATTCTTATCTCCTTTTTTTTTTTAAATCCCCACATCTGATCATGTCTTAAATGCTGTCCAAAGAGTAAAAATTACTTCTCTAAACTTATTAGATATCAAAAAATGCTTCTTTGCTGTATATATGTCTTGTTGGGAAAGCCTCTCAAACCACAGGGGCTCACATCTGATGAGTATGGGCTTGGCATATACTCACCAGATGTGAGCCACATACACACCCAGCCCAGTGTCCTGAGCTGGGTGTGCCAAGTCCCATCATTCTTCTCTTTCTTGGTGATTCCCTTCTACTTCTGGCTCTCTCTCTCTCTTCTAGGTAACTCAGAAGTTTTTTTTGGTCGGTGCAGCATAAGCATCAGGCTTCCTTGCACTATACGGCTAATAATAATAATAAATAATAACTATAATCCTGTCCTTGAAGTTAACTTGGTGACATGTTGGCTTAACTCGGTACCTGCATCTGCTGCATTTAAAACTTTGCAAATCTCTGAAAGAAAAAAAAAAGCATGGTGGACTCCTTTTCACACTACCAGCTTCAACCACAAACAAGACCTCCATAGCTGAAATTCAATACAATTAAAAATCACACAGGCCTTAATCATCAAACTCTTAAATAGGAAAGAAACTGTCACAAAGAACTCAAATAAGCTCTGCCCACAATTCGACAGAGTGGCTTAATCTGATTATGAGGTTCTTGAAGCAGAAAACAAAGTCAGCAGCATTGATGTCAATCAATGCCACTAACTTTTAGTCACCATTTGATCAAAGCCATTAATAAGCTACTTCTAACTGCCACTTTCAGAACCAATGGGGTGCCACGATTCATAATCAGGTGTCTGAGTTCATTCATCTCAGAACTTCAATTGAAATTTTTATACAGTACTCCACCAGAACTTCTCTCAATACTGAAAGGTATAAAGTGTGAAATGTGACACCTGTACCCAAGATTCCATCTCCATAACAAGTCATTTGCTACCAGCCCATTTCATATACCTCAAGATTGCTCAAGATTCTTGAGACACCCCCACTAGCTATTTTCAACATAAAATCATTCTGCTATGATTAACTGCCTCTCAATTAATTTTAAATGCATTAAAAAAGAATGCCAAAAAAGGTGTCGCTTACATCAACATCAAATACATTTTTAACTCTCTTCACGTACCAGCATTACTCCTACTGTGCCAGAGGCACTTCCAAATTTCTCAAAACATTCTCTCTCTTCAACTTTTTCTCTACAAATGGATGCTCCTAAAACGGAGAAGACACACCTTCACCTACCATGTAAGCACAGGTGTTTCATAAGGTAGAGAACTGTTGGGCCTATTGTTTACCACTCTGCTTGTTCCTCTGTTACAAGAGGTCAGGGCCATGCAAAGGTACTTGGGTCCACCAGATGCAAAAAGAGTTAAGGAGCCTTGTTTATTTATGTTGAAACTTTGATAGCTCCCTTGATTGGGGGCCCTGGTGAAACGCATCCGATGCATCCCCCATTTGCACGGCCCTGCAAGAGGTGATCAAAAAGTTCTGAGAATGAAGAAAGATACAAATTCTGTTTTTTTTTTTTTTTTTAATTTTCAATGAATTTGCCTCAATTTTAATACACTTATTGTATTTAATTTGCTGGCAATTTAATCCTTCCAAAAATATTTCTTTAGGTTGGGAATCAATGCATCCGGGCTTTGCACACAGTTGCATTTTCATGAAGAAGTGATGAAAAAAAAACATGAAGTCAACTTTCTTCATTTTTTTTTTCACGAATTGCAGCTTGTGACTTTGGCAAAGGCTGGCATATTGTGATTTTAGGTGCAAGGTAATCGCACAATAATCCTTTTGTGATCTAGAAAATTGATACCAACACCTTTCCAGTTGATGACTGGATTTTAAACTTTTTTTGAGATTGGAGATCCACTATGCTTTCTAATTTGGATTCAAGATCATAAAATGTAGCTAAGTTTTATCACCAGTCACCAAAAAGGGTAAAAATCTATCTGGAATAACAAGAATTAATTTTAAATTCTCTTTTGATGTTGTTGTTGTTGTGTTGGGATTTAATGACACGTAGGCTGCTAAGGCCATATTGTGTCTTTCTAATGGTTAATAGGAAATACTAACTTCATTGTAATATCTGTTATATTTTATGGTATACTCCTTTGTTATTTAGGAAGGTAAACAGTTCTTTCTTATTAGGATCATCTCCAAGAATCTGCAATAATGTTAGCGATGACTGTGCATTAGAACATGATATAAAGCTGTTTGATACGGATATTGAGAAAGTGAGGACAGCCCACTAATAAATGATGAATAGTTAGTTGCACATGACATGATGTGCATTGAGGAGCACTATCATTCGTTAATAGATAGAGGTGTGAGGCAAGCATGCCCAATTCTTAGCTCTCTTAGAATTACTTCTTCTCGTCTGCTTTTCTGGAAGCTGGAGAGCCACAGCTTTGGATCTGGTTTTATTCGGTATTCCTGGATAACCTCTCCAGATTATTGACCAGCTATTGTAACATGCTTTACAGATGATGGGTTTGAAATCAGTATATGGAACTTGACAAGTCTGCAAAATAGAAATATCTAGTTGTTTGGCTGCAAGATCTGCTTTTTCATTTCCTGCTATCCCAGAATGCCTGGGATCTAGCAGAATGTCACAGTTTGGTTTGACTCATTACACACAAGTAATTTAGAATGGATTTGTTTTATTACAGAGTGAGAGGAGTTGGTATTGCTATTTATAGCAGAGATAGCACTAAGTGAATCAGTGTACATTAAAGCAGATGGAATTAGATGTTCAATAATGTGATCCAGCGCTAAGTTCACAGCATAAAGCTCAGCACTGAAGATACTGCATTCTACTAGTAATGAGACAGAAATGGTGAATGATGAGAATATTACCGCAGCACCTACTTGGGGCTCAGTTTCTGATCCATCTGTATAGATTTCACAGGCTTGTGAATGAGACAGAGATAAGGTGTTCTTTCCCCACTATTGAAAATACAGGAACTCCCTGACTTACGTAATACTCAACTTACGGAAATTCGACTTTATGTAAGTTTTTGCTGGCCGGTGCAAACTTAAAAAAAAATTGTGGAAACGTATTCTGCATCCCGTAGGAATAAATGGAGGTATCGTGAAAATATCGTAATGTGAACTCGATAACACTGGTTTTTTTTTTGTAATTTGTTGCAAGTCCTTGGAAGCTGAAAATTTCGTTATATTATCAAACTATTTGTCTCTCTAAAACGTCATTTCTACAATGGAAATTGCACTACCCTCTCATTGTTATCATATGTTCCTGTTATAAGAATCAATTTTGAATGCCTTTGTGATACAGTAAACCCCAGCTATTCACGGTATCTGTATTTGCGGCCGCTGATTTAACATAAAATGAAACCTAAAAAAATGTGAATTTTAAAGTGACGTGAACATTTTCCGCCATAAAAAAAAAACATGGGCGTTGCTAAAATTATTTTCCCCAGTCAAAACAGCGCTCAGTGGGTGGGGGGGGGGTGACAAAATCGCGAGCGTGGATGTTTCTCGCTAATCCTTGTTCGGTATGTGTTATGCGCTTACCATGGAAGGTTTCGTCGTTTGTTTTTAATTTATATGCTTTTAAAATTGAATAAATTTATCAATTTATAAATTGATATTTTGTAAGCATATCAATTTATAAATTGATATGCTTACAAAATTGATAAATCTACCATTTTGCAATGTAAAACAGAATTTTTCAAGTGTGTTAACGGAAGAAAGTGACTTTATTTGGACAAGTTCTTTCTAACCCGTACAAAAATATGGCTACGAATAACAAGGGAAATGTGAATGTGAAATTATCAAAGAAGGTGATGACATTCACGAACAAAATTGAGTTATTAGACAAAATTTCTAATGGTGAAAGTGTCTCCTCAGTGGCAAAACATAAAATCAATGAGTCAACGGTACGATCAATCAAGAAATCGGAAGAAAAAAATCCGCCATAGTGTCCGTGAAAACGCGCTAATTGCTTCAAAAATTTGCTCTGTAACTTGTGATGTTAAATTAGAAAAAATGGGAAAGCTTTAAATCTGTGGATAGAAGACCGAACTCAAAATAAAATTCCGTTAAGTTCACTCATTATTCGTGAAAAGGCAAAACTCCTTTATCAACACTTTAGCGAAACTGGTGATAGCACGGGCAGGATAAGTTTTTTAGCTAGCAAAGGCGCTGGTTTGAAAGATTTGTTTGAAATTTCTAATAAATATTACATTTAATATTAAACTATTTCTTATTTTCATTTCAATGCCATATGCTTGCATTTCACTATGTACTGTCTATGTACATAGTCATACTATGAAGGTACATATAATACATACATAAACAAAATTTTAGGCTAGTTTTTCTTATATATTTCATACTTTGGAACGGAACCCCTTTATTACTATGGGAGCCATAACTCAGTATTCGCGGCATTTCTCAAGAACGTAACCCCCCACGAATAGCAGGGGTTTACTGTATTTTCCTAAAGCACGTTTCTAGAGGTCACGACCAAAAACAATAAAATCAATTTGTACTTTCCGACTTACTGCGCTTTTCTGTTAGTGCATCTAATTATAAAAGGGTAGTAAACTCGATCTTATTGCATTTGTGATAATACCAATAACTGCAATGTGTGGGTTTTATGCTATTATGGTGAAATGTGTTCCCCTTCACTGAAATCTTCAATCATATAAAAAACAAATTTTCAGAAACTTCTCTTCATTCCTATTTACGTATTACAATGATGAAGGGAAAGCGACCAACAAAAAGTGCAAGTGGTGGTAATTCCAGGAAACAAAACAAAATTGATTTAGAAATGAAGATGAAAATGATTAAGAAGTACAAAGCAGAACAAAGTTTGTCATCTATTGCAAGGGAATTGAGTCTTGCTGCTTCAACAGTGAATACTATTTTATAGGGCAGAGTGCATATAAAAGAACATGTGAAAGGATCAATGCACTTAAGATCAACAGTGATCACAAAACAGTGTTCAGGTGCTATATATCGAAGATGGAACAGCTGTTAATAATATGGATGGAAAATCAGATTCAGAAGCGAGTGTTCTTTAGTGTAATGACCATTCAAGCAAAAGCAACAAGTGCAGTCGATTCCGGTTATTTGGGACACATCGGGACTAGTGCATTTTGGCCCGATTAAGCGGCTGCCCCAATTATCCGAAGCTTCACGTCAATAACTAAAAATACAATGTCCCCCCCCCACAATTGTTTCACTGTACAATCAAATCACGTTACGATGGAGTCACCATTGTAAAGTACCGTTCACTATACGATGTCTAATAAACACCGGTCATTGTGATCACGTTTGTGAATTGAATTTCAATTCAATTAAACAGCAATTCTAATTAGCAAAAATAGGAGGAATATTATCCACAGGCAAAAGTAAAGATAATTAAGTACAAATTTACCCTTTATTACTTTACCAATTAAAAAATTAAATGATATATGAAATTCGGAAGAATATACGTGATAATCAGAAGAATTAATACGTACTGTAATTAAACTAGCTGACATTTCTGTTCACTGTCATTTGTGGGTGGGGGTTAAAATTTAAAACAGTAAAAAGATAAGCAATTAATAGAACACGGCAAACACAAATTTCAAGTAACACGATACTTGCAAGTGAGAACAGAGTAACAAATTACGAAGCTTTAAAAATAGGAATGAAGAGAAGATTCCATAGAAGTGTAAACACATTTTACCATAATAACTCACAGAATTCCAGCTGTCGGTATTATCGCAAATTCAATAAGATCGAGTTTACTATCGGTTTATGACAGATTTCACTAACACAAAAGCCCAATAAACAGGTGGCTCCTAATTGTTTTTATTGTTTTATGGTTGTGACCTCCAGAAATCCGACCGAACTATGTGGTATGGTCGGAGACAATCGTAGGGTAATCTTCAGTGCTGCGGTCTCCTGCCCCGATTAAACAGCATTTTGTCCCAATTAAGCGAAGTAAACCCTGGCTATTTTCTCGACTGGGTTCTGTTTTTTAAGATTTTCCCCAAATAAACAGTTGCCCAGATTAACCGGTGGCCTAAATAACCCGAATACACTGTATTTATAAAGATATTAAGGATAAGTACGGCAAACCCCAACCCAACTTCGTGGCAAGCAACGAGTGGTTTAATAGGTTCAAGCATCGCGCTGGTTTCCACAACTTTAAAGCATGCGGTGAAGTCGCCAATGCTGATTCTGCAGCTGCAGAGAAATTTTATGATGTGTTGGAAAAAATTATTGATGTAGGCAGCTATTCAATGTAGCAAATTTTTAACGTTGACGAGACTGCTCTGTATTGGAAAAAAAATGCTGGATCGAACATGCATTGTCAAAGAGGAAGATTCAATGCCAGGTTTCAAGGCATCAAAAGATAGGGCCATGCTCTTGCTTGGGGCTAATGCAGCACGAGATTACAGATTAAAACCACCGCTTGTGCACCATTCTGGAAATCCCGATGCATTTAAGGGCATCGATAAACCCACCCTACCCGTGCATTTTCCGATCGAACCAGAGGGCATGGATAACAATACCTCTCTTTGAGGATTGGTTTTTAAATGCTGCTTCATTCTCGAGGTTGAAAAATATTGTAAAGACAATGGCATTCCTTTCACGATTTTGCTTCTATTAGATAATGTTCCTGGATATCCTACGCATCTAGATGATTTCAATTTGAACGTGAGAGCCATATTTCTACCGCCAAACACTACTTCACTCATCCAACCTATGGATCAGGGTGTTATTTCGAATTTAAAAGAATACTATTTACGCACAACATTTGCTCAGGCATTGCCTGCAGTAGACGAGAAAAATTTTATGTTAAGAGACTTTTGGAAACCTTACAATATTTACCACGCCATCTTAAACATTAATAAGGCCTGGGCAGAAATTACTAAAAGTTGTTTAAATGGCGCATGGAAGAAAATATGCCCACAGCATGTAAAAGACTATGGAGGATTTGAAAAAGAATCACATGAAGAGGTTACAGATAAGATTGTAAAGGTTGCAGAGCTACTTCAGTTGGAGGTTGATGCCAAACATGTGGAGGAGTTAATAGAGAAAGAAGAGAAGGAATTAGCTAATGAAGAACTTATTGACTTGCAGGCAGCGATAGCAAAAGAAGAAAGTGCTGACAAAGCTCAAGATGAACCAAATGAGGAGCCAAGATGCTTCATCACCAGAGAGATGGCAATGGCATTACGTGAAATTGCATCGGCAATGGCGAGGTTTGAGAAGATGGATCCTGACAACGAATGATTTTTAAAAATTAACAGAGGGGTGAATGATATGCTTGCTTGCTACAGAGAAATCTACAATTAAAAGAAAAAAGCCACTATCCAATCAGTCATCCGTTAATATGCTCTTTTGTAAAGTTGAGTGGCCAACCCCCCCTTCTAAATCCCCACAGCGGTGTACTTATCAGCTGAAGACTGATTCTGGCAATGATGCTCGAGAGGTAAAGCTTACTGACGTTATGCCTGTCTCTTCTCTTTTATAATTTTTTTTTTAAATTGCATGCTTTTGTAATTTTTCCTGCGCAGGATATTCAAACATTTCTTTTTTGATTCAATCAATTCAGCGAGCACAGTTGCGAGTGCTGAACAAGCATGGGGAAATTTCACGACTTACATAAAATCCGACTTACGTAGCGTTCCACGGAATGCAACCTTACATAAGTCAGGGAGTTCCTGTTGCACAGGTACAGTAAAATCTTGTTAATACAAACTCGGTTTATACAAAGTATTCGTTTATATGAAGTACATATCATTCCCATGCAAAAGGATAGGCTTTTCTATGTGAATATATTCGTTTATTACAAAATTCGATTAATATGAATTACAAAGTTCGTTTTCACCCCTTGAGAAATAAATATTGTTATTTTGTATGTTTAATACAAATCTTTGCACAGCTGTCTGATTACTGCCCCTATTATTGCCTCTGGCCAACTGGTTCCCTGCTTCAAGGATGGCACTGACTTGTTAGAAATTATTTTTGTGTTAGAAATTATTTTATAGTAGCTACAACATAAGTGCATTCTGAAAAAACATCATGTTAACACGATTAACAAAATTAATAAAAACAGTTTTTCTAAGCTGTTTTTACATATACTCCCTCACTCTCCGTGGGATTAAGGTCAGTTGCAATTGTTACGTCAGTTCAAAGAAAAATTTGTTACAGCATACAGTAATTTATTTTTTGTGCCATTTTATCTGAGCTGATGTCTTTTTCGGAACTCGTATCTTTAAACTAATTTAAAGTTTATTTATATTAAATCTCATCTAAAAGTGTTTGTTATGGGTACAAAACAAATTGATGGAATTGAGCCTGAAAATTATACAAGAGACTGATAGGATTGAAGTTAGCAAAATGGACATTGCAAAGGAATACAATATCCCTTTACCTACTTCATCTATAATACCGAAAAACCAAAAAAGAATTTGAAGAATTGAGTGACACTGGAGCAGTGATAAAAAAACAAACAGGAAACGAATTCCTGGTTCAAAACACGAGGAGCTTGAAACAAAATGAGTGGTACCAACAAATGTGTGCATCTAATTTGCCAATATCAGGTCCAATTTATTATTATTATTATTATTAGCTATATAGTGCAAGGAAGCTTGAGGCTTATGCTGCACCAGCCAAAAAAAAAAAAAAAAAAAAAAATTCTGAATTACCCTGAGAGAGAGAGAGAGAGAGAGAGAGAGAGAGAGAGAGAGAGAGAGAGAGAGAGAGAGAGAGAGAGAGAGAGAGAGAGAGAGAGAGAGAGAATCACCAAGAAAGAAAAGAATGATGATATGCAGTCAGGAATCTGGGTGTGCCAAGCCCATACTCACTAGATGTGAATCACTGGGGTTATAAAAAGCAAATTATCTGGCTCAGCAACACTGAATTAGCAACTTCAAATGTAGCAGTGGCTGGCTCCAAAGATTTAAAGATAGGAATAACTTTGGCATGTCATGTCCGTCCCATTACTGAGACAACCATCCTCTTGGCTGACAAACTTTGGCATTTACAATGTCCCCAGGCATTAACAGCTACAACTGCAAGCTTTCCCTTCTAACAGCTAATTGTTACATACATGTAGTTCACCATACATGACTGCCATGGCATGCACATAGAGTTCTATATTTCTATATTTTAGATTAATGGCCACAACTGATGAAGGACGTTTTCTAGTCTGAAAGTCACATATTACTTTCTTGTTTTATTTTTACTTGTGCTTTGTTTTTTGTTTGTGTGAACATAAATGTATTTTTACGTAACATTAAACGTATTTTTAACTGCGGCCTTTTTCTTTCCGTTTTTGCTCTGTGGCACAATAATTTATTAATATTAGGAATAACATGGTTTCGCGAAATGTTTACGGCGAGCCTGGATTAGTTGACAAGGAAAAGGCTATAGACTGGTTGCGTTCTGTATAGTCCATTATTGAAAAATTTGAGGCACAGAATATTTTTAATCTTGATGAGACAGGTTAATTTTATAATTTGCTGCCAAACAAAACATTTACTGTTCAAGGAATCTTGTCATGGTAGAAAATTAAATAAACAAAGACTCACTAGTCTGTTATGCTGCAATTAAAATGTCAATACAAAACTGGCGGTAGATAAGAAGCCAAGATGTTTTAAAGAAGTTAACCAACTTCCCTGTGATTGTGGCCAATAGAAGTGCTTAGCTTATGGTCAAAATTTTTCAGCCTTGGTTATCAAAAGTGGACAGAAGAATGGCTTCAGAAAAAAGGAACATTTTGTTGACTGTAGATCAAAATATTCAAAATATTAAATCCACATATTAGACAAGTGCTTATTACAAGCACAGGAGCTCACAGTCCACCTGAGACTGCCATCAACTCAGGACAACGTACCTACTGCCTACGTTCCCTACTCAAAAATCACTTTCATTATGAAAGCGATTTTAGATTAATGGTCACAACTAATGAAGGATACCTTCTAGTCCAAGAAATACGTAGAAGGACACCTTCTACGTATTACTTTCTTGTAGACTCTAACCGCCTCTGGTTAGAGTCACTCAATATATTGTGTAATTTGAGAGCCACGAACTGCTGCAAAGGCATGAGACTACACCCCATCTTAGAAGCAACCGTTTTAAGTCTAGATGAGCACTGGAGAAAAAACTATGCATGTCCATGCAGCAACAATAATTGATTAGCCTACCTCGTGCCCTCGCACAACTGTGTCCATTAGAATAATTTTATCTCCAAAGTTTCCATTTCTGTTGACAAAGAGGCACGCTCAGTCTCGAAAGCTACAAGTACCTATTTGTGATTAAAGATATTTTATTTTACTGGTTTTAAGCCTAATTATTTAAGGGAGAAATTACACTAAAGTTTCTGCCAAGTGTACAAACTACATATCCACAGTATCCGTCCTGGTTCTCCCCAGGCTTATATACCACCTATCTCCTCACAGAGCATGGAGCAATCCTCTGCAAACTAAATCTACTGGTAATTATTGATAACCCAAGGTGTGCCTGTGGCTTCCTGGAGTCCTGGCACCATCTTATGTATGAAGATCTCAGTGGTCTACTTGTCACCCAACTTCATTTTATACCTACAAATCAGGAGCATTACCTACTGAAGGATGAAATCACCTACAGAGCCTTTTCTGACTTTGCCCAAAAGATGTTTGCCAGACGCCGGAACACTTCTGCCACCTGCCGATCCTAACCTACTGGATCCACCTTAGATATAACTTCAAGCTCTGGTTAACCTGCTGCAAGGAAATCACACACCTTGGAAGAACCAGGCTGTAACAACAAAGTGCAAACCAACCAATCATTACTTCATCATCACCACAAAGAACAGGACATCAGTCCCAAGAGTGACCACCAAAACCGGACCAGACTCACTGAACAGACCCTCTACATTTTAAGTGACAATTGGTCGGGACATGCATCCTAAGTGTGACCAGACTTATACCATAACTAGGACAAACTGGAAGATGGGACACTGTTCCCATGAGCGACATTTCTTAGACCGGACTGGACTCACCAAACGGGAACTCCTAAGAAGGCTCCTCACAGCTTTGCAATTCAAGCCATCTTGGCTCTCAGAACCATATTCCCTGGCATGGTCCTTTCTTCCTCTTTCCTCCTAGTCTCTGTCTCCTCCTCCACTGATCCTTTCTTCCCTCTGGTGGGGCATGGGCTACCCCACTGACACTTTGGGGTTGCCTTCCCTATTGACCCGATATTTCTGTCTGTTTCCCCCCCAGATTTCAGTCTCCCCTCCTCTCTCTCTCTCTCTCGTCTCTCTCTCTCTCAAAAATTTTCATGACTAGTGCTCAAACCTAGTAATCGAACCCCCCACTCAAAAATTTAATTAACACAATTTTTAATTACCTTGGCTAACCCTATTTCTTCCCCCCCCCCTTTATTTAGGTCCTTACCACTGAAATCTCAGGAAATTAGGTGGCAGGACCTGCCACAGTAAATAATTATAATACTGGCGTACCTGGTCTGCCTCCACGTGGCAGAGTGTGGACAATGTTGGGCCCCATTAGGGGCCCAATGGCTAAATGATCAGAGGAACAACAGTATGGCGACACTACACATATACAAAATCCACACACTTTTAAACCTCTGGCACTGACAGTGTTCTGTTTCACACCCACTATGTGGAGATTAGGGAAATCCCTGGTGTCATTTGACACTAAAAACACACTCTGCACTCTATACAGTAAGGGGTTTTCTGGGATCACCTTCTCTATCATCCCCACACCTCTGTCTTTCCCCACCTATGCTGTCTAACTTGCAGTGTACACCCACCACAATTTATCAATTAATAACGTCCAAATTTAAACAGCACATACATAAACCTCTCTTGGCCTTTTATATTCTAGCTTTAACTCCCTCTTTTTTTTTTTTTTTTTTACATAGGCCCTTATCACTGAAATCTTTGGAAACTAGGTGGCAGGGCCTGCCAGAGTACAAAATAAAATCTACTGGGTATCTGACCTGCCTCCCCGGGCCAAGTGCAGTAATGGTGGGTTCCAACGGCTAAATGGTACAACACTACAGATCCTTCCACTCCCCACACACTTTTTTAAATCTCTGGCCTTCACATAGTTCTGTGCTACACAAACAGAGTATACAACACAGAGATGGGGGAAACCCCTGGTGCCATCAGACAACTAACACACTTTGCACTTATACAGTAAGGAGGGATAGTTGATCTATCAGTTCTAAATCTTCATAAATTATTTCTTGGTTCAGAGGTAAATATATTGATACTATTGTTATAAACTACTTGCTGTATATGTACTGATTCTGCCTCAAGAGTGGTTTGTAGGTGGACTGTTTGAACTGGTATGCGAGAATTGACAAGGACTGCTACTCCTCTGTGGGCTATAGAATTATTTATTTGATCTCATCTATGTATAATGTAGTTCTTCATAAAGATTGTATTGTCAGGTTTTAGCTGTTTCTTGTAAGCAGAAACATATCGGGTGATATTGAGAAATTAAATCCCATACATCTTCAATATTCTTACCGAAACCTGAACAATACTATTGAACAAAAGTACTACTCATTGTTTTGGTTTTAGATGAGTTTTCTGGTTGTTTTCTTGTTACTGTTTTATATTTTTCTGTCCATGGTTTGTCTTTTTTGGGAAATATGGCTTTCCAGTGCAATCTTCCTCGGCAAATATTTCTAGAATGTGTTCTTCTTGTTGTGTTTTTCCCACTGTGTCCATTTGTTCAGCAGCATGGTGCACTGTTATAGAGGAGTCTTCTTTGGTTTTCACCTGTAGTGATGAAAATACTGTCAGTGGAACCGAGTTGGGGTGTTTGCAGCATGTTTTCGTTTCTGCTGTTTTGAAGACGTCAGCCATTTGTGTGCCCAGCCCAACAGCGATTCATTTGGTGCGACTGTGACTTCAGTTTGTGATCCTGTTGTTTGTTGTTTTTGGATTCTTTGCATTACTTGTGCTATTTGTGCATAGGTAGGTTTCCTTATGTCATTTGGTTGTAACGCCTTTCTGGATTCCCGGTGCCCTTCGTATTTTCCTTTCCTATTTCCATCTTTCACATTCCCGAGGGCAGGCAGTGCGGTTTCCATCGCAGTTTGGGCATTTAGGGTGTTCAGTTGTGCATTCTCGATTGGTGTGTTCTCGGGAACAACATATAGCTATTCCTCTGCATGTTGTTTGTGAATGTGCAAATTTTTGACATTTAAAACATCGGATAGGATTTGGTATATATGGTTGGACTTGACAGAACAAGTCAAGTTTTAAATTATCCTGCTTTCATGCTGCGGTGGACTTCGAGTACTAAAAGTTAAAATTATATTTCTGGTCTGGGTGATTATTCCTTCTTTTTTAATCGTTTATTCTTTTAACATTAATGATGCCTCAATTTACTAATTGAGACAGCCGTATATTGGCTGTCTCAATTAGTAAATCACCTGATTTTAACCTTTTTACCACTTTTGGAGTTCTGGCTATATCTTCTAGGCATTTTTGTATCAGGAAAGGAAATAATTTTCCTGTGGGATGAATGATGATATACTTTGGTGCAGGTATCTCATATATATCAGTTTTTTTGCCATTTTGTGTTAATTTCCTCATTCTTGAGATGATTGGGTTGTGTTGGAGGATTTTGTGACTTTGTTGTGAAAATCCATGGTGTTTGCTCCTTTTTGCCCTGGCAGTGAGAGTTTTTCCTCCTAGGTTTCCGGCGCCACCATGTGGAGGAAGGAGCGGTGCCACCTAGTGACCAAGTGGAAAAAGAAAAGTTAGAAATTGATTAATATAAAGAAATGTGACATTCCTTTCTGTATTAATAAGTTTTTACTGTTAAATGCTAATATACACAATAGGAGTTTAAGGAAATTGCAAAAACTCACACAAAAAATTAAAGTGTTTAATAGTAATTGGCATACTAGATAATTCGGCGAAAGGTTGCTCGAATCACTATATTTGGCACTTGGGGCCGGGGCCCATGGGCTCTAGCAGTGGATATGCATCACAATCCATCGCTGCTCCTTTTAGCCCTGAAGGAGGGAATTCCTTCTCCCAGCACGTGCAGGGAGGAGCGGTGCCAGCCAGTGACCAAGAGATCAGCAGAAGAGAAGAGCAGTACATTGTTAACGAGGGAAGCAGTAATGTTGCGAGCAGGTGGAGGGTTTATTAAAGCACTAGTACTCGCCCTAGGAAAACCACTAGAAAATCACACTAGAAAGATCTCTTGGTAGTTTATTTTTTTTTGGTAGTTGTTGGCGCATCGGCTTCTGTGGCCATAATGCACCTCCCAAGGTTTTTGCAGTACTTTGATCCAAGCACGAGGCGGGATTCAAACCGGCGGCCTTTGGGTTGCCAGGCAGGCACTTTACCCACCCGGCTAGCCTGGTCGGCGAAAGACCTCTTGATAACTATCACTTGGCACTCAGGACCTCTCTTTTGGTGGCTGTACCCTCTGATGTTTGTCATGAATGGAAAGGTTTCTAGCAATCCATCTTGCAAAAACTTTGGACATTCCCAAATGTCCATGTGTTATTGTTAAAATACTCCACGGGATACATTAAGTATATTTTCAAGTTAAGACACTTTAATTTTTCTGTTTTCTAAAATTTTTACTTCAAGAATGACAACCGTGCAGAATTAACTGATTAAACCCAAGCACGACGATTAATGGTGGTTCTTCGAGTAATGTGCAGAATCCCACTTCCACAGATGATCAGAGTGAAATGTGCAACAGGCTTTTGAAAAAATAATAGAGCTAAACAGAAGCCCAGGACATAGATTTGCTATAGATGAAATCTGTAAAGTCACACATCCAATAATTGTCCTACTGCTCTTGCTTCTACTTACTTGATTCCTCAACATACTCAGAATTCTTTGAATCAACCTCCTTTTAGGTTGACATTACCATTGCCCCATCCCTTATACATATGCAAAGTGAAGATGAGTTTATTCTTGAAAGTAAATTGGCATTATCATGATAGATGGATCTGTTAACAGTAAGATGTTCAGTACTATAGTTAGCCATTTCTGAATTGCATATACCTACATTGTTAGATTCTGGTACAGATGTGTGCATCATAAGTAAGCAAGCAATTATATGATAAGAGGAAAGGCACATATGATGTCAAGCAAGACATCCTACTTCCTAAGCCACTGGAATTATTAACATAATTTAAAAATAGTAATTGTCAGTGAACAGACAGCTTATGCTCTCTTTACAACTTTATAGTTCATGGAATCATTTTATCTCCCCACTTGACATTACAGACAGATCAGTGCACTTTGAGTATGACTTAATCATGGGCAAATAACCTCTACTGGATTTGAAGGAAGAAATAAATTATCTAAATAAAAATATAGGACTCTTGGGGAAGAATTTTTCAATGGAAGTTGAGGTTATGCCTTTGCAATTCCCTAGGAATAAAATTAACATTGTTGATAATTCAACTCAAGTTGAAGGAGCACTTTTAAATAGGGATTTTGCTGTGTGTGAAATGGATTCAATGTTTCAAGATGACTGGTATCTCACAAGATTGGCAAGAGAACAGGAAGAAGATACAGAACTCAGTATTACACTAAGGCTGAAGGAAGGATGCAACTTTATAGATATATATTTGGATGCCGATAATGCACTTAGATTCAAGAGTGATAAAGCCAGAACAGTAGCTCCCATTGTTGCACCACTCTAAATGCAACCATAGATCCTGAAGAAGTACCACAGTAATAGTCTGGGATACATTAAGTATATTTTCAAGTTGAGACACTTCAATTTTTCTGTTTTCTAAAATTTTTACTTCAAGAATGACAACTGTGCAGAATTAACTGATTGAATCTGAACAAAACGATTAATGGTGGTTCTTCGAGTAATGTGCAGCATCCCAATTCCACAGATGATCAGAGTGCACCTTCACGACGGTAAGCCCTGTTATGTCACTTAGGTGGCAACGAACGTGTAGAATGGTTCTCTTCAAGATGCCTGGTCAGCGTGAAGAGGAAAAGATCAAACCCTCCAGCATATGACAGCACAACGAAACAAATGGCCCTCAGTTCCCAGCAGCTCTCACTCCCTCCTCTTATAGCAGTGAGAGCATCAGAGTGAAAGCAGAGGATACTAAGAATCTCTGGGTACCATCAGGCTGCCATGCACAGAAACTGAACTTGGCCTGTTACAACATAAGATCGCTCATCGGTGAAGACAGAATATTAGAGCTGGAAAAGGAATTAGAAAATGCGAATTGGAATATCATCGGTTTGGCTGAAACAAGAAGAAGAAATGAATCACTTATAAGTTTATCAAGTGGAAATCTGCTGTACACCAATGGAAACATGAAAAGAGCAAAGGTGGAGTTGGCTTTTTAGTCTATAAAGATATAAAAAAACAACATTTTGTAATTAAAAAGTACATCACCAAGGGTGTCAAGACTAATACTCAGGATTTCTAAGAGGTACAAGCTAAAGATTATAATGATTTATGCACCAACATCGAGCCATGATGATGAAGAGGTTGAAGAAATTACACCGAAATTGAGTCTTCTAGATGAGCAGAAAACCGACTACACTATCATTATGGGGGACTTCAATGCTAAGGTTGGAAAAAGACAAAACAGTGTAGAAAGGAGAACTATAGGAAATTTTGGAATTGGTGAAAGACTTGTGGAATTTACAGAATCTCGAGGATTGTCGGTAATGAACACTTTTTTCAAGAAAAGGGTGAGCAGGAAGTGGACATGGAAGAGTCTAAACGGATTAACAACTAATGAAATCGACTTAATCCTTCCTGAACAAGATAAATGTCAGAAGTGATCACAGAATGGTAAGATGAATTTGAAGTGTTGGTCAAGACATCAAAGGCAGATATTGTTGGGATAGCAGAGACGTGGTGTCCCACAGATACAAGGAATGCAGAACTGGAATTTGGGGAGTACAATGTGTACAGAAAGGATAGACAGGATAGAAAGGGAGGAGGTGTTATGCTGTTAATTAAGAAAAACATAAAATCAAAAGAAGTGCACCCAGTTGATATAGATGTGCACTGTTGAGTCAGTTTGGTGTGACATAAGCACTGCGAAAGTAAAAATAAAAGTAGGAGTGTGTTATAGGCCTAATGACTCGAATGAGTACAATGAACAATTGTACAGAGAAATAGAGTGGGCCAGTAAATCAGAATGTCTTATAATGGGGGATTTTAACTTCCCAGATATTGACTGGAACTTGTATGTTGGTCACTCACACATTAGTCAGACTTTGGTGGATTTATTGGATGATTGTTTTCTGCAGCAGCATGTTCAAGAGGTAACCAGAGAGAGTAATACTCTTGATCTGGTTATCAGCAGTGATCATTCGTGTATTAAGAATTTTCAGATAAAGGAACCACTAGGTGGCAGTGATCACGTGTACTGATGTGGGATTTACTTAAAAATTTAATTACCATCAGGGGTAGAGGAAAGGGTTTTTGCTTCCGTAAAGGTGAGTACAGTGGTCTCAACTGACGATGTTACCAACAGTAAATTCTAAGTGGGAAGCATTCAAGGATTTAATCGTGAATGCTACTAAACTTTTCATACCTATTAAGAAATACTGTTCAAGGTTTAGGCCTAAATGGTTATCTAATGAACTAATGAGACTCGTAACAGGGAAGAAAATGCATGGGATGCATATAAATTATCAAGTGACTCAGAAGCCTATGGTAGATATAAGCTAGTCTGTAATCAGGTCACAAAGGAGGTTAGGCAGGCGAAGGCAGATTATGAGAAATCCTTGGCAAAAGATGCTAAGAAAAACAGCAAGGATTTCTTTACTTATATAAACTCTAAAAGGAAGGGGATGAATCTGATTGGTCCACTTGACATCGATGGTTTGACTTGATGATCCTGTTCAGATAGCAAACAAACTGAATGAGTATTTTGCATCTACATTCACACATGAGGAATTATTAAGGTTTGAAAATGGCAGAAGGTTATCAAATTGTAGCAGGATACTTAATGATTTTGTAATAACTGAGAGCAAAGTGGAGGAGAAATTGTCGAAGTTAAACATAAGAAAAGCACCTGGGGTGGATGGGATCTATGCAGTTATATTAAAGGAGGCAGCAAAGCAACTAAGCAAACCCTTAGCCATAATTATGAGAGCATCCTTGGACTCAGGGGAGATTCCCACAGACTGGAGATGTGCAAATGTATCCCCAATTCACAAAGGGGGGATCGAAGGGTGACACGAGTAATTACAGACCAGTTAGATTAACTTCTGTTCCGGGTAAAATAACGGAGTCACTGGTTAAAGATGCATTGCAGGATCATCTAGACAAGACTGCAGCAATAATTCAGACACAGCATGGGTTTGTTAAGGGAAAGTCTTGTCTGACAAATTTGATTGGATATTATGATGTGGTTACAAAGGAACTGGATGAAAAAATAATTTTGATATCATATATTTGGATTTCTGGAAAGCTTTTGACACTGTTGCGCATGAAAGACTATTGTACAAATTCGAGCAGAATGGTATTAAGGGTAAGTTGCTACAATGGATAAAAGGATGGTTAAGTGGGAGAAGACAGAGGGTGGTAATCAATGGGTGCTGCTCTTCGTGGACTAATGTTATTAGTGGAGTCCCACAGGGTTCGGTGTTGGGTCCACTGTTGTTTTGTATATTTATCAATGATATTGATGAAGGTGTATCAGGCTTAATGTCGAAGTTTGCAGATGATACAAAGGTTGGCAGGGTTGTTAATGACAGTAATGGCAGTGTGCTATTGCAACAGGATCTAGATAATTTGGGCAGATGGGCTAAGAAGTGGCAACTGAAGTTTAACCTTGACAAATGCAAAGTACTGCATACGGTAGAAGTAACCCCAGAGAAATATACCAACTGTGTGGTACTACACTTAAGGTGGTAGAAAACGAAAAAGACCTGGGAGTAATTGTGCAGGCAGATATGAAGTTTTCTGAGCAATGCAGACAGGCTGCCAGGGCAGGTCATGGGGTTTTGTCAATGACATACAGCAGGCCTCCCGCTATAACGCAGTTCGTTTACGGTGATTCGCTATAACGCTGTTCTTAAATTATAACCCGTATCTGACTATAACGCTGTCACAGATCACTATAACGCTCTTTTACAGATTGCACTTTTGGTATATTTAACAAAATCGTTTCATTTGATGGAGTCGATAGCTTGAAAATGAAGAGCAAAACAGCATTAAAACATTTCTCACGCCGACTTGAGAAATTTTCCCATGCTCAGTGAAATATTTTGGCACGCTAATTTAATTGCAGTATAGTGACTTGTTACGTAGTTCCGAGATCAACATTTTAAAAAATTATCAAGTTTATTGCTTGTAATATTTGCATTTTATGCATTTATCCGAAGTCTAGTCATCACTCAGTACAGTATTAGACATAGTGCGTAACGGACAGTTTACTAGAACATTGTATCGTAATTAATCCAACCAATGCAGTTACATTTTCGAAGAGTTAATAATGGCCAATAAGAATGAAAAAGCAACGTCTGGGCGCAGTACGAAGACTACAAATGTAAGAAAAAGACTGAATTTTAAAATTAAATTAGACGTTTTGAAGCGATTCGATTCCGGTCCAAGACAAGCAGATGTGTGCCATAATTTAGGACTTGCAAGTCTAACTGTAAGAACAATTATAAAAAAAAATAAAGAATTAATTTTAGCAGCGGGAAAGATAGCTGTTCCACTGCAAGCAACTAGGGGGCTAGGTCAGCTATTAGGATTGAAATGGAAAAGAATTTAACTAATTTTATTGAAAATAATATCCAATGCAGAATTCAGTTAAGTTAAATATTATTAAAGGAAAAAAAAATGTGGAACCATTTAAAACTGGTAAGAGCTGGTTGAATAGATTTAAAATCCATGGAGAAGCTGCAAGTGCAGATGAAGGAGCCGAAACTTTCAAAAAAGAACTTGTTAAAATTGAAGAGGGGTATTATGTGTTATACAGCTCCGTAGCCGAGTGGTCAGGAGCGGGAGTGCAGTAGCACATGCTCTTTGAGTAGACTGGGGTTCAAGCTCCTGAGTGCTGAATACGGTTGATCTGCCAAACCGCACTGGACCAGTGCGGCAGATTATGGTCCATTTCTCTCAGCATGAATTGTTGAGGAGGCTTCCATCCTGCAGTGGGTTGATAATGGCTGCACTTTACCTTTTACATCTCAACAAGTTTTTAACATAGATGAAGCAGGACTTTTGTGGAAACGAATGCCTAAAAGAAGTTTCATATTGAAAGAAGAAAAAAAAATATGCCAGGTTTCAAAGCGGCAAAGGATCAGTTGATTTTTATTGTTGGGTGGTAATGCTGTGGGGGATTTAAAATTAATACCCCTTTTAGTTTATTTGGAAGAGGGTCAAAGTTCAAACCAAAATCGACACATTTTTCATGATTAAATTCATCAATTATATTATATCAATTTAGATCAATTAAATTCATGATTTTAATTGGAATTGTTAGTTTAATTTTGATATGTAAGTAGCATATACATATGTAATATGTGATTTGTTGGAAAAATACAGGACCATGCTGAGGAAATGTCGCGAGCTAGGCCATAATGTCTATGTGTCTGCAATTCTGCCCAGACACGATAGGAGGGATTATATGTTAAGAGCCTTGTGGATTAACTCAAGACTTGAAGGAATCTGCAAGGCTTTAGGGGGTAAATTTCTATCAGCATGGCCCACACTTGTAGGTAGAAGGAATTTGTTTTGTAGAGACGGGATACACTTAAACAAAGGTGGTGCAAAAGTTTTTGCCAGTATTATTGAGGATACCTTAAAGGCTCAGGGAAACTGCTAGTTAGGGGGGATGTGGGTAATACTGACACGCGTTTATCTGATAATATTGGTCAATGTAACTCTTGCACATACCTTAAGAGTTCTTATCTGTTACCCCAACTGGACGTATTATCTAGATGTTCTGGGGGAAAAGACGTTTCACGTGAGCAGGTAGCTAATATCAGGGAAGAGAGCCTAAATAACTTCAAGGGTTGTGTTAGGGTTGTTAAATATACAAGAACAGTAAATCTTAATCGTTTATACAGTAATGTTAGAAGTGTCGTCAATAAAATGAGCGAATTCGAACTGCTGGTTAAAACAAGTAACGCGGACATAATAGGGCTTACGGAGACGTGGTGCCACCCGGAAATTGGGGATGATGAGTTTCAGTACGGCTTGTATAATGTATTTAGGAAGGATAGAGTAGATAGAAGGGGTGGTGGGGTAATGCTTCTTATCAGAAGCAGCCTGAGTGCGACGATAGCTTTCCCAGATTCAGACATTTCACATGCTAGTATAGAGTCTGTATGGTGTGAGATAGTTGGAAACAAAGGTACAATGCGAGTAGGCGTAATCTACAGACCAGGTGATTGTGAAGACTATGACAAAAGCCTCTACATGCAAATGGAATGGGCAAGTAAGCGTCAATGCCTTATTATGGGTGATTTCAATTTGCCTCTAATTGATTGGAGTAAATGGGAAGGAAACTCGACATGGGGAACAAAATTTTTAAATCAACTAGATGACTGTTATTTGTATCAACATGTCAGGGAAAGTACTAGAGAAAAGAATATCCTAGACCTCATCATCACACATGAATCAGATGACATAACAGGGCTGACAGTAGAGGAACCAGTAGCAGGAAGTGATCACGGAGTTCTACGGTGGATGATGACGAGAGAGGTAGCAGAAGTAAAAGGCAAAGGAATGGGGTTTAATTTCAGAAAAGGAAATTACGATGCCTTAAGGTACTACATGGCCTCTATTAACTGGGTAGATATCGCGCAGAGAATGAATACAATTGAACTGTGGTACGCTTTTAAAACATTAATCACAGATGCCTTGAATGCGTATATACCATTAAAAAAATACTCCACGATAAGGGTTCCAAGTTGGATGAATAGTGAAGTTGCCACATTACTTGAGCAGAAAAAGGTGGCATGGAAACGTTACAGAGCAATAAAAAGTACTGAAGCATATAACAGCTACAAGGTGGTGTGTAATAGAGCCACAGAAAAGGTTCGACAGGCAAAGGCAGTTTATGAGAAATCACTAGCAAACAGAGCAAAGAGGGGGGATAAGGAATTCTTCACATATATAAATGCCAAGAAGAGCAGGACAAACCAGATCGGACCTTTACGTAAGGGAAAGGGGATAGTAATAAATACACCAGCTGCCGTTGCAGATGAACTCAACAGTTATTTTGCATCGATATTTACAAATGAAAAGCCTTTTGTGGCAATGGGAAATTGTGGGAGCAAAGTTAAAAAATATGTAATTAATGATATTGAAATTTCGCAAGATTATTTAATGAAAAAACTTTCAAGCCTACAGACTAGTAAGGCTCCTGGAGTTGATGGAATATACCCTATAATCTTGAGAGAGGCGGCAAGCGAGTGCATTGAACCACTGAGGCTGGTTATGCGAGCATCACTAGACTCTGGGGAGATTCCCTTGGATTGGAAAAGTGCAAATGTATCTCCCATACATAAGGGTGGCTCCAAAAGTGAAGTGGGAAATTATCGACCTGTCAGTCTGACTTCAGTAGTAGGGAAAATCATGGAGGCATTGATCAAGGGTGGAATTCAGGATCATTTGGATAGAATTGAAATTCTCAAGGATACTCAGCATGGTTTTGTAAAGGGAAAATCATGTTTAACAAATCTGGTTCGCTATTTCGAAAGGGTCACTCACGAGCTGGATTTAGGGAATAATTTCGACATTGTTTATTTAGATTTCAGCAAAGCTTTTGACTCAGTCCCACATGAGCGGTTGCTTTATAAGCTGGAACAGGTCGGAATCACTGGGAAAATCCTTAGATGGATAGAAGGATGGCTTCAGGGCAGGAGGCAGAGGGTTGTGATAAATGGCTATTCCTCAGATTGGGTTGATGTAAGAAGTGGGGTTCCCCAAGGATCAGTATTAGGACCACTGTTGTTTTTAATTTTCATAAACGACATTGATGAAGGGATAGAGGGCGTGATGTCTAAATTTGCAGATGATGTTAAAATTGGTAGAGTAGTTAATGATCACTGTCAAGCTGAGCTTCTTCAGAGAGACCTAGATAGACTTCAAGAATGGTCAGAAAAATGGCAGCTGTGCTTTAATCCAACAAAGTGTAAGGTATTACACCTGGGAAACAGTAATCCCAAAATAACTTATTCACTTGGTGGAGTTCAACTAAACCCAGTACTGGAGGAAAGGGACTTGGGTGTTACGATACGGTCAGACATGAAATTCTCTGAGCATTGTAAACAGGTTGCAAGGAAGGCCCATGGTGTCCTATCGATGATCTATCGAACTTTTGCAAGTAGAGATAGGGACGTGATAATCCCATTATATAAGGCCTATGTTAGACCACACTTGGAATACTGTGTTCAAGTATGGAGACCGCACCTAAAGAAAGACATCGAGCTTCTTGAAAGGGTGCAAAGAAGGGTAACTCGCCTGGTGAGATCGGCAAAAGGGCGTCCTTATGAAGAAAGACTTCGAATATGTGGGTTGCAGAGTTTGGAAACTAGACACCTTAGAGGAGATTTGATTGAGGTGTTTAAGGCTCTGAGAGGCATCAGTAAAATGAATGAGGACAAAATTTTCAAGATTATAAATGATGCTAGAACTAGGGGACATAAATTCAAGTTACGCGGGGAAATGTTTAGATTGGACTGCAGGAAGTTTTATTTTAGCCAGCGAGTTATAAATTACTGGAATAAGTTGCCTTCATGGGTGGTAGAGGCCGACAGTTTGGGGAAATTCAAAGGTCATCTGGATAGTACTTTCGGGTAAGGGAAGCGCATAGGATGATAGGATTAATTTCCTTTTTATTTAATTTTTAATTTCATTTTATTATTTTTATTTCTTTATTAATTATTATTATTTATTTATTTAATTTTTGTTTTTATCATTGTTTTGTTCGGATTTTTTTTTTTTTTTTTTTTTGGCTGGTGCAGCATAAGCCATAGGCTTTCTTGCACCATACGGCCGTTACTAATACTAATAATACTAATACTAATACTAATAATGCAGAATATTTTATATGTACAAATATTTGAATATTAAATATTTTGACCGACATTTGTGCATCTTTTCACTACCATTTATATTATTGATTAGGAAATATTATATGGCACCGACCGCAACTCACAAATACATATGTTACCTTATGGGAATGCGGCGCTCGCTTAACGCGGATTCACTTAGCGCTCTGTTTTTACGAACGAATTATCAGCGTTAAGCGGGGGTCACCTGTATAGGAATTTTGCTAGCAGGGAAAAGGAGGTGATTATCCCTCTGTATAAGGCAATGGTCAGTACTCCACACCTTGAGTACTGTGTACAGGTCTGGAGGCCTCATTTTAGGAAGGACACCGATTTACATGAGCGTGTACAGAGAAGGGCAACAAGATTGGTGAGGGGAATGATGGGATCCTCTTATCAAGAGAGGCTTAAGTTCTGCAAATTGCAGTGGCTGGAGACTAGGCAGCTGCACGGTGATCTGATTGAGGTCTATACGGCCTTAAATGGGTTGAGCATGCTGAATTCTGATGGGATCCTTCCACCTTGTTCAGATTACGAACCTAAGGGGGCATAAATTCAAATTAAGAAAGGACAGATGTAGAATCGATGTGCGGAAATTTGCCTTTAGCCAGCGGATGGTTAATTGCCGGAACAAACTTCCATCTGTCGTTGTGGAAGTTGATATGTTAAATAAATTTAAGGTGGAACTGTACAGGCATTTGGAGGGAATGGCGTGATTTTTTTTTTTTTTTGGCTCATGCTGCATAAGCTCATACACTTGCTTTCTTGCATCACATGCCACTACTACTACTACTTGATACAGATGTAAGAAAAGAAAGGAAAAAACTGACTTGAGTAAATAATACGAAGGTCTTTGAGATAACAGAAGAGGAGAAAAAGCAGCATGTACTGGAACTTAAGAACAAGTTTGAGCTTCTGCAGACTGTTCAGGACCAAGATATCGATGAGGAATATTACAACTTTCTGAAAGTGATAAAGCCCAAGAAACCTAGAGGGAATAAGAAATCCAAAGAAGAAAAAATTAGTCAAGAAACTTGTTATGACGAACCGAAGGCGACAAATGAAGAGCAAGATAAACACTGATAACGAGAAAATTCATTATACTGAGTTATGCAAAGCCTTTAGAAAGAGACTCAGGGAGGACATAAGAAAAGTAGAACAAGCATTAAGGGAAAACAAATCCCTTAATGTTTAAATCAGCAGCCATTGGCAGTAATACAGAAAGATAAATGATACTGAAACTGAAGTATTGCAATGGTGTATTTATAAATAACAGAGAAGGCATAATTCAAATAGCATTAGCATTAGTAGAGGCAAATGATGCAAGAAAGCAAGCTTATGCAGCATCACCGAAAAAAAAAAAAAAAAAAAAAACCCCTTCGTTCATTTGAAATACCTATCCAGCTGAGCCTTAAATTTATTTAGGCTATTAACTTCCATAACAAGGGATGGAAGTCTGTTCCACCAACGAACTACCCGCTGGCTAAAGGCAAATTTCTGCACGTCTATCCTACATCTGCCTTTCCTCAATTTGAATTTATGCCCTCTGAGGTGATTATTCTGAGCAAGAGGAAGAATCCCATTAGCATTGAGAATGCTCAAACCATTCAAGGCTTTATACACCTCTATCAGATCACCTCGCCAGTGCTTGCTAGTCTCCAGACACTGTAATTTGCAAAACCTTAAGCCTTTCTTCGTAAGAGCAACCCTTTGTTCTATTCACTAATCTTGTTCCCTTCTCTGTACTCGTTCCAGTAGCTCTACATCCTTCTTGAAATGAGGCCTCCAGACCTGTATACAGTACTCAAGGTGTGGCCTGACCATTGCCTTATACAAGGGAATAATCACCTCCTTATCCCTGCTAGAAAAATTCCTGTATATCATTGACAAGACACCATGAGCTACTTTTGCAGCCCGTCTGCACTGCTCAGAGAACTTCATATCTGCCTGCACAATTACCCCCAAGTCCTTTTCATTCTCTACCACTGTCAGTGTAGTACCACAGAGTTGATACGTTGCTCTGGGGGTTGCTGTTTCCCATATGTAGTACTTTACATTTGTCAATGTTAAACTTCATTTGCCACCTCTCAGTTGCTGTTTCCCATATGTAGTACTTTACATTTGTCAATGTTAAACATCATTTGCCACCTCTCAGTTGCTGTTTCCCATATGTAGTACTTTACATTTGTCAATGTTAAACTTTATTTGCCACCTCTCAGCCCATCTTCTCAACCTTTCCAGATCCTGTTGCAGCAGCATAACATCAGTAGTGTCCTTAACAACCCTGCCAACCTTTGTATCGTCTGCAAATTTGAACATTAAGCTTGATATACCATCATCAATATTATTTATAAATACAGAAAACAATAATGGACCCAACACTGAACCCTGAAGGACTCCACTAATAACATCAGCCCACGATGAGCAGTGTCCATTGATTACCACTCTCTGCCTTCTCTCCCCTCAACCACCCCTTTATCCATAGCAGCAATTTGCCTCCAGTGCCACACTGCTCCAATTTGTGCAGCAGTCTTCCATGCAACAGTATCAAAAGCCTTTCTAAGATCCAAGTATATAATATCAAAGTTATTCCCTGCATCCAGCTCTTTTGTGACTGCATCATAGTATCCAATCAAACAGGTCAGGCAAGACTTCCCTTACAAAACCATGCTGTGTCTCACCTACAATTGAAGTCTTGTATAGATGATCCTGCAGTGCTTCTTTAACCAGTGCCTCCATTAATTTCCCTGGAACAGAAATTAAACTCACAGGTCTATAATTACTTGTGTCAGCCTTTGATCCTCCTTTGTGAATTGGGGTAACAATTCACAAAGGAGGATCACATTTACACATCTCCAGTCTATGGGTACCTTCCCTGAGTCCAAGGAAGCTCTCAAAATTATGGCTGAGGATTTGCTTACTTCCTTTGCTGCCTCCTTTAATATAAGTGGATAGATTCCATCCACCCCAGGTGCCTTTCTTGTGTTTATCTTCAACAATTTCTCTTCCACTTTACTCTCAGTTATTACAAGATTATCTAGCTTACTGCCAGAGTTGAATACACCTCTGGCATTCCCCTCGCTGAATAACTCCTCATGTGTGAATGTTGATGCAAAATATTCATTTAGTTTGTTTGCTACCTGAGCATGATCATCAACAGTTGAACCATCAATATCAAGTGGACCAATCTGATTCATCCCCTTCCTTCTAGAGTTTACATAAGTAAAGAACTCTTTGCTGTTTTTCTTTGCATCCTTTGCCAAAGATTTCTCATAATGTGCCTTTGCCTGCCTAACCTCCTTTGTGACTTGGTTACAGACCAGCTTATATCAATCATAGGCTTCTGTGTCACGTGTTAATTTATATGTATCCCACGCATTTTGCTTCTCTGCCATGTGTCTCATTAGTTCATCTGACATCCATTTAGGCCTAAATCTTGAACAATATTTCTAATATTGTTCAAGTTATTTTTCAAATAATATTTCTAATATTTCTTATATTAGAGCAAAATCTTAATCAGTTATGCACAGTTCTTAAGGATTTTGGACTAAAGATGAATAAGGCTAAAACAAAAGTAATGATGAACAAGTATGCCACAGAAAGGGACATAATGATTTAGGGAGCAGTATTTGAAAAGGTGGAGTCATATACTTATCTGTGAAAAGTTATTAGCTGTAATAATGATAAATGGATGGAAGTCGAGAAGAATAAATTTTGGATGGATGGCATTCAGCAAATATAGTCACATACTGAGGAGCAATATCCCAGTTTGTCTGAAACGTAAAATAATGAACCAATGTATACTCCCCACCATGACTTATGGAAGTGAAATTTGGGCACTCACCAAAAGAATGGAAGAGAAGCTGAGAACTACACAGTGAAGTAACGAATTGTATTGGGAATTAGACTGTTAGATGAGAAGAGAAACACATGGATTAAGAAGCAAACTCAAGTAAAGGACATTCTTATCAAAACTAAAGAACTAAAATGATCTTGGGCAGGACACACAGCTCGAAGACATGATGACAGATGGACTAAGAGAATAACAGAATGGTACCCAAGAGGAGCTAGAAGAAAATCTGGAAAATCATCGTAAAATATGATATAATTTACGACAGAGATGGACAGATGAAATTCATGAGTTTGTGGGTTGTAAACGGATGGCCATTGCACAAAACAGAAGGAACTAGAAAGTTGCTGGAGAGGCCTTCATCCTGCAGTGGATTGAAAATGGCTGATGATGATGATGAATAGTCTGGTAGGTACCCTTGGTTTAAAAAATATGTTAGACAGGAATTCAGAAATGATACATATGGCAAAACATGTGTCAAGGCATACTGGACATCAAAGTTGCTATAAATGCCAGTTAAGAGGACTGTTTAGAGGTAAAGCTCTTTTACAGCCTGGGTTTCTGCCTACCAAGAGCTTCCAACACACTGCAGCAGAAATAGTCATCCCATTACCTCTAACATTTAAAGGAAATCGATACATATTGGTTATAACTGACATTTTCCTAATAGACTATGGCATTTGCCATATCGATCAAAAACCAGAACTTTAACTCAGGTTTCAGCTGTTGATATAATTTACAGGCACTGGACTGCCATCACCCCCCCCCCCCCGCTGTAAAATTTAACACTCTTATTACAAACAAATAATTCAAACTTAGTTTATTAAGTGCTGTGACCTAGTTACATGCAGTAGTTAGTTTGACAGCCAAGGAGTACGGAAACTGACAGTTTGTCTCATCAGATTCCAACTCATTGATATGATAGGATCCAGCATGAAGTCCTAAAATGAATTTGATATGATCCAGCACTTCATGCTGGATCATATCAAATTCATATCTTCATATCAAATTTAGTGTAATTAGGTCATAAGCACTTAATAAACTAATGTTGAATTATTCATGTGATATTATAAGAGTGTTTCATTACTTAATTAAATTTATGGATAATTGACATGTATCATCACTCCCAAATTACATTAATATATAATTTTTCTGACCATTGTAAAGCCTCTCCAAATTATTCTGAAGATCAGCCCGATTTGCATTGTCAACTACCCTTCTGATCTTTATATTATCTGCAAATTTCAACATCATATCCTTTATTTGCTCATCTATATTATTCAAGAAGGTTTGAAACAAGAGTGGCACTAACACTGAACTTTGATGGACCCTGCTTGTAATCTTATACCATTCTGAATAACCATTAATAACAACCTTCTGTCACATGCATGATATAATTGCATTTTGCTAGTTTGTTCAGTCTTTACAAGCTACTCTGCTTTTATAAGATGTTCTGACTCTAAATCCTTGTGCAGTTGCTTGGGGTTTTTTTTTTTTTTTTTTTTGATTTGGTAGTTGTTGGCGCATCGGCTTCTGTGGCCATATTGCACCTCCCAAGGTTTTTGCAGTACTTTGATCCAAGCCCGAGGCGAGTTGCTTGGGGAATCTGAAACTATTCATTGATACTTGGAATTTTCATGGCAAAAAAAAAAGCACCCAATGAAGCAATAGATTTTCAGTACCATTCAGAGATCCTAAGAAAAGCAGCTAAGTAACAGGAAAATAATTTCAGAAGCAGCAGCTTTCAAAATAAGCAAGGATCAAATAGTATGCAGTGTGTTTCAAATATCACCCCTACTTTATAGGATTTGGTTGCACAGAATTGTGTTTTAATCCAAAATGTGGATTTTATATATTTTTTATAAGATATTTTGTCTATTCTCAAATATTTTATTTTATAATACTTAAAACAGACTTAATCATAAAAAATTTTGATAAAGAATTCTCTATTTGCTGCAACTTTATAAATTATACATAAAAAGAAAGAAAGAAAAAAAAAAAAAGAATGCAGGGATTACTAAAAATGCCCAGTTAGTTTGAAAAATAAAAATAAGCCATCACTTCTATAAGATGTGTTTAGTATAATATGGTATCTTATTTTTTGGAGTACACACAGACCACTTTACTGGAAAAAATTTTTGACAGAACTATTTCCTGCTATATTATAATTTTTTTTTGAAAAATGGAATTCCGTTAATTACCAAAACTGATAACTTAGGATATAAAAAAATAAAAGATACTATGATCATTATGAAATTGATCATTTAATTAAAAAAAAAAAAAGAACAAGAAGAAAAATAGAGAAATCTTGATATGCAGCTGCATTATAAGCTACTAATAATGCAACATATAAAGTTTGTTTATTACAAGCCATTAATGTAACCGTTACATTTATGATTATTGTATAATTTACATTTTCAATAAGTATAGTGTACTGATGAGAAAACACACATATACAGCCTCAATATAAATTTCTAAAAGTTAAGGCACAGGTTCTCAAACTGGATTGTGAGGGTGAGTGTGAGCAACTATTGGGGCAATATATATATATATATATATATATATATATTTTTTTTTTTTTTTTAATTTTGCCCCAGGTGTAGAAGTGTAATTTTTTTTTATTTCCAGTGCAATCACTTTATTTTATAAAGTTATAAGGTTCTAACATTGTTTTATTTGACATACAGATTAAAATTTAATTAAGAATGAGTGGTATATGTTTTTGAGCTTTTTTTCCCCAAACTAATCCAACAAAATTATACACATTTTAAGGGAGTTGCATGAAGTCATCTATCATTTTAGAGGGTTGCGGTATTGCAAAGTTTGAGAGCCCTTGGGTTAAGGTATGAAAATCAGCCTGTATGATAATATCATATTATGAATTAATATAAGATTAAAAGATAAATTAATAGATCTGAAAGCCACCCCTAATATGGTATTAACCGAAGTGTTTATTTTGGTTTGTGTAAGTGCATTTACTCAATTTAAAACATAATACACTATTTTATATGTCTATTTCTTCAGTTTATATTTTTCAGTATGACCAATAGTGAGAAGTACGCTAATATTATGTACCTTGATGCTCAAGAGCTTTTTTCCAATACTGATCAGCATAGAATACATATATCACCTGTGTACAACACAGTTACTGTTAATTGAGTATAGGCTGTTAAATTCCAAAAGATCACTATTACATTTCAATACATATTCAGTATCCACCATTTCTTCCTTGAAAACCAAGTTACACATAGAACATACCTCTGAGGTTATTATTAATTTCAGCACTTAAACAACAAAAACAACATAAAAAAAATATTACATACCATCAACTGTAGTTTTATTGAGCAATCTTTCTGCTTCCACTGTTTCTTTTGTCTTTTCTACCCATTCATATTCATAGCTGCTACTACTACTAGACTCACTATCATTGGTAATGGAAGAGGAACCAGCGTGACTGATTTTTCGTTTTGCACTATCACCTTCAGGTATGTTATTCTTGTTTATTACATATTTTAAGTTTCCACAATCTTTTCTGTGATCAATGCGTGTTTCTTTACACAGGATGTCAAAAGGCTCACTGTTAACAATCTGGTTGCATTCATAATGGTATTGTTCATCAGCCATATGCTCTTTTTTTGAATGATTGACATTCTGTCCCTGATGATTTGTAGTTAAACTATCACAATCCCTAATAGTTACTTCAATTTTATGTTTGTTATCTTTATAGCAGTGTCTGTGTTCTTGTTTAGAATAACACTTGTGGTCTTTTAGTCTCTTCTTTAGTTTGCCGTCTCCTTTTTCTTCCCTTTCACAGATCTCTCTTTTGCGTTTCTTAGGCATTGAATTATTGCTGTTCGGACCATGCTCAGGATGCCTGGAGCCCCACTTTTGACCAATGCTCTGATAAATGTTACTGAACTCTTTTCTGGATGTGATCGAGTCTGCTTCTGTTTGGAGTTCTCTATTTCCACAATTTCTGAGATTTTTGTCACTTTTAAGAAAGGAATTTTTTGTTGAAGCTCCTTTATTGCAAATGTCTGCAACAAAGGGTGGGTCTTTGTGCTCTCTAGATGGGTTTTTGTTTTCTGTATCAAGAATTTTCCAATGTTCCCCTAAATCTAAAGTTGATTGTTTATTTTCACTAAGAACATCTTCCGTATCTGGCTTACATTTATCTTGCTTATCTGAAATTGTATCATTTATATTTCTAATTCCACTTAATTTACTTTCAGATATTTCTTTTGGAGAACTTAAATCATTCTCACCATTAACACCAAGTTTTTCAGATTTTACCACATCCTTATTGAAAATTTGAGTAGTATATGGAGGTTTAATTTTCCTCATAGTATCTGTATTATACGTAATGCTATTAGCTTTACCCTGTTCTGTTTCTTTAAGATAGCTAAGATCAGCATTACTATGTTTATCTTCAGCACTATGTGTAACAGTCCAACCTGAATAGAAACGTTCTTTTATTCTACCATTTGAATCTTGATCTGTCACAGTCCAGTCAGTTGTTGAATTCACACTGTTGGTACTAGATCCTGAGGCAATGGACGGAGAATGGGAATTGCTATCTGTTACATGCCATGGAAATGTTGCCTTTAACTTGTGTGATGACGATGCTGATAATTCAGTACGTGTAGGAAAAGATAGCAGTGAGGGGGCCCTAGACCAACTGTGATCACAAGGTTTGGTTCCTAATTTTTCAATGGGTTTATTTAAAATCACTGCTTTATTTTCTGTTTCATTTCTCGAACTATTTATATCTTTGCTTTTGAAATCTTTTGCACTACTCTTCTCATGCTTTCTACTTTCAATTTTATCTAAAGAATTTCCATTTCCTAATGTACGATTCACATAGTTTATTGTGGAATGATCCTTAGGCACATATGTTTTCTTTTTAAGTGCAAGTTTTTCATGCACTTCATCATCTGTGGATTCTGAGGAATCCCCAGTGTAAGGTACTAAGCCATTAGAGCCTCCAACAGTATTGTTTAGAACAGGTTTTGTTGATGCCATTTCAAACTTTTCATCTTGAACATGAAGTTTGTTCACAGTGTTACTACCAGAAAGTGGTCGATGCAAATCAAATATCACTTTCTCCCTGTTTTGTGAGAGAGGTATAGGTGGTTTTCTCAGTAAAGTAGCACTGGGTGTTCCATTTGGAAGACTGGTAGTGGAGGAGGTAGAAGTTAACCTTATGAGTCCAGGCATTGGAGAGGATTTCAGACTATGACACTGACGAGAAGCTGGAGCGGCAGGCATTTCATAAGAGCGTTGTCCTTAAGGGAAGAGAAAAAAATAAAGTTTAATTGCAATTCCCTAGCTTTATATACTATAACATGTAGTTTAAATATTTTTTAAAATTTTTATGCTTTTAATAACACACACCCTTAATGATAATGCTTAAACACTGTTTCAAAGTAATGTCATTCACGAATATATCCACCCCTTGATTAACATAGAAACTATTTCCAAATTACTCAACAAATGTAAATTCCTAGGAATAATAAATATCAACAAATAAAACTGCTGAAATTTCATATAGCAAAAGCATTTTACTAATTTTCAAATGAATAAATTTTAACCCCCCACCCAAATTAAATATTTTGTGAAATTTCTATGCTTTTAATAATACACACACACAAATTATAAATTACTTATCAAGTTAAGAAATAATGTTATGTAAATAAACCATTAAATAGCCCACAGGCTTGGTGGAAATGTAATCAAAAATGCTGGAATCATAATGTACACACATATGCCTTGCTTAATGTTATCAATGCATTTAAACATTGTTTTAAAGTTATTATTCAAAAATATATTTAAACCTTGGATAACACAAACAATTTCAAAATTATGTGGTTCTGCTGATAGTGTGCTCAACAAAGTTCATACTCATATTCAAAATCTATACCACTATGCAATCCCTTGGAACAATAAATATCAACAAATAAACTTCCAAACTTTAATACAGTAAAAGATTTTTACCAATTTATTGGCCAATCAAAAAATAAATTCTACATCCCTACCTACCAAATTAATGTGTCTCTTAGTAACATGATTTTTATAGACTAAATCAAAATAAATATCAAATGAGGGTGGTAAATAAACATTAAAATCATTGAAATTTCAAAAGTATCAAAAAAAAAAAACGAGCATGAGAAAAATAAAATGTAACTATTTTTAAATAAATTATTAAGAAACAAAAAAAGGAATGGATGCAGAAATCTCAAATGTACATATTTTTAACAACAGCATTGTTATCAGTTGGTCTCATTGTATAGAATTTAAAAACTGTCTGAGCGCACTGTAGTCACCTTTATGAAAGCAAAAACCCTTCCATTTACCCCTAATGGTAGTTACATCTTTAAGTAATAAATGAAGTACTAAATAAATTATAATGAAAAGCAACTAAGGTAGATGCCACCAAATCATGGATGCTGTTGTTGTTGTTTGGTTTTTAGGAGCATTAACAACTAAGGCCATATTGCTCCAGGAATATGCAGTGGTCATTCCCTGCCCTTTCCGCATCCTCCGTATTTGGTGGTCACGGGCTCGAACCATGGTCTAATCAAGAAGCATATGCTACGCACTGCCGCTCCTGCCCACCTGGCTATGGAGGCGCCCATGGATGCATGCAGTCATAGTTTCCATGCCATATGGCAACCTGAATTGCAAATTACTTACCAAGTTTGAATATGAGTGGGCATTTACCTTTATATTTAAAATTTTTTAAGGTATTGCTTATAGGCAAAATGCACATTAAAATTACTTATGTACAAGAATTTTAGCATTCAAGAAACAAGTTTCAAACTATGTCCACACTCAAACCAACAGAAGGGCTGCTGTCTGTATGAAGGCATCTGTGGATGTATATAACCAATTTCAAATGAACTGTCACAAGGCAAGTCAAATAAAATCATAAACTTGCTTAGCTCTTATACTCATTTTTTACTTATATTCAAAGTTATCTATCTCATTCAGATGCCACAGTCCTTTTATTTGATATCAATAACTACGTTAGGAAAGAAAGTTCTGAAAATAAACCATTAAATATTCACTTGGTAGAAACATAATCAAAAATGTTAGAATGAAAGTAACTCATCAGAAAGAACTACTTTGATAAATGAGTAAAAATAAATAATGAACCTGTTATAAAACACATGTGACACGTGGAATCAGGATATTCCCTAGAATTATCCTAGCTAATATATATGAGAATGAAATAATCCACAGATTGAAAAATAATAAATAATCGATGAGCCATAAAAAAAAACAAAAAAAAAACCCCAACTTTTATGCATGAACAAGGACATTTTGTTTCTGAATATGCATGACATTGCCAATTCATCCCTCCAAACATTGCATGACAATAAATTCAACAACAAATGCTTCAGATACAATATATGGTATATGGGTATGAATGTGATATGTACATGTATGAAAATTAATAATAATTTCTGGATTTTAATTAGTAGTGAAACTGTAATGAAATTTGGAAAGTTTAATGAAAATCTACCAATGTGAGTTGAGTTATCACATACAGATGGTATTAGCATTAGCAGAAGCATATGATGCAAGAAAGCAAGCTTATACAGCATCATCCAAAAAAACAAAAAAACCCTTACCATTTCACCCATCCATGGAGGGGAAGAAATAAAAATTGTCAGATTTCTGTTAGTTCGAATTTAATAAAATTTTGGACAATTTCATGAAAATCTGTCCACTGGGAGTTGGGTTATTACAATGAGATTAGAAAACCTCAATGCTGATGGGATTCTTCCTTTGCCTAGATTAGTTGCCTGAAGGGACATAAATTCAAATTGAGGAAAGGCAGTTGTACAACAGATGTGCAGAAATTTGCCTTTAGCCATCAGGTGGTTGATTGCTGGAACAAACTTCCATCTGTCGTAGAAGTTGACAGCTTAAATAAATCAAGGCAGAACTAGACAAACATCTGGAGTTAATTGGATGGGTGAAATGGGAAGGTTTTTTTTTTTTTTTTTTTTTTGGCTGATGCCATAAAAAAAAAAGCTTGCTTTCTTGCATCATATGCCTCTACTAAAGTTAATGCTAAATAATAAACAAATAAAATTAATAATAATTGCTATTGGCTTAATTTTAATAAAATTTGGGATGACTGCAAACATTTCTAAAAGGTCCAATTATAAAATTTAAAGAAAATCCATCCACTGGCAGTTAAGCTGATACATAAAGATGGTCAGAAATGTTGAAGACAATAGGCACATTATGCATATGTGCACGCGCTTAAAAACAACGAAATTCCAAGGGGCATTTTTGATATTTTGCATGATTTCAAAAAAAATTACCAACATTGTTATTCATTATTCCTTGTAAAAGGTGCTTGTTGTTATTCATGAAATATATTTTTATATACTTGTAACTTTCAATAATTTCAGAAATATTAGTAACACGAGTTTTAATTCATGTTACTAATTAACTGGAAATTAAATTTAATTAAGAAAATAATTTGAAACAGGAATATTAATTTTGATTTTAATTTTTGTTTTTAATTATTTATGAAACATTTTAAATACTTGTAACTCACAAATGTTTTAAATTATATAAGTAGAGGTGATCCCTGCTTAACACTGATAATTCTTTCCAGAAAAACAGAATACAAAGTGAATCAGCACTAAGCAAATGATGTATTCCCATAAGGTAACATATGTATTTGTGAGCTGCGGTCTACACCATAGGATATTTCCTAATCAATAATAAATGGTAGTGAAAAGCTACATAAATGTCAGTCAAAATATTTAATATTCAGAAATTTGTGCATATAAAATATTCTACATTAGATAAGTATATAATTATGTGGTAACTAGATTATGTAACAAAATTAAACTTAAAATGTCAATTAAAATCATAAATTTTTTTTTGTTTCATACCTTGAAATCCCTATAGAAACCATACAAATTTTGGTTTCGGTCTGACAGTTCATTATTATTTATTTATTTATTTATTATTATATTATTTTTTTTTTTTTTTTCAGCACTGAATGAAGTGAAGTGTCACAATGAATTAAGTGGAATAGAGATTAGTGATTCAGTTTCTCTTTCTGCAAGGAAAAACACCCAAAATAGTCCACAAAGAAATGGCAGCTGTTTATAGAAAAGGCAGCAGGGTTATAGTGTTGTTGCACATCCGCATAAAAAACTCAAATGTGGAAGAACTTCATTCAGTGCACAATGAAGAAATCTGAGGATGTCCAGCAACTGCTGTAAGAGAAGAGTGTGTTGGAAAAATTGAAGCATTAGTTCTGGAAGATCACCATATTAGTGTCAGAGACCTTGCTGGAGAGCTCCAAATTAGTGTAGGGTATGTGGAGAACATCATCCATCAACAGTTGCAGAGGAGTAAAGTGTCTACTAGATGGATTTCCAGACTTCTGACCCCTAACCAGAAGAAAGAAAGAACACATGAAATGTTGTCAATGTGCCAGGAAAAGCAAGAGGAGTTTTTTCGTGGTTAGTGAATCATGGATCTATCACTACGATCCCAAAACTAAACAAATGTCAAAACAATGGAAGCATGCAGAAAAATCATCCCCTAAAAAGGCATCTGTCCAATGAAGTGCTGGCAAGGTGATGCTGTTAGTTTTCTTGGGATTGGCATGGTGCAATACTAACAGATTGTCTTCAAAAGGGTACCATTGTAACAATGAAGTATTATTCCAACTTCTTCATAAAGCTCTGTGCTGCTATAAAAGAAAAAAGATCAGAAAAGCTGTCAAAAGGTGTGTGCCTGCTCCACAATAATGTCCCTGTGCATTCCTCACATGATACAGTGAGGCATGCCCATGAATGTGGTTTGAAATATTACCCTATCTTGCATATTCCCCTGACAGAGAACCCTCAGATTTCTTTCTCTTTCTCTTTCCTTCCAAAAGATCCTTAATTTGTGGAAAAAAATTTGCTATTGATGATAAGGTGATTTCTGCTTCTGAGTCATGGTTTGAAGAACAGTCAGAGGACTTTTACAAAACTGGCAATAGGAAGTGTATTGAGAGGTGGAAAAATGTATCATTTTGTCCGGTGACTATGTTGAAAAAGTATAATGTATGGTGTTTTAACCTTCGATCACAACTAGTTCTGGGTGAATATAAATCTTTTTTGAATCCCTCGTGTAATCTGATGGCCCCGGGCTGTCCAATTTTGTATCTTTGGATTGAAAAAAAATGTGTCTTTTTTTTTTTTTTTTTTTTTTGGATTGTACTTTGGTCCTCTTCCTCTCGCTATAGGTGATCTGATAGAGGTGTATAAAGCCTTGAATGGTTTAAGCATGCTCAATGCTGATGGGATTCTTCCTCTAGCTCAGAATAATCACCTGAGAGGGCATAAATTCAAATTGAGGAAAGACAGATGTAGGATAGACGTGCGGAAATTTGCCTTTAGCCAGTGGGTGGTTGGTTGGTGGAACAGACTTCCATCCCTTGTGGTGGAGGTTGATAGCCTAAATAAGTTTAAGGCTCAGCTGGACAGGTATTTTGAACGAACAGAGGGGTGAAGTGGAAGTGGTTTTTTTTTTTTTTTTTTTTTTTGGCTGATGCTGCATAAGCTTGCTTTCTTGCATCAAATGCCTCTACTAATGCTAATGCTATACAAAATCAAGTAGGGATTCAATTCTTTCTTTAAATTTCTTATTACCTTTGAACTTCATTCCATGTTAGGGTCATTCTCCCAGAAATAATCACACATTTTTTCAATTTTTTTCATTTTTGAACCATGCTATTTCAGTGTTCAAAAGCTTCACCAAGTCCTTCTGCAGTCAGCAACTTTATTGGTTCTTCATCTGCAGGAGCCTGACAAGGATCTCATTCTTCACCTTTTCCCCCAACTGCATGCTCTTGTTCTTTTGTCATTTCTATGAATTCTTCATTAGAGAGGACATCTCTGTCATTGTTGATCATCTCTTGTATGCCGTCATCGTCAATTTTGTCCAATCCTGCTTATTTTCCAAGCTCAATAATTTATACTTTCACATTCTCAACTGAATCATAAGGTTCTTAGCTTTGAATGGACCGAATAACTGCAATGCTGAAAGCATTCTTGCTCTTGCACAGACTACACACAAGGGAGCATCATAAATTCAAACAGAGGAAGAATGGTTGCAGGACAGATGTGCAGAGGTTTGCCTTCGGCCAGTGGGTGGTTGCTCATTGTAACAAACTTCCATCTGTTGTTTTGGAAGTGGGCAGTTTGAATAAATTCAAGGAAGGATTAGAAAAATTATTGGAGTGGATGGACAGGTAATGTGGGAGGGTTGGTTTTTTTTTTGGTTGATGCTCTGTAAGCTTGCTTTCTTGTATCATATGCCACTACTACTTCTAAGAATAATTCGATAATTTGAGAAAACTGAATTTTTGTTACTTTATGGCAGTTTATTATTTTTTGTACTTATAGAGTATCAAATAAGATTCACTGGAGGAACTAAGAACTAACTAAAATTTTCCACACATCTGTAACAAGTTTTTGGTATTTAAAACAGCACATAGTAATAGAGGCGTGATGCAAGAAAGCAAGCATATGAGATTATGTAGCATCAGCCAGAAAAAAAAAAAAAAAAAAATTCACAGATCCATTCTCTCTAAAAGTTTGTCCGGTTCCTCCTTGAATTTTTTAAGCTATCAACTTCCACAATGACAGATGGAAGTTTGTTCCAGAAATTAACCACCCGCTGGCTAAAGGCAAATTTCCACACATCTATAATTGTATTTCCCTAATTTGAATTTATGCCCCCTCAGGTTTGTAATCTAAGCAAGCAGAAGAATCCCATCAGAATTCAGCATGCTCAACCAATTCAAGGCCTTATACATCCCAATCAGATCATCTCGCAGGTGCCTAGTCTCCAGTCATCGCAATTTGCAGACGTAAGCCTTTCTTTCTAAGAGGATCCCTTTGTTCTCCTCATCAATCTTGTTGCCTTTCTCTGTACATGCTCAAGCAACTCTATATCCTTTCTAAAATGAGGCCTCCAGACTTGTATGCAGTACTCAAGGCGTAGCCTGATCAATGCTTTATAAAAAGGAATAATCACCTCCTTTTCCCTGCTAGAAAATTCTTATATATCATTGACAATACCCCATGACCTGCTCTGGCAGCCTGTCTGCATTGCTCAGAAAACTTCATATCTGACTGCACAATTACTCCCAGGTCCTTTTCATTTTCTACCACCCTAAGTGTAGTACCACAGGGTTGGTACAATTCTCTAGGGCATATGCAGTACTTTGCATTTGTCAATGTTAAACTTCAGTCGCCACTTCTCAGCCCATCTGCCCAAATTTTTTAGATCCTGTTGCAGTAGCACACTGTCATTAACGACCTTGCCAACCTTCAACCTTCGTATCATCTGTAAACTTCAACATTGAACCTGATATACTTTCATTAATATCAGTGATAAATATACAAAACAACAGTGGGTCCAACACCGAACCATGCAGGACTCCAATGATAACATTAGTCCATGAAGAGCAGCGTCCATTGATTACCACTCTCTGACTGTCTTCTCCCACCCAACCACCCTTTTATCCATTGTAACATCTTACCCTTAATACCATACTGCTCCAACTTGTACAGTAGTCTTCCATGCGCAGCAGTGTTAAAAGCTTTCCTGAAATCCAAGTATATGATATCAAAATTATTTTTTGTATCCAGTTCCTTTGCAACCACATCATAGTATCCAATCAAATTAGTTAGACAAGACTTTCCCTTAACAAACCCATGCTGTGTTTGAATTACTATTACAGTCTTGTCTAGATGATCCTGCAATGCATCTTTAACCAGTGACTCCATTATTTTACCTAGAACAGAAGTTAAACTAACTTGCCTGTAATTACTCGTGTCCCCCTTTGTGAATTGGGGATACATTTGCATATCTCCAGTCCATGGGGCCTTCCCCTGAATCCAAGGATGCTCTTATAATTATGGCTAAGGGTTTGTTTACTTCTTTTGCCACCTCTTTTAATATAACTGGATAGATCCCATCCACCCCAGGTGCCTTTCTTATGTTTATCTTCAAACATTTCTCCTCCACTTTGCTTTCAGTTATTACAAAATCATTAAGCCCCCCTGTTACAGTTTGATAAACTTCCGGCGTTTTCCTCCCTTAATATTATAATGTTATTAGGTAAGCACAATTTCAAATGAAATGAAGGAGTAACTTTTTGAGCGTTCAACTAATAATGTACTAAAGAGGGAAAGCATAGTACACGGTGAGGTTTTAGTGTTCTTCCAGGAATATTTTAATCTCACCTAAATAGACATCAACCTATTTAGGCGAGGCAACATTTTTTGCTTTTTTTTTTTTTCAAACACGAGAGGTATTATAACCTATAGTAATTAGTACCGTGCTTGAGTTGGAGGTTGAGAACACGAAAGAAGATATTTGTTGATATTGGACTTGAACTTCTGTAGATTGTAATTTTCAGGAAATACGTATGAAGGAAGGTTGTTCCAGAAAACGGCAGTTGAATGAATAAATGAGGAAGATGAAAAGTTGGTTCTGTGGGTTTGAAGTTGGACAGTAAATGGATGTTGGCTGGTGGATTGGCTTCTATAATTCCCTCTCTCTCTCTTTCAAAACAGTCCGTGTTCGGACTGTTTTGAAAGAGAGAGAGAGGGAATTATAGAAGCCAATTCAGAAGAACAGTGCCCATGGAAGTATCTGTAGAAGAGGCATGCAGCAGAAACAGTGCATCTATGAGAAAGCGAGTGGAGAGAGACTCTGTTAGAGATGAATCATTAATTAACCTAACTGCCCTCTTCTGAATGGAATCAAGAAGCCTAAGAGACGTTTTGGGGGCACACCCCAGATGTGGGAACAATATTCCATGGCAGGGCGGATTTGCGATTTATACAGAGTGAGCAGCTGTTTGGGAGAAAAGTAACGCCGAGAGCGAAAGAGAAAACCAAGTTTTTTAGATGCAGAGGAAGCAATATTTGTAATGTGCTTGTGCCAAGAGAGATTAGAAGTCAAAAGAAGTCATTATGCCTAGAAATCGGAGTGTCACTAAAGATAAGCATAGGAGCAGAAGAATCCTTTTTGCGAGATATAAGACAAGATTGAGTTTTAGAAGGGTTGAAATCAACTAAGTTGTCTTTGTCCCACTGGATTACCTGAAGATCGGCATTTAAGGAATTAGCAGCAGATTTTCGAGAACTTGAAGCTGATTGAGCTGGACAAGGTTTCTCAAAATGGAAAGTTGAATGCAATGTGCTATCATCGTCAAAACTATGGATAGGATTTCCAGTCAATGGAAGAAGGTCATTGATATACAAGAGGAAAAGAGTGGGGGAAAGAACTGAACCTTGGGGGACACCGGCATTAGTGGAGAAGTTAGAAGACAGAGAGCCATCTACCATCACCCTCAGTGAGCGATCAGAGAGAAAACTGGATAACCAATTACTAAAAACAGTTGGCAAACCATAAGATGGAAGCTTGTTTAGAAGACCTTTATGCCAAACACGATCAAAAGCCTTTGAGATGTCAAGAGCAACTACTTGTGTTTCACCGAACCTTTCCATTGAATTAGTCCATAAATGGGTAACATAAGGCAGAATATCACCAGTGGATCGACACTGACGGAATCCATACTGGCGATCGTTGATCAGACGGAAGGTTTCTAAGTAGTTTAAGAGTTGGCGGTTAATTGATTTCTCCATTACTTTAGAAAGAGTAGAAGTAATTGCAATGGGACGATAATTGGATGGGAGGGATTTGTCACCCTTTTTAGGAACTGGCTGGATATGAGCAAATTTCCAAGCAGAAGGAAAAACACCTTTGGAATAAGAAAGTGAAAAAAGGCGGCAAAGAATAGGAGTAAGTTCAGGAGCACAGGTTTTGAGAACAAGTGGAGAAATACCATCAGGACCTGGAGCTTTCTTAGCATCAAGATTCATCAAAATCCTTCTGATATCCTTTTGATGGAAGACCACAGGAGGCATTGAATGGAGCGTGTTAGGAATGGTGGGAGGTGTTTTACCAAGATCATTAATACACGAGCTCAAAGAAAAATGGGATGCTAGCAGGTCAGCTTTATCCTTGGCTGAAGTGACAACAGAACCATCTGGTTTGGACAGAGGTGGGAGTAGAGATGGGCAAAAGTTGCGGCCAATAGCTTTGGCAAGAGACCAGAATGCTCGGCAACCATTAGGGCAAGAAGCAAGTTTTCTACTCTTAGCCTGTTCAAACTCTAGTTTGGACTGATTAATAACTGCTTTACAATTGTTGCGAGCTTTGGTGTAGGCAGAAAATGAAACTGAAGAATTAGAAACAAGCCAATTACGATATGCAACGTTCTTCTCTTGGACAGCCTTAGCACATTTATTTGAAAACCAAGGTTTAGATAAAGGACGAGATTTTAAAGTGGAGTGTGGGATAAAGGATTCCATTCCTGCAAGAATAATTTCACTGACACGATCTGAGCAAACGTTGACATCAGAAGTTTTGAAACAGTAATCAGACCAAGGAAAAGAAGAAAAGAAGTCTCGCAGGTCATCCCATTTTGCATTCTTGTAATGCCAAACAATACGAGGTTGGGAATAGCCATGAGATAAAGGTTCCATTGGAGAAGAGGCAATCACCAAGTTGTGATCTGAAGTGCCTAAAGGACCTCTCATTTCAACCTTGTACTTAGAAGGGTTGTTTGTGAGAAAAAGATCAAGTGTATTGGCTGTATGATCAGGATTGTCCGGTATTCTTGTAGGTAAATGAACAATCTGTGCTAGGTCATTAGTAATTGCAAAAGCCTCAGCATCTCGACCTGCTGGATCGGTGTGACTAGAAAAGGGAAGCCAGCTGGAGTTGTGAACGTTAAAATCACCAAGGAAAATTACCTCACTGTTAGGAAAGTTGGACCGGAGAAAGTCAAGTTGCAAAGAGAGGAAGTCAAAGAGCTCCAAGTGATTAGTGGAGTTGGGAGAACGGTAGAGACAACAGATGAATTTTACACAATGAGGTAGAGAGATTTTAAGCCAGAGAAGATCAAAGAGAGGAGATTCCAAATTGCCAAGTCTCTGACAGGGAATATCAGAACGGACATATGCACAAGTACCACCTTTGAGGCGAAAGGAATCATACAGCAAATAATTTGGACATCTGAGATGAGCAGTAGTTGAATCAACTGATAACTGAGATTCAGTCAGAAAAAGTACATGGGGTTTGGAAGACTGCAAGTGGAAATGGACATCGTTGAAATTAGAATTGAGACCACGTATATTTGTGAAATGAATTAGGAAGTCCTTGGGAGGTTTAGATCTTTTCGCAGATAAGCTTGCTCTATTATTTTGACAATTCATGGTGTATTGAATAGTAAGAAAAAGTGGGTGATGCTGTATGAAGTAATGAAATTTTTGGATATGGCGTACATGTGGTAAGAATATACCCAGATCCTTGACATAACGTGGCCTCGACAATGCTCCCCGCATACACACTACTCGGACTCCCTCCAGTCACTATCTGGCAGAGTAGAGGTAGCAAGATTATACACTAGCTGATCCGGAAGCTTCCTAGAGAGTTACCAATAGGTTCAGTCCGGTGTACTAAGTAGCGGCCAGCCTGCGAACACCGTTTTAGAGCTGTACCCTCGAAATGTAAGGAATATTGGATCTCGCCACGACATTCATCATAACCTCAAAAATCATCAATCATACTGCATGATGGAAGAGATAGGGAAGGGTTGGTCGGAACTTAGCTCTAGAGACTAAACATGGGTTCCACCACTTCAAGCCTCCAATAAGCAAAGTGGTGGTATTGCACCGGTTGATGACAGTCATCTACCACCTAGTACTTCCTGGTAACATAGAGGGGCGGTATTCCTCCATCTGGTGTGGGCGCCACACCTCGACCCCTGCTTACGTTGGTTTACACCTGGGTGGTCACCCACCATGTACTTGTGCATGAAGGTTATACCCAGGATTACTAACAGTCCCACCATCGTGAAGGTGAAAGCTGTTAGAAGGTGCAAGCTGTTAGAAGGTGCTGCTATGATGTAATTAAAAACAAAATTAATTAATCGTGGCCCACAGCTTTAGGCATTCAAATCTGATATCTATTGGAAGGCTGAAATTTTGCATTAAATTAATAACAATCATTCTTATAATTTTAATGATAATTTTTCTGCAATGTTTATAAGCAAATGTATTCATGTGTGATATACGAATGAATGAAAAATATTGTCTTATTTTGTTCACTTTTTTTTTTTGTTTATTCTATTTGTACAATCATAAGTATGCTTATATAGGCTTGATTTAAAAAAATATCAGGGAGTAAACTTGTCTATGTTTTTTGTCCCCAATCAACCAGTTACAATTAAGTTGTTTATAGTTTAAATAAACTTAGCACAATGGTAGAGAGAGAGAAGGAAGAAAGAAAAAAAAAAAAGAAAAAAAAAAAAAAGAGTGCAAGTGGGCTGAAAAACTGGCAAGAACTTCGGAGTAAAATCTCATTTCCTCCATCTGAGATCAGTGAACTACAGCTCAAAATGTAGACGCCTTTAAGAATTCCTCCTTTGCATACATCTCCACTTATCAGTTATTTGGATATGTATTCCTCCTTTCCATACATCTCCAAATGGTAAATGATAAGTGATAAATCCACTATATTGTCATGGGGGATAATTTTATGGTATGATGTTTCGATATGACTAGACTATTAATTTTTTGTTTAGGAGGGATGGGGGGGGATTACATATGAGGGCATTTATGCTTCCATGGGCCTGCTGATGATCTACTTGTTTAAAGTAAAGCTAGACTTATATAGCAGTCACTTACCAATATGGCCATTTTTAATAATGCCAGAAGTCCGATGACTGGATGCTAGTGAAGAAGATGCTTTCTGCTAAAGTAGATAACAGCAACATTTATATTAGAAAAATAATTTTGATGTTTATTAATTATCAGAACAGGAATACATATAAGAACAGAACAGATTTTCTTACAGTTTGAAATTACATTTCGACAGTTTAAAATATTCTAATATGAATGACACTTTTCTGCATGAAAAATTTATTTAATTAAATGATAAGCCATGAACAAAGTATCACCACTGAAGATTCCCAGTGTGATCCCACCTTGGGAATCTTCAGTGGTGATAAACAGAACACATTAAAAGAAATTACACTAAATTACATTTAAAAGGTATACAAGAAATGTCAAAGCAGGATACTATATATTCATGAAAGATCTAATTATGAACAACATGTCAATGTACTATCTACTTTCCACCTACTCTTAAAAGCTGTTACACAAGATTGGATGTAATTACAAACATCATACATAAATGTTAAAGTGGACAAAATCAACTGACAAATACATTTTAATTGTTTTTTTGCTGTCAAAATGACATCATCTTCATGATACTAAGTAAAATAACTTATCTGAATGTTGTTTGGGAGATGCTGGGGGGGGGGGGGGACTCTGCATGCATAGAATCCATGAATGGGCAATGCAATTGTTGTAGCAGGCAACATTAGAAGGCTCTCATCAAAAGGTGCAATACCACCTTTTGATGAGAAGAGGCTTGAAATGGTGGAATCTGTTTAATCTCCACCACACCTCAACCCACCACATCTCTTCCATCATGTAGTATAGTTAATTGTGTCATATAGTGAGTGTATTTGATATTTGGAAACATACTGCTTTACAAAGCTGTAACAATGTTTTCTGCTGTTTTAATGCAATTTAAAATTGGCAGTACAGTGGTCAGTTTTTTCCCTTTTCTTTCCCCCTCCAAATCATATCTGGGATGCTAATGTGCTGGTAGCAGAATAGCCTTAAGGGTCTGGGATTCAGGACCACTACTACTATGAAGTAGCATTTGACTTTCTTTATTAGTAATTTTTACACAGGGTGTCCCTTTTGAACATCCCTGATTTTAAAAGTTGGGTAAAATTTGTGTTGTACATATGGCAACGTAGTGGTACAGGACATTTTTGAACACCAGTGGCATGCAAAAGCAACATGGAGGAGGTCAACAAATCATCTCAGAAGAATGAATTGAAGAAGTACATGCTGCCTTTGTTTATAGCCCACAGAAATCAATCAAGCATGCATCAAGTGAATTGAACATGCCCTTACAACTCTGTACATGGTCATGCATAAGTGGCTGGGTTTGCACACCTATAAATTGAAAAGAAATCAAGCCAAGTGACAAACTACAACAAAAAAAACTTCGCTACTGGTATACTTGATCTTTATCTCGAGTCATTTTATGTTTTAGATGAAGCAACATTTCACGGTTCAGGAAAAGTTAACCGACACAATATTTGAATATGAGGTTCTGAAAACCCACACTATATCTAAAATTGCATAGTAGAGACAGCCCAAAAGTGAATGTACGGTGTGAGCTTATGAAGAACATGAATACCGCACTGTTCTTCTTCTTGCAGGGCACCATTACAGAAATCACACACCTAGGCATGCTATATCAATATAAATTTCCTCAGTTGCACACTACAGCCCAACATAATCTTTCAGCAAGATGCACAATGCTCTGAACGACATGTTTCAGGACTGTTGGATTGCGTGTGGTAGACCAATACTATGCCCCCCCCCCCTTTAACTCTCTGGCATAACTCCCTTAGATTTCTTCTTCTTGTGCTATGTGAAAGACATGGTTTATTCCATCAAGGGGTCTAACATCAGCACCTTATGAACACACATCATGCAAGTGATTGCCAACATCAGTGCAGCAAAACAGTGACAGTAAAAGGATGCTGACTGGTTGAGCCCATGTACAGATGATTTGGAAGAGAGAACAGGAATTATAGAAGCCAATTCAGAAGAACAGTGCCCATGGAAGTATCTATAGAAAAGGCATGCAGCAGAAACAATGGCCATGAGACAGAGTGGAGAGACTCTGTTAGAGATGAGTCATTAATTAGCCTAACTCCCTTCTTTTGAATGGAATCTAGAGAGGGATTTTTGGGGCACCGCCCCAGATGTGGGGACAGCATTCCATGGTAGGGCAAATTTGCGATTTGTAAAGAGTGAACAGCTGTTTGGAAGAAAAGTAACGCAAAGAGTGAAAGAGAAAATGCGTTTTTTAGTTACAGAAGAAGCAATATTTGTGATGTGCTTATGACAATAGATATGTGATCTTGTCTAGAAATCAGATTGTCATTAAAGATAAACACAGGATCAGAAGAATCCTTTTTGTGAGATATAAGACAGGACTGAGTTTTAGAAGGATTGAAAAAAAAAAAACTAAGTTACCTTTGCCCTACTGAAAAATTACCTGGAGATCAGCATTTAAGGAATTGGTAGTGGATATTTGAGAAGTTGACGCTGTTTGAGAAAGGCAAGGTTGGGCAGTCAGAGAGAAAACTGAATAACCAATTACAAAAAACAGTTGACAAAAAACAGTTGACAAACCATAAGATGGAAGCTTGTTTAGAAGACCTTTATGCCAAACATGATCGAAAGCCTTTGAGATGTTGAGAGCAACTGCGTGTGTTTCACAGAACTTTTCTATTGAACTTGTCCATAAATGGGTAACATAAGCCAGAAAATCACCAGTGGATCGACACTGACCGAATGCATACTGGCGCTCATTACTGTAAGTGCTGTATTACTTGTCAGAGAGAGAGAGAAAACAGCCCAAGCCCATTCAGAGATTGAAGTGTTTGAAGGGACTGTAACATCAGTTTGGATGCCCACTGATTGATATTTTTGCACAATACTGGCTTATGTATGCTTAGTCATACTGGGAGCAATTACTTTCCTTGCTTCTTGAAAACTTACTTTATTTTCTATATTATATTTCACAATTTTCTTTTCAGTTTTCCATTTGTCGCATGTCCTTGAATAAGCAGAATGGTTGGCTTTACAGTTGGGGCAGGCCATTTCTTTTGCTGAACAATCACTTTGAGTGTGATCAGAGGACCTACAATTAGGGCAAAGTTGGTTTCCTCTGCATGTCATTTGAGTGTGGCCATACTTTTGGCACTCAAAATATCTCAATGGATTAGGAATGTAGGACCTAATGCAGCAGAGTAGATAGCCTGCTTTTATCGATGATGGTAGATTTGGCATATTGAAAGTGAGAATAATATTCCTTGTAGGTGTGAGTGTATTGCCTTTTTTAGTCATAATCCTTTTTACTGCAATGACATTTTGATCTTGAAGCTCTTGTGTTATCTCCTCCTCTGTGACATTTAATAGACCCCAGCTGGATATAACACCTTTGGATGTATTTAGAGTTGCATGTAGAGAAACCTTTACTGGAATTCCAGCATAGTTTGTAAGTTTTAGTAGTTTCTCCGAATGTCCATGGTTTATTGTCTCCACTAGAAGGTCCCCTGATTGCAGTCACTTGACTTTCTTCGGAGATCCTGCCAGACTTTCCAGGTGTTTCTGGATAAGGAACGGAGAGAGCTTATTGAGAGGCTGATCTGCAAGAGAGTGCATTATAAGAAATGCAGGAAAATCTGTCGCTGAGGAAGTGGTTTTCAACTTCTTGGGTTGCGACATGTCATGTTCAATATCTAATTCTGGCTGAGAGCTTGTCAGCTCTAGAGGGGGAAACACATTTTGATCTATGTTTGCTCCTTTTGGCCCTTGGCAGATTAGGTTTTCTGTCCCACCACAGGGAGGCAGGAGCAGTGCCTGGTGTGACCAAGCATAAAGTAGTAAGTGTTAGTAATAGAAGTAAGAAAAATAAAGAAAGATGGTTTTTCTTCCTTGCTCTGTACAAGTACTTTTGTAACAGGCGCTGTTATTAAATAAATAAATTTCTTAAGGATAGGAACTTAAAAGAACTATAAATCGCACTTTAAGCACAGAGAAAACGCTCGATCACAATCGCTTGGCACCCAGGGCCAAGATCCTATGTGAGTACTGCATGAAATGCGTACAACTCCCTTGTAGGCATTTGCGTTCTCTGGTTTCAAACGTAAAAACTTCCATTGCCCCTCTCTTACGTAGTGGAATAGTATACCGCGTAACATGCCACGATTGTGGCAGTACTATGTAGGGGAGAGCTCAAAACACCTTCAGGATCGTCTCACAGAACATGATAGATTGATTCGCCTAGGTGACACTGAACACTCTGCAATCGCGGAACGTTTCTTTCTGGTCAACTCATCATGACCATAACCCCAGACACAATTGTAAGGTGATTGACCAATCCTGACACCACTGTCACCGCCTTTGGTTAGAATCGTTAAACATATCAAGCTGTCCAAAAGCCTTAAATCGCTACAAGGCTACACCCTACCTTAGAATCAACAGTTTTGAAACTCGACAAACGCTGGCAGCAAACCCATACAAGTCTGTGCACCAACAATGAACTCTGATCTAGTGAATGTTTGCACAATCTCACGGTCATGTGTGCACTCTCAGAGTCATCTGAGCACGCACAGCTCATTTAGTATTTATTTTATTCTGTCTCTAACATCTATATTTTGTTAGTATTCTGTATGTGTTTATTTTCACTTGCTGAAGAAGGGGTTCATTACCCCGAAAGTTCCTTGTATTATCTTAACTTACTTATTAAAATCTATTTACTGTTTCCACTGGATGTGCGGTATTACTCTCTTAAATCATGGAACCCAGTACCACAGGCCCATTCTCCTTTATAATGAACAAGATGTTAATACAAACAGAATTCATTATAATTAAATAAATAAACAAACAAATTTTGTGAAATTGGGCACCTAGGACCGTCTCACTTATTCAATGTGATAAGTTAAGGCAAAAAAAAAAAATAATTTAAAGATTTAAACTGCTAATATGAAATTTAAAGAATAGTGTTAAAACTTTATTGCAAAAACAAATTGGTACATTCATTTAATAATTTCACTTGCAATTAACAACGATTTTATAAAACAAACATTACAAAAAAAAAAAAAAAAAATCATGGATTTATTCATATTTGCATATTCTTACCTTTAAGTTAGCAGATGTAGGTATAAGAATTCTGACATAAAATAAAACATATGCTTGTTGATTTAGGACCTGATTCAAGCTTACTTGATGAACCTAATATTAAAAGCACAGGCATAAAAAAAAACAAAAAAAAACACAGATTAGTGAACTTTCTATATATACAAGGTCCGGTAGAATGATATGACGGTTTTGTAAATGTTGTAACATAGGTGCTATTGCGTGTGGAGAGGTGAGGTAGTGATGATGGTTAGTGCTGTGTATACCATTTTAGTTGCCAACATGGCATGGTCGGGTGAACACCGAGCTTTCGCTATTGAAACGTATTTCAAAAGTAATGATTCTGTTGTTATAACACAGCGTTTATTTCAAAGACATTTTAACTTAGATTGAAATGTGGGTGTTCCCAGTAGGAATATGAGATTGCTGTCAGTAAATAATTTTGTAAATACAGGTTTGGCTTTGTAAAAGAAATCTCCTGGACGAAAACGTAGTGTAAGAACACCCGAAAACATTGAAGCCTCCAGGTTAGCCATAAGGCGTTCTCCACGTTATTCAGCTGCAAAGCATGCTGAAGCACTAGGGATTTCATATCAAAGTGCAAGGCGAATTTTACACGCAGATCTGAAGTTTCATCCGTACAAATTGATGGTTGTACAGGAATTAAGTGCAAATGACTGTTTCCCGCAGAGCAGCTTGTGAGGCGATTCTCGAAAACATTGAAGCAGACGGCATTGTTCTTTCCAGTGATGAAGCTCATTTTCACCTCTCAGAATGTAAATAAGCAAAATTTTCATTATTGATGCAAGACTTTTTTTGTCCTTGCCCCTTTCCCATTATATATATATATGAGGTCAGCGTTTTTACTGTTTGGCATGAAATTTTTACGGCCGGATGCCCTTCCTGACGCCAACCCTCACCTTTTATCCGGACTGGGGATAAGCGGTGGTCATTCCCCGACCTTCTGCAGCCTCCATATTTGGTGGTCACGGGCTCAAACCCCGGTCTAATTAGGAAGTGTGTGCTATGCACTGCTGCTCCTGCCCACCTGGCTACGGAGGTGCCATTATTGGTCCAAGACTAACCCATGGGAACTTCACCAATATTCACTTCACAGTGAACGTGTGACTGTTTGGTGTGCAATTTCAAACTACGGAATCATAGGCCTGTACTTTTTTGAGGAGGACAATCATGTGGTGACAGTGACTTCGGATCGATATGTGCAAATGTTGCGTGACTTTTTTAAGACCGAAGATCAATGAATTTGGAGATCAGCCTATTTGGTTCCAACAAGATGGTACAAGAGCTTCTATGGATGTTATCAGAGAATTCTTCCCTGGATGTCTCATTTCACGTCATGGCGACTGTCATTGGCCGGCACAATCGCTCGACCTTGTAGTGTGCGATTTCTTTCTTTGGGGCTACCTGAAAAAAAAAGTGTTTAAAAGCAGACCGACTTCTATTGAAGAACTCACGGATGCTATCCAACAAGACAATGCAGCAATACCACAAGAAATGACCTGGCGAACGATGACAAACATTAGAGTGAGGCTACACGAGTGTGTGAGAATATGGGGAAAACATTTGGATGATGTAGTTTTTAAGACAAAGTAAAATATTGTAAGTAAAATTGTAATAATTACTCTATACAATGACATATTAAAAGTTCGAATATGATGACTTATTTCTTTTTCGAAAATAAAACCATCAGATCATTCTGCCTGACCCTGTACAAGGTAAAACCAGTAAGTACATATTTACAAATTTTTTCCATCAGTTATATAATTACAAAAAAACTTATCCAAAGTCTTTTTCTGAATGTTCCTTGATTGCATCTGCCAATAATCAGGATTTTCCTCACCATCACATTCTATCAGTCTGGCAAAGTGTCAGACAAGCAGGAAGTCAAACAAAAATTCAGCATGGGTAATCAGGAGCTTTACAAACAATTAAGCTTCAATTAGAGTTTTCACAGCCACTAAAGGATACAAAAAAATTTTTCCTACCATTTTAGGAAATTTGGCAACTATATGTATTTCTTTAGAGTTTAATGGACAATCAGAATTGGCAAAACAGGCCTACCAGTACTCCATTAAAATGAGGTTTTACACTGTATGGATGTATGTAATATTTACCCAGAATAAATAAATAAATAAATTTTCTGTTTATACTCAGGGATGACCAAACGGTCAGAGGAGTTCGCATGATAGATTGAATACAAGAAGAAACAGCACCGTATTCAGTAGTCATTGGCTTGAACCCCGGTCACTCAAGGCATGTGTACTTAGGCACCCACGCAACTGACCACTAGGCTAAGGCGTAGTGGTGGTGCAAGGTCAAACAGACCCACAAGGTATCTATTGCATGTTAATCATTCACCTGTCTGAGATTACTGGCTGTTTTTCTATCTGCCTTCCTGAATATCAAAAGTTTTAAATTAATAGTTTTGGGAGTGATATCTTTTGTTTATGAATTATAAATCAGAATTATGAGAAATGCTGATAGATGAGGCACCAACATTTCCATTACAGTTTTAGTCTTTTAATTTGCATTGCTTTTATCTGTTCTGATGATAATACAATATGTCTCGCCTGATGCTACTACTACTACAGAAGTAAAGAACTGTTTGTTTTATGTTTATTTATTACACAAAATGATTTATTGTCTTGAATATCATTATAATTTATCTATTCTAGTTTCTTATTGTGATTATTATTATTACACTATGTAATAATAACTTAGAGAACAAACTTTTTTTATTATTACATTAAAAAAGTTATGTTTATATTAAACTGTTTCTTATACATAACGTATTTTGTGTTCTGAATCCAATGGTGTCAGTGGATCTCTAGGTGGAAAGTGAAGGTATTAAGTTTCTGCAACATTTATATGTATTAGATATGTGTGTATTTTCAATATCATCGATGGCACCAAGTTTTGAAATGCACATGAAGACTATTTTGGAATACCTTTGGGTGATCAAGACAAGTTGTGGGTGCCATATTTTTGTTGTGGTAGTTGCAAGTCAACGTTAGAGGGATGGTTACTTGGTATTTGTAAGTGTAAGATTTTTGTATACCTCAAATATGGAGAGCCCACAAATCATCACAATGGCAGCTACTTTTGTATGGAGGATGTATCAAAGTTTAAAAAGCCTGCAGATTGAAAAGCTGTAGTGTATCCCAACGTATCACCCTCTACCGAACTTGTACCTCACAATGAAGAACTGGCAGTTCCCAATCCACCTTCCAGAGAAGTTTTCAGAAGTGGGCGATGAATTTGCTTAGCAGGATAATTGGAGAGACTTGGGTCAAACCAAATCATCTACTGGATCCAGCTACAAGACTTCTGCAACAGCAACATTTTTACACTATTACTGTTGCAGAATCCCTATGCTTTTGATTTCATTGGTCTTTATGATGAAATAGGTATTAGTCAAAATCTAAAACTTGTCACAATCCATGAACTTGCTATGAAAAGACATCTTTTCATAGCAAGTTCAAGTATGAAAGCTGTATTGCTTCTAATGAGAATATATATACCCATCAATTCGAATTGCACATTGTGACAGCTGATTGAAAATCGACTCGTGCCTCACAGTGAAGTACTACCTATTACTGAACCACTCGACCGTTTATCTGTACACTCTGGTGAACATCAACTTGATATACACAAAGAAGTACAGCAGCCACCAACATCAAGAAGTCCACCATTTCGTCCAAACCTTTATTCCTTCCGAACTATATAAGATCACAGAAAGTGAGCTTAATGACCTCATCACACACACCCTAGAACTGCCAGAGAATAAGGCAGAGCTTTTGGCCTTGAGGCTACAACAGCAGAATCTTCAAGATCATTCTGTGAAAGTGACATTTCATACTCGAAATAAAGACTGATAATTTCTATCAAATAGAAGGTGAACTCACTGTTTGTAAGGTTGTTGATGGTCTAATGGCAGCAATGAACATGAGGCACGTTTCCGAAGAATGGCAGCTATTTATAGATGCTTCTAAGGTTAGCCTTAAGGCTGTGTTATTACACAATGGAAATATGCTGCCTTCAATACATATGCCGCCCACAAAAAAGAAACATACGCAAACATGGAGAACATCCTCTTAGGTGCACTGCCAGAAGTGTGAATGGCAGATATGTGGTGATTTAAAGGTAATCAGCATTTTATTAGGAGTAAAAAAGGGTTACACCAAGTATTGTTGCTTTATCTGTGAGTGGGATAGTCGTGCCAAGGATATGCACTGCGAGAAGAGGAGAAAATCATTAACACCTGGAATGAAGAACGTAGCATTTGAACATCTAGTAGATCCAAATAAAGTTTTGCTTCCACCACTCCACATCAAACTGGGCCTCATGAAAAATATTGTGAAGGCTTTGGAAGTGAACGGTCCTGCATTCACATACTTGCAAGAGAAATTCCCAAGATTTAGTATAGAGAAGATTAAGGTAGGCCTTGGTCTACAAATAAGGCAACTTTTCAAAGATAAACAGTTCAAATGTGTCCTTAGTGATAGTGAAAAATCAGCGTGGAAAGCCTTTCGAAATATTTTGACTGGTTTCCTAGGAAATGTTAAAGGTAGTAACTACAGGCAACTTGTGTGAAGATCTCATTACTTCTTAGGAGACTGCCAATATGGCCGCCGTTGTGTTCGGACGTACGATATATCGCTCCGTGATTTTTGTGTAAAAAATGTGTTTAAACTACAGATTATGTTCTACAGTGTGTTCTCTCAAGAAGATATACAGTACAGGAGTCCCTTGGTGAGAAACTTTTTGCATTCTACCGGGTATTAAGTTAGATCCCAGCGTAATTTATCTGTTTCCTTTGTTGCCAGACTGCACTGGTCACCATGTGGCTAACGGCAGGGAAATAGAGAGCCGACCAATATAACGTGGCTGGCACGCTGGTATCTGGCCGTTGACTGGGGAGGTTGCCCTCATAGTGATTGTGTCCTGTGTTAACTTGTACAGAAAGAACGTTCCAATATTTCTGGACTGTGTTTGAAGCAATATTATAGAGAAAATCATGACTTTTGTGCTTCCCCCCCCTCCCATAAACTTTCCATGATGACGCGTGAACTTCTTACTCGTGCGAGATATTGAAATCGTGATGTCACCATCATCTTCGGCGTTCCCCGAAAACACCACAGGGAACTAATCCCATCGCTCTGGTTGCACTTGGCTGTTCCCTCCCCCCACCACGTGACAAACGGAAGAACTTAAATTTGCGATTAACAGTTGTAAGACACGTAATAAACCTACGGACTTGTGGTTAGTGTCCATCGACAGCTCTTGGAGCCCTACTTTCAACTAGCACGCCCAAAACCCGATAATCCGGAAAAACCCCTTAAATCCGAAATACCAACAAAATGGAGAGAAAATCGGACAGAACTACCGTCGCTGGGGAACAAGATCAAAATAATGATTCAATATTGATAGAAAACCAAGAAGAGGCGGAGAACCCCCGCCCAGGAGCTCCCCCGACCAAAGGAAAAAATTGGAAAACGACTGCTCTGAAATCAGAAAGGAAAACACGCTCGCAATCCGAGCAAAAGGAGACAAATGAAGTAGCTGCCACACAGAATGACATTACAGAGGCCAAACGGGATGCCAATGACGCACCAAAAAATGCGGAATCTCCCCCCATGGACCCTACGCTGCCCGAAGGTTCTGTTCTGGACCAGATGCTGGTCCTCCGGGTGCAGCTCGAAAACAAGTTGAAGGAATCCTCTAGCAGAATAACCACTGCCCTCAGAGGAGAAATTGTGACCATCTGGACCAAGCTGGAAACGGTTCTACAGAAGGTCCACATAGAAGCAATAACAAATAAGGCCAAATTGGAGGCCTACATGGAATGTGGGGCAAAACAAATGCCACAGCGGGCACCCACTTACGCAGAAACGCTGAGGAAACCTACAAATGTAGACCAAAAGTCAATCGGTCAAAAGAAAAACCTTTCTGCCCACACCCAACATAGTGGTTGTACGACCAGTAGGGAATAAAAAATCCACCAGTGAGGAAATAAAGAAGAAAGTCACAGAGAACTTGAAAGAGGACTTCGGCGCTACTAGAATCAAAGCTATCCGAAAAACCAGGAACCCCGAAATAGTTATTGAAACAGCAACCAGAGAAGAAGCACAGCAGATAATAACAAACCCCAAGATCTTCACCCTAGGCCTTACCGCGGAGGCCCCCAAAAGAAAAGGGCCATCTGTAATCATTTTTGATATTGACCAGGATATGACATCTGAAAGTGTAAGGGAAGAGATATACAGAAAAAACCTCTTAAACCAATTACCTGACAAGGATGAAAAACAGCTAATCATACCCAAGTACAGAACAAAATCTAGAAATAGTGGAAACTGCAACTGGGTGGTAGAGCTGGCCCCCGAAGCATGGCAGATCCTACGAATGCAAAACACCATATACATAGAGTGGAGCAGTCATAGATTTAGAGAACGTGTGGATGTACCAAGGTGCTTCCGATGCTGCAAGTAGGACCACACAACACACACCTGCGCCCAAAAAGAAGCAACATATGGCCACTGCTCTGAAATGGGCCACAATTACAGCAGCTGCCCAAAGAAAGAAAAAGATCCCATCTGCACCAACTGCAAATCCCTGAGGTTAGATCATGCCCATTCCACACGCGACACAAACTGCCCAACTTACCAGAAAGCTAAGAGTTCATACCAGTCACAAATCAATTATGGGGATACACCATAAGAAATTTAATAACGGAATCCTTGTGGTGCACCAAATAAACGCGCAGCGGGCCAGAGCAGTGGCCGACCAAGTACGGCAAAGCGCTGATGAGGCAAACGCAGATGTTATCCTGATACAGGAGCCCTACACTCACACAGGGCAAGTCAGGAGCTATCCGCTCCGATATAAAATTGTACAATGCAACGAAGACACTCCGAGGGCGGCGGTGATAGTACGGAACCCGGAAATACCCACAACAAAAATACCACAACTCTGCATGCCTTGGGCAGCAGTTGCCCATATTATTAGCTCTGTTGGCAGCCTGTATATGATCTCGCTGTACTGCAGACCCGGAATAGAAATAGATTTCGCTATCACTTACCTACAAACAGTGCAAGAAACCCTAGCAGGACAAAGAGTCGTAATCAGTGCCGATGTAAACTGCCGCTCCCCTGTCTGGCACAGCACTACACCAGACCGACGAGGTACCAGGAATGGACAGAGGCTTGAGGAGTTCCTAGCAAATTCTATCTTCACTGTAAAGAATCAACCCTTCAATCTACCGACATACTGCAACACCTTATGGGAATCAACCATAGACATCACGCTAACCACAAGAAACATAGCAGCTCATGTGACCGATTGGACTGTGCAAAACGCCTGGACCATATCGGATCACCGCACAATCACCTTCAATATCAAGAGAACGATGCCAAGACCAACAAATGGCAAATACATGGCGAGCAGGTTCGGCATCAAAAAGGCAAACTGGGAGCTCTTTCGAGAACAATTGATCCGCAAAGCACAAGAGGAAGTGACCGGATGGGAGAGTGACAGCATGGAAAACGTAGACAGGATGCAGGAGAAAGTCACCCACATTATAACCACTGCAGCGGAAATGGTGATGAAAAGGAAGACACCCTCCGTAGGAGCCATGCCGTGGTGGACGTTGGAGTTACAAAGACTACGAAAGAAAGTTCAAATAAAGAGAAAAGAATACCAGAGGGCGCGGAGAACCTGGCCACCCGCAGAGGTAGCCTATCTAAGACATCAATACCAACAGCTACGCAATGCCTACACTGAAAAAATAAAGAAAAATAAGAAAGCCTCCTGGGAGCGACTAGTCTCTGCGACCGGAAATGAGGACCCCTGGGGGTTGTATACAAAATAACCACAAATAAGCTCCCCAGGGGTGGGAATAACGACGGCAACAAAAACGCCTCAAGGATCCCTCACTAAAACACGGGATGATTCAATTAATAATATTCTAAATACAATCATTCTAGAACCCCCAGACAACCTCAGTGACAAGCAAGAAGAAATCTCCCAAGCGAACGAGGCATATGCATCGCAACAAATGGAGCCGCCCTTCACCATGGAGGAGCTACAAAATGCTGCGGCACAGATGCGAAATAGGAAATGCCCGGGACCGGACCTCCTGGAGCCGGAGCTGATCAAAAAGGCTGTGGAACACATACCTGGCCTCCTGCTCAAACTTCTAAACTGCTGCCTGCAAGCGGGGAAATTTCCGACCTCCTGGAAAACCGCAAATCTGAAACTCATCCTGAAGAACCCTAACAAGCCACCGGAACAACCGGATTCCTACCGACCGATAGCTTTACTGACTACCCTGAGTAAACTATACGAAAGGCTGTTGCACAAAAGAATTATGAACCACTACAAAGCTGCAAACCTAGAATCACCAAAACAATATGGATTCAAACCGGGATTATCAACCATAGAAGCAGTCCAAAACCTTATATTCAAAGCAACCCAATGCGACAGGAAGTACTTCCTAGTCATTGCAGTGGACTTCGCAGGGGCGTTCAACACCCTGTGGTGGCCGAGCGTCCTCGGCCGGCTCCGGGAGGAAGCGCTCCCAACAAACCTCTATAAGTGTATAAAGGATTACCTAACTGACCGAAGAATTGAGGTGGTAACACCTTTTCGAAAAGTGGCTCGATGGGTCCGCAGGGGCTGCCCCCAGGGCTCGGTCTTGGGGCCACTCATGTGGAACTTTGTCTTTGACGACTTCCTGGCTCAGGACTTGGGCGAAGTAAGCTGCCAGGCCTTTGCTGACGATTTGGTCCTGATGGTGGAGGCGGACTCCAGATCGGGCCTGGAGACTCATGCAAACCAGGCAATACAGGTGTTACAGGATTGGGCAAAGCTACACATGTTGAAGATCTCACCCACGAAGACGAACTCTGTTCTACTGAAAGGAGTGCTTGACATCCACAGACCACCGCAAATAAAGATAGCAGGAGCAACCATCAAACTTGCAAAACAAATACGATACTTAGGAATTACAATCGACAGTAATTTATCCTTCACCCCTCACATCATCCACCTTAAAGAAAAACTAAGGAATTACGCAGCATTAATAGCAAGAGTCTCACGCAGGGACTGGGGATTAAACAGAAAAACCCTGTCCCTGTATTACAAAGCAATTTTCATCCCAGCCATTACCTACGGATCCCCGATATGGTACAAAAAAGCAGGAACAGTAGTAAATAAAAGACACTGGACACAATCCAGCGTAGCATTATGCTCATCATCTCCCGTGCATGCAGAACAGTGAGCACGCACGCCCTCCAGGTCTTGACAGGATTCCTCCCACTGGACCTGGAGGTGACTTGCTGCGGGCTCATGTACCACCTGTCTAAGGGAACACCCACTAACATCTATGGACTCACCCTAGAACCAAACAACAACCGCAAAGCAGAAAAGCATAGAATCGTGGCTCACCTGCTACAGCTGTGGCAGGACAGATGGACAGCATCAAATAAAGGCGAAGTGACGAAGAGATTCATACCACTGGTTGCCAAGACGTATCCAAAAGCCCCCCCGTGGTTTAACCCGGGGTTAAATGCAACGTACTTACTAACGGACCATGGCCCATTCAAGGCAAAATTGAACATGCTGGGTATAACGGAAGAGCTAACTTGCACCTGTGGTGAGCCTGAAACATGGCATCATATAATGCACGACTGTGAGTGCTATGAGGAACACAGAAGCCTGCTAATAACTAAAATACAGTACATACCAAAAAATAAAGAACACCATCTCTTGGACACAGAAGACGACTACGCGGCTTTCAGCCAATTTGCACGAGAAGTCTTCGACCGAAGAAGAACGGAAATTGCCATCCACAATTAATGAAAGTAAATTACACGCTCGAAGAAAATCGACCACCCCACAAGACTGCAAAGAGTTAGAGGAAATCAAAATGAGCGTGGAAGAAGACAACCCCGACCAAAGTGAGGCCATAAATGGATCAAAGGACCCAACAGGACCCTACAAAGATCAAGAAAATAGCAAAGTGACAAGGAACCTGGTCAGACACAGCCATAGGAACAAACCGACGAAGATGAGTACATGCAAACAAACCAAGTCACAAAAAGCCCGGACTGGACATAAATGCAGGAACTACTTGCATTACGCCATATGGCAGTATGAATAGGACTCCCTAGTCCTATTCACCTTTAATTCCCAATCCCCAGGCAGGGGGGGAGACGGTTTTGTGTTTCCCCCCCTACCACTCCCCGCTTCTCTACCTCTGGTGGGGCATGGGCCTGCCCCACTGCTTTTGGGGACACCTACTCTATTGTCCCCATACTTCTGGCTTTTCCCCCCCAGTCTTTAGTCTCCCTCCCCTACTCAGTCTATACACCAGCGAACGTCCCACACAATGTTAAAAAATTAAAATATGTCCAAATTGAAACCGCGCACGCAAAACTCTTTCGGCTTAAACCTTTTTCAGCGATTATTTTATTTTTTTTAATTTAATTTTTTTTTTTTTTTTTTAAGGCCCTAGCCACTGAAATCTCAGAAAACTAGGTGGCAGGGCCTGCCAGAGTAAAACATCAACTACTGGGTACCTGGTCTGCCTCCACGAGGCTAAGTGTGGACAACGTTGGGCCCCAGCAGGGGTCAAGCGGCTAAATGGCCAGAAGAACAACGATACACAACACTACACTTACAAAATCCATACACTTTTAAATCTCTGGCCTTTACAGTGAACTGCTACACCTACAATGAAAGCAACGCGGAGTTGGGGGAAACCTCCAGTGCCGCTAGACACGAATACACTTTACACTTTTTTACTTCTTAGGAAAAACTGGGGTGCAACACGTCACTGAAGATGCATTTCTTGCACTCATACCCGGATTTATTCCTGCCAAACTGTGGTGCCACCAGCGACAAACATGTGGGCACTTCCATCAAGACATCGCAGCGATGGAATAAAGATACAAAAGCAAATGGAGTGCCACCATGTTAGCTGATTACTATTGGTAAAAAGGGATGCTCCCAAAGCTGAATACAAGCAAAAGGCAAAAAGGTCCCATGTTTGATACAGGTATGTTCGTAGCTACATCTTAGTGCCATATAAATAAATACCTTGTATAAATATAAAAAACTACTTTTTTCGAAAACAAGAGCCAATCTGTCATTTTAAGCACTATTTCCATGTTTAGCAAAATCTATAAAGTAAACTTACTTTCATGCCTGTAACAAGATATGTTGTTATTTGGTTTTTAGGAGCATTAGCAACTAAGGCCATATTGCTCCGGGGATATGTGGTGATCATTCCCTGACCTTTCCGCATCCTCCGTATTTGGTGGTCACAGGCTCGAACCCTGGTCTAATCAAAAAGCGTGTGCTTCGCACTGCCGCTCCTGCCCACCTGGCTACAGAGGAGCCGTAACAAGATATGACCCAACATTTGTTATTCAGTGTTATAAATTGTTTCAGAAAACATCTGGTGGATTGCTGAAACATATTCATAGTCATGCTTTGAAAGTACAAAAATCAGAACAACAATTACCACTGTGTGTGTGTGTGGTACTTTCCCAACAAAAATAAATTCCAATGGCATACAATCACGGTAGATATTTGGTGCAGACATTGCTCCTTAAAGCTCTTCAAATAGAGAAGTTTTCCTGATTTATTTTCTGCTTTATTAGTTTAAATTGTCATATTAACTTATTTTCTAGAGTAGCTTTATATTCCTAGTTACGATACTTAGTTTAAAGTTTAACTTAGACAGAGATTTCGTAGATATTACTTAGTATCGGTAACGGTATCAAATCCACGTGTCACAAATTGAACGAGAGGTCTTTTAACCAAATTTAGTCGATTTATTAACCAATTGTTATATCAAATTATCTTCTATAAGTAGATTATAGACCTAGTCAGGATCCTTAGTTTATTCTAAATTGAGATAGCGAGATTTCGAAGCTAATCAATACTTACGAGTCCGTAGAAATACCGTTCGTGAATTCCCGCCATTTTTACACGATAGCATAAGCTTAGTGTAGTATACTGCATAATATAATATTGTCAATTAATCAGTAAATCTATTAATCTTGATAAACTTTATTGTCAATTAAATTGTATTTTTAACTCTATAAATATATATAACGATTAATCGTAACAAATAATTAATACATAACTACAGTGGTACACGTGATACGGAAGTTGTATAAAGGGAACACTAGATACCGAAAAAAAAAAAAAATATATATATATATATATATAACATAACTGTTTTGGGATATAACTTAAGGATTTAATTTTTGTTTTAAATTTTATTGAATTAAATTGGAATCATGACTCTGACCAGAGCAGCAAAGCAAAAGGCTCAAGCTAATGGGAGTGCTGTGGTTCAGGGGAGAACTGAGGGGGGCAGTTGCCCTCTGAATCACAGTCTATTAAAATGCACTGTTTGCTTGATGTTTGCGGAGCAGTTGGGTACGGGACATGATACCGCCAAGGGGGATGTCTTTGTGTGTGCACGATGTAAGGAGTGCAAGGAAATCAGGCGACAACTCAGCGTTGTTATGGGCCTTTATGAGAGCTTGAAGGACAGGGTGGATGCCCTCGAAGGAAATAAATTGAGGGGCCCATCAAGCTCTCAGCTGCCCACATCAACGCCAGAGCTTGCACTTGGTCATCAGGCAACACGGAGGCAGCCCCCCTAGGCAGAATGCGCTGGTCCCACAGGAACTAGTAGTTGTTGCTGACTCTATTGTCAGGGAAGCGGGGAACATGCTTTGTAAAAAGGATAGGTGGAATAGGACCAGGGTATGTCTGCCAGGGGCAAAGGTTGATGACGTTGTAGAGCGGATATCATCTTTTAAGGGCACAAAAGGTGATATAGTTGTACACGTTGGCACTAATGATATTAAGAGTAGAAGACCGGCGGAATTACTTAGCAAGTACAGGTCACTGATGAAAAAAAGCCGTGAATTAGGGTTGAACTTGAAAGTGTCTGCAATTCTGCCCAGACACGATAGGAGGGAGTATATGATGAGAGCCTTGTCGATCAATTCGGCCCTGGAGGGATTGTGCAAGGCTCAAGGGGTAGAATTTTTTTCAGCCTGGACTGTACTTGTTAACAGGAGAGATTGCTTCTACAGGGATGGGATACACTTAAATAGAAAGGGTGCAAGAATTTTTGTTGATGCTGTCGAGGCAGTGTTAGGTGGGTCGGAAAACTGCTAGTTGGGGGGGATACAAGGACTAATAGATTACCAGTAGCCACTGGCAGAGGTGGAAGTGATTCTTGCACTGCTTCTATTGAAATGAGCAGAAGTCTGAAAAACAAGATGCAGGATATTTCAGAGACTGCTGGTAGTCATTGCGTTACAAGTAAACACATGGGTTGTGTTAGGGTAGCTAAGAATAGAAACAGGTGCATGTATACCTGCGTGTACACCAATGCTAGGAGTTTGGTAAATAAATTTGATGAATTTGAGGTATTGCTCAAAACATCAAAGGCAGATATTGTTGGGATATCAGAGACGTGGTGTCACACAGATATAAGGAATGCAGAACTGGAATTTGGGGAATACAATGTATATAGAAAGGATAGACAGGACAGGAGGGGAGGAGGGGTTATGCTATTAATTAAGAAACACATAAAGTCAAAGGAAGTGAAGCCAGTTGACATCGATGGACAGGGCAGTGGCGAGTCAGTTTGGTGTGACATAAGCATAGGGAAATCAAAATTGAGAGTAGGAGTGTGCTATAGGCCTAATGACTCTGATGAGTATAATAAGAAACTGTACAGGGAAATAGAGTGGGCCAGTAAATCAGAGAGTCTTATAATGGGGGATTTTAATTTCCCAGATATTGACTGGAATTTGTGGGTTGGTCACTCGCACACTAGCAAGGCTTTTGTGGATTTATTGGATGATTGTTTTCTACATCAGCATGTTCGTGAGGCAAAAAGAGGGAGCAATACTCTTGATCTTATTATCAGTAGTGATTCTTCATGCATTAAGAACCTGCAGATAAATGAACCACTAGGTGGCAGTGATCACAGTGTGTTGAAGTGGGATTTACTCAAGGAGGTAACTACCATCAGAGGTAAAGGGAAGGGTTTTTGTTTTCGTAAAGGCGACTATGATGGTCTGAGACAGTATTTAAATTCTATACAGTGGGACCAACTGATGATGTTACCAACAGCAAACTCAAAATGGGAAGCATTCAAGGAACTAATCTTGGTGGCTACCAGGCTTTACATACCAACTAAGAAATATTGTTCAAGGTTTAGGCCTAAATGGTTGTCAGATGGACTAATGAGACATGTGGCAGAGAAGAAAAATGCATGGGATACATACAAATTAATGGGTGACATGGAAGCCTATGATAGATATAAGTTGGTCTGTAACCAAGTCACAAAGGAGATTAGGCAGGCAAAGGCAGACTACGAAAAATCCTTGGCAAAGGATGCAAAGAAAAACAGAAAGGAGTTCTTTACATACTTGAACTCGAGAAGGAAAGGGATGAATCGGATTGGTCCACTGGATGTTGATGGTTCAACAGTTGAGGATCCTGCTCAGGTGGCTAACAATCTAAACGAGTATTTTGCATCTACATTCACGCATGAGGAGTTATTCAGGAAGGAGAATGACGTAGGTAAAATAAACATTGGCAGTGAGCTGGATGATTTTGTAATAACTGAGAGGAAAGTGGAGGAGAGATTGTTGAGGATAAACATAAAAAAGGCACCTGGGGTGGATGGGATCTATCCAGTTATATTAAAGGAGACAGCAAAGGAAGTATGCAAACCCCTAGCCATAATTATGAGAGCTTCTTTGGACTCAGGGGAGGTACCCATAGACTGGAGATGTGCAAATGTAACCCCAATTCACAAAGCCTGACACAAGTAATTATAGACCTGTTAGTTTAACTTCTGTTCCAGGTAAATTAATGGAGGCACTGGTTAAAGAAGCACTGCAGGATCATCTAGACAAGAATTCAGTTATAGCTCAGACGCTATAACTGAATTCGAAAGGTATTAGAACCTATAATACTTAGTACCGTGCTTGGGTTGGAGGTTGAGAGGACGAAAGAAGATATTTGTTGACATTGGACTTGAACTTCTGCAGACTGTAATTTTCAGAAAATATGTTTGAAGGAAGGTTGCTCCAGAAAACAGCATTTGAATGAATAAACGAGGAAGATGAAAAGTTGGTTCTGTGAGTTTGAAGTTGGACAGTAAATGGATGTTGTGTGTTGGCAGAATGTGTTCGGACTGTTTTCAAAGAGAGAGCAGGAATTATAGAAGCCAATTCATTAATACATGAGTTGGAAGAAAAAAGGGATGCTAGCAGGTCAGCTTTATCCTTGGCTGAAGTGACAACAGAACCATCTGGTTTGGACAGAGGTGGGAGCAGAGATGGGCAAAAGTTGCGGCCAATAGCTTTGGCAAGAGACCAGAATGCTCGGCTACCATTAGGGCAAGAAGCAAGTTTTCTACTCTTAGCCTATTCAAACTCTAGTTTTGACTGATTAATAACTGCTTTACAATTGTTGTGGGCTTTGGTGTAGGCAGAAAATGAAACTGAAGAATTAGAAACAAGCCAATTACGATATACAACACTCTTCTCTTGAACAGCCTTAGCACATTTATTGGAAAACCAAGGTTTAGATAAAGGACGTGATTTTAAAGTGGAGTGTGGGATAAAGGATTCCATTCCTGCAAGAATAATTTCACTGACACGATATGAGCAAATGTTGAAATCAGAAGTTTTGAAACAGTAATCCGACCAAGAAAAAGAAGAAAAGAAATCTCGCAGGTCATCCCATTTTGCATTCTTGTAATGCCAAACAACACGAGGTTGGGTATAGCCATGAGATAAAGGCATCATTGGAGAATAGACAATCACCAAGTTGTGATCTGAAGTGCTTAAAGGACCTCTCACTTCGACCGTGTACTTAGAAGAGTTGGTTGTTTTGTGAGAAAAAGATTGAGCGTGTTGGCTGTATGATTAGGATTGTCTGGTATTTTTGTAGGTAAATGAACTATCTGTGCAAGGTCATTAGTAATTGCAAAAGCCTCAGCATCTCGACCTGCTGGGTCGATGTGACTAGAAAACGAAAGCCAGCTGGAGTTGTGAACATTAAAATCATCAAGGAAAATTACCTCACTGTTAGGAAAGTTGGACTGGAGAAAGTCAAGTTGGAAAGAGAGGAAGTCAAAGAGCTCCAAGTGATTAGTGGAGTTGGGAGAATGGTAGAGACAACAGATGAATTTGACACAATGAGGTAGAGAGATTTTAAGCCAGAGAAGATTCCAAATTGCCAAGTCTCTGACAGGGAATATCAGAATGGACATATGCACAAGTACCACCTTTGATGCGAAAGGAATCATACAGCGAATAATTTGGGCATCTGAGATGAGCAGTACTTGAATCAACCGATAACTGAGATTCTGTCAGAAAAAGTACATTGAGTTTGGCAGACTGCAAGTGGAAATGGACATCATTGAGATTAGAATTGAGACCACGTATATTTGTGAAATGAATTAGGAAGTTCTTGGGAGGTTTAGATCTTTTCGCAGATAAGCTTGCTCTATTAGTTTGACAATTCATGGTGTATTCAATAGTAAGAAAAAGTTGGTGGGACATGTTGTATGAAGTAATGAAATTTTTGGATATGGCGTACATGTGGTAAGAATATACCCAGATCCTTGACATAACGTGGCCTCGACAATGCTCCCCGCATACTCGAACTCCCTCCAGTCACTATCTGGCAGAGTAGAGGTAGCAAGATTATACACTAGCTGATCCGGAAGCCTCCTAGAGAGTTACCAATAGTTTTCGTCCTGTGTACTAACTAGCGGCCGGCCTGCGAACACCGTTTTAGAGCTGTACCCTCAAAATGTAAGGAATATTGGATCTCACCACGATGTTCATCATAACCTCAAAAGTCATCAATCATACTGCATGATGGAAGAGATAGGGAAGGGTTGACCGGAACTTAGCTCTAGAGACTAAACATGGGTTCCACCACTTCACGCCTCCGATAAGCAAAGTGGTGGTATTGCACCGGTTGATGACAGTCATCTACCACCTAGTACTTCCTGGTAACATAGAGGGGCGGTATTCCTCCATCTGGTGTGGGCGCCACACCTCGTCCCCTGCTTAAGTTGGTTCAACCTGGGTGGTCACCCACCATGCACTTGTGCATGGAGGTTATACCCAGGATTATTAACAGTCCCACCATCGTGAAGGTGCAAGCAGAGGATTTGGCTGTCACAGACCATCCAGACTTCGCCGAAATTGGGTCCACTTGACTTGAGTGTCACCCGAATATCAGTTCCATCAGCATTTTAGACTCCCAGGTAGCAAGTACAGCTTGTCTGGCATATCTGAGAGAATGTCTGTGACAACCTCAAGGACCAAGAATATACCATGAAAGGTCTGATTCTAGCTGTATGACTGAAAATAAAAGAATATTCTAATGTAGACTGAAGTGCTTTATTCCCCTTCACCTTCATAATGATATTACACAAAGATTAAATTCACCTTGCCTTACCTACCAGCTGACTCTCCAATTAGTTAATGTAACCATTTCTTGTTACTTTCATTAGATTTACTTGTTTTCTTCTATATATGTTTCATTAATATTTCCTTTACTATTTTTTTGTTGCATGCTCTATGCTATATGATCTCTATGTATTTCTTTTTATGATCTTTATATCTCTTTTTATTTTGCTAATAATCCTCTCTGGCCCCTCTGTTATTCTGAAATAATCATATAAAGTTGACTTATATGATTATTATTGTACTTTGTAATTACACTGAAATCAATATTTATTCATTTATCTCCACAATTATTACATAATCCCTGATAAAAGAAACTGTGGAAGTCACGTACTACAAAAAAATCCAAATATTTTTCATAGGCATGTTGGTGAACAAATTTGACTTCTTTTTTCTTTCTTTCTTTCTTTTTTTTTTTTTTTGTAAAAAAGGCTATTAATATTTTTAAAATTATACATTTTGTCATCTGAATTTTAACAATATAAGGGATACAGTTATGAAAATTAATATTTTTTAAATTACAACAAAGCTTTTAATGAAACCACTGTGCTGAAAAAAATTACATTAACAGCATACACCAAATAAGATTTGATTTTTTTTTTTTTTTTACGCCCATACTTGTTGTTGTTATTATTTGGTTTTTAGGAGCATTAGCAATTAAGGCCATTTTGCTCCGGGAATATGTGGTGGTCATTCCCTGACCTTTCCGCATCCTCCATATTTGGTGGTCATGGGCTCGAACCCTGGTCTAATCAAGAAGCGTGTGCTACGCACTGCTGCTCCTTCCCACCTGGCTACGGAGGCGCCTACGCCCATACTTCTGAAAATTTTAAATGAATTGATATCGTGTATGGTAAATGTGTTGTGGTATAATACTGAAATAACAAATAACTAATTTTTAACTTTCTGGTCACTACTCCTGCTAATAGTGCCATGCATTAGAAAAGAGGTAACACTGTACTTCGGACTACTGGAAAACTGTTTGATAAAGTAGAGCAAGAAGCTAATAATTATGAAATTACAAAGGAAAATAATAAGCAGTCTATATTCTCCTTGTTCCTCAATAACTTCTTTTTTTTTTTCTTTAAGTTTAAGAACAGCTCGTACAAAACAGTTCCTTCTCTGATATCAAACAACAGGCCCATAGGTAAATAACATATCACAGATTTAAAGCGTTTTTAATATAAAAAAATATGCTGAGATTAAATCTTACTACATCATAAAAGAAACTTTTTTCTGCATCACTTAAAAAAAAAAAAGCTGCAAATTGACAAGCTTTAGTATTCCTTCAAAATTATGATGAATAAATATCAAAATTCACGTGCCATACTTCATTAACCCTCTCAAGAGTGAACACATTCATCCTTTTATTTATTTATTTATTATTTTTTTTTTTTCCAGGTGGGCACTGGGAAATACAACTTATATTTAAGCACAAATAATGTGCTTATCTTTGAACTGCCTTCACCAAATTTTTTAGGTGTGTCCTGCTATCTCCTATGTGTGTGTTTCCAACTAATATATTAATATTAGACAAAGTTCTGATAGATGGTAACATGAAAATAGTTTCGATAATATGGAGGAGAACATCACATACTGGTTATTGTTGTTCAATTCTGGCTTACAAAAGCTGAAATTCTATGGATTTGTCATTAGCAGAAGTTGATAAAATTGAATTAAGTGAGATGTAAATAAATATAGAGAATACTGTTACTTCAAAAAAGAAAAAAAAAGTTTTATTTTTTATAAGGAACTGATTTTTTTAACTACTGACATTAAAAAAATATAAAGGTAATTTTTTTCATATTTTGCAATAATTTTACTCTAATGATGTGTAATCAAGTCAAATTAAGAAAAAATTTATATTTAAAACATTTTAAGTATAAAGTTTTCATTTTTACAAAACTTACAAAATTTGAAACAGAAGCTCACTTTGCACTTCATGGGTCTGCCCACAGCATTTTACATGACCATCTGCACATGTCTAAGGTCTCTGCACGATGGGTTCCAAGGTTGCTGCCCACCTCCTATTAAAAGCTCACTACAGAAAGCCCACACACATTCACAAGAAATTAACTTGTGAAATGATTAAAAAAATTCTTTCTTTCTTTCCCCAACATACACCAGTGCTAATTAATGCTTGATGGTTAACAGCTTATGTTTAGATCTCTCTCTTCATAAAACTTGATATTTACAATATCAAAGTAAGACCGGCGGAATTACTTAGCAAGTACAGGTCACTGTTGAAAAAAAGCCGTGAATTAGGGTTGAACTTGAAAGTGTCTGCAATTCTGCCCAGACACGATAGGAGGGAGTATATGATGAGAGCCTTGTCGATCAATTCGGCCCTGGAGGGATTGTGCAAGGCTCAAGGGGTAGAATTTTTTTCAGCCTGGACTGTACTTGTTAACAGGAGAGATTGCTTCTACAGGGATGGGATACACTTAAATAGAAAGGGTGCAAGAATATTTGCTGATGCTATCGAGGCAGTGTTAGGTGGGTCGGAAAACTGCTAGCTTGGGGGGAGACAAAGACCAATAGATTGACAGTAGCCACTGGCAGAGGTGAAAGAGATTCTTGCACTGCTTCTATTAGAATGAGCAGAAGCCTGAAAAACAAGATGCATGGTATTTCAGAGACTGCTGGGAGCCATTGCGGTACAAGTAAACACATGGGTTGTGTTAGGGTAGCTAAGAATAGAAACAGGTGCAGGTATACTTGCATGTACACCAATGCTAGGAGTTTAGTAAATAAATTTGATGAATTTGAGGTACTGCTCAAAACATCAAAGGCAGATATTGTTGGGATATCAGAGACGTGGTGTCACACAGATATAAGGGATGCAGAAATGCAATTTGGGGAGTACAACGTCTACAGAAAGGATAGACAAGATAGGAAGGGGGGAGGGGTTATGCTATTAGTTAAGAAATACATAAAAACCAAGGAAGTGAAGCCAGTCGACATCGCTGGACAGTGCAGTGTTGAGTCAGTTTGGTGTGACATAAGCAATGGGAGATCAAAATTGAGAGTAGGAGTGTGCTATAGGCCTAATGACTCTGATGAGTATAATAAGGAACTGTACAGGGAAATAGAGTGGGCCAGTAAATCAGAGAGTCTTATAATGGGAGATTTTAATTTCCCAGATATTGACTGGAATTTGGGGGCTGGTTACTCACACACTAGTAGGGCTTTTGTGGATTTATTGGATGATTGTTTTCTACATCAGCATGTTCGGGAGGCAACTAGAGGGAGTAATACTCTTGATTTGATTATCAGCAGTGATTCTTCATGCATTAAGAATCTGCAGATAAATGAACCACTAGGTGGCAGTGATCACAGTTTGCTGAAGTGGGATTTACTGAAAGAGGTAACTACCATTAGGGGTAAAGGGAAGGGTTATTGCTTCCGTAAAGGCGACTACGATGAACTGAGACAGTATTTAAATTCTATACAGTGGGACCAACTGATGATGTTACCAACAGCAAATTCAAAATGGGAAGCATTCAAAGAACTTATCTTGGAAGCTACTAGGCTTTACATACCAACTAAGAAATATTGTTCAAGGTTTAGGCCAAAATGGATGTCAGATGAACTAATGAGGCATATGGCAGAGAAGAAAAATGCATGGGATACTTACAAATTAACACATGACACAGAAGCCTATGATAGATACAAGTTGATATGCAACCAAGTTACAAAGGAGGTTCATTTCCATGGGCGTGGTACAAGTTGAAATAGTGCAGTTGTGGGCCTGGTTGAATTCAGATTTTATTTGCTGCACACTGGATGTTCTATTATTCCATACAGTCCTCCTTAGAGTATAGTGGCTTTGCTCTTGAAGTATTGTTTTTCCACCACATTTATGCTTTTGAGATGTGGAAGAACTGCTTGCTTTCCACTTATTAATTATGCATTTGGGTTGGTCATCATGGACCTTTGTTCCATTGGAATGAGCAGTAGCCTGGAAGACAAAGGCGGAGATGGATAGATGAAATTCATGAGTTTTTGGGTAGTAAACGGATGGCCAGTGCTCAAAACAGAAGGAATTGGAAAGTTGCTGGAGAGGCCTTCATCCTGCAGTGGATTGAAAATGGCTGATGATGATGATGATGAGTAGCCTGGAAAACAAGATGCAGCAGTCTCTATTCAGAGACTGCTGGGAGTCATTGCGTACAAGTAAACACATGGGTTGTGTTAGGGTAGCTAAGAATAGAAACAGGTGCATGTATACCTGCGTGTACACCAATGCTAGGAGTTTGGTAAATAAATTTGATGAATTTTGAGGTATTGCTCAAAACATCAAAGGCAGATATTGTTGGGATATCAGAGACGTGGTGTCACACAGATATAAGTAATGCGGAACTGGAATTTGGGGAATACATTGTGTATAGAAAGGATAGACAGGACAGGAGGGGAGGAGGGGTTATGCTATTAATTAAGAAACACATAAAGTCCAAGGAAGTGAAGCCAGTCGACATTGATGGACAGGGCAGTGTCGAGTCAGTTTGGTGTGACATAAGCATAGGGAAATCAAAATTGAGAGTAGGAGTGTGCTATAGGCCTAATGACTCTGATGAGTATAATAAGATATTGTACAGGGAAATAGAGTGGGCCAGTAAATCAGAGAGTCTTATAATGGGGGATTTTAATTTCCCAGATATTGACTGGAATTTGTGGGTTGGTCACTCGCACACTAGCAAGGCTTTTGTGGATTTATTGGATGATTGTTTTCTACATCAGCATGTTCGTGAGGCAACAAGAGGGAGCAATACTCTTGATCTGATTATCAGTAGTGATTCTTCATGCATTAAGAATCTGCAGATAAATGAACCACTAGGTGGCAGTGATCACACTGTATAGAATTTAAATACTGTCTCAGACCATCATAGTCGCCTTTACGAAAACAAAAACCCTTCCCTTTACCTCTGATGGTAGTTACCTCCTTGAGTAAATCCCACTTCAACACACTGGGACCAACTGATGATGTTACCAACTGCAAACTCAAAATGGGAAACATTCAAGGAACTAATCTTGGAGGCTACCAGGCTTTACATACCAACTAAGAAATATTGTTCAAGGTTTAGGCCTAAATGGTTGTCAGATGAATTAATGAGACATGTGGCAGAGAAGAAAAATGCATGGGATACATACAAATTAATGGGTGACATGGAAGCCTATGATAGATATAAGTTGGTCTGTAACCAAGTCACAAAGGAGATTAGGCAGGCAAAGGCAGACTACGAAAAATCCTTGGCAAAGGATGCATAGAAAAACAGAAAAGAGTTCTTTACATATTTGAACTCGAGAAGGAAAGGGATGAATCAGATTGGTCCACTGGATATTGATGGTTCAACAGTTGAGGATCCTGCTCAGGTGGCTAACAATCTAAACGAGTATTTTGCATCTACATTCACGCATGAGGAGTTATTCAGGAAGGAGAATGATGTAGGTAAAGTAAACATTGGCAGTGAGCTGGATGATTTTGTAATAACTGAGAAGAAAGTGGAGGAGAGATTGTTGAGGATAAACATAAAAAAGGCACCTGGGGTGGATGGGATCTATCCAGTTATATTAAAGGAGGCAGCAAAGGAAGTATGCAAACCCCTAGCCATAATTATGAGAGCTTCTTTGGACTCAGGGGAGGTACCCATAGACTGGAGATGTGCAAATGTAACCCCAATTCACAAAGGAGGATCAAAGGCTGACAAGTAATTATAGACCTGTTAGTTTAACTTCTGTTCCAGGTAAATTAATGGAGGCACTGGTTAAAGAAGCACTGCAGGATCATCTAGACAAGAATTCAGTTATAGCTCAGACGCAGCATGGTTTTGTTAAGGGCAGGTCTTGCCTGACCAATTTGATTGGATACTATGATGTAGCCACAAAAGAACTGGATGCAGGGAATAACTTTGATATTATATACAGCAAACCCCCGCTATTCGCGGGGGTTACGTTCCTGAGAAATGTCGCGAATACCGAAAACGCGAATACTGAGTTATGGCTCCCATAGTAATAAAGGGGTTCCATTCCAAAGTATGAAATATATAAGAAAAACTAGTCTAAAATTCTTTCTATGTATGTATTATATGTACCTTCATAATATGACTATGTACATAGACAGTACATAGTGAAATGCAAGCATATGGCATCGAAATGAAAATAAGATACAATTTAATATTAAATGTAATATTTATTAGAAATTTCAAACAAATCTTTCAAACCAGCGCCTTTGCTAGCAAAAAAACTTATCCCGCCAGTGCTATCACCAGTTTCGCTAAAGTGTTGATAAAGGAGTTTTGCCTTTTCACGAATGATGAGTGAACTTAACGGAATTTTATTTTGAGTTCGGTCTTCTATCCACATGTTTAAAGCCTTTTCTATTTTTTCTAATTTAACATCACGAGTTACAGAGCAAATTTTTGAAGCAATTAGCGCCTTTTTCACGGACACTACGGCGGATTTTTTCTTCCGATTTCTTGACTGATCGTACCGTTGACTCATTGATTTTATAATGTTTTGCCACTGAGGAGACACTTTTACCATTAGAAATTTTATCTAATAACTCAATTTTATTCGCTAATGTCATCACCTTTGATATTTTCACATTTCTCTTGTTATTCGTAGTCATATTTTTGTAGGGGTTAGAAAGAATTTGTCCACAATAAAGTCACTTTCTTCCGTTAACACACTCGAAAAAGTCCGTTTTACACTGCAAAACAGTAGATTTATCATTTTTGTAAGCAAATCAATTTATAAATTGATAAATTTATTCAATTTATAAGCATATAAATTAAAAGCAAACGACGAAACCTTCCATGGCAAACGAATAACACATACTGAACAAGGATTAGCGAGAAACATCCACGCTCGCGATTTTGTCACTCGTCTCCCCCCACCCACTGAGCGCTGTTTTTACCGGAAAAGATAATTTTAGCCACGTCCATGTTTTTTTTTATGGGGGAAAATATTCACGGCGCTTTAAAATTCACATTTTTTAGGTTTCATTTTATATTAAATCGGCGATCGCGAATACGCGAATACAGATACCGCGAATAGCGGGGGTTTACTGTATTTGGATCTTAGAAAGGCTTTTGATACTGTTGCACATGGAAGACTGCTGCACAAATTGGAGCAATGTGGCATTGGAGGCAAATTGCTGCTATGGATAAGGGGTTGGTTGAGTGGCAGAAGACAGAGAGTGGTAATCAATGGACACTGCTCAACGTGGACTAATGTTATTAGTGGAGTTCCTCAAGGTTCAGTGTTGGGTCCGTTGTTGTTTTCGGTGTTTATGAATGATATTAATGATGGGATATCAAGTTTAATGTCCAAGTTTGCAGATGATACAAAGGTTGGCAGGGTCGTTAAGGACACTACTGACGCTATGCTGCTGTAACAGGATCTGGAAAGGTTGAACAGATGGGCTGAGAGGTGGCAAATGAAGTTTAACATTGACAAATGACAAGTACTACATATGGGAAACAGTAACCCCAGAGCAACGTATCAACTCTGCGGTACTACACTGACAGTGGTGGAGAATGAAAAGGACCTGGGGGTAATTGTGCAGGCAGATATGAAGTTCTCTGAGCAGTGCAGACGAGCTGCAAGAGTAGCTCATGGTGTCTTGTCAATGATATACAGGAATTTTTCTAGCAGGGATAAGGAGGTGATTATTCCCTTGTATAAGGCAATGGTTAGGCCACATCTTGAGTACTGTATACAGGTCTGGAGGCCTCATTTCAAGAAGGATGTAGAACTGCTGGAACGGGTACAGAGAAGGGCAACAAGATTAGTGAATGGAACAAAGGGTTGCTCTTACGAAGAAAGGCTTAAGTTTTGCAAATTACAGTCTAGAGACTAGGCACCGGCGAGGTGATCTGATAGAGGTGTATAAGGCTTTGAATGGTTTGAGCATGCTCAATGCCAATGGAATTCTTCATCTTGCTCAGAATAATCACCTCAGAGGGCATAAATTCAAATTGAGGAAGGACAGATGTCGGATAGATGTGTGGAAATTTGCCTTTGGCCATCGGGTGGTTGGTTGGTGGAACCGACTTCCATCACTTGTTGTAGAAGTTGATAGCCTAAACAAATTTAAAGCTCAACTGGACAGGTATTTCGAACGAACAGAGGGGTGAAATGGGAGTGGGTTTTTTTTTTTTTTTTTTTTTGGCTGATGCTGAATAAGCTTGCTTTCTTGCATCATATGCCTCTACTAATGCTAATGCTAATGCTAAGAGAGGGGGGTAACAAAAAGTTCATACCCTGATCTAGATAAAACATCAGTAGGAAGATGCCGTTTTCAATATAAGTTGTCTACATATTCAATAACTACAATGTGAAATTTCATTCCCGTAGGTGATCGTACTCCAGAGGTTGAGCCCAGAATCTGAGGAAGGACGCAATGATTGACAAAGTGGAGTATCGAGCAATGATTAAGTTCCTGCATTTGCAGGGCAAGAAAGCTCAGGAAATCGATGAAGAAATGAAAGCTGTGTATGGGCAGAATTGTCTATCCTATGACACTGTAAAAAAGTGGAAACAGGAGTTCCACCGGGTTTGTACAAGTGTCTTTGACGAGCCAAGAGAAGGAAGCCACCAACATCCACAGACAGTGAGACGGTTGAGCAGATCATGCTCAGTGACAGATGTGTAACAATTCATTTCAGCAGAAATGCAGTGGGAATTAGTTATGGATCTGCCCACAGCATTTTACATGACCATCTGCACATGTCTAAGGTCTCTGCACGATGGGTTCCAAGATTGCTGACACCTTTGCAGAAGCAATGTCGAATGCAATGTTCTCGCCAACTGTTGGATTTGTGTAATGCGGACGTTGAGAACTTTTTTTAAGATTGGTGACAAATGACAAATGCTGGGTGTACCAGTATGATCCAGAGACTAAAGACACATCAAAACAGTGGAAGCACACCTCCACCCTCCTCCCAAAAAGGCAAAGACCACTCCATCTGCGAAGAAGGTGATGGTGTCCATGTTTTGGGACAGAAAAGGAGTTATCCTGACAAATTACCTACCTCGTGGTTCCACACTTACTGGAGAATACTACAGAAATATTTTGAAAAAGTTACGCGATGCTTTGAAGATGAAAAGGCATGGAATGTTAACCAAAGGTGTCCGTCTTCTGTCAGACAATGCACCAGCTCACATGGCTGTCTCCACCACCATGTTTGTTGTTGCCCAGTGCAGCTTCGAACTACTGAAAAATGCACTCACCCTATTCTCCTGAACTAGCACTGTCAGACCTCTTGTTTCGAGAAATGAAGAAACCATTGTGTGGACGCTGCTTTGATTTGTCTCAGGAAGTCATTAATGAAGTGGAATCGTGGTTTCAGGCAAAAAGTGCAGACTTCTATGATCAAGGCATTAAACAACTGATGGGAGAAATGTGATACTATACATGGAGAGTACATAGAAAAGGATTATTAAAGTTCCTGTGAAGTTTTGCCTTTCTAGGGCTATTATTTCTAGGTAAGGGTGCAAACTTTTTGATACCCCCTCGTAGAATTCAATATTAATGAAAAACATACTTAATATTAATTTCATAAAATTAAAAAAAATTATTACTGCAGTTTAAAATATTTCAACTTACCTTTGCATCATCCATTAGATACCAATAACCATTGGAATTTTTAACATAACAGAAGTAATGACCAGAATTACAACTTGGTCCTAGATGAACTAACACTGCATTTAGATGGTACATAACCGGTCCTCCCTGAAATTTTTGTATTATTTTAGAAACACAACTTTAGTGATATAGGCAGAAAGAAAGCAGTTATGTCCTAATATGTTCATAATAATAACATACAGATGAGCTGATGAACATAAACAATTAATCAACATTCAATTAAACTCAGACGTTTCTGACAGACGTCTGTTTCTGTCACTGAAGTTTTTAAGCAGCACAAAATTAAAAGACATCACACAATGAGATATTTTGGCAAATGGTAAAAGAAACACACAGATTTCATTAATATATTTAAAAGTAGATAAGGTTTCCTTATATCACAGTGAAGAATGGTTAGAGTGTACAGCAAAATGAATTAATATAGCCCAGTGGATCTAAGTTACAGTGTGAACTGAAGTGAAGTAATCATGAAACCAATTAATGGCTATTCTGGATTCCAAAAAGTGGTAAATGGGTGGGAGGTGAGACAGTGTACTTATCGAAGGGAATGCTTTGGGAAGAAAGGATAAGCTCAAACTGGAGTCAAAGCCAGTATTGAAGGTCTGGGTATTCGAAATGATACAGATCAATACCTAGATTCAGATCACGGCTTCATCTCTAGTTTGAGCAGAGTCCTTTCTACCGAAGGCTTCAAAAATATAGCATATTCATCAGCTACAAAAAAAAAAAAAAAAAAAAAAAAAATCTGGTTTTTCTTCTGTCACACTGGAAGAAAAAGTACTAAAAGTAGTGTTTCCCCTCCAAGAAGATTAAAATCCAAAGCTGCATATCTGCATTCAGGAAGCATTGAAGGTGTTAATCAATAATACAAAATTGATCAAATTTGTTTACTATGGAGATGAGAGGATAACAATCTCAAATGGATATCACTTTTCACATATATACAACTTAAGAAGAAAGCAGTGAGTGATATATTAATAACAATTTCATCAATATAACACATAGTTCCTACTTAGCTAACTTCCACTTACATTTTGGGCAATCTTGACCTTGCCTTAAAATTAACCTAATGTATCTCTTTCCTCAGATGCACTCTATCCATATCAGCTTATCCTATTAATCCTTTTATCTTAACACTCTGTAACTACTTCATCATTCTGCTTTAGTCTTATAATATGAGCTACAACTGACTCAAGTAGCAGGAGTTTGACATGGGACTTTGTCTTTCATAAAATTTAATTTATGTAAAGTTTAATTAAAACTGCTAACCTCTGAAAAGTTTTGTTCATTCCTAATATTCTTAGTATCTATTCTTTCTATACAAAAAAAAATCTCATAAAACCAGGAAACTAGAATTATCAAGTTTTACTTGTTTAATTTATTAGGGAACAAAGACATGGTTATTTATTTCATTTTAAATTAAAATTTAAAGAAACACTTAAACCATGAAATAAATACAGCAAAATAAAAAATTCTTTGATAGGGTTATGGATAAAGCAAGGTGCTATTTTACTCCTAAGAACCTCACCATTCCTCACGACTCTTTCAAAGGCAAGTGCTATTGGATGCCATCTGGTCCAACAGCACTTGCCTTTGAAAGAGTGAGGGCTCTTTTCAGTTCCTGTATAGTGAATACCCCGTTGTAGGGATAGACGCTCTTAGACTTAAAATTAAGTGCTTGTTTTTCGATTTTATGTTTCAGGACCAGGAACTCTGGGGAATACGAAGATGTCGCAGAGATGTTAGAAAATGTTTTCCCAAGAGAATTGGCTATTGCAGTTGGATCTGCAATAGTGCATCCATTATAATCTAGGATTGAAGAATTGTGGGATGTATATTTTCCCTTCATTTTCCGGATTTTGTCCCAGACCAACTTAGTACTAGTGGATTGAGTAATTGATGAAGTAAAAAGGATCCACGATTCCTTTTGACTCTGACGGCAGATGTAGCCTGCTTTGACTCATGCGCGTTTAAAGGCTATAAGGTTGGCCGTGGTGTGATATCGTCGGAATATCCCCCAGGCTTTGTTTTGTGCCTTTTTTGCTGCTGTGCATTGTGAATTCCACCATGGTTTGGGAAATGGTGGAAACCGGGCAGATGTTTTTGGGACAGCATTCGCAGCTGCTTCGACAATAATTTCTGTGATGTACGTTACTGCATCATTGATAGGCTTCTGACTGACGGTATTGGGGTCAAAATTTGCCTGATTTTGGAAGGCAGCATGGTCAGCCTGATCTGTCTTCCACTGTGGTAACCTGAAAGGAAGACACGGTCTCCCACTGTGTAACGAGGTTATCACAGGGAAGTGATCACTTCCGTATGAGTTCTCCTCCACTTCCCAAGTGAGTGAAGGGAGTAGAGAAGGGAAGCAGATATATATATATATATATATATATATATATATAGAGAGAGAGAGAGAGAGAGAGAGAGAGAGAGAAAGAGTCATAGAGCATACGCTCTATGACTCGTCCCCCTCCCATTGATGTTAGCACTATCCCACAGGGTGTTATGTCCATTAAAATCCCCGAGAAGTAAGACGGGGGAGGCAACTGCGTTACAAGATCATCAAGGTCTTCCTGGGAGATGTCAGTCCCAGGTGGCAAATAAATAGAGCACACAGTTAATAAAAATCCCACTGTAAGGCAAATTGCAACAGCCTCTATGCTAGTTGTAATTAGCAAGGGCTGAACTGGGGTCTGGTTGCCCACAAGGATAGCCACTCCTCCATGAGCAGGACCATCCGCAATTCTGTCCTTACGAAAAAATGTTATGTTATGCATGGTGGGGTTATCATTTGCTTTTAAATAAGTCTACTGCAAGCAAAAGCAAACTGGCTCGTGCTTTTGCAGGAGGGCCTTGATGTCATCTGTATTTCGCTGGAATCCACGACAATTCCATTTTAGAAATTTAGCCATTATTTTGGCTTGGTGGGTCCATCAGGCAGCTTCCGAGGTGCTGAGGGCTTACTTTTGTCAGTCTTGGATTTATCTTTTTTTGGGGAAGAATGGATGCTGTCCCATGTCCATTTCTTCCTCTGCAAAGAGTTCCAAGACTGATTCATCTGGTAACTCCTTGTTCTCTACATCCACTGTTTCTGTTATTACTGGTGACTCTTTACCACTTTGTTTTGGTAGTGGTTGAGCACTAGGAGGTACGGATATAGGAGTGGCAGCTGACTGTTTTTTTGGTGGGCTTTTGTGGACTCAATAAATAGCGTGCAATCGGAGTGAATGACTGTCTTGGTGGTACAGTCATCTTAGTTTGTGTACCGATAGTGCACTTAGCAGAAACCTTCTGGGCATAAGAAGGTTTCCCGCTATATATTGGTTGGATACATTTTCTGGCCTCTGGGTAGGAGATATTCAGCTCTGTTTTTAATTTTTGGATTTCTTTTTCATCCTTCCACCACTAGCATGCTCTAGAATAGGCGGGGTGCTCTTCTTGGCAGTTGGCACAGGTTGGTTTTGAAGCTGAGCATTCCTTGCTCTTGTGGTCTTTAAGCACAACATCGAGCACAGGCAGGGTTACCATGACGAGATGTTTGTGAGTGGCCATATTTTTGGCATCTAAAACACCTCAGTGGGTTTGGAATGTAAATCCTCACTGTGCAATTTAGATAGCCTGCCTTGATGGAACTTGGAGGCGTGGGGTGTTGAATGTGAGGATAAGAACTCGGGTAGGGACGAGATTCCCATTCTTTCGTATCGATATTCTCTCGACAGCTGTCACTCCTTGGTCTTTTAATTCAGAATAGATCTCGTCTACAGACACATGAAGAAGGTCCCACTCTGATATAACACCTTGTGAAGAATTCAGAGTTTTGTGGGGGGTTACGGTGATAGGTATTCCCCCTATGGATGTAGAGTTCAAGATTTTTGCTGCTTATTTGGTGCTGGAAGCTTCAATCAAAAGGTCGCCGGAACGCAGTCATTTAACGGATTTTGGTGAACCTGGGAATCCTTCTAATCCTTTCTGGATAAAGAAGGGCGACATCTTTCCGACTGACTGCTCTCCGGTGGAATGGAGAATGAGGAAAAGTGGCATCACTGATGGTGGTGTGTCCTCAGTTCTGGCTCTTTTAACGGAGGTGTTATCTGTGCTATCATCTCGATTAGGTAGGGGCCTTGTTAGGGCCCCAGAAGAAGAAGGATTTAAATTACTCATAGGAGTAAGATAAAAATTTCCGAGGCCCTAAGTACCTCACCCACCACGGAGCCCTAACGAGGGGACACCCACTCATGAACTAGCAGATACTGCGTACACGAATGGGACGCCAAGTTCGCTTAGGAGCACCACACCCACGTTTCCAATAAGGCTTGATCCCGTCCCAGGACCAAAGGGAGGGAGAGTTATTGGAACACAGTTGACCCTAGCAGTAAGAACCACCCACCGAATGATCCCTTTCACGCCTATCCTGTTTTCTGTATTTATAAATGATATTGATGATGGTATATCAAGCTTAATGTCCAAGTTTGCAGACGATACAAAGGTTGGCAGGGTTGTTAAGGACACTGACAGTATGCTGATGCAACAGAATCTGGAAAGGTTGAGCAGATGGGCTGAGAGGTGGCAAATGAAGTTCAACATTGACAAATGTAAAGTACTGCATATGGGCCAGGTGGGAAGGAGCAGCAGTGTGTAGCACACGCTTCTTGATTAGACCGGGGGTCGAGCCCATCACCACCAAATACGGAGGATGCGGAAAGGTCAGGGAATGACCACCGCATATCCTGGAGCAATATGGCCTTAGTTGCTAATGCTCCTAAAAACCAAATAACAACAACAACTGCATATGGGAAAGTAACCCCAGAGCAACATATGAACTCTGTGGTACTACACTGATAGTGGTGGAGAATGAAAAGGACCTGGGGGTAATTGTGCAGGCAGATATGAAGCTTTCTGAGTAGTGCAGACAAGCTGCAAGAGTAGCTCATGGTGTCTTGTCAATGACATACAGGAATTTTTCAGCAGGGATAAGGAGGTGATTATTCCCTTGTATAAGGCAATGGTCAGGACACACCTTGAGTACTGTATACAGGTCTGGAGGCCTCATTTCAGGAAGGATGTAGAGCTGCTGAACGAGTACAGAGAAGGGCAACAAGATTAGTGAATGGAACAAAGGGTTGCTCTTACGAGGAAAGGCGTAAGTTTTGCAAATTACAGTGTCTGGAGACTAGGCACCGGTGAGGTGATCTGATAGAGGTGTATCAGATCACCTCGTGAAACCCTGAATGGTTTGAGCATGCTCAATGCTGATGGGACACTGCCTGTTGCTCAGAATAGTCACCTGAGAGGGCATAAATTCAAATTGAGGAAAGACAGATGTAGGATAGATGTGTGGAAATTTGCCTTTAGCCAGCGGGTAGTTGGTTGGTGGAACAGACTTCCATCCCTTGTTGTGGAAGTTGATAGCTTAAATAAATTTAAGGCAGCTGGACAGGTATTTTGAACGAACAGAGGGTGTTCAATGTTAAATTTCAACTGCCATTTCATAGCATATTGACTCAATTTTCCTAGGTCTTTTTGCAGTAGCTCACCCAGATTACATTAGTTAACGACCCTGCCAACCTTTGTAAGGCTGATATACCTTCACAAATTTCATTAATGAATACTGAAAACAACAATAGGTCCAACCCCGAACCCTGGGGGATTCAACTAATAATATTAATCCATAAAGAGCAGAGCCCACTGATAACCATTCTCTGTCGTCTTCCACTTAAACAGCCCTTTAATCATAGCAGTAAGTAACTTGCTCTTAATGTAAATTTCTCCAGTTTGTACAGCAGTCTTTTATGTGCAACGGTATCAAAAACCTTCCTGAAATCCAAGTATATGATATAATTTATTTTTTGTATCCAATTCCTTGGTCATTGCATCATTGTAACCTATAAGGTTGGTTAGTCAAGACTGCCCCTTAACAAATCCATGCTGTGACTGCAGTATAATTGCATTCCTATCCAGATTGATCGTGCATTACTTCTTTTACCGGTATCTCTATTACTTTATCTGGAACAGACATTAAGCTTATAGTTGTGTAATTTCTCATTTTACCTTTTGAACTCCCCTTTATGAATTGGGGTTACATTCGTACACCCCCAGTCCACAGGGGCCGCCCTGAATCCAAGGATTCTTTCATAATTAAGGCTAAGAGTTTGCTTACCTCCTTTGCTGCCTCCCTTAATATAATTATAAGTTATATATAATTAAAACTTATATTAAGATAGATTCCACCTGCTTTAGGCACCTTTTTTATGTTCAGCTTCAACAATTTTTCTTTCACTTTCCTTTCAGTTATGACAAAGTTAGTTAGCTCCTTGTTAGAGTTTGATGAACTTCTGGAATCTCTCCCCTAAAGAATTCTTCATTGTGTGAATGTAGTTGCAAAATACATATTCAATTTGTCAATACCCTGAGAAGGATCATTAACAGTTAACCTACTGATATCAAGTGGCCCAATGCAATTCAACTCTTTCCTTCTACTGTTAATATAAGCACAGAAGTCTTTGCTGCTTTTCTTGGCATTCTTTGCCAGAGATTTCTTGTAATCTGCCATAGTTTGCCTAACCACCTTTGTAATTTGATTACAGACTAATTTATATATGCCACAGGCTTCTGTATTACCTGAAAACACTGTTCAACAAAAAAATTCTTTCAATTTGTTTCCTTTCTTAAAATAGGCAAATGTTACTAATTTTGAATTGAGAAAAATGAATATGACTTCAGAAAATTTTTATTAGTTCTAGTTTTTGAGATACAGTACTTTCACAATTGTCTAAGAATAAAGTAATTTCAGTAGTAGTCGGAGTGAAAAGTAATATTAAAACAATCTCATATTTACATTTTCTTGATACAACATAAATCAGTTGTTTTTAATTAAAACGTAAAAAACACAAGAACACAAAAAAACTGCACAGGAACCGAAAGTAATTTCTCAAAATGTGACCTATTCACGACAGTGCCTTCTGTTCGCTTTTTTTTTTTTTTTATATATATATATATATATATATATATATATATATAATATGTATGTAGTCCCCAAACATGAGGTATTAGAACCTATAGTACTTAGTACTGTGCTTGGGTTGAAGGTTGAGAAGATGAAAGAAGATATTTGTTGACATTGAACTTGAACTTCTGTAGACTGTAATTTTCAGGAAATATGTATGAAGGAAGGTCGTTCCAGAAAACGGCAGTTGAATGAATAAACGAGGAGGATGAAAAGTTGGTTCTGTGAGTTTGAAGTTGCACAGTAAATGGATGTTGGCTGGTGGCGGCACATGTTCGGACTGTTTTCAGAGAGAGAGAGAGAGAGAGGGAATAATAGAAGCCAATTCAGAAGAACAGTGCCCTGGAATATCTGTAGAAGAGGCATGCAGCAGAAACAGTACGTCTATGAGACAGCGAGTGGAGAGACTGTTAGAGATAAATCATTAATTAACATAACTGCCCTCTTCTGAATGGAATCAAGATGCCTGAGAGAAGTTTTGGGGGCACAACCCCAAATGTGGGAACAATATTCCATGGTACGGAGGATTTGCAATTTATACAGAGTGAGCGGCTGTTTGGAAGAAAAGTAACACCGAGAGCGAAAGAGAAAGCCAAGTTTTTTAGATGCAGAAGAAGCAATATTTGTAACATGCTTGTGCCAAGAGAGATTAGAATTCAGGGTAATCCCCAAAAGAGATATATCATTTTGTCCAGAAATCGGAGTGTCACCAAAGAGAATAGGAGCAGGAGAATCCTTTTTGCGAGATATAAGACAAGACTGAGTTTTAGAAGGGTTGAAATCAACTAAGTTGTTTTTTGCCCCACTGGAGATCGGCATTTAAGCAATTGGTGGCAGATTTTCGAGAAGTTGAAGCTGATTGAGCAGGGCAAGGTTTCTCAAAATGGAAAGTGGAATGCAATGTGCTATCATCAGCAAAACTATCGATAGGATTTCCAGTCAATGGAAGAAGGTCATTAATATTCAAGAGGAAAAGAACTGAACCTTGGGGGACACCGGCATTGGTGGAGAAGTTAGAAGACAGAGAGCCATCTACCACACCCTCAGTGAGCGATCAGAGAGAAAACTGGATAACCAATTACAAAAAAAACAGTTGGCAAACTTGTTTGCCAACTGTTTTTTCCCATAAGATGGAAGCTTGTTAAGAAGGCCTTTATGCCAAACACGATCGAAAGCCTTTGAGATGTCAAGAGCAACTACTTGTGTTTCACCAAACCTTTCCATTGAATTAGTCCACAAATGGGTAACATAAGCCAGAATATCACCAGTGGATCGATACTGATGGAATCCATACTGGCGATCATTGATCAGACGGAAGGTTTCTAGATAGTTTAAGAGTTGGTGGTTAATTGATTTCTCCATTACTTTTGAAAGAGTAGAAGTAATTGCAATGGGACGATAATTGGATGGGAGGGATTTGTCACCCTTTTTAGGAACTCGCTGGATATGAGCAAATTTCCAAGCAGAAGGAAAAACATCTTTGGAATAAGAAAGTGAAAAAAGGCGGCAACGAATAGGAGTAAGTTCAGAAGCACAGGCTTTGAGAATAAATGGAGAAATACCATCGGGACCTTGAGCTTTCTTAGCATCAAGATTCGTCAAAATCCTTCTGACATCCTTTTGACAGAAGACCACAGGAGGCATTGAATGGAGCATGTTGGGAATGGTGGAAGGTGTTTTACCAAGATCATTAATACATGAGTTGGAAGAAAAATGGGATGTTAGCAGGTCAGCTTTATCCTTGGCTGAAGTGACAACAGAACCATCTGGTTTGGACAGAGGTGGGAACAGAGATGGGCAAAAGTTGCAGCCAATAGCTTTGGCAAGAGACCAGAATGCTCGGCTGCCATTAGGGCAAGAAGCAAGTTTTCTACTTGAATATAACTGGATAGATCCCATCCACCCCAGGTGCCTTTCTTAGGTTTAACTTCAACAATTTCTCCTCCACTTTGATCTCAGTTATTACAAAATCACCCTGGTCCAATTTGATAACCTTGCGGCAATTTAAAACCTTAATAACTCCTCATGTGTGAATTATATGCAGAATACTCTTTCAATTTGTTTGCTATCTGAGCCGGATCATCAACAGTCGAACCATCAATATCAAGTGGACCAATCAGATTCATCCCCCCCTTCCTTTTAAGAGTTCATATAAGTAAAGAAATCCTTGCTTTTTTTCTTAGCATCCTTTGCCAAAGATATCTCGTAATCTGCCTTTGCCTGCCTAACCTTTGTGTCTTGATTACAGATTAGCTTATATATATCATAGGCTTCTGTGTTGCCTGATAATTTATATGCATCCCATGCATTTTTCTTCACTGCCACGAGTGTCATTAATTTATTTGACAACCATTTAGGCCTAAACCTTGAACAATATTTCTTAATAGGTATGAAACGTTTAGTAGCTTCCACTATTAATTCCTTGAATGCTTTCCACTTGGAATTTGCTGTTGGTAACATCATCAGTTGGTCCCTGTACAGAATTTAAAAACTGTCTGAGACCACTGTAGTCACCTTTACGGAAGCAAAAACCCCTCCTTTACTCCTAATGGTAATTATATCTTTAAGTAAATCCCACATCAGTACACTGTGATCACTGACACTTGATGGTTCCTCTATCTGCAAATTCTTAATACAAGAATGATCACTGCTGATAACCAGATCAAGAGTAATAACCTCTCTGGTTGCCTCTCGAACATGCTGCTGCAGAAAACAATCATCCAATAAATTCACAAAAGGCTTACTAGTGTGCGAGTGACCAACCCGTAAGTTCCAGTCGATATCTGGGAAGTTAAAATCCCCCATTATAAGACATTCTGATTTACTAGCCCACTCTATTTCTCTGTACAATTGTTCACTGTACTCATTCGAGTCATTAGGTCTATAACCACCACTTTGCTTATTGGAGGCTTGAAGTGGTGAAACCCATGTTTAGTCTCTAGAGCAAAGTTTCCGGCATCCCCCCCCCATACTTCTCCTTCAACCCAAGCACGGTACTAAGTACTATAGGTTCTAATACCTCTCGTGTTTGGGGTATACATAAAAAAAAATAAATAAATAAAAAAAATAACACACTCCTACTCTTAATTTTCTTTTGCAGTGCTTATGTCACACCAAACTGACTCAACAGTGCACTGTTCATCTATATCAACTGGATGCACTTCTTTTGATTTTCTGTTTTTTCTTAATTAACAAATAACACCTCCTCCCTTCCTCTGCTGCTGTACACATTGTACTCCCCAAATTCCAGTTCTGCATTCCTGTGTGACACTACATCTCTGCTATCCCAACAATATCTGCCTTTGATGTCTTGACTAACATTTCAAATTCATCAAATTTATTTACTATACTTCTAGCATTCGTATACATGCAAGTATACATGTACCTATTATTATTATTATTATTAGTTACCCTAACACATCCCATATACCCACCTGTTTCACAATGACTGCCATCAGTCCCTGAAACCCCCAACACCCCTTACTCCAGGCCCCTGCTTATTCTAATAGAAGTAATGCAAAAATCACCTATACCTCTGCCTGCGGCTACTTTAGCCTGTGAATCCCCCCGCAATCTAGCAGTTTTCCAACCCACCTAACACTGCCTCGATAGCATCAGGAAATATTCTTGCACCCATTCTATTTAAGTGTATCCCATCCCTGTAGAAGCAGTCTCTCCTGTTAACAAGCAAAGACCAGGCTGAAAAAAATTCTATCCCCTTGAGCCTTGCAGATTTCCTCCAGGGCCGAATTGATTGACAAGGCTCTCATCATGTATTCCCTCCTATCGTGTCTGGGCAGAATTGCAGACACTTTTAAATTTAACCCTAACTCATGACTTTTTTTGCAACTTTGACCTGTACTTGTTAAGTAAATCTGCAGATCTCCTACTCTTAATGTCATTGGTGCCAACGTGTACAACAATATCACCCTTTGTGCCCTTGAAAGATGATATATGCTTTACAACATCATCAACTTGTGCCCCTGGCAGACATACCATGGTCCTATTCCATCTATCCTTTTTACACAATATATTCCCCGTCTCCCTGACAATAGAGTCACCGACAATAACTAACTCCTGTGGAACCAACGCATTCTGCCTTAGAGATTGCCGTTGTGTTGCCTGATGCCCAGGAGTAAGCTCTTATGTTGAGTTGGGCAGCTGAGAGCTTGATGGGCTCCTTCATATTAATTTCTTCGAGAGCATCTACCCTACACCTCAACCTCTCATAGACACCCATCAGAACGCTGAGTTGATGCCTAATTTCTAGACACTCTCTGCACCTGGCCCACACAGAGACATCCTCCTTGGCTAGATCATGTTCCGTTCCAGAGAGTTCGGCAAACATTTCACAAGTTGCACATTTTTTTATGCTGGGATGCATTGGAGAATCTCCCCCCCCCCACTCAGTTCTAGCCAAAGTCACAGTACTCCTGCCACTTTGTGCCTGTTGCTTTTCTGCTCTAGTCTGGGGTATGATATTTTAAATTAATAAGATTAATAAATTTAATTAATTTTAATTAATTAATTGTCAATACTACGCTATCTAATAGAATCCTAAATGCAGGGATGCGAATTACCCTATATAATTTTACGTTAGAGCTACCTAGTTACCACAATTAAAAATTTGAATTCCCTATCATGCTATATAAAAACAATTGCTGCAAGATGTGAACAAAACAATGGTTTTACGTATATATAAAACGAAAAACAATTTACGTATAATCTACAAAAACTGTTATCTAAATTAAAAATAACCAGCGTATCTAGAACTACATGACTACTTATAAAGTTCAATATAAAATAACAATTAGGTAAATAAAATGGCAAACACGCTTTTTCAGAGCCTGTAATTCACAGCTGTAATTTTTAAAGAGAGTCCAAATATCTTCTTTCGTCTTCTCAACCTCCAACCCAAGCATGGTACTAAGTACTATAGGTTCTAATACCTCTCGTGTTTTGGGTTTTCATTAAAAAAAAAAAAAAAATATTAATCCACATTTTTTGAAACAGTTGCTAATTCAGGTTTCGGAAACCTCATTCCAGACACTTGAGTTCACTCTCTTTCTGTTCACTCACTCGCTCATTTTATTTTATTTTTTTGATGTGAATAACGTCTATGCTGGGGATACCCTACAGCGCTCAGGCTGTCACGAAAAGTGAGACGTCTAACTGCTGTTATATCTCTGAAACTAATAGACAACAGTATAAACAACATATACTTATTTTGTCAGGTATATAATGCAGTGATGGAATATGCAAGAAAAAATTTGAAAATTTTGATATTTAATATAATTTTTTTCGAAAAACCTAAAAAGTTCACATTTGGTCATTTGCCATTGCACCTTGGTTACTTTCACTCTCAATAACTTCTAAACTATGAAGATAGACATAAACAGTAAGTGACAAAATTGTTCAGTAGGAAACATAGTTTTTACATGTATAAATAGTTTTGATGTTGCTCTTATGGGTCCAGAGTAATAGTGATGCAAAGTTGAGAGAATTGAAAAATTCGAGCATTTAAGTTTTTTTCGCAATATCTTGAAAACTATAAATAGCAGTCAAAATCAACAAGCAACAAAACTGTTGCCCTTTGAGAGCTCTACAAGGATATATGACTAGATTTCAAATTGGGTTTTTAGTTTTTGAGAGTTAAACAACTAGTTAAGTTAAAGTAACTACTTCGTTCGCATTTCTCGAGCAGTGTGGTTGTGTTTTATTTAGTTAAGTTGTGACAATGCCGAAGGGCACAACAACGAAACGTGTTCAAAGATTTCGACAAAATCACAAATCTAACATTGAAAAGAAAGCAACAAAGTCGGCAGTGAAAAATAAGAGAGAGAGAGAGAGTTGTAAGCGTAAATGCAAGCAAGATCAATTAGAGGCAGATGTCAGGCCATCAATATCGAAAAGAACAGTGCAATCAGTGAATGAAGACAGTCAAAAGTGCTATATGTTAGCTTCAAAAGAATTTGAAAGAATGTTTTTGAACAACTCATTCAGATATATCTGCAGTGTTTGCAACAAACTGTGGTTTCAGAATGATTTGAGATTACCAAAGCCAAACCATATACAAATTCTTGAAGATGAATTTCCAGAAGCAGAGAACTTGGCATCATTTATGCTTTGCAATACATGTCCCACAAGCTTAGAATTGGGAAATGTACTGTCGTTATCCAAGTTCAACAGCTTCATATATCATCCATTTTCATTGAATTTACCACCACTCAATTGTATAAGCAAACAGTTGGTTTTGGCTAAATTGCCATTCATGCAGATTTGACGTTTGTGATATGAAACTGGCAGTTATGGTATCGTCGGAAAAGTCATAAATGTTCCAGTCAATGTGAATAATATGGTTAGAGAGTTCCTCGTGCTTTAGATGATGATTATGCATTCAACGTTCACATCAAGAAGCATTTGATTCATAAATCTTACTTGCAAGGACACGTGAGAAAAGAAACGGTCAAATCGTGGCTAAGGTATTTAATCAATACACCTCTGTACAAACGTTATAACATCACAATCGATCGTCAGTTGCTTGCTACAGTTTCATTGAGAGTTACCAATAGCGAACAAAATCAATCCCAGGGGCCCATATCTGGTGAGTATGGGCTTGGCACACCCAGGGTCCTGAGCTGGATATATCTTCTCTTTCTTGGTAATTCCCTTTTGACTCTCTCTCTCTCTCTCTCTCTCTCTCTCTCTCTCTCTCAGGGTAACTCAGGAATTTTTTTTGGGCTGGTGTAGCATAAGCCTCAGGCTTTATTGCACCATATAGCTAATAATAATAATAACAATAAAGTAGACAATGTAGAGAAGATCGCGTTGTGTGAAAGTGACATCGAATTACTTATGGTACAGCAACACACTTTACTTTGGAATGAAGACAAATATCTTGCAATTGCTCCTGGACAACACAATCAACCAATGTAGTTTACACTGAACATGCTGAGGAACTGTCGTTTCCAGCGATATACTTAGGCCATCTACGTAAATTTAAAGATGGATTACATGTTATTCCATTTATGATGACAACTAGCGAAATAAGACAAAAAGACCGCCGAGGGGTAACGCCACATCATACTCTATATATGGCGATGAAAATTTTATGCTTGAGAATAACCGGTTTATATTCCACTTTCAAATGCGTTGGAGAAACTTCCAACATAACAAAACATATGATAGAAGACCAAAGATTTGTTGAAGATTGCGTCGAACACAAGTTGTCATTTCTCAAATCCGAATTCTGTACACTACTGGTCTCAATGCAAGATGTCTTTGCTATGATCAGACAACTTGGTAAACCGACCATGTTTCTGACATTGAGTGCAACGGAGATTCGCTGGCCACATCTCTTGAAAACACTCACAGGCTAAACAGTAGTGAAGATACAGAAGTTGAAGATCCAATAAAAGAATTCACAGCATTGCAGCATATGAAGCTAATCAACGAGGATCCAGTCACATATGTAATATGCTTCAATAAGCTAGCGGATGTTATAATGCATATACTGCAATCAAAATGGTACAATCCTTTTGGGAAATTCAAAGTAATCGATTTCTTCAAGTGTACAGAGTTCCAGCATCATGGTAGTCCGCATATCACATTTTGCTGTGGCTACAAAGCGATCCTAAAGAATTGGTTTCGGAAGATATGCCTGCCAGAGACTGTATAAATAATAGATGAATTGTGTAGTGTCGATGCTTCGGATCTTCCGACGGCTTACTCAAATCAAGTGCACAATCACACATTTACTTGTTTCAAGAAGAATGATGATCGATGCAGATTCAATATTCCATATTGGCCTATGGATCAAACTCGAGTTTTAATACCAATGAACACATAAGACAATCGACGTTCAAGTTTCAAAAGGCATTTTCAACAATATAAGAAAGATCTTGAAGAGAAACATTACGATACGCTCGAGCAGTTTCTAGAAGAGCCCAAGTTGAATACAAAAACTTACTTGGATGTTATTCGATCGGAATTGATGAGACCTACTGTTCTAATGAAATGTGACACAGCTTTGGACGAATACCTTCAATCCTTGGTTAGCTGGTATATTAATTCGAATATGGATTTACAGTTCATACTTGAGAAACATTCATGTGCATCATACGTTGTAGAATATGTTAACAAAACCAACAGAGGCATAAGCCATTTGCATCAAGAATCGATCAAATTGCAAGAGTATCCAGATCAAGACTACACCAACTTGTTAAAACGTGTTAATATTAAAATGTTGAACAGTGTTGAAATGAGCTTGCAAGAGGCAGCTTGGTATTTCCTTCACCGGCGAATGTCTGAGGCTAGTAGAGAAGTTATGTACATTCCAACTATTTAGCCTCGTGAGTGTCAGAACAGTAAGAAGAGCAAGAAGTGAATGGATGAAGAAAATTTTGATGATTATTCTACCGACATATGGAATGAAAATATTATACAGAAATATGAGAAAAGACCAAAAGATGGAGAGCTCGGTCAACTTTGCTTGGCTGATTTTGCAGAAAAATACAATGTTGCGAAGGGACAATATAAACCTAGAAAACAGATGCGAGTCCACTATGAAATGTCTGAATTGGCAGAATATAAATGTGAGATGGTTTTACTTTACTGGCCTTTTGAAAATGAAATGGCTGATATCTTAGATTCAAACAAGTTTCTTCAGATACAGTGAAACTTCTCCTAACGGACACCTCTCGTTAACGGACATCTCTCTACAACGGACATTTTCAAATTCCCCCAACTCACCTCCATTGGTTTTAACCTGTTTGCAGCTTCTGTCTAGCGGACATTCTCTGTAAAGGACGCGGACAGGCAATCTGCACTGTTTCGTTGAGATTAGCACTTAATTTGATCTCCCCATAACAGACAGCGGGCGAGCTCACGGCCCTTTTTCTAGGAACTTTTCTTCCACGTATTGCCTCAATTGTGTGTTTATTTTCTATTTCCGATTCTCTGAATTTTATCAAGGTTTACGTCGCGGTTCTAAACCCTTTTTCAAGAATTTTAAGACACGTGTAAAACTTCTGATGAATTTGGTGTGTGCAGGGGGGGGGAAGATATGGTCGGCCTTTCGTCTTTTCAGTTTCAGTTTTCAGTTTTGTTCAGTGTCATGTGAAGTGCACAATGTCTTCTCGTAAACATTTAACTTTAAAAGATAAAGTCGAACTCATTAATGCGTATGATCGGCAAAAAAAATAGTGTTTGCAATCTGGCTGCAAAATTCAAAATCGGGAAGACGCAGGTAAGTGACATCCTAAAGGAAAAAAATTAACTGCTCAAACAATTTTGGCAACACGGAAATGATCAGGTTCAAAAATAATTCCCGAAAACTGTTGGACTTCAAATTTGTCGCACACGTGCTAAAGAAAAAAATTTTCCCTATTATTAGGGAAAAGGCTTTGGAGGTTGCGAAATCTATGGGAGTAAATGAGTTCAAAGCTTCTGTGGGATGGCTAGTTCAAAACTCGGCATAGAATTTCTTGGAAAACCGTAAGTGGTGAAGGTGGATCTGTTGATACTGGAGTTGTAACAGATTGGACCATCAAATTGGAAGATTTATTTCGTGATTTTGAAGCTAAGGATATTTACAACTGTGACGAAACAGGGTTGTTTTTTTAAAGCTCTTCCTGAAAAAACAATGAGTCTAAAAAACGAAAAGTGCCAGGGCGGAAAAATTTCTAAGGAACGCTTGACTGTACTATTATGTACAAATATGCTGGGAGACTTTGAACAACCTCTTGTTATAGGAAACCCACAAAATCCTCGTTGTTTCAAGGGCATAAAGTTGAATCTTTTGAATGTTGACTGGAAGTCTAATAAAAAAGCGTGGATGGCACGAGGTATCATGAGCGAATGGATAAGTCACTTTAACCAAAACCTGATTCGTCAAAACAGAAAAATTATTCTTTTCATGGATAATGCTGCATCTCACCCGCACATTGAATTGTCCAACCTTCAAATCGTTTTTCTGCCACCAAATATCTGCAGAGTGTCAGCCCTTGGATAACAGGATAATAAAACATTTTAAACTTCACTACAGAAAACGTGTTTTAAGACATCTCATTGCAAACATGAACGACGTAACATGTGCGAGTGACCTTGCAAAGAAAATCAGCATCCTAGATGCGATTCAATGGATTTCCTCTTCAGTAAACGCAATTAGAAAACAAACTGTCGTGAACTGTTTTGTAAAGTCTGGCTTCTCAAACGCAAAAATTGAAGTCGTAAAATTGAACAAGAACTTCAACATCTATTGATAATGTACGATACTTCTGCTACAAGTGACCCTGGCTACAAAGGTATAGACTCGAACCTCACTACAGAAGATGGTGCTCTAGATATCAACGACATTATCATCGATATTTTTCAAGAAGTTGCCCATGAGGATGAAGAAATGGAAGGAGGTCATTCTGTCGAAGAACATATTAACGACAAACCACCGATGAAAATAGAAGAAGCGCTCATACAAATCAATCGTTTAAAAACGTTTTTCGCCGCTGAAGAAGATACTGAAGGACTTTCGATGGTTTCTTCACTCCAAACAAATGTTGAAAACAAAATTATCAGCCGGAAGAAGGTGCAGTAGAAAATAAGTGAATATTGTATGTATTTTACTTAAAATAAAGTCATAATATGCATAGCACAATTGTATGTATATTATTTACAAAAAACTGTTCAAAATCTGTATATATTTTAATTTAATTTTACATTAAACGTTTAGCGATTTTTTTTTTTTTTTTTCTCCCTCAGACTTCTTGTTAGCGGACACTTCTCTCTAACGGACACATTTTCGTTCCCCATGGCTGTCAGTTAAAGGGAAGTTTCACTGTATATGATTAAAATTATGATTATGAACTGCCGCAAAAGGTATGAGTCGGACATCAATACAGCACACCCTTGTTACAACGCGATTCATTTTAGCGCTGTTCTTATATTATAAACTGGTATCTGACTATAACGCTGTCATAAATCACTATAATGCTCTTTTATCAGTGTACAGATTGCATTTTTGGCATATTTAATGAATACGTTTCATCTGATGGAGTCGATAGCTTGAAAATGAATGTAGTAAAACAGAATTAAAATGTTTCCCACGCCGATTTGAGAAATTTTCCCACGCTCAGTTAAATTTTCTCGCATGTTAATTTAATTTCAGTACAGTGATTTGTTACGTAGTTCCAAGATCAACATTTTAAAAAATGATCAAGTATATTGCTTGTAATATTTGCATTATATGCATTTATCCAAAGTCTAGTCATTACTCAGTACAGTATTAGACATTGTGTGTAACAGACAGTTTACTCGAACATTCTATCATAATTAATGCAACCAATGCAGTTACATATTCAAAGAGTTAATCATGGTGGATAAGAATGAAAAAGAAACAACGTCTGGATGCAGTATGAAGACGACAAATGTAAGAAAACGACTGAATTTGAAAATTAAATTAGACATTTTGAAGTGAATTGATTCCGGTCAGCGACAAGAAATGTGTGCCATAATTTAGGACTGGCAAGTTTAAATGTAAGAACAATTATAAAAATAAAGAAACAATTTTATCAGCAGGAAAGACAGTCGTTACACTGCAAGCAACTAGGGCTAGGCTTGCTATTAGCATTGAAATGGAGAGACTTTAACTAATTTTATTGAAGATAATATCTAATGCAGAATTCAGTTAAGTTAAATTTTATTAAAAAAAAAAAAAAAAAAAAAAAAGAGAGAGCGAGATTAGCCTATATTATGATGATCTGAAGAAAGCTCACCTAAAAAAAAAAAAAAATGAACCATTTAAAACTAGTAAGGGCTGGTTGAATAGATATAAAATCCAGGGAGAAGTCGCAAATGCAGATCAAGGAGCCAAAACTTTCAAAAAAGAACTTAAAATTATTGAAGAGGGGTATTATGTGTTATACTTCTCAACAAGTTTTTAACATAGACGAAGCAGGACTTTTTTTGGAAACGAATGCCTAAAAGAAGTTTCATATTGAAAGAAAAAAAAAAAAAAAAAACATGCCAGGTTTCAAAGCGGAGAAGGATCGGTTGACTTTATTGTTGGGTAGTAACGCTGCAGGGGATTTTAAATTAAATTAAATTAAATTAAATTAGTTTACCAGGAAAAGGGCCAAACTACAACCCAAAATTGACATATTTTTCATGATTAAATTCATCAATTAAATTAAATCGATTAAAATCAACTTAGATCAATTAAATTCATGATTTTAATTGGAATTTTAAGTTTAATTTTGATACGTAAGTAGTTACCACATAATTATAAAGAATGTGATGCAAAATATTTTATATGTACAAATATTTGAATATTAAATATTTTGACCGACATTTGTGCATCTTTTCACTACCGTTTATTATTCATTAGGAAATATCCTATGGCACTGACCGCAACTCACAAATACATATGTTACCTTATGGGAATGCAGCGCTTGCTTAGCACGGATTCACTTAGTGCTCTTTTTTTTCCGGAACAAATTATCAGTGTTAAGTGGGGATCACCTGTATTGTCAAAACATTAGAGCATTGCAGAAAACCCTAGAATCAAAATGGACGATAAAGAAAATGCTCGAGCGAAATGCAAGGAATATGTTCAAAGTCGAATCACAGAGGATGCTAGTAATAGACTTCAAGAGAATGATGATATTGAAATGATTTCGGCAAACTCACTATCTGCTATGGTACGCCGGCTACTGCACTTTTGATTCTGACTATTCAGCTACAAAGTTACCACAAATAATCTCCCCAGGGGTGAGGTTATCCCATCCACCAAAACCCCACAAGGCAGCATGACCACAACCTGGCAGCAACCCATCGGAAATATCCTGGACATAATCTTCTAAAAGCAAGTAATCCCCCCACTACAAGTACACAAATCCAACTTTGTGAGGACAATGACACTACACAGCAAGACCTCAATGCAGCAATACAACAGATCAGAAATAGGAAATTGACCTCCTGGAACCAGAGATAATCAAAAAGGCTGTAGAATATATACCACAGACAAAACTCAATTTGTTCAACCACTGTCTAAAAGCAAGCTGGTTTCCTACTGACTGGAGAACTGCCAGCATCCACCTAATCCTCAAAAATCCTAGGAAGCTCCAACACCTCCTGGACTCTAACAGGCCCATTGCCTTATTATCAGTACTGAGCAAACACTACAAGCACTTTCTACACCAAAGGATTGAAGTTCGCTTCAGTATTGCTGGACTAAACCCTCCAAATCAATTTGGGTTTACAAAGGGTCGATCCACTATAGACACCTTGGAAAAAATTACCACAGCTGCCACAAATACACCCAACAAGTATTTCTTAGTCATCTCAGTTGCCTTTGCCAGGGCATTTCACTCACTTTGTCAAGCATCCTTGGCTGACTCCAGTTGTTGTTATTTGGTTTTCAGGAGCATTAGCAACTAACACCATATTGCTCCGGGGATATGCGGTGGTCATTCCCTGACCCTTCTGCATCCTCCGTATTTGGTGATCATGGGCTCGAACCCCGGTCTAATCAAGAAGCATGTGCTACACACTGCAGCTCCTGCCGACTCTGGGCTACCAGAAAATCTTTCCAACTGTGTCAAAATGTATGTCACACAAAGAAGCATTGTTATTAACACACTATATAATGCACCAAATAAGCCATGTAAAGTGAAAGGTCTACAGAGGTTATCCCCAGGGCTCTGTTCTGTGACTATAAAGTTTGTCACAGAACTTAAATAACTAGGTGAGATCCTGGACAAAAACCTCTCCTTCGCACTGCATCTGGAACACCTACAAAAGATGATCTGAAACTACTTGGCAATGGTGGCCAGGGTCTCCTGCGCCGAACTCTGACCCTATTCTACAATGCAATCTTTCTGCCAGCCATTACATATGCCTCTCCAATATGGTACACTAAGGCCACTACTGCAGTGAACAGAAGAAAACTCGCCACAATACCCTCCTATATGCACCTGTTGCAGAGTGAGCACTGATGCCCTCCAGGTCCTTGCTGGAGCACTGCTACTGGATCTGGAGGTGGTTAGAACTGGCTTTCTCTACCATTTCTCCAAACGAAAATCCACCACCTTCCTGGAATACATGGCAGACAGCCAATAACAGAAAATTGAAAAAAAAAGACACCTCACTGAGCACCTGCAGCAAAGCACGGCAAAACAGATGGTTTACCTAGACCAAAGGCAGCATTACAAAGAAATTCCTCCTGATCATTGAACGTATATTCTCAAAATAACCACCATGGTTCTCCACTGGTCTACACACCGCCTACCTTCTGACAGGCCATACATAAATAAAAATATATAAAGCTTAACATAAATTCTGTAATATATTATATGTTTAAATTTCGTAATATTTCTAAGGTTCAACTTTTACTTAAATTATGGTTGCTTGCTACAAGATCCACTTACAATACAAAGTCCAGGGACATTGGTACTCAAACGAAAATGCCTGCAGGAATTTCCAGTGTGAGTCTCTGGGTCGTTTGTATAGTCTGTGGCATGCATTCTAAGGCTGGTCTAGTAGACAGACCTAGCTCAACTGATGGGTCTTTTCTTTACAACTGACATAAGGAGTGTACCAATCTCAAATTACAACCTGGTGCATTATGAGAAGAACTTGAGTCACTGAAGAAATGAGTGCTTGCCCTAGAAACAAATGTAACTGGAGCTCGTTAGGGACTCAAGTATCTCCTGATCTGCCAAGTGACGTACCCCCAACTTGGGGCCCAGAAAGGAATAGTCAAGTGCACACTGCTCTGGAGCTTGTTAGGGACTCAAGTATCTCCTGACCTGCCAAGTGATGTACCCCCAACTTGGGGCCCAGAAAGGAATAGTCAAGTGCACACTGCTCTGGTCAAAGGTGATCTAGTTTTATTTGGTGACACTATTGTTAGGGAAACATTTTTCGTAATATAGATAGGCGGTCAAGAACCAGAGTGTGTTTGTCAGGAGCAACAATTGATAATGTTACCAACAGGCTGTCAGATTTTAAGGAAAGTAAAGAGATAATACCTCTAACCCCTTTACATATGCACCATGCTGCTGAAGCAATATCTAAGGAAGATACACTTGACAAAACAAGCTGGAATCTAACTAAAGGATGTATGACAATGGTAGTCTGAAAGTATATTTGTACACTAGAGGTTCAAATATAATTAGTATTATAATAGCCAAATGATTACTAGATTTGGGGGGGGGGGTACAGATCTCCCTGTTAATCAACTGACAATAACTACCTGTACAATTATTCTTTAAATTTTTGGAAGCTCTCAACCTCAGTGTCTCTGGAAGGTAATTTACTCTAGTGATCAAATTAACACTATACTGCAAATTTTCTAGTTACTACTTATAACTGTATTGCTCACAGCCTGGTCAGTAATGCTTATGTTGTGCATCAAACAATAATCACTTTTGCAATTTTTTTCGTACCAAAATGTTAATGTTAATTTTTCATTTATACTTTGAAATAAAAAGAAAGGCATGTAGGGCAACTTCTGTTAGACTGAATCAGAGGAATTTACAAGACAATCTTTTTTTTTTGTCAATGACTACTCAGCTATGGTATCTAATGTCTTTATCCACCCGTGCAGTATAAGTTTCTAATTTTCTCATTTATTTCTTGCATCATGCCTTTAAATTACATAACGGAGTATTTTATTCTGAAATCCCAATTTCGCATTCAATTTATTTACCTTTCAGACATTTATGTACAGCCTCCTAAAGAATCAATATTAAGAATTATCTCTCGTCTTTTGTTATTCTAGAGGTTTTCTCTTTATAAAAGCTTCTTTGCTAGAAACAAGATACATGCTCCAAATTTTTTGTGAAAAAGTGCAAATCAGGTGAATTCATAAGAAAATCTTCTGGAATTTTAAGGCCACTGTTAAACAAAATGGCAAAGCTGATGCTTTTGCTCACCCCCCCCCCCCCACAACAAAAGACAAATTGCATCCTTCATAATCAAATAAAAATCAACTCTCAATGTAAAAGAACAGAGTTAAAAAGACTTTAAAATTAAAATGTGTTTCATTCTATAAAAATATAACAAAGAAATATACTAAATATCACATTATATCCGAGGCAATATATATGGAACATAATACATATAGAATTGCAGCAAAATGAGATAGTAAAATCATTTACCTTTGGTTCTGAGATATATGGGTGCAGATCCAGTTTTTCTGGATATGTAACATGCTTTGTTATTTTTCCTCCAAACATTCTATGATAATCAAATCTGAAGGATAATAAGAAATGTATTTCAACAACATGGACGATTTTTTTAAAATTGAATCAGAATAGATTATACAGGGTGTCTCAAAAATATTGGTACAAACGTTTAGGGGAGGTAGGTAACATCTAAAGGAATGTGAATCGTATAGGACCGATAACTGGAAACAGTTATGGGTTCCTATGCGAAAGTAGTAGCAGAGGCACAAGAAGCAGAAATGACACAAGACAGTAATTAGTGGCAAACATTTATTTGACATAATACTGTATTAACAATGGAGTATGAGATGGATGCATTTCATGATGTTACAACAGATGCTCGAAGGTTCCACCATGAGACGTGATGCATGTGTGACACCGACACAGCATGGATTGGCTGACACGGTTGAACACACCTGGAGTTTCTTTGACAGTAGCAGCAGCGCAGACGAGTCTCACCACGAGATCCATTTCCATCTCCACAGGCGATTCGTACACAATAGATTTGAGGAGCCCCCCCACAGAAAGAAATCAAGGCTCGATAAATCAGGTGAGCGTGGGGGCCAGGCAACGGATCCACCACACCTGTTCAAATGGTCACGAACACGCCTTCCATAATGGGCAGGCACCCCGTCATGTTGAAACCAAATGTTGCATCTCACACGTCAAGTAACCCTGGTAGAACTTGGTAAAAAGATCCGATATTTAGCCGAGTTCATCCAGGATGGTAACAGGTATGGGCCGACTAAGCAGTCACCGACCATACCTGCCCACACATTTATTGCGAAGCGATGTTGTGCCGCATGGGGGCGCACACCGTGTGGGCCCTCTGCTAATCCATACACATACACAGGTGCATGTCTGCCAGCTCACAGTTCATATATCGATGCATGCTCTTCGTGCGGCGACTACTGCTTGAATGAGTAAACCAGAACTTTTTCCTCTACCCGAACTGATCAACAGCGCTGTGTACCGACTTACGGTGACGTTTCCAGTTATGGGTTCCTATGAGATTCACATTCCTTTAGATGTTACCTACCTCCCCTAAACATTTGTACCAATATTTCTGAGACACTCTGTATATTCAAAGAACAATGAAACTGCTTTTTAGTTTAAAAATAAAGAAGTAAAAAAAATAAAAACTATAAATAAAAACCAACAAATAATTAAGCTATTAATTACATCGATACCACAATTCTTCTGTAACTAATAATCAAGCAATTAATTATGACTGACAGCACAGTTTGTAAGTAATCCTTCAAAAGAGAACTCTGTAAGATATACAAATAATATGTCCTCAATGACAATATAGTAGATTCAGCACTTGTCATCCATGTGGAGAAGCCTACGCTTCAATATTACTGGACAGTGGACAAATTCTAAAGGGCTTTCAATAAGAGCTTTATCAAGCTGACCTCAGGAAGAGGGAGGAGGATATTCCATGTATTTCAGCATGCACAACATGCAAATCAACCTCAGAATGTATAATTTCACAGAAATTGGGTGCAATATGGAATAAGATACTAATGTATTATGAAAACAACAATCTAATAATACCTGTAACCACTTTATATCTGATTGAGGTTAAAATGAATGAAATATTTTCCTGAACCTTTTAGATAAGTCCGAGTTAAGCAACTTCAGACTTAAGTAAATTTTTTTGGTAAAATCATAAATATACTTCCTATATAACTTTTAAGGGGGGAGTTGAATGAAGGAACAATTATAGTACAAGTTTTTATTTTCGTTCCCATACAAACTATGTTGGATAATAACCTGTGGCGTAACTAGAATCTAGGTAGATAACTAGAGTTAACATTTAATTTTCTGCTTTAAAAATTCTGAAGAAATATTCAACAATAGACATGTGAACTACGTTGGAGCACTTCAGAGGAAACCCTCCCCACAAAGTTCAAGCCATATGGACTGTGTCCCATTGGCTATTTCTTTGGAGAATTATATTCTATAGCCCTTCATTTCTACATCCTTTCTTTTTGAATTGTAAAGTCAGTTCGGTTTTCTCAAATATGTATACTTTGGTTTTGATTGCTTTAGTAGTCCTTATAAAGCCTACAAGACATAGAAAATACAAATCAATTTTTTTACAGTACAATAACATGTTTTTTTCTTCTTTTTATGTTTTCTTTTCTTATGTCCCACTCTGGTTATTTCACTGCTGTCCCACAGATAAAGTTTTTAATTGTTATGGTATATCACTTCAGGAATATAATTAATACATTAGCAAAGACACATGATGCAAGAAAGCAAGCTTATATAGCATCAGCCCAAAAAAAAAAAAAAAAAAAAAACACTCCTTATTTCACCAATCCACTAGCCCCAAATGTTTGTCAAGTTCTGCCTTGAATCTATTTAAGCTATCAACTTCTACAACGACAAATGGAAGTTTGTTCCAGCAATCAACTACCCGCTGGCTAAAGGCAAACTTCCACAAATCTATTCTGCAACCATCTTTCCTCAATTTGAATTTATGTCCTCTCAGGAGATTATTCTGAGCAAGAGGAAGAATCCCATCCACATTGATCATGGTCAAACCATTCTATGCTTTGTACACCTCAATCAGATCACCTCGCAGGTGCCTAGTTTCCAGACACTGTAATTTGTAAAACTTAAGTCTTTCTTCGTAAGAGCAACCGTTTGTTCCATTCACTAATCTTGTTGCCCTTCTCTGTACTCGTTCCAACAGCTCGACATCCTTCTTAAAATGAGGCCTCCAGACCTGTATACAGTACTCAAGGTGTGGCCTGACCATTACCTTATACAAGGGGATAATCACCTCCTTATCCCTGCTAGAAAAATTCCTATATATCATTGACAAGACACCATAAGCTACTCTTGCAGACCATCTGCACTGCTCAGAAAACTTCATAACTGCCTGCATAATTACCCCCAGGTCCTTTTCATTCTCTACCTCTGTCAGTGTGGTACCACAGAGTTGATACGTTACTCTGGGATTACTGCTTCCCACATGTAGTACTTTACATTTGTCAATGTTAAACTTCATTTGCCACCTCTCAGCCCATCTCAACTTTTCTAGATCCTGTTGCAGCAGTATTCTGTCATTAGTGTCATTAACGACCCTGACAACCTTCGTATCATCTGCAAACTTGGACATTAAGCCTGATATACCATCATCAATATCACTTATAAATACAGAAACAACAATGGACCCAACACTGAACCCTGAGGGACTACACTAATAACATTAGTCCACGAAGAGCAGTGTCAATTGATTACCACTCTCTGTCTTCTCCCACTCAACCATCCCTTTATACATAGCAGCAATTTGCCTCCAATGCCACACTGCTCCAATTTGTGCAGTAGTCTTCCATGTGCAACAGTATCAAAGGCTTTTCTAATATCCAAATATATGGCCGACCGGGCTAGCCGAGTGGGTAAAGTACCTACCCGGCAACCCAAAGGGCACGGGTTCGATTCCCGCCTCGGGCTTGGATCAAAGTACTGCAAAAACCTTGGGAGGTGCAATATGGCCACAGAAGCCGATGCGCCAACAACTACCAAATCAAAAAAAAAAAAAAAAAAAAAATCCAAATATATAATAAAGTTATTCTTTGCATCTAGTTCCTTTGTGACTACATCATAGCATGCAATCAAATTGGTCAGACAAGACTTCCTCTTAACAAACCCATGCTGTGTCCGAGCTATAACTGAAGTCTTGTCTAGATGAGCCTGCAATACTTCTATAACCAGTGACTCCATTAATTTCCCTGGAACAGAAGTTAAATTAACAGGTCTGTAATTACCTGTGTCTCTCTTTGATCCTCCTTAGCAGATTGGGGTCACATTTGCACATCTCCAGTCCATGGGTACCTCCCCTGAGTCCAGGGAAGCTCTCATAATTATGGCTAAGGGTTTGCTTACTTCCTTTGCCCTCCTTTGATATAACTAGATAGATTCCATCCACACCAGGTGCCTTTCTTGTGTTTATCTTCAAGAATTTCTCTACCACTTTACTCTCAGTTATTACAAGATTATCTAATTTACTGCCAGAGTTGAATACACCTCTGGCATTCCCCTCCCTGAATAACTCCTCATGTGTGAATGTCGATGCAAAATATTCATTTAGTTTTTTAGCTACCTGAGCAGGATTATCAACAGTTGAACCATCGATATCAAGTGGACCAATCGGATTCATCCCCTTCCTTCTAGAGCAGGGGTCGCCAAACTTCTTTGACCATCGACCCCTTCAAGAGTTTCTTGATTTTTTATCGACCCCGTCTATTTTACTATTACGTAAGACAAGCAAAAAAGATGCTTATGTGAGTTTTTAGATTGTTTATTTTATAGTTACAGTGTTTATTGTATGTATAATATAGTATATATTTTATTTTGGCTTAACATCAAAGGAATACGTTTTTGATATCCTTCTTAACATTACATATTTGATAGGAGGGATAAATAATATATAAAATATAAAATTTAACTTTAGATAACAAAATAAAAATAATATAATCTTCCTTATATATATGAAAATAAGACTTTTATTAACTTAGTATACAATTTACTAATGTTGTCAATGTGAAGGGTGTGCTTCGTGACTCTTGACAAGATTAGCAATGTTATGTTCAAAATTAGTAAGTTTTGGCCTTAAATTGCCACAGAATTCTATATCTAGCTTATTTCTTCGTTTTGTTAAAATGGAATTAACATGGCTGAAACCAGCTTCAACCATGTATGAGCTTGGAAATGCAAGCAAAAAGGGAGTACCACTTCAGAAAGTTTTGGATATTTTTCTACAACATTTATATTTGTTCAAAAGTAACTTAAAGTCCCATTTTTAAAATGTGTCTTAGCTTCAAGATCAACTGACAATTCAATAAGTTCATCTTGTAAGTTACATTCGATATTTTCAATATCTGCAGAAAATGGCGTGATAATCCAATCTGGAATGTGCATGTTTTCAAAATCTGCAAAGTACAATTTAAAATCATTGCTCAAATTTTGAAGATGTTTTGTGTATATCTCTAAGTCTTCATCTTTTACTTCTAATTGCCATAGATTTGAAAAGTACTGAAAATCTTTTCGTAACAATGATGATTTAAATAAGGCTAATTGAGCTTGGAAGCCTAAAAGAATCGTCCGAGCTTGAATAATCGTGACATCTTTACCTTGTAGACGGGTACGTCATTAAATTTTGAAAATAAGTCCACCAAATAGAAAATATGATTCTTATTTCTCTTCAGTTCATCACTCAAAAACAAATTAACATCTGCAAGAAACTCTAGGGTTGAGTCGAACAACTCAACAAATCTTTGTAGACCTCTAGACAACCATCTTACTTCAGTATGCAAGAGTAATTGGTTTGATACTTCATTTTTTTCACAGTTTGGCAAACAATCGCAATTTAAGAGGATGAGCTCTAATTTGATTAACAGATTTAATACACACTCTTAGTGTATCGTGCAGTTCGTCACTGAGAGTTTTTCCCACCAAATGGTTTCGGTGCAACACGCAGTGAATAGTATGTACACTTTGAACTTTTTCTTTCAGAAAGGCAGCGAAACCTCGATAAAGGCCCACCATTGCAGGTGCGCCATCTGTGGCTACTGCTGTTATATTAGTAAATGGAATATTATACTTATTTAAATATTCCTCCAATCGCTGAAAAATTTTCAACCCCGTTCCATCACTTTCAAGATATTTTGCAAATAAAAATTCGTCAATAATTTGATGTTTGATTTTACTATAATATCTTACTTTATAAATCAACAGGGATTAACTTTATTTTAGATATAGGAAGCTTCTTTTCCAACTCTCCTAGTCCAACTCTAATAATTCTTGAGGATGGCGATATCTATTTTGTAAAGAGTAGTGTTCAGACCGCACGGTCTGAACACTACGGTTCTGACAGTGGGGAAGATGTCCCACCTGCTTTACAAAATAGATATTGCCATCCTCAAGAATTATTAGTGAGTTGGACTAGGAGAGTTGGAAAAGAAGCTTCCTATATCTAAAATAAAGGTAATCCCTGTTGATTTATAATATAATAGAATATAGGAATTATTGAGCATTTAACAGCTCTCAATTATCAAATTTATAATATCTTACATAAGCCATAAGAATAGAAGAACTATCGAATATAGATTCATCAAGTTGGATAGAGAACTTATTATTTTTGAGTTCTGATACTACAGTTTTTTCTACATCTTCAGCCATTTCACCAATACGCCTTTTCACGGTATTCGCACTCAATGGTAAGTATTTTAAAACAGGGCCAGAATCTCTTTTCATTATGGTTTCAATTACTTCTTTGATTGCGGGTATAACAATGTCCTCTGCAATCGTATATGGTTTTCTTTTTTTTTTTTTTTTTTGCTATATTAAAAGAAATATTGTAGGAGGCTGTTAATCCTTGTTTATTGTCAGCTTTGGCAGGTGCTTTCATAAATGTTTTTATAGTTGGTCGATGTATGTATTTCTCTTTCAGTTCTTTAAAAAAGTCAAGATCTTTATCTTTCTTATTGGGATGGAGTCTTTGAAGATGATCTTTCATTTTTGCTGGTTTCATTGCATCGTTACTAAAAGTTTTTTCACAAAGAAGACACATAGGCCTCGTTTCGTTTGTTAAATATTACCCGTACAATGATGTCTTATATTTTTCTATCGACCCCTGAGCCAGAATCAACCCCTAACAATGTTATATCGACCCCTGGGGGTCGATATCGAACACTTTGGCGACCACTGTTCTACAGTTTACATAAGTAAAGAACTCTATGCTGTTTTACTTTGCATCCTTTGCCAAAGATTTCTCGTAATCTGCCTTCGCCTGCCTAACCTCCTTCATAACTTGGTTACAGACCAGCTTATATCTATCATAGGCTTCTGTGTCACATGTTAATTTATATGTATCCCATGCATTTTTCTTCTCTGTCACATGTCTAATTAGTTCATCTGACATCCATTTAGGCCTAAATCTTGAACAATATTTCTTTGTTGGTAGTAGTAGTGGCACATGATGCAAGAAAGCAAGTGTAGGAGCTTATGCAGCATCAGCCAAAAAAAAAAAATCACACCATTCCCTCCAAATGCCTGTCCAGTTCCTCCTTAAATTTATTTAACCTATCAACTTCCACAACGACAGATGGAAGTTTGTTCCAGCAATTAACCACCCGCTGGCTAAAGGCAAATTTCCACACATCTATTCTACATCTGTCCTTTCTTAATTTGAACTTATGTCCCCGTAGGTTCGTAATCTGAACAAGTGGAAGGATCCCATCAGAATTCAGCGTGCTCAACCCATTCAAGGCCTTATAGACCTCAATCAGATCACCGCGCAGGTGCCTAGTCTCCAGCCACTGCAATTTGCAGAACTTAAGCCTCTCTTGGTAAGAGTATCCCTTCATTCCCCTCACCAATCGTGTTGCTCTTCTCTGTACATGCTCAAGCAAATCTACATCCTTCCTAAAATGAGGCCTCCAGACCTGTACGCAGTACTCAAGGCGTGGCCTGACCATTGCCTTATACAGAGGGACAATCACCTCCTTTTCCCTGCTAGCAAAATTCCTATATATCATTGACAAAACCCCATGACCTGCCCTAGCAGCCTGTCTGCATTGCTCAGAAAACTTCATATCTGACTGCACAATTACTCCCAGGTCTTTTTCATTTTCTACCACGTTAAGTGTAGTACCACACAGTTGGTACGTTTCTCTGGAGTTACTTCTACCCATATGCAGTACTTTGCATTTGTCAAGGTTGAACTTCAGTTGCCACTTCTTAGCCCATCTGCCCAATTTATCTAGATCCTGTTGCAGTAGCACACTGCCATTACTGTCATTTACAACCCTGCCAACCTTTGTGTCATCTGCAAACTTCGACATTAAGCCTGATATACCTTCATCAATATCATTGATAAATACACAAAACAACAGTGGACCCAACACCGAACCCTGTGGGACTCCACTAATAACATTAGTCCACGAAGAGCAGCACCCATTGATTACCACCCTCTGTCTTCTCCCACTTAACCATCCTTTTATCCATTGTAGCAACTTACCCTTAATACCATTCTGCTCCAATTTGTACAGTAGTCTTCCATGCGCAACAGTGTCAAAAGCTTTCCTGAAATCCAAGTATATGATATCAAAATTATTTTTTGCATCCAGTTCCTTTGTGACCACATCATAATATCCTATCAAATTTGTCAGACAAGATTTTCCCTTAACAAACCCATGCTGTGTTTGAATTATTGAAAAGCCTAGTAGCTTCCAAGATTAATTCTTTGAATGCTTCCCATTTTGAATTTGCTGTTGGTAACATCATCAGTTGGTTCCATCGTATAGAATTTAAATACTGTCTCAGACCACCATAGTCACCTTTACGAAAGCAAAAACCCTTCCCTTTACCCTTGATGGTAGTTGCCTCTTTGAGTAAATACCACTTCAGCACACTGTGATCTCTGCCACCTAGTGGTTCCTTTATCTGCAGATTCTTGATGCATGAAGAATCACTACTGATAATCAGATCAAGAGTATTACTCCCTCTAGTTGCCTCCCGAACATGCTGATGTAGAAAACAATCATCCAATAAATCCACAAAAGCCTTGCTAGTGTGTGAGTGACCAACCCACAAATTTCAGTCAATATCCGGGAAATTAAAATCCCCAATTATAAGACAGTATACTGTAGTGTAAACAATACTGTAGTGAAGGAGTGGCCAACTTAATCTGTGATGCGATCTACTTTTTTCCTTCAAAATGTGCCGCAATCTACCATCTCAAAAATTTCATTGCACAAGGTGCACAAATCGAGGGATGACTGTATATTTAAAATTCGTCGTGATTGACCTAAATTAAATCTGCGATCGACTGGTAGATTGCGATCAACTCGTTGGCCACCCCTGTTGTAGTGTTTCACAAATACATAGTGTTTCATATACACATAATGCTATACGATTAGTATAAAACAGAGTTACGTTCTACGTTGTATTTCAATATTTATAGAAGAATAAGAGAAAATTTCCTCAATAGGATACATAGAACACTTACTAATGACACTCTACAGCAAATAAATGAATATAAAATTAACGCATTACTTTTTTATTGGTATTGTATTATTTTATATTGAGTTAATTTTATATTCATTTATTTGCTGGAGTGTCATTAGGAAGTGTTCTACATATCATATTGAAGTAAATTTCTCTTATTCTTCTATATAATGCTATAATAACTGAGAACAGTGTATTATTGCTAATGCAATGACGCTACTGGTTCCTTTCAAATTTTTTTCATTCATTATATTGAGGCCTGTAAAATCGAGGGTTTACTGCACAATACTGATAAATCTATGCAAAAAGATGGATCCCCCCCCCACCATCAGTTATGATTTAAGAATCTGAAAGATTTCAATTATACAGAAGAAAAGTAGCATGTTGCTTTTGGTGATGTGCATGTTCTATCTTTAGACAAGGTCAAGGATTCTGATAATAACAATTGGGTTAATGAGGTTAAAGGGACTATTTGGCAGTATTTTAAAGATAACAGAATATTTTTTGATTGGTCAGCATATAAAATTAAGTAGATAATATCAGTTACAGCATGGTATCAGTGTATGCACTATAGACACATGGCCAAAGACTGAAGAATAATAACTTTAATAACTTTTTTTTTTTTTTTTTTTTTTTTAATTTGGCTGGCTTTGCAGATGAATGTTGCATGGAAGGTATGATACAGACCTAGCTTCATACAGCAGTCTTATTCTGTCCATAATCAAGTGAAAGGTTATAGTAAAAGTAGTAATACGAATTAGATAACTGAAAGCAGCATTAGCTGTGAGAACTACTGAATATGAAGACTGCATCTTTAGGTACAAGACATGGGATATGCTAATAAGTAACTGGAAATTTTGAAGTAGTTTATTTTGTTTCTCTCTTATTACCAATTTGGAGATTCTATACAGCTGTACTTCAATTACTTGGATAAGTTGTGTGAGGTGCTAGCATCTAGTCATGTCATCATTGGATTGGATTCCAATGTTGTTTTCCTGTTTTAGGGTGATGATGAAACTGATGATAGAAGGCAAGAAGACTTGAAGATTTCTTCTCTGCCTCAGGACTGGGTGTTGTTAATGTTTAGGGCCATTGTCCTACATGCTCATCTGTCCATGGTGACTCCTACATATACTAGTTTTTTGTCAATAATGAGTAGAATCAAGAACTGGTATATTAATAAAGATATGACTACTATTGATCATAGAGTGAATTTTGAAGTTGTGACATCTCCTGAGACTAGTTCTGTTTATGACACTGGAAGGTTTTTAATCAGATTTTTTTTTTTTTTTTAATGAAAACCCCAACCATGAAAGGTAGTAGAACCTACTGTACCATTGTGGCACTGTCATCCCATGAAAGGTATTAGAACCTATAGTGCTTACTGTAGCGTTGTGGCACTGTCATCCCATGTGGCACTGTTTTCTCAGCCTTCAACCCACACACTACTGTATGTGTGGGTTGAAGGCTGAGAAAACAGTGCCACATGGGACCATTTTAATCACAAATTAAGAATGGAATTAGATAGAGTGGAATGGGGATGCCTCAATGCAGTTGGGAAAGTTAATGTTGCAAAATCTATTTTGCATGATATGTCTTGTGAATGTTTGAAGAAATTGAAGGTTGTTGTTGGTCATGCTGTTTTCTGGTGTAGTGAAGAAGTGACAAGGAAGAACATATAGAAATCTAGAAGGCTGAAAAGGCTTGGTTTGAGAGACCTGATTGATAATTGTGATGACACTTAGAGGAATTTCAGAAATGTTAACACAATGATCATGCATTGTGTTAACACATCAAAGCACTCTTAGTGGCAGAATTATGTGAGAGTGTGGGGTTGTAGAAGCCCTTGGCACACAGTTTTTTTAAATTTAAAAAAGAAAAACAAAATAGAAAATTTAAGTTTATGTTTCCCATAGTGCAGGTTCTGATTCTGATAAAACCATGGGATTGTTTTAGCTTGTCAATAAACAGTGGATGAACTGTTTCCTAGGAATATCAAGTAAAATTCCAATCAATAAAAAATTATTCATAGGAAAAAAAAAACACTGCAATTTCCTGATGAGCGTAAGCCCAATTTATCTCTTAATGAGCAAAATTTCTGATTCTATGGATTCAAAAATTTTAGAGATGATCAGTCCTTCTGCTTACAGTTTATTATATTTTCACCATTATTAATATTGCTTTGCTGCTATTGTATTAAGTTGTGATATATATACAAGTCCCAACCTTGGAGCAAGTAACCAATGCCCTTTCAAATGAAATAAAAAAAAAAAAGTGCTCGTCATTCTTTGGACTTTTATAATTGTGATGTACATGGAAAACAGCTTTTACTAATTTATTGAAGAGGGTGGTGTTTTGGCTGGTATTTCTGGATTCTACTCGCAACACGAAGTGGAGGAGTAGCCATTTTATACATATATTTTCTTGGAAAATAAATCTTTAATGATATTAATTTTTTATAACCTTTAAGTTCTTTATTAATCTTTATTACTTTGTAAACTGCGAGAGAGCGTATCATGCCAAGGTCATGTTGTCCATGACAGTATAGTTACTTCATCACTTGTCACTCACTTGTTTGGAAAGGTATGAGCTCGAGTCCTAACAATGAGTGGAGGAATTCCTAAAGGCTTTTTCAACTGGATTTGCAGTTAGCTGATTTTAGGTGGAGGAATAGGGGTTTCCCCCTTCTGAATTATTCTGGGGTTTGTAGCACTCAGTACATTTATGTAAATCATATATATACAAGTGTGTTCCTAAGCATGTCCCTATTGCTCCATTGCGGATGTGAACATACCAAATTGAGCAACATGTCTAGTCACTGAAGCCCCTAAAAACTAACTAAAACAATTCTAGGATGTATCGCGTGCATTGTGTTGGATATATAAAACTTGCAGAACAAACTGCTTTTTTATGGCTAATTAAACAATTATGATAAACTATTCTCGGGTGTATATTGCAGTCCTATTTCTAAACAAACATAAGTAATTACAATACAGAATATCATAAAAAAATTCCGATTTTAACATAATGTTACTATTTGTCGGAAAAAGAAATAAGAACTATGTTGACGACTGTGAGACAGAGGAGTCAAAAAGACAGATTCCCCATCATATGCGTCGCAGCTACAATTGTGCTACAGCATCTTTTGATAGCAAACCTCTGAGTTTACTATGAAGAGCAAGTTTAAGTTTCTCTTACAACATGACACAATATCACGCATGGACAAAATCCCTCCACATTCCCAATAATGATCCAGAACAAACCAAAACTGCTTAAAATCCGGAAACAACATCAACACGAGAGGTGGCAACTGAAGTTTAACACTGACAAATGCAAAGTATTGCATATGGGTGGCAGTAACCCCAAAGTAATGTACCAACTGTTCGATACTAGACTCAGGGTAGTGTAGAATGAAAAAGACCTCGTAGTTATTGTGCAGCCAGATATGAAGTTTTCTGAGCAGTGCAGGCAGGCTGCCAGAACAACCAATGGGGTCTGGTCAATGATATACAGGAATTTTGCTAGCAGGGATAAGGAGGTGATTATCCCTTTGTATAAGGCAATGGTCAGGCCACAACTTGAGTACTGCATACAGGTATAGAAGCCTCATTTTAGGAAGGATGTAGAGCTGCTGGAACAAGTAGCGAGAAGGGCAATGAGATTGGTGAGAGGAACAAAGGGTTGCTCTTAACAAGAATGGCTTAAGTTCTGCAAACTGCAGCATCTGGAGATTAGGCATCTGCAAGGAGATCTGATTGAGGTGTATAAGGCCTTGAATGGTTTGAGCAAGCTCAATGCTGATGAGATTATTCCTCTTGCTCAGATTATGCACCTGAGGGGGCTTAAATTCAAACTGAGGAAAGGCATTGTAGAATAGATGAGTGGAAATTTGCCTTTAGCTAGTGGGTGGTCGATTGCTGGAACAGACTGCCATTTGTCATTGTGGAAGTTGATAGCTTAAATAAATTCAAGGAAGAACTAGACAAACCTTTGGAGCAAATGGATGGGTGAAATGGGAAGATTTTATTTATTTATTTTTTGGGTGATGCTGTATAAGCGTGCCTTCTTGCATCATATGCCTCTACTAATGCTAATATAAAAATATAATAAGATTTTACCAGAAGGCACACTTCTGGATTTTTGGTTAATGGGGACGGTGCATTTCCACTCGATGTTTCTTCAGTTACGCTAGTTCTTCCATGTTAAACCTTTCCACCTATTCATACACCCATCTTTGATGAATGCACTTTTTTCCTTTTTTTTTTTTCATACTATACCAATATTGTTTTGCGAATCTCGGAGGGTTTTGCTCCCTCCGACCACAAAAATCTGATCACTGCACATTGTTCACTAACAGTGCAATTAGAAAGCAGAGCCAACTTGATAACACTTCAACTGTATAAAACAAACAAAGTGCAGGGAACTAGCAACACACATGTAGACTTTCTAACAATGTAATAGGTACAATAACCTTTATAGAATGTTCTCTCATGGAATGTTAGTTTTACTCATAAACTGCTCTTTGATTTGCCCTTCTATTGCAATATGGATTAAATAAAACAGATCCAAGTTAAACAGGAACTATCTTTCCAGCAAATAACTGAATTATAACCAAAACAAAATTCTTGTAAAGATGTGAACAGTTGATTTTGGTAAAATTTGCATCTAAAAAAATTTCCCTTTTTTCGTTTCCCTCCCACCCAACCTAAGTCCCAAACATTTTGGCATTACTTGGATGGTGTGCAAATATTTTTCAAATTAGCTTTATTTTATAGTAAATTCAGAACACAAAGCTTTAAGCATGAGTGCTATAAAACATTACTGTACTAGATGAGTTGGAATAAGCCTCAGCTATGTGTGTAACTTAGAGCAAAATAAGTTTGTACACTAGTTTCATTTTGTGAAGCAAATCACCACAACTGACCCAGTCTTGCACTTCAAATAAAGAATAATGTCCATAATGAGAAGCTGTTTATTTGCAATGCCCATATGACTATTTCAGAGATGACTGTCTTCTTATGGGTGGGTAAATAGGCAGTGCCAGTGTAATACCTGACAACCCAATGAATGAATGAAATATATCTATAACAGCAGAGACGTTAAAGCACAATATTTCAGAACTCAAAATTTAGAATAGTGCATTTTGTAGAAAATTTAGTTTTCTCCTAGCTATGTATATAATAGGTTTCTGCCAACTCATATAGAGTAATGTTTTAACTTACAGTTTACCTTTTAAATTTACACTCACCTTTTAAATTGAAATGTGGCCACATTGGGAGCTCGATGAACTGTAAATCTCTTTTGTGCCGACACCTTCATGTTGCATCTAGGACATTTATATGCATTATCATTTTGTAGTAATTCTGGTTGGATAAATTTTTCAAGAGCTTTTTCCAAACTGGGGACATTCTGCTAATAATAAACAAATATGTAGCAATAAACTGAGAAAGCAGTAGAAATAGAAGTGCACGTGTGTGTGCAAGATAAAAATACCATGGTAGTCGTAATAATATATTTTTCAAAAGTTATAATATAAGAGCAATTTTTGGCTAAGGTAAAGAAAGTCAACACAAGAACCACGGGAAACTTTGCTTAACTTAAAGGGCAAACTTGTTTCCTGCTGCCGCAGTTTCTCCCTGCATTCTCAATAAACAGATTGTGCATGTTATTGGAAGTGGCAGTAGAAGTTGATAACGATGTATTGATTAGTTTTTTTCTCATTATTAAAAGCAGATTATTGGAGTTCATGAGTGGGTTGAAATTTACTTACATGGGTACACCCTCCAGACTGCCTCAGTCTTAGGATGTTTATCCCCCCTCCCTGCTGTTTCTTCCCGATAGGAAACAAACCTCTACTGCTACTACGGATAACTTGCACCATCTGTAGAAGTCGTTTTCCTATTTTAAAATAGTAGGAAGTGGGAGATAAACACCCTAAGACTAAGGCAGTCTGGAGGGGGTACCTGTAAGTAAATTTCAGCCACGAACACATTACACTCATGAATTCCAATAATCTGCTTTTAATAATGAGAAAAAAAAAACTAATAATACATTGTTATCGACTTCTACTGCCACTACTGATAACACGCACCATCTGTTTACCGAGAATGCAGGGAGAAACTGTGGTAGCGGGAAACAAGTTTGCCTGGTAAGTTTTCCCGAAGTTTCCCGTGGTTCTTGTGTTAACTTTCTTTACCTTTGCCCAATTGTCAGATGAAATTACACCAGACTATTTAAACACAGAACTGATTAAAGTCATTTAGGATTGGCTTAGTGTACTGGGACAGTGTTTGTGGTAAGCTACTGAGCAAGATACAAAGACTAAAACAATTTCAAACTGTCCCTATTAATGAAGGAGATAATGTTTTGGACCATTCTATACACCTCTTCAGAGCTTCATTTAAGAATAATAACTAGTGTATATAACACAAGATTATTGTTTTGAAATATGAGATTTATAATAATGCCCTTATACAAACTTTTGTTTATTTTTCATTTTCAACATTTCCAAGCAACATTGAAAATGAAAAAGACTTGGAAGTTGTAACAGTCCAATATGATGTTATTCTCAATGGTGCACTAAGATTGCATAGACAACACATGAAGTACTTGCCAATTCTATACAGGAATTCTGCCAGTAGAAGACAATTTTTCACCATACATATCAATGATTAGATTACACTTGAATACTGTGTACAGGTCTAGAAGACTCATTTCAAGAAAGATATTGACTTGCTTGTGAGAGAGAGTACAAAGGAAGGCAACAGTTGTGTATGCAAAGAAATATTCTTACAGGAAGCTCTACTTCAGTTTGAAACTTCAGTCTGAAAACTAAGCATCTTCAAGAGAATCTATCTGGTTGAGTGTTCAAAGCCTTAAAGGAGTTGAGATAACTCAAGTGGACACAGTTTGTGAAAATTTTATTTCTTGCAAAGTATGGTAAAAGTTTACAGAAGGATGGCAATAAAACATTTTTTAAGGCTCTATTTTGAATTAAAAGAGTATAGTCACAACGTAAACTTTCCATAGATTTATTTATTTTTTCCTTGCTTCATGATGAAATTTGACCTTAGGCAATCAGAAAAATATTTTTAATATTTTCAACTATTTCTTTCCATTTTTTCTAAAAAAACCTTCAGCTGCCTTTTTTTTTTGTAATGCCTACTACAGGGTAAATGACGAGGCATATTTTCTCTTTCTAGGAAAGATAATGCAAATAAGGAGACTGATTCAAAACAAAGAAAGATAGCTACAGACTGACTGAAAAGTTGCCTTTAGTCAAAGAACATTCAAAATAATAGAATAGGTTACCAATTAGATATATATTTAGAAGTACATAAATTTGAGACGCCTCCGTAGCCAGGTGGGCAGGAGGAGCAGCAGTGCGTAGCACACGCTTCTTGATTAGATCGGTGTTCAAGTCCGTGACCACCAAATACGGACGATGCAGAAAGGCCAGGGAATGACCACCACATATCCCTGGAGCAATATGGTCATAGTTGCTAATGCTCCTAAAAACCAAATAACAAACAAACATAAATTTGAAATTAAAGAAAAAAACAAACTTTTTTTTTACTGTTGATGTAAAAGTTCTCTTACATTCTTCTGCTATTTTAATACTAAAACCCAAAGGCAAATTAAAAAAACATCACTCAAAGTTTCTTCTGCTGTGAGGTTTAAACCATTGCATTTACAAGCCATTTTGAACTCAAATGGAAACAAAACAGAAGAAAGGAAGTCCTACCTTTCATAACATTCAATGTCTAAACAAAACACATGTACAAAAATGAACTGACCAAGAGTTCACTCTGAGTGATCCTTTAATTCTTTCTTTAAATATGTCTAGTGAAATTTCACCCGGCAATCATTAAAAATTCAAAATATACTTTAAATAAAACTACACAAATCAATGTGAAATTGTGTCAATGGCACAATGTGCGATGATGAACATACTAATTTACTGACATGCACATGAATTCTAGGTTTTATAACTTTAAATTGCTTGTACAATAATTTTGAGTTAGCAACAATCTTCAGAATCAATTAACTGTTAACTAAATGTCAGGATGAAATTGAATGCTTCTAACATACATTTATATTTCCATATACACATTAATTAAGTGATCACTGAATTATGATCACTTATCTAATACCGTGTTGGGCCACCGCTCGCATGGATAAAAGCCACTATTCACCTAGGCACTGGCTACACTAGATGTCTGAAGACTACTGTGGGGATCTGAAGCCATGCAGCCTGCAAGGCTTTCCACACTTGGAATAGATGACTCACTTTCCATTCCATATCAACCCACAGGTGTTCAATTGGACTGAGGTCAGGCGGATTTGGAAGCCAATCAAGATGGGTGATATCTTCAGTGTTCCTCGAACCACTTATGCAGAGTGCAGGCCCGATGACACAGCACAGCATCATCTTGGAAGATCCCATTTCTGTCTGAGAAAAAATGCATCATGGCAGGGTGCACATGGTCTCCTAAGAGATGTTGGTAGACCTCACCAGTGAAACATTAGTCTATATAAATGTTGGTCTATATTTTGCTAGCAAGAAATAGCACGGAGGGTCTAGTTCTTACCAGCAAAAATGTCCCAATGGGTCTATTAACTTGTGCCACACACGAAGGCGTCTGTCAAAGTGTTGCACCAGTAATTTGGGCTTATCCAAGAAGCACGCTGAATTCCAGTCCTCCAATGTCCACCTAGCATGCTGACACCATAGCATTTTCTGTTGACAACGTTTAATGGTGAGGAAAGGGTGTATCTTAGGTCACTGCTGTGAAATCCCATAGGTCTGAGAGAGTGGTGCATCATCCTTTGGGATATTGTTCTTACATTTCCTATATTGTATTGCAATGTCAACTATCACATAGTGACTGCCTGCCACCGAGCCTATACAAAACGGTCCACCCTTTGCTCACCACAAACATCCACCTCATGTAATCCTTTACAGTTTTGTCGGCAGGAGGTGGTTTGACCCATTTGACACCATTCTTTGTACACCTTAGCCAGTGGGCCATGAGCAACCAACAAGATGTGTGTTTCTGATATGGAAGCATCTGATGCAGGAGCTCCCACACTTTGAAACTCCATGATATCTTTACTACATCCCATAACTGCTACTTATCACTCTGACTTGCACGATCAGATGTAAAATTACCACTACTCTAGTTTACGAAGCTGTCTGGCTTTTTATATAGTGAGCTATGCAGAATAAAATCTCTATAACATCTCGTGTGGTGCAAAAACCGTGTTATAAAGGACTAAGAACCAGTACAAAAAAGGATGATTACATTCCAAAAAGGCGCCTCCATAGCCAGCTGGGCAGGAGCAGCAGTGCGTAGCACACGCTTCTTGATTAGACTGGGGTTCGAGCCCGTGAGCACTAAATACGGAGGATGGGAAAGGTCAGGGAATGACCACCACATATCCCTGGAGCAATATGGTCATAGTTGCTAATGCTCCTAAAAACCAAATAACAAACAAACATAAATTTGAAATTAAAGAAAGAAACAAACTTTTTTTTTACTGTTGATGTAAAAGTTCTCTTACATTCTTCTGCTATTTTAATACTAAAACCCAAAGGCAAATTAAAAAACATCACTCAAAGTTTCTTCTGCTGTGAGGTTTAAACCATTGCATTTACAAGCCGTTTTTAACTCAAATGGAAACAAAACAGAAGAAAGGAAGTCCTACCTTTCATAACATTCAATGTCTAAACAAAACACATGTACAAAAATGAACTGACCAAGAGTTCACTCTGAGTGATCCTTTAATTCTTTCTTTAAATATGTCTAGTGAAATTTCACCCGGCAATCATTAAAAATTCAAAATATACTTTAAATAAAACTACACAAATCAACGTGAAATTGTGTCAATGGCACAATGTGCGATGATGAACATACTAATTTATTGACCTGCACATGAATTCTAGGTTTTATAACTTTAAATTGCTTGTACAATCATTTTGAGTTAGCAACAATCTTCAGACTCAATTAACTGTTAACTATATGTCAGGATGAAATTGAATGCTTCTAACATACATTTATATTTCCATATACACATTCATTAAGTGATCACTGAATTATGATCACTTATCTAATACCGTGTTGGGCCACCGCTCGCACGGATAAAAGCCACTATTCACCTAGGCACTGGCTACACTAGATGTTTGAAGACTACTGTGGGGATCTGAAGCCATGCAGCCTGCAAGGCTTTCCACACTTGGAATAGATGGCTCACTTTCCGTTCCAAATCAACCCACAGGTGTTCAATTGGACTGAGGTCAGGCAGATTTGGAAGCCAATCAAGATGGGTGATATCTTCAGTGTTCCTCGAACCACTTATGCAGAGTGCAGGCCCGATGACACAGCACAGCATCATCTTGGAAGATCCCATTTCTGTCTGAGAAAAAAATGCATCATGGCAGGGTGCACATGGTCTCCTAAGAGATGCTGGTAGACCTCACCAGTGAAACATTAGTCTATATAAATGTTGGTCTATATTTTGCTAGCAAGAAATAGCAGGGAGGGTCTAGTTCTTACCAGCAAAAATGTCCCAATGGGTCTATTAACTTGTCAAGTTGTCAAGGAATTTGGGCTTATCCAAGAAGCACGCTGAATTCCAGTCCTCCAATGTCCACCTAGCATGCTGACACCATAGCATTTTCTGTTGACAACGTTTAATGGTGAGGAAAGGGTGTATCTTAGGTCATTGCTGTGAAACCCCATAGGTCTGAGAGAGTGGTGCATCATCCTTTGGGATATTGTTCTTACATTTCCTATATTGTATTGCAATGTCAACTATCACATAGTGACTGCCTGCCACCGAGCCTATACAAAACGGTCCACCCTTTGCTCACCACAAACATCCACCTCATATAATCCTTTACAGTTTTGTCGGCAGGAGGTGGTTTGACCCATTTGACACCATTCTTTGTACACCTTAGCCAGTGGGCCATGAGCAACCAACAAGATGTGTGTGTTTCTGATATGGAAGCATCTGATGCAGGAGCTCCCACACTTTGAAACTCCATGATATCTTTACTACATCCCATAACTGCTACTTATCACTCTGACTTGCACGATCAGATGTAAAATTACCACTACTCTAGTTTACGAAGCTGTCTGGCTTTTTATATAGTGAGCTATGCAGAATAAAATCTCTATAACATCTCGTGTGGTGCAAAAACCGTGTTATAAAGGACTAAGAACCAGTACAAAAAAGGATGATTACATTCCAAAAAGGCGCCTCCATAGCCAGCTGGGCAGGAGCAGCAGTGCGTAGCACATGCTTCTTGATTAGACCGGGGTTCGAGCCCGTGACCACTAAATACGGAAGATGGGAAAGGTCAGGGAATGACCACCATATCCCTGGTGCAATATGGCCTTAGTTGCTAATGCTCCTAAAAACCAAATAACAAATAAACAAACAAACATTCCAAAAGCTAACTAAAATACACCACTTTTTATTTTTATTTTTTATAACTATTGGAAACTTAATTTTTATTAAAAATAGTAATAATGCACAAATGTCTTCCAAACTATGATACATATATGTCAGATAATGTATGTTCGTTTTCTTCCTCTTCATCGCTGCTAAGCACAACCAAACAAGAACGTTTTCTCTGGTGCAGAATGTCTTCACCTTTTGAAATTTCTTCTGCAGCATTTAGATTTCATGTATCCTCTGCTCTCTTTAAAATATCAGCAATCTGCATTTGTTTGCTTTTGCTTGATATATCTTTGTATATTTCATAGTATGGAGCTAAGCATTTTTGAAGCTCCCATTTGAACTTTGTGCTAACGCTGAAAAAATAAGATTCTAACTGCTTGGCTAAGTTTATACCTTCCTGTATGCTTTTTAGTGTAAAATTTGGAACTTCAGAATTTTCATCTGTGCTATCATCCTCTGAATTTATTTGGATTACTTCTGGTGCCATTTCCACTAAATTTCCTTCATTAGCCTCTTTTTCTACTAGTAATTCTTGAATTCTGCAGTAGTCATAATCATCAAAACCTGCCCCTTGTACTGACTTAGCAAGTTCTACTGTCACACTGATTCCATATTCTGCCGGTTTGACTATTTCCTGAATGAACTGACTCTGACAATATAATTTTCCAACATGCATTCAATGTTGAGAGTTTTTCTTCTTTGAGCAATAAAGCAATGATTCTGATATAGTCCACAATTGAAAAATGTTTCCATGCCACCATCACTTCAAAAGATTCGGAATCAATTTTTCCCAAAATCCATCGTAACAATTTTCTGATGTAATGAGTTTTAAAGGTAGATCTAATGGCTGAATTCAAGAAGTTGTATTAAATGAAATAGCAACGTTTGGATGACTTAACCGAGTGGTCAGGAGCACGAGTTCATTAACACATGTTCTTTGGGTGGACTGGGATTAAAGCCTATGACTGCTAAATACAATTAACATTTGTATTGATTGATTTATTGTAAACGCCACTGACCTGTTGGTTGTGCCAGAGTATAAACAAGAACAAATTTTTTTTTTAAATCTTTTAAATGACCTGCCACGTTATCCAATAGTAACAAAACTTTGAAATCTAAATTGTTCCGCTTTAAATAGTTTTCCACAGCTGGCACAAAAAAATTATAGAAACCATTCTTTAAATAAATCGGCAGTTATCCAAGCTTTTTTATTTGTTTTCCAATATACCAGTAATGCGTTTTTATTTACACCTTTCCTTGTACGAGAATTAGAAGATCTATAATAGGTTTTATCGTGTAATCCCCTGATGCATTTTTGCACATAAGTAATGTTACACGATCTTTTGATGCCTTAAAACCTGGTGCAGTTTTCTTTTTTTTTTTTTTTTAAATAAATGTTCTGTTTGGCATTTTCCCACCAAAGACCTGTCTCATCGGCATTGAAAACTTGATGTGATGTGGCGTATCCGTGCTCTTCAATAATTTTTTGAAATTCCTCTGCATACTCCTTGGCAGCTTCATTATCAGCCGATGCACTTTAACCTTGAATTCTTATTGTAATGAGTAAGAGGTTTTTATATTTCTCAAGCCAACTTTTACTGGCAACAAACTCCAGGTTAACAAAAGATTCTCCATTTTCTATTAAATGGTTATAAATTTGTAGTGCCTTTTGTTTAATTACACTGCTGTCTAATGGGATCAGTTTTTTGCTGCTATCGTCAATCCAAATACTGAATGCTTTTTCCATTTTTCAATTACTGGTGCTCAGGGATGAGCTTTCATATTTGCAGAAAGGAAAGAACCTGCAGTTTCTTTAATTTCAATTTTTTTGTTAAGGGGGCATATTCCCCCTCTGTAATGCTAAGATACCGGGTAATCAGGACCCCTATGCGGTCCTGATTACCCGGTATCTTAGCATTATATACGAAGTGTCGTAGTATACATTAAAAGTCATTGGGAGGAGGAACAACAACAGATTAAATCAAATAAAATACAGTACACTCATTGTACTGTAAACAAAAATTCTGCTGTTTTCGTAATAATCTTATTTTTTTTGGGCGATAACATTATTTTTGAATTTAATAGTGGAAATTGGAGTAAATGTAAAAACGTAAGTTATTACTCTGTTGTCTTTGCAAAAACCACTTTATCTCACCTCAGCTTCCAGTGCTATGTAATCTAATTTCTTGATCCGGATAATATTCAGATGAGCGATTATCTTGGGAAGTTCGTTCAGTTTTAATTTTCAGTTTACTCAGTTCAGATTTCATTTCTCTGATTTTATACTAAATGGAATAAAGAGATAAACTTATACATAAGCGTTTCATGGAATCAGATTGGTAATAACTACTTTTTAATACTTCCTGTGTATCAGAAAGAATTAAAAAGTAGTTTTTTTATATTTAATTTCTTCCTTCGCTTATCGCAGCAATAATTTTGCCACTGCTGCAATCATTCATCCAGTTTATTATTAGGGAAACAAAGAGAAAAATCAGATTTGTTACAGGTTGATCTTACAATTCAAATCACAAAGGAGCCTAGGCTGTCAGAGACAGATTACGAGAAATCTTAGCAAAGGATGCAAAGAAAAACAGCAAAGATTTCTTTACTTATGTAAACACTAGAAAGAAGGGGATGAATCCGATTGGTCCACTTGATTTTGATGGTTTGACTGTTGATGATCCTGCTCAGATAGCTGTCAAACTCAAAGAGTATTTCTGCATCTACATTCACACATGAGTTAATCAGGGAGGGGAATGTCAGAAGTTTCTTAAACTCTGGCAGGGAGCTGAATGATTTTGTAATAACTGAGAGCAAATTAGATGAGAAATTGTTTGAAGTGAAGCATAAGAAATGCACCTGGGCTGAATGGGATCTACTGAGTTATATTAAAGGAGGCAGCAAAGGAAGTAAGAAAACCCTTAGCCATAATTATGAATTATGGCTTCATTGGACCCAGGAGAGATACCAATGGACTGTAGATGTGCAAATGTGCCCCAAATTTACAAAGGGGGATCAAAGGATGACACGAGTAATTTCAGACCTATTAGCTTAACTTCTATTCCAAGGAAAATAATGGCAGCACTGGTTAAAGAAGCACTGCAGGATCATCTAGACAAGACTGCAGTTATAGTTCAAACACAGCATGGGTTTGTTAAGGAGAAGTCTTGTCTGACTAGTTTGATTGGATACTATATGATGTGGTCACTGGATACAAAAAATAATTTTGATATCATAATCTTGGATTTTAGGAAAGCTTTCAACACTGTTGCACATGGAAGACTACTGTACAAATTGGAGCAGTATGACATTAAGGGCAAATTGCTGCTATGGATAAAGATGGTTGAGTGGGAGATGACAGAGAGTTGTAATCAATGAACACTGCTCTTCATGGATTGATGTTATTAGTGGAGTCCTCAGGGTGCAGTGATGGGCCCATTGTTGTTTTCTGTATTTATCAATGATATTGATGAAGGTATATCAGGCTTAATGTCCAAGTTTTCAGACAATATGAAAGTTGGCAGGGTTGTTAATGACAGTAGTGACAGTACACTACTGCAACAGGATCTAGAAAGGTTGAGCGGATGGGCTGAGAGGTGGCAACTGTGGTTTGAAGTTGACAGGTGTAAAGTACTGCATATGTATATAGGTGGCAGTAACCCCAGAGTGGCTTATCAGCTGTGTGGCGCTGGACTGGGGTTAGTGGAGAATGAGAGGGGCCTGGGAGTGGTTGTGCGGTTAGATATGGAGTTTTCTGAGTAGTGCGGATGGGCTGCGGGAGTGGCTCATGGCATCTTGTCAATGATACAGGAATTTTTCTGGCAGGGATGAGGAGGTGATTGTCCCCTTGTATATGGCAATGGTTGGGCAAATATCAGGTGGTAGATGACTTTCATCACCCGGTGAAATACCACCACTTTGCTTATTGGAGGCTTGAAGTGGCGAAACCCATGTTTAGTCTCTAGAGCAAAGTTTCAGGCATCCCCCCCCCCTCCCCATACTTCTCTTTCAACCCATGCATGGTACTAAGTACTATACCTTTTGATACTTTTCGTGTTTGGGGTTCTCATAAAAAAAAAAAAAAGTAACAGCAGTTCTAATTTTCTGTTCATTTTTATCTTTACGGTCTGGATTGCTGCTTCATTTAAATTTAAGCTTTTTGAAACATATGATACCTTTTCCCCTTTTTAAGGCTCCAAAATTTGTATCTCTGATTGTAGAGAAATAAAGTTTCCTTTGAGAAGTGCTTTTTTTACTTTCTTTAGGCATAATTTAGGGCTGGAATTTAATTCACAACAAAGAAATTATTCCAATTCGGTTCTTAAGAACAAAGTTTAGTAATACATACCCAGAAATATTTATGAACAATCAAATAAAAACCAAAAAAACCTTAAAAGTCATGAACTGCACACTTTGAAGTAACAATTGTTTATGGTCTCAAAGAAGCACAAGTTCAATAGCACAGAACCTAACATGGGTACTTCCCAACAAAAAAAAAAAAAAAAAAAAAGGGGGGGGGGGGGGATTTCCCAATAATTTTTTTGCTTCTGCATAAGGACTAGCATGTCAACAGTGAAGATTCACAAAAAAGAACGGAAAGTTTGAAAAATTACATTCAACATAATTACACCCCCCCCCCAGCAAAAACACTGTGTTATGCGAGGTTTGCTGAAATTCTCTAACTTTTTTTTTTTTTTTTTTAATTATGAAAACCCCAAACACGAAAGGTATCAAAACCTATAGTACTTAGTACCGTGCATGGGTTGAAGGAAAAGTATGGGGGGAGGGGGGTGCCGGAAACCTTGCTCTAGAGACTAAACATGGGTTTCACCACTTCAAGCCTACAATAAGCAAAGTGGCGGTATTTCACCGGTTGATTAGAACGAAACCGTGTTGTGCGAGGATTGCCACAATTTATCAATTGTTTTAGGGTGAAACCTTGTTGTAGAAGTACTGTGTTATAAGGGGGTTGCCTGTATATATATATATACATACAAAAATCCAGCATACAGTTGCATTATTTATACAGACTGCCATATTAAGTAACTAATTATTAGGGGTAAAAAAAATGCAATCAGCAAATTATGGTGTTTTCTACCTTTATGTTTCATATTATCCTTCTGGAGATCTGTAGAGAGAGCTATTTCATATAATCTTGTTTTACTATTTCCTAGTTTGATAGCTGAAATAGCATGACACCACATCCTCCATTACAGCACCAGTTTTGCTACTTATCATTTGTTTGAAGAAGTCTAGGTTCAAATCCTGTCAGAGACTGGAGAAATTCTTAAAGGCCTCCTCAACTTGGAGTAAGTTTTTTTCCAGTTATTAAGAGTTTTTCAGCATGCATATAAATCAACAAACAAATATATATTAAACTGGTGCAATATAAACTAGGGTGCTGATGCACCATAAAACCAAAAATGCAAAACCCACACTTATACCCACAAACACATAAGTTGTAGTTCCCTGATGGCAACCAGTAGGTTGTATAATAGAAGACTAATAATGTGCCTTTTTAATTTCAAGCAAAACAAGTATATCAGATGTTTCCAAAAAGCTTCAGGGCTTTATTATAATTTAGCAGAATGGATAACGACATGGAGTTCTGCTAGGAGATGATGTGGCTAGTTTGGCACCAACCCTGCTCACTTAGTATGCTTTGGTGTTCTTTTATATACCTCACAGTTGGATCAAATTTCTGTGATGAATTTTTAAAAAAAGTGAGTTTGCATAAAGTCGAAAATCGTATCAAAACTATACTTTATAGCTCTTTACTCCTCAGAGATAGGGGCCTCAGCTGACAAATTCAACCTTAAAAAGGATATTTTCTGTGGCATGCTGGCTGTTAAAATGAGACAACACCAAGTTCAATCTTCCTCCAGATCTCGGAGCAATGCAGTTAGCAGATGCCCTTAAACTGCACAGGGCCTTTAAAATTACAGATCTGAATTTCTGCAAACACTGTTCTTGCACATTCCTTCCCCTTATCTATGGTCTTCAGCACAGCTACTAGCAGACCACAAACTGGCTAGTACTCATGGATACATTCCTGCCAAAGCAAATGTTGCCTTCAATTCAAGTAATCAATAGTGACCTCCAAGAAGTGGTAAACAATAAAAAATATACAGAAAGGAAATCCTTGCTAACCTAAAAATTAAGAACCATGCCTTTGCCTTTCAATAGTAATACTCATGACCACTGAAGATGTATCCTCAATATGCTAAACACTGCCTGCACATGTGATTCCAGTCAACCACACTTGTCCAGCTCAGCAACTTCAATAATATCTCAATTACATATATATTTTATGGTTCCTCCGTAGCCAGGTGGGCAGGAGCAGCAGTGCGTAGCACACGTTTCTTGATTAGATCATGGTTTGAGCCCGTGACCACCAAATACGGAGGATGCAGAAAGGTCAGGGAATGACCACCGCATATCCCCGGAGCAATATAGCCTTAGTTGCTAATGCTCCTAAAAACCAAATAACAACAACATATATATATTTTGTAGTTATATTATGTATGTATCTTATACTACTACTATTAAAGATTCTATTCTATTAATTATGATCTTGGAAGCGGGGTGGGCTCTTTAACACTAAAACTGGTAATGACCATTAATTTGACAGTTTACCTACTCTAAATTGTTACAGTTTTGCAGCCCTTTTAATTACAGAACTGTGAGGCCATGATATTTCCTAACTTTTCAGTAACTTATAGGATGCACAAGAATAGCAAATAATTTTGCACGCCTTTTTCTGTTAAATTTTAGCTCTATATCTAAAAATACCAAAGCTGTCAATTTGTAAAATTTCAATAACATTAGCAAATTTTTGTATGTAGTTAATCAAGATTTTGCATTTATTTACATTGTGACAAACATCTGTGATTTCAATCATCATATGCCTTGTGCAAGTACATGCCCAGATGCATATGCACATATATGCATGCCACTTCAGGTCTGAGCGTGTGTAGGAGTAATGCTGCACAATGTCATTTTAGTTTAATCTGGGTCAAATTTTATATGTGGAAAGGTATTTCAACAATTTTTACAGTGCTAGTTAGCATGCATTAATAAATGTGGCGATCTCGTGGTTTTACCCAAGAGAAGATTCAAAATTGTCTAGAGGAATTAGGAAAGCTATCTGAAAATGAGTCTGGAGAGGAGATGAATTTAGAGAAGAAAAGTGATGAATGAATTCTTAATGAAAGAGTCAAGGAATCTAATAGTGAAAATAATATTTCTGATCCTTGTATATCAAGTGATACTGTAGATGCAATAAATGCCATCATAATTGTAAAAACTATATATATCTATTAGTGGGCAACAAACATACTTCAAAATCTGGGCACGTGTGGGAAATTATAAAATCTAAAATCTGGTGGTCGTGCAGCTGGGTGTGCACTACAAAGGAACATAATTTATGATAACCCTCAGCAAACTCCTAATTCAACACGAAATGTGTGTATGGATTCTATGATAAGTGTGTTTCGTTATTTGTAGATGCTTCAATGATAAAAACACACACACACATAACTGCACGGAAATTGAAGCATGAAGACAATTGAAGAATTTTAATTGGTCTACATGCATTTCAAGAACTTCATGCTTTTATCACTGTACTCTTAGTTCACGGAACATACAGTGCTAGAAATTTAGAACTGCATAGTTTGTGTTCAACATGGTGTCACACAGATATAAGGAATGCTGACTATGAATTGGGAGAGAATAATGTGCACAGGATAGGAAGGAAGGAAGGAGGGGTTATGCTGTTAGTTAAGAAACACAAAATCTAATGCATCCAGTTGATGCTGGCAGACAGTGCAATTTTGAGTCAGTTTGGTGTGACATAAGCATTGGGAAAGCAAAAATGAGGGTAGGAGTGTGTTATAGGCCTAATGACGCTGATGAGTACAATGAACAACTATACAGAGAAATAGAGTGGGCCAGTAAATCAGAATGTCTTATAATGGGGGATTTTGACTTCTCAGATATTGATTGGAACTTGTGGGTTGGTCACTCGCACACTAGCAAGACTTTTGTTGATTAATTGGATGATTGTTTTCTACAGTAGCATGTTCAAGAGGCAACTCGAGATAGTAATACTCTTGATCTGATTATTTATGCATTAACAATATACAGATAAAGGAACCATGAGGTGGCAGTGATCACAGCATACTGATGTGGAATTTACTTAAAGATGTAACTACCATTGAGGTAAAGGGAAGGGTTTTTGCTTTCATAAAGGTGGCTACAATGGTCTCACAGAGTTTTTAAATTCTATGCAGTGGGACCAATTGATGATGCTACCAACAGCAAATTCTAAATGGGAATTATTTAAGGAAGTCATCATCTTGTAAGCTACTAGGCTGTTTATTCCAACAAAAATATACAATTCAAGGTTGACGCTTAAATGGATGTCATATGAACTAATAAGACTCGTGGCAGAGAAGAAAAATGTGTAGGATGCTGCATACAAATTATCAGGTGACACAGAAGCCTATGGTAGATATAAGTTATTCTGTAATCAACTCACAAAGGAGGTTAGGCAAGCAAAGACAAATTACAAAAAATCTTTGGCAAAGGATGCAAAGAAAAACAGCAAGGACTTCTTTACTTATATCCTTATTTACTTATAAACTCCAAAAGGAAGGGGTTGAATCAGATTGGTCCACTTGATATCGATGGTTCGACTGTTGATGATCCTGCTTAGTTAGCTGAAACACCGAATGAGTATTTTGCATCTACATTCACATGAGGAATCTTCTAGAGAGGTGGAGACCAGAAATTTATCAAACTCTAACAGAGAGTTAGATGATTTTATAATAACAGTGAGGAAAGTAGAAGAGAAATTGTTTGACTTAAATTTAAGATATAGATCCCACCACCTGGGACACCCACTGTCCCAGGTGGTGGGATCTATCTAATTTTTATGAGAGACAGCAAAGGAAGTAAGCAAACCGTTAGCCATAATTATGAGAATATCCATGGACTCAAGCCCCCCCCCGATTGGAGATCCATGGGGGAGTCATGATTCAGAAAGGGGGATCAAAGGGCGACATGAGTAATTACACACCTGTTAGTTTAACTTCTGTTCCGGGAATTTTAAAAGGAGTCACTCATTAAATAAGCATTGCAGAATCATCTACACAAAATTGTAGTAATAATTCAGACACAGAATGGGTTTGTTAAGGGGAAGTCTTGTCTGACCAATTTGATTGGACACTGTGATGTGGTCATAAAGGAACTGGATGCAAAAAATAATTCTGATATCATTTACTTGGATTTCAGGAAAGCTTTTGATACTGTTGCACAAGAAAGATATTTATACTCCAATTTATACTGCTGTATAAATTGGAGCAGTATGGCATTAATGTAGGATGACCAGATGTCCCGTTTTTAACAGGATTGTCCCCCTTTTCAGCCATTGATCTCATTGTCCCGAGAAAATGTAAACAGGATGTCAAATGTCCCATTTTTTTAAAAAATGCTATCTATTTTTCTTCTTTTTCGTAAATTCTAACCTAAATATGCAATTATTTTGCAAATTAGTAAAGAGGCCTACCCTTTTCCAATAGATGATACTATAATCCAGAAAGATGTGATTCAGATGGCTTTCACATAGTTTCCACAGGCGGCATTTTAATGCACACGACAGTCAACTTTTGTCTGTAGCATGGCTGGTGCGATAGACACGTGCAAATGAATTATAGTATTTTCTCAGGTGTTTTTCAAAGTATTTATGTGTTGGTGGTAATGTAAACTCAGTAACATTATTTGAAGGATCCAGTAATTAATTATAAATTCAATTTGTTGACAGCAGGTTGTGAGATGCCCAAGGAAAAGTGTAGTTTTACGGACATGTTGAAACAAGAATTCCCTTTCCTAACTGAAAGTCATAATGTTAACGGTAAAGTTTTATGCGCTGTTTGTACAGTTGAATTTTTGATTGAACATGGTGATCGTTCAGGTATTACACAGCACACTGCTAAAAAGAAGCACAAAGAAGCAGTTACAGCAAAAAAGTGCAAGCTGTAAACTAACCTCTTTCATGACAAAACAACAAGATGTAAATGGTGAATGGAAACGTCTCACTACACAAGAAGGATTGCTAGCTTTCCATAATATCAAGCATAACCATTCATTTAGATCAGTGGACTGCACATCTATCATCATACGACACTTATTCTCAAAAAGTTTCACACGTGCAGGAACAAAATGTCAAAGTATAGTTGTGAATGCACTGACTCCATTTGTATTTCACGAAGTGACGAGTGACTTATGTGAGGCAAAATATGTATCTGTTATGGTAGATTCATCAAATCACCTAAAGTTGGCCCCAGTTTTGGTGATATCTTTTATACCTACAAAAGGAATACAAGTGAAATTGTTGGAATTCCAAAATCTCGTAGGAGAAACGTCTGAGATATTAGTGGATCATATCCTGTCCATATTGGAGAAATATAAGTTAACCAACCAGATAATAGCATTTTGTGGTGACAACTGCAACACAGACTTCGAAGGCATTGCAGGAAAAGGCAAGAATAATGTCTTTCGTAAGTTAAGCAAGAACATGAAAATGAACATCTTGGGAGCAGGCTGTGCTGCACATACTGTGCCAATGTTTTGCAATCAAATGCTGATATGTTGCCAATTGATATGGAATCAATTATTAACAAAGTGTTTCACACTTTCATGTTTTCAATATTAGAGTTGAGGCACTGAAATCCTGCAATTTTGTTGAAGTACAAGCAACTTTTAGGAAGTGTGAAGACGTGATGGTTTTTCTTGCTACCTGCAGTGGAAAGAATAATCGAAATGTTTAATGGTCTCAAGTCATATTTTATATCACAAGATAAAAACACCAAATTCTTGAGAGATTTTTTAATAATCCACAGACTATTCTCTGGTTTTTCATTCACAGCCAACTTAAAATGTGTAGTAACACTATCAAAAATATTGAATGTGAGGACATTTGCGGCAGTGACTTGGCACAAGAACTGGTTGCCCTGACAGAACAAATGCTCAACAGAGAAACATTTTTTTTTACATCTGGCTGTCCTGGACCTCAAAAACCAACTGATAGACGATGATGTCATTAGACATGTTGAATTTGCTGAAACTGTCACTGATTTCTATGATACTTTCCTATAATATAGTGGATTCCAGTTATTTGGGCCACCGGTTAATATTTGGGGCAAATCTTAAAAAACAGAAACCAATCGAGAAAATAGTCAGGGTTTACTTCGCTTAATTGGGACAAAATGCCGTTTAATCCGAGCAGGAGACTGCAGCACTGGAAATTACCCTACGATTGTCTCCGACGGCACCACATGGTTCGGTCGAAATTCTGGAGGTCACAACCATAAAACAATTAGCAGTCACCTGTTTATTGGGCTTTTCTGTTAGTGAAATCCATCATAAACGGACAGTAAACTCGATCTTACTGAATTTGCGATAATACCAACAGCTGGAATTCTGTGGGTTATTATGGTGAAATGAGTTTACACTTCCACGAAATCTTCAATCATATAAAAAAATTTATTTTCACATCTTCTCTTCATTCCTATTTTTAAAACTTTGTAACTCGTTACTCCATTTTCACTTGTCTCACTTGCAATTTGTGCACGCCGTGTTCTTTGTTATTGATTACTTATCTTTTTGCTGTTTTAAATTTTAACCCCTGCCCACAAATGTCAGTGAACAGAAATGTAAACTAGTTCGTATGTACAATTACAGTACGTATTAATTATTTCGATTATCACGTATATTCTTCAGATTTTCACATATCATTTAATTTTTTTATTGGTAAGGTAATAAAGGGTAAATTTGTGCTTAATATATCTTTACTTTTATAGCCTGTGGATAATATTCCTCATATTTTCTCTAATTAGAATCGCTGTTTAATAGAATTAAAATTCAATTCACAAACGTGATTCACAATGACCGGCGCTTACTACACATCGTATAGTGAACGGTACTTTACTATGGTGAGTTCGTCATAACGTGATTTGATTGTACGGTGAACTAATTGTAAGGGGGGTTACATTGTATTTTTAACTATTTACGTGAAACTTCGGATAATTGGGGCAGCCGCTTAATCTGGCCAAAATGCACTAGTTCCTGATGTGTCCCAAATAACCGGAATGGACTGTATGTAGTAAACTGTACAAAGCCTTTTGTACAGCTATGTGACTTTAAATGGGTTTTGTTAAATATCCCTCCATCTGGTGTGTTGTTCAACAGTGTGTCCAAAACATATTCAAAACTGACACCAACATACTAAAAGTAATAGAATAAAAGATGAAGTGAACCATGTGAAGAATATATCTGAATCTAAGATTGATCATTGGAAGAAATGTGGTGTGACGACTGGGTGGACTGAGACAATTCAGACAATGAAAAATGAAAACATTAGATTTGGGAACATAATACATATTGTGAGTTTTGTGTTAGGAACAATGGGCACAAATGCATCATTAGAAAGGGTGTTTTCTTTAATGAACACATTTTGAATTGAAGAGAGGAACCAGCTGTCTTGAAACTGTACAGGCAATATTAATAACAAAAATACATTTTAGAAGTCATTTCTTGCATAGACTTTTACAATTTCATAAAGGAATAGCCAATCCTTTTGGAAGAAATTCAGTCATAAAAAAAAATATGACAAAAATATTAATAGTGTACATCCTGGATCATCTGCTCAATAAAGATTTGTGTAATTTGAATATTAATTTTTTTCAATAACTATATTAATTTTAATCAAAACCAAACAGTTATGACTAGTTGGCATGAAATTAGTACAAGAGGATCGTTTTAACTAGTATGCCAGTCAAATCATGTCAACTTGCCATGAGTGTCTCGTTTTTTGCTTTATAAATCTGGTCACCCTACATTAAGGGCAAGTTGCTACAATGGTTAAAAGGATAGTTGAGTGGGAGAAGACAGAGGGTGGTAATCAATGAACACTGCTCTTCATGGACTAATGTTATTAGTGAAGTTCCCCAGGGTTTGGTATTGGGTCCATTTGTTGTTTTCTGTATTTATCAATGATATTGATGAAGGCATATCAGGTTTAATGTTGAAGTTTACAGATGATACAAAGGTTGGCAGGGTTGTTAATTATGGTAATGGCGGTGTGCTGCTGCAACAGGATCAGAAAAGTTGGGCAGATAAGCTGAGAAGTGGCAACTGAAGTTTAATATTGACAAATGCAAAGTACTGCATATGGTAGTAGTAATCTCAGAGTAATGTACCAACTGTGTGATACTACACTCAGGGTAGTGGAGAATGAAAAAGACAGAGGAGTAATTGTGCAGTCAGATATGAAATTTTCTGGCAATGCACACAGGCTTCCAAAGCAGATCATTGGGGTATTGTCAATGATATACAGGAATTTTGCTAATATGGAAAAGGAGGTGATTATCCCTTTGTATAAGGCAATGGTCAGGCCATACCTTGAGTACTGCATACGTCTGGAGGCCTCATTTTAGGAAGGATGTAGAGTTGCTTGAGCGAGTACAGAGAAGGGAAACAAGACTGATGGGGGGGGGGGTCCGTTTAACAAGTATGGCTTAAGTTCTGCAAATTGCAACATCTGGAGACTAGGCAGCTGTGAGGTGATCTGATTGAAGTCTATAAGGCTTGAATGGTTTGAGCAGGTTTAATGCTGATGGGATTCTTCAAAGTGCTCAGATTACAAACCTGATGGGACAATGTCAAATTGATGAAAGATGGTTGTAGAACAGATGTGCAAAAATTTGCCTTTAACTTGTGGGTTGTTGATTGCTGGCACAGACTTCCATCTGTTCTTTTGGAAGTTGATAGCTTAATTAAATTCAAGGAAGAACTAGACAAACTTTTGTAGCGAATGGATGGGTGAAATGATAAGGGTTTTTTTTTTTTTTTTTGGCTGATGGTGTATAAGCTTGCTTTATTGCATCATATGGCTACTAATGCTAATGATAATGCTAATAATCTGCCTTAAGCTGCCTAACCACCTTTGCGACTCTATTATGGACTAATTTATATTTGCTACAGGCTTATGTATCACCTGATAACTTATATGCATCTCATGGTAGTGGACTGATTAATAACTGCTTTACAATTGTTGCGAGCTTTGGTGTAGGCAGAAAATGAAACTGAAGAATTAGAAACAAGCCAATTACGATATGCAACATTCTTCTCTTGAACAGCCTTAGCACATTTATTGGAAAACCAAGGTTTAGATAAAGGATGAGATTTTAAAGTGGAGTGTGGGATAAAGGATTCCATTCCTGCAAGAATAATTTCACTGACACGATTTGAGCAAACGTTGACATCAGAAGTTTTGAAATAGTAATCCATCCACGGAAAAGAAGAAAAGAAGTCTCGCAGGTCATCCCATTTTGCATTCTTGTAATGCCAAACAACATGAGGTTGAGAATAGCCATGAGATAAAGGTTCCATTGGAGAAGAGACAATCACCAAATTGTGATCTGAAGTGCCTAAAGGACCACTCACTTCGACAGTGTACTTAGAAGGGTTGTTTGTGAGAAAAAGATCAAGCGTATTGGCTGTATGATTAGGATTGTCCAGTATTCTTGTAGGTAAATGAACAATCTGTGCTAGGTCATTAATAATTGCAAAAGCTTCAGCATCTTGACCTGCTGGATCAGTGTGATTAGAAAACGGAAGCCAGCTGGAGTTGTGAACATTAAAATTACCAAGGAAAATTACCTCACTGTCAGGAAAGTTGGACTGGAGAAAGTCAAGTTGCAAAGAGAGGAAGTCAAAGAGCTCCAAGTGATTAGTGGAGTTGGGAGAACGGTAGAGACAACAGATGAATTTGACACAACGAGGTGGAGAGATTTTAAGTCAGAGAAGATCAAAGAGAGGAGATTCCAAATTGCCAAGTCTCTGACAGGGAATATCAGAATGGACATATGCACAAGTACCACCTTTGAGGCGAAAGGAATCATACAGCGAATAATTTTACATCTGAGATGAGCAGTAGTTGAATCAACCGATAACTGAGATTTTGTCAGAAAAAGTACATTGGGTTTGGCAGACTGCAAGTGGAAATGGACATCGTTGACATAAGAATTGAGACCACGTATATTTGTGAAATGAATTAGGAAATGCTTGGGAGGTTTAGATCTTTTCGCAGATAAGCTTGCTCTATTAGTTTGACAATTCATGGTGTATTCAATAGTAAGAAAAAGTTGGTGGGACATGCTGTATGAAGTAATGAAATTTTTGGATATGGCATACACGTGGTAAGAATATACCCAGATCCTTGACATAACGTGGCCTTGACAATGCTCCCCGCATACACACTACTCGGACTCCCTCCAGTCACTATCTGGCAGAGTAGAGGTAGCAAGATTATACACTAGCTGATCTGGAAGCCTCCTAGAGAGTTACCAATAGGTTCGGTCCAGTGTACTAACTAGCAGCCGGCCTGCAAACACCGTTTTAGAGCTGTGCCCTCGAAATGTAAGGAATATTGGATCTCGCCATGACGTTCATCATAACCTCAAAAGTCATCAATCATATTGCATGATGGAAGAGATAGGGAAGGGTTGACCGGAACTTAGCTCTAGAGACTAAACATGGGTCCCGCCTCTTCAATCCTCCAATAAGCAAAGTGGTGGTATTTCACCGGTTGATGAGAGTTATCTACCACCTAGTACTGCCTGGTAACATAGAGGGGCGGCGTTCCTCCATGTGGTGTGGGCGCCACACCGCAACCCCTACTTACATTGGTTCACACTTGGGTGGTCATCCACCATGTGCATGGAGGTTATACCCAGGATTATTTACAGTCCCACCATCGTGAAGGTGCAAGCAGAGGATGTGGCTGTCACAGACTGTCTGGACTTTGCCGAAATTGGGTCCACTTGACTTGACTGTCACCTGAATATCAGTTCCATAAGCGTTTTATGGCATATCTGAGAGAATGTCTGTGACAACCTCAAGATTACCTTCGAATCACCACATATCTGCCACTCATACTTCTGGCAGTGTACACCTAAGAGGATATTATCTATGCCTGTGTATGTTTCTTTTTTGTGGATATTTCCATTGTGTAATAACATAGCCTTAAGGCTAACCTTAGAAGCATCTCTAAATTGTCACCATTCTTCGGGAATATGCCTCATGTTCATTGTTGCCATTAGATCATCAACATCCTTACAAACAGTAAGTTCAACTTCTGTTTGACAGAATTTATAATAATCTTTATTTTGATTATGAAATGTTGTCACTTTCACAGAATGATCTAGAAGATTCCACTGTTGTAGCCTCGAGGCCAAAAGCTCTGCCTCATTCTTCGGTAGTTTGAGATCCATGATGAGGTCATTAAGCTCACTTTCTGTGATCTTATGTGGTTCAGAAGAATAAAGGTTTGGAATTCAATTATTAGCTTGAAACCAATAGCCAATGCAACAGCCGTTAAATGTTTAGACAAAATGGTGAATACCTTGATGTACATCGGTGTCTTCATCTTCATCAGAGTGTACAGAAAAATGGACGGGTGGTTCAGGAATAGGTACCACTTCACTGTGAGGCACAGGACGAATTGCAGATAGTATATTTGGGTATGTCACTGTCCATTTTTCTTTCATTGTCATCTCTTTTCTAAGAGGAGGCACCATAGAGAAGTAACAGTCTGTGATGTGATTTCTTGGCTCCCTCCATATCATGGGCACTGCAAAAAGCATAAAATGTTCCTTTTGATTCACCCATTTATTGAATTTTGATGAACAGGTAGTGCAGCATATGTGTGGAGCCCAGTTCTTGTCCTTGTTACCTACTTTACACCCAAAGTACAAGAAGTAGGCCTTTTTTATGGCTCGAGTTAAGGGATGCTTTCTTGAAGCAAATGTAACTTCTCCACATAACAGAAATCATCCGGACTATTATGGGGCATATTAATCTTACACGACACAAATAATAAGAATCTCACAGAGAACAACTCACCCAGTATTTAGCCATATTTGAGGATTACTGCAACATAGTTGAAAACACATTTGAGGCGATAACAAATTATCATGTGATGCAGAGCTAGGCAACAGTTGCCCATCACATGATAAGAATGTGGTGTTACTGAAACTGGGGTGTTACCAAGCATTTTGCTGAGAGCCATAGTTGATAATGTAGAGTAACTCACTAATATGGGACCCCAACTGTAATTCAAAAACAAGAGTCCATCGAAAAATTTTTATGTGATTTTTGTGTTCAGCAGCATGAAATTAGTTAAGGTTGGGTAATTTTGTTTTTTTAGTAACATTTTACATGTTGATCAACGTAACCAGATCAAGAGTATTGCTTCCTCTTGTTGCCTCTCTAATATGCTACTGTGGAAAACGGTCATCCAAGAAATCCACAAGCCTTACAAGTATGTGAGTGACCAACCCACAAATTCTAGTGAACATCTGGAAAGTTAAAATCCCCTATTATGAGACATTCTAATTTTCTGGCCCAATCTATTTCTCTGGATAGCTGTTTGGTATACTCATCACAGTCATTAGGCCTCTAACACACCAAAATGACTCAACATTGCACTCGTCACCCATGTCAACTAGATGAACTGCCTTAGATTTAATATGCATCTTACCTAAGAGCATAACCCCTCCACCTCTAATGTTGTCTCTGTACTTTCTGTCCTTGAATATGGGATGTACAATGTACATCCCATATTCAAATTCAGCATCACTTATGTTTCATTGACACCATGTCTCTGCTATTCCTACAATATCTGCATTTGATGACTTAATCATTACGTCAAATACCATCAAATTTATTTACAATACTCCTAGCACTAGTTTATATGCAAGTATACATGCACATGTTCTTACTCTTAGTTACCTTAACACAGTCCATGTATTCTTTCGTTCCATGATGACCCACAGCAGGGCCCGAATTCCCAGACAGCATGCTTTCCAGGCTGCTGCATGTACCAATAGCAGCAGTGCAAGAATCACTTTCATCTCTGCCTGGAGCTCTAGTTAAACTATTAGTCTGTGTATCCCCCCCAAACTAGCAGTTTTCCGACCCACTTATTACTGCCTCGATAGCGTCAGCAAATATTCTTACATTTCTTCTTTTCAAATGTATCCCATCCATGTAAAAACAGTCTCTCCTGTTAGCAAGCAGTGTTACGATTTTTCACACTGAAAAACACACACACTCTCTCTCTCTCTCTCTCTCTCTCTCTCTCTCTCTCTCTCTCTCTCTCTCTCTCTCTCTCTCTCTCTCTCTCTCTCTCTCTCTCTCTCTCTCTCTCGGGCCACATTGATTGACAAGCTCTCAACATATAATCCCTCCTATCGTGTCTGGTAAAATTGTAGACACTTTAAAATTTAATCCTAACTTATGACTTTTTCCCAACATTTCCCTGTACTTGTTAATTAAGTCCTCAGATCTCCTACTTTTAATGTATACTACCATAAGTTACTTTATATCAGGGCTTATAATAAAATGTTGAAAACACAACTTAAAATTCTATTTTATCACAAAAAATACCTGAAATTGCTGTTGCTGGTTCATTTTTGACCATGGTGATTTTAGCTATTTCTGCTAGCTGGAAGTTCTAGTGTTAAAATATTAAAGATGGCAATTAGAGAGCAATTAATGGCTCCACAGGTACATGTTCCTTAATAAAGTGGGTGGGGCATGATGCCTAGTTACCCTCCACCATCACATTTCTAAATATTTCTCAATGAATTTTTTTTGAGGTCTCATACATAATTTTTTTTTATCAAATTTTCAGAAAGCTCACTCTTCTCATATTGGTAGAAGCATACTAAACACAGTAGTTACATATTTAACCAAAGACAGCCAACATGTACACAACATATATTCAAAGTTTTTTTTTACTTCAGAGGCATTCACTGGGTTGAAATTGTTTAACCCTTGGCAGTCTAATGTCGCATCCATCATGTCCATCAACATTTCCAATTAGGGAATTTTTTTTCCAGCTGTACTGGCACAATTACTGTGGTACCATCTGTTTATATTCAAATTAATAATGCAAGAAGCATTGTTTTTGACATTAAAAACGTTTTTACTGGTGTTATTCCAAAAATTTTGTAACAAAAAACCGTCATACAAGAAGCGTTATGGAAGTGAAGTCATCTTCAGCTTCCTCCCCCCCCCCTCTCTTATCTCACTGTTAAGTACAGAGAACAGTGATCCTAGGATTTTATTACTACTGACTGAATTCCAACTTGCCTTCAAGACAACTGCCCCATTTCCCAATGTTGTAGCCATAATCTTGAAATTAACATTCTTGACATGATTAAGCCACCCTCAAATTGCACCTTATTCTACCATTTTCCTGGTAATAGACATTCACTACTTTGAAGCAGCAAGATTGTATGATAACTGACCAGGTTTCCCAAATTGTTTCTGTTTGGTCTGGTCTTATAGCTAGTATCTTTTTGAATCCTTTTTAAATCTGTAACACTTTTGAATCTAAAGGATCATTGAACCTCATTATGTCCTATCCTCAAAAGACATTCAACTACATAGAGTGGCCACTTTATTCTTAGTAGCAAATGATACAAGAAAGTAAAGCTTATACAGCATCGGCCAAAAAGTGTGTGTGTGGGGGGGGGGAACCTTTCCCATTTCACATATCCATTCCCTCCAATAGTTTGTCCAGTTCTTCCCTGAATTTACTTAAGCCAGCGATTATTTTATTGTGCAGCACTAAATCCCAAATGTGCAGCTATAATATTAGTTTTATGAAAAAAAATAATAATAATAAATAAATAAATAAAACACAGGTTTTAAAAAACAAACCTTATATTAATAATATGGAGCACTAAAAAGTCTAAAATAAATTTTATATTTTATAAAGGCTGACACAAGTAATTATAGACCTGTTAGTTTAACTTCTGTTAAAGGTAAATTAATGGAGGCACTGGTTAAAGAAGCACTGCAGGATCATCTAGACAAGAATTCAGTTAAAGCTCAGACGCAGCACGGTTTTGTTAAGGGCAGGTCTTGCCTGACCAATTTGATTGGATACTATGATGTAGTCACAAAAGAACTGGATGCAGGGAATAACTTTGATATTATATATTTGGATCTTAGAAAGGCTTTTGATACTGTTGCACATGGAAGACTGCTGCACAAATTGGAAGTGTGGCATTGGAGGCAAATTGCTGCTATGGATAAGGGGATGGTTGAGTGGCAGAAGACAGAGAGTGGTAATCAATGGACACTGCTCAACGTGGACTAATGTTATTAGTGGAGTTCCTCAGGGTTCAGTGTTGGGTCCGTTGTTGTTTTCGGTGTTTATGAATGATATTGATGATGGAATATCAAGTTTAATGTCCAAGTTTGCAGATGATACAAAGGTTGGCAGGGTTGTTAAGGACACTACTGACGCTATGCTGCTGCAACAGGATCTGGAAAGGTTGAACAAATGGGCTGAGAGGTGGCAAATGAAGTTTAACATTGACAAATGTAAAGTACTACATATGGGTAACAGTAACCCCAGAGCAATGTATCAACTCTGCGGTACTACACTGACAGTGGTGGGGAATGAAAAGGACCTGGGGGTAATTGTGCAGGCAGATATGAAGTTCTCTGAGCAGTGCAGACGAGCTGCAAGAGTAACTCATGGTGCAAGAGTAACTCATTGTCAATGATATACAGGAATTTTTCTAGCAGGGATAAGGAGGTGATTATTCCCTTATATAAGGCAATGGTTAGGCCACATCTTGAGTACTGTATACAGGTCTGGAGGCCTCATTTCAAGAAGGATGTAGAGCTGCTGGAACGGGTACAGAGAAGGGCAACAAGATTAGTGAATGGAACAAAGGGTTGCTCTTACGAAGAAAGGCTTAAGTTTTGCAAATTACAGAGTCTGGAGACTAGGCACCGGCGAGGTGATCTGATAGAGGTGTATAAGGCTTTGAATGGTTTGAGCATGCTCAATGCCAATGGGATTCTTCATCTTGCTCAGAATAATCACCTCAGAGGACATAAATTCAAATTGAGGAAGGACGGATGTCGGATAGATGTGCGGAAATTTGCCTTTGGCCAGCGGGTGGTTGGTTGGTGGAACCGACTTCCATCACTTGTTGTTGAAGTTGATAGCCTAAACAAATTTAAAGCTCAACTGGACAGGTATTTCGAACGAACGGAGGGGTGAAATGGGAGTGGTTTTTTTGGCTGATGCTGAATAAGCTTGCTTTCTTGCATCATATGCCTCTACTAATGCTAATGCTAATATTTATTCCTAGTTTTTTATATTTTATGGAGTATTTCCATTAAAAAAAAAAAATGACAAAAGTGAATGTGAAAATAAAAAATTTTAACTACAGGATATATACATATACATTTTGTACTTTTTATTATTTTTCTTTTTTTGCTTAAATTATTGCAATGCATATGTATAAATAATTCATATTTACAATAAATGAAATATAACATATTTATTTTCCTTTTCAATTTTCCTATTTGTACTTGCTTGTGCAGATCTAAATTTTTCTTAAAATAGCCCCTCATTTATGCTATCCACTTCCATGACATCAGGTGAAAGTTTGTTCCATCAATCAACCACACATTGGTTAAAGGCAAACGTCTGAACATCTATTCTGTAACCATCATGCCTCAATTTTAATTTATGCCCCTTCACGTGTGCAGTCTCAGAAAGAGGAAGAATAACATTAGCAATGAGCTTAAACAATCAGTTCAACACGTTAAATAACTTAATAAGATCATCTCTCAGGTACCTAGTCTCCAGAAGCTGCAATTTGTAGAACTGTAGCTTTTGTTGGTAAGAGCACCTTACTAGTGAGAGATATATCTTAAAAGGCATTTAGCTTTCATGGCAATTACTTAAAGAGTTGCTTAATATGCAGTGAGCAAGAGAGAGAGAGAGAGGTGGGAATGGAATAAGAATAAGAGCAAAGTGTTCTAAAGATAAAGTGTTATGGTGGCCTTTCAGTTGCAGCCCCCTTGTTTCCCCTCACCAATCTCATTAACCTTCTCTGTACCCGTCCCAGCAGCTCTACATCCTGACTAAAGTGAGGCCTTCAAATCTGTATGTAGGTACTGCTACTGAAGAGGCGGCCAAAACCACTGCCTTACACAATGGAATAATTACCTCCTTATCCCTGCTAGCAAAGTTTCTGTATATCATAGACAAAATCCAATGGGCTGAAGAGGCGGCCTAAATCACAGCCTTACATAATGGAATAATTACCTCCTTATCCCTGCTAGCAAAGGTTCTGTATATCATAGACAAAATCCAATGAGCTGTCCTGTCAGCACTTCTCAGAGAATGTCATATCTGACTGCACAACCCCCCAAATATTTTTCATTTTCAAATCCCCTGAATGTAATTCCACACAGTTGGTATGTTACTCTGTGGTTACTGTTACCCATATGCAGTCTTTTACATTTGTCAATGCTAAACTTCAGCTGTCATTACTCAGCCCATCTGGCTAATTTTTATAGATCCAGTTGCAGTAGAATACTGTCATTATTGTCATTAACCACCCTGCCAAACTTTGTATCATTTGCAAACGTGGAGATTAAGCCTTCATCAATATCATTAATAAATAGTGAAAACAACAATGGGCCAAGCACTGAATCCTAGGGGTCTCCACTAATAACTAGACCATGCTCTGTCTTCGACCACACAAACATCCCTGTTTTCATAGCAGTAACTTGCCCTTAATGCCACATCACTCCAATCTGTAGAGCAGTCTTTTATGTGCACGGTATCAAAGGCTTTCCTGAAATCCATGTACAGTAGAACTCCAACTGTCTGTCAGGGTACGGGACCAAGACCACGATGGATAATTGAACAGACGGATAATAGAATATGTACATTAAAAACATTACACATAAAACAGACCGGGTAATCTAACTTTTTTATTTTATTACATAATACATAACCTAATGGATGAAATTTAATTAAACTTTAATTATTATTCATTTTTTACTGGATCATCAAAAAATCATAGTACAAATATTTACATACATATCTATTTTTAATATTTTGACTTACATTGGTCTAGTAATGTTATAAAAAAATTTAAAAGAAAACAATATTAGATAATTAAATTTCCTTTCTAAAAAAAGTCAGTCAATTTCTTTTGTTTCATTAGGGAATGTTACAAATTTTACGCAAAAGTAACGCTTGCATAGCATATGCTTCTTCTTGTGCCTCGAACCACTCAATGCACTTTGACAACATAGTTTCAGCATCACAGTGGTTAATTATGTTTGTTGTTCCATCGTCAGCAGCTTTTTCTTCTTCAGTTTCAGAATCATACGACATTGTCATCATTCTTTGCACAATTTCATTGTGGTCTAAAATTTTGCATCCAACATCCATTTTGTCCATATCCAGCCAATCATTTACTTCCTCCATCGAAATTATTTTTAAAACCAGTTTTGCAGTTTTCGAACATAACTACAAAATTTAAGTTTCTTTTGGAATGGTTTCTGTATCACTTGAATATACAGGGTGTATATAAATGGTACGAACACTTTCAATAATTTATTGCTCATGGAGTAAGAGAGATACCATTTACTTATTTATACCATGTGAAAGAAAAAACACGAAAGTTTCCCAGTTATTACTGCCGAGGCATGCAGTTCCATCATTCACCGCCAGTTGGCATTACTTGTCATACCTCTACCACTGTAATTGGGAAATCCTACCTCGATATGCTGCAGCAATAGTTGATGCCTCAAGTTCAGGAAGATAGTGATGACATTCTTTACTAGCAAGACAGAGCCCCTCCCCACTTCCATAATGACGTTTGGGCCTACCTTAACACCGAGCTACACAAGTGCAGGAGAAAGGGACAAATGTTTCTTGAAATGGCCGCCGTGTGGGGCTACATAAAGGATCATGTTTATGTACCACCTTTGTCACGTGACGTCCAGGAACTAAAGCAGAGAATTGAAGAAGCTACCACCACGGTCATAACAGGATATGTCAAGAATTCGATTACCATGTGGACATTTGCCATGTCACACTTGGCACCACTCACACAATGAATCATTGTGAAGTGATGTGAGGTAAAAAAAATCTTGACATTTTCTCTTTCACAAGGTATGTATATGACACTGATATCTGTCCAAGTCTTTCTGCAATAAATCACTGAAAGTGTTCCCACCATTTATAAACACCCTGTATTTCTGGCCACAACATCATTCCATTTTATAGTATAGCTTTTCCAAAACTCCACATCTAATTTATTTTCTGCCGAAACAAGTTTTTGAATGAACATTTTGCAATGTTTTTTTTTTTTTTTTTGGTAGTTGTTGGCGCATCGACTTCTGTGGCTATAATGCACCTCCCAAGGTTTTTGCAGTACTCTGATCGAAGCCTGAGGCGAGATTCGAACCCACGACGTTTGGGTTGCCAGGCAGGCACTTTACCCACCTGGCTAGCCTGGTCGTCGGCCCGACATTTCATACTCTCAATCACACCTTGGTCCATCAGATGAATGAGAGATGTCGGGTTTGCTGGCAGAAAGTGGCATGATGTTTTGCCATCATCACTTTTTAAATTACATACGTGTATGGGATGAGTGTGCGCATTGTCCATCAGTAGGACTGCATATTGTGGTAAACCTTTTGATGCCAAAAGTGATCTTACACATGGTACAAATATTTTATGAAACCAATCATAAAATATATCTTGGCTCATCCATGCACTGTTTTTGAGAAATATTTAACTGGCATAGCATTTAAATTAATATTTTTAAATGATCTAGGCTTTTTTGGTTTTCCTATAACAATCAAAGGCAATTCATGACTACTGCTGGCATTAGCACGTATCATTATAGTGATGCGATCTTTTTGCATCTTATATCCCGGTGCCATATGTTCAGTCATTGAGGCTAGTGTCTTTTGATGTAGTGCCTTCCAACTAAGGCCAGTCTCATCGCAGTTGTATGTTTGGTCTTTAACCAAACTTCGATCAGCTATTTCCTTCTGTAGTTTTTCATGATAAACAGAAATTGCTGCTCTACCTGCACTCAGCTCTCACCCTGGATCGACAATTGTCGAATACCATGGCGAAACTTAAATTTGTCCAACCATCCGGTGCTAGCCTTGAATGAAGGATCTCTGCCTAGTTTTTTATTGATTTCAATGGCTTTTTCGAATATTATAGGTCCCAACAATGGAATTCCTTGGCTACGTTTTTGAACAACCATTGAAACGTTGCAGTATCCAACTGTTCATTTTTAGCAAGCTTCATTGTTTTACGACTTTTAACATTACCATACTTCCCTTCCCCAAATCTCTTCCCTCTGGTGGAGCACGGGCCTGCTCCACTGCAATCGCAGGGCCATCCTCTCTATCGGCCCCTTACTTCCTTTTCTTCCCTCCAGTCTTCACACCCCCCTTTACTATTGACTTTCACAGCATTTTCAGCCCTACGCGTCCAAATTTAACTACATCAAAATTTCCTGCCCGACCCATTTAGGCATATAGAAAATATTATTTCAGCGTATAGCCCCTCACAAGCATCTAAATTATTCTAACAAATGCTAATAACTAACCTCAAACTGCACTTTTTTTTTTTTTTTTTTAAGGTTCTAGCCACTGAAATCCCAGGAAAGTAGGTGGCACGACCTGCCAGAGTACTATATAGGTAACATCCGGCCGGCCTCCCCGTGGCGAGGTATGGTAACGTCGTGTCCAATTAGGGGCCCGGCGGCTAACAGGCCGGATGAACAAGGGCACAACATGCTAAATACCACATGACCCATATACTTTTAAATCCCTGGCTTGTCCGATACAGTGTACATATGCGGAGATGGGAGAAATCCCAGGAGCCGTTAGACCCAAATATACCTATACCTATACCATCAGTGGTTTCCATTTTTGATACGCGGTTTTCAATTTGTCTGCATCATGCTTTATACCATTTACTGTTGTTCTGCCTATTCCATAAACCGATGCTATACTTGTAGCACTTTCACCTTTTCTTAGACAATTGATTATTTCAATTTTTTGTGATAATCCCAACACTACTCGCTTACGTTTCTCTCTCGTTTCAATGGGTGTACTAAATAAAAATTATTAAAATATGAAACAGGAGGTTAACGTATAACTGTATCAGTGAGTTGTAAACAAAGACTAAGTGATACAGGGCAAAAATATCACAATGCATTACAGCGTAGTGGGGTTAAGTGAGGGTTAATAGAGACTGACGGTAAATAGGGTGACGGACAATCAAAGTTCTACTGTATATGATATCAAAATTACTTTTTGCATCCAATTCCTTTGTGACTGCATCTCAGTATACTATCATATTGTTCAGAAGATTTATCCTTCACAAACCCATATTGTGTCTGAAGTATAACTGCACTCCTGTCTCAATGATCCTGCATTAGTTCTTTAACAGATATGTAATTACTCGTGTCACACTTTGATCTCCTTAGTGAATTGGGGATACAGTTGCACTTCTCCAGTTCGCAGAAACTTCCCCTGAATCCAAAGATGCTCTCATAATTATGGCTAACCATTTGCTTATCTCCTTAGCTTCTTTCCTTAATATAACTGGACAGATTCCATCCACCCAAGTTGCCTTTTTTATGTTTAACTTCAACCATTTCTCTTCCACTTTCCTTTCAGTTATTTGCAAAGTCATTTAGCTTCCTGTTAGTTTGACAAACTTCAGGCATCCACTTCCCAAAAGAATTCCTCATGTGTGAATGTAGATGCAAAATACTTTATGCAGTTTGTCAGCAACTTGAGCCAGATCAACAACAGTTAGCATTAGTAGAAGCATTTGATGCAAGAAAGCAAGCTTATGCAGCATCAGCCAAAAAAAAAAAAATAATAAAAAATAAAAAATAACCATTTCACCCCTCTGTTGGTTCGAAATACCTGTCCAGCTGAGCCTCAAACTTATTTAGGCTATCAACTTCCACGACAAGGGATGGAAGTCTGTTCCACCAACCAACCACCCGCTGGCTAAAGGCAAATTTCCTCACATCTATCCTACAGCTGTCTTTCCTCAAATGGAATTTATGCCCTCTCAGGTGATTATTCTGAGCAAGAGGAAGAAACCCATCAGCATTGAGCATGCTCAAACCATTCAAGGCTTTATACACCTCTATCAGATCACCTCGCTGGTGCCTAGTCTCCAGACACTGTAATTTGCAAAACTTAAGCCTTTCTTCGTAAGAGCACCCCTTTGTTCCATTCACCAATCTTGTTGCCCTTCTCTGTACTCGTTCCAGCATCTCTACATCCTTCTTGAAATGAGGCCTCCAGACCTGTATACAGTACTCTAGGTGTGGCCTGACCGTTGCCTTATACAAGGGAATAATCACCTCCTTATCCCTACTAGAAAAATTCCTATATATCATTGACAATACACCATGAGCTACTCTTGCACCCGTCTGCACTGCGCAGTAAACTTCACATCTGCCTGCACAACCACCCCCAGGTCCCTTTCATTCTCTACCACTGTCAGTGTATTACCACAGAGTTCATACGTTGCTCTGGGGTTGCTGTTTCCCATATGTAGTACTTTACATTTGTCAATGTTAAACTTCATTTGCCACCTCTCAGCCCATCTGCTGAACCTTTCCAGATCTTGTTGCAGTAGCATAGTGTCAGAAGTGTCCTTGACAACCCTGCCAACCTTCGTATCGTCTGCAAACTTGGACATTAAGCTTGATATACCATCATCAATATCGTTTATAAATACAGAAAACAATAATGGACCCAATACTGAACGCTGAGGGACTCCTCTAATAACATTAGTCCACGATGAGCAGTGTCCATTGATTACCACTCTCTGTCTTCTCCCCCTCAACCACCCCTTCATCCATAGCAGCAATTTGCCTCCAATGCCACACTGCTCCAATCTGTGCAGCAGTCTTCCGTGTGCAACAGTATCAAAAGCCTTTCTAAGATCCAAGTATATAATATCAAAGTTATTCCCTGCATCCAGTTCTTTTTGTGACTGCATTATAGTATCCAATCAAATTGGTCAGGCAAGACTTCCCCTTAACAAAACCATGCTGTGTCTGAGCTATAACTGAAGTCTTGTCTAGATGATCCTCCAGTGCTTCTTTAACCAGTGCCTCCATTAATTTTCCGGGAACAGAAGTTAAACTAACAGGTCTATAATTACTTGTGTCGCCTTTTGATCCTCCTTTGTGAATTGGGGTCACATTTGCACATCTCCAGTCTATGGGTACCTCCCCTGAGTCCAAGGAAGCTCTCATAATTATGGCTAAGGGTTTGCTTACTTCCTTTGCTGCCTCCTTTAATAAAATTGGATAGATCCCATCCACCCCAGGTGCCTTTCTTGTATTTATCTTCAACAATTTCTCCTCCACTTTACTCTCAGTTATTACAAGATTCTCTAGCTTACTGCCAGAGTTGAATACACCTCTAGCATTTCCCTCACTGAATAACCCCTCATGTGTGAATGTCGATGCAAAATATTCATTTAGTTTGTTAGCTACTTGAGCAGGATCATCAACAGTTGACCCATCAATATCAAGTGGACCAATCTGATTCATCCCCTTCCTTCTAGAGTTTACATAAATAAAGAACTCTTTGCTGTTTTTCTTTGCATCCCTTGCCAAAGAATTCTCGTAATCTGCCTTCTCCTGCCTAACCTCCTTTGTAAATTGGTTACAGATCAACTTGTATCTATCATAGGCTTCTGTGTCACGTGTTAATTTGTATGTATCCCATGCATTTTTCTTCTCTGCCATATGTCTCATTAGTTCATCTGACATCCACTTAAGCCTAAACCTTGAACAATATTTCTTAGTTGGTATGTAAAGCATAGTAGCTTCCAAGATAAGTTCTTTGAATGCTTCCCATTTTGAATTTGCTGTTGGTAACATCATCAGTTGGTCCCACTGTATAGAATTTAAATACTGTCTCAGTCCATCGTAGTCGCCTTTACAAAAGCAATAACCCTTCCCTTTACCCCTAATGGTAGTTACCTCTTAGAGTAAATCCCACTTCAGCACACTGTGATCACTGCCACCTAGTGGTTCATTTACTTGCAGATTCTTAATGCATGAAGAATCACTACTGATAATCAAATTAAGAGTATTACTCCCTCTAGTTACCTCCCGAACATGCTGATGTAGAAAACAATCATCCAATAAATCCACAAAGTGACCAACCCCCAAATTCCATTCAATATCTGGGAAATTAAAATCCCCCATTATAAGACTCTCTGATTTACTAGCCCACTCTATATCCCTGTACAATTTCTTATTATACTCATCAGAGTCATTAGGCCTATAGCACACTCCTATTCTCAATTTTGATCTCCCAATGCTTATGTCACACCAAACTGACTCGACACTGCACTGTCCAGCAATGTCGACTGGCTTCACTTCCTTGGATTTTATGTATTTCTTAACTAATAGCATAACCCCTCCTCCCTTCCTATCCTGTCTATCCCTTCTGTAGACATTGTATTCCCCAAATTTCAGTTCTGCATTCCTTATATGTGTGACATCACGTCTCTAAAATCCCAACAATATCCGCCTTTGATGCTTGAGCAATACCTCAAATTCATCAAATTTATTTACTAAACTCCTAGTATTGGTGTACACGCAAGTATACATGCACCTGTTCTTTTTCTTAGCTACCCTAACACAACCCATGTGTTCAGTTGTACCCCAATGATTCCCAGCAGTCTCTGAAATATCCTGCATCTTATTTTCCAGGCTGCGGCTCATTCCAATAGAAGCAGTGCAAGAATCACTTTCACCTCTGCCGGTGGCTACTGTTAATCTATTAGTACTTGTATCCCCCCCAACTAGCAGTTTTCCGACCCACCTAACACTGCCTCGATAGCATCAGCAAACATTCTTGCACCCTTTCTATTTAAGTGTATCCCATCCCTGTAGAAGCAGTCTCTCCTGTTAACAAGTACAGACCAGGCTGAAAAAAATTCTACCCCTTGAGCCTTGCACAATCTTTCCAGGGCCGAATTGATCGACAAGGCTCTCATCATATACTACCTTCTATCGTGTCTGGGCAGAATTGCAGACACTTTCAAATTCAGCCCTAATTCTCGGCTTTTGTTCAACAGTGACCTGTACTTGTTAAGTAATTCTGCCGGTCTCCTACTCCTAATATCATTACTGTCAACGTGTACAACTATATCGGCTTTTGTGCCCTTAAAAGATGATATTCGCTCTACAACGTCATCAACCTTTGCCCCTGGCAGACATATCCTGGTCCTGTTCCACCTATCCTTTTTACAAAGCATGTTTCCTGTTTCCCTGACAATAGAGTCACCAACAACTACTAGTTCCTTCCGGACCAGTGCATTCTTCCTTGGGGACTGCCGCTGTGTTGCGTGATGACCAAGTGCAAGCTCTGGCATTGGTGTGGGCAGCTGAGAGCTTGATGGGCCCCTCACTTTTAATCCTTCGAGGGCATCCACCCTGTCCTTCAAGCTCTCATATAGGTCCATAACAACGCTGAGTTGTCGCCTGATTTCCTTACACTCCTTGCATCGCGCACACACAAAGACATCCCCCATGGCAGTATCATGGCCCGATGAAGTGCACCAATATCCGAGAAGGAAAGGGATGAATCAGATTGGTCCACTGGATATTGATGGTTCAACAGCTGAGGATCCTGCTCAGGTGGCTAACAATCTAAACGAGTATTTTGCATCTACATTCACTCATGAGGTGTTATTCAGGAAGGAGAATGATGTAGGTAAAGTAAACATTGGCAGCGAGCTGGATGATTTTGTAATAACTGAGAGGAAAGTGGAGGAGAGCTTGTTCAGGATAAACATAAAAAAGGCACCTGGGGTGGATGGGATCTATCCAGTTATATTAAAGGAGGCAGCAAAGGAAGTAAGCAAACCCCTAGCCATAATTATGAGAGCTTCTTTGGACTCAGGGGAGGTACCCATAGACTGGAGATGTGCAAATGTAACCCCAATTCACAAAGGAGGATCAAAGGCTGACACAAGTAATTATAGACCTGTTAGTTTAACTTCTGTTACAGGTAAGTTAATGGAGGCACTGGTTAAGGAAGCACTGCAGGATCATCTAGACAAGAATTCAGTTATAGCTCAGAGGCAGCATGGTTTTGTTAAGGGCAGGTCTTGCCTGACCAATTTGATTGGATACTATGATGTAGTCACAAAAGAACTGGATGCAGGGAATAACTTTGATATTATATATTTGGATCTTAGAAAGACTTTTGATACTGTTGCACATGGAAGACTACTGCACAAATTGGAACAGTGTGGCATTGGAGGCAAATTGCTGCTATGGATAAGGGGATGGTTGAGTGGCAGAAGACAGAGAGTGGTAATCAATGGACACTGCTCAACGTGGACTAATGTTATTAGTGGAGTTCCTCAGGGTTCAGCGTTGGGTCCGTTGTTGTTTTCGGTGTTTATGAATGATATTGATGATGGGATATCAAGTTTAATGTCCAAGTTTGCAGATGATACAAAGGTTGGCAGGGTTGTTAAGGACACTACTGACGCTATGCTGCTGCAACAGGATTTGGAAAGGTTGAACAGATGGGCTGAGAGGTGGCAAATGAAGTTTAACATTGACAAATGTAAAGTACTACATATGGGAAGCAGTAACCCCAGAGCAATATATATCAACTCTGCGGTACTACACTGACAGTGGTGGAGAATGAAAAGGACCTGGGGGTAATTGTGCAGGCAGATATGAAGTTCTCTGAGCAGTGCAGACGAGCTGCAAGAGTGTTTCTAATCATGTTGCATGCATTTACAATACATGCCTGTAATTCTTGAACACTTTCTACTGGACTAGAATAAACTACTGATTTCAAGTGACCCCACAAATAAAAATCAAGTGGATTTATATCAGCTGATCAAGGCAGCCATGCAACTGGTCCACCATGATCTATCCATCTCTCATGAAAGTTATGATTATGATCTTCTCGGGCCACAAGACTGAAATATGGCGGAGCTTTGTCATGCATGAACCACACATGCATTCTTCCCTCGAGTAGAACATCTAATAAATCTGGAAAAACATTCTCTACCAAATTTTCTAACAACTCACAGTACAGCCTGTCAGCCTATTTGGCAAAACATATGGACCCACCAATGCATCTCCAAGGACACCTGCCCAAATGTTGATGGAGATCTGATGCTGATGACTTGCTTCAATAATCGCACGTGGATTCTCTTTGCTCCAAATATGAGTGTTATGGAAATTAATAATTCCATGTCTTGTGAACATTGCCTCATCTGTGAACAACACATAATGGAGGAAGTAAGGATTCTCTACACATTAACAAAATTTTAGTCTAAGTTGATAATCAGGTTCTAACAAAACCTGTACACATTTCAAGTGATAAGGATATAGTCCATTTTCGTGTATGATTCTCCAAACAACGGACTGTGAAACACCTTCTGTTGCCGAAATCCTTCGTGCACTGCTTCGACGATTATCTTCAATTGCATGGGGTATGTGATCGTCAACTGCTGCTGTTCAAACACTTCTTAATCTTCCCGTGTTGTGTACATTTTTAGAAAATGAACCATGTTCCCTCAAATGCGAATGAACATGATTTAAAGTCCGAGCACACAGGATTCCACGAGTAGATTGTTTGTTTGGTTGGTTTTTAGGAGCATTAGCAACTCAGGCCATATTGCTCCGGAAATATGCGGTGGTCGTTCCCTGACCTTTCCGCATTCTCCGTATTTGGTGGTGACAGGCTCGAACCCCGGTCTAATCAAGAAGCGTGTGCTACGCACTGCTGCTCCTTTCCACCGGGCTACGGAAGCGCCTCCACGAGTAGGAAAAGACTCTTGATGAAGCAGATGAGCTCTACATGCATTCCCATTAGCACGACCATAACAGAAATGCATATCAGCCATTTCTGCAAAAGTGTATTCATTACCCATTATTTTAACACAAGAAAGGAATCGAAGAACATAAATCTCTTACAAAACTGATAAACTGAAATCACGAATACATACCTTTGTTGTCGTTATGTATGGCAAGGTTGTCAACAAAGATAATATCGACTATGACTGTTCGCTGTTTACTTTGCTATTTCTTATCTGATACAAAAAATATTTTCCTATGCCAACAAGTATGCATGCTGAAACTTAAAATCAGTTTATCTCGGAAACAAGAAATTTGTGGACCAATGTTTATAGGACTTTTTTCTCAAATTCAAGGTGTAGAATATGCCTGTAAATTTTGTAATACTTGTTTAGAATCACCTGTATATATAATATCTAAGGTATATCGAGATTATTCCAATAACCAAATAATGTTCAGCCAAATATGATTCTGTGGTCAGAAATTGCTCATTAATGTGAGAGACCAATGGAGACTGATTAGACTTGTGTACGGCAACAAAAAGGCTGCAGTCATTCGAATAAAGATCAGTACACCAGTGGTAAACAAGAGGCATTTCAGAATGTGCAATTCATTATACCTTGTCACAAATGGGGTAAGACAGCTGAAGACTGAACCTGGTTCCACTCCTGTCAACAAAAAAACACAAAGGTACAAAAGGTTCAGGAACACTAACATTGGAGAATGGACAATTGGAAAAACGTTGCCTGATCTGATGTAGCTGCTGTGAAACACTGCCGGCAGTGGTAAACAGCAATATTTAGATACCACAGGTTATCTGGAAATTTGTTTCTGACCAGGCACATTTCTTGAAGTCTACAGTATTTCCATTTGTGAATGGATTCTTCCAACAAAATAATAATTTGTTGTATAGAACTGGTTCCAGGAACATGAGTCAATCGAGCTTACTGTGGCCGCCTTCCCAGTCACCAGATTTTAATCCAACTGAGCACCTGTGGGATGAGGTGGCACAAGCTCTTCCACCTCAGTCCATCAATTTGCAAAAACTGTGGGAAACAGTTGCATCAACAAGTCAGTGTTACAATAAATCCATGAGAGCTAAAGGTGATCCTACTTGCTATTAGGTAAGTAGGAAGTAGCCACCCAGCATATTGACAGAATGGTAAAAAGTAAGAGAACAACTCCATTTTGCAAGGGAGTATAAATATGATTTTTGCTATATTGGGTCTCTAATAAGTAAAATGGTATAATGCAATGTTAAAGAAGGTTTAGGAATATTATTCATTTCTGGTGCAGCTGGTATACTGTATACAGTATACGTAAAATATACATTCCAAGGACTTCTTCTGTAAGTCGAGTTTTACGTAACTCAGGAATGACTAATAAAATATTGTCACTATATCCCTGATAGGCAAAAATTACAAAAACCACATATCTTCAAAAGAATGAAGAAAAATAGTTATATATTTTTCAATTAATTAGTTATACATTTTTTATATATTAGTTATATATATAGAAAAATAGTTACATATTTTTAATTAGTTCAATTAAAAACTTTATCTGGAGACAGAGATGAAGTAGCCGGAGGTTCACAAGAAAAGAAAACAAAAATTTTTACATGTCAGTTTTTAGTCACTGTACTGGAAAAACTGACATGTATTTCGTAGCCTTGGTTATTATAGTTGACTTCATTGGTGTCAATCCCTTCATTGCTTCTTGTATTCCGTCTTTGTCCTTTATTATTATGTTCACTGCTGACCCTGACAAATCTAAATTCTGCTTGATACTTGTGAATGTTTGACTATTTTCATACATCCTTATTATTTTAATTTTCTGATCCAAATCGATCGCTTTCCTTTTCTTGGTAGATTTACTAGTACCGCTGTCACTTATATTCTCTTAGTTGGCACCATGATAACAGTCAAAGTTAAATTTTCTGTAAAGAACTTCACAGAGTTAAGGCAGAAACACACTATTATCACTTCACACAAGCTCACAGTTAACTAAAGCACATTTCTGGAGGTCATCACCATAAAACAATAAAAACAATTTGCAGTTTCTGGTTTATGGGGCTTTTCTATTAATGCGATTCATTATAAATGGGTAGTAAACTCGATCTTATTGCATTTTCAATGATACTGATAGCTGGAATTCTGTGGGTTTTTAAGTTATGGTGAAATGTGTGTCCCCTTCACTGAAATCTCCAGTCATATAAAAAAATAAATTAATTAAATTTTCAGAATCTTCTCTTCATTCCTATTCTTTAAACTTGTTACTCTGTATCTCATTGTGCAATCTGTGCCTGCTGTGTTTGTCGTTATTGATTGCCTATTATTTTTTTTTTGCTGTTTCAAATTTCACAATCCTAAAAAAAAAAAAAAAAAAAAAAAAAAAAAAGAGTGAAAAAAAATTTAGGTAAGCCTGAAGTTACATAACTCGGGCTTATGTAAGTTGGGGACTTACTGTACCATGTTTGTATAAGTGTGGGAATCTGGACTCATTTGCACATTGTGCAGCTGAAAACCCCAGAATAACACAGGCTGGGAGGGCTACTCTCTTTACCTGAAATCAGCCAATTACAGCCTTGACTGAATCTTTTGAGTTATTCCCAAATGCACAAGTGGCTATTATTTTTAGCATGACTATCCATCCTAATGCAGATTTACACAAAATCTTACACTTGGAATTATTAGAAACATTTATTGAGTTGTTACAAATTTCAATAAAATCAGAGAAAAATAGTTATGCAACAATTCTTTTAATATTTATACTGGGATATTTATTTATTAATTTTTAAAACTTCTCAGATTATATTATACTTAACGGATTTTCATTAAATTTCATCACAAACCTATTAGAATGCTAAATAAAATAATTACAAAAAGTTAATAATAATAAAAAATTAATACACCTAAAATATAACTCGACGTACACATTACTTAACTTGCTTTATATTTAAAGAGAATTATATAAGCTTTGGCATTTCCATCTCCTATATCTAGCTCTGTGGTGGTTAATATTTTAAGTAAAGGGATGCAGCAAGAATTTTCTGAGATTCCACAGAACGGGTAAGGAGATGATTGGTTTTAATGTCAATACTATTTTGTTCCATAAGAGCTAATGAATATGCATAGTATCTTCCTCAAAAAATAACTTAACTAAGCAGCAGAATTTAAGCTTAAATAAGAATTTTTTTTTAAAAGTTATATTTAATTATGAATACCATTAAAATAAATAATATCTTTTCCTATTTAAACCTCCAGAAATGACCTCAGAGTACTTAAAGCTGTGTCATGTATATCAAAATGTTAAAGTGCATGTTATATCTGAACAGCTTTGAAGCTGACTGATGTTACACAAAACTATAGTTCCATATTTTGCCTATGGGTGTCTAATTTGACTAGTGATAATCTTCAAAATTCTTTTACAAGCTGGATAAAACCTTGTCAGTGATGTGCCTGGCCCACACTCAGAGCACCTCTGGTCTAACTTATTTAATTAACTAAAAGACAAATGCTGCTATACCTAATCTAATCCTAATAATCAGTGACTTTACCTGAAATATAATTCTTTGAGCTAAAGAGAAATTAATGTCTCCTCTGTATTCTATTTATCTGTTTTTAATCAGTTTCAAGTTTTCATAATTTTGTTAAGAACGTCAATTACATGAAAAAAAAACATAGCACTGAAAATCTGAATGTTAATAATTTGAAAAGTCAATAATCCGAGGGAGCAGTATTAATTTTTTTTTTTTTATATTGGTGCCATAAAATAATTACAGTGTGCACCAATTATTGTGATGACGTTTGTGAATTGAATTTTGATTCTATTAAATGGCAATTATAATAAGCGAAAATCCACAGGCTATAAAAATGAAGATATAAAAGCACAAATTTACACCTTTTTTTCTTCTCTTACCAATCACAAAATTAAATGATACGTGAAAATCAGAGGAATATTATCCACAGTTTCGCAAAATAAAAATAAAAATTTACGCTTACATGCATAACTTAATTAATATACATATAGTACTAACCAGTGCTTTTTTTTTTGTAAAATAATAGGTGCCAGTGTACTCATTCTTTGCTATCAGGAAAAATTGAATTAAAAGGATATGAAAAGTACTCTAAAATTTTTTTTCCCCTGATATTGTTATTTTAGTAGTAATGTTTTTAGAATAAGAACAACAAATTAAGTATATTAACACAGTTTATAAAGCATAAATTTAGTTAAAGTATATAAAAAAATAAGTACACTGTGAGTAAAATAAGAAAAAAATAATTTCATAATAAAGTTTTTGTAGAATATTTTAAATTTTTATTAAGTTCTTATCCGACACCCTATGCCGACTTCTTTTCCTCCTCTCTTTGTGTGTCAGTTGCTGAATGATGTTTCTGAAGCAGCCACAAATCAATATTTGTGGCTGCTTCAGAATCAGATCAGCGGTGGACCTACAATTTTAAGAAACAGTAGTGAAGAAACCGTTTTTGTCATCAACATAGCACTGGTTGGGCTGGTGTTCAGATTCATTTGGGAAAATCCTCGTTCACATTTACTCGGTGAAATTGGTATCGTACTCAGAGCATTCATCAAATGCTTCAATTCTTCCAAAACCTTCTTATCAAATAGGTACCCCCGAAACGCATTTAACTGTAATTGACAATTTTCTAACTTCATTTTCACCAAATGCCAACAATTCATGTCACTAGTTCTTAAATTTGAATTTTTTCTTTTCTTTTTTTTTTTTTTTGAGAAACTGTCCTAAATATCGGTGTCATTTGAATATTCAGGTGGTGTGACCAGATAAACAGAGATGGGGAAAATTTACGGAAAAATGTGGATAACGCACTTCCGCGAAACAACAGATGATTATTTGCTGTGGTAATAGAAAATCACTTTTCTAATTCTCGAACGGGACGCTTACAGTTGATTCATTGTGGTGTCCAACCTACGGCCTGCAAGGAAAGTGAACTAAAACAGCATTTTAAATTTTGTTAATTATCAAAAACATTTTCTAATTAAATGTTTTGTTCAGTAAATGTAACTGTGTATTGTACTTAATAAAATTTTTGAATATTTTCAATTTTACTTTTATATGCAACAAGATATCGAAAATGTAACACACTAAAGAAATCTAACTTTGAATTTTTTTTGAATATGGCCCCATGTACGGGAAAAGGTTGGATACCACTGCAGTAGAAGGTGGACCAGAGCCCATTGGGAATACACCTTGATCTGCTCACTCTTGACCAGCGCAACTTCTCCATATGTGGGACAGGTGGTCGGATAGGTTTTACCAGGTACCACTAAGTTTTAGAATGCTAATCCCTTCAGCTCAGAGGGGAGGCTTAGAGGGGAACAGGTATCCTGTGTATTATCAGACACTCAGCCTAAAACACTGATGGATCCAATATCTCTCTATTACAGAAGATTTAGGAGAAGTCCGGTTGGCCTGCCTCCCTAAAATCCACTCATGCACACCTTCTCGATGGTAAGCCCTGTTATGTCACTAAGGTGGCAACGAACGTACAGAGTGGTTCTCTTCAAGACGCCTAGTCAGCGTGAAGAGGAAAAGATAAAAACCCTCCAGCATATGAGAGCACAACAATACAAATGGCCCTCAGTCCCCAGAAGCTTTCACTCTCCCTCTTACGGAAGCGAGACGATCAGAGTGGAAGCAGAGGGTGCTAAGAATCTCTGGGTACGACCAGGCTGCCATGCACGGAAACTGAACTTGGCCTGTTATAACGTACGATCACTCATCGGTGAAGACAGGATATTAGAGCTGGAAAAGGAATTAGAAAATGTGAATTGGAATATCATCGGTTTGGCTGAAACAAGAAGAAGAAATGAATCACTTATAAGTTTATCAAGTGGAAATCTGCTGTACACCAATGGAAACAGTGAAAGGAGCGAAGGTGGAGTTGGGTTTCTGGTCCATAAAGATTTTAAAAACAACATTTTGGAATTCAAAAGTACATCACCAAGGGTGTCAAGACTAATACTCAAGATTTCTAAGAGGTACAAGCTAAAGATTATAATGATTTATGCACCAACATCGACCCATGATGATGAAGAGGTTGAAGAAATGTACACTGAAATTGAGAGTCTTCTAGATGAGCAGAAAACCCACTACACTATTATTATGGGGACTTCAATGCTAAGGTTGGAAAAAGGCAAAACAGTGCAGAAAGAGGAACTATAGGAAATTTTGGAATTGGTGAAAGAAATAAAAGAGGTGAAAGACGTGGAATTTGCAGAATCTCAAGGACTGTCAGTAATGAACAGTTTTTTAAAGAAAAGGGTGAACAGAAAGTGGACATGGAAGAGTCCAAATGGATTAACAACTAATGAAATCGACTTCATCCTCACTAACAGAAGATATATTGTGAATGATGGTACCGTCCTGAATAAGGTAAATGTTGGAAGTGATCACAGAATGGTAAGATGTACACTTGATATAGATAAAGGAAAGGAAAAAACTGACTCGAGTAAATAATACAAAGGTCTTTGAGATAAGAGAGGAGGAGAAAAAGCAGTATGTACTGGAACTTAAGAACAAGTTTGAGCTTCTGCAGACTGCTCAGGACCAAGATATCGACGAGGAATATTACAACTTTCTGAAAGTGATAAAGCCCAAGAAACCTATAGGGAAACAGAAATCCAAAGAAAAACAAAATTAGTCAAGAAACACTTGCCATGATGAATCGAAGACGACAAATGAAGAGCAAGAAAAACACTGACAGGGAGAAAATTGAGTATACTGAGTTATGCAAAGCCATTAGAAAGAGACTCAGAGAGGACATAAGAAGATTTAACACAAGAAAAGTAGGACAAGCATTAATGGAAAACAAAGGATTTAAATCAGCAGCCATGAGCAGTAATACAGAAAGACAAATGATACTGAAACTGAAGAATAGCGATGGTGTACTTATAAACAGCAGAGAAGGCATAATTCAAATAGCAGAAGACTACTATAGAGAATTATACAAGGAGCGAGGGAATGATACCAGCAGTGGGGGAGATGGATTGCAAAGTAGCAACACATACAACATACCCGATATTCTTCCTGATGAGGTAGAACATGCATTGAAGAAAATGAAGAATCGGAAAGCCCCGGGGGAAGATGAAGTTACTGTAGAGTTGTTAAAATTGGGAGGAAGAGACATAACACAAAAACTGGCAAGGCTCTTCACAAAGTGCATTAGAAAAGGTGTGACGCCTAAGCAGTGGAATAATGCAATCATAGTTTTGCTGCATAAGAAAGGAGATAAATCAGAAATTGGAAATTATAGACCAATTAGCTTGTTATCCCACATCTACAAGTTGTTCACAAGGGTCATTACTAACAGATTAGAAAGAATACTTGATGAGAATCAACCGAAAGAACAAGTTGGCTTTAGGACAGGATTCTCAACTATGGATCACCTTCACGGAATATCACAGCTAATGGAGAAAGCAAATGAATATAAAACACCATTATGTCTGGCATTTGTGGATTATGAAAAGGCATTTGACTCCATACAGCATAAGGCAATGTTTCGGGCACTGGAAAGACAAGGCATAGATACCCCATATATTATGATTTTGAAGAAAATATATGAGAGTGCTACCTCCTTTATTAGACTAGACAAAGACAGTAGCAAATTTAAAATCGAGAAAGGAGTTCGACAAGGAGACACAATATCTCCGAAGCTGTTTACTGCTGCCCTTGAGGAAGCTTTCAGAAGATTAGACTGGTCGCAGAAAGGAGTCAATGTGAACGGAGAGTACCTAAACCATTTACGATTTGCAGATGACATTGTGGTCATAAGCCACGATCCCAAAGAATTAGAGGAAAATCTTAATCATTATGCACAGTTAGTAAGGATTTTGGACTAAAGATGAATATGGCTAAAACAAAAGTAATGATGAACAAGTATGCCACAGAAAGGGAAATAATGATTGAAGGAGCAGTAATTGAAAAGGTGGAGTCATATACTTATCTGGGACAAGTTATTAGCTGTAATAATGATAAATGGCTGGAAGTCAAGAGAAGAATAAATTTTGGATGGATAGCATTCAGGAAATATAGTCACATACTGAAGAGCAATATCCCAGTTTGTCTGAAACGTAAAGTAATGAATCAATGTATACTCCCCACCATGACTTATGGAAGTGAAACTTGGGCACTCACCAAAAGAATGGAAGAGAAGCTGAGAACTACACAGTGAAGTAACGAATTGTATTGGGAATTAGACTGTTAGATGAGAAGAGAAACACATGGATTAGGCAGCAAACTCAAGTAAAGGACATTCTTATCAAAACTAAAGAACTAAAATGGTCTTGGGCAGGACACATAGCTCGAAGACATGATGACAGATGGACTAAGAAAATAACAGAATGGTACCCAAGAGGAACTAGAAGAAAACCTGGAAGACAAAGGCGGAGATGGATAGATGAAATTCATGAGTTTTTGGGTAGTAAATGGATGGCCAGTGCTCAAAACAGAAGGAACTGGAAAGTTGCTGGAGAGGCCTTCATCCTGCAGTGGAATGAAAATGGCTGATGATGATGAATCTCTTCAGCTCTCTTAATTCGCGCAGCAGCACTAATTGCCTAAGTTGCCTGAATGCCAGAAATGCGAACAGTGTGTACCGAGTTAATTCATTCACCTAATCCGTTTGCTATATGAAAATTTTCTTCGCTCAATGGAAATTATTTTAAATGTATCTTCCAAGGGGAATTCAAAATAATTTAACAGAGGTTCAACTGAGTAATTTAGAATTATAAAAATGGTTATACAGTTTTATATAAAAAATATCTTAACAATAACAGACAGTAAAAAATGCAAATTTAGTTAAATCATTTTAAGATTATTTGAATAGTAGGTAAACATGAAAAAAATTTACGGAATATTACAAATTTCGAAGTGCACTGCATCCAAACGTCACACGTTACTGTTAATAAAGGTGCCTGTACGCTGCACCAATAAAAAAGCGCTGGTACTAACTAAACATAGCACTTTGTAATCTGATATTTCTATTCATTAAGTTTTTTTTGTTTTGTTTGGGGGAGGGGGTTGTAAAAACTAAAACAGTAAAAAAGATAAGCATCAACCAATAACAAAACACTGCACTCAAAAATTACAACTAACACAATACGCACAAGTGAGATATGGAGTAAAAAGATTCTGAACAGAGTTTTTACGGAATTTTATTTTACTGTACTGTATGTAGTTTTCTTTGTCTTTTAAAAGGAAGCAGAAATTTTTACCAATTGAGATTTTAAACAGATTTTCAAAGGGAGAAAGCATGTCTTCGTTAGAAAAATTTCACTAGGTTGGAAAGTCAACCATAACAGATATTAAAAACAACAAGGAAAAAATTTTCAAGTTCGCATCAAACTTAATTCAGATGGTACAAAAGAAAAACTATGAGAACAGCTAATGACCCATCCCTTGAAGATGCCACTTATTTGTGGTTCACACACAGACGAAGTTTAGGAGAACCCATATCTGGATCTTTGATGTGTGAAAAGGTGCTGAATTTTAACAAAAAATTAGGGGGTCCCTTGGATTTTAACAAAAAATTAGGGTGTCGCTCAGATTTTAAAGCCAGTGTTTCATTTCTAAACTTACTAAACTTTTTTTAGTCTACAGAAAACAGGCTTTCAGGTTATGTGCAAGTTTGCATTTCAGTCCCAAGTTTCTCTAATTATGATGTCCTACATGAAACAGAAGCCAAAATACTCTTTCACTTATTCACTTAAGAGTACTTTCCAAAAGTCAAAACACAGAAGACTCCCTCAAGGTGCACATGCCTTACAATTTGAGCTCTCTTATAGGTATATGTGTCAGTATTTGGAACAAATATATCATGTAAATTACAATTACAAAACCTTTTATTTTCCTTTTTACTAATTCACTAAATCAAGCCTTTCTTAATAATTAAACCTAAAAACAAAACTTTTCACAATTATATAACTGGAGAGTAACAAGTAACTTTTTTTTGCTGAAAATTATCTAATTTATATCCTTATGAAATGCAACTGCCACTACCTTAATATCAAGAATGAAGTCCATAAAGTGATCATAAGTGTTGCTTTTTTCTTTACACTGCAGGCAAATCACTGAAAATAAATTAATGACATATTAGTGATGGATTATATTAAATATCAAAATTTTAGCTTATTACTTCATAGCAAGCTATACATGTGTATTCAAAAGTTGAAATAAATGTTCCTTTCTAATATGAAATAAAAAAATATATTAAAATGCAGCAGTTTAACAATAAAATTTCTGTTTGTTCCAGTGTATACCATCTCACTTAATTTTTATCATTCAGCCATCAAAACATAACATTATATTATTACTGCACAGAATAGAAGAGCATTTTAATTAAAATTCTCCACATTAAAAATAACAAAACAATAATATATTTCAATTAATTTACAACAGTGTTTATAAACATACAACAGTGTCTATAGAGGCACTGTGCCCTCTGTAAATGTGGAATATTATATATTTGCTATAAAGTTCTAAATGGAACTCTACACTTACCAGGTTCAGTTCATTATAATGCAAGGTTTGGCAGACCAAGAGTTTCTCAAGAAGCACATGTATCCTGCAAGTGGTTCCTAAACTTCGTTACTGATAACGAAGATGATATTTGAACTGTTACTTAATTTTTTTTTCAGGGATAATTAAGTGTGGTTTAATTTATCCACCTGTATCAATAACCAAAACACTCATATACAGTCAGAAGAAAATATATAAAAGAATGTAACGAAACTAAAGAACAATCACAGTACATGGCGAGTCGTGTTAGGAAGGTGGATAACTGTTCCCATATGTTTTCAAGAGACAATAAATGTAGAAATCTACTGTGATTCCATTCTTTCCTCTTTATTCAGCAGCTGAATGAAGATGAAATTATCAACGTGGATTTATTTCCAATAAGGCAGTGCTACTCTTTTTGCAGCTACTCTGGAAGCAACAAAAACCACTGTTTATAGAAATCATTTCCACAACCTTTAAAGAGCCAGAGGAGCCACCACAAATATAATTACCAATAGTTACACAGACTTCACTCATGTCTTTGCAAACATGCAAAGGTGGCATGGATGCATGTTTTGCATGCATGTGGGCATTGTTTAAAACACCTTTTGTAAATGTTTATATAACAAATATTTTTTATCATTTTCCTCTCTCTCTCTCTCTCTCTCTCTCTCTCTCTCTCTCGTATTACACTTCAAATGTAAGTGTATAAAGGTATACATGTCATCTACAGAGGTGCACAGTGATTTTAGAGAAATACCCTATATAATGATTTATAGTTATAATACCTTCACACACCAAACAGCAGGGGATAAATCATACATAAAGCTGAACTCTACAATAAAAGTAAATAACAGGAATAAATAACATTCCAGTACATGCACATACACAATTAACAAAAAAAAGATTCTTCTATGCTTAAAAAAAGGTTTGCAAATTTCATTCAAACCTCAATCTTTATATTTTGTCTGTGAACAGCAAAAATAAATATAAAAAATATCTATTATCACTCAGTTTCATTTAAATTATGAAAATGTCACTGTCATGCAATTCAAAGAAAATGACTAAGGCTCAGAAAATATCACTCATGGATACCTCACTACGACAATCCACAATCTTGCTCTGCATAGTTGTGCTGCAATGTTTTGGAAGAACTGTTTTAATTACAGATTGAAAAATATTGCATTCCACATAAATTATTTGGGGAAAAAAAAATGAGTTTCACTGAAAATAGATAAAAAGTAAAACACTTCATAAAAAAAATCATTTCAACAACAAAAACATTTTTATTGTACTGCTACAGGTTCTTGGAATTAATTTTATTAATAATTTTAATATATATATTGGAATAAACAATAGGGTTATAGAACTGTTTTTATAAAGTTTACTTTTCATCTATTTTTAAAACATTTCATAATTTTTCCACAAAAAAAATTATAGAGCAGTGATTTTTAATATAAATTAGTTCTCCTTTTTATGTTTTTCTTTCAAGAATTTAATTAAACACTCCATCCCATCATTCTTCCAGCATCCCACCAAACTGATACACATTGGCACTAATGATATTAAGAGTAGGAGAACTGAGGACATACTTAGGTACATGGCAATGTTGGGAAAAAGTTGTGAGCTAGAATTGAATTTGAAAGTGTCTGCAATTCTGTCCAGACAACATCATCATCAGCCATTTTCAATCCATTGCAGGATAAAGGCCTCTCCAGCAATTTTCCAGTTCCTTCTGTTTTGTGCAATGGCCATCCATTTACTACCCACAAACTCATGAATTTCATCTGTCCATCTCGGTTGTTGTCTTCCATGTTTTCTTCTAGCTCCTCTTGGGTACCATTCTGTTATTTTCTTAGTCCATCTGTCATCATGTCTTCGAGCTATGTGCCCTGCCCAAGACCATTTTAGTTCTTTAGTTTTGATAAGAATGTCCTTTACTTGAGTTTGCTAGCTAATCCATGTGTTTCTTCTTCTCTAACAGTTTGATTTCCAAAATAATTCGTTCCATTCTTTGCTGTGTAGTTCTCAGATTCGCTTCCATTCTTTTGGTGAGTGCCCAGGTTTCACTTCTATAAGTCATGGTGGGGAGTATACATTGGTTCATTATTTTACGTTTCAGACAAATTGAGATATTGCTCCTCAGTATGTGACTATATTTCCTGAATGCTATCCATCCAAAATTTATTCTTCTCTTGACTTCCAGCCATTTATCATTATTACAGCTAATGACTTGCCCCAGATAAGTATATGACTCCACCTTTTCAATTACTGCTCCTTCAATCATTATGTCTCTTTCTGTGGCATACTTGTTCATCATTACTTTTGTTTTAGCCATATTCATCTTTAGTCGAAAATGATTACTAACTCTGCATAACTGATTAAGATTTTCCTCTAATTCTTTGGGATCATGGCCTATGACCACAGTGTCATCTGCAAATCGTAAATGGTTTAGGTACTCTCCATTCACATTGATTCCTTTCTGCGACCAGTCTAATCTTCTGAAAGCTTCCTCAAGGGCAGCAGTAAACAACTTCGGAGATATTGCGTCTTCTTGTCAAACTCCTTTCTCAATTTTAAATTTGCTACTGTCTTTGTCTAGTCTAATAAAGGAGGTAGCGTTCTCATATATTTTCTTCAAAATCATAATATATGGGGTATCTATGCCTTGTCTTTTGAGTGCCCAAAACATTGCCTTATGCTATATGGAGTCAAATGCCTTTTCATAATCCACAAATTCCAGGCATAATGGTGTTTTATATTCATTTGCTTTCTCCATTAACTGTGATATTACGTGAAGGTGATCCATAGTTGAGAATCCTGTCCTAAAGCCAGCTTGCTCTTTCGGTTGATTCTCATCAAGTATTCTTTCTAATCTGTTAGTAACTTGTAGATGTGGGATAACAAGCTAATTGGTCTATAATTTCCAATTTCTGATTTATCTCCTTTCTTATGCAGCAAAACTATGATTGCATTATTCCACTCGTTAGGTGTCATACCTTTTCTAATGCATTTTGTGAAGAGTCTTGCCAGTTTTTCTGTCATGTCTCTTCCTCCCAATTTATAACAACTCTACAGTAACTTCATCTTCCTCCGGGGCTTTCTGATTCTTCATTTTCTTCAACACATGTTCTATCTCATTAGGAAGAATATCGGGTATTGTCGTACATGTTGCTAATTTGCTTAATCGTATATATCAATTCAAGGCTTCTGTAACTTTAGCTTTAAAAGAATACCGTAACTCTAATGGATATTTGTGCTCTGTGAGCTGTTATATCTCCCCAGTTAACAGAGGTGAATACAGACAACAATGGAGGTTGATTTCCAAATAGGGACCCAACCCGTGCAAAACGGAAGAGTAGAATGATGAATACCTTAAGTTATCATAGTCTCCTTTCCTGAAATTGAAACCTTTTCCTTTAATAACTGCTACCTCTCTCTCTCTCTCTCCTCATCATTCAACTCTGTGATCACTTCCAGCCAACAGTTCTTGTATCGTCGGTCCTCTAACATTATCTGGTTCACGCATGATGATCAGATCTAGAATATTCTTTCCCATAGTACTTTTCTGGGCATGCTGAACAATTAATTATCTGGTTGATTTATAAAGTTTGTTTCCCATTTGTTTGTAGCTATTTGTTGAATAGTATGATATAGCCTTGTGTTCAACGATGACAAAGTAGTAGTAGTAATAGTGGCATGTGATGCAAGAAAGCAAGTGTATGAGCTTATGCAGCATCAGCCAAAAAAAAAAAACAAAGAAGTCAAATGCAAAGCGTTGTCAAGAGCAAGCCAACCTAAGAAAATAAAGATGGAGGTTGCAATGAGTACACCAGAAAGACAAAGACTATCGAGATTGCGTAAAAGACAAACAGAAAATCGAGCACTGGATTTAGCAATGCCACTCCATCTAACAATGATGTACCTGAAGTGAGTATAATTTATGTACAACAGAACATTTCTCCAATTGCATAGCAGATGAGTTTAAATGATCAAGCTCCTTTTCCTTATGCCGACTACCGCTTACATAAGAATGCGCACCGAGAGTTTGAAAGGAGATTTATGAAAAATGATTTCTGTTCTATATTTTCAATCATCTATGGTTCGAAAATGACACAAAGAAACCAGCTGCTAAAGATACACCAATTGAAACGCACGGCATTTCTCAATGTGGTGGGATCCTTATGTGTACTAGCTATAGAGGATCACTAAAGAACAACACTATTCCAGTGCTATCTAAGTGAATGGCTTTGTCTACCCAGAAATTCCATTGCATTTACCAAGGTTGGATTAGTAACAGAGAGGCTCATTTCTGCTCACTTACCATTCATGCAGATAAGGCACTGGAGACATGTATACAGACAATATGGCATGTTTCAGTTAACACAATGGTCCATTGCTTGCCAAGGGAGATTGAGGACAATCATTCTATAAACATGCATATAAAATGCAGAAAAATACATGTACAGCTATTTGATTGGGTTAGTAAGAAAGCCAGTAGTTAAAGCATGGCTTCAGTATTTGGTCAACACACTTCTATTGATTGTATCAAATCATGATAGATCACTCATTCTTTGATAACAGTCACATGGAAATTAGGCTATTAGGCCCAAATACATAAATTAGGTATAAATTCATTTGTATCTTGTCTTCCAGCTGAAATTATGGAAATTTGTGACTGATCAATAAAATATTTACAATATCAAAGCTCTTTTATTTTGTAATCAAAATACCTAAAAGAATATGGACATGTGTTGTGTCTTATGTAAGACAGCCCCTTCAACTCCACCATGGTTCTCTGTGATGATATACAAAACTTTGTAGAATGGCCAAAAATGAGTGAGTGAGTGAGTGTGTGTGTGTGTGTGTGTGTGTGTGTGTGTGTGTGTGTGTGTGTGTGTGTGTGTGTGTGTGTGTGTGTGTGTGTGTGTGTGCGCGCACGCGCCGTTGTGTTGTTTAGTTGTTTCTGGCCACTTAGCAACCAGGAAGGCTGCTTCCCAGTACCAATTCATGCTATGAGGAGGCACGCCCCAATGATATACATACTAAACTAAAAATATTATTACCAGCATCCATAGGAAGAAGCACAAGTCGCATGGGTGTAGCAGTCTCCTATATTCAAGTACAGTGGTGAAGACCACAAAGAATCCCACATCCACTGGAGATAGTGTAATACCAGTGGATGCCAGCAGTTCCAATACCCAGGAAACTAAAATTTGGGTACAATCAGGTGAAAATCCTGTCTCTATCCTGATGTGGTCTCGCTGGTCTCCAGTTTAATTAAAAAAAATCTGTCCCCCAAAAGGACTAGAATAAATAACAATTTTAGAAAAAAAAATTACATGGATAAAATAATAATTAAAGTTTTAAAATTATAAAAGAATAAATAAATAAATAAAATATTAAAATAATAAAAATTATTAATATTAAAGAATAAAATAATTAAGGGGAAAATAAAAAAAGTTAGCACTACCCTAAGGAAATAATGAAGCCCATGTAAAAAAAAACTGAACTTCAACACAGGAGGGTTGTAAAAGTAGTTTTGTTGAGTACAGAAGTCAATTCAGTAATCAGCGTCATGTTAAAAACCTGCATAGCAAATTGCTGTAGAGCTGAGAAGGCATTTTGATTTGCAATAAGATATCTTTCATTTCCAGGAAAGAAATTATGTACTATGCTACATAATGTTTGCCTTAAATCCTGGTAAACTAGGCAAAAGAATAAGACATCACTCTAGTCTTCAGAGGCACAACAGGAACCTGTATCTGACATAGCTAGAATTTAAGAAAATAAGCTTTCACAGAACAATGGCCAGTTAAAATGTATGATGTAACAAGGTTTGGATAGAACCAAACCTGATTTTTTTTTAGGTAGTGAATTTAATATCAGGTATAAAACATCTCTTCACCGCTCCTTTTGTCAGGGAATTACATCTCACTTGCCGTCTTTTATGTAGCTCACTGCCAACATTTCGCTTTTTCATTCTTTGGATTGGCAATGAGATCATAGTCCAAATCAGAAAAAGTTAGAGGACATCCTTTATGAATATAGTAAGCAAAACTTGTGTATCTGAGATGTAGATCCAGAGGTAATGAAGCTTGTAAAGATGCAGTTAAAACTGTTCTACAATTTCTCAGAAGAGCTAGCAAAAAGGTCCGTTGAACACTGTCTAATTTGGTTTGAACTGTACAGTTTGGTTCTGTGAAACCATATGCTGGCTGCATATGTAACGATTAGAATAAAAACTGTGTATTATAGAATTCTGAAAGTTCCCTTTTTTTAAATAACATGGCGGTAAAAGTTTTAACTTCTTCAAAAGATTCTGAATATGTGGCAAGAATGATAATTTTTTATCGAATATTATCCCAAGATGCCTAAAAGAAACATGAAGAATAGTAACCGTTATGGATATGATGTCATTTACGTCTCATATCTTTGTTACCACATTATTCAGTCTACTACTTAGCATTAGCATTAGTAGAGGCATATGATGCAAGAAACCAAGCTTATGCAGCAATAGCCAAAAAAAAAAAAACCACTTCCACATCATCCCTCTGTTCATTCGAAATACCTGTCCAGCTGAGCCTTAAACTTATTTAGGCTATCAACTTCCACGACAAGGGATGGAAGTCTGTTCCACCAACCAACCACCTGCTGGCCAAAGGCAAATTTTCACACATCTATCTGTCTTTTCTCAATTTGAATTTATGCCCTCTCAGGTGATTATTCTGAGCAAGAGGATAATCTTTTGGAATGGGTGCAGAGAAGAACAACCAGATTTGTCAAGAACAGAAAGAAGTACTCTTACAACAAAAGAGTTCAGTCCTGCAAATTGCAGTACGTGGAAACTAGGCACTTGTGAGGAGACCAGCGATCAAGTGAGGAGACCTGATTTGAAATGTTTATAATTTTAAATGGATCAAGTAAACTTAATGGTGGTGGTGGTATCCTTACTCTTTCTTGGACAATACACACAATGGGATATAAATTGATGAAGGATGGTTAGAGGATAGATGTGAGAAAATTTGCTTTCAGCCAGAGTGTAACTGATTGTTGGAACAAATTACTGTTGGTGTTGTGGAAGTGGGTAGTTTGAATAACTCTGAGGAAGAATTAGATATTATTACAGGGGTTGGATAGTTTAGATGGGGTGGTGTTTTTTATTTTTTGGCTGATGCTGTATAAGGTTGCTTATTTGCATCATTTGCTGCTGCTACTAATAATATATGTATCAGCTTTATTCACTCAGTAGACAACATACAAGTGGACTCTCATTTTTAAACCACTAGGAAATTAAACATATTTCTACACTTCTGGCTAAATGTGTAAACTGACAGGAGACTTAGCCTCGGGTGACAAGTGGCTCAGCGATCAAGTGATCTATGTAGTGCTTTTTTTCTAAAAAAAAAAAAAAAAAAAAATATAAATATATATATATATATATATATATATATATATATACACACATATACATACGTATATACAGTAAGCGCCCATATTATAGTGATCACGTTTGCAAATTGAATTTTGATTCTAATAAATGACGATTCTAATAAGTGAAAAATCGACAAATATATTCTACAGGCTATAAAATAAAGATATAAATTACACTTTATTACCACAATTAAATTCTGGTTAACATTCTTCCAATGAAAATCGGAAGAATATTATACAGGTTGGCAAAATAAAAATAAATTTATACTTATGTACATAGCTTAATTAATATACATATTAATTAAGTGTTATGTAGACTAAGGAGCATTTAGGGCTAGAGCCTCAAGCTGCGAACAAATTTAGACTATGTATATAAAGTGCTTAGCATCATAATACACTTTTCAGGGCTATTTGGCCCTTCGTCAGTGAGTGGGTAGGTACCCAAGTGATGCAATGATGGCAAAAACAGTTATGAAGTATAACTCCACAATATGAGAGATGCCTGATGGTGTATGATGTATTTAGACTAAGGCGCATTTAGGGCTAGAGCCTCAAGCTGCGAACAAATTTAGACTATGTATATAAATTGTATTATGATGCTAAGCACTTTATATACATAGTTTAAGTGTTATGTTTAATTAAAATACATATTAATTAGACATAACACTTTGTAAAATGATTATAATTTAAAATACAGTAGTCATTTATTTTAGATTGCTTTAAATAATCACTACATAGTCTATATTCATGATCACGTGCACCAGTTTCTTCCAACACTCTCCTCAGGATGGCTATAGTTTTGCAAGTTTGTTGTTTTATAACTGTAATTCATTCAGGTTCATTTTCATTTTCTCCTCCTTAGCAAAATTATCAGTAACAGACTGGGCAATTGCTTCATCTGTTAAAGTTGTAGTAACTTGTAGATCACCATCTATGTCCACCCAATCATTAAACTCCTATTCACCCATGTCTTCAGGCTTTTCAACATAACTAGTATTGTGACTTAATTGACCATCATGAATAATTAATCCACATTTTTTGAAACAGTTGCTAATGCAGGTTTCAGAAACTTCTTTCCAGGCACTCATTGTCATATGAAGTGCATTTAGAACAGTTATCTGCTTTGTAGAGGCATATGATGTATTAGTAGAGGCATATGATGCAAGAAAGCAAGCTTATGCAGCATCAGCCAAAAAAAAAAGAAAAAAAAAAAACACTTCACCCCTCCGTTCATTCGAAATACCTGTCCAGCTGAGCCTTAAATTTATTTAGGCTATCAATTTCCACAGCAAGGGATGGAAGTCTGTTCCACCAACCAACTACACGCTGGCTAAAGGCAAATTTCCACACATCTATCCTACATCTTTCTTTCCTCAATTTGAATGAATGCGCTCTCAAGTGATTATTCTAAGCAAGATTATTCTAAGCATGCTCAAACCATTCAAGGCTTTGTACACCTCTATCAGATCACCTTGCCGGTGCCTAGTCTCCAGACACTGTAATTTGCAAAACTTAAGCCTTTCTTCATAAGAGCAACCCTTTGTTCCATTCACTAATCTTGTTGCCCTTCTCTGTACTCATTCCAGCAGCTCTATATCCTTCTTGAAAAGAGGCCTCCAGACCTGTATACAGTACTCAAGGTGTGGCCTGACCATTGACTTATACAAAGGAATAATCACCTTCTTATCCCTGCTAGAAAAATTCCTGTATATCATTGACAAGACACCATGAGCTACTCTTGCAGCCCGTCTGCACTGATCAGAGAACTTCATATCTGCCAGCACAATTACCCCCAGGTCCTTTTCATTCTCTACCACTGTCAGTGTAGTACCACAGAGTTGATACGTTGCTCTAGGGTTGCTGTTTCTCATATGTAGTACTTTACATTTGTCAATGTTAAACTTCATTTGCCACCTCTCAGCTCATCTGCTCAACCTTACCAGATCCTGTTGCAGCAGTATAGCATCAGTAGTGTCCTTAACAACCCTGCCAACCTTTGTATCGTCTGCAAACTTGGACATTAAGTTTGATATACCATCATCAATATTTATAAATACAGAAAACAATAATGGACCCAACACTGAACCCTGAGGGACTCCACTAATAACATTAGTCGGAGTCTGGGTGCGAGGTTAGCCTTTTTATTGGGCTTTTCTGTTATTGCAATCTATCATAAATGGACAGTAAACTCTATCTCACTGAATTTGCAATAATATCGATAGCTGGAATTCTGTGGGTTATTATGGTGAAATGTGTTTACACTTCCATGAAATCTTCAATCATATAAAAAAATTAATTTTCTGAATCTTCTCTTCATTCCTATTTTTAAAGCTTTGTAACTCGTTACTCCGTTCTCACTTGTGCATATTGTGTTACTTGCAATTTGTGTGTTCCGTGTTCTTTGTTATTGATTGCTTATCTTTTTACTATTTTAAATTTTAACTCCTACCCACAAATGTCAGTGAACATAAATGTCAACTAGTTCGTATGTACATATTACAGTACGTATTAATTATTCCGATTGTCACGTATATTCTTCCGATTTTCACGTATCATTTAATTTTTTTAATTGGTAAGGTAATAAAGGGTAAATTTGTGCTTAATATATCTTTGCTTTTATAGCCTGTGGATAATATTCCTCCTATTTTCGCTAAATCAGAATCGCCATTTAATAGAATTAAAATTCAATAATTCAATTCACAAACGTGATCAAAATGACCGGCGCTTACTACACATCGTATAGTGAAAGGTACTTTACCATGGTGAGTTCGTCGTAACGTGATTTGATTTTACAGTGAACCAATTGTAAAGGGGGGGGCACATTATATTTTTAACTATTTACGTGAAACTTCAGATAATTGGGGCAGCAGCTTAATCGGGCCAAAATGCACTAGTCCCGGTGTGTCCCAAATAAACGGAATGGACTGTATATGATATCAAAATTATTTGATATCATATATTTGGGGAGTACAATGTATACAGACAGGATAGAGGACAGGAAGGGAGGAGGGGTTATGCTGTTGCAAAGAAACATAAAATCTAAGGCAGTGCATCCAGATGACATGACTGCAGAGTGCATGTTGAGTCAGATTGGTATGACATAAGCACTTGGAAAGCAAAAATGAGGGGAGGAGTGAGTTATAGGACTAATGACAGATTAATACAACGAACAACTGTACAGAGAAATAGCATGCACCAGTAAATTATGTCATGTAATGGGAATCTTTAATTCACAGATATTGAATGGAACATGAGGTTTGATCACTCGCACACTAGTAAAACTTTGTGGATTTACTGGATGATTGTTTTCTACAGCAGCATGTTCGAGAGGCAACAAGAGGAACTAATACTCTTGAATTTATTATTAGCAGTGATTATAATCACTGAATAATTATTCATACATTAAGAATCTGCAGCTAAAGAAACAGCTTGGTGGCAGTGATCACAGTGCACTGATGTGGCATTTACTAAAGATGTAACTACCATGAGGGATAAAGCGAAGGGTTTTTGCTTTCGTAAATGTGACTACAGTGGTCTCAGACAGTTTTTAAATTCTATGCAGTAGGACGAACTGATGATGTTACCAACAGCAAATTCTAAATGGGAAGCATTCAAAATTCAAGGAATTAATCTTGGAAGCTACCAGGCATTTCATACTAAATAAGAAATACTGTTCAAGGGTTAGGCCTAAATGGATATCTGATGAACTAATAAGACTCGTGGCAGGGAAGAAAATTTCATGGAATGCATATAAATTATCAGAACAGAAGCATATAATAGATATAGATTAGTCTGTAATTGGGTCGCAAAGGAGGTTAAGCAAGCAAATGGCAGATTATGAAAAATGTTTGGCAAACGATGCAAAGAAAACAGCAAAGACTTCTTTACTTATGTAAACTCAGGAAGGAAGGGGATGAATCACTTGGGTCCACTTGATATCGATAGTTTTACTGCTGATGATCGTGCTGAGGTTGCTTACAAACTGAATGAGTATTTTGAATCTACATTCACACATCAGGAATTCTGTAAGGAAGTGGAGGCCAGAAATTTATCAAACTCTAACAGGGAGCTAAATGACTTTATAATAACTAAGAGAAAGTGTAGATGGGATCTATCCAATTATATTAAAGGAACCAGAAAAGAAAGTAAGCAAACCCTTAGCTATAATCATAAGAGCATCCTTGATTCAGATTGGGGGGGGGGGGGTAATCACTTAGTGGAGATGTGCAAATGTATCCCCAATTTGCAAAGGGTGACATTACAGACCTGTTAGTTTAACTTATGTTCTGGGGAAAGCAATGGAGTCATTGGTTAAAGAAGCATTGCAGGATCATCTACACAAGACTGCAGTTATAGTTGAGACACAGCCAGGGTTTGTTAAGGGGAAGTCTTGTCTGACCAATTTGATTGGATACTAGGATGTGGTCACAAAGGAACTGGATGCAAAAAATAATTTTGATATCATATACTTAGAATTCAGAAAAACTTTTGATATTGTTGCACATGGAAGACTGCTGTACAAACTGGAGCAGTATAGCATTAAGAGCAAGTTGCTGCTATGCATAAAGGGATGGTTGGGTGGGAGAAGACAGAGAGTGGTAATCAATGGACATTGCTTTTCATGGACTAATGTTATTAACAGAATCCCCCATGTTTCAGTGTTGGACCCACTGTTGTTTTCTATATTTCACAATATATGAAATATATTTTGAAATATAGAAATGTCAAATGGCTTAATGTCAAAGTTTGCAAATGATACAAAGGTTGGCAGGGTTGTTAATGATAGTATGCTACTGCAACAGGAGCTAGAAAAGTTGAAAGTTGGCAGATGAGCTAAGAGGTGGTAACTGAAGCATTGACAAATGCAAAATGCTGCATATGGGTAGCAGTAACCCCAGATTAACGTACCAACTGTGCAGTAGTACATTTGGGGTAGTGGAGAATGAAAAAGACATGGGGTAGTGGAGAATGAAAAAGACATGGGGTAATTGTTTAGCCAGATATGAAGTTTTCTGAGCTGTGCACACAGACTGCCAGAGCAGATCACGAGGCCTTGCAAATGATATAAGGGAATTTTGCTAGTAGGGATAAGGAGGTGATTATCCCCTTGTATAAGGCAATGGTCCGGCCAAACCCTGAGTACTGCATATAGGTCTGGAGGCCTCATTTTAGGAATAAATTAGGCTGGTGGAACGAGTACAGAGAAGAATAACGAGGTTGGTGAGGGAAACAAAGGATTGCTCTTACCAAGAAAGGGTCAAGTTCTTCGAATTGCAGCATCTGGAGCCTAGGCACTTGTGTGGTGATCTGATTGAGGTGTATAAGGCCTTGAATTGGTTAAGCATATATTATCGAAATGCTGATGGAATTCTTCCTCTTGCTCAGATTACCCCCCCCGGAAGTCATAAATTCAAATTGAAGAAAGACAGTTGTAGAACAGATGTCTGGAAATTTGCCTTTGGCCAGGGGTCGTTGATTGCTGGAACAAACTTCCATTGGTTGTTATGGAAGTTGTTAGTTTAAATAAATTCAAGGAAGAATTGGACAAATGTTTGGAGCGAATGGATGGGTGAAATGGGTAGGGGTTTTTTTTTTTTTTTTTGCTGATGCTGTATAAGCTTGCTTTTTTTCATCATACGACTCTACTAATGCTAATACAAAAAGTCTGTGGATCAGGTCCAAACCTGTGCACCTATCGTATAGTCCATAGGAACTACCCAAAAAATTTATATTAAACCTGTTTTTTATTTATTTTTAAATAAAATTTTAATTCCAAAACTCGGATGGTATCAGACAAAAATATAATTAACGTTTGTATGGATGATTTATTGCAAACTCCACTGACCTGATGGTAGTGCTGGTTTATAAACTAAACATTTTTTTTTTTTTAAATTTGTTCTACTATTTTCAGTCATTTTTCTTAATCTGGGATCAGCGTGATAATCTTTCATATAACTCTAATATGACAGTAAAAGGTATGCTTCATAATACAGATGCATGAATCTGAATTAAAAACACTAACACCACTACATTTTCTAGTCTCTAGAACTATTGATTTTGAATGGAGGAATTTGAATTTACAATAACACTTAAGCTTAATGCTTCAAAGAATACTATTCTTTTAGGGCAACGTAATAGTAAAACTATATTTTTCAAAGATTATCAAGTAGGAGACAGTTGAAAATCACTTTACAACTACTTGTCTACACATACCGACTGTAATCTGCTGAGTGAAAACACAAAGGAACATAAAGCAAGCTTGCATCTGGTTTGTAAAACGGTTGTTGAGCACTTTTGGAATTGAGAGCTGCCACTAGCTGAACTAACTTCTGAGGATGCTTGTTGAAATTCTGGGAGTCCTATCGACTGAAGTGCACTTCCTACTGTACAAGGTTGAGTTGAATGTGATTGTTCCCCCTCCCCTAAATAACTAGACAAGTAGCGGAGAAATTAAACAGAAATTTCCTGGCAACCAGGGCCTTGATGACCTTCTATGTGGGAGGATGAGGATTTGGAGAGATTCCCTACTTTTTATATTATGCACCATATATATAGGGTGTTTCATAACATGTGGGCCATACTTCCAAAACATATTTCAATATTTTTTTTTAGGACCTGAAAACAATGAAAAAAAGTTCATATAAACATGTGTTCTATTCTAAATGGCCAAAGTGCTATACTTGTATGAATTTTAAACAAGTTAGGCAATATCATAGTGTATTGCAATTCGGATGCTTCTATTTCTAACTGAGTGTTTTCTTTTGCTATAATTAACAAAAAAGGGAAAAAATAACTAATGTTCTTATTGTGAATTAATTAACTATTAATTGTATTTCACTTTACTGCCCATATCTGACAAAGTAATATTTACTCAATATTTTGTAGTAGTATGTAGTGTCAAATGATGTAAGAAAGCAAGCTTACATAGCATCAGCCAAAAAAAACCTAAAATCCAAACTATACAATTCCCCATGGGTTGACTCGATTCATTCTTGAATTTATTCAATCCATCTACTTCCCTAACAACAGCTGGAAGCCTGTTCTAACAATCAACCACCCTCTGACTGAAGGCAAATTCAAAACGGCTATCCTGCAACCATCCTTCCTCAACTTAAATTTATACCTCCTCATGTGTGTAGTCTTAGCAAGAGGAAGAATGCCATTCACATTCAGCTCACTCAACCAATTCAAGGCCTCAAACACCGGCGCCTCTGTAGCCAGGTGGGCAGGAGCAGCAGTGCGTAGCACACACTTCTTGATTAGACCTGGGTTCAAGCCCATGACCACCGCATATCCCCAGAGCAATATGGCCTTAGTTGCTAATGCTCCTCAAATAACAACAGCCTCAATAACAACAGCCTCAATACCTCAATCAGATCAGCCCACAAGCACCTAGTCTCCAAATGCTGTTGAAGAACTGAAGCCTTTCTACATAAGACACCCTTTTGTTTCCTTCAGTAATACAGGTGCATGTCTCTGCATCTGCTCAGGCAGATCTATATCCTTCCTAAAGTGAGGCCACCAGACCTGTATACAAGATGCTGCCTAACCACAGTCTTGTACAAAGGTACAATCACCTCCTTATCTCTACTAGCGAAGTTCCTGTATATCAATGACAAGACCCCATGAGCTGCTTTGGCAGCTTGTCTGCACTGCTCTAAAAACTTCATATCTCACTGCACAATTACCCCAGGTCTTTTTCATTTTGTGGAGCATCGACTTATCAACTGTGGAGTATCACTTATAAGCCGAACAGTGTTTCTTCATGGTATGAAAAGCCTAGTAGCTTCTATGATTACTTTCCCATTTAGAATTTGCTGTTAATAATATCATCAGTTATTGCCACTGTAGATAATTTAAAAACTGTGAGACCAATAGTCACCCTTACAAAAGCAAAAGCATTTCCCTTAACCTTAATAGTAGTTATGTCTTTAAATAAATTCTACAGTAATACACTGTGATCACTGCCACTCAAGTGGATCCTTTACCTGCAGATTCTTAATATATGTAGAATCACTGCTGATAATGAGATCAAGATGCTTCCTCTTGTTGCCTCTCTAAAAAAAGCAGCAATAGAAAACAGTCATCCAAGAAATCTATACAAAAATCTTGCTAGTCTGTGAGTGATTAACCCATAAATTCCAGTCAACACCTGAAAAGTTAAGATCACTCATTGTAAGACCTTCCGATGTACTCACCTATTCTATTTCTCTGTACAGCTGTTTGGTACACTCATCACAGTCCTGAATTTTCTGTCATTTTTGTTTTCCCAGTGCTTATATCATGCTGGTCACCCATGTCAAGTGGATGTATTTCTTTAGATGTAATATGCTTCTTAAGTAGGAGCATAATTCCTCCACCCCTATTGTCCTGTTTGTCCTTCCTATATGCATTGTACTCCACATATTAAAATTCATCATTGCTGATGTCCGAGTGACACCATATCTCCATTATCTCTACAATGTTTGCATTGATGACTTAATTCAACAAATTTATTTTCAATGCTTCTAGCATTAGTGTACTTGTAAGTACACATGCACATGTTCTTACCCTCAGTTACCCTTACACAGCCGTTGTATTTACTTGTTTCATGATGACTCCAATAGCCTAGAAATCCCCAGCACATTTTTCACAGGCTGCTGCTCATTCCAATAGAAGCAGCGCAAGAATCACTTTCACCTCTGCCTGCAGCTACTGTTAATCTATTAGTCCGTGAATTCCCCCAAAGCTAGCAGTTTTCCGATCCACCTAACACTGCCTCGATAGCATCAGCAAATATTCTTGAACTTTCTATTTAAGTGTATCCCATCCATGTAGAAGCAGTCTCTCCTGTTAACAAGCACAGACCACGCTGAAAAAAATTCTACCCCTTGAACCTTGCACTATCTCTCCAGGGCTGAATTCATTGACAAAGCTCTTATCATGTATTCCACCCTATCGTGCCTTGGCAGAATTGCAGACACTTTCAAATTTAACCCTAACTCCTGACTTTTTTTTCAACATTGACCTGTCTTTCATCAAACGGTGAAATACCACCACTGCTTATTGGAGGCTTGAAGTGGTGAAACCCATGTTTAGTCTCTAGAGCAAAGTTTCCGGCATCCCCCCTTCCCACCATACTTCTCCTTCAACCCATGCACAGTACTAAGTACAATAGGTTTTGATACCTTTCGTGTTTGGGGTTTTCATAAAAAAAAAAAAAAAAAACTTGTGAAGTAAATCCACAGATCTCCTACTCTTAATGTCATTAGTGCCAATTTATACATCAATATCACCCTTTATGCATTATTATCAACTTTTGCAGCTGGCAAACACACCCTGGTCCTATTCCACTTATCCTTCTTTCACGACATATCTGCAATTTCCCTGACAATAGAGTCACCAGCAATAACTAACTTCTATGAGACCAGTGCATTCTGTCTTGGAGATTGCCACTCTGTTGCCTGATGCACAAATGGGAGCTCTGGTATTGAGTTTGGCAGCTGAGTGCCTGATGCCCACTCTCATTTTGGCTGCGTTGAGGGCCTCCATCCCTACCCTTCAAGCTCTCAAAATGCCCATAAGAAAGCTGACTTGGCACCTAATTTCTTCACACTCTCTGCACTGAACAATGACAAAAACATTCCCCTTGGCTGTATCATGTCATGTTACAGAAAGGTCAGGAAACACTGCACAAGTTACACATTTTGTTAGACCATGATTTGTAGGAGAATCATCCCATTCGATTCTCCTCCAAGCCATAGCACTCCCGCTACTTTGTGTCAGTTACTTTGCTGCTCTAGTCTGGGGCATGATTTCCGTTTAAATGCTATTTGATTGATCAACAGTGAAAATTAAAAAATATATTCCTAAATGCAGTGATATGTATTATGCTATGAAGTTTTACGTTATACCATAAGTCATCATGTTCAAGATATACATTACACTATACCATTACAAACACAATTTTAAATTAGTTATAACTTTATTAAAAGTAAAATTTTTTAGCAAAAAACAAGAAAATAGATGGCTAACAAGTGATTAGAACTTTCAAGCTACTTATTTATCACAATTAAATCTTACTATTCCACTGCTCCAGTAGTTACATATTATGGGTCAGACCAGAGCAGCAAAGCAAAAGGCTCAAGCTAAATGGAGTGCTGTGGCTCAGGGGAGAACTGGGGGGGGGGGGGGGGAATTGCCCTCCGAATTACAGCCTTTTAAAATCCACTGCTTGCTTGATGTTTGTGGAGCAATCAGGTACAAGACATCATATTGCCAAGGATGCCTTTGTGTGTGCCCGCGATGTAAGAAGTGTGAGGAAATTAGGCAACAACTCAGCATTGTTATGAGCCTATATGAGAACTTGAAGGACAGGGTGGATGCCCTCGAAGGATCTAAATTGAGGGGCCATCAAAGCTCTCAGCTGCCCACATCAACGCTAGAGCTTGCACTCGATCATCATGAAACAAGGTGGCAACCCCCCAAGGCAGAATGTGCTGGTCCCACAGGAACTAGTAGTTGTTGGTGACTCTATTGTCAGGGAAATGGGGAACATACTATGTAAAAAGGATAGGTGGAACAGGACCAGGGTATGTCTGCCAGGGGAAAAGGTTGATGACGTTGCAGAGCGGATATCATCTTTGAAGGGCACAAAAGGTGATATTCTTGTACATGTTGGCACTAATGATATTAAGAGTAGGAGACCGACAGAATTACTTAAAAAGTACAGGTCACTGTTGAAAAAAAACCATGAATTAGGGTTGAATTTGAAAGTGTCTGCAATTCTGCCCAGACACAATAGGAGGAGGTATATGATGAGAGCCTTGTCGATCAATTCAGCCCTGGAAAGATTGTGCAATGCTCAAGGAGTAGAATTTTTTTCAGTCTGGTCTGTACTTGCTAACATGAGAGACTGCTCCTACAGGGATTGGATACACTTAAACAGAAAGGGTGTAAGAATATTTACTGATGCTATCGAGGCAGTGTTAGGTGGGTCGGACTGCTAGCTTGAGGGGAATACAAGGACTAATAGATTAACAGTAGCTACTGGCAGAGGTGAAAGTGATTCTTCCACTGTTTCTATTGGAATGAGCAGCAGCCTGGAAAACACGATGCATGATATTTCAGAGACTGCTGGGAGTCATTGCAGTACAACTAAACACATGGGTTGTGTTAGGGTAGCTTAGAATAGGAACAGGTGCATGTATACTTGAATGTACACCAATGCTATGAGTTTGGAAATAAATTTGATGAATTTGAGGCTCAAAACATCAAAGGCAGATATTGCTGGGATATCAGAAACATGGTGTCACTCAGATATAAGGAATGCAGAACTGGAATTTGGGGAGTACAATGTGTACAGGAAGGATAGACAGGATAGGAAGTGAGGAGGGGTTATGCTATTAGTTAAGAAACACATAAAATCCAAGGAAGTGAAGACAGTCGACATCACCGGACAGTGCAGTGTCGAGTCAGTTTGGCGTGACATAAGCATTGGGAGATCAAAATTGAGAGTAGGAGTGTGTTATAGGCCTAATGACTCTGATGAGTATAATAAGAAATTGTACAGGGATATAGAGTGGGCCAGTAAATCAGAGAGTCTTATAACGGGAGATTTTAATTTCCCAGATATTGACTGGAATTTGTGGGTTGGTCACTCACACACATTGTTGATTTATTGGATGACTGTTTTCTACATCAGCATGTTCGGGAGGCAACTAGAGGGAGTAATACTCTTGATCTCATTATCAGTAGTGATTCTTCGTGCATTAAGAATCTGCAGATAAAGGAACCACTAGGTGGCAGTGATCACAGTGTGCTGAAGTGGGATTTCCTCAAAGAGGTAATTACCATCGGGGGTAAAGGGAAGTGTTTTTGCTTTCGTAAAGGCGACTACGGTCGTCTGAGACAGTATTTAAATTCTATACAGTGGGACCAACCAATGATGTTACCAACAGCAAATTCAAAATGGGAAGCATTCAAAGAACTTATCTTGGAAGCTACTAGGCTTTACATACCAACTAAGAAATACTGTTCAAGTTTTAGGCCTAAATGGATGTCAGATGAACTAATGAGACATATGGCAGAGAAAAAAAATGAATGTGATACATATAAATTAATGGGTGACATGGAAGCTTATGACAGATATAAGCTGTAGCCAAGTCACAAAGGAGATTATGAGAAATCTTTGGCAAAAGATGCAAAGAATTCTTTACCTATGCAAACTCTAGAAGGAAATGGATGAATCAGATTGGTCCACTGGATATTGATGGTTCAACTGTTGATGATCCTGCTCAGGTGGCTAACAAACTAAATGAGTATTTTGCATCTATATTCACCCATGAGTAGTTATTCAGGGAGGGGAATTCTAGAGGTGAGTTCAACTCTGGCAATGAGCTAGATAATTTTGTAATAGCTGAGAGGAAAGTGGAGGAGAAATTGTTGAATATAAACATAAAAAAGGCACCCGTGGTGGATGGGATCTATCCAGTTATATTAAAGGTGGCAGCAAAGGAAGTAAGCAAACCCTTAGCCATAATTATGAGAACTTCTTTGGACTCGGAGAAATACCCATGGACTGGAGATGTGCAAATATAACCCCAATTCACAAAGGAGGATCAAAGGACGACACAAGTAATTTACACCTGTTAGTTTAAGTTCTGTTCCAAGAAAATTAATGTAGGCACTGGTTAAAGAAGGATCATCTGCTGGTTAAAGCAGCACTGGTTAAAGAAGGATCATCATCAAACTGCAGGATCATCTAGACAAGACTTCAGTTATAGCTCGGACACAGCATGGTTTTGTTAAGGGAAAGTCTTGCCTGACCAATTTGATTGGATACTATGATGTGGTCACAAAAGAACTGGATGCAGGGAATAACTTTGATATCATATATTTGGATCTTAGAAAGGCTTTTGATACTGGTGCACATGGAAGACTGCTGAACAAATTGGAGCAGTGTGGCATTGGAGGCAAATTGCTGCTATGGATAAAGGGATGGTTGAGTGGGAGAAGACAGAGTAGTAATCAATGGACACTGCTCATCGTGGACTAATGTTATTAGTGGAGTCCCTCTGGGTACTGTTGAGTCCATTGTTGTTTTCTGTATTTATAAATAATACTGATGATGGTATATCAAGCTTAATGTCCAAGTTTGCAGACGATACGAAGGTTGGCAGGGTTGTTAAGGACACTAATGACAGTACGCTGCTGGAACAGGATCTGGAAAGGTTGAGCAGATGGGCTGAGAGGTGGCAAATGAAGTGTTGTGATTTGGTTTTTTTTTTTTTTTTTTTTTTAGGAGCATTAGCAACTAAGGCCATATTGCTCCGCGATATGCGGGGGTCATTCCCAGACCTTTTCCGCATCCTCCGTATTTGGTGGTGACGGGCTCGAACCCCAGTTTAATCAAGAAGCATGTGCTACGCACTGCTGCTCCTTCCCACCTGGCTAGCAAATGAAGTGTAACATTGACAAATGTAAAGTACTACATATGGGAAGCAGTAATCCCAGAGTGACGTATCGACTCTATGGTACTACACTGACATTGGTATAGAACGAAAAGGACCTGGGGGTAATTGTGCAGGCAGATATGAAGTTTTCTGAGCAGTGCAGATGGTCTGCAAGAGTAGCTCACAGTGTCTTGTGAATGATATACAGGAATTTTTCTAGCAGGGATAAGGAGGTGATTATCCTCTTGTATAAGGCAATGGTCAGGCCACACCTTGAGTACTGTATACAGGTTTGGAGGCCTCATTTTAAGAAGGATGCAGTGCTGTTGGAACGAGTACAGAGAAGGGCAACAAGATTAGTGAATGGAACAAAGGGTTGCTCTTATGAAGAAAGGCTTAAATTTTTCAAATTACAGTGTCTGGAGACTAAGCACCTGCAAAGTGATCTGATTGAGGTGTATAAATCCTTTAATGGTTTGAGGTAAGTTCAATGCTAATGGGATTTCTTCTTCTTGCTCAGAATAATCACCTGAGAGGGCATAAATACAAATTGAGGAAAGACAGATGTAGGATAGATGTGTGGAAGTTTGCCTTTCGCCAGCGGGGTAGTTGGTTGGTGGAACAGACTTCCATCCTTTGTCGTGGAAGTTGATAGCCTAAATAAATTTAAGGTTGAGCTGGACAGGTATTTGGAACAAATGGAGGGGTGAAATGGGAGCGTTTTTTTTTTTTTTTTTTTTTTTGCTGATGCTGCGTAAGCTTGGTTTCTTGCATCATATACCTCTACTAATTCTATGATATCAGCGCCAAAATACCGATACAATAACAGTACAAATAATAGTAATAGTATTGTCATATAGTGCAAGCAAGCCACATGCTTTTGCTGAACTGGCAAAAAAAAAAAAAAAAACAAACCCCAACACCAATTAGAAAAGCAAATGCAATATGCTTCCGTCCTCATAGCTATCTATTCAGTTGACCTTTGAATTTGTTCAATCTGTCAACCTCAACTACCTGTGAGGGCAACTGTTTCAGAAATCAATGACTCACCGGCTAAAAGTAAACTGCAATCTAATCAAAGCTACAACCCATGTAATTGGAATTTATGGCCCCCTAGTTCTAGCATTCTTTATAACAGTGAAAGTTCCGTCTTCATTCATTTTACTAATCCCTCTCAGTATCTTATACACCTCAATCAGTCACCTCTGAGGTGCCTGGTTGCCAAGTACAGCCCACATAATGTCTTTTCTCATAGTCGTCCTTATGCCAATCTCGCCATTCAAGTTGTTTGTCTTTGGACCTTTTCAAGAAGCTCAATGTCTTTTTTCAGATGAGGTCTCCATACTTGAATACAGTATTCCATATGTGCTCTTAGAATTGCCTTGAGAGAAGTCAAAATAGTTCAAAAAATCATCAACAGGACACCATGGGCGTTCCTTTCCTGCTGGCTGGCTGTTTACACTGGTCAGAAAAATTCATATCATAACCCCCAGATCCCTTTCTTTCTCAACTGTTTTTAATTTAACTCCACCAAGTGTATAATTTATTTTGGGGATGCACTTGCCCAAATGTAAGACCTTGCATTTTGCTGCATTAAAATTTAGCTTTAACTTTTCTGGTCATTTCTGAAGCCTGTTCAAGGGGCTCACATCTGGTATGGGCTTGGCACACTCAGGGTCCTGAGCTGGATATCATCATTCTTATCTTTCTTGCTGATTCCTTTCTACTTCTCTCTCTCACTTTCTCTCTCTCTCTCTCAGGGTAACTCGGGTATTTTTTTTTTTTTTTTTTTGGCTGGTGCAGCATAAGCCTCAGGCTTCTTTGTACCATATAGCTAATAATAATAATAAAGTCGTCCTGAAGGTGTGCTGCTTGGCACTGATCATTAACGACTCTACCAATCTTTACGCTGTTTGCAAATTTTAACATCAATCATTCTATCCCTTTGTCTATATTGTTTATGAAAATGAGAAATAACAGTGGTCCAAGAACCGATCATTGCGGGACCCCAATCCTGATGTTACACCATTCTGAAGAAAATGTGCTAATCATAAGCCTCTGCCTTCTGCCCAGCAGCAACCTGACAATCCATCTTGGAATTTTATTGTTAATTCCAACCTGTTCAAGTTTATACAGTAGCCTCTCATGAGGGACCGGATCAAATGCTTTGCTAAAATCCAAATAAACCATGTCGAAGTTGTTCCCTACATCCAGCTCACGAGTAACTGTGTCAAAAGAACCTACTAAGTTAGTGAAGCGTGATTTTCCCTTAACAAAACCATGTTGGTTTTGTCAAGGTAAAATCATTCAGAATGTCATATCTATTGAAATGTCCCTGGGACTGCACTCTGAATCACTGCCTCTAAGATTTTTCCTACCACTGAAGTCGTAATTTATAATAAGTTAAAATTTACAAAATCACTAGCTAAATTTAAAAATAAGCTAACAAATGTGACTAAGACTATTAAACAATTTAATATGTTAAATAATCAAAAAGATGGTAAAAATTTCCAAAAAACTTATCCATTTCTACAAGCTCAAAGTTTCTTCAGTCGCACACTTGTACTCTCATACCTGATGTAATACTTTATTTTCTCCTGGATTTTAATAATAATTAAAAGACAACTCATGTTTCATTTTTCTGCTGTGATTAATATAACAACAAAATAATAATTCACAATTTAGTAAACTGATAACAAAAAAATGAGCCCCTCGACTTTTATGTGTACAAACTGAGAATATTTCTTTTCTGTACACCTCCCATTCATTCCTCCAATGAGTGCACAGCAACAAACATAATATCCAGTACTTCACCTACAATATACAGATATATATTGCTTATGTGATATGTATGAAAAAAAAAAAAAAAAAATAGTAATAACAATTTCATCATTATAACTGAATTAAATTTCTATTGGTCCAATTTTATGAAATCTGGGATAGTTTGATAAAGGAGGTAAAATATAAAATTATGAAAATCCATCCACTGGGAGTTGAGTTACTATGTGCAGATAGACAAAAGCAATGGGGTAGACATGATGAAGCCAATAGTTGCTTTATTCCTATGTGAGTGCATCTGAAAATGGCTGTGGAGTTTTCAATGGTGAAAAATAAATAACAAGCAATCATAAGTAACCTAGTATAAATAAACATTTTAATATGCATGCATCTGCTAATTTTATTTTATTTCATTTTTTTACCACTGAAAACTGAATGGCTTTTTTAAAAGTTCAAATAGCCATAGTTCTGTAACTGCTCAGAATCAGGCACATGTCTGTTTAGATTCAGATCCTGATATATAAAGCCAACATGGCAGGAAGCACCTTGTGTATAAATTTTGATGCTAGCAGTGTGTCAAGTGTCCTTCAGAGATTCAGTGGTGTTGTGAGAGTGGAGTGCTCACTAACACATTTCTTTAATTTTTGGAAAGAATGCCTGATGCAGTACAAACTGCGCTGCTGCAATCTACAATAGCTTGTCAGAGAATAAAAAGTATAATATTTGATAACAAGAAATAATTGATAATAAGATTAGCGACCCTGATCTTATTATCAATTATTATCATTTAGATTCTCAGACAAGCTATTGTATGCAAAAGGACTGGATACTGACTATAATCAGGACTAGCAACGTATACTCTAGGCAAGTTTCTGTTGCAGTGAAAATTCAGTGTGCATACAAAGGGGGTACTAATTTGACTGTGTTAACATGAAAAATGCAGGCAGTCCCTCTGGAAACCAATGAAACATCAATGCAAGAAAGGGTATATGACTAGACACAACAATACCCATCACTGAAAGGCACTTGGAAAACTTCCAACATCCAAATATCATATCTGTAAAGTATAGAAAAATGAGAGAATTTGTGAGAGCCGGGACTATCAAGGCCAGTACCCTTCTCATATTTTCAATATGAAAGAGGAGAGGGGGCACTCTCCCCAATCAACCATTCTGAGATGAGTACTTGACATCCCCCATGCCCACCAAAAAATGATGCTCTACAACCACTTCCTATGCCATACTATTCCTCTACAAGAAATTCAGCAAGGCTAGCTGTCAAAACAGCTCTCTTTATTCCACAGCTACATAGCTATAAAATAAAGAGAGCTGTGGAATCAGCTGATCCACACCCAGCAGACAATGCATCAGAGCAAATAGGACCTCCAAAATCATATCAAGTTCCCTCCAAAGTTTGCAGATAGCCCAGCCAATGGTAGGTTCCATTTCTTCAACTACTTACAAAGATTGTTTTTACAATAAAACAGATTTTAGAAGCAAGACTGCTTTGTGTAAATTGAGTTCACTTTCAGTCTATAGTGTGTTATTATATCAGAACATGCAAGTAACAACGGCAAATGCAGTGATAATATGCAACTGTTTGTTCACGTATGTAGTAAACAGATTATAAGGCCATTTTCTCGTGTAAACACAGTAAACCCTCGCTAATTCAGTTACAGTTAATCAGGATCAAAATATGAAAAATTCTGTTTACAGCTGAGTACTTTGAAAGACACACAGGATTTAGGAAGGCAGATGAATAACTCTCTCTGCACACGCAACATACATTGCACCATCCTGCGTGTTGTTCAGTATCTTTGTTGACTCTGAGTTGTATTAGTTATTAGTTGTATTAATTATTAGTCATACTTTACGTACTTCTTTATACATACATATGTACATAAGTTAATATATTTCATATAATTATGGGTTCTAAAGAATTCAATTATAAATTGAATTCTAAAGATTTCAATTTATATTGACTGACAATTTATAAAGACTGAATTGAATATTCAGTTCTAAAGAAAAATACCCCAAAAGTGATAGAGCAATGTTAAAATGATGTTCCTGGAAAAAAATAATTGCTGAAGAATTTGGTATTGGCCCACAGGCTGTGTCAGATATTAAAAAACAAAAAGAATCTATAGACATTTCCTTTAAAATTCTATGTGGGGGAGTGATAAAAGCAGTGTTTCAAATAGACAAACATTAAAAATGTCAAAAGAAGTGTTGCTGGAAGAAGCTGTATTTAAGTAGTATTTTCAGCAACGATCAAGTGGCACTGGCATGTGACACCAGAGCCACTTAATAAATGTTCAAAAAGGTAAAAGGCAACACATTATTCCATCTATCGATGGATAAATTATTGTCTTATTATAGTTTTTAAATAAAGGCTCTACAGAGATTTTTTTTTAATTTTTATTTATTTTCGTCCTTACCACCATATCATTAAATTTTCCATTTATTTGTGTGTTTTAAGTTTTTTAATCTTCTAGGGCTATCTTTTGCTTCACTAATCTGGATTATCGCTTAACCCAGATGACCTCTTCCCCCATTACTCCGGATTAGCAAGGGTTTTCCCAAGGCAAAAACTGTATGTAGTTTTTGCCTTGGGAAAATAAGTATTCTTTGTAATGTTTGGGTTAAATGTTAATGCTATCATTGTAATTATAAATTCTTCATTTAAATAAATTGTTTTCTCAAGACTATAATGCAGCAGCATAGTATTTTTAATTCCAGATGCCCAGCCCTCAATGTAATCTTTCCCAATAATATCTGTAAGATGTCTGTCTTTAAATGTGAGCAGCTGTTTCCAGAATGAAATACATAAAAAAAAAAAAAACATAAATAAAAATAAATAAAAAAACTAGGGTTGACAGACCATAACTTCCAAAATAATACTGAAACCTCATGTTATAGTGCTTTTATTAGCAAGGGTTTATTGTATGTAGTTCTTGTCTTGGGAAAAGAAGTATTCTTTGTAACATTCTTTGTAAATGAAGAATTTATAATTACAATAATAGCATTAACATTTAACCCAAATGTTTTTGGGTTAAATGTTAATGCTATTATTGTAATTATAAATTCTTCATTTAAATAAATTTTCTTCTCAAGACTATAATGCAGTGGCATAGTATTTTTAATTCCAGATGCCCAGCCCCCAATGTAATCTTTCCCAATAAAGATCTGTAAGATGTCTGTCTTTAAATGTGAGCAGCTATTTACAGAATGAATTACATAAAATAAAAAAATAAATTAAATAAATAAAAAACTAGGGTTGACAGACCATAACTTCCAAAATAATACTGAAACCTCATGTTATAGTGCTTTTGAAGGGACTGGACCCAAAGAGCACTAAAAGCAGGATTCCATTTTTGAAGGCTATTTGTCACTGTTCATCAATATTTGAATAGATTAGCTTATTTTTTTTTGAGTTTATATTAATTTTTTGAAAACCTGAACACCTGATATACTATGCTTGTTTCTTTGGCTCCTCCAACTCTTTTTTTTTTTCCTTCTTTGTTTGAAAATTTTCAAACCATTAAACCGAACTTAAATGACTTGATGTAGTACAGGTAACCCTCATATAACATGGTAGTTTGGTTCCTACAAAATCTCATGCAATGTGAAACCATGTTATATGGGCCTAAGAACCAGTACAAAAAGGGAGGTTATGTTCCAGAAGCTAACAAAAATACTCTTTTTTTTAAATAACTATCAGAAACTTAATTTTTATAGTAGTAATAACTTGATATTTTAACTTTATTTTTATAACAGTAGTAACTTAAATAGTAATAACTGAGCAAATGTCTTACCTTACAAACGGTGATACTTATGTCAGATAATGTATGTTCATTTAATTTTTTTCCTATTCATCGCTGCTAAGCACAATCTCTTCTGCGGCATCTAGATTTTGTGTACCTTCTGCTCTCTTTAAAAGTCATGAACTGCACACTTCGAAGTCAATTTTTTATGGTCTCAAACAAGCACAAGTTCAATAGCACAGACCCTAACCCAGGGATCTCCCAACAAAATACAGTGTACCCCACCACTTTAAAGATATAAAGTACAATTTTAAATTTATTACCTTACCAATTAACAAAGTTAAATGATACGTGAAAATTGGCAGAATATTTTGCATTTAGCAAAATAAAAATAAATTTATGCTTATGTACATAGCTTAATCAATTACAGTAGTTAGTATGTACATACTAGCTGCTGCAATTGATATTTCTGTTCGCTGACTTTTTTTTTTTTTTTTTGTTGTGAAATTTAAAACAGTAAAAATGATAAGCAATTAATAACAAAGAGCATGATACACACAAATGAGATATGGAGTAATGAGTTTCTGAAAATTTATTTATATTTTTTGATATGACTGAATATTTCATGAAAGGGAAAACACATTTCACCATAATAACATGAAAACTCACACAATTCCAGCTATCGGTACTATAGCAAATGCAAGAAGATCGAGTTTACTACCCGTTTATAATTGATTACACTAACAGAAATGACCAATAACCTGGAAACTGCAAATTGTTCTTATTGTTTTATGGTAGTGGCCATCATAAATGTGCTTTAGAAAAATATCATGAAGGCAATAACGACTAGCGAGTCAACAGCGGAGATTCTCAAAAAGGGATGGAAACATTGAAAATTACATCTAAAACAATAGCAGGGTTTTCCCAGCACAAAAGCTCAAAAATACCGTGTTGTGCGAGATTTCCCATAATTCTCAAACCATGTTATATTATATAAGTACAGTATTGTGTAAGGATTGCCACAATTTATCAGTCGTGTTGGAGCGAAACCATGTTGTAGAAGTACCGTGTTATATGGGGGTTGCCTGTATTAACATAATAATGACATTAATAAAATTTACTGATACCATATTATGCATATGCACACACAATAGACACTAAATTGTACCAGAAGAAAAAGTGTATGAATAGCACTGAGTTTAAAAAAGCTGAGGAGAGAACTTGAATACCATGGTTAAACAGGCAGACAGTGAGTTGCAAATAGCAGCCTATCTACCCTCCAGTTTGAGTTAAATATGATGTAAACATTATCTGCACCAGGAACAATTTCTATGAAGTAAACAAAAAAACTGTACATTTAATGATTCCTAGAATTCAGTTTCTACCATCCATTTCCCAAAGTCAAAAATCAAGACGGTGGCTTATATCTAAGTTTATTCCTTCTTGGAACCTTAAAAAAAAAAAAAAAATGCAATATAAGCAGGAGTGCTATATCCATTAAAAATATAAAGTACTTCATAAGACTGTCATGGGATTAGAATAAAAGTACACTATAAGCAGGAGCAATATAAAAGGAGTTTACTGTATATGAATAGCCACTATAAACATTTTTCTGAACATTTAACACTCTTCTGAAAATTGTCCAAGTCCAATAATCATATTAATGAAATATTTTCTCTCTCTTTTATGTCTTGTCTTGTCGTGGTGTTGTGTTTTGTATGTATGTGTGTGTGTGTCACTGCCATAGCTTAGGAAGCATGAAACTTAGAATCCAACCTACTAAGCAAATATTAGGAAGTGTGCATCTTGGTGTTATTTTTTAATACATTAATTCATTTCTGAGTTACTGAAATTTCTTTTTCTAAATGGTGCCATTATCAGTTCCAATGTAAATTGAATGATGGCATTCAATTAACATTGGAACTTTTAAAATGAAGGAGAGCACCAAAAAGTAAATGAAAGAAAACTTTAAATCCACTAAACACTCACATTAAAAATTCAGATCAATTGTGCCTATCAAAACAGATAATCGATAGGAAGCCTTATTAGTGTGAGTAATCCAAGTCATCCACCACATCATGCACATTCTCAACACTTGGGTTAACATCCAGAAAGTTATGCACATTTCTTAATGTTTCAAAAATATCCACATTGCTTGATGTTGATAACACTTCTTTGTTATCACCTTAACACTATGATCACTACTAGTTAAAATTAGTGCAGTAGCAATTACGAAGGGCGTCTGAAAAGTTCGTGGCCCAAGTATGAAGGGTTTATTTGAGGAGTCTGGTAACGTTACTTTTCAACACAAGTCCAAGTCCCCTTTGGAGTCAATACACTTTTGCTACTGATGCCACAATGCATTAATTTCAACTGTGAAGAAAATTTTCTCTTGAGCCTCCAGGAATGCCGCATTGCAGCAATGATGTCACTGTAGGTGGGAAAATGGATGTCGCCCAAGTATTTTTTCAAATTAAGAAATAGGTGAAAGTCTGATGGTGCCAGATTTGATGAATATGGGAAATTGTCCATGATTTCAAAGCTGTATTCATGCAGTGCAGCCATCAGCATCCCAATAAGCCAATGCCATTACCTTATCAGCAGAAGGAACTGACCTGGATTTCTTTGGGGGGGGGGGGGGTGAAGAGCTAGGTTTCCACTGTTTGGACTGTTCTTTTGTCTCTACCTAAAAACAATGGACCGACATCTCATCCATGGTCACAAGCCTTGCAAAGAAATTTGCTGGATCTACTTGACTTGACAACTCGTGTTTTTCGTCTGCTGTGAATAACTTTGAGACCCATTGTGTTGACACCTTTTTCATAGCAAGAACCAGTTCTGTGGTACACATTCAGATGAAATGTCCAAGATGGGGGCAATATATTGAACTCTCACTTGTCGATCAGTCTTTTTTATATGATAACAGGAATAAAAAAGATCATGCACATTGTCAACAACATCTAGAGTGGTGGGTACAGGTCTTCAACAGTGTGGTCCATCTGTCCCTCCCTTGTCTAAATTCTGCTGCCCACTTCTTAACTATGCAGACGGAAGGAGCATCCTCTCCTAATGTTGTCAACATACAATTATGAAATGCCTTTGGTGTTAGTTCCTTTTTTCCCAAATATTGGATGACCGCACAGTGACCAACTTTGTCATCTTCCCTCATTCACACAACTTTGTTGACTTCGGAACCTGTAATTAAAAAGAAGACAATTGAAACTGCATTAAATTTGGTGGGTTACTATTTGAAGTGTTACACATTAAGTACAGAAATTTTTAACACTGTACCACTATCCTTTTATACTTAAGGCCACAAATTTTTCAAGTGCCCCTCGTTTTTAAATGGTTTCAGTGATCTCTAAGTGGCAAGCAACAAATGAAGAGAATACACAGCTTGAAAATCCTATTTTGATTCAATGCTACAAATTAATTTCAATAGCAAAATTTTCAATAGTGAAATTTCATCAGATTTTAATTATACCTTGGTCATATGGCTGCAATAATTATTTTTCCTGCCTAATGCTACTAGCATTAGGCGGAAAAAAGATCAAAGTGATAGATTTCGGGTTTTACACTTTCAGATGGATAAAATTGTTGTCAATAATTAAAGTAACTCTGCACTTCAAACCAGCTGAATTACAACTTACCATCATGGTAATAAGTTTGTTTGACTTTTTTCTCCACCAGATTATTGATCATCTTTAAATGCTATTTTAACCACAAAGGAGCAATAAAATAATTATTTCATCTGCATTGAAAATATCTTTGACTTTAGATGTTGCGTGAGTGGCAATGTGCATAGGTAGTGTAAAACATGTCAAAAGAAAATTAAGCACTTCAGTCTAGGTTAGAATGTCTGTTTATTTTCTGTTTGAAATTATGTATAGATGAGAGTGCAAATAATATAAGTCCACAAAGAGCAGTGTCCATTGATAACAATTCTCTACCTTTTTCAGCTTAATCAATCCTTCATCCATAGTAGCAACTTGTCCTTAATGCCATACTGCTCCAATTTGCACAGCAATCTCATGTGCAACAGTATTAATAATGTTTCCTATACTTAGACTTGATTTCTGCTTTTATAACAAATCTAGAAACTTGAAGTAGGATTTCCCCTATTGAGGGATCAATAGGATCCATGATATCATTAATGGTTATCCTATGGTGGTCCAGTGTTTTTTTAATATATTGCATGCCACTTATTTTGATTACAGATAATTTTATCATTTGTATAATGTAGTAGTAGTAGTGGCATGTGATGCAAGAAAGCAAATGTATGAGCTTATGCAGCATCAGCCAAAAAAAAAAAAAAAAAAATCACACCATTCCCTCCAAATGCCTGTCCAGTTCCTCCTTAAATTTATTCAACCTATCAACTTCCACAACTACAGATGGAAATTTGTCCCAGCAATTAACCACCCACTGGCTAAAGGCAAATTTCCACACATCTATTCTACATCTGTCCTTTCGTAATTTGAATTTATGCCCCCTTACGTTCGTAATCTGAACAAGTGAAGGATCCCATCAGAATTCAGCGTGCTGAACCCATTCAAGGCCTTATACACCTCAATCAGATCACCGCGCAGGTGCCTAGTCTCCAGCCACTGCAATTTGCAGAACTTAAGCCTCTCTTGATAAGAGAATCCCTTCATTCCCCTCACCAATCTTGTTGCCCTTCTCTGTATACGCTCAAGTAAATCTACATCCTTCCTAAAATGAGGCCTCCAGACCTGTACGCAGTACTCAAGGCGTGGCCTGACCATTACCTTATACAGAGGGATAATCGCCTCCTTTTCCCTGCTAGCAAAATTCCTATATATCATTGACAAAACCCCATGACCTGCCCTGGCAGCCTGTCTGCATTGCTCAGAAAACTTCATATCTGACTGCACAATTACTCCCAGGTCTTTTTCCTTTTCTACCACATTAAGTGTAGTACCACACAGTTGGTACGTTTCTCTGGGGTTACTTCTACCCATATGCAGTACTTTGCATTTGTCAAGGTTAAACTTCAGTTGCCACTTCTTAGCCCATCTGCCCAAATTATCTAGATCCTGTTGCAGTAGCACACTGCCATTAACAACCCTGCCAACCTTTGTATCATCTGCAAACTTCGACATTAAGCCTGATACCTTCATCAATATCATTGATAAATATACAAAACAACAGTGGACCTAACACCGAACCCTGTGGGACTCCACTAATAACATTAGTCCAAGAAGAGCAGCACCCATTGATTACCACCCTCTGTCTTCTCACACTTAACCATCCTTTTATCCATTGTAGCAACTTACCCTTAATACCATTCTGCTCCAATATGTACAATAGTCTTCCATGCGCAACAGTGTCAAAAGCTTTCCTGAAATCCAAATATATGATATCAAAATTATTTTTTGCATTCAGTTCCTTTGTAACCACATCATAATATCCTATCAAATTTGTCAGACAAGACTTTCCCTTAACAAACCCATGCTGTGTCTGAATTATTGCTGCAGTCCTGTCTAGATGATCCTGCAATGCATCTTTAACCAGCGACTCCATTATTTTACCCGGAACAGAAGTTAAACTTTTATCACTTTTATGAAGTGTCAGACGTACATGAATACATAGAAAAAATGACATTTACTGTATTAGTGGTTTGGTTTTTGTTATTGCTTTTTTTGACATTGCTGTTTAGGCATGTGCAGTGGAAGTGATTACAAAACATCACAATCTGTTCCTGAACTCTGCCAGGTTGTGTGTCCATTCAATGCCTTTTTTTTGTACATTCACAAGGTTGTCTGTCATTACCCTGTGAATGAAAATACAGTGGACCCCAGGTTTACGATATTAATTAATTCCAGAGACACCACTGTATCATGTTTTTTGATAATTCGTTCCAAGTCCTCGGAAGTTGAAATTTTTGCTATATAACTAAGCTAATTATCTCTGTAAAAGGTGATTTTTATAATAGAAATTGCATTAGTTTTATATAGAATACTGAATACCATATTTTCCATGTATACCATACACCTTTTGTCTAAAAATAACTCACCCTAAAATTGTGGTGCATCTTATACACTGGAATAAACAGTAAAGCATGATACAAATTAAAAAAAAAAAAAAAAGAAAAAAGATAAAAAATCCTGATAGTGCCACACATTTTTACTTATTCTCCCCCCCCCCTAAAATGCTTAAAATGATAACTGATAATTATAAACATTAAAAAAACAAAAATCATAATTTTCATTTCATTTACATTGGAAAAGCTGTGTCAACTGTGGTGTGGTGATGGAGCTGGAAGAGAATTTTTTACCATCAAGATATCAGGATTTGGTGTTCTTTCCGATCGTTGCTTCTTGCTACTTATGGTATAAAAACTGTCCAAAGTGGTTTGCTTTTGGCGCTTTCTCTGAAGGTTCTTGAAATAACTTAACACCTGATCTTCAAATTTGCAGGTAATCAATTCAGAGGTTTCAATATCTGGGTTTTGTCCTCTTCACAATATCTCGTGCAGCAAACATGTCAATTTCTTGAGTTGTTGCTACACAGTCATTCTCCTCATGTTCCTCGTCTCCACTGTTGTGCTTGTCCATCTGCTCTAATTTCTGGAGCTCCTCTGTTGTCAACTCCCTTCCATGGAACGCAATTAACTCCTCCACATCCTCTGCATCACTCTCTAGAGCCAAGAACTCACCAAGAGTGATAATTTCCTGCTCTAGAACACCTTCAGCTTCAAATCCTCCAGTTTTGAAAATGTACCAGAAAATATATTTTCTGGCACATTTTTTTCACACTGAAGGCCTCGATGCTAAGTTTCAAATGCTGCCAGCATTTCCTGTTTGGAAAGTTTAATATTGGCCTGATTGCTTTCATTGCCCTCATTCATCCATCTCTTTGATATTGTCACTAGTTCTTTGAATACTCTCCAAAATTTGGAGTTACTCGGACATTCAGTTACTATGACATCATTATCAACTGCTAGAGATTCTCAGAGAACAATTTCTCCACTGATCAAACCTCTCACTTGAAGTTCATCCCAAGATTGCTATGTCTTGTAGTAGTTCATCCCTCTCATCACTGTTAATTGGTGTTTTAGCAAAACCTGCTTTTGCAAAACAATTCTTAATCGTTGCTTCCATCACATCTTGACTCCACATTTTTGCCAACTCTGATATGTACATCTGCAAATCTATAACAGAATCTATATGTTGGTTGTTTTTATTCTCAGTATAATTTTTTTCAGTATGAGCCATTGGTAATGCATTTTCAAATTCTTGATAATGCCTTGGTTCATTGGCTGCAGTTTAGACGAGATATTCGGAGGGAAGAAAACAAGCTTCACACTTGTAAGTTTCGAAATTACAGAGTGAAGGTGGGCAGGGCAGTTGTTGACAATCAATGCGATTTTCCTGTTTTCTTTTGTCATCTTTCTATTAAAATTTAAAATCCACTGTTCAAAAATTTCACTTGTCATCCAAGCTTTTTTGTTGCAGTACAACTGTAACGACTTTACTCCTTTGAAACATTGGGCTGTTTACTTTTGCCTATTACCAAAAGCTTCAGTGTTTCATTACCGGCCATATTTGCACCAACCAAGACTGTAATTCTTTCCTTACTATTTTTACCATCTACATATTTGTCACCTTTAAACATCAGTGTCCTGTTCGGCAAAAATTTAAAAAACAGACTTGTTTCATCAATGTTGAATATGTCTTTGGGCTCATAGTCTTCCATAATTTTTTTTCAAAATTGTTTCTTTCCAAAGGTACAGTCTTCTTCAATTACAACCCCGCTTTCACCAGAAATAACTTTTTCGAGTAAGCCATGGCACTTTTTAAATTTGTCCACCCATCCAGAACTGGCTTGGAAAGTTTTATGCGCCAGAAAAGATGCGTACTCCGTAGCCTTTTCTTTTATTAATGGCCAAAATATCGGCATGTTTTGATCTCGAATCAACTTCACCCACTTAAAAACTGCTTCATCTATATCTTCATACAGACATAATTATAATTTCGCTTGCTTCCGACTGGGTCCCGTTTCCTCAAATAGTTTGAGAATCGAAACAGTTTTTCAGAATGGTTGGCACCCTACAGGGATACCGAATTTTAAAGCGACTTCTTTTTTTTTTTTTTATGCCCCAATCTACACTATTAAGCACTTTCACTTTTTCTACAACACTGAAAGATTTTCTCTTAGACATTGTAAGGTTACTTGCACAGCAGCTTAAACAAAACTGATTTACAGACAACTTGTACCTACCATACAGAGACAGGTGAGTATGGATAACTCATTTCTGCGAAACAATAGATGAATTTCCAGGATAAAGGAAAATCACTCTGTCCTAATTCTTTAACAGGCTGCTTGCAATAGAAAACAGGTTGACCAGAACCAATGTCCATGTCGGGAATATTCCTTAATCTTTGCCAATGGCTGTGGACATGTAGATAGCAGTTGCCCAGCACGACTTCTCAGTACAGTAAATGCTTTATGGGCAACACTAAATTTTGGAATGCTCTTAAGAATTAAACCCTTTAGCTATTAAAGGTAAAGTGATTAATTCTTAATCCTTTTAGCACTTAATTCGTGCTTTCTACGGCGTCAGCTCTATTGCCTAAAGGCCAAAGGTGCAAACAATGTGTACCCAGGTCTCTCGAAACCAGTTTGTTATTCATGTGTTGTTGTTGTTGTTGTTGCGGACCCAACAATTTCCCCCATTAGCCATAAGTTCATTATATGGAAACTATTTTCTGTTTTGATTTCAAGGGGAAATCAAAAACATTCGCCACATAGAAAAATTCACTATGTGGAAGTTGTTAAAGAGAGGTCCAACTGTATGTATATATAAAAGACCCAATGACCATAAATAAAGAAATAATTGTAGAAGTTTAGGTAACTGATGCGACTAGTGGTGAGTAGGTAGTAAAATAAAACCGTAAGTTGAAATCATGGAATAAGACTGGAAATAGAAGTCAAATAATAAGTCAATTCGTACCCGCAAAAATAAAGTTAAAAACAAAATATATAAATTAATATACTAAAAGTACTTATGTTGCAAATTCGATAATTTTAATGGTCAGCCATGATCCTTTCACAAAATATGGAGAAGGTAGTCCTTATTGGGACTACTTTGTCCATATTTTGTGAAAGTTATATTGCTTTACACCCTAATTGATCTCACTCAGTTTTTATTCTTAAATTTGCTTTTTTCCACAGGTATGGACAAGTTTGTTTGTTATTTGGTTTTTAGAAGCATTAGCAACTAAGGCCATATTGCTCCGGGATATGCGGTGGTCATTCCCTGACCTTTCCACATTCTCCGTATTTGGTGATCACGGGCTTGAACCCCGGTCTAATCAAGAAGCATGTGTTACGCACTGCTGCTCCTGCCCACCTGGCTGTGGAGGCGTCACGCCAACACCGGGAGTCATAACTTTCAAAAATCGCTGGTTAAATTCAAAATAAGAAGCTAACGAACGCTACTAAACCTATTTAATTCATTAATTAACAGTGCATTGTGTACAACACAATGCACTATGTTAATTAATGAAGAATACAGTAAATATTTAAAAATACTTATCTCTTTACAGGAGCCAAAAATCCAACAACTTTTTTTACCAACTGTGTGGCACTACACTCAGGGTAGTGGAAAATGAAAAAGACCTGGGGGTAATTGTGCAGTCAGATGTGAAGTTCTCTAAGCAATGCAGACAGGCTGCAAGGACAGCTTATGGGGATTTATCAATGATATACAGGAAAATTTCTAGCAGGAATAAGGTAGTGATTATCCCATTGTATAAGGCAACGGCCAGGCCACATCTTGAGTACTGCATACGGTTCTGGAAGCCTCATTTTAGGAAGGATGTGGAGCTGCTGGAACTAGCAGAGATAAAGCAATGAAATTGGTGAGCGGAACAAAGGGGTACTCTTATCAAGAAAGGCTTCATTCTGCAGAGTACAGCATCTGGAGCCTAGGCAACTGCAAGGTGATCTGATTTGAGATGTTTAAGACTTTGAATAGATTGAGCAAACTTGATGCTGATGGTATTCTTCCTCTTGCTCAGACCACACACGAGGGGGAAAAATTCCAACTGAGGAAGGACAATTGCCGAATAGATGTAAGTCTGCAGTTAGCCTGTGGATGGTTGATTGCTGGAACAAACTGCCATTTGTTGTTGTGGAAATTCACTTTAAATAAATTCAAGGACTGTTCCTGTGGCCAGTAGATTCTTAGATTTCAGTCTTTATCCAAAATGCTCTACAGAATCTCTGATTAGATTTAAATCATTCGTCACATTGTTGAATTCACTTTGAGTAAACAGCTGTAGTCCAGAGTCATGAATTTCATTATCTTTTAGATCACAATTGTCTGATTTGGGATCTCATGGTATATGTTCAAGGACAACAGTTTGAGGTGGTGTTGGTAGTATTGGCCTTATGGTTGAAATAATGTTGTTAAGGTACACAATGCTCTGCTTGTGTTTTGTATTATAATCTGTCACATTTATAGCACAAAAGTAAGTTATTAATATGATTCTGAGGTTTCCTCCATATCAGGGAATGGTAAATGTCATGACTTTCTTTTTTTATACATTTCTACAATTGCAAGCCCTGAACAAATGTACGGCACACTTTATTAGGGGGGGGGGAGCTTTTATACTGGAAATCTAATTTAATTCCAAATATATGGTATATACATTTTTCACAAATTATGTTATATCCCTGCTTTGTTTCGCCACAACATAGTTACCATAAATGTAACTAAACATATTTTGATTGTTTACACAATCACGACTTGTCACAACCAGAGACAGAGAATATGAAAATCACATTAGAAGCAGATATTAGTTAGAATGATTGCAGCACAAAACAACTAAATGCAGAAGAAACACTTTCAGGTTTATACAGCTATCTGACTTGCAGGTCTCAATATGTATAAACTCATCTGGGCATATCAGCGATGAAGTACTGTGTATACATGGAATATGTATAGGAAAACAATGCTCGCTGTTTGTAAAAAAAAGGTGTGTGTGTGATAGGTAAAAACAGTTTGGTTTTTAGAATTGGCATCCAGAAACTGTGAATTTATCCAGTGATTCTTCTCTGAACTGCAAAAGTACGAATATTTTTGAACAAATACAAAGATTTTTAAATAAATTCATAATTTCAAAGAAACACTAAACCTCACCTTGGCTTCTATGATAACCACCAAAAATTTGATTTATAATCGTTGTTTCTTTGCTGGCAGGATCCAACCTTAAAAGACATTAGATATGGTCAGGTATATAACAAATATGCACAATGAAATTATATTTAAGTATAGCTGAATTTTAAAACTTCAGTATATAACAACAAATAAACAAAAAAAAAATTTATTTTGAAAAATTATCATACTGAACTTGAAGGAATTGAGTGTGAGTCGCTGGCACATTCCTGTTTGCACTGGAAGGCAACACACCTTGCTTTTTTTTTTTCTTTTTTTTTTTTTAACTAAAGAAGGAAATTCCAAAGGTAATTCATAAATGAGTTTCACATTTGTGTCCTTCACATTTTGTAGTAGGAAAACAAACTGAAAACAAAATTATTTAGTAATCATTCCTCATTTAATTGACCTATAGACACAAACCTGGCCCCTCTCCTTCCACAGCGAAATCTGTGCTGTTGGTTCTGCATGAAAGAATGGAACAAGCCAAAATAGAAAAATGTGATAATTAGGCTCTTGATAATTTTGGACAAAAATCTAGCACAATGTGGCTTAACAATTGCTGTATACAATGGCAAAATCACCGCCATGTCCCTGCTGGCAAAATTCCCATCTATCATTGACAGAACTCTATAAGCTGACCTAGCAGCCACTCTGTACTACTCAGAAAACATCGTCACACTGTACAATTATCCCGGGAATGCACTGTGATCGCGGAGTTGAACGGATGCATCTGCAAGAAGCTCCACTTGATGTAAAAGGCAGATAGTAACCGATGGCGGCAGAGAGGATTTCTTGGATTCTACATGCTGTGTACAGATGAAAACAACTAATATTATTCATACAAGCTTGTTAGTTATAGTTGTTTTTAACTATTGTTGGCTTTTTGAATGCGTTTATGCACAGTACGATTGTTACAGCGTTAGCGATCCTACTATTGCCGATTTCGATACTGCAACACCTCAAAATTCCAAAAATTGGGATAAATTTGTCAATCAAATTAGCTGGATACATGTTATTTGTGAGGGGAAATGTAAATTTCACTTAGATTAAACATATTCTTGCGTATAAGAGTACCTTTCTTTGTGTGACTGTTTTCCAGCCAAAACTGGAAAATGTTGCATCTTGGGTTTTAATAGGCCCACAACGATAAAATATACCTTAAATTACTCCCCTGGATATAAGAAACGTTATAATAACAGCAGAATGACTGGCAAAGACCAAAACTCACGGGAAAAAACTGAAAAATCAAAAAATATCGATCGCGATCCTAACTTGAAGGACCTGCCTGATTGTGGGATAGAGGCACTAAACAATGAAGAAATCACCCACGAAAACTTAGAATCATGCCACCTTAGTGTAAAACAGGCTAGAAAAGGCAAAAACCAGGTAGAAAATACAGATCAAAAGGAGAATGGTAAAATAGAACCGCAGGTAACAAAAACAGAGGAGAGGAAATTTCGGCTTATAAATCAAATAGAGGATTCCCATAAGACAAATTAAAGAAATGAAACTGTTCCTAGACGAGTTTCTTTATAAACAGACAAATAGGATTACATCTGCAACAAGATTGCAGATAGTGAACTGCTGGTCTGTTTTGGAACATAGAGTGGTTGAACTTAATACAGAAAACAAAGTATTGAAAGCAAAAGTAGAAACGGTGACTGAAGAGAAGAATGATTATAAAGAAATAAATACTTTGACTTACGCCCAAGTAGCAAGGACCACCAAACAAACTAAACAAACCAACAATAAGACTAAAAGCTAAGCCTGACTCTACATACAAATCCAGTGAGGCAGTCAGAGATATTGTCATGACAAAATTAAAACCTCATTTGAAAGAAATAAAAGTGAATAACATGAGAAAAATAAAAGATAACGGAGTTTTAATTGAAGTAACAAATAAGGAGAATGTTAAAAAGAATGAAACCAACCCAGAGGTAGTAAAACTGGGACTGCAAACAGAAAAGCCAAGGGGCAGCAACCCCAACATTATTATATTTGACATCCCTGAGACAACTCTGGAAAGAGATCTTATGTTGGATTTCTACAACAAAAACTTTATCAATATAATGGAACTGGATGAGTTTGACAAAGAATTTCTTCTAAAAAGAGGGACAAAAAACAAAAGAAATGGGCAATTCAATGTCATTGTGGAAGTGTCACCCAGAATTTGGAAAAACCTACAAGGACAGCAAAGAGTCTACACTGGCTGGACCAGCCATTAATTCAGGGAATTATTTCCTGTACAGCAGTGCTTGAACTGTCATAAATATGGCCATACTGCCAGAGACTGCAGTCAGAATTCCCCTGTCTGTGGCCACTGTGTAGTCACTGGCCACGATTACAAGAACTGCCAAAATAAAAATCGGCAGCCAAAATGTGCTACCTGTAAAGCAGCACAGCTGACTGACTATGCACATAGTATCAGGGATGATAAATGCCCCTGTTATAAAAAAATGGTAAAAAAAAAAATAAAATTTATACAATCTAGGACCAACTATGGGCCAGACTGAAAACATATATGTAACTAGGGCTCTAAATCTTGTCCAACTGAATACTCAAAGAGCAAGAGCCATTATAGATCAGATCAAACTCAAATTGGAAGAAAATAATATAGATATCTTGGTACTCCAACAGTAAGTTGAGGTACGAGCGCAGTGCAGAAAGTAAGAGTCGAATAAATGAGATGAGATCTAGAAGAATGAATAAAAGTGCAAGCGTGTGAGGAAAAAAAAAAACACAAACCACAAATGCTACAGTTAAGCACACACTAACTCGTTTTAATTAGTATTTAAATTTACACTACACATCATTGCATCCCCTCCTGGTGCGTGAGAAAAAGATGAATGAGTTGAGTGGGGGGGGGGAAGAATGCAAGTAGAGTGAGAATGCAGATTATGAATGAAATAAATGTGTGTCTCCCCCACCCCCTCACCTGTTGGGTTCCCCACTGCCAACTAACAGTGGGCGGCTTGACCTTCATACCGGATTCGACACTGCTCGGACATGACACTGACGAAGACATTCTGTGGCTTTGCTGCCAACATGCCATTGGCGATCTGAACTGGGTACTCTAATCTGGTTCCCTTTAAAACCTCATCCCCAGGCAGTGGGGGGAGGCAGATCTCTGTCTCCTCTCCTCCCTGGCTACCCCCATACTTTGACTGGTGGGGGCTCGTCTCCACTGACCTCTTTGGGGGATGCCTACTCTATCATCCCTATTCTTCTATCTGTTCCCTCCCTCTCTCACTAAATCGACCAAGGTACACCCCTTAACAATGCCGCTAAATTCTAATCAACGTCTAAATTCCACCGATTTCATCTAAATCTCTAAGACAACAAACACTATTAGCTTTTATCTAGCATATAGCCTCACGTCTAAATTTAATAACATCAAAATTTTGCCTGACCTATAACACATCTCTTTAGCGTTCAACCCCAACCAGCGATTTCCTAACAGCAATCCCAATAAGCACTAATGTCAAATGCAGTTTTTTTTTTAGGTCCTAGCTACTGAAATCCCAGGAAACTAGGTGGCAGGACCTGCCAGAGCAGCAATTTGTTGTGATACTGGATACACCCGGCTAGCCTCCGTGTGGTAGGGTATGGGCAACGTCAGGCTCCACTTGGGGCCTGGCGGCCAATAAGCCGGTCAAACAATGGGCACAACATATGACACTGCACAAACACGGCCCACACACTTTCAAGTCTCTGGCTTGACAGTGTACTGTCCTCGATACAGCGAAACACACGCGGAGTTGGGAGAAATCCCAGGTGCCGTTTGACACGAACATACCTTACACCTTACCTGTACAATTATCCCCAGTTCTCTTTTGTTCTCCACCACCTTGAGTGTGGTACCATACAATCAGTGTGGTACTATGAGATTATCGCTGCCCATATCCAGTACCTCGCAATTATCAATGTTAAACCTCATTTGCCACTTCTTGGCCCATCTGCCTAATTTTTCTAGGTCTTGTTGCAGTTACTTCCTTCAAGTAGCATTCATACAATAGGAACTAATTCATCAGAGATGATGTTCTGCATTGCAGTGCAATGCAGAATTCTTGACACTGAAGCACTTTGAAATTCCCTTAAAGTGTGCTTATCTACATCAGTTTCCTTCCTTAGTGAATGTGATAATACAGCAATATCACTTGTTATTAGCAAATATATTCTGGTCCATTGACTGATTGCTTTAAATTGCAGGGAAGAAAGTATTGATTGCTTTAAAATTGCAGGGAAGAAGATGAACTTCATCATTCCAATTTCATATGATCTGTTGTGCAATGATCTGCTGTGCAGAGTCTATGAAAAATCATTTTGTAAATAAACTCTTAATACTCTTTTCACATGTAGATAGTGCCCATCCATGCCACTTAAATTTCACCTTATTCAAGTATTGCCAATGATCTGCAGTGTAGTCTGTGGTAAGTTCCATCATATGACTAGTGGCATATGATGCAAAGAACCAAGCTTATGAAGCATTAGCCAGAAGAGGGGAAAAAAGAAAAAAACCTCCCCTGTCCATCCTCTCCAATAATTTGTCTAGTTCTTCCTTGAATTTATTAAACTGCCCACTTCCACAACAGCAATAGATGGAAATTTGTTCCAATAATCAACCTTCTGCTAGCTGAGGGCAAACCTACACATATCTATCCTGCAACTATCCTTACTAAATTTGGATTGATGCCCCTCATGTACAGCGGACAAAAAAACTGCATCATCTTAAAACAAGGAACATTTATAGTGAACCGTATAAGATACTGTTTGTCGCAAAGCAAAGGTATTGTGTCAGATAACACTTCTATTGCATCATACACTAATTGCAGGGTATTGCATGAGCTGTTTCTATAAATACGGCATTGGAAGGGTATACACGCTCATTAGTATCCTGTTTTGCAGAGGTGTAAGCATGACTCCATATGTTCAGTTGACACGAAGAAAAAAAAGTGTAGCTGTTGCTCTATCCCAGGAAGGGCTTTCTATACATGCTATTGCTGATAAAATAGGCTGCCACCAGTCAACAGTATCCCAGTTGCTGAAATTAAAGGGTGAAACTGGTGATGTGAAGAGAAGACCTGTATCAGGCCGTAAAAAAGTGACTATGCCTTCCCAAGATCGATATTTTAAACGGCTATTCCTTCGAATAGCCATGCTGGTGCTCCTGATCTAAAACTGAACTTTGAGATGGCCTCTGGTGTTGAAACAAGTGCACAAATTATCCAAAGACTGCTTTCAGAATGTGGTCTGCATGCCTATTGGCCCAAAGAGAAGCCTTTGTTGACACAACAAATAACAAATAAAAACACAATAAGGAAGAAGCGACTTGCTTGGGCTAAAACACGTTTCATGGACAAAAGAGCAATGGGACATTGTCATCTTTTCTAACGAATTGAAATTCAACCTGCATGGCTCGGATGTTATTGTTATTTTTGGTTTTTAGGAGCATTAGCAACTAAGGCCATATTGCTCCGGGATATGCGGTGGTCATTCCCTGACCTTTCCGCATCCTCCGTATTTGGTGGTGACAGGCTCGAACCCCGGTCTAATCAAGAAGCGTGTGCTACGCACTGCTGCTCCTTCCCACCTGGCTACGGAGGCGCCACATGACTCGGATGTGAAGCGATATGTCAGAAGATGAAACTCGGAAGCATACCATCCTGACTGCATAATGCCGGTCAGATGGTCTGGGGATGCATAACAAGCAAAGGGTTGGGGCAAATTAAGTTTATTAATGGACTGGTGAATGCAGAAACCTACACTGCTATCTTGGAGGAGTGCCTGAAACCCGTTATTAGGGACCACCACACAGATGTCCAAAACTGTATTTTTCAACAGGACTCAGCACTGCCACAGCAAAATTGGTAAGTTTTACGTTATTTAGATTTAATGATGAGTTTGTCTTCTTGTCTCACAAGACTTAAAACATATTTACACCAATGTTTTACCTAGTTTTTCTCCCTTAAGGTACAGTCATACCTCAGAAATGCTGGCATTACAGTGTTGGACTGGCCAGGCATCAGTTCAGATTTGAACCCTATTGAAAACTGCTGGTACAAAATGTTGTCTAAAATTGCTCAGAAGAAGCCAACAAGTAAGATTCAGCTGCAGGAGAGCACTGTAAGGGTGTGGTACCATGAAATTGGGCAACCATATATCCAGAAGTTGATTAACTCAATGCCAGATCATTGCAAGGCTGTAATTGCAGCTCAAGGAGGAACAAGAAAATATTGAGGACTTATTTTGCTGATTTACAGTACATAATACTATTACGTTAACTTGTCATTTCAGTTTCTACACGTAAATGCAATAAAATGTATGTTTGGTTGCCATGATTGCCATTTGCATGATTTCTCATATTTCCATTAATTACGCATTTTACCCTTTGGGAAGATATTTATAGCAATTAGGTACATCAGGTGGAGTCTTTTTATTGGATTTAATTCACAGAGATATATATTCCATCTAACAAATGCATTTCGAATATTTCTGCAACCCACAATGCAAGACAAAACACGTTATTTGCCAAATTCACAAGTGATGCAGTTTTTTTTGTCAACTACTGTATAGATTTGAGCTTGCTCAATCCATTCAAACCTTAAAATTTCCCAATCAGATCACTATGTAATAGTAGGTAAAGGGATGTTGTATTCCTTTGCAATGTCCGTTTTGCTTCTTTCCAGGCTTAATTCTGTCTGTCTACGTTTTGTCGCCATAATACTGTTAGATAAGATTTAATATAAACAAATTTTAAATTAATTTAAAGACACAATTTCCAAAAAAGACATCAGCTCAGATAAAATGGCACAAAAAACAGATTGCTGTATACGATAGCAAAAGACTCTTTGAACTGGGGTAACAATTGCAACTGACATTAATCCCATGGAGACTGAGGGAGTGTATGTAAATAACTTAGAAAAACTTTTTATTCTTTCAATTTAACAACTCATCCTTCAGAAAGATGTTTTTCAGAGTGCACTTGACGTTGTAGCTACCATAAACTGCTTTTGTTTACACAAAACTAATTTCTAACAAGTCAGTGCCATCCTTTGGGAAGTACGGAGCCTGGTATGGTAGGTAAGTATGGCTGGGGGCAATAATTGGATTGCTCTGCCAAGATTTGTATTAAATATACAAAATGACAATATTTATTTCTCACAGGGTGAAAAAGAACTTTGTAATACATATTAACCGAATTTTGTAATAAACGAATATATTTATATAGAAAAGCATATCCTTTCACAGGGGAATGGTATGTGCTTTATATAAACAAGATTTTACTGCAGTTAGAAATTAATTTTTTATGATTAAAACAAAAAGAGGTACCACACAGCTGCCAAACAAGTCTCTCTGTTAAATTGAAGGATCAAGTGGTGGAAGGTTAAATGATACTAATGCAGATTAGTAACATTCACCAGTTCTACTTCTGTTTATGAGTCAAGACATTCACTAAATGCTGAAACAATAGGGAGTTGGCAACAATTTAAATATCACGCCTCCATAGCCAGGTGGTCATTAGATCGGGGTTCGAACCAGTGACCACCAAATACAGAGGATGCGGAAAGGTCAGGGAATGAACACCGCATATCCCAGGAGCAATATGGCCTTAGTTGCTAATGCTCCTAAAAACCAAATTACAACAATAACAACAGCAACAATTTGAAGGCAAAGGGAATTGAAACAAAGGGTGCTTAGTGAAGGAAGACATCAAAGGCATAGTCAACAGACATTTACCTAAGGGGGATGTAAAATTCAAAAAGTTCATGCTAATATTTTTCTTTTTTGGAAAGAAGTTACTTTTCATGACTTCCCCTAGGTTATAAATTTTACAGAAAAATAACATTTATAAGTAAAACTTGTAGAATTAAGTCCAGTATAAATGTACTCGGCAGAACATATTGAATATGAACATATTGAATATATATATCTTTTATAGTGATAATAAGGTTTTCAAATATATATTTCAAAACCGTACTTGCAATGCAAATTTCCAATAAAGCTTCTTATCTAATGGACAGAGTGAAAATATCAATGAGTTAGCAAGTACTTACTTAATGTTTCCATCATAGTTCGACAATGAAGTCTTCCACAGATTATCAATAACATAACGAAGAAATTCGTGGGCATCTTCTTGCCTTCCAAATTGGAAATGTTTGGCTATTGCTGAACAGGATGAGTGGAAGATAAAAATTTTCATTAAACATTATCTTAATACCATGAACTTAATTTTCAATTCAAAAGTACAGTTCATTCCGGTTATCTGGGACACATCGGGACTAGTGCATTTTGGCCCGATTAAGCAGCTGCCCCAATTATCCGAAGTTTCACGTAAACAGTTAAAAATACAATGTACCCTCCCCCTTTACAATTTGTTCACTGTACAATCAAATCAAGTTACGACGAACTCACCATAGTAAAGTACCGTTCACTATACGATGTGCAGTAAGCACCGGCCATTGTGATCACATTTGTGAATTGAATTTTAATTCTATTAAACAGCGATTCTAATTAGCAAAAATAGGAGGAATATTATCCACAGGCTATAAAAGCAAAGATATATTAAGCACAAATTTACCCTTTATTACCTTACCAATTAAAAAAATTAAATGATACGTGAAAATCGGAAGAATATACGTGATAATCGGAATAATTAATACGTACTGTAATATGTACATACAAACTAGTTGACATTTCTGTTCACTGACATTTGTGGGTGGGGGTTATAATTTAAAACAGTAAAAAGATAAGCAATCAATAACAAAGAACATGGCACACACAAATTGCAAGTAACACAATACGTACAAGGGAGAACGGAGTAACGAGTTACAAAGCTTTAAAAATAGGAATGAAGAGAAGATCTGAAAATTAATTTTTTTATATGATTGAAGATTTCATGGAAGTGTAAACACATTTCACCATAATAACCCCACAGAATTCCAGCTGTCGGTATTATCGCAAATTCAGTAAAATCGAGTTTATTGTCTGTTTATGATAGATTTCACTAACGGAAAAGCCCAATAAACAGGTGACTGCTAATTGTTTTATTGTTTTATGGTTGTGCCCTCCAGAATTTCGACCGAACCACGTGGTATCATCGGAGACAATCGTAGGGTAATCTCCAGTGCTGCAGTCTCCTGCCCCAATTAAACGGCATGCTGTCCCAATTAAGCGAAGTAAACCCTGGCTATTTTCTTGATTGGTTTCTGTTTTTTAAGATTTGCCCCAAATAAACGGCTGCCCCGATTAACCGGTGGCCCAAATAACCGGAATCCACTGTAATAGTACTGTCATGGATGAGCAAAGAAAATAAAATTCATTTTATCTTGGTTAATCTAATTATGCACATTTCAAACTGATATTCTTTATCACAATTGATATCCAAGGTCTCCTTCAAATTTGGGCAGAATTATTTTTTCAGTAATGTAGATAAACAACAAACTGTGCAACACACAGTCAGATATACTATGTAAATGCAAGTGGCTTACTTGTTAATAGTTCGAAGCTTTTTTCTCAGCATGGTCTGTGATTGTTAATAGGAGAGACTGTTTCTACAGGAATGGGATATACTTAAAAAATAGAAGGGATAGAAGAATATTTTCTGATGCTATCAAGGCAACATTAGGTGGGTTAGAAAACTGCTAGCCTTGGAGATGGACATACTAAAAGATTAACAGCCACAGGCAGACGTGAAAGATACCTGCATTGCTTCTATTTGAATAAGCAGAAGCCTGGAAAGCAAGGTGTCACAGATTTCAAGGTCTGCTGCGGAGGTCCTCATAGAACAAGCAAATAGGCTGTATTTCGGTAACTAAGAGTAAGAATAGATGCATGCATACTTACATGTACTAATGCTACGAGAATAGTTAATAAATTTGATGAATTTGAAGTACTGGTTAAGTCATCGAATGAGCACACTGCAGAGATATCGGGGACATGGTGTCTCCAATAACCCTATAGGTATCTCTGATATCTCTCTTAAAAGATCCATAAATATAAATTTTAAAAACTCTCACCCGAACCGATGTCTCATATAGATGGTTGGTTAAATTCATATCAGGTCCTCAAACTATGTGTATATTATATTATAGTATGTGTATATAACATACGCTATGCTATCTTGATATATTACAGGCTGAAATCTTGTATACACCAGTTAGCAACTACACTGTATTTATTTCAATTAATTTCATTTTGTTTTGCTCATTTTTTCATGCTGAGTTTCATTCATATAGATGCACATATTTTCCATATATGTGCAACTATAATCCACTTGTTTGTATATTTTTTTTGTAGTAGCCATACTTTTGCTGTCCTATGTATTATTATCTACTACCTTAAGTTTTATTATGTTCCATTAAATTCAAACAGCTAACACACCTCTTTGTTTTATGTTCCATTAACTTCTATTTTGTATATATTTGTTATTTGGTTTTTAGGAGCATTAGCAACTAAGGCCATACTGCTCCGGGGATATGCGGTGGTCATTCCCTGACCTTTCCGCATCCTCTGTATTTGGTGGTCATGGGCTCGAATTCTGGTCTAATCAAGAAGCGTGCTACGCACTGCCGCTCCTGCCCACCTGGCTACAGAGGTGCCCATACATATTTGTAGATTTCTTTTTTTTTAATTATCTCTGATAATATATCACTTCACTTAAGTTCACACATAATAACATGCAGCTTCGCCTGTTCCTATAGATATCCCTCAAGGTGGGATATCTATAGGAACAGGCTAGTAAAATCAGGCTAGAGGAGCATTATCTTATATCTTAATTCCCACTTTAAAATATACTATACTTTTCCTTTTTATTTCTTTGAAATTATTGTAACTTTATTGAGGATGGAGGAGAAACTGTTTCTAAACATACCACTATATCTTCAACTTTATGAGGTTCAAGTTCTTTCTTTCCTACTCCATCAGCCACTTGCACTACTTCATTATTGCATTATGCCTGAACTTAACATTAGTAGTGCCAAATGATACAAGAAAGCAAGCTTATAAAGCCTGCTTTTTGGCAAAAAAAAAAAAAAAACCTCAGTCAAAAAAACCCTTACATATCACCTGTATCCCCTCCAACAGTCTGTTTACTCCTTCCATAATTTATTCAAACTACTCATTTTCACAATAACAGATGGAAATTTGTTTCAGCAATCAACCACCTGCTGGCTAGAGGCAAACCTCTGCACATCTATCCTTCCTTAATTTGAATTTGTGTCTGCTCATGTGTGTGTGGCATGTAGTCTGAACAAGAGGAAGAATGCTATCAGCATTGAGCTTGCTCAATCATTCAGTCTTAAACACCTCAGTCAGAACACCCCCCAAGTGACTAGTCTCCAGATGCTGCAATTTGCACAACTGAAGCCTTTTCAACAATCTCATTGCCTTCTCTTTTTTCATCCAGAAAAATAGACAAAACGACCATAGAACACACAATTTATGAACATAATACACATAAAAAAAAAAAAAAAAAAAAGAAAGAAAGAAAGAAAGAAAAAAAAAAAAAGTCACATCAGCACCTCCTGACAGCTGGTCCTATATTGCACTCCCCCTATTTTCATGGTGACTATGCAGATAACACAGTGGTTACACTTGCCGTCTTCCCTATACTGGGCAGAAAAGGCTTGGGTTGCAATTCCATCGATGAGGTACCTACCTTTATGGGCTTTTTCAATCTGTAGCCAAGTTAGTCAGTCTTAGGTGTAAATAGCAAGGTTTATCCCCAGAAACTCGGGTTTCTAGTCCAACAAAGCAGACAGATCAGACAGCGAATACATACACACACAATTTATGCATATAATATACATGGGTTTAAATGTTAGTTCTGAGCGACTCTAATATGACAGTGACACTAATATGACTCTAATATGACAGCCATCAGTGAAGACAGGCAAGAAGTCGGAATATTCGGCCCGGTGGGCAGCGTAGAGTTGGTGGTAGACAGAAGATGGAGTTACGGACTTACCTTAATTTTTAAGGGAGAAGTCGCATGATGGTAAGCGAGCATGCCAGGGATGAAGTGGTTGCCTTGGTGACTGGGCAACATTGCCTACCATGATGTCGAGCTCTCTGAGCAGCTTTTGGACACGGATACTAAAAGGCCGGTTGGCAGTCTGATGAGTGTTATATAGGTTTTCCCATTGTGGCTTGAAAACGGATGTCCACGTAGGGTTGTCTGGGAGGGAATTTAATTTAAAGGCATATTTTAAAGACAATTGCTTTGGAAGAAATGGCAGTGGTGGTTCAGTTGCTTCAACATATAAACTCTGGACAGGGGATGTTCTAAATGCTCCAGTAGCAATACGGATGGCTTGGTGGTGAACTGGGTCCAGTCATCTAAGTACGCTGTTTCTAGCCGATGCATACACTTGGGACCCATAGTCTAGTTTGGATCAGACAAGTGCACGATAGAGGGTGAGTAAAGTGGAGCGGTCTGCTTCCCATTTATAGGAGGAAATGGAGCGTAGAAGATCCAACCCTCTCGTGCACTTTGTCTGCAGTTGACGAATATAAGGTAAAAATGTCAACTTCTTGTCGAAAATGAGCCCCAAGAATTTTGTCTCAGGTGCTACTGGAATGATGTCTTGTCCGAGTTTAAGTTCTGGTTCAGGGTGAAGGTTCCGTTTGCGAAAAAAGTGTACGCAGACAGTCTTCTGTGGCAAGAACCTAAAACCATTAGTCACTGCCCAAGAGTTGACGTGGTCATGCTACAATTGTCTTTCAATGACCCTCATATTGCATGACTGCAAGAAAGATGCTAAAGTCATCTACAAAGAGGGCACTGTTTACAGTTGGAGGAAGCTGTTCAGTTATAGAGTTAACTTTGATAGCAAAAAGCATAACGCTTAAAACTGATTCTTGTGGAACTCCCACTTCTTGGCAGAATATTTGCAATTGCAGTGAGATCTGCAATTGTACATCCATTATGTTCCAGGATCGATGAAGGGTGTGAGGTGTATTTGCTCTTCATTTTCCGAACTTTGTCCCAGATGGCTTTGGGATTGGCAGCCCGTGTAAGGGAAGATGAAAATTTGATCCAAGATTCCTTTTGGCTCTGACGTCTAATGTACCGTGCTTTGGCACTTGCACGTTTGAATGCTATTATCATTAGTAGAGGCATATGATGCAAGAAAGCAAGCTTATTCAGCATCAGCCAAAAAAAAAAAAAAAAAAACGTTCCCACTTCAACCCTCCGTTTGTTCGAAATACCTGCCCAGCAGCTGAGCCTTAAATTTATTAAGGATATCAACTTCCACAACAAGGGATGGAAGTCTGTTCCACCAACCAACTACCCGCTAGCTAAAGGAAAATTTCCGCATATCTATCCTACATCTGTCTTTCCCCAATCTGAATTTATGCCCTCTCAGGTGATTATTCTGAGCAAGAGGCAGTATCCCATCAAGCATTGAGCATGCTCAACCCATTCAAGGCTTTGTACACCTCTATCAGATCACCTCGCCGGTGAATAGTCTCCAGACACTGTCATTTGCAAAACTTAAGCCTTTCTTTGTAAGAGCAACCCTTCGTTCCGTTCACTAACCTTGTTGCCCTTCTCTGTACTCATTCCAGTAGCTCTACATCCTTCTTGAAATGAGGCCTCCAAACCTGTATACAGTACTCAAGGTGTGGCCTGACCATTGCCTTATACAAGGGAATAATCACCTCCCTATCCCTGCAAGAAAAATTCCTGTATATCATTGATAAGACACCATGAGCTACTCTTGTAGCCCGTCTGCACTGCTCAGAGAACTTCATATCTGCCTGCACAATTACCCCAGGTCCTTTTCATTCTCTACCACTGTCAGTATAGTACCACAGAGTTGATACGTTGCTCTGGGGTTGCTGTTTCCCATATGTAGTACTTTACATTTGTTAATGTTAAACTTCATTTGCCACCTCTCAGCCCATCTGCTCAACCTTTCCAGATCCTGTTGCAGCAGCATAGCATCAGTAGCGTCCTTAACAACCCTGCCAACCTTTGTATAGTCTGCAAAATTGGACATTAAGCTTGATATACTATCATCAATATTATTCATAAATACAGAAAACAACAATGGACCCAACACTGAACCCTGAGGGACTCCACTAATAACATTAGTCCACGATGAGCAGTGTCCATTAATTACCACTCTCTGTCTTCTGCACTCAACCATCCCTTTATCCATAGCAACAATTTGCCACCAATGCCACACTGTTCCAATTTGTGCAGCAGTCTTCCATGTACAACAGTATCAAAAACCTTTCTAAGATCCAAATATATAATATCAAAGTTATTCCCTGAATCCAATTCTTTTGTGACTACATCATAGTATCCAATCAAATTGGTCAGGCAAGACCTTCCCTTAACAAAACCATGCTGTGTCTGAGCTATAACTGAATTCTTGTCAAGATGATCCTGCAGTGCTTCTTTAACCAGTGCTTCCATTAATTTTCCTGGAACAGAAGTTAAACTCACAGGTCTATAATTACTTGTGTCAGCCTTTGATCCTCCTTTGTGAATTGGGGTTACATTTGCACATCTCCAGTTTGTGGGTACCTCCCCTGAGTCCAAGGAAGCTCTCATAATTATGGCTAACGGATTGCTTACTTCCTTTGCTGCCTCCATTAATATAACTGGATAGATCCCATCCATCCCAGGTGCCTTTCTTGTATTTATCTTCAACAATTTCTCCTCCTCTTTACTCTCTATTACAATATCATCTAGCTCACTGCCAGTGTTTACTTCATCTATGGCATTCCCCATTCTGAATAACTCCTCATGTGTGAATGTAGATGCAAAATATTGATTTAGTTTGTTAGCTACTTAAGCAGGATCATCAACAATTGAACCATCGATATCAATTGGACCAATCTGATTCATCCTCTTCCTTCTAGAGTTTACATAAGTAAAGAACTCCTTGCTGTTTTTCTTTGCATCCCTTGCCAAAGATTTCTCGTAATCTGCCTTCGCCTGCCTAACCTCCTTTGTAACTTGGTTACAGATCAACTTATATCTATCATAGGCTTCTGTGTCATATGTGAATTTATATGTTTCCCATGCATTTTTCTTCTCTGTCATATGTCTCATTAGTTCATCTTACATCCATTTAGGCCTGAATCTTGAACAATATTTCTTAGTTGGTATGTAAAGCCTAGTAGCTTCCAAGATAAGTTCTTTGAATGCTTCCCATTTTGAGTTTGTTGTTGGTAACATCATCAGTTGGTCCCACTGTATAGAATTTAAATACTGTCTCAGACCATCGTAGTCGCCTTTACGAAAGCAATAACCCTTCCCTTTACGCCTGATGGTAGTTACCTCCTTGTGTAAATCCCACTTCAGCACACTGTGATCACTGCCACCTAGTGATTCCTGTATCTGCAGATTCTTAATGCATGAAGAATCACTACTGATAATCAAATCAAGAGTATTGCTCCCTCTAGTTGCCTCCCGAACATGCTGATTTAGAAAACAATCATCCAATAAATCCACAAAAGCCTTGCTAGTGTGTGAGTAACCAACTCACAAATTCCAGTCAATATCTGGGAAATTAAAATCCCCCATTATAAGACTCTCTGATTTACTGGCCCACTCTATTTCCCTGTACAGTTTCTTATTATACTCATCAGAGTCATTAGGCCTATAGCACACTCCTACTCTCAATTTTGATCTCCCAATGCTTATGTCACACCAAACTGACTTGACACTGCACTGTCCAGCGATGTCGACTGGCTTCACTTCCTTGGATTTTATGTGTTTCTTAACTAATAGTATAACCCCTCCTCCCTTCCTATCCTGTCTATCCTTTCTGCAGACATTGTACTCCCCAAATTCCAGTTCTGCATTACTTATATCTGTGTGACACACCACGTCTCTGGTATCCCAACAATATCCGCCTTTGATAGGTGGAATAGGACCAGGGTATGTCTGCCAGGGGCAAAAGTTGATGACGTTGTAGAGCGGATATCATCTTTTAAGGGCACAAAAGGTGATATAGTTGTACACGTTGGCACTAATGACATTAAGAGTAGGAGACCGGCGGAATTACTTGACAAGTACAGGTCACTGATGAAAAAAAGCCGTGAATTAGGGTTGAAATTGAAAGTGTCTGCAATTCTGCCCAGACACGATAGGAGGGAGTATATGATGAGAGCCCTGTCAATCAATTCGGCCCTGGAAAGATTGTGCAGGGCTCAAGGGGTAGAATTTTTTTCAGCCTGGTCTGTACTTGTTAACAGGAGAGACTGCTTCTACAGGGATGGGATACACTTAAATAGAAAGGGTGCAAGAATGTTTGCTGATGCTATCGAGGCAATGTTAGGTGGGTCGGAAAACTGCTAGATTGGGGGGATACAAGGACTAATAGATTAACAGTAGCCACTGGCAGAGGTGAAAGTGATTCTTGCACTGCTTCTATTGGAATGAGCCGCAGCCTGGAAAATAAGATGCAGGATATTTCAGAGACTGCTGGGAATCATTGGGGTACAAGTAAACACATGGGTTGTGTTAGGGTAGCTAAGAAAAAGAACAGGTGCATGTATACTTGTGTGTACACCAATGCTAGGAGTTTAGTAAATAAATTTGATGAATTTGAGGTATTGCTCAAAACATCAAAGGCAGATATTGTGGGGATTTCAGAGACGTGGTGTCACACAGATATAAGAAATGCAGAACTGGAATTTGGGGAGTACAATGTCTACAGAAAGGATAGACAGGATAGGAAGGGAGGAGGGGTTATGCTATTAGTTAAAAAACACATAAAATCCAAGGAAGTGAAGCCAGTCGACATCGCTGGACAGTGCAGTGTCGAGTCAGTTTGGTGTGACATAAGCATTGGGAGATCAAAATTGAGAGTAGGAGTGTGCTATAGGCCTAATGACTCTGATGAGTATAATAAGAAACTGTTCGGAGAAATAGAGTGGGCCAGTAAATCAGAGAGTCTTATAATGGGGGATTTTAATTTCCCAGATATTGACTGGAATTTGGGGGCTGGTCACTCACACAGTAGCAAGGCTTTTGTGGATTTATTGGATGATTGTTTTCTACATCAGCATGTTCGGGAGGCAACTAGAGGGAGTAATACTCTTGATTTGATTATCAGTAGTGATTCTTCATGCATTAAGAATCTGCAGATAAATGAACCACTTGGTGGCAGTGATCACAGTGTGCTGAAGTGGGAGTTACTCAAAGAGGTAACTACCATTAGGGGTAAAGGGAAGGGGTATTGCTTTCGTAAAGGCGACTACAATGGACTGAGACAGTATTTAAATTCTATACAGTGGGATCAACTGATGATATTGCCAACAGCAAATTCAAAATGGGAAGCATTCAAAGAACTTATCGTGGAAGCTACTAGGCTTTACATACCAACTAAGAAATATTGTTCAAGGTTTAGGCCTAAATGGTTGTCAGATGAACTAATGAGGCATATGGCAGAGAAGAAAAATGCATGGGATACATACAAATTAACACGTGACACGGACGCCTATGATAGATACAAGTTGATCTGTAACCAAGTTACAAAGGAGGTTAGGCAGGCGAAGGCAGATTACGAGAGATCCTTGGCAAGGGATGCGAAGAAAAACAGCAAAGAGTTCTTTACTTATGTAAACTCTAGAAGGAAGGGGATGAATCAGATTGGTCCACTTGAGATCGATGGGTCAACTGTTGATGACCCTGCTCGGGTAGCTAACAAACTAAATGAATATTTTGCATCGACATTCACACATGAGGAGTTATTCAGCGAGGGGAATGCCAGAGGTGTATTCAACTCTAGCAGTAAGCTAGAGAATCTTGTAATAACTGAGAGCAAAGTGGAGGAGAAATTGTTGAAGATAAACACAAGAAAGGCACCTGGGGTGGATGGGATCTATCCAGTTATATTAAAGGAGGCAGCAAAGGAGGTAAGCAAACCCTTAGCCATAATTATGAGAGCTTCCTTGGACTCAGGGGAGGTACCCATTGACTGGAGATGTGCAAATGTGACCCCAATTCACAAAGGGGGATCAAAGGCTGACACAAGTAATTATAGACCTGTGAGTTTAACTTCTGTTCCCGGAAAATTAATGGAGGCACTGGTGAAAGAAGCACTGCAGGATCATCTAGACAAGACTTCAGTTATAGCTAGGACACAGCATGGTTTTGTTAAGGGGAAGTCTTGCCTGACCAATTTGATTGGATACTATGATGCAGTCACAAAAGAACTGGATGCAGGGAATAACTTTGATATTATATACTTGGATCTTAGAAAGGCTTTTGATACTGTTGCACATGGAAGACTGCTGCACAAATTGGAGCAGTGTGGCATTGGAGGCAAGTTGCTGCTATGGATAAAGGGGTGGTTGAGGGGGAGAAGACAGAGAGTGGTAATCAATGGACACTGCTCATCGTGGACTAATGTTATTAGTGGAGTCCCTCAGGGTTCAGTATTGGGGCCTTTATTGTTTTCTGTATTTATAAATGATATTGATGATGGTATATCAGGCTTAATGTCCAAGTTTGCAGACGATACGAAGGTTGGCAGGGTTGTCAAGGACACTACTGACACTATGCTGCTGCAACAGGATTTGGAAAGGTTGAGCAGATGGGCTTCGAGGTGGCAAATGAAGTTTAACATTGACAAATGTAAAGTACTACATATGGGAAACAGCAACCCCAGAGCAACGTATCAACTCTGTGGTACTACACTGACAGTGGTAGAGAATGAAAGGGACCTGGGGGTGGTGGTGCAGGCAGATATGAAGTTCTCTGAGCAGTGCAGACGAGCTGCAAGAGTAGCTCATGGTGTATTGTCAATGATATATAGGAATTTTTCTAGCAGGGATAAGGAGGTGATTATTCCCTTGTATAAGGCAATGGTCAGGCCACACCTAGAGTACTGTATACAGGCCTGGAGGCCTCATTTCAGGAAGGATGTAGAGCTGCTGGAACGAGTACAGAGAAGGGCAACTAGATTGGTGAATGGGACAAAGGGGTTCTCTTACGAAGAAAGGCTTAAGTTTTGCAAATTACAGTGTCTGGAAACTAGGCACCAGCGGGGTGATCTGATAGAGGTGTACAAAGCCTTGAATGGTTTGAGCATGCTCAATGCTGATGGGATTCTTCCTCTAGCTCAGAAAAATCACCTGAGAGGGCATAAATTCAAATTGAGGAAAGACAGATGTAGGATAGATGTGCGGAAATTTGCCTTTAGCCAGCGGGTGGTTGGTGGGTGGAACAGACTTCCATCCCTTGTCGTGGAAGTTGATAGCCTAAATAAGTTTAAGGCTCAGCTGGACAGGTATTTCGAACGAACAGAGGGGTGAAGTGGAAGTGGTTATTTTTATTTATTTATGTTACTTTTTTTTTTTTTTTTTTTTTTTTTTTTGGCTGATGCTGCATAAGCTTGCTTTCTTGCATCAAATGCCTCTACTAATGCTAATGCTAATGCTAATGCTTTGATGCTTGAGCAATACCTCAAATTCATCAAATTTATTTACCAAACTCCTAGCATTGGTGTACACGCAAGTATACATGTACCTGTTATTTTTCTTAGCTGCCCTAACACAACCCATGTGTTTACTTGTACCCCAAATTATTAAATTATCTGTTGTGGGGTAACAATGAAATATTCCCCATTCTTTGTTTTGAGCTTTCCTAGCTGCTGTGCATTCTCCATTCCACCATGGTTTTGGAAAACGTGGAAAACGAGACGATGTCCTTGAAATTGCAACTGCTGCTGCTGCCTGGACTATACTTTCTGTGATGTGTTTTACTGACTCATTAATTGGCTCCTGGCTGACTATAGTGGTATTGAACATTGCCAGATGACGAAAGGCATTCCAGTCGGCGTGATCGATCTTCCAACGTGGTATCCTCAACTGGTGACATTGTCTCCCATTTGAAATGGTGGATAACATGGGGATGCGATCACTACCATACAGGTTTTCTTCAACCTCCCATGTACTCAGAGGCAGGAGGGAAGGGGAGCAGATGGAAAGATCAATTGCAGTAAATGTACGGGTAGCCGTGTGGAAAAAGGTATTAGATCCCACATTTAGAAGAGCCAGATCATTGTTTTCAAGCAATCGCTCAATAATCCGACCTCTTCTATTGATATCAGAACTACCCCACAGTGGATTATGCTCATTGAAATCCCCCTAATAATAGAAAAGGGAGTGGCAGTTGCTTAATGAGATCATCAAGGTCTGCCTGGGCAGTGTCGTTCCCAGGTGGCAAATAAATGGAGCAAACAGTTAAAAGGAACCCTACTGTAAGACGAACTGCTATAGCCTCTAGATTAGTGGTAAGAAGCACAGCTTGAAAGGGGTTTGTGGTTACCCACAAGGGACAGCGACTCCTCCATGGGCAAGTCCATGGAGGAGTCGCTATCCTTGTGACTCCTCCATGGGCAAGTCCATCCCCAGCTCTGTCTCTGCGAATAACTGAGCAGTTACGTAAGTAAGGGTCCTCATTTGCCCTTAAATACGTCTCCTGTAAGCAAAAGCAAGTTGGAACATGCCTGAGTAAGCATGAATGGACCAGACGGACCCAATAAATCAAAATAATGTACCCATTATTTTGATTTATTGGATCCATCTTATGGCTTTCGAAGGGCTGAGGGCTTCATTTTCTCAGTCCTGGGTTTATCTCTCTTTGGAAAGACTGGATGTTGGCCTGTATCCATTTCTTCTTCTTCTTCTTTCGCAAAGAGTTCCAGGACAGACTCGTCCTGTACCTCCTTATCTTCAACATCCATTGTCTCTTGGATTGTAGATGCCTGTTCCCCTTTCTTCGGAGTTTCTTTAACACTCTGTTTTGGAAGTGGAGGAGCACTAGGAGGTACGGATATAGCGGTGGCGGCTGACTGTGATTTTTGGGTGGGCTTCTGGGAACTTAATAAATAGCGCGTAATGGGGTAAATGACTCTGTTAGTGGAATACTCATATCAGCCTGAGTACCAATGGTATTTTTCCCAGAAGCTTTCTGGACGTATGAGGGCTTGCCGCTATTTATAGGTTGGATGCATTTTCTGGCCTCCTGATAGATGTTTAGCTCTGTTTTTAGTTTTTGAATTTCCTTCTCATCTTTCCACTGCTGGCATGCTCGAGAGTATGCAGGGTGTTCTCCTTGGTAGTTAGTACAACTTGGCTTAGAAGCTAAACATTCCTTGCTCTCGTGGTCTTTAGCACCACAGCGAGCACAGGCAGGGGTGCCACGACAAGCTGTTTGAGTGGCCATACTTTTGGCATTTAAAACACCTCAGTGGGTTCAGGATATAAATCCTCACTGGGCAGTTTAAATAGCCTGCTTTTATGGAATTTGGAGGCCATGGGGTGTTGAACGTTACGATGAGAACTCGAGTAGGGACGAGATTACTATCCTTTCGCATCAATATTCTTTTGACAGCCGTCACTTCTTGGTCTTTAAGTTCAGAGCAGATCTCTTCTTCAGAAACATGAAGAAGGTCCCACTCTGATATGACACCACATGAGAAATTCAAGGTTTTATGGGGAGTAACGATGATGGGTAATCCCCCTAACGATGTCGCTTTCAATAGTTGCTGTGCATGTTTTTTTAGCTTGCAGCCTCAACTAAAATATCTCCAGAATGTAGCCTTTTGACAGATTTTGGAGATCCTGTCAACTCTTCTAATCCTTTCTGGATGAAAAAGAGTGACATTTTCCCGAGTGCCTGCTCTCCACTGGAATGGAGAATGAGGAAAAGCGGTGTCACAGATGGTGGTCTCTCCTCATTTCTGGCCCTTTTTGAGCTGCAGTTATCGGTATCTGATCGGTAAGGCAGGGGCCTTGTTGGAGTACAGAAGAAATAGAATTTAAATTACTCATATGAGTAAGATAAAAATTTCAGATGCCCTAAGTACCTCACCCACCACGGAGCCCTATGAGAGGATGCCCACTCGTGAACTAGCAGGTACTGCATGCACGAATGGGACGCCAAGTTCGCACCATACCCATGTATCCAATAAGCCTTGATTCCGTCCCAGGACCAAAGGGAGGGAGACTTATTGGAACGCAGTTGACCCACAAGCAGTAAGAACCACCCGCCAATTGATCCCAGTCGGGCCAGTCCGGGATCACCCGTCTTGTTGAAGCAGGGGCCAAAGTGGTTGTATCAAGGCTGCCCCCCCAGCCTTGATACAAGATCTCCCTTTCCGAGTTTCCACAGGTCACGGCACATGGCTGCACACGCCGGATTCCAAAGATGTAACCCTGGAACCAAGGTATGGGCGTTAGATCCCAGTGATGCTAATCTGGAAGCCCAGCAGCATCACTGAGAGGTCCCCCTCACCACGTACAGGTGCCCACGTCGAGGGGACTTCATCCATAATGCATGGTATCAAAAGTGCAGGCTGGTTGAGGCGGTTGTATGGTGTGGGGAATGTTTCACTGTCAGAAACACGGACCTATGGTGCATGTGGAACTTATCAGTCATATCTTGCTATTGTCAATTGCTTGCTGACTGTGTACACCCCACTATGTTACACTTTTTCCCAAATGCTGATGACATGTCTTATGAGAAGACGAATTTGTTTTGCAGGAATGGTTTTAAGAACACAGTTCTGACTTCCAGCATATCGACTGGCCTCCGAACTCCCACCAATATCAATCCCATAGAACACTTGTTTGTGGAACACTATGGAAAGGCATATCTGGTGTCTGGATTCACCAATCACCTCCATAGCTGGGTGCATTACACACACAGCTTGGTTGGCCATACCTCCAAAACACTTCTGACATCTTGGTGAATCAATGCCATGTTGGATAGCTGCTGTGCTATTAGGTAGGTTGTCATAATTCAGTGATCACTCAGTGCATATGAATCCACCTTTTCAATTACTGCTCCTTCAATGATTATATCCCTTTCTGTGACATACTTCTTCATCATTACTTTTGTTTCAGCTATATGCATCTTTAGTCTGAAATAATTACTAATTCTGCATAACTGATTAAGATTTTCCTCTAATTCTTTGGGATCATGGCTTATGATAACAATGTCATCTGCAAATCGTAAATGGTTTAGGTACTCTCCATTCACATTGGCTCCTTTCTGCGACCAGTCCAATCTTCTGAAAACTTCTTCAAGGGCAGCTGTAAACAACTTCAGAAATGTTGTCTCTCCTTGTCAAACTCCATTCTCAATTTTAAATTTGCTGTCTTTGTCTAGTCTAATAAAGGATGTAGCATTCTCATATATTTTCTTCAAAATTATAATGTATGGGATGTCTATGCCTAGTCTTTCCAGTGCATGAAACATTGCTGTTTGGAGTCAAATGCCTTTTCATAATCCACAGATGCTAGGCATAATGGTGTTTTATATTCATTTGCTTTTTCCATTAGCTGTGATATTACGTGAAGGTGATCCATAGTTGAGAATCATGTCCTAAAACCAGCTTGCTATTTCGGTTCATTCTCATCAAGTATTCTTTCTAATTTGTTAGTTATGATCCTTGTGAACAACCTGTAGATGTGGAACAACAAGCTAATTGGTCTATAGTTTCCAATTTATGATTTATCTCCTTCCTTATGCAGCAAAATTATTATTGTATTATTCCACTCCTTAGGCACCATGCCTTTCCTAATGTATTTTGTAAAGAGTCTTACCAGTTTCTGTACCATGTCTTTTCCTCCTACTTTTAAACAGTAAATTCATCTTCACCTGGGGCTTTTTGATTCTTCATTTTCTTCAATGCATGTTCTACCTCATCAGGAAGGATATTGTGTATGTCATATGTGTTGCTAATTTGTGATACACCTTCCCCACTGCTGGCATCATTCCCTTGTACTCTATACAGTAAACTGTTGAAATAACGGCACACCAGCCTGGGGAAGAAGGTTACAGCAGAAGGTAGAAGAGGGCAACTGAAGATAGGGCAACTGACCCAATACCAATGGGGCAACAGAAGTAAGAAGCTGACCATAAAAGTGAAGGCCATCCTCAAGAAAGACAACACCCACAGCAAACATGAGACCTATAATAAGAGGATCGAAGAATACCTTGACAACCTCAAGCAGAAACTCCTGGCAATCAGCAAGAGATTTTGTTGTTAATGGGAGAGTGCCAGAGGATAACAGACAACAGGACATTTGATGAAAACCAGACAGCCTTCTACAGGAAAATTGGACAAGAGGAGAAGGAAGGCATCGGACCCATAAACCAGAAGGTACTCGAGGAGTTGTTGTTGTGCTCCACAGTTTTCACCACAACTCGAGGGGCTGTGGTGAAAACTGTGGAGCAGTGAAATTAGTCATAACAGCCATGGACAGACCTAGAAAGGGAGAAACCAAAAACGTACAAGAGATGACAGAATAGGAAATTTGGGAAGACATACGACAGTCAATCAGGAAGTCCCACAACTGTCAAACCCCAGGATAAGATTCACAACTACTAGTACAAGAAGTTCAGCTGCACACACACGCACGCATGCACACGCACAAAGTGGAGCAGTTCACCCCAATAATACGGCACTCTCACACGATCCCAGAGTTCAAGGAATCACCTACCTGAAGGCTAAGGACAAAGATAATACAAACCAGGCAAAGTACAGATCAATCACCTGTCTCCCAACAATGTATAAGATCCTGACCAGCTGCATAACCAAGAAGATATCACACCACTTGGAGAGCCAGAACATCATGGCCAAGCAGCAAAACGGATATAAACAGATCAGCAAAGGATACAAGGAGCAATTGCCCATTGATGCTCCAGTTATGGAGGAAACCTAGAAGAAGCACCGCAAAATGCACATAGACTACATCAACTACTGCAAGGCTTTCAACTCCGTACCCCATAGCTGGCTGATGGAGACAATAAAGATCTACAAAGTCAACACTGACACGGACACACTTCCTAGAAGCAGCCATGGCAAAAAAGAGAGCCATCATCAAGATCAAGAACATCACAATCAGACTGATACCCATCAGAAGAGGAATCTTCCAGGGAGATGCCCTGAACCCACTATGGTTCTGTCTAGCACTGAACCATTATCCACCATGCTCAATAACATCGAGTATGGATATACCCTTCCTCCCTAAAAGAAGGGAGGAAGAATCTGTACACCCTCTCTCACAGACATAAGAAGACACTCCATGGCAGACATTAATAATGACCTCCATTATTATGACCTCCATCAAGACTGCATAGATAAGATGGTTTCCAATGCTTAGCTCACAAAAGGAAAGCTCTTCCCTGAGACTGGAGGAGTCATGCTCAAAATTCAAGATCAAGTAATTCAACACCAGGATCTACAGGAAATACATCGCAAAGGACCCTGGTGACATCAACAATATGTGTAACAACCAGGTGACATCGACAACATGTGTTGTCGATGCCACTTGTCTACAGAAACAATCCAGCACACCACCACAGGAAGCAGGGTGATTACCCAGATGGAGTACATTCACAGACACGACCAAGTGGCCAGGATAATACATCAGGAGCTAGCATAAAAATACCAGCTGATCAAAGAAAGTTTGCCGTATCACAAATATGAGCCTCAGGCCATATTAGAGACCCCTACTCAGTCTAGACTGGGACCATACCATAATAGCTGAAAAGACAATCGCACACAACAGACCAGACATACCCTCATCGACAAGATGAAAATGGCTACCTACCTGATCAACATAGCAATGCCCGACAGCAGCAACCTCCAGAAAACATATGAGGAAAAGATCAGGAAATACTCAGACCTAAGACAGGAAGTCAAAGATATGTGGCATATGGAACAAGTAATGACCATCCTGATCATGGTGTCAACCAGTGGCATGTTGCCAGAGAGCCTCCATAAGGACCTAGCAATAATAGGCCTCCCAGAGAACACTTCCATGGAACTCCAGCAAGCTGCGATTCTGAACACCTGAAGGATAGTAAGAGAGTTCCCCAACAAATAGTAATAATAACAATAATAATAGTAACCGGACACAACCAACCATCCCATTGCACTTTGTGCCAGTACCCATCACAGGGCAGAAAAAAACCCAGAAAGGAGAAAAGTTTTTATAATAATAATAATAAAGGAGAAAAGCAAGTTTGCCTTACTGAAATATATTTTGTCATTAGAGATATGTTTTAGAGAATCAGTTTTCTAGGTTTTTCTTAATTAAGATCATTACATTGTTATGGAAATTACTCACGTTTTTTAATTTGCTCGCACCGAATAAGTATATGTATATTTCGTCTTTTAACTACTGGATACAAGGAGCAAATGCTAGTGCTGATGTCTTAGCATATGCAAGCTAGAAAACAAATTCTTTTTTTAAAGAGAAAGAAAAGAGATATGGAGATGTAAGGCTGTTAAATGTATGGAATAAAGTTTGAAGTTGAAAATTTAGTTTTGACCGTAACCAAAGATTAACTTCATATTGACACATTCTATGCATGGATTGTTTGTTAACATTTAAAGCGATAATTTACATGCATTCTCCAATTGAGGGCAAGGATAAGCATATGTATATTTCGTCTTTTAACTACTGGATACAAGGAGCAAATGCTAGTGCTGATGTCTTAGCATATGCAAGCTAGAAAACAAATTCTTTTTTTAAAGAGAAAGAAAAGAGATATGGAGATGTAAGGCTGTTAAATGTATGGAATAAAGTTTGAAGTTGAAAATTTAGTTTTGACCGTAACCAAAGATTAACTTCATATTGACACATTCTATGCATGGATTGTTTGTTAACATTTAAAGCGATAATTTACATGCATTCTCCAATTGAGGGCAAGGAGCCCCCCCCCCCAAGTATGTTGATCAATAGAAGCAAGGTAAGATGATCCAGCATTTTGAATACGGGATTATCTTAAAGGAGCATATCCTGTGTAATACATGGAAGAATAAAGTACAATCTTCATCATCATCATCATCAGCCATTTTCAATCCACTGAAGGATGAAGCCTCTCCAGCAACTTTCCAGTTCCTTCTGTTTTGTGCAATGGCCATCCATTTATTACCCATAAACTCATGAATTTCATCTGTCCATCGCCGTTGTTGTCTTCCAGGTTTCCTCTTAGCTCCTCTCAGATACCATTCTGTTAGTTGCTTTAACTGTCATAAATATGGTCACATTGCCAGAGACTGCACTCAGAAAGAACCTGTCTGTGGTCACTGTGCAGTCACTGGCCACGATTACAAAAATTGCAAAAATAAGTCTCAGCAGCCAAAATGTGCTACTTGCAAGGCAGCACGGCTGACTGACTATACACATAGTATCAGGGATGATAAATGCCCCAGTTATAAAAAAATGGCAAAACTTATACAATCTAGGACCAACTATGGGCCAGATTGAAAACATAAATGTGACTAGGGCTCTAAATCTTGTCCAATTGAATGCTCAAAGAGCAAGAGCCGTTGTAGATCAGATCAAACTCAAATTGGAAGAAAATAATATAGATATCTTGGTACTCCAGGAGCCTTACGCACATATGGGTAGAGTTCAGGGATACCCAAGAGACTATAAAATAATAGAATACACCTCAGGTGTCCCTTCCACAGCAATAGTAGTTAAAAATACTGACCTTACAGTCACAAAGGTGGGTCACCTCTGCTCCCCAGTGGGAGTGTGTGCCCATATTACCAGTGCTGTAGGACAGTTTTACATTATTTCACTATATTCCAGACCAGGTGAAGATATAAATCCAACTATTGAATACCTACAAGTAGTCACAAACTTGCTACCTACTGCAAATATCATAATGTGTGCTGATGTCAACTGCCGGTCAGCCTTATGGCATAGCCGTGCAGAGGACAGAGCAGGCACACACAATGGCCAGATACTTTCAGACTATATAGCCACCTCATCCTTTCAAGTGCTAAACCAACCAAATAACCTCCCAACTTTTAGCAGTACCATGTGGGAGAGTGACATTGATATCACTCTTGCCACCAATTCAATAGCTTATAAAATCACAGACTGGTGTGTCCAGCCAGCCTGGACCACATCAGATCACAGAGCCATTTCCTTCAAACTAAACAGGCAATTACAAACAACCCAACACTCTCTGTTGGATATCAAAAGGTATAACCTTAAAAAGGCAAACTGGCAGATTTTTGCAGAACATACAGCAGCTGAGCTGCAAAAACAGGAAAATGAGTGGTCTAGATCAGGCAACTGTAGCCCGGACGAGCAAGCACTGACTATGACAAACATTTTAACAAAAACAGCAACCCTGTCTATCCCACGGAAAAAACCGAGGAAGCAGACAGTTCCCTGGTGGTGTCCCGAACTGACTATACTCAGAAGTAGGGTACACCAGGCACGGAGACATTTTCAAAGAGCCAGAACATCTTGGTCACAAAATGAGGTGGATGCACTGAGAGATTCTTATAAAACTCTCAGGAATCAGTATACAGCCCTCATAAGAGATAAGAAAAAGGAATGCTGGAAGCACTTGGTGGGAACTACTGGAAACAATAACCCTTGGGGAGTTGTCTACAGAATAGTGACCAACAAGCTGCCAAGAGGAGATGTCTTAGAAACTACTGTCAAACCAGATGGAACCCCAACCCTGTGTTGGGTGGATTCTGTAAATAACATCCTAGACAGTATCATTCAGACTGAAACTGGAAATCATTCCCCCACCCAACTCGACATTATAAAAGAAAACACTGAACATGACAATGCCAATATTGAACCTCTGTTCACTATACAAGACTTAGAAATAGCACTATCTAAAACCAAAAACAATAAATGCCCAGGTTTTGACCTCTTAGAGGTTGAGATTATCAAAAAATTAGCAGAAATAGCACCAGATAAATTAATAGCACTATATAATAACTGTATGACAGAAGGTATATTCCCAAAAATATGGAAACAAGCTGTGTTAAGGTTAATCCTGAAAAACCCTGAAAAACTCCCTACTGATCCCAAATCATATAGACCAATAGCCCTACTCCCTGTACTAGGGAAAATATACGAAAGATTAATATACAGCAGATTAGCTCAATATTACACAGAAGCAGGCTTGCATTCCAACAATCAGTATGGTTTTAAGCAGGGCAATTCTACGGAGGATGCCATGCACCACCTACTGACAGCAGTTAAAAACACAGAGGAGAAATATATGCTAGCAATCTCCATTGACTTTGCTGGGGCATTTGACTCACTGTGGTGGCCTAGTGTCCTTAGGAGACTTCGCCAGGCAAATGCCCCACAAAACCTCTATAAGGTAATAAACAGCTACCTTACAGACAGAAGTGTCTCAGTACGCACAAGGTTCCAGGAATTGACACGCCCTGTGAATAAAGGCTGCCCGCAGGGATCAATCCTTGGCCCTTTCTTTTGGAACATTGTTCTGGATGAATTTCTGGCCTTGGATCTGGGCCCCGTGGAAAGCCTGGCCTTTGCAGATGACATGATTTTCCTCGTAAAAGGCAACTCACGAGTGGTTGTAGAGCAAAGATCAAATGCCGCTCTCTTGCAGCTGCAGGAGTGGGCACAAATGCACATGCTCAAAATATCGCCTGAAAAAACCAAACAAATACTTCTAAAAGGTAATTTGGACATAAGAAGACGTCCACAAATCAAAATTAACACAATCACTATAAAAATGGTAACAGAACTAAAATATCTTGGAGTGGTCTTTGATTCAAAATTAACTTTTTACCCCCATTTGATCTACTTGGCGAAGAAAGTGCGAAATTATGCAGGTATGATTGCCAGGATCAGTCGAGCAGACTGGGGACTCAAAAGAAAGACCTTGGCAATCATATACCGTGCAATGTTCCTACCTGTTATCACCTATGGAGCCGGTGCGTGGTTCATCCGCTCGGCCATAGTAAGAAATAGGAATAAATTAGAATCGATACAAAGGACAATACTACTCACTATTACCAGAGCATGTCGCACAGTAAGCACACCTGCACTACAGTTGCTGGCCGGAACTCTCCCACTTTACCTGGAAGTAGCCAAAAGAGGCTTATATTATAGATTTAAAAAGGGCATACCCACAGAATTTCTGGGGATAGCCCTTGATACAACCAATACCTTCAATGATGAAAGAAAAAGAATAGCCACAAAGCTCCACGAGCTATGGCAAACAAAGTGGGAGCAGGAAACCAGAGGTCTGGTCACCAAACAGTTTCTGCCACTGGTGTCAATGGTCAGCCCAAAGCCACCTAAGTGGTATGCCCCTGGACTTTTTACATCATTTATATTGACAGGGCACGGCTCCCTAAAGGCGAAACTAATCTCCTTAGGCCTGACCGATGACCTAAACTGCACCTGTGGCGAAAGTAAAGACTGGGCACACATTCTCTATGAATGTATAATATATGACATCCCCAGAACAGAGCTAATAGCACAGATTGGTCCCCTTCCCAGGGGAGAAGAACATCTCTTCATCATAGAAGAGCAAAATTATAAAGCTTTTACATCTTTCACACAGAAAGTTTTCGAAATGCGCAGAGCAATGCAAAGAATGGCAATTCAGCCCCCCAGCAATTAAACAATAATTAATAGTAAAATTGCCCAAGTTTCCCACCACGCCCAGATGATGACTTAAAAACTGTTAGGGTAGCAGTATTCTGCACCCTGGCAGAAACTTGACATAACAAAACTCCCCATGACTACCATGCCATGTGTAGGAACCTGGGGCCCCAAACCAGTGTAGGGGAGGGGGATGGGAATGCATGCAGAGAAAGTGAATGGGAATAAGCAGAAGAGCAAATGTAATTGGCCGAAAGAATACAAAGTTAAAAATAACTTACATTACTTTATATATACTCTACCAACAAACATTTACAAACCACATAAACACTATCACTGCATTCTCCCCTGGCCTGCAAAAAAAAAAAAAAACCTTGCTAGGCCTGCACCACAACTGAAGAATAACAGTAAGTTGCGGTGCCCAGAGAGTGCAGTGCAGAAAGAAAGAGTCGAATAAATGAGATGAGAACTAGAAGAATGAATAAAAGTGCAAGCGTGAGAGAAAAGAACACAAATGCTAAGTTAAGTACACACTAACCCTGGTTTTAATTAGTATTTAAATTTACGCTACCCATCATTGCATCCCCTCCTGGTGTGTGAGAAAAAGATGAATGAGTTGAGTGAAATAAAAAAAAAATAAATAAATAAATAAATAAAATATATATATATATATATATATATATATATATATAAAAAATAAAATAAAAAAAAAATAATAAATAAAAAAAATAATAAAATAAAAAATAAAAAAAATTATAAAATAAGAAAAAGTATATAAAAAAAAAACTAAATAAATAAATAATAATAAAAAAAATGAATAAATAAATAAATATAAAAAAAAATAAATAAATATAAAAAAAAAAAAAAGAATGCAAGTAGAGTGAGAATGCACATTACGAATGAAGTAAATGTGTGTGTCTCCCGCCCCCTTCACCTGGTAGGTTCCCCACTGCCAGCTAACATATCCCACCCCCAGAGCGGGATGGGCAGCTGGACCTTCATACCGGATTCGACACTCCTTGGACATGACACCGACGAAGACATTCTGCGGCTTTGCTGCCAACACGCCATTGGCGATCCGAACTGGGCACTCTAGAGTATAATAGTAGAAGCAGGTCCGGCTCCACGTGCCGGGGACGGGCATCAGGTTGCAGCTGAAGTTGTCAGCTGCTTCCTGATGGCAGAGTGACCTGACATAAACAACACATTAAGCTCACAAACATTCCTTCAATACTATTGTAATCTTTCCTATTCAAATTCTGGTCATTCTTATTGGATATATTAGTGTAAATTAATTTACACATTAAAAATTCTTGTTCTGGAATTTCAATTTCTTCGCTATATTTCAGGCCCACTTTACAGTTTTCTGTACAATAAAGATTAGGTGGAGATGGGCATTTGCCTGGGGACCACCCCGATACAGTTTACACACACACACACACACACACACCTCCCTGCCTACCCCCCATATTTCGCCTGGTGGGGCTCGTCTCCACTGACCTCTTTGGGGATGCCTACTCTATCCTACTCTATTCTTCTATCTGTTTCCTCCCCAGTCTTCAATCTCCCCCCCTCTCTCTCTCTCACTAAATCGACCTAGTACACCCCTTAACAATGCCGCCAAATTATAACCAACGTCTAAATTCTACCGGTTTTGTGCAAATCTCTAAGATATCTAACACTATCAGCTTTTATCTAGCGTTACATGTCTAAATTTAATAACATCAAAATTTTGCCCGACCTATTTGGCCTTTAACACATCTCTTTAGTGTTCAACCCTAACCAGCGATTTCCTAACAGCAATCCCATTAAGCATTAATGTCAAATGCATAAATTTTTTTTTTTTTTTTTTTTTTTAAATAGGCCCTAGCCACTGAAATCCCAGGAAACTAGATGGCAGGACCTGCCAGAGCAAATTGTTGTGATACTGGATACACCCGGCTAGCCTCCACGTGGCAGGGTATGGGCAACGTCGGGCCCCACTAGGGGCCTGGTGGCCAATTAGCCGGATAAACAATGGGCACAACATATCACACTGCACAGACACGACCCACACACTTTCAAGTCTCTGGCTTGACAGTGTACTGTCCTCGATACAGTGAAACACACGCGGAGATGGGAGAAATCCCAGGTGCCGTCTGACACGAACATACCTTATACCTTATACCATTCTGTTATTTTCTTAGTCCATCTGTCATCATGTCTTTGAGCTATGTGTCCTGCCCAAGACCATTTTAGTTCTTTAGTTTTGATAAGAATATCCTTTACTTGAGTTTGCTACCTAATCCATATGTTTCTCTTCTTATCTAACAGACTGATTCCCAATATAATTTGTTCTATTCTTCGCTGTGTAGTTCTCAGCTTCTCTTCCATTCTTTTCGTGAGTGCCCAAGTTTCACTTCCATAAGTCATTGTGGGAGTATACATTTGTTCATTATTCATTATTTTACGTTTCAGACAAAATCGGATATTGCTCCTCAGTATGTGACTATATTTCCTGAATGCTATCCATCCAAAATTTATTCTTCTCTTGACTTCCAGCCATTTATCATTATTACAGCTAATGACTTGTCTCAGATAAGTATATGACTCCACATTTTCAATTACTGCTCCTTCAATCATTATATCCCTTTCTGTGGCATACTCGTTCATCATTACTTCTGTTTTAGCCATATTCATCTTTAGTCAAAAATACTTACATAACTGATTAAAATTTTCCTCTAATTCTTTGGGATCGTGGCTTATGACCACAATTTCTTCTGCAAATCGTAAATGGTTCAAGTACTCTCCATTCACGCTGACTCCTTTCTGCGAACAGTCTGATCTTCTGAAAGCTTTCTCAAGGGCAGCAGTAAACAACTTCGGAGATATTGTGTCTCCGGGTCGAACTCCTTTCTCAATTTTAAATATACTACTGTCTTTGTCTAGTCTAATAAAGGTGGTAGCATTCTCATAAATAGGGTGTCTCAAAAATATCGGTACAAACATTTAGGGGAGGTAGGTAACATCTAAAGGAATGTGAATCACATAGGAAACCATAACCGGAAATGTCACGGGAAAGTAGTAGCAGAGGCACAAGAAGCAGAAATGACACAAGACAGTAATTAGTGGCAAACATTTATTTGACATAATATTAACAATGGAGTACGAGATGGATGCATTTCATGATGTTACAACAGATGCTCGAAGGTTCCACCATGAGACGCGATGCATGCATGACACCGACGCAGCATGGAGTGGCGGACACGGTCGAGCACACCTGGAGTTTCTTTGACAGTAGCAGCAGCGCAGACGAGTATCCACAGGCGATTCATACCCCCCCCCCCACAGAAAGAAAGCAAGGCTTGATAAATCAGGTGAACGTGGGGTCCACAGAGTTGATACGTTGGTCTGGGGTTGCTGTTTCCCATGTGTAGTACTTTACATTTGTCAATGTTAAACTTCATTTGCCAACTCTCAGCCCATCTGCTCAACCTTTCCAGATCCTGTTGATATACCATCATCAATATCATTTATGAATACAGAAAACAATAATGGACCCAACACTGAGCCCTGAGGGACTCCACTAATAACATTAGTCCACGACGAGCAGTGTCCATTGATTACCACTCTCTGTCTTCTCCCCCACAGCCACCCCTTTATCCAAAGCAGCAATTTGCCTCCAATGTCACACTGCTCCAATTTGTGCAGCAGTCTTCCATGTGCAACAGTATCAAAAGCCTTTCTAAGATCCAAGTATATAATATCAAAGTTATTCCCTGCAGCATTCAGTTCCTTTGTGACTGCATCATAGTATCCAATCAAATTGGTCAGGCAAGACTTCCCCTTAACAAAACCACGATGTGTTCGAGCTATAACTGAAGTCTTGTCTAAATGATCCTGCAGTGCTTCTTTAACTAGTGCCTCCATTAATTTTCCTGGAACAGAAGTTAAATTCACAGGTCTATAATTACTTGTGTCAGCCTTTGATCCTCCTTTGTGAATTGGGGTCACATTTGCACATCTCTAGTCTGTGGGTACTTCCCCTGAGTCCAAGTAAGCTCTCATAATTATGGCTAAGGGTTTGCTTACTTCCTTTGCTGCCTCCTTTAATATAACTGGATAGATCCTATCCACCCCGGGTGCCTTTCTTGTGTTTATCTTCAACAATTTCTCCTCCACTTTACTCTCAGTTATTACAAGATTCTCTAGCTTACTGCTAGAGTTGAATACACCTCTGGCTTTCCCCTTGCTAAATAACTCCTCATGTGTGAATGTCGATGCAAAATATTCATTTAGTTTGTTAGCTACCTGAGCAGGATCATCAACAGTTGACCCATCGATATCAAGTGGACCAATCTGATTCATCCCCTTCCTTCTAGAGTTTACATAAGTAAAGAACTCTTTGCTGTTTTTCTTTGCATCCCTTGCCAAAGATTTCTCGTAATCTGCCTTCGCCTGCCTAACCTCCTTTGTAACTTGGTTACAGATCAACTTGTATGTATCATAGGCCTCTGTGTCATGTGCCAACCTGTATGCATCCTAAGCATGCCTCTTCTCTGCCACATGCCTCATCAGTTCATCTGACATCCATTTAGGCCTAAACCTTGAACAATATTTCTTAGTTGGTATGTAAAGCCTAGTAGCTTCCAAGATAAGTTCTTTGAATGCTTCCCATTTTGCATTTACTGTTGGTAACATCATCAGTTGGTCCCACTGTATAGAATTTAAATACTGTCTAAGTCCATCGTAGTCGCCTTTACGAAAGCAATAACCCTTCCCTTTACCCCTAATGTTAGTTACCTCTTTGAGTAAATCCCACTTCAGCACACTGTGATCACTGCCACCTAGTGGTTCATTTATCTGCAGATTCTTAATGCATGAAGAATCACTGCTGATAATCAAATCAAAAGAGTATTCCTCCCTCTAGTTGCCTCCCGAACATGCTGATGTAGAAAACAATCATCCAATAAATCCACAAAAGCCTTGCTAGTGTGTGCGTGACCAGCCCACAAATTCCAGTCAATATCTGGGAAATTAAAATCTCCCATTATAAGACTCTCTGATTTACTGGCCCACTCTATTTCCCTGTACAGTTTCTTATTATACTCATCAGAGTCATTAGGCCTATAGCACACTCCTACTCTCAATTTTGATCTCCCAATGCTTATGTCACACCAAACTGACTCGACACTGCACTGTCCAGCGATGTCCACTGGCTTCACTTTCTTGGATTTTACGTATTTCTTAACTAATAGCATAACCTCTCCTCCCTTCCTATCCAGTCTATCCTTTCTGCAGACGTTGTACTCCCAAAAAAACCAGTTCTGCATTCCTTATATCTGTGTGACACCACGTCTCTGATATCCCAACAATATCTGCCTTTGATGTTTTGAGCAATACCTCAAATTCATCAAATTTATTTACTAAACTCCTAGCATTGGTGTACACGCAAGTATACATGCACCTATTTCTATTCTTAGCTACCCTAACACAACCCATGTGTTTACTTGTACCGTAATGACTCCCGGCAGTCTCTGAAATAATCTGCATCTTGTTTTTCAGGCTTCTGCTCATTCCAATAGAAGCAGTGCAAGAATCTCTTTCACCTCTGCCAGATAAAAGATAAAAATGTTGTAAAGGTATTAATCAAACGGTGGTAGCCACTAATCATAGACGCTAATTTTTTTTTGGGAATTGCTTGCATAATATGTAAGGTTGAGGTTTTCTCTTAAGGAAAAGATGCAATACTAGAGGAAACTCTCCATTAATTTGTATTTTGGCTAAAACATTAATTTTGAAAAATATATAAAAATATATTTATATATTTTAAAAATATAAATAAAAATGTTTTTTATTATAAATAAAAAAATAAATAAAAAATATAAAAAAAAATAAGACTCACAGGTCTTAACTTTGCAACTGAACACATTCATTCCAAAATTTGAATTTTCAAGTTTCAGACCTGTGGAGTTTGCAGAACCCATATGGTCACAACATTAGGAGAGTTAATTTGTTTTTGAATAAATACTTGGATTATATTGTAATTCAAGGTACAGTCATTTGGAAGAACTTGAATTGTCTTGTTTCAACTGTTCTTTGCAAATGATTGCTGCACTCTTCTCAATATGTTTGTGATTTTGTTTTCTTTTGGGTAAGAGATCTAGCAATCCATAAAATTAACAATGTGAATCCAACTGGCAAGAGTTCAAATTTAGTTAACTGACACACATTTCACATAGTCTATCCATGACTGTAACAGATAAGTGCATAGGTTTTGACTTCAGTCCAGGTAGTGGTAGCATAAAGGACTGCATGGGCCGAAATTTTAGAATTTTACCCTGGGCCGACCCATACCCAAAGTCCTACCTGATCTGTACCCGACCCTCAGCTGAGTCGGGCCAAAACATGAAGAGCAGGCCAGCCAAGCTCATCCAGAACTCTTAACATGGCTTTTGAATGGTGTAACTTTCCATACACACTGCCAATTTCATTAGGATTTTTTCCTACACCACAGCTGTATCATGTAATTAATCAAGTTATTTATAACCTCCCCCATGTTTGTTCTTAGAAGCAATAACAATTCCTACTCTCCCCTTGTTTTTTTGTTTTGCATGTTTTAATGACCTAACGTACAAATGAAGCAAATATTGACTCATTCCACTTTTGTGCTAAAAGTTTAGTAGACACTAATTGCATGACAGCACTGTCTTAGATCAAAACTGGTATACACCAATTTACAGAATTTTACTGAATTATTCCACATACCACAAAGGCTCTGCAGCAGCTTGTCTGATGTTTCCCCACTTATAAGGGGCTATGAGTTTTGTGTATTAATAAGACATCCTCGACTGTATTGTGGAATAAAAACATCAGGTACCATTTTGAACATTGTACTGTGACTGCAAATAAATGCAGATGTGAAACCTGGAGATATACTAATGATTATGAAAGGACACACTAACCTACATTTCATTTCATTATAGACCTTAGAAAAATAAAGAGAACTTGACACTGATTTGTGAAATGCAAGCTATTCGTAGGTGCATTGTAAATAAACAAATATTCATCCAACATCTCAACTGGGGAACCATGCAAACACAAATTAATCGAAAGCTGCAACATATATACAGGTTAAGGGTTAACTTACTAAACTGCATGTGACCAAAGTAGAGTGATGAAAAATACAGTTCAGTGATGTGAAAACTGGTGTTGAGGTTCCAAGTGGATTATCTGTAATCATTATGTACAAAATTTAGTGTTAACGAACAGACCATTAAAATTGCATATGTGTATTCTGCTTTCAGATGAGTATTTCATAGGGGGGGAAAAACTACAAAAATCCATAAAAAAATATTTAAAAATTAACATGGAGTTACAAATATTTAAAGGCGAATCAATGAAGGGTTAAGTAAATTGTCAACTCACCGCATTTGATGTACTTTCAAGCTGAACGTTCTTCAGGTGCATTTTGTTCCATATTGTTGTGTGATAACAAAATGGAATCAACACTTTCCTACTTAGAGAGGTTCAACACTCCTGCACAACAAGCCTGGCTGCACTAAAATTTCTTTCACTGCTTTTACTGGTTGCGGGTACACAAAGTTTATGGTTGGCAATTCTCGACAGAAACTCAAATTCCTCTCCATGGAGATGGGGCTGAAACATGATAGACCCAAAACCAGAGGCCCTAACATTATCATATCTGATTTAGACTTAGACAAAACCAAGAAATAGTAACAGAGGTATATGCTAAAAACTTCCAGGGATTTATGCCAGTGGATGAACTAGCAAATGAGTTCCAACTAAAATATAACACCAGAACAAGAACTAAGCAAACTTGCAACTGGATTGTGGCACTTTCCCCAAGAATGTGGCAAATTATTTCCAAACAACATTTACATTGGATAGGGTGGCCATAGGTACAGGGAGCACATCTCTGTATCTAAATGCTACAGGTGCCTGAGGTTCAGCCATACCTCTCGCACTTTCCCAAAAGGAGCAGACATGTGGACACTGTACTGCAGACAAGGGCCACAACTACAAAGCATGTATAAAAATGAAAGAAGCAAAATGTAAAAAGTAAAAGCAACTTTAAAAACTGCTGGGCTCTCCTATAACCACTTTGTTAGAGACCCAAAATGTCCTATTTGCATTAAAGCTGTAACCAGCTAAAGCAGAAAATAGATTATGAGTACACTCCATCATCAGAATAGTTGTCAAGCAATGAAATTCCTACAGGTTCTACAGATCGTGTCCCAATCTCCTAGAACCTGAAATGATAAAAACCTTAGCTAAAAGTCAATCTCACCACTTTATAACTATATAACATAACAACTGTCTAAACAAAGGAGTATTTCCTAGCTCATGGAAATTAGATAATATCAGATTAATCCTCAAGAATCCAGAAAAACCACCCAATGAACCGAAGTCATTGGGTGGTTTTTCTGGATTTCTGGACAGACCAATAGCCTTGTTGCCAGTACTTGGCAAGGTATTGGAAAGACATACTCTGTTCAACTGAGGGTGCAATGAATAAATTAATGTCAGCAGTGCAAATTGTAATACAGGAAAATTACATGCTGGCATCTCAATCGATTTTGCTGGTGCCTTTGATACCTTATGGTGGCCCAGCATTCCCAGGAGAGTATATCATTCTGGAGTACCACAGAATTTATATAACTGTATTAAGGATTATCTCAATTAACAGGAAAATTGCAGTGATAACCATATATCAATGCATACAAAGGAATGTTACCCATGGATGCCCACAGGATTAAGTGCTGGGCCCCTGTTTTTGGTGCTGGACGAGTTCCTGGGAGTAGACACAGGCCAGGTGGACGTCGCCTTTGCTGATGACCTTGATCTTGTAACACCAGAAGGGCCCTAGAAGCCAGTGCAAACCATGGCCTGAACCTTCTATAGACTGGGCAAAAACCCACAATGTGATTATGTCAAGCACAAAACCAAATCCATGCTCTTAAAAGGAAAGTTAGACATAAGAAGATGGCCTCAGATAAAGACTGCAGACAAAACAATAGCCTTAACAATATCTTGGAGTCATTTCTGACTCTAAACTAACTTTCTTCCCTCATCTTGCAAATTTTGGTAGCAAAGTGAGAAGCTATCCTGGTGTGATAGCCAGAGTTAGCAGAACAGACTGGGGTTTAAAAAAAAGACTTGCACTCATCTGCAAGGCTATCTTCCTTCCAGTAATAACTTATGGGGCTGGAGTCTGGTGTATCCTAGGATGTTGTTAGCCAACAACAGAACTAAACTAGGATCTATCCAGCATGTCATTCTGCTCACAATAACTAGGGCATCCTACACAGTTAGTACCCCTGCCCTGCAGGTCCTGGCTGGTGCACTGCCACTAGATTTGGAAGTAATAAGAAGAGGCTTGAACTATAGGTTAGAAGACATATATTCTTTTACCATTTGGGATCATCTTTAACAGCTGATCCAAATGGGAAAAGAAGTGAATAGTGACCTGTCTAGACCACCAATGGCAGGACAGATGGGATCAATCATACAAAGGGGAAGTTACTAGGAGGTTCCTGCCACAGGTAGGAACCTCCTGGTCTCTCCGAAACCACCACCATGGTTTGCACAAGGCTTATAAACCATATTTTTGCTAACAGGGCATGGTTCCCTGAATGCAAAACTATGTCAATTGAGCCTCATACAAGACTCTAAATGTACCTGTGGTGCTGATGAGGATTGGACCCATATTTTATATGACTGCCCCAATTATCATCCCCCAGATGTACATTAATCATCAAAATAGGACCTATAAACTGCAGATACAAGCAATTTCTCATCTCTGATGACATGCATTACATGGCCTTCTCTGAGTTTGCTCAAAAAGTTTTTGAGACTAGGAAAAGAAACCTGCCATACCTATTTAAAGTGAGACACTCACCCTCCCCACTTGACAACTACTTACCCGATTATGAGTTGAACTCAAACATGTCTGGCCTGCTAGAATGTCTCCCACCAGCTACAGGTTACTAAATTCATTTTATTTTCAATATATCATATTATTTTATATGTAAGCTTTTATTTGTGTGTTATTTATTATCCTACATATGTAAGTATTTGTGTAAATATAAGAGTGCATGTAAGTGTCTGTGGATGTGTTTGGTATGTGGGATGATGAGCTCCTTCCACAAGGGTGTCCCTCTATTCCTTTAACTTCCTACTTCTTGGTGGATATGTGTGTAGATTTTCAAATTAGTGACTGAATAAATTTGACATTTTGCTTCCATGTATGTGTGCATAACACTGTAATATACTGGATGGGAAATGAGTCACTTAACCTGGAGGGGGGGGAGGAATCATAGAAGTGTGTGCAATAGTCTTATTCGGTACTGTTATGAATGAGTGTGTAAGTATATGAGTGCGTGCGTGTGCGTGTGTGTGTGTGTGTGTAAGTTTGGTTAACGTTGAGTTTGGTATATGTGTAAGTCTTCAAATTAGTGACTGAATAAATTGGGCGTTTTGCTTCCATGTATGTGTACATAATACTGTAATATACTGGATGGGAAGTGAGTTGCCTAACCCGGAGGGGGGGGGGGAATAATAAAGTGTCTGCAATAATCTTATTCGAGGTACTGTTATGAATGAGTTGAATATGTATAAATGTGGATTGAATGAGAATGCCCCATACCATGAATATATATATATATATATCCAAGTATGTAAAAAGCAAATAGGATAGTTAATTTATATCTATTTTATAATATTATTTCTACTATATAATATTAATTCGTCACAGATCCGATTAATGCCATCAAAAACGATTAAACATTATATCCGTCTGTATATTATTTGAGTTAAGTTATAATGTATAACATGAAATGAAAGCTAGTAAGATAGCGTCTCAAGAAAAACCAAAAACCTATACGGGTGCCTAACGTAACCTGGGAAAAAAAAATATATATGCCAAAAATAACATAAAATAAGCAATAAAAATGTACAATTAAAATGTTAATTATAGGCGATAAGATACACTGAAAGGGACTTTTTCAAGGGCTAACTCTTTCAATGTATCAACCATAATTAACAAGCTATCCGTTTCTGTAGTCGTCGTCCAGCATAACTTGTCCGAATGATGGTTAAAAATTAAAAATTAATATAGCTCGTCAGTAAGATAGCTCGTTAATTATGGTTGATACATTGAAAGGGTTAGCCCTTGAAAAGGTCCCTTTCAATGTATCTTATCGCCTATAATTAACATTTTAATTGTACATTTGTATTGCTTATTTTATGTTATTTTTGGCATATATATATTTTTTTTCCAGGTTACGTTGGGCACCCATATAGGTGTTTGGTTTTTCTTGAGAAGCTATCTTACTAGCTTTCATTTCATGTTATACATTATAACTTATCTCAAATAATATATATATATATATATATATATATATATATATATATTTATATATAAATTTAATGTTATCTCCAGATTAAACAGTACAAATGTGAATTTAAAGACTGGACACTAGTGTAAACTATCCAGTGACTGTAATACACTGTGATTTGCTCAAAAAAAAAAAAATATATATATATCTTTCTTCGTAGATGTCTTCATTTAGGTGGCACTTGTGTCCTGTGTGATGATGAATGAAACAAGGTAAATGAGTGGTGAATATTGTGTACTGTTAGAATCCAGTCTGTCCCTAAATAAGTATTTAAAAAAAAAAAAAAAGAAAGAAAAAAAAAAGTTTCCTTTGTGTAATTGTTAGTATGATGGCTGTTGTATATTGAGTGGAATAAATGGTTAGTTGTTCTATCAGGTACCCCTCCTAATTGGACTGCAGTGGGGGCAACCTATACATAACTGCTGATGTCATTCCCTCTCATTTGTGGCATAGGATATGCTGACACTGGCTACAGCTGGTCTGGGATTATTCACAGGGAACTACTCTCCTCAAGGCAATCTCTGCCCAACATAGAGCACCCTAGCCCTATGCTTTATTCCCAACTTACCCATTCTCCCTTCCCTCACCATCCATTCCTATTTTTTGCCTGGTGGACCCTACCACCACAAATCTTTTACTTTTTCTTGTCTAACCCCCCCATGTGGATGATGAGCTCCTTCCACAGGGGTGCCCCTCTATTCCTTTAACTTCCTACTTCTTGGTGGATAGCCTTCCTATCACCCATCCCAATCTTCTTGCTTGCTCTGTTCCCTCTCCCTCCACTGTCACCCCTTTCACGTGTTCCCCTTCTAGAGGTGGATTTTTTTTTTTTTAAAATACTTATTGGCAATGGCCTTCCCCAGGCAAGCTACAAGAGTAGCTCATGGTGTATTGTCAATGATATATAGGAATTTTTCTAGCAGGGATAAGGAGGTGATTATTCCCTTGTATAAGGCAATGGTCAGGCCACACCTAGAGTACTGTATACAGGCCTGGAGGCCTCATTTCAAGAAGGATGTAGAGCTGCTGGAACGAGTACAGAGAAGGGCAACGAGGTTAGTGAATGGAACAAAGGGTTGCGCTTACGAAGAAAGGCTTACCTTTCTTCGTAAGCGCAATCGCAATCAATAGAGAAAAAATATGAAATTTGTGAAATGCTTTGAGCGAAATGAAAGACCATGTGATATTGTAGTGCTACAGGCCTAAATGAGGCAACGCCGAGAATTACAAAGAATGCAGAGAAAATAAAAACAACTTTCATAGCAAGAACAACTCAAAGTGTAATAAAAATCCATTAGATTAAGACACAAAGAATTGGAAGAGATGGAACGGCTGTCATCTGTTTGGATAGAAAATCAAACAAAAAACAAGTTTGCTTACGATAGAAGCAAAAGCATTAGCAATATTTTATTACATAATAGTCGTAATAAAATACTTAGGTATTTTATTACGATTATTTATTGCATTTGGTAATGTTTTGGTTACAAATGTGCGTTCAGTCTTGGGTGGTTGGTACCAAACCCTATTTTTCCCATAGGGCCTATTGTTTATATTGCACGAGGGTTTCTAGGAACACAACTATCGTGCTATACAAGGACTGACTGTACTGTACATTTGTAAATGTCGAACTTCAGTTGCCACCTGTCAGCCCATCTCAACTTTTCTAGATTGTTTGTTTGTTTGTTATTTGGTTTTTAGGAGTATTGGCAACTAAGGCCATATGCGGGGGACATGCATTGGTCATTCCCTGACCTTTCCGCATCCTCCGTATTTAGTGGTCATGGGCTCGAACCCCAGTCTAATCAACGAGCGTGTGCTACGCACTTTTCTAGATCCTGTTGCAGCAGTGTATTGTCATTAGTGTCATTAAAAACCCTGCCGACCTTCGTATCATCTGCAAACTTGGACATTAAGCCTAATATACCATCATCAATATCATTAATGAATACAGAAAACAACATGGACCCAACACTGAACCCTGGGAGACTCCACTAATAACATTAGTCCATGAAGAGCAGTGTTCATTGATTACCATTCCCTGTCTTCTCCCACTCAACCATCCCTTTATCCATAGCTGCAATTTGCCTCCAATGCCACACTGCTCTAATTTGTGCAGCAGTCTTCCATGTGCAACAGTATCAAAAGCCTTTCTAAGATCCAAATATATGATATATCAAAATTATTCTTTGCATCCAGTTCCTTTGTGACTACATCATAGTATCCAATCAAATTAGTCAGACAAGACTTCCCCTTAACAAACCCATGCTGTGTCCGTCATAACTGAAGTCTTGTCTAGATGATCCTGCAATGCTTCTTTAACCAGTGCCTCCATTTATTTCCCTGGAACAGAAGTTAAACTAACAGGTCTGGAATTACCTGTCTCCCTTTGATCCTCTTTTGTGGATTGGAGTAACATTTGCACATTTCCAGTGCATGGGTACCTCCCCTGAGTCTAAGGAAGCTCTCATAATTATGTCTTCTAAGGGTTTGCTTACTTCCTTTGCTGCCTCCTTTAATATAACTGGATAGATTCTATCTACCCCAGGTGCCCATGTTTATCTTCAACAATTTATCCTCCACTTTATTCTCAGTTATTACAAGATTATCTAGCTTACTGCCAGAGTTTAATACACCTCTGGCATTCCCCTCCCTGAATAACTCCTAATGTGTGAATGTAGATGCAAAATATTCATTTAGTTTGTTAGCTACCTGAGCAGGATCATCAACAGTTGAACCACTGATATCAAGTGGACCAATCTGATTCATCCTCTTCCTTCTAGAGTTTACATAAGTAAAGAACTCTTTGCATCCTTTGCCAAAGATTTTTCGTAATCTGCCTTTATCTGCCTAACCTCCTTTGTGACTTGGTTACAGACCAGCTTATATCTATCATAGGCTTCTGTGTCACTTGTTCATTTATATGTAAATCTTGAACAATATTTCTTAGTTGGTATGAAAATTCTAGTAGCTTCCAAGATTTATTCTTTGAATGCCTCCCATTTTGAATTTGCTGTTGGTAACATCATCAGTTAGTCCCACCGTATAGAATTTATATACCGTCTCAGACCACCGTAGTCACCTTTATAAAAGCAAAAAACCCTTCCCTTTACTCCTGATGGTAGTTACCTATTTGAGTAAATCCCATTTCAGCACACTGTGATCACTGCCATCTAGTGGTTCCTTTATCTGCAGATTTTTTATGTATGAAGAATCACTACTGATAATCAGATCAAGAGTATTACTCCTTATAGATTTATTCTGCATAACACAAGTGACCTCCACAAAAAAGGTGCTGGTGTTTCAAGCATATTATATTTTGAACTGAAATTTTGCACAGCTGCATTTGAAACCTGTTTAAACATCCACACCAAGTTTCAACAAAATTGAAAATGGTTGAGCAGGGACCCCTAGGGCACTTGACGTGGAATGATCCAATGTAGAGGGGCTGAAAATATAAGAAGGAGACTATACCCCTCAACAGGTGCTTAACGTTGATGAATGTGTGGTCTATTTTGGTAGAGAATGCCAAAGAGAACTTTTTATTTCCAAGGAAGTAAATCCATGCCTAGATTTAGTGTCAAAAGATAGAATAACAGTGGTGCTGGGAAGGAATGCTGCTGGCAACTTCAAGTTGAAGTCCCTGTTAGTCTACAGCTCAGAAAACTCCAGGGGTCTTAAAGGATCTATTGAATCAAGATTGCCAGTCATATGGAAATCTAATAAGAAAGATTGGATCTATAAGTTTTCTCTAAACATGGTTTTCAGATTATTTATGTCCAGCAGTTGAACAATATTGTGCAGCCAATGAAATTTCCAATAAAGCTCTTTTGATATTAGATAACACACAATGCAAAAGTCACTTTTATGCTCTCCAATATCACCTCTCTCATCCAACCAATGGACCAAAATGTGATAAGATATCATCTTTCAAGGCCTATTACATCAGGAGAACTTTCTCTCAGGCTATTAACGCTGTGAATGAGGAGGAGGATGCACCAAGCTTTAAAGAATTTTGGAAAGCATACAATAAGAAACATGCCACTGATAATATTGTTAGTGCCGGGCAGGAACTGCAACAAAATCAACGAATGGAGTGTGCAGAAAGCTTTGGGAAGACTGCGTTGAAGACTTCTATGCTTTGATATCAAGAAGGTTAAAAATTACATAAGTAAAACTTGGCAAGGACATTAAGCTGGATGATATAGACTCTGAAGACATACAAGGGCTCACTGAAACCCAGACAGATGCCTTAAGCAAAAAAGAACTTGTGGAAATAACTGCTCAACAATAGAAAGCCCTCGAAAACCTCAGAAGAAAAAGAGAAAAGGAACTTGAGCCCTCCTCTCCAAGATGATGACCACTAAAGGCATGGCTGAGGCATCCCAAAAGCTTGATGCATGTCTTTCTTGCTTCAGAGATAATGATGTGGATAAGGAGAGATCCCTCAGTGTATGTGGAATGGTTGAAAATGCTATGAGCTTTACAGGGCAATCTATAACAAGAAGAAAGCCAAACTACCTCTCCCTGGAATCCTTCTTCGGCTCTAAGGGAGATCAGCCTTCAGTATCTATCTGCTGCTGTTGTAGAGACTCACTGAGAAATTATTTCTGTTCATTTTCAAGCAGTCAATGGTTTTGATGGTTTTGAGCGATCTTAAAATTAGCAGTATCACAAGCAATTATTGTAAAAAATATAACATATAAGGCTCCATAACTTTTAAGGTAAGTTTCTTGCATTTTCTTGAAAATATACATTTATATTTCATTCAACACTATGTATTTAAAGGTTTAAATATTTCTGCTACATTTAATATTGTTACATAGAGAAATGTTGCCTTAAAATCAGCCAGAAATGCTAGTCGTGACAACCAGTTAAAACTACAGTAGAGCATCAGTTATCCGAAATAATTAATGTTGGACCTCTTCTGGATAGCCAAATTTTACGAATAACGGAACACAAGGTAAGATTAAATAAATACTGTTATAATGTATTAAGGTAAAAGAAAAAGACTTTAAATCGCAAGAAAAAAAAACAAATTTAATTTAAAAAAATAATAATAATAACTTATACCTAAAAATTTGGACATTTACATATGTATATTCAGATAGATATTTTACTGCAAATTTTATGTGGAAAAAAATTTATTAAAATAATGTTTGATCATTTTTTGTTTTGTTTTTTTTTTTTTACTTTTTTTTTTTTTCCCTGATAAATCTTTCAAGTTCCTTAACAATATCAATTTGTTATATTGCATTCTTTCTGGTTTTCTGCCCATTTCATGCTGTATCTAATACCATAATAGCTCTACTATTTGTTTTTCTTCTTTGATTTTCTTCGATGGAACTTCTTATTCACTATAAGCCTTAGACGTTTCTTCTTTCAAAAGAGCAGAGACAATGTCATCATCTGATAACATAATCAGTTGGTCCCAACTGATGATGTTACCAACTACAAATTCTAAATGGGTAGCATTCAAAGAATTAATCTTGGAAGCTATTAGGCTTTTCATACCAACTAAAAAATATTGTTCAATGTTTAGGCCTAAATGGATACCAGGTGAACTAATGAGACATGTTATTACAACATGTCTCATTAGTTCACCTGCAATACCTTAATAACATGTTGTTGCAGAGAAGAAAAATGCATGGATACATATAAATTAACAGGTGACACAGAAGCCAACGGCAGATATAAACTGGCCTGTAATGAAGTCACAAAGGAGTTTAGACAGACAAAGGCAGATTACAAGAATTCTTTGGTAAAGGATGCAAAGAAACACAGCAAAGACTTCTTTACTTATGTAAACTATAGAAGGAAGGGATGAATCATATTGGTCCACTCGATATCAATGGTTCAACTATTGATGATCCTGCACCGGTAGCTAACAAACTGAATGACTATTTGTATCAACATTTACACATGAGGAGTTATTCAGGGAAGGGAATGCTATTGGTATATCTGGCAAACTCTGGCAGTGAGCTAAATGATTTTGTAATAACTGAGAGCAAAGTGGAGGAGAAATTGTTGAAGTTAAATATAAGAAAGGCACCTGGGGTGAATGGGATCTATCGAGTAAGGAGGTGACAAAGAAAGTAAGCAAATCTATAGCCATAATTATGAGAGCATCCTTGGACTCAGGGAGGTCCTCGTGGAGTGGAGATGTGCAGATGTATCCCTAATTCACCAACATCGAGCCGTGATTATGATTAGGTTGAAGAAATGTACACCAAAAATTGAGTTTTCTAGATGAGCAGAAAACCCACTACACTATTATTATGGGGGACTTCATGGCTAAGGTTGGAAAAAGACAAAACAGCAAAGAAAGGGGAAAGAAATGTAAGAGGCAAAAGACTTCTGGAATTTGCAGAATCACAAGAACTGTCAGTAATGAACACTTTTTTCAAGAAAAGGGTGAACAGAAAGTGGACATGGAAGAGTCCAACTGGATTAACAACTAATGAAATCAACTTCATTCTCACTAACAGAAGATATATTGTGAATGATGTTATTGTCTTGAATAAGGTAAATGTTGGAAGTGATCACAGAATGGTAAGATGTACATTTGATATGGATGTAGGAAAGGAAAGTAAAAAACTGACTGCAGTAAATAATACAAAGGTCTTTGAGATAATAGAAGAGGAGAAAAAGCAGTATATACTGGAACTTAAGAACAAGTTTGAGATTCTACAAACTGCTCAGGACCAAGATATCAATGAGGAATATTACAACTTCCTGAAAGTGATAAAGCCCAAGAAACCTATAGGGAAACAGAAATCCAAAGAAGAAAAAATTAGTCAAGAAACACTTGTTATGATGAACCGAAGGTGAAAATGAAGAGCAAGATAAACACTGACAAGGAGAAAATTGAGTATACTGAGTTATGCAAAGCTATTAGAAAGAGACTCAGAGAGGACATAAGAAGATTTAACACAAGAAAAGTAGAACAAGCATTAAAGGAAAACAAAGGATTTAAATCAGCAGCCATGAGCAGTAATACAGAAAGACAAATGATACTGAAACTGAAGAATAGCAATGGTGTACTTATAAACAGCAGAGAAGGCATAATTCAAATAAGAGAAGACTACTATAGAGAATTATACAAGGAGCGAGGGAATGATGCCAGCAGTGGGGAAGATGGATTGCAAATTAGCAACACATACGACATACCTGATATTCTTCCTGATGAGGTAGAACATGCATTGAAGAAAATGAAGAATCAGAAAGCCCCAGGGGAAGATGAAGTTACTGTAGAGTTGTTAAAATTGGGAGAAAGAGACATAACACAAAAACTGGCAAGGCTCTTCACAAAGTGCATTAGAAAAGATGTGACGCCTAAGCAATGGAATAATGCAATCATAGTTTTGCTGCATAAGAAAGGAGATAAATCAGAAATTGGAAATTATAGACCAATTAGCTTGTTATCCCACATCAACAAGTTGTTCACAAGGGTCATTACTAACAGATTAGAAAGAATACTTGATGAGAATCAACCGAAAGAGCAAGCTGGCTTTAGGACAGGATTCTCAACTATGGATCACCTTCACGTAATATCACAGCTAATGGAGATAGCAAATGAATATAAAACACCATTATGCCTGGAATTTGTGGATTATGAAAAGGCATTTGACTCCATACAGCATAAGGCAATGTTTCGGGCACTGGAAAGACAAGGCATAGATACTCCACATATTATGATTTTGAAGAAAATATATGAGAATGCTACTTCCTTTATTAGACTAGACAAAGACAGTAGTAAATTTAAAATCGAGAAAGGAGTTCGACAAGGAGACACAATATCTCCGAAGCTGTTTACTGCTGCCCTTGAGGAAGCTTTCAGAAGATTAGATTGGTCGCTGAAAGGAGTCAATGTGAACGGAGAGTACCTAAACCATTTATAATATGCAGATGACATTGTGGTCATAAGCCACGCTCCCAAAGAATTAGAGGAAAATCTTAATCACTTAGTAAGTTAGTTAGTAATGCACAGTTAGTAAGGATTTTGGACTAAAGATGAATATGGCTAAAACAAAAGTAATGATGAACAAGTATGCCACAGAAAGGGAAATAATGATTGAAGGAGCAGTAATTGAAAAGGTGGAGTCGTATACTTATCTGGGACAAGTTATTAGCTGTAATAATGATAAATGGCTGGAAGTCAAGAGAAAAATAAATTTTGGATGGATAGCATTCAGAAAATATAGTCACATACTGAAGAGCAATATCCCAGTTTGTCTGAAACGTAAAATAATGAACCAATGTATACTCCCCACCATGACTTATGGAAGTGAAACTTGGGCACTCACCAAAAGAATGGAAGAGAAGATGAGAACTACACAGCGAAGAATGGAATGAATTATATTGGGAATCAGACTGTTAGAAAAGAAGAGAAACACATAGATTAGGCAGCAAACTCAAGTAAAGGACATTCTTATCAAAACAAAAGAACTAAAATGGTCTTGGGCAGGACACATAGCTCGAAGACATGATGACAGATGGACTAAGAAAATAACAGAATGGTACCCAAGAGGAGCTAGAAGAAAACCTGGAAGACAAAGGCGGAGATGGATAGATGAAATTCATGAGTTTTTGGGTAGTAAATGGATGGCCAGTGCTCAAAACAGAAGGAACTGGAAAGTTTCTGGAGAGGCCTTCATCCTGCAGTGGATTGAAAATGACTGATGATGATCCCTAATTCACAAAGGGAGATCAAAGAGTGACACATGTAATTACAGACCTGTTAGTTAAACTTCTGTTCCAGGGAAAATAATGGAGTGACTGGTTAAAGAAGCATTGCAGGATCATTGAGACAAGACTTCAGTTATAGTTCGGACATAGCATGGGTTTGTTAAGCGAAAGTTTTGTCTAACCAATTTTGATTGGATACTATAATGTGGTCACAATGGAATTGGATGCGAAGAATAATTTTATATCACATACAGTGGATTCCGGTTATTTGGGCCACCGGTTAATCAGAGCAGCCGTTTATTTGGGGCAAATCTTAAAAAAACAGAAACCAATCGAGAAAATAGCCAGGGTTCACTTCGCTTAATTGGGACAGCATGCTGTTTAATCGGGGCAGAGACCGCAGCATTAGAGATCACCCTAAGATTGTCTCCGACAGTACCACGTGGTTCGGTCGAAATTCTGGAGGTCATAAAATAATAAAAACAATTAGCAGTCACCTGTTTATGGGGCTTTTCTGTTAGTGAAATCTATCATAAACAGATAGTAAACCCGATCTTATTGAATTTGCAATAATACCTACAGCTGGAATTCTGTGGGTTATTATGGTGAAATGCTGTTATTTGTTATTTGGTTTTTAGGAGCATTAGCAACTAAGGCCATGTTGCTCCGATGGTGAAATGCGTTTACACTTCCATGAAATCTTCAATCATATAAAAAATTAATTTTCAGATCTTCTCTTCATTCCTATTTTTAAAGCTTTGTAACTCGTTACTCTGTTCTCACTTGCAATTTGTGTGTGCCTTGTTCTACGTTATTGATTGCTTATCTTTTTAATCGGGGATTTAATTTTAATCCCTGCCCACAAATGTCAGTAAACAGAAATGTTGACTAGTTAGTATGTACATATTACAGCACATATTAATTATTCCGATTATCACGTATTTTTTAATTGGTAAAGTAATAAAGGGTAAATTTCTGCTTAATATATCTTTACTTTATAACCTGTGGATAATATTCCTCCTATTTTTGCTAATTAGAATCGCTGTTTAATAGAATTAAAATTCAATTCACAAGCATGATCACAATGACTGGCATTTACTGCACATTGTATAGTGAACGGTACTTTACTATGGTGAGTTCGTCGTAGCATGATTTGATTGTACAGTGAGCCAATTGTAAAGAGGGAGGGTACATTGTATTTTTAACTATTTACGTGAAACTTCGGATAATTGGGGCAGCTGCTTAATCGGGCCAAAATGCACTAGTCCCGATGTGTCCCAAATAACCGGAATGGACTGTACTTGGATCTTATAAAGGCTTTTGATACTGTTGCACATGGAAGACTGCTGTACAAACTGGAGCAGTGTGGCATTAAGGGCAAGTTGCTGCTATGAATAAAGGGATGGTTGAGCGGGAGAAGACATAGAGAGTAGTAATCAATGGACACTACTCTTTGTGGACTGTTTTTAGTGGAGTCCCCAAAGGTTGTGTTGGGTGCATTTTTGTTTTCTGTATTTATTAATGATATTGATGAAGGAATATCAGGCTAAATGTCTAAGCTTGCAGACGATATGAAGGTTGGCAAGGTTGTTAATGACACTAAGGACAGTATGCTACTACGACGGGGTCTACAAAAGTTGAGCAGATGGGCTCATAGGCAGCAACTGAAGTTTAACATTGACAAATGTAAAGTACTGCATATGGGTTAGGGTAACATATCAACTGTGTGGCTGCCTCCGTAGCCGAGTGGGCAGGAGCGGGAGTGCAGTAGCACACGCTCTTTGAGTAGACCGGGGTTCAAGCCCCTGACAGCTGAATACGGTCGATCTGCCAACCCGCACTGGACCAGCGTGGCAGATTATGGTCCATTTCCCTCAGCATGAATTGTTGAGGAGGCTTTCATCCTGCAGTGGATTGATAATGGCTACAATTTACTTTTTTTTTTTTATCAACTGTGTGGTACTACACTCAGGGTGGTAGAGAATGAAAAGGACATGGGGATAATTGTGCAGTGAAGTTTTATGAGCAGTGCAGATGGTCTGCAAGAGTAGTCATTGTGTCTTGTCAATGATATACAGGAATTTTTCTAGCAGGGATAAGGAGGTGATTATCCCCTTGTATAAGGCAATGGTCAGGTGACATCTTGAGTACTAATACAGGTCTGGAGGCCTCATTTACTTGTAAAATTGTGTTCATTATATGAGTGGGTCAAAAGTATAGTGAACCAAGTTACCTCCAAATAGTATTGAAAAAAAAGCAACTTTGCATATGGGCCAATAAAAAATTGATTGTTAGATAAATTTAAAATAAATTATGTCAATATTTGTTTGAAAATAGTTATAATTATCTTCTGTCTTTGAATTTCCTAGGAATTTGAAATGTTTATCCTTAAAATATGGATTTAAACAAAAAAAAAAAAAAAAAAAAAAACAGAAATGGTTCACTTTAACTCTAATATTTTCCCACTTCCACAGAATACAAAGTCCTATTACTAACTATTTTTATTATTTAGGATTGGATAAATGAGTAATATCACTTTTTATTTTACGAATGCTGTTTAATTTAAACAAACGTACTACTGAAATTTTTCGCAAAAATCGCAATTTTTTTTTTTTTTGTGCACAAAAAAAAAAAATATATATATATATATAAATGGGTACTTTTATGTCACATAATTCATGCATAATTTGAGACTCATCTTTAGGTACTTCAGCAGATCCAGTATTCCTTTCTACCGACAACTCTTTGTAGAAACTATGATAACAAGGAGGAATATAATGCAATAACAAATCACGTCTGCTTTCTTTCTTTGTTTCCCCCCCCCCTCTTCTTTAGCACATCAATTTCTTAGAATAGCATTAAATCGCTCGATGAGTTTTTGTAAAATATTGAGAATGGACACCTTCTTTTAAACTGGAGCCATTGAAAGTTAAGCCAGTTGACAGGCTCCTTGCTAATTCTTTTTTTTTTTTTTTTTTTTTTTTTCTGTTGATTATGGCCTTTTCTAGAGGCTCTGATGATAAAAAATATTTGTGCTTAAGTTCAACTACTTTAAATGGTGGACCTTTTTTCTTTGAGTTTTTTTTATTATATTAATCCAGTTGCCAGGGCCGTATGTCAATGAATGTTTCTTACTAAATTTTTCTATAACTCCAAAATCAGTGTCATTTGGTAGGTAGGATGACCAGAAACTATGAATACTATGTCAATTGTATTGACAACCATAGAAGGATGAATCGTTGCACAACTTCAGTAAATTAAGTGCAACCTTCATATTGAGCCCTCCACAAGGATCACAATAGAGAGTAATCTTGGTGCATTGGCTAGCGTTATCTTTTAAATGCTTTGTAATAACAGTCAAGATTTCTTGAGACCCTCTTCCACCTTCTGTCTCATTTCACACATACATTACAGAGGGTCCAGATTTAATTGGGTGGACACCACAATTGTATATGTACAAATTTCTCTTGTAATAAGTGATGGATGGGTTAGCTTTGGAAAGCAAAAGTTTTTTGCAAATCAAAAGTGTAAGCATAATAATTGTCAGAAACCTTGTCAGCCTCTTTCTGTAAGTCAGTTCTGATGTCAGCTTCAGAAAGATGAAGCTGTTTTTCAGTTTGTATTTGTGCCCTAATTCCAGGATCTGCTACGATTCAAACATTATGGAGAGCTAACTGCATGGTTATAAACAAGGGGGATTTGGATCACTTTCCTGCTGAATGTCATGCAAGATGGACTTAGCCCACTGTAACAATGAACACTATCAGATGTTCTTCAGTTATAAGGAACCACTGCTCTTTATTGGCCGACTAAAGAACTAAGAACCTTTTCCACATTTTCACTGAATAATTATTGGCTTGAAGGGACTTAGTACACCTGTAACCCGACTTGAAGAAAAATTGGACTTGATTCACTATACTTCTGACCCACTCACATAATATATCTCACTATATTCCAAAAATGTTACCTACTAGTACATCATAATATTGTGCTGCAATTCACAGGCACATAAGCTTAAAAGGGTTGGGAACCTTTGATCTAGTGTAACCTATGTAACCAAAGGTAAAGGCAATGGCTTGAATCTCAGGGAAGAAGATTATAATGGAATGAGATACTTCTTGAGCTTAATTAACTGGGGATGATCATATGGTGTCAAATAGAAAAATGCTATGGGAAACATTCAGGGATTTATCCTATAATCCACAAAAGAATACTGGTGGACAAGTTCCTTAAACATTAGGTTCTAAAAATTGACCAGTGAGGTTAAGAGTTTAACTGAGTTTAACAAAAGAAAAAAGCATGGGAAAGTTACAGACAACCACTTGATTCTGAGTTGAGCATTATAACAGAATACGTAACAAAGTCAAATATGTACAGGATAAAACAGGCAAAAGCTGATTATGAGAAAGCTAGCAAAGAGAGAGCTAAGAATGGAGATTGGGAAATTCTTTTCAACCATGAACACAAAAAATAAGAGTAAATCAAATAGGTCCCTCAACTGGATTCTGTCAGACTAATAGTCAAACGTTGGCTAATAGTCAAACATATCTTGATTGACTGTCCTCACTATGAACTGTAAAACTACTTTTAACTGGATATCTAAACTTCACGAACCATTAAATTAATCACAAGTATTCTAGAAAATAACACCAACCATGATGAACTATTCTGATATTTAAAATGCATCCATCTGTATGATAGATTTTAACTGTTTTTTTAGACTAAAGACATTAAATCAATCATGAATAGGAACAATTTGGGCTAAGAGGCCCTTATGCAACTAAACAAAACAAAAAAAAAATAATAATAAATAAAATAACAACAATCCTTAACTATTCACAAAGAAATCCAGAAAGTCCAGGTGAAATGACCCATGAGTTGAATATGAAGAGGGATAAAAAAAGTTCTGTGAACAGGGTATTAATAAATTATAGAATAGATTATTTGTCTAGTTTTATGTCTTATAAAATAGCATGAAAAAATTATAATTCAATGTCTCATGCAGTTTCTGAAATTTAATTTATGTTGGTAGCTGGAAGAAGAATGTCCAGTAAATCGAGCATCATTCAGTAATCAAATTTTTGACCACAGAGTGCAGAACTTCTAAAGAAATCCATACAAGAATGACTAGAATGTTTAGGGAAGAACAACCTTCAGTTAAAGATGATCCAAGGTCTAGTCAGCCATCTGAAGCAACCAATCTGAAACAAATGCCATCGCTGAAGCAAAATTTTAGAAAGCAGAAGAATTAGTTTCTAAAAAAAAAAAAAAAAGTACAGTCAGTCCTCACATAACACGCATTAACACTATACAAATTCGATAATACACGATTCGGCTTTGCATTTACAAGAAATGGCAGTCGAACGCAGCGGAATCACAACAGCTGAATGCAACAGCAACACTTGCTGCGTTGTTTATTCAGTTGCTACATATGCACTGCTTCGTTTGGGTGTATCAAACGTATCTCCTTATTTTTGTTCTTTTTATACCGTAATTGTGCTTTATTCCCTAAAAATGAGTAAAATACTTGAAAATGGTGTGAAAAGGAAGTGTGCTGGTGAAGATACTGCAAGTTATGAGAGAAAAAGAAAAGCGGCTAAGGCAATGAAAGCCAACATGAGAACCATGGCAAACTACGGGAACTTGCCGGACAAAATGGTTTGCTGCTACTGCAATTTCTCCCTGCATTCTCGGTAAACAGATAGTGCATGTTATCAGTAGTGGCAGACGAAGTTAGGAAACCTTATTTCCTAACTTAACCTTTGAGGTTAGGAAATAACATAACCTAACCACTGAGAACAATTAGAAAGAATGCAGAGAAAATAAAAGCAACTTTTATAGCAGGAACAACTGTAGCAAAGACATTAGATCAAGACACAAAGAATTGGAAGAGATGGAACGTCTGTTATCTGTTTGGATAGAAGATCAAAGAAGAGATCAGGAACAAGTTTTCTTATGATAAAAACAAAAGCATTAACGATATTTTATCACGCAAAGATTGTAATAAAATACTTACGTATTTAATTATGATTATTTATTGCGTTTCATAATATTTTGATTAAAAATGTGTGTTCAATCTTGGATGGTCAGCACCTAACCCTATTTATCCCATAAGGCCTGTTATTCATATTGCACGAGGGTTTCTTGGAACACAACTACTGTGTTATATGAGGACTGACTGTACTTATTATTCCAATGAAAGCATTTTTAACAATAATACACTGAACATTTAGAAATGTCCAAAGTTTGTTCAAGATGGGTTCCCAGAAACCTTCCCATTCACAACAAAGGGTAGAGTTTTTTTTTTTTTTTTTTATGTAAACCACAAACACAAGAGGTGTTAGAATCTATAGTACTCAGTATCGTACTTGGGTTGGAGGTTGAGAAGACGAAAGAAGATATTTGTTGACATTGGACTTGAACTTCTGTAGACTGCAATTTTTAGGAAATAAGTATGAAGGAAGGTTGTTCCAGAAAACGGCAGTTCAATGAATAAACAAGGAAGATGAAAATTTGGTTCTGTGAGTTTGAAGTTGGACAGTAAATGGATGTTGGCTGGTGGCAGCATGTGTTCGGACTGTTTTGAAAGAGACAGCAGGAATTATAGAAGCTAATTCAGAAGAACAGTGCCCATGGAAGTATCTGTAGAAGAAGCATGCAGCAGAAACAGTACGTCTATGAGTCAGCGAGTGCAGAGACTTTAGAGATGAGTCATTAATTAACCTAACTGCCCTCTTCTGAATGGAATCAAGAAGCCTGAGAGAGGTTTTGGGGGCACCACCCAGATGTGGGAACAATATTCCATGGCAGGGCGGATTTGCAATTTATACAAAGTGAGCAGCTGTTTGGAAGAAAAGTAATGCCAAGAATGAAAGAGAAAACCAAGTTTTTTAGATGCAGAGGAAGCAATATTTGTAATGTGCTTGTGCCAAGAGAGATTAGAAGTCAGGGTAATCCCCAAAAGAGATATATCATTTTGCCTAGAAATCGGAGTATCACTAAAGATAAGCATAGGAGCAGAAGAATCCTTTTTGCGAGATATAAGACAAGACTGAGTTTTAGAAGGGTTGAAATCAACTAAGTTGTCTTTGCCCCAATGGAGAATTACCCGAAGATCAGCATTTAAGGAATTGGTAGCAGGTTTTCGAGAAGTTGAAGCTGATTGAGCAGGACAATGTTTCTCAAAATGGAAAGTGGAATGCAATGTGCTATCATCGGCAAAACTATGGATAGGATTTCCAGTCGATGGAAGAAGGTCATTAATATACAAGAGGAAAAGAGTGGGGGAAAGAACTGAACCTTGGGGGACACCGGCATTAGTGCAGAAGTTAGAAGACAGAGAGCCATCTACCATCACCCTCAGTGAGCGATCAGAGAGAAAACTGGATAACCAATTAGTAAAAACAGTTGGCAAACCATAAGATGGAAGCTTGTTTAGAAGACCTTTATGCCAAACACGATCGAAAGCCTTTGAGATGTCAAGAGTCAGCAAAAAAGAATTTAAAGTTTATTCTTGCTAATCCAGATAGATTTTTATCCCATTTAGTGACTGGCAATGAAACTTGGCCACATATTTATGATCCTGAATAAAAATTAGAAAGCATGCAATGGAAGCAGAAGGGACCTCCAACTCTGAGAAAGAGTTGAAGCCAATCATTAGCTGGAAAAGTTTTGGCCTCAATTTTCTGGATACAAAAGGATTATTATTAACTGATTACCTTGCACCTAAAACCACAATAACAAGGGAATATTATTGCCAGCCTTGTGCCAAAGTTAAAAACTGCAATTCGGGAAAAAAAGACAAGTAAAGTTGGGTTATTAGGTTTTGCTTCTCCATGATAATGCACCTCTGCACAAAGCTTGGGTTGCACATGCTAAAATTCATGAATGTGGAGATATGGTCCTTAGTGACTATTATATGTTCAGAAACTTCAAGTCTCATCTTTGTAGAACTCATTTTAAAGATGAAGAAGAGCTAAGAGCAGCAGGGGAAGCCCAGTTTGATGCCCAACCTGAAGAATTCTTTTTTGAAGAATTAAACTCTTTGCAGATTAAATATAATAAGCATATTAAACTTCAGGGTAAATACATTGCAAAATAAAAAATGTAATTTTATACTCTATTCTAAAGGTTTTTGACCACCCACTATAGATATTTCTCATGCATCTACAATGCTGTGTGAGCAGAGCTGTTCTTATTTTTATGATGATTTTATTTTGAATACCAGGGTAACTTGGAACTTAGACAGGAGAATTGCACTTTGTCAAATATAACCCTAATTGTGGAATTAATTTTCCACTTTTGTTTCATTGTAATTGGCATTCTTGTTTTCATAACAGTTTTGGAGACAACCATGTTTTTCTTTTTGACAAAGTACTTTAGATTCTGGAGAAATGCCAAGTTGATCTGTAATAAATGTTTAATTTGCTGGATTCCTCGTTAGAACAGTAATAATAATAAAAAAAATTTAAAAAAAGAAGAAACCTTATCAGAAAAACAGTTTACAGGCCTGAAATGTTTGAAATTAAATAGCATATCGTTTATAGTTACAAATGAGCAGAATTTTAAATCTTTTCTACCTATTACAAAAACAGTGAGTGGTGCACTCTACACAGAGTGCTCTTGTTCGTGCAATCTTTTTGATGGGCCAGCCTGAAGGTATCCTATAGGGCAAACAGCTAGTTTCCCTGCAGTAATATTTCTCTAAAATAATTTGATGTGATTTAGGCACTTTGCCACAGAGGGCTTCAACTGTATTTTTATATTTCATACAAAGAAGTACTTATTCAAAATTGCTGTTTTTAACTGTTTATTATTTTTTAAGAATACTGGATAACTCTAGCTCACTTAACTCAAGTTCAGTTTTCCATTTCAAGTAAATGGAGTCTTATTCTTGCTTGATACAAATCACCGAGGCATAAAAACAAGGTTACCTAATCAGACTTTTTCTTTGTTACACCATGATATTCTGTTCTTGTAAAAGCGTTTCTCAACATTTTCTGACTGATAATTGCAACCCTCCACACCATGCCAATTGAATGTAAATAAATGAAGGAAATATTGTTAGAAAAGTTAATAATAAAAAACTACTTACATTTTAACTTCTGATATATATAAAGTGGCTTTATAACATCACCAGGGCGATCTAAGACTCTCTTCATATGCTTCTGCAGCTCACACATCATACAGAAACCAACAATTTTACCTAACAATAACAACAAAAAAAAAAAAGAACCCTTTGAAATCATTTAGATCCATTTCAGGTCTAAAACAATTAACTGCAATGTATGAGGTCTGTTCAAAAATGTCTGGACTGCTATGATATAGTGATAATAAGCATACTACAGGGTGAGCAGTCACCACCAAATACAGAGGATGCGGAAAGGTCAGGGAATGACCACCGCATATTCCGGAGCAATGTGGCCTTAGTTGCTAATGCTCCTAAAAACCAAATAACTAAATAACTAACAGGATGAGCAACTTAATCCCACTTCGAAACAGCGTCCTTCTGAAGCAATGCATTTAGCCATTATTTTATCTTTTGAAAGAACTTCTAAATATAGAACCTATCTCAAAATCACCGAAAGTTGGGCCATCATATTAAATCTTTACTGCTTGTCATCAAATCAATGTCCTTTCAGGGTTTTTTTTTTTTTTTTAGCAAAGAAGTGAGTTGATGGACTAAAGTGATTCCATGCGTGGCCAAAAAAACTATAGTGGTAGTAACAAATGCAACAGCATATTACAGTTGAGAAGCAACCAGTTTTTGGAGTTCCATTTTCCCAATCTTCTTCAAATTGTGTCACAAAGGCACCTCAGAACTCTTTATACGTAAAACTCTTTATTAAATGTTTGTCTCTCGGGGCATATTCATGAATGGACAACATTGTCAGTCAAAAATGCTAGCAATATGAGCATCATTTTGCTTCCTCCAAGATTTTGAGGAGCAAGAGATCATATGAATTTTAAAACCTGGTAAACTTTGTTATCCTGTAATGTAGAGCTATTTAATTAAAAAACTGAAGCCACAAATGTGTGTGCGCGCGCACGGGGGTGTGTGTGTGTGTCTGTGTGTGAGAGAGAGAGAGAGAGAGAGAGAGAGAGAGACAGATTGGGGGGTATGGCAATAAAGTTCTGTTCATTATACCAGAATGTTCCGTTCATTATACCAGAATATGCTGTTCATTATACCAGAATGGTATAATGAACAGAATGCAAAGTGAAGGAATTCAAAAATAGTTTTATTTCTATTCAAAATAATCACCACCTGGTTAAACGCACTTATTACACCATTTTAAAAGTTACTGAAAAGAGTCAGCAAAGGCATTGAAAGAGATGATGTTCAGTTCAGTGGTTACGTTTTTTTTATATGTCCCTAATATTCTGAAATCTCTTTCCTTTGAGGGCAGTTTTCACAGGAAAGAGGAAAAAGTTGGCTGTGTGCAAGATTGAAATAGCAGGTGGATGGTTAATCTGTACAATGCCATGTCAGGTTTCATTCTGAGGGTCAAACCACAATCTCTTGCAACAATTTCCCAAAATAATTTCTTAAACAAACATAGTGTATACAATTATACAACTTAGTAAGTTTTATACAATTCAATTAGTGTTAACAGCCCACCTTATTATAAATGCTATAATTTGAAAATAAACCCTTCTTTTGTTACATTTTTCTCTTAATGTCTTGGGGACACTTTACTCTCTGTAGCAACAGGCTCATGTTCATTTCAGAGATGACTTTCATTAGACACAAATTTACCTAAAATTATTATGGACAGTGATGTTATTATTAGCCATATTGTGCAGGGAAGCCTGAGGCTTATGCTACACCAGCAGAAAAAAATTCCCGAGTTACCGTGCATGTGCGTGAGGGAGGGAGGGAGGGAGAGAGAGAGAGAGAGAGAGAGAGAGAGAGAGAGAGAGAGAGAAATAGAAAGAAATCACCAAGAAAGAGAAGAATGATGATATCCAGCTCAGGACCCTGGGTGTGCCAAGCCCATACTCACCAGATGTGAGCCCCTGATGTTGTTTTTCTAAAATGAGTTTAAAACAAGTCTGTCACTGTTACAGGAGGAAACAAAACAGAAAATAACTTGGAGAAGCATTTAATATTAATTTGTTTAAACATCTCACAAACAACTGAAAAATAACCCTACTCCTTTCTCTAACATGTTACAGTTTCATACAACACATAAGTATATCACGAATATTATACAATAATAACGATATATATATATATATATATATATATATATATATATATATATATATATATACACTCACAGGAACTCCCCGACTCACGTATTACTTGACTTAATGTATTACATGAGTTGGGGAGTGAGTCAGGGAGTAAATTTACATAAAGGCAAATTTGCCTTTATGTAAATTTTTGCTAGCCGGTGCAAACTGAATAAAATATGGAAACGTATTTTGCATCTATAAGGATATATGGAGGTATTGTGAAAATATTGTAATGTGAACCCAATAACACATTGTGTTCTTTTTTGGTAATTCGTTCCAAGACCTCGGAAGTTGAAATTTTCACTATATAACTAAGCTACTTATCTCTCTAAAAGATCATTTTTATAATGGAAATTGAACTACAATTTCATCGTTATCATATGTTCCCGTTATAAGAATCAATTTTGAACGCTTTTGTGATGTTTCTGGAGGTCACGAGCAAAAAATAATAAAAACAATTTGTACTTTTCTGTTTATTGGGCTTTTCTGTTAGCACAAATTACAAAACGGGTAGTAAACTCTACCTTATTGCCTTTGCAATAATACTGATAACTGGAATTCTGTGGGTTTTTACGTTACGTTATTATGGTGAAATGAGTTCCCCTTCACTGAAATCTTCAATCATAAAAAAAAAAACAAATTTTCAGAAACTTCTCTTCATTCCTATTTACGTATTACAATGATGAAGGGAAAGGGACCAATGGAAAGTGCAAGGGCTGGCAGTGATAGGAAACGAAACAAAATTGATTTAGAAATCAAGATGATTAATTAAGAAGTACGAAGAAGGTCAAAGTTTGTCATCTATTGCATGGAATTAGGTCTCGGTGCTTCAACAGTGAATACTATTTTAAGGGACACTGCACTTATAAAAGAACATGTCAAAGGATCAACACACTTAAGATTAACAGTGATCACAGAACAGTGTTCAGGTGCTATATTGAAGACGGAACAGCTGTTGGAAAATCAAATTCAGAAGCAAGAGCCCCTGAGTCCAATGGCCATTCAAGCAAAAGCAAGAAGTATTTATGAAAATATTAAGGATAAGTACGGAAAACTCCCAAGCCAAGTTTGGGGCAAGCAACGGGTGGTTTAATAGGTTCAAGCATCGTGCTGGTTTCCAAAACATTAAAGTATGCGGTGAAATCACCAATGCCGATTCTGCAGCTGCAGAGAAATTTTGTGATGTGTTGGAAAAAATTAATAAAGGTGGCTATTTAATGCAGCAAATTTTTAACGTTGACGACAGACTGCTCTGTATTGGAAAAAAATGCCGGATTGAACATACATTGCCAAAGAGGAAAAGAAAATGCCAGGTTTCAAGGCTTCAAAAGAAACGCTCTTGCTTGGAGCTAATACAGCGGGGACTACAGATTAATACCACTTCTTGTGTACCATTCTGGAAATCCTTGTGCATTTAAGGGCATCAATAAAGCCACCCTACCCATGCATTTCTGATCGAACCAGAGAGCATGGATAACAATATATCTCTTTGAGGGTTGGTTTAAATGCTGCTTCATTCCTGATGTTGAAAAATATTGTAAAGACAACGACGTTCCTTTCAAGATTTTGCTTCTATTAGATAATGCTCCTGGACATCCTATGCACCTAGATGATTTCAATTCGTCATCAAACACGACTTCACTCATGCAACCTATGGATCAGGGTGTTATTTCAAATTTAAAAGCATACTATTTATGCAAAACATTTTCTCAGGCATTGTCTGCAGTAGATGGTGAGAAAAGTTTTACGTTAAGAGACTTTTCGAAATCTCAATATTTACCACGCCATCTTAAACATTAATAATGCCTGGGTGGAAATTACTAAAAGTTGTTTAAATGGGGCATGGTAGAAAATATGCCGCCGGCACATAAAAGGCTTCGAAGGGTTTGAAAAAATGAATCATATGAAGAGGTTACAGATAAGACTGTAAAGGTTGCTGAGCTACTTCAGTTTTGGAAGTTGTTGCCAAAGACATGCAGGAGTTAATAGAGGAAGAAGAGAAGGAATTATCTAACGAAGAACTCAACAATAATAATAATAGCAATAAGAGCTTAACTGATGGTATTCACCTCAACTGATCTACTTAGTTACATGGTATTAAAGTGGAAATGAAGTTTAAAATAAGTTAAAATAAATAAAGACGGAATTGTTAAAAATCTGTAATTAAAATTTGCTCAAGGAAGAAGAAGGGCCCTACCTCGTCCCTGGTTGTCATTTATAAAATATTAATATGAGAATAAGGTGAAGCCAATAGTCACAACGAGCGACTTTTGTGAAAAACGTCTTCGGTTGGCAATGATAGGAGCAAAAGGATTATGTATTTAAAGAATTCCTATGTTCCCATAGGAATTTCAAGAATTGTGGGAACTTTACGTGCGTAAGGTTCCAGCCCGGTGAAAGGTTGGTTGGAAGTTTCATGTTTAGAACGCTAAATTTAGTGTTATAGCGACACCATTCTATGACAAGTGCCTCGTGCTGGAAGATTTTATAACTAGATCCTAATTTAATAATTATGATGGCTGAATCGATTAGGGGATTGTGGTTGTGTACTTTCGGTGCCAGCTTGATTAGTTCTGAAACTATTATGGTGGTAATAAGCACTTGTATTGGAAGTTTTTGTGGTGCCATATTTTGTGGTTGTGCTCCCGATGTAGCATGCGTTACAACTGGATTGACATTTAATTAAATATATAACGTTGTTGCTGTTGCTTATTAGATATTCGCGTGTCTCTTTATTTGTATTAAACATGATCCCTAATTTATTATATAAAGTAAATATTAACGTTATGTCTGTATTGGCAAACACTTGGCGAAGCTGTCTGGCGAGTCCTCTGTAATAAGGGAGGACAATGTGTGCATTTTGTTTGTTGTTCTGGTTGGTGCTATGATTATGTGGGTTACTGACATTATTTCTTGCGACAGAAATTGTGTGTTGAATTAGATGTGAAGAGTATTTCCTAGCTATGAATTTCTTTTTAAGATATTGTAGTTCGGTGGATAAATCGTCCTGCAAAGAACTAAACTTAATGGCATTGTAGATTTGATTGTAGAGAACGGACTTTTTTGTACTGAGTGGGTGATGCGATTGAAAATGTAAATATTTTCCTGTGTGTGTGTGTGTGTCTTTTCTATAAATTTTGGTTAGCCTGGTGCCCATTTTATATATTGTGAGGTTAAGGAAGTTGATTTTATTGTCAGTTTCTATTTCAAGGGTATATTTTAATCTTTCATGTATTGTATTGAATTTAATAAAAAGATTATCAATGATGGCTCTGTTTCCTATTATTAACACGTCGTCCACATGTAGAGCTTAATACCCAAAGGAAAAGGTTGGAATACTTGGTTTTCGATTGTGGCTAAGTAGATTTTTGAAGGGAGCTGAAATTCCTAATCCCATGGGGAGACCAAATATTTGGTCTTGAAAATGGAAGTGCCTAGCTTCAAGTAATACCGAGGTGAGTTCTAAAATGCTGTTGATGTTAAAGGAAGTGCGTTTAGCTAAAGTGCTGTTTGTCGTAGGAGTTCACGTAAGGACTGTAATGTAAAGGGTTGGTGTATAAAGAAACAACATCGAAGGAGACTAGGATGTCTTCCCCAGAAATTATGGTGGTGTTTATATATTCAAAAGCTTGATTGGTGTTGCTACCTCTAAATTTTGAAAATCCGATAAGGTGTAATATAATTTTAACCAAAAAGGTGGATAGGTTGGCAAAAGCAGATTTGCTGAAAGAAACTATTGGCCGTAGGGGGTGGCCAGGTTTGTGTAATTTAGTAATGCAGGTTGATTTCTTTATCAGATCTTAATCTTCTCAAAATATCATCAAGTTTGTTCTTTAATCTGGAGATGTTATATGTATTGTCAACTTTGTAGGTATCTTTGTCAGAGAGAATTTGTCACATTTTATTGATATAAGCACTTTTATCTAAAATTGTGAGAGTATCTCCTTTGTCGGCTTTTTGTATGATAATGTTTGGGTTTTTTCGTAATTTATATGTTTGATCATATTGGGTTATGGTACCAGTCGTGAACTAATAATAATGTTAGTTTCATGCATAATCCACCATTTATCTAGGTGATTGGTGGATTATTCATGAAACCAACATTATTATTAATTCACGACTGGTACCACAACCCAATATGACCAAACAACAGCTATTAAACATATATAAATTAAGAAAAAACCCAAACATTATTGTACAAAAAGCCGACAAATGACATACTATCACAATTTTAGATAAATGTGCTTATATCAATAAAATGCAACAAATCCTCTCTGACAAAGATACCTACAAAGTTGACAACACGTATAACATCTCCAGATTAAAGAACAAACTTGATGGTATTTTGAGAAGATTAAGATCTGATAAAGAAATCAACCTGCACACACTACAACAAATTGGCATATGCAGTAACATCTTTCCACCATGTTCGGCATTACTAAATTACACAAACCTGGCCATCCCCTATGGCCAATAGTTTCTTTCAGCAAATCCGCTTTTGCCAACTTATCCACCTTTTTGGTTAAATTTATATCACCCCTTATGGGATTTTCAAAATTTAGAGTTAGCAAACACCAATCAAACTTTTGAATATATAAACACCACCATAATTTCTGGGGAAGACATCCTAGCCTCCTTCGATATCATTTCTTTATACACCAATGTACATTTACCTTTTATATTACAATCCTTACATGAACTCCTAATGACAGACAGCACTTTAGCTAAAAGCACTTCCCTTAACATCGACAGCATTTTAGAACTCACCTTGATATTACTTGAAGCTAGGCACTTCCGTTTTCAAGACCAAATATTTGGTCTCCCCATGGGATTAGGAATTTCAGCTCCCTTATCAGAAATCTGCTTAGCCATGATCGAAAACCAAGTACTCCAACCTTTGCCTTCGGGTATTAAGCTCTACATGTGATATGTGGACAACATGTTATTAATAGTAAACAGAGCCATCATTGATAATCTTTTTATTAAATTCAATACAATTTCAATACATGAAAGATTAAAATATAACCTTGAAATAGAAACTGACAATAAAATCAACTTCCTTAACATCACAATATATAAAATAGGCACCGGGCAAGGAACCAAAATTTATAGAAAACACAAACACACAGGAAAATATTTGCATTTTCAATCGCATCATCCACTCAGTACAAAAAAGTCTGTTCTCTACAATCAAATCTACAATGCCATTAAGTTTAGTTTGTTTCTTATTTGGTTTTTAGGAGCATTAGCAACTAATGCCATATTACTCCAGGGATATGCGGTAGTCATTCCCTGACCTTTCCGCATCCTCCATATTTGGTGGGCACAGGCTCGAACCCCACTCTAATCAAGAAGCGTGTGCTACACACTGCTGCTCCTGCCCACCTGGCTAAGGAGGCACCTTAAGTTTAGTTCTTCGCAGGACGATTTATCCACCAAACTACAATAGCTTACAAAGAAATTCATAGCTAGGAAATACCCTTCACATCTAATTCAACACACAATTTCTGTTGCATGAAATAATGTCAATAACCCACATGATCATAGCACCAACCAAAACAACAAACAAAACGCACACATTGTCCTCCCTTATTACAGAGGACTCGCCAGACAGCTTCGCCAAGTGTTTGCCAATACAGACATAACGTTAATATTTACTTTCTATAATAAATTAGGGATCATGTTTAACACATTTAAAGAGACACACGAATATCCAATAAGTGACAGCAACAATGTTATATATTTAATTAAATGTCAATCCGGTTGTAATGCATGCTACATCGGGAGCACTACCGCAAAATATGGCACCACAAAAACTTCCAATACACGTGCTTATTACCACCATAATAGCTTCAGAACTAATCAAGCTGGCACCGAACTTACACAACGCGTGCACTCTCACAACCACAATCCCCTAATCGATTGAGCCATCGCAATTATTAAATTAGGATCTTGTTATAAAATCTTCCAGCACGAGGCACTTGTCATAGAATGGTGTCGCCATAACACTAAATTTAACATTCTAAACACGAAACTTCCAACCCACCTTTCACCGGTCTGGAACCTTACGCACATAAAGTTCCCACAATTCTTGAAATTCCTATGGGAACATAGGAATTCTTTAAATACATAATCCCTTTTCTCCTGTCATTGCCAACCGAAGACGTTTTTCACAAAAGTCGCTCGTTGTGACTATTGGCTTCACCTTATTCTCATATTAATATTTTATAAATGACAACCAGGGACGAGGTAGTGCACTTCTTCTTCCTTGAGCAAATTTTAATTACAGATTTTTAACAATTCCGTCTTTATTTATTTTAACTTATTTTAAACTTCATTTCCACTTCAATATCATATAACTAAGTAGATCAGTTGAGGTGAATACCATCAGTTAAGCTCTTATTGCTATTATTATTATTAAGTCGATTACATAACGGTACATTAAAGAAGCTCTATAAATCAGCTAACTAACAAAGAACTTGTTGACTTGCAGGCAGCAATAGTGAAACAAGAAAATGCTGACAAAGCGCAAGATGAACCAAATGAGGAGCCAAGACGTTTCATCACCAGAGAGATGGCAATGACAAGGTTTGAGAAGATGGATCCTGACAGCGAACGATTCTTAAAAGTTAACAGAAGACTGAATGATATGCTTGCTTACTACAAATAAATCTATGATGAAAAGAAAAAACCACCATCCAGTGTTCCATTAATATGTTATTTCTTAAGGTCAAGCAGCTGACCCCTTCTAAATCTCCACAGCTCTCAACCTCCACAGTGGCATACTTATCAGCTGAAGACGTCGATTCTGGCAACGATGGTCGAGAGGCAAAACATACTGATGTTATGCCTGTCTCCTCTCTTGTTTAGTAATTTTATAATTTTGAAATTTTTTAAATTGCACACTTTTGTAATTTTTTCTGAGCATGAGATAAAAAATTGAATAAATACAATAAATTATTCTATTCACATGTTCGTTGAACATTTCTTTTTTGATTATCAATTCAGCGAGCACAGTTGTGAGTTCTGCAAATTCTGACTTACATAGAGTTCCACGGAATGCAACCCTTACATTAATCGGGGAGTGGCTGTATATTATAGTAAGATTTGTGAATATTACTATAACATACGTGTATTATATATATTATAGTGTAGTATTAGCAGTGGAAGGCATGCAGCCCTCTTTTCAGCACACAAACTAACAGCCCATTCTCAGTCACCTCTTTTAATATACTTTTACTGCTCCATTTTTTTAGGCCTAACGAAGATATTATTGTCTGTCAGACAATAATACCCCTGTTAAGCATGTGGGATTCTAAAGGAATCCCACATGTTTTTAAGTTGGTCAAAAGAACATGCAGAATATTGTACTGTGTAGAGTCACTTTTCCATCTTCCAGCACTACACCACACACACTTTAAATAAAAACAGAAGAATGAAAAAGACCTAGGGGTTGTATGAAGTTTGTTCAAAAAGTATCCAGCTTATGCTTACTAGTCAAGGTTAAGACAACAGAATGCACTGCAATCAAGGGTAACATGTTTAGACATTTCCCATCCTTACTTTCACAGAATAAGCTGCTCACTCATTTTTGCCAATATGTGTTCACATCTCACTGCATTTCAAAATGATGAGTGCACTGATTAACATGATTGTTAAATTTTGCTTTAAAATCAGAAAACCTGTAAGTGAAACAGTTCACCTTCTTAAAATAGGATATGAGGACTCTGAATTCTGGATCCATCACCCAAACTAAAAAAGTGCAGCCGTGCATAGCAAAACGAAGGTCATTACTAGCAGTTTCTTGGCTTTGGAGTTTTGTTTTTTTAACACGAATAAGTTCCACAGAGCCAAATAATTAATAAAGAGTTCTACATTGCAGTTTCAAGACTCCTCATGATGTGGTTCCAAAATAAAGACACGAAAAGTGGAACTCTATAGATTAGTTATTGCTTCAGCCCAATAACATGTCTCCACATTCATCACTACTTGTACTGAGTATTCCCCCCTCTTTAACTAGGGGGATAAACTCTGGCAAGACGTTCATTTGATAATATACAATATGACAGCTCAACTTTGGAAATTTCGAATAATTTCCATAAGTGTGGAATTTTTGCTGCGCTGACTAGTTCAGACCACAGCACACTAGTTCCCTGGTACTCTAATTCATGTTTGTTATGTGCAGTACGGCGTCAAAAATCCGAACATCAATAATTTGAAACATCAATAATCTAAACAAGCCAGAATTTAATTTTTTTTTTATGCTCGTGCCATAAAATAATTAGAGGCGCTGGTTATTGTGATTGCGTTTACATTAATTGAATTTTTATTCGCTTCATGCAAACTTGAATTGGAACGGCAATTCTAATAAGTGGAAATCGGAGGAATATTATCCACACACTATAAAAATGAAGATATAAAAGCACAAATTTAATCTTTTATTACCTTACCAATTAACAAAATTAAATGATACAGGAAAATCGACAAATAAACTGAATGTTTATTTGTCGGGCAATCAACAAATGATCAATAAACTGAATGCTATCCAAGCCAACTACACTTGCTGAAAAGAGTGAGAAATCTGCCAGCAAAGAAACGAAGTTTGAAAATGGCACAGCAAAAAATAAGTAATTATTTTAGTTAAAGGGCTATACATATGTGTTATTGTGGCTGAAAAGTTCCAATTGTACCTATGAATGAAAGAAAATACATAAATACAACTTAGTGTTTTTATTTCAAAACTTACTAACCTTTTATTTTTCAGTCTCCAGAACAGTATTTTTGATAAGTTTGAAAATCTGAACTATCCCCAGTCCCAATTAGATTGGATTATCGATGCTCTACTGTATTATGTATGTGTGTTCACTGACTGATATGCAGCCTAAAATTCCAGAGTAACTCATGACATTCCCTGTGCTCAAGATCAGCTAACCTCAGTTCCAAGCCCCCAAACCTCTCCAAATAAGTAATGAAACAACTATAATGCCAAAAAAGGATAGGATCTTTGGTGCCAGTGTTAATTTCTGAAATGGGGATTGGAGAAGTTTAAAATGCAGTGAGATTTCACTTTAAAATTAAATTGGAACTCAAAACTGATTAATGAAGTTCCCTTTGGACAGTGCTGTATTGTTTGTTTGTTATTTAGTTTTTAGGAGCATTAGCAACTAAGACCATATTGCTCCAGGGATATGCGCTGGTCATTCCCTGACCTTTCCGCATTCTCCATATTTGGTGGTCATGGGCTCGAAACCACGGTCTAATCAAGAAGCGTGTGCTATGCACTGCTGCTCCTGCCCACCTGGCTACGGAGGCACCGGACAGTGCTGTACATTGCCAAACCCTGCTGTATATTATGTAATCCACATAGATAAACTCTAGTAGATATAAATTGAAAATGAGGTTCAGTTTTACTGAGAAAATATAGGAAAACAGGTTTATTAACTCCTTTTAACAGGAAATACATAAGTAAAAATAAGTTAAAAATAAACATACATCAATAGCTCTTGGGCATAGGTTGCCCTTCATCAGTTGGAAGGCTTTAATACAAAAAACTGAAAAGAATGCCCAGTGTCGTGGTCATGCAAAGTGAACCACGTGACACAGGTGCAGACAACAATTAGCAGTTGGAAGTAAAGACTTGTGGTTGTCACTGCAAAGCTTGGGTTTGCTGTGTGCACTGTCTATCATTCAGAAGGATGGTTGCTTCAATGATGGGGTGGATACGATCTCCTTTGTTCCGGTTAAAAGAATCACCACATCATGAAATGTGATGTGACCCTAACCAGACGCGCTGACAGTACTGACGAGAGTGGTTCATAATCTTAATGTCGCAGCATGGGTCGACGTCGTGCTGGGTTGACCAGAAGTGTTCAGCAATCGGCGAGTGCTCTAAATCAGCGGAGCAGATAGCTCTCTCATGCTCCAAGACTCAGTCTTTGAGTCTTCTTCCAGATTTGCCAATGTAGCAGCCAGTGTAGTCATCGCAGGAAATGTAGTACACCAAACCGGTCCGCAAGAGTAGAGGAATCGGTGTCTTCACCCTTGAGACAAGGGACCACAGTTTCCTACCTGGAAGCTGCAAGCACTTTATTCCATAACTCCGTAAGACCTTTGAGAGTTGTTGCAGCAGGTTCAGGTAGTATGGGATAAAGGTGGTCAAGGTGGAGTCATCGTTACGTGTGGACCTGGGGTTTGTCTCAGTCACGGGTTTGTAGGTCGCATTTATCTAAGGCACTGGTATGGTAACTGCACTTAGCCATGTCATTCCCACGGGCTTTCTCTACAGAGCTTCATTTAACAACAAACTTATGCAGCACGCCTGCCGTAACTTCAGTTTCACAACCCCAAATATCTGGATTGGCTGTCTTCACCAAGACCTACCAGCTTTGCTTTGCTTCAGCCAGCAAAGTTGTCCCCATGCTTGAGCTCAGTAACCTGATCCCCCCCCCATACTGAGCATTCTTTTCAGTTTTTTGTATTAACGCTTTCCAACTGATGAAGGGCAACCTATGCCCAAAAGCTATTGATGTATGTTTATTTTTAACTTGTTTTTCACTTATCTTATGTGTTTCCTGTTAAAAGGAATTAATAAACTTGCTTTCTCGTATTTTCTCAGTAAAACTGAACCTCATTGTCATTATGAACCCTGAGAACAGAGGCCTCTTTAACTTAGACAGAAATCGGAAATACACAATCCTCTCCAGAAATCTTTTAATCTACACCTAAATGACAAATGTACTCTCTTCCACAATGCCTTCAGAACTGATTTTACACCATTAATGGTGAGATCCATTTAATGGATCAGAGAGTACTGATCTTTTTCCTGGCCACCAATCAATCACTGTCAATTTTTATCTGCAGCAGGTACAGGAAGTAACAATTAAAATAATAACAGAAATAAACTAAAAAAGAATAAGAAAAAGGGGAGGGAAAAACTTTGGAGTTCAGTTATTTGCACAGAAAATCTGCATGTGCCTCTTAAACTCTTGGTAGATTATGAATAAAATTCTTGATGTCACCTGACTAAACAAACAAATGGTAAAATAAAATGTTTAATAAACATAAAACAGAAAGTTCAAATGAAACAGTAAAAATAAAATTAAGTAAGAAGTGATAAAATATACATTAATGAAATAAGAAGTGAGAAGAAGTGATAGTTTTGATAGAGTTACTAGATAGAATCAAGTAAGAAGTGATAAAATATACTTTATTGAAAAGCTTTCAAATCAAGGAGATGACGAAGAAGCACCTTGCTTTGAATGCCTTTTATTACAGTATATTTTTAATGCTTTTAATTTTATACATTACCAGTGCTTTTTTTTTTTTTTTTTTTTTTTACTATTTTATTGAATTTTATACTATTTAATATGCTTTATATGTTCATTAAACATTTTATTTTACAAAAGTTAGTCCAGTAATGTCCTTGGGAAAATTTTTGTAACTGAGTTAGCAATATGAAGTTTATATATATCGTTAATATTACAGTATATTTTAAAGATAATTAAGACATAAAAGTTCCCCACAACAGTATCCACTTGTCACTCGTTTGAAGAAGGCAGCATTCAAAATCCCATTTATGAATGGGGGAATTTCTAAAGGTTTCTTCAACTGAGTGTAGTTAGCCAACTCAGACAGAGGAAGCAGGGTGCCTCCATGAATTATTTTGAGTTTTTCAGCCTACACAATATGTATAAAGTGAACACACACTTGTACAGATACAGACATAACATATAATGGAGCAATATGGTCTACGTTTCTGATGCTCCTAAAAATTGACAAAACATAAAATATATTAAAATAACAGTTTCTATCTATTACATATCTGAAGTTATGAACAGTCAAAGTGATGTTGTTTCTGCCAACATTGGTGATAGAATTCTTTTTCAAGCCAGGAGAAAACACAACTGTCTGGATTCATGAAAAACTGAGGAAAGTATACCAACAAAGCACTATTATATAAGCAATGTTCATAAATGGCTCGCAAGTTTTAAGGGAATTTTGACCATCTAAGGAGTGAAAGACCAAATCTGTGTGCAATGAAGAAAACATTAAGATTTTAGATTAAATGATTCAAAAAGACAGAAAAATAACCAAATATGCATTAATGCAAGCACCAGGGCAATTGGTTAATACTTCAAAGAGAAGTATTAACCATTTTAGACACATTAGATAATAGAAAAATGCTGCAAATGGGTACCCACGCTATTAAAACAAGAGAGAGGGGAAATTCTCCAGGATCTGCCAAGACCTGTTGCAGGAGTGCAAAAACTTTCAAGATTTTTTTAAAATGCTTGATAACAGTTGATAAGAACTGGATCTTTCATTATGACCCTTATTCTAAATACCAGTCTGTGGAATGGACACATACGTCACCTCCAGTGAAGAAAAAACTTCTAACTGCCAGATCATCACAAAAAATTATGGGTACAGTGTTTTGGAACAAAGGAGAACCAAATTTGGTTGCCTTTTTTTTTTTTTTTTAGAAAAAGTTCAGACAGTAAATAACTAGTGCTAAACATTTGATAAGCTTAATAGGGCTATAAAACAAAATAGGAAGGCTCTAAGAGGACACCAAATTATATTACACCATGATAAGGCCAGGCCACAGAGTTCATATGAAAATTTCAAGTGTAGGGTGAAGAGCTTTGTCTCCTGATGCATATAGCCTGAATTTGGCTCCATCTGTTTTTTTTTTCTATTTGGACATATGAGGAGAGGACACCAAATTATATTACACCATGATAAGGCCAGGCCACAGAGTTCATATGAAAATTTCAAGTGTAGGGTGAAGAGCTTTGTCTCCTGATGCATATAGCCTGAATTTGGCTCCATCTGTTTTTTTTTTCTATTTGGACATATGAGGAGAAAAGGTTGTGGAAAGCTCTCTCTCTCTCTCTCTGTGTGTGTGTGATGGGGAGCTGAAAAGCTACAGGCTAGCTTTAACAACAGAGTCCATCCTTTTACCATAGTACATATGCAAGTTAGAAAGAACGATGACAAAATATACAATGTTACCCAGGGTCTGTTTAATAAATGATATAAATTGTAACTTTATACCTGTTGTTTTTATACTTTTATAGAAAAAGAGAGATTACTTATGGACTGACCGTTGTACTATTAGTCTGTTACTAATAGTACAACGGTCTCTAATGACAAGAATTTTATGCATAATATAATTCCCCGATGCACAAGGCCTTTTTTGGTAAATTATTCAATGTTATTAGCACATCACTAAAGTCTGGAGATATCGTATACACCAAAACCACAGATTGTAAAACAAGCAATTTGATCATTTTGCATATACTTACATTTGGAAGTATGGTCATCATCATGCAGCAAGTAGTTTGCAAGAGGAGGACAATATGTGAGGCATTGGATAACTGTATTCATGAAACATGTATTTCCTAAGTTGGCCAGTCCAGCACCAATTTTATGTATTTGTCGCCATTCCAAGTGTATTTTTCCTGGAGGGCAAAGCTGAACTCTGGGACTTGGAACTCCATCTCCTTTACCGTGGCTTTTTAGCTTTTCTATATTGCCATTTAGCACAAAGGATCGTTTTACTAAAAAAAAAAAAAAAAAAAAAAAAAAAAAGCAACATATACTCAGCCAATGTGTAATATATTCAAACAATGCTTTAAGGAGTTGAAAGAATCAAGACTCCCACTAACTTATTATTTTATACAGAGACTATAAAACAATCAAATTACACCAAAGTATACACCGATGAGCCAAAGCATTATGACCACCTACCTAATATGATGTTGGTCCTCCACGTGCAGCCAATTGTACCCGGTGAGGCATGGACGCTACAAGATTTCTAAATGTGCCTTGTGGTATCTGGTACCAACACGTAACCAGCAGATCCTTTAACTCCTGTAAGGTCAGTGGTTGAGATGCCGCAGATCGGAGTTGCATTCCAACACAAACCACAGCTGCTCAATGGGATTCATGTCTGGGGAATTTGAAAGCCAGTGCAATACTTGGAAGTTTTCCTCATGTTCCGCAAACCAGTCTCAAACAATCCGGGCAGTGTCGCATGGCACATTATCCTGCTGAAAGACAGCACCGCCAGAGGGTAAGACCATTGTCATGAAAGGGTGTACCTGGTCAGCAATGATGTTTAGGTAAAGTGTGCTGATGTCTAGTGGCACCAGGGGTTTCCCCCATCTTTGCGTTGCTTACATTGTGGGTGTGCCAGTTTGCTGGGAAAGCCAGAGATTTAAAAGTGTGTGGGTATTGAATTTGTGTTATGTTGTGTACCGTTGTTCACTAGTCGTTTAGACGACAGACCCCTGCTGAGGCCCAACGTTGCCCCACTTACACCCCGTGGAGGCAGACCAGGAACATAGTAGACTATTTTTACTCTGGCAGGTCCTGCCGCCTAATTTTCTGAGATTTCAGTGGCTAGGACCTAAAGAAAATATATATATATTTATGTAAGGATATATATATATATATACACACACACACACACACACACATATAAAAAATATGTGTGTGTGTAACATGTACATATGTGCGTGTCTTCAATTGCATGGGAAAATATTGCTTAGATGTAAGAAGGCCAAAAGTGGGTGTAGTTAATTTGGAGTTGTTTAAAGTTCTGGTATGAGGCATCATCATCATCATCAGCCATTTTCAATCCACTGCAGGATGAAGGCCTCTCCAGAAACTTTCCAGTTCCTTCTCTTTTTAAGCACTGGCCATTTATTTACTACCCAAAAACTCATGAATTTCATCTATCCATCTCCGCCTTTGTCTTCCAGGTTTTCTTCTAGCTCCTCTTGGGTACCATTCTGTTATTTTCTTAGTCCATCTGTCATCATGTCTTTGAGCTATGTGTCCTGCCCAAGACCATTTTAGTTCTTTAATTTTGATAAGAATGTCCTTTACTTGAGTTTTCTGCCTAATCCATGTGTTTCTCTTCTTATCTAACAGTCTGATTCCCAATATAATTCGTTCCATTCTTCGCTGTGTAGTTCTCAGCTTCTCTTCCATTCTTTTGGTGAGTGCCCAAGTTTCACTTCCATAAGTCATGGTGGGAAGTATACATTGGTTCATTATTTTACGTTTCAGACAAACTGGGATATTGCTCTTCAGTACGTGACTATATTTCCTGAATGCTGTCCATCCAAAATTTATTCTTCTCTTGACTTCCAGCCATTTATCATTATTACAGCTAATAACTTGTCCCAGATAAGTATATGACTCCACCTTTTCAATTACTGCTCCTTCAATCATTATTTCCCTTTCCGTGGCATACTTGTTCATCATTACTTTTGTTTTAGCCATATTCATCTTTAGTCCAAAATCCTTACTAACTGTGCATAACTGATTTAAGATTTTCCTCTAATTCTTTGGGATCGTGGCTTATGACCACAATGTCATCTGCAAATCATAAATGGTTTAGGTACTCTCCATTCACATTGACTCCTTTCTGCGACCAATCGAATCTTCTGAAAGGGCAGCAGTAAACAGCTTCGGAGATATTGTGTCTCCTTGTCGAACTCCTTGCTCGATTTTCAATTTGCTACTGTCTTTATCTAGTCTAATAAAGGAGGTAGCACTCTCATATATTTTCTTCAAAATCATAATATATGGGGTATCTATGCCTTGTCTTTCCAGTGCCCGAAACATTGCCTTATGCTGTATGGAGTCAAATGCCTTTTCATAATCCACAAATGACAGGCATAATGGTGTTTTATATTCATTTGCTTTCTCCATTAGCTGTGATATTACGTGAAGGTGATCCATAGTTGAGAATCCTGTCCTAAAGCCAGCTTGCTCTTTCGGTTGATTCCCATCAAGTATTCTTTCTAATCTGTTAGTAATGACCCTTGTGAACAACTTGTAGATGTGGGATAACAAGCTAATTGGTCTATAATTTCCAATTTCTGATTTATCTCTTTTCTTATGCAGCAAAACTATGATTGCATTATTCCACTGCTTAGGCATCACACCTTTTCTAATGCACTTTGTGAAGAGCCTTGCCAGTTTTTGTGTTATGTCTCTTCCTCCCAATTTTAAAAACTCTAAAGTAACTTCATCTTCCCCCGGGGATTTCTGATTCTTCATTTTCTTCAATGCATGTTCTACGTCATCAGGAAGAATATCGGGTATGTCGTATGTGTTGCTACTTTGCAATCCATCTTCCCCACTGCTGGTATCATTCCCTTGCTCCTTGTATAATTCTCCATAGTAGTGTTATACTCTGGAGAATTCTCCATAATTCTCCATTATGCCTTCTCTGCTGTTTATAAGTACACCATCGCTATTCTTCAGTTTCAGTATCATTTGTCTTTCATTATTACACTCATGGTTGCTGATTTAAATCCTTTGTTTTCCCTTAATGCTTGTCCTACTTTTCTTGTGTTAAATCTTCTTATGTCCTCTCTGAGTCTCTTTCTAATGGCTTTGCATAACTCAGTATACTCAATTTTCTCCCTGTCAGTGTTTTTCTTGATCTTCATTTGTCATCTTCGGTTCATCACGACAAGTGTTTCTTGACTAATTTTTTCTTCTTTGGATTTCTGTTTCCCTATAGGTTTCTTGGGCTTTATGACATTCAGAAAGTTGTAATATTCCTTGTCGATATCTTGGTCCTAGCAGTCTGCAGAAGCTCAAACTTGTTCTTAAGTTCCAGTACATACTGCTTTTTTTCCTCCTCTGTTATCTCAAAGACCTTTGTATTATTTACTTGAGTCAGTTTTTTCCTTTCCTTTCCTACATCTATATCAAGTGTACATCTTACCACCATTCTGTGATCACCTCTAACATTTACCTTATTCAGGACAGTAACATCATTAACAATATATCTTCTGTTAGTGAGGATGAAGTTGATTTCATTAGTTGTTAATCCATTTGGACTCTTCCATGTCCACTTTCTGTTCACCCTTTTCTTGAAAAAACTGTTCATTACTGACAGTCCTTGAGATTCTGCAAATTCCACAAGTCTTTCACCTCTTTTATTTCTTTCACCAATTCCAAAATTTCCTATAGTTCCTCTTTCTGCGCTGTTTTGCCTTTTTCCAACCTTAGCATTGAAGTCCCCATAATAATAGTGTAGTGGGTTTTCTGCTCATCTAGAAGACTCTCAATCTCGGGGTACATTACTTCAACCTCTTTATCATCGTCGCTCGATGTTGGTGCATAAATCATTATAATCTTTAGCTTGTACCTCTTAGAAATCTTGAGTATTAGTCTTGACACTCTTGATGATGTACTTTTGAATTCCAAAATGTTGTTTTTAAAATCTTTATGGACCAGAAACCCAACTCCACCTTCACTCCTTTCACTGTTTCCATTGGTGTACAGCAGATTTCCACTTGATAAACTTATAAGTGATTCATTTCTTCTTCTTGTTTCAGCCAAACCGATGATATTCCAATTCACATTTTCTAATTCCTTTTCCAGCTCTAATATTCTGTCTTCACCGATGAGTGATCGTATGTTATAACAGGCCAAGTTCAATTTCCGTGCATGGCAGCCTGGTCGTACCCAGAGATTCTTAGCACCCTCTGCTTCCACTCTGATCGTCTCGCTTCCGTAAGAGGGAGAGTGAAAGCTGCTGGGGACTGAGGGCCATTTGTATTGTTGTGCTCTCATTGCTGGAGGGTTTAGTCTTTTCCTCTTCACGCTGACCAGGCGTCTTAAAGAGAACCACTCTACACGTTCGTTGCCACCTAAGTGACGTAACAGGGCTTACCATCGAGAAGGTGCGCATGAGTGGATTTTAGGGAGGCAGGCCAACTGGACTTTTCCTAAATCTTCTGTAATAGAGAGATATTGGATCCATCAGTGTTTTAGGCTGAGTGTCTGATAACACACAGGATACCTGTTCCCCTCTAAGCCCCTTAGAGGGGAGTGTGAGGAATATGCTTGCGTAAAGATGGGGGGGGAGAAGACTGGGAGGAGTAAGGCAGAAGTATGGGGGACAATAGAGTAGGTGACCCCAGTAGATCAGTGAGGCATGCACATGCCTTAACAGAAGGAAATGAGGGGTGGGCCCTCCCACCCCAGGATTTAAAGAGAGTCGGGCTAGGTTGCCCAGCTCAGATCGCCGTGTGGCATCGGCAGCTGGGCTGCATGTCATACACATCAATTCTGTCTGAGTTGTCGGTCCGGTATTTGTCTTGGAACAGGAGCAAGGATCTCTTTGTTGCAGCTACGTGGATGTCCTCAGATTCTGCTTGTGGTTGTAGGCAACTAGTCGAGCACCTTGTGGGTGTTCATTATTAAGTTCGCTTCTTGTTCTTCCTTCTTCATTGTCACAGTTGATGTACCTATGATCCAGTCCGGTTTGTTTTAGTTGGGGTCTCGTCCCTGCGCGCAATCCTCAAGTGTTTATCTGTTCTTTTGTTGTGTTTATAGTAGTAGGCTGTTTGCCTGCTTTGTGAACTGACATTTGTCCTCAGTCAGGGTCTCGTCTGTGATAGGACAATGGGGTTTCCTTTTCATTTCACCTGATTAGTTCCGGGCTTTTCTTGATGTTTAGGTAGGTGGTGGACATCAGAGTGCCCGGCACATGGATGACTGAACCCAGGGTATCCCAGCAGAACATCGCCCAAAGCATGACACTGCCACCACCAGCTTTTCGTCCCATGGTGCATCCAAGCGCCATCACTTCCCCAGGTAAACGATGCACACGTACCGGGCTGTGGTGCAACAGGATATGTGATTCATCAGACCTGATGATCTTCTTCCAATAACTCAAGGTCCAATTTCAATGCTTGTGTGCCCATTGTAGGCACTGTCACCGGTGAACCGTGGTTAGCATGGGCACTCGGAGTGGCCTGCGGCTACGCAGCCCCATTTTCAGCAGGGTTCAATGTACTGTGTGTCGTGACACATTACTCCCGTCATCAGCATTCCAATTACCGGCGAGTTGCGCCACAGTCGCCCTTCTGTTACCATGTACCATCCGGGAGAGCCTTTGCTCACCTCGAGCATTGATGAGCTGTGGTCGTCCAACACCTCACCAGCTGTCATGGGTTCCCCCCCCCCCACCCCGTACCACTTTCGGTAGGTACTAACCTGTGCCATTTCGGATATGCTCTGACCCATTTGGCCTTTGTCAAACTTGCTTAAGTCCGCTGCCATTCCCATCTGAAGAACAAGAGTAACACTGATTAACGGAGCTCAGTATCAGGTGTTTTTTATACCGTGTCCCGACCCGCGCACACACCATAGTTTACCCGCAGTTGCTTCGATTTGCATAATGACTCGCTGGTCATAACGTTTTGGCTCATTGGTGCATGTATAAAACATGATGAACCTTATCTGGGAAGGACTGGATGATTGTTTCAGATTGACCTGTTAATAGATGCTATGCCTAACATAAGGTGAGTCAGTCGTGGGATAGATTTCTAAAGAAATTCATATGCTAAAAGCAGTCGTTCATGACTATTCCTTATTAACTTTTCTTTCTGGTCACTGACACCTGAGTAACTAAATACAGAACAGGTTCATAACTGTAATAATTAAAAATAATAATTTTTAAACACTTTCATAACTTAAGTTTCATAACATAACTTAATTCATACCTACTCTTAGGTAATTTAATATAGCCAACAAGAAATATATATTTTTTTAAATTGCTTATTTTATTTTTTTCTGGTTAACAATACTATAATTCGAGCATGGTGACAAACAGGATAACATACTCCAGAGCAAGAGCAAACTTCAATCACCTTAAATCATTAGCAATTAAATAGCATATGGAAGAAGCTACACATGCAAAAGGAATTCTTACCCATTCTCAGTATTGTAATGAGTTTCCAGACCAGATTGATCCTGAGATGTGGATGAACTTTATCACGAGGTTTGACTGAAATGGCCTCGATCAGGATGCAGTGCTTTGTATGTCCGATGAATGACAGGGTACAAAGGGATATGCTCTGTAAAATAGCTATCACTAAGTATCAGCTTATTACTGCAATTAACAACATGCCTGCAACTAATGCTTTGGGGATAGACGAAATCCCTCAATTCATAATTAAGTGCTTAAACTCGTTCAACCCACTACTCTTAATATTCAATGTAATAAATACTGTGTGGAATGTCTATACTATAAGGCTGCTGCAAAAGATCAATAACCCGACTACAGCCAAGCACTTAAGGCCAATCACTCAGTCCTCATGCCTCCACAAACTGCTAGAGAAAACAATGCTCAAAACACTGACTAGTCACATGCTACCTCAGAAACCTTCTCAGATACATTATGTGATAGCACTGCCAGACAGATCAACAATCAGTAACCTCCAAATGACAACCAACCATATCACAGCATTTGAAGAAAGATCAGCGGTAGTGGTAACCTAACCATGCCATATATGATGCACCTGTTACACCAGTGGTTTTCAACCGGGGTGCCGCAACAACATTCCAGGGGTGCCACGTAATTTGGGTTTAAATTACTTAAACTTATTATTTTTTTTTTTTATTTCATTATAAAAAGGTGTACGGTATCTTTTTAATTTTGTGATGATCTATAATTGATGTTTATTTAGTACCTCTATATAAAGAATAAATTTTATATATATATATATATATATAAAATTTGTATTATGAATTGTAATTTTGTTTATAGTTATATTATTGTAATAACTATTATATAACATTTTTTTAATATTATTTTATATATATATATATATATATAGAAATAATATTTATATATATTATAAATATATATAACATACACAGAGAATTGGATCTAACAGGCAGAAAATTGAGTAGGGGTGTCACAAAATAAAATAAATTGCTTATGGGTACCATTATTAAAAAATGGTCAAAAATCACTGTGTTCCACCATGTTTTTCAAACAAGTAATTTAGACATTTCATATTTAGCGCACCTCTACTTCTATCATACAACACTCATCCAACACTATTAAACTAGATTATTCACCAGCATTGCATTAGCACACTAACTGTAACAAAAGCACAGAATCAGACATGCTGTAGACAGATGAGGCCATATTCATGAGCCTTGGTATACTGAATTTACACACTAAATAAACATGGCATAAACACACAATCCATACTAAACTCTTGATGCATGAATACATTATGAGAGAATTTGCTGCAAATGTGTAGGCTAATTTTTAGTGAAACTTGGTTTTGGCCACATTTTTTGGATTATCACATAACAGTATCATTATCTGCTAAATTTCTAAGGATATCTACCACCACTTCTGTAATACATTCCATTGCACCATGCACATATGCAGAGTTGGGGGAACCCCCGGAGTCAAATTACAAATAACACTATACTATGCATCATATCCATCCAGGAACCTGAATGGTTCCTCATCCAGGAACCATTCAGGATTGCCCACTAAGTAACCATTAATGGTGCCCTCCTGGCAGAGTATATTGCCTCCTCATCATATGACATTCTTAATAGACCTAACCAACAACCCAACTTCTCAAACAACTATCATGAAGCCATCATTGATGTCACCTTGGCCAGCCACTCTGTAGCATGGAAGGGTTAATGAGACTTGGAGCACCTAGGACCATAGGCAATTTCCTTCACCTTGGTTCATCTAGTGAATCCAGTTCCTCCTGTCATACCTGGTGAATCCACCAGGTATGTCATTAAGCGCATGGACCAGAGCTTGTTCAAGACTGCACTATAAACATCACTGAATGATCATCCTATCACTGCCTCTTCCTCACTCTCCCCAGAACATACAGCAAGGATCGCAACTGTTATACTTGCTGCCTGCAATGTGGCAAATACAAAGGAAAATGTCATACTACAACTAAGTGCCCTTTTGTGAAGCATATAGAACCATCAGAAATATTTATACCACTGCCATCAGGAACAAAGAGCGAGCATCGTGGCAAAATCTCGTTGGCACAATTGGAAACTCAAACCCCCAGGGAATCATTTACAAGATCGTCGGATTTTGTAAATGATTCCCCGGGGGTTTGAGTTTCCAATCGACAAATTCCCCAAACTGACAAATGATTACCAGTAAGCTGCCAAGGGGCAAAGTAATCAACTCAAACACCACCACACCAACAAGATCACTTACCTGCTCGTGAAACAACTCTATTGACAATATTCTTTACTAGGTGGTATATGACTCTCGCCAACCAGTGAAATACCACCATTTGATTATTGGAGGCTTGAAGTGGGAGAATCCACATTTAGTCTCTAGAGCAAAGCTCCGGCAATCCTGCCCATTTCTTTCATCGTGCAATATGATTGATGTCTTTTAAGGTTATGATCTACATCATGGCAAGATATTAATCTTGCTGACATTTCGAGAGTAAAACTAAAATGTGTTCACAAGCTGGCCACTAGATAGAAACCATTGGTAATTCTCTAAGAGGCTTCCGGATCAACTAGTGTATAATCTCACTGTCTCTGCCAGACTGACCGGAGGGAGTGCAAGTAGTGCAAGAGGCATTCTCAAGGCCATGTTATGTCAAGATTCTTGCCAAAAATTTCATTACTCCACACACGCCCTCCCCACCTTTTCTTACTACTGAATACATCATGATAGTCAAACTAATAGGACTAACTTCTCTGCAAAAAGATCTACACCTCTCAAGCAATTCCTCATTAATTTCACAAATATATGTGGACTCAGTTCCAATCTCAATGGTGTCCATTTCCACTTTCAGTCTGCCAAACCCCATCTATTTTTTCTGACAGAATCCCAATTATCAGTTGATTCAAGCAGTGCTATAATCTCAGTTGTTTTAATTACATGCTGTATGATTACTTTTGCTTCAAAGATATGCTTGTGCATATATCCACTCTGATAGTCCCTGTCAGGGACTTAGTCATTTGGAATCTCCTCTTTTCAATCTTCTCTCGTTTAAAATCTCTCTACCATTCTGCCAAATTCATCTGTTACCTCTGTCATTCTCTGAACTCCACTAATCACTTGGAACTCTCTGATTTCTCTCTCTGAAACCACACTTTTTCCAGTCCAACTTTCCTAACATTGAGGTAATTTTCCTTGGTGATTTTAATGTTCAAAACTCCAGCTGGCTTCCAGTTTCTAGTCACACAGACCCAGCTGGTCAAGATGAGGCTTTTGCAATTACTAATGACCTTGGACAGATTGTTCATTTACCAACCAGAATACCAGATAATCCTAACCACACAGCCAACACATTTGAACTTTTTCTCACAAACAACCCAATAAACAAGTGCAGGGTTAAGGTGAATGGTCATCTAGGTACTTCAGATCACAACTTGGTGATGGTCACTTCTCCAATGGAGCCTTTCTCTCATGGCCACTGTCAACCACATGTTGTTTGGCATTAAAAGAATGCAAAATGGGATGATTTGCTACATTTCTTTTCTTCTTTTCCTTTACTGTTTCAAATCTTCTGATGTCAATTACTCAGATCATGTCAGTGAAATTAATCTTGCAGGGATGAAATCCTTTATTCCACACTCCACCTTAAAACCTCATCCTTTATCTAAACCTTGGTTTCCAATAAATGTGCCGAGGCTGTTCAGAATAAGAATTTTTCATATCGCAATTGGCTTGTATCAAAATTTTTTAGGATCCTTTCTGCCTACACCAAAGCTTGCAACAATTGTAAAGCAGTTATTATTCAGTCCAAACTAGATTTCGAACAGGCTAAGAGTAGAACACTCGCTTCTTGTCCAAATGGTAGTCAAGTATACTGGTCTCTTGCCAAAGCTATTGGCTGCAACTTTTACCCATCTCTATTCCCACTTCAGCCAAAGATAAAGCTGACTTGCTAGCATCCTACTTTTCTTCTACCTCATGTAACGATGACTTAGCATTAGCTGAGGCATATGATGCAAGAAAGCAAGCTTATATAGCATCAGCCAAAAAAAAAAAAAAAACATTCACATTTCACACATCCAGTCACTCCAAATGTTTGTCTAGTTCAGCCTTAAATTCATGTAAGCTATCAATTTCCATAACAGATGGAAGTCTGTTCCAGCAATCAACTACCCACTGGCTAAAGGCAAACTTCAGCACATCGATTCTACAACTATCTTTCCTCGATTTGAATCTATGCCCCCTTATGTTCTTAACTTGGTAAACCACCTCCAAACATTCCCAGTATACTCCATTCAATGCCTCCTGTAGTCTTCCATCAAAAGGATGATGAATTTTGAACAGGCTTGATGCCAAAAAACACCAGGTATGAATGTATGTATTTTTCGCTTGTTCTCAAAACCTGTGCTTCTGAGTTTACTCCTGTTCCCTGTCACTTTTCTTCACTTTCTTGCTCCGCAGGTGTTTTCCCTTCTACTTGAAATTTTGCTCATATCCAGTTTCTAAAAAGGGTGACAAATCCCTCTCAACCAATTATCATCCCATTGCACTTACTTCTATTCTTTCCAAATTAATGGAGAAGTCTATTAACCACCAACTCCTAAATTATCTGGACCCTACCACATGATCAATTATCACCAATACAGATTATGTCAGTGTCAATCCACTGGTGATAGAGTAGCATATTTATGTTACCATCAATGGAAAAGTTTGGTGAAACTCAAGCAGTTGCTCTTGCCATAAAGTTCTTCTAAATAAGGTTACATCTTATTGCCTGCCAACTGTTTTTTGTAATTGGATATCTAGTTTTCTCCCTGACCACTCAATACAGGTGATGGTAGATGGTGTCTTCTAACTTCTCTACTAAAGGAGGTGTTCCCCAATTGGGTATCTAGTTTTCTCCCTGACCACTTAATACAGGTGATGGTAGATGGTGTCTTCTAACTTCTCTACTAAAGGAGGTGTTCCCCAAGGTTCAGTTTTCTCCCACTCCTTTCCTCTTGTATATTAATGACCTTCTACCCTGAATAGAAATTCCATCCATAGAAATCCTATCCAAAGTCTTCCATCAAAAGGATGATGAATTTTGAACAGGCTTGATGCCAAAAAACACCAGGTACGAATGTATGTATTTTTCCGCTTGTTCTCGGCATACTGAGAACAAGCGGAAAAATACATACTCCTGTTCTCTGTTACTTTTCTTAACTTTCTTGCTCTGCAGGTGTTTTCGCTTCTACTTGAAATTTTGCTCATATCCAGCCAGTTCCTAAAAAGGGTGACAAATCCCTCTCAACCAATTATCATCCCATTGCGCTTACTTCTATTCTTTCCAAATTAATGGAGAAGTCTATTAACCATCAACTCCTAAATTATCTGGAAACCTTCCACATGATCAATGATTACCAATACAGATTATGTTCATCTGTATTGGTGATCATTGATCATGTGGAAGTTATGGTTCATCCATTTCCTTCAACCTGAATTGTTGAGGAGGCTTCCATCCTGCAGTGGGTTGATAATGGCTGCAGTTTACCTTTTTTATCTTTTACATGGGCTGAGAGAGAGGGGGAAGCAAACCGATATCATGCATCGTTCGGGTGGATGAAACAAAGTAGCCTTCCACTGACACATTCTTGAATTTTTACACAATGCTGGTGGTGTGGACTGTCTTCGCAATTACGAGATTAGTTCTGTAGTAGTAGTGCGAAAAACTAGTAAGCATAACTAAACTCACTTCCTTGTATAAATATTTTTTTGATAATTACCAATATTTTGAAATATTAAAATAAAAATGACCACGGATTTGCAGTTTAAAAAAGGAACTTTAAAGCGAGAAGCAAATACTTCTAGAAAAGTGAAAATGTGGTCGATGAAAACGAACACACTTCAAAGTGATGATGAACAATCATAGCCTTTTGTTCCCCCAAAAATTCGAAGTGAAAAAACAGGAACCAAATAATAAAAGGCCAAAACAAAAGTATAATGACAGTTATTTGAATTTCGGCTTTAGGTGTGTTGGAAATAAAGATGCTCCTGATACACAGTGCATCATATGTAATAAAATACTAGCAAACAGTTCCTTGGCTCAAGCTAAACTTGTGTTCCATAAATATATTGTAAGATGAAAAGTGTTCTGTGCCTAAAAAATTTTGGGAAACGCTGAGTTAGCTGATGATTTCAATCCTTATAAAACTCAGTCCTATCTTATATCTTGCAAAAAGAATTCTTCTGCTCCAATGCTTATCTTCGATGACACTGATTTCTAGGAAAGATCATTAGCATTAACATTAGTAGAGGCATATGATGCAAGAAAGCAAGCTTATATAGCATCAGCCAAAAAAAAAAAAAAAAAAAAACCCTTCCCGTTTCACCCATTCATTCACCCCAAAAGTTTATCTAGTTCAGCCTTGAATTTATTTAAGCTATCGACATCCAAAATGGCAGATGGAAGTTTGTTCCACGAAAAAATCACCTGTTGGGTTGTATTTTATTGGCACATTAGCAACTAAGGCTATAATGCTGGCTAAAGGCAAATTTCTGCACTTCTATTCTACAACTGCCTTTCCTCAATTTGAATTTATGCCCCCTGAGGTGTGGCATCTGACAAAGAGGAAGAATCCCATCAGCAGCGAACTTGCTCAAACCATTCAAGGCCTTATACACCTTAATCAGATCACCTCGTAGGTGCCTAGTCTCCACATGCTAAAATTTGCAGAAATTAAGATTTCTTGGTAAGAGAACCCCTTTGTTCCCTTCACAAATCTTGTTGCCCTTCTCTGTACTTGCTCAAGCAACTCTACATCCTTCTTAAAACGAAGCCTTCAGACCTGTATGCAGTACTCAAGGTGTGGCCAGACCTGACCATTGCCTTATACAAGGGGATAATCACCTCCTTATACCCAATAGCAAAATTCCTGTATATCATTGACAAGGCCTCATGACCTATTCTGGCAGCCTGTCTGCACTGCTCAGAAAACTTCATAGTTGACTGCACAATTACCCCTAGGTCTCTTTCATTCTCCACTACCCTGAAGGTAACACTACTCAGTTGGTACATTTCTCTGGGGTTACTGCTGCCCATATGCAGTACTTTGCATATGCCAATGGTAAACTTCAGTTGCCACCTCTCAGCCCATCTGCTCAACTTTCCTAGATCCTGTTGCAGTAGCGTACCGTCCTTACTGTCATTAACAACCCTACCAAATTCATATCATTTGCAAACTTAGACATTAAGCCTGATATACCTTTATGAATATCATTAAGAAATACAGAAAACAACAATGAGCCCAACACAGACCCCCCTGGGGTTGTTTGTTTGTTTGTTTGTATTTGGTTTTCAGGAGCATTAGCAACTAAGGTCATATTGCTCCGTGATATGCGGTGGTCATTCCCTTGACCTTTCCGCATCCTCCGTATTTGGTGGTGACGGGCTCGAACCCCGGTCTAATCAAGAAGCGTGTGCTAGGCACTGCTGCTCCTTCCCACCTGGCTACGGAGGCACCCTGGGGTTGTTGTTGTTGTTTTTGGTTTTTAGGAGCATTAGCAACTTAGGCCATATTGCTCCGGGATATGCGGTGGCCATTTCCTGACCTTTCCGCATCATCCGTATTTGGTGGTGATGGGCTCGAACCCCGGTCTAATCAAGAAGCATGTGCTACGCACTGCTGCTCTTTCCCACCTGGCTACGGAGGCACCCCCCCTGGGGATCTCCAATAATAACGTTAGTCCACTGATTACCACTCTCTGCCTTCTCCCACTCAAAGATCCCTTTATCCATTGCAGCAACTTGCCCTTAATGCCATACTGCTCCAACTTGTACAGTAGTCTTCCATGTGCAACAGTATCAAAAGCTTTCCTAAAATCCAAGTATATGATATCAAAATTATTTTTTTCATCCAGTTTCTTTGTGACCACATCATAGTATCCAATCAAATTGGTTAGACAAGACTTTCCCTTAACAAACCTATGCTGTGTCTGAACTATAACTGCAGTCTTGTCTAGATGATCCTACAGTGCTTCTTTAACCAGTGACTCCTTTATTTTCCCCGGAACAGAAGTTAAACTAACAGGTCTATAATTACTCGTGTCACCTTTTGATCCCCCCCTTTGTGAATTGGGGATACTTTTGCACTTCTCCAGTCCGTGGGGAACTCCCCTGAGTTCAAGGATGCCCTCATAATCATGGCTAAGGGTTTGCTTAATTCCTTTGCTGCCTCCTTCAATATAACTGGATAGATTCCATCCACCCCAGAAGCCTTACTTAAGCTTAACTTCAACAACTTCTCCTCCACTTTGCTCTCGGTTGTTACAAAATAATTTAACTCCCTGTTAGAGTTTGATAAGCTTCTCGCATCCACTTGCTTACAGAATTCCTTATGTGTTAATGCAGATGCAAAATACTCATTCAGTTTGTCTGCTATCTGAGCAGAATCATCAACAATCAAATCATTGATATCAAGTGGAGAAATATGATTAATCCTCTTCCTTCTAGGTTTACATAAGTAAAGAAGACTTTACTGTTTTTCTTTGCATCCTTTGCCAAAGATTTCTCGTAATCTACCTTTGCTTGCCTAACCTCCTTTGTGACTTGATTACAGACTACCTTATATCTACCATAAGCACCTGTGAATACTGATAATTTATATGCGTCCCACGTATTTTTCTTCTGTGGCATGAGTCTCATTAGTTCACCTGACATCCATTTAGGCCTTAACTTTGAACAGTATTTCTCAGTTTGTATGAAAAGACTATTAGTTTCCAAGATTAATTGAATGCTTACCATTTTGAATTTGCTGTCGGCAACATCATCATCAGTTGGTCCCACTGTATAGAATTTAAAAACTGTCTGAGACTTTTACAAAAGCGAAAGTCCTTCCCTTTACCCTTGATGGTAGTTACATCTTTAAGTAATTCCACATCAGTACAATGTGGTTACTGTCACCCAGTGGTTCCTTTATCTGCAAATACTTGATGCATGAATAATCACTTCTTATTATCAGATCAAGAGTATTGCTCCCTCTGGTTGTCTCTTGAACATGTTTCTGTAGAAAACAGTAATCCAATAAATCCACAAAAGTCTTGCTAGTGTGCATGTTGAAGTCTATATGTGGGAAGTTAAAATCTCCCAATGTAAGACAATCTGATTTACTGGCTCACTCTATTCCTCTGTACAGATGTTCGTCGTACTCATCAGTCATTAGGCCTATAACACATTCCTACTCTCAATTTTGCTTTCCCAGTGGGTTTTGCCACACCAAACTGACTCAACATTACAGTGTCCACCCATGTCAGCTGGATGCACTTCTTTAGATTTTATATGTTTCTTAACTAACAGCATGACCACTTCTTCCTTTCTATCATATATCTCTATTGGGGATTACCCTGACTTTTAATCTCTCTTGGTATAAGCATATTATAAATATTTTTTCATTTGCAACTAAAAAACTGGGTTTTCTCTTTCACTCTCAGCATTACTGTTCTTCCAAACACCTGTTCACTCTGCAAATCTGTCCTACCAAAGAAAATTGTTCCCACACTGGGTGAACAATTTTCAACATCCCTTTACTGTCCAATTTCAAACTCTCAGAACCAACTTTTTTCTTCCTTATTTATTTCTTCAACTTCCGTTTCCTGGAACAATATCCTCTCATATGTATTTCCTGAAAATAACAATCTACAAAAATTCAAGTCTAATGTCAACAAGTTTCTTGTTTCTTCTTCTCAACCTTCAAACCATGCACGGTTCTAAGTACTATAAGTTCTAATTCCTCTCGTGCTTCGTGTTTTCATAAAAAAAAAATACCCAATGAAAACCACAACTATAGCAATAACAATACTGAGGTCTCTTCTTGGCAGAAGAAATCATTGCTGCTCTCAAGAACACTAAAAACAACAAAGTACGTGGGCACGATCTTACTGAAGTCAAAGTTGTAAAGAAGTTTCACAGTATCCTCCTGCACCATCTCCTTGCACTGTACAACAAAATGTCTGAAAAAATCCACCTTTCCACCATATGGAAACAAGACTCTCTTTGACTTGTCCTTTGGAAATCAGACAAGCCCCCAACACAGCCAAACTCCTATCATCCTACTGTGCTCCTGCCTGTACTTGGATATATATTTGAGTGTATGCTCTACATCAGAACTCTTCACCACTTTCCATCTCTATTCCATGGATACCAAAAGTATCTCTTGGCTGTCTCCATAGATAACAAAATGGTGATCTCAAATACAGGATGCCCTTGCCCTATAGCCTTACTCTCATTCCCTGGGACTGGGTGGGCTCCAAGACCCAGGGATACTCCACTCCTGCCTCTTCCCTCTCTACATTCAACTGAAGGATGCTTTCCTTCACTCCTCCTTTACTTTATATTCTTTACTCACGCTTTACTTTTTTTTCTCTTAGGGGCTGTCTCTAGTAAGCTGAAGCAAAGTCAGGTTTGCTCAACCAGAGAACCTAATCCCTACTACCTAGCCAGCCTGGCTCCTCATGCTTAGTACAGTAACTAGGAGTCAGTGGTTGTTCATGAGTCCTAGGGTAAGAGGCCCAGATGAACAACACAACCCATTACACTTCATAAACCACATTACTCACACTATCTGGCCTTTACAGGGTAGTGTATTCAACACAAGAGAACTAATTGCAGTGTTGTGGAGAACCACTGGTGCCACTTGACCCTATCAAGGGTCAATCTGGGATTACTGCTACTCATTTATCAGCCCATTGACCTAATTTTCCTAGATTTTGTTGCAATAGCTTTACACTGATTATTGTCAATAACAACCCTGCCAATCTTTGTATTGTCGGCAAACTTAGGCATTAAGCCTGATATACCTTCATCAAAATCATTAGTAAATACTGAAACTATGTTCACTCCCTCACAGCAAAGAATATCTTTTCATCACTGATGAAGATCTCATCAAACTATTTTCTACCTCCACTCAAACTGCCTTCACTATCAGGAAGGAAGTTTGAGTGGAGGCAGTTAAACCTTCCACCTCCAAGAATTATGCTAAATTATCACATCAATTCAATGTATAAGACAATTTGTTGTGTGAAAATTTGGCAAAAGATAATTTGCAGTATAAGAGACAACTAGGTGTATAAGAGTGCTAGATTAAAGCTTGCAAACCTTCAACATGGTATGATTAAAGCAGAAAAATTTAGTAAATACAGAGTGCTTCTTGTTATATTTTGTTGAGCAGACTATCATCATTTTGCAGTATTCCAGTTTTTCTTTTATGGTGATCCCTACAAAAAACCACAGATGAAGTGAAAGTTTATAAAAAGGAAGAACTTGCTCAACACTGAACTGTAATTTCTGGACTGTAATTTTCAGGAAACAAATATGAAGGATGATTGTTCTAAGGATCCCAGATTTATACACATTATCAGACATTCACTTTGCGAACAGCTTCTAAAAATCCTACAGTGTTCCTACTTTACATACTCAAATGTGTTCACAAGCCAAATTGGCTTGTGAACACATTTGAGAAAAGAGGCAGAAATCGTTCAACCCATCTGTCATGAAATGGAATGCACCTTATTATAGAAGAAAATGAAAAATAAATGTAAAGGTTATGTAACTTTCATAAAGCTTATTTCCATAAAGGTGCCCTAAGCAACAAATGTTTGCAAAACTCTCTAACATATCAATGATCATTTTGTGCTAAAACTTACCTTGAGAATTTTTGTTCTGATCCAAGCTGCATCCTCCTTTTAACTGTCCATTATAAAGATTAGTTTCACCAAATGTATTTGCTTTACTTTCTGCCATCTGATGGTACTTATAAGTTGGAGTAGTAAATGAACTTTTTTTATCGCTTGGTGCAAAGTCAATATGCGACATGAGTAGGGCAGAATGAGAACCACCTGCTACCTAAAAGAAAATTAAAGATACAAAAGTATTCCAGTTATAATTAATAAGCCATTTATATTTAATAAATAAATAACTAATGCAGTTATCAGCAAGAGAAATATATTTCCCATGGATAAAAAAAAAAAAAAAAAGTAACACAAATTAATTCAATTGGACAAACAACATATATATATTTATCAAACATTTCAAAATACTTCTAAAATACCTAGTACATGTGGTGATCAATATTAATCATCTTATCTTTCCCACTATCCTTATGATCAATATTATATATGGAGAGCAGAAAGGAAACTGTTGAAAATAAAAGCAAATAAGATATCTGGTGCGAAAATCTATCCAACTGTATTGAAAACAGCAAAAGAGGAATAAACTTTTAGCCATTATTATGAAAGCATGCTTGGGTTCAGAACAAGTCTAGTTCTGAACAGAAGTCCCTACAGATTGGAGATGTGCAAATGTCTCCCATATCACAAAGGTGGATCAAGGATGAAGTGAATAATTACAGACCTGTAAGTTTGACTTCTGAAAAAATAATGAAGTCAATGATTAAGGAAGTAATGCAGGACATCTTGACAGGAATTCAGTTATACAGCAATTACAGCATGGATTTCTTAGGTGATTTCGTCTGACCAACCTTATTAGCTACTATGACACTGTAACAAAGGAAGTGGATGCAAAAAATAAATTTGACATCACATACTTAGATTTCAGTAAAGCTTTTGATACTGTTCCACATGAAAGACTGCTGTACAAATTACAGAAGTATGATATTAGAGGCAAGTTACTGCTATGAGTAAAGAGATGGATGAGTGGCTGAAGACAGAGGCTGGTTACCAATAGGCACTGCTCTTCTTGAACCAGTGTTATTAGTAAAGTCTCTCAGGGTTCAGTGCTCGGCCCTTACTGTTTTCAATATTTATTAACAATACTGATAAACGCGTATCAAGTTTAATGTATAAGTTTCCTTATGATACAAAGGTCACAGGATAATGACATGAATCGGGGTATACTACTGCAACAAGGCCTAGAGAAATTAGGCATATGGATTGAGAAGTAGCAATAGAGATTTAACACTGATAAATGAAGTATTGCATGAGCAGCAGTAATACCAGACAAAAAACAAGTTTGGTGGTATCCATATCAGCTGTCTCCATATCATTTGTCAATGATATGGAGGAATTCTGCAAACACAAGAGAAAAAAAATCCCATTATAAGGGATGGATTGAATAAAAAAATTTTTAAAGAAAAGTTTCGTTGAATGGTATTTGGAAGTTTAAGTTGCGTGAACCAAGAAGAACTCGATATTACTGAAAATGCATGGGGTCTTTAAGACCACACGCATATACCTCCAAAATTAAGGCTTTAAAAGAATGAGTAAACTTAATGCATATAGCATCCATATTCTTTCTTGGATGACACATACAACTGGACATATATTTAAATTTAAAGGGATTGTGGAAGAAGTAGTTTTTAAAAGATTTACGGAAGAATCAACAGAGAGGTGTGTGCGTGCGTGCGAGCATGTGTTTGGCTGCTACCGCATAAGCTTGCTTCCTTGCATCATTTGCCACTACTGTACTAATATTACTCCTAATGCAAAGAGTGCAGTACAACAAAATAAAATCATGCATTACTATATGGCATGAGTCATAGAAGAAACAAACTGAATGCCTTAAAATCTTGATTTACTGCTCCATAACAATGAGTCACTCAGGAAAAAAATTGACATCCTGGAGACAAAAGGAAAACGGAGAAACTACAAAGTAATGCAATCAAGATTTAGACTTCAAAGTGGAACTGTAAAATTAGTAGAGGCATATGATGCAAGAAAGCAAGCTTATACAGCATCAGCCAAAAAACAAAACTTCCAATTTCACCCAGCTATTAACTCCAAAAGTTTGTCTAGTTCTGCCCTGAATTTATAACTTTATGACAGATGGAAGTTTGTTCCAGCAATCAATAACATGCTGGCAAAAGTTAAATTTATACATATTTATTCTACAATTTATTCTGTAATCTGAGCAAGAGGGAGAATCCCATCAGCATTGAGCTTGCTCAAACCATTCAAGTCCTTATACACCTCAATCAGATCACCTCGCAGGTGCCTAGTCTCCAGATGCTGCAATTTGCAGAACTTAAGCCTTTCTTGGTAAGAGGACCCCTTCACTCCCCTCACCAATCTTGGTGCCCTTCTCTGTACTTGCTCAAGCAACTCTACATTCTTCCTAAAATGAGGCCTCCAAGACCTGTATGCAGTATTCAAGGTGTGGCCTGACCATTGTCTTAAACAAAGGGATAATCACCTCCTTATCCCTGCTAGCAAAATTCCTATATACCATTGACAAGACCCCATGAGCTACTTTTGCAGCCTGTCTGCACTGCTCAGAAAACTTCATATCGGACTGCACAATTACCCCCAGGTATTTTTCGTTCTCCACTATACTGAGTGTAGTACTGCACAATTTAAATGTTAGCCTGGGTTTGCAGTATTTTGATTGTCAATGTTAAATTTCAGTTGCCACCTCTCAGCCCGTCTGCTCAACTTTCCTAGATCCTGTCGCAGTAACCCACTGTCATTACTGTCATTAAAACCCTCCAACCTTCATATCGTCTGCAAACTTGGACATTAAGCCTAATATACCTTCATCAATATCATTCATAAATATAGAAAGCAACAATGGACTGAAAGGTGGTAACAGAAGTTTAACAATGGCAAATGCAAAGTACTGCTCTTCTTGGACTAATAACATTAGCCCAAGAAGAGCAGTGTCCATTGATTACACACTATCTTCTCCCACTCAGCCATCCCTTTATCCACTGTAGCAACTTGCCCTTAATGCCATACTGCTTGAATTTGTACATTAGTCTTTCATATGCAACAGTATCAAAAGTTATTTAAATCCAAGTACATGATATCAAAATTATTTTTTTGCATTCAGTTTCTCTGTGATCACATCATAGTATCCAATCAAATTGATCAGACAAGACTTCCATTTAACAAAGCCATGCTGTGCGTGAACTATAAGTGCAATCTTGTCTAGATGATCCTGCAATGTTTCTTTACCCAGTGATTCCATTATTTTTCCCAGAAGAGAAGTTAAACTAACAGGTTTGAAATTACTCATGTCATCCTTTGATCCCCATTTGTGAATTGGGGAAACATTACCATATCTCAAGTCTGTGGTGGCCTCCCCTGAGTCTAACGATGCTCTCATAATCATGGCTAAGGGTTTGCTTACTTTCTTTGTTGCCTCCTTTAATATGACTAGATAGATCTCATCCACCCTAGGTGTCTTTCTTATGTTTAACTTCGACAATTTCTCCTCCACTGCTCTCAGTTATTACAAAATCCTTTAGTGCCCTGTTACAGTTTGAAAAACTTCTAGCATTCTCCTCCCTTAATAACTCATCATGTGTGAATGTACAAAAATTATTATTAAATACAAAATACTCATTCAGTTTGTCAGCTACATGAGAAGGCTCATCAACAGTCGCACCATCAACATTAAGTGGACCAATCTGATTCATCCAATTCCTCCTAGAGTTTACATAAGTAAAGAAATCTTTGCTGTTCCTATTCGCATCCTTTGTGTCACTCTTTGATCCCCCTTTGTGAATTGGAACACATTTGCAATATCCAGTCTGTGGGGACTTCTCCCCAAGTCCATGGATGGTCTCTAATTATGGCTAAGAGTTTGCTTACTTCCTTTGTCACCTCTTTTAAGATAACTGGATAGATCCCATCTACCCCAGGTTAATTTCTTAGGTTTAACTTCAACAATTTCTCCTCCACTTTTCTTTCAGTTATTACAAAATTATTTAACTCCCTGTTAGAGTTTGATAAACAGCTGGCCCTCTTCTTCTTGAATAAGTCCTCATGTATGTATGTAGATGCAAAATACTCATTTAGTTCGGCAGCTATCTGAGAATTATCATCTATAGTCAAACCACTGATATCAAGTAGACCAATCTGATTCATTCCCTTCCTTTTAGAATTTATTTTTATTTATTTATTTTTTTTTATGTGAACCCCAAACACGAGAGGTATTAAAACCTATAGTACTTAGTACTGTGCTTGGGTTGGAGGTTTAGAAGACGAAATAAGATATTTGTTGACATCGGACTTAACCTTCTGTAGATTATAATTTTCAGGAAATACATATGAAGGAAAGTTGTTCCAGAAAACGGCAATTGAATGAATAAATGAGGAAGATGAAAAGTTGGTTCTGTGGGTTTGAAGTTGGAGAGTAAATGGATGTTGGCTGGTGGCGGCACATGTTCGGACTGTTTTGAAAGAGAGAGCGGGAATTATAGAAACCAATTCAAAAGAACAGTGCCCATGGAAGTATCTGTAGAAGAGGCATGCAGCAGACACAGTACGTCTATGAGAAAGTGAGTGGAGAGACTCTGTTAGAGATGAATCATTAATTAACCTAACTGCCCTCTTCTGAATGGAATCAAGAAGCCTGAGAGAGGTTTTGGGGGCACCAACCCAGATGTGGGAACAATATTCCATGGCAGGGCGGATTTGTGATTTATACAGAGTGAGCAGCTGTTTGGAAGAAAAGTAACGCCTAGAGCGAAAGAGAAAACCAAGTTTTTTAGATGCAGAGGAAGCAATATTTGTAATGTGCTTGTGCCAAGAGAGATTAGAAGTCAGGGTAATCCCCAAAAGAGAGATATCATTTTGCCTAGAAATCGGAGTGTCACTAAAGATAAGCAAAGTTTCCGGTGCCGGAAACTTTGCTCTTGAGACTAAACATGGGTATAGACCGGGCCAGTAAATCAGAGCCTTATAATGGGGGATTTTAATTTCCCAGATATTGACTGGAATTTGTTGATTGGTTACTCACACACTAGCAAGGCTTTTGTGGATTTATTGGATGATTGTTTTCTACATCAGCATGTTCGGGAGGCAACTAGAGGAGTAATACTCTTGATCTGATTATCAGTAGCAATTCTTCATGCATTAAGAATCTGCAGATAAAGGAACCACTAGGTGGCAGTGATCACAGAGTGCTGAATTGGGATTTACTCAAAGAGGTAACTACCATCAGGGTTAAAGGGAAAGGGTTTTTGCTTTCGTAAAGGTGACTAGTGGTCTGAGACAGTATTTAAATTCTATACGGTGGGACAAACTGATGATGCTACCAACAGCAAATTCAAAATGGGAAGCATTCAAAGAATTAATCTTCGATGCTACTAGGCTTTACATACCAACTAAGAAATATTGTTCAAGATTTAGGCCCAAATGGATGTCAGATGAACTAATGAGATGTGGCAGAGAAGAAAAATGCATGGGATACATATAAATTAATGGGTGACATGGAAGCCTATGATAGATATAAGCTGGTCTGTAACCAAGTCACACAGGAGATTAGGCAGGAAAGGCAGATTATGAGAAATCTTTGGCAAGAAATGCAAGGAGTTCTTTACCTATGTAAACTCTAGAAGGAAAGGAATGAATCAGATTGGTCCACTGGATACTGATGGTTCAACTGATTGATGATCCTGCTCAGGGGGATACAAACTAAATCAGTATTTCACATCTACATTCACACATGAGGAGTTATTCAGGGAGGGGAATGCCAGAGGTGAATTAAACTCTGGCAGTGAGCTAGATGATTTTGTAAAAACTGAGAGGAAGGCGGAGAAGAAATTGTTGAAGATAAACATAAAAAAGGCACCCAGGTTGGCTGATCTCAATCCAGTTATATTAAAGGAGGCAGCAAAGGAAGTAAGCAAACCCTTAGCCATAATTATGAGAGGTTCCTTAGACTCAAGGGTGGTACCCATGGACTGGAGATGTGAAAATGTGACCCCTAATTCACAAAAGAGGATCAAAGGGAGACCCAAGTAATTATAGATCTGTTAGTTTAACTTCTGTTCCGGGGAAATTATTGGAGGCATTGGTTAAAGAAGCACTGCAGGATCATCTAGACAACACTTCAGTTATAGCTCGGACACAGCATGGGTTTGTTAAGAGGAAGTCTTGTCTGACCAATTTGATTGGATACTATGATGTGGTCACAAAGGAAATGAATGCAGGGAATAACTGTAATATCATATATCTGGATCTTAGCTTTTGATACTGTTGCACATGGAAGACTGCAGCACACTTGTCGAGACCACGTTATGTCAAGGATCTGGGTATATTCTTACCATGTGTACGCCATATCCAAAAATTTCATTACTTTATACAACATGTCTCCCCCAACTTTTTCTTAATATGGAATACACCATGAATTGTCAAACAAATAGAGTAAGCTTATCTGCGAAAAGATCTAAACCTCCCAAACACTTCCTAGTTCATTTCACAAATATACGTGATCTCAATTCTAATCTCAATGATGCAAGGAGATGCATCTTTGAGAGTAGGTTTCCACTTGCAGTTACTTTTTCTGACAGAATCTTTTCTGCCCCATGTACTTTTTCTGACAGAATCTCAGTTATCGGTTGATTTCATTTATTTTTGAGTTTTGGCATTTGAGTTGAGCGGACACGCTTCGTCAGGGTTCTTCAGTTTTGGTGGATTGGATTACTATTGATTATTGCTTTTAAATAACTGATTTATTTAGTATATTGTTGGATAATTTTGTTATAGGTTTTCCTGTGACAGTTTGATTTTTATAATATTATAGATATCATTTTTTAAAGTTAATTTTCATTGATATTTAGCTAATTTTATAATGGTAATTACGAGACATGCCTTAAACACGTCACAGGGTATTGTGACTCACATGGAAATAGCCGATGGTGATTTATGTGAGTCATGATTTAATCCGTTGTGGAACCTGTGGAATGTTTTCCAAGGTTGACCTGGTGACTAATCATAGTTCATCTGGGGATTCCTTTCTTTGTGATCGATGTTAAGGAGTGCACTGATCTTAAATTACAATTTGGTGCACTGATGGAACAATTTGAGTCACTGAAAAAACGGGTGCTTGCCCTCGAGAATAATGCATCTGGGAGCTCGTCAAGGACTCAAGACTCCAGCAATCTACCAAGTGATCCACTCCCGATTCTGGCCTCAAAGAAAAACCAAGTGCAAACTACTCTGGTTCAAAAGGACTTTGTTTTATTAGGAGACTATTGTCAGGGAAATAGGGAATATTTTTTGTAATAAAGATAGGTGGAGTAGAACCAGGGTATGTCTGCCGGGAGCAACTATTAATGATGTCACCAACAGATTGTCAGATTTTAAGGGGGGCAAAGAGAAACTTCAAATATACAAGAACAGTAAGTCTTAATTGTTTATATAGTAATGTTAGAAGTGTCGTCAATAGCATGAGTGAATTCAAACTGCTGGTTAAAAACAAGTAACACGGACATAATAGGACTTACGGAAACGTGGTGCCACCTGGAAATAGGGGATGATGAGTTTCAGTAAAGCTTGTATAATGTATTTAGGCAGGATAGGGTAGATGAGGGGGTGGTGGGGTAATGCTTCTTATCAAAAGCAGCCTGTGTGTGACGATAGCTTTCCCGGATTCAGACGTTTCACATGCTAGTATAGAATCTGTGTGGTGTGTGGGATAGTTGGAAACAAAAGTATAATGCAAGTAGGAGTAATCTACAGATCAGGTGATTGTGAAAATTATGACAAAAGCCTCTACATGCAAATGGAATGGGCAAGTAAGCATCAATGTCTTATTATGGGTGATTTCAATTTGCCTCTAAATGATTGGAGAAAATGGGAAGGAAACTCGACATGGGCAACAAAATTTCAACTAACTAGATGACTGTTATTTGTATCAACATGTCAGGGAAAGTACTAGAGAAAAGAATATCCTAGACCTCATCAACCCCCATGAATCTGATGACATAACAGGGCTGACAGTAGAGGAACCAGTAGCAGGAAGTGATCACGGAGTTCTACAGTGGATGATGAAGAGACAGGTAGCAGTAGTAAAAGGCAAAGGAATGAGTTATAATTTCAGAAAAGGAAATAACGATGCCTTAAGGTGCTACATGGCCTCTATTAACTGGGTAGATATCGCACAGACAACGAATACAATTTAACTGTGGTATGCTTTTAAAACATTAATCACAGATGCCTTGAATGCATATATACCATTAAAAAATACTCCACGAGAAGGGTTCCAAGTTGGATGAATAGTGAAGTTGCCACATTACTTGAACAGAAAAAGGTGGCATGGAAAAGTTACAGAGCAATAAAAAGTACTGAAGCCTATAACACCTACAAGATGATCTGTAATAGAACCACAGAAAAGGTTCAACAGGCAAAAGCAGTTTATGAGAAATCGCTAGCAAACAGAGAAAAGAGAGGGGATAAGGAATTCTTAACATATATAAATGCCAAGAAGAGCAGGACAAACCAGATCAAACCTATACATAAGGGAAAGGGGATAGCATTAAATACACCAGCTGCTGTTGCAGATGAACTCAACAGTTATTTTGCATCGATATTTACAGAAGAAAAACCTTTTCTGGCAAATGGGAAATTGTGGAAGCGAAGTTGAAAAATATGTAATTAATGATGTTGAAATTTCACAAGATTATTTAATGAAAAAACTTGAGCCTACAGGCCAGTAAGGCTCCTGGAGTTGATGGAATATACCCTATAATCTTAAGGTAGGCGGCAAGTGAGTGCATTGAACCATTGAGGCTAATTATACGAGCATCACTAGACTGCGGAGATTCCATTGGATTGGAAAAGTGCCAATGTATCTCCCATACATAAGGGTGGTTCTAAGAGTGAAGTGGGAAATTATCAACGTGTCAGTCCGACTTCAGTGGTAGAGAAAATCATGGAGGCAATGATCAAGGGTGGAATTGAAGTTCATTTGGATAGAATTGAAATTCTCAAGGATACTCAGCATGGTTTTGTAAAGGGAAAATCATATTTAACAAATCTGGTTTGCTATTTTGAAAGGGTCACGCACAAGCTGGATTTAGGGAATAATTTCGACATTGTTTATTTAGATTTCAGCAAAGCTTTTGACTCAGTCCCACATGAGCGGTTGCTTTATAAGCTGGAACAGGTTGGAATCACTGGGAAAATCATGTTTAACAAAAAAAAATCTTTTTTTTTTTTTTTTTTTTTTTGGGTGGTGTAGCATAAGCCATAGGCTTTTTTGCACCATGCAGCCATTACTAATACTAATACTAAAATCCTTAGATGGACACCAGGATGGCTTCAGGGCAGGAGGCAGAGGGTTATGATAAATGGCTATTCATCAGATTGGGTTGATGTAAGAAGTGGAGTTCCCCAAGGATCAGTATTAGGACCACTGTTGTTTTAATTTTCATAAATGACATTGATGAAGGAATAGAGGGCATGAAGTCTAAATTTGCAGATGATGTTAAAATTGGTGGAGGTAAAATTGGACTGATCACTGTCAAGCTGAGCTTCTTCAGAGAGACCTAGATAGATTTCAGGAATGGTCTGAAAAATGGCAGCTATGCTTTAATCCAACAGTGTAATGTATTACACCTGGGAAACAGTAATCCCAAAATAACTTATTCACTTGGTGGAGTTCAATTAATCCAGTACTGGAGTAAAGTGATTTGGGTGTTACGATACAGTCAGACATATAATTCTCTGAGCACTGTAAACAGGTTGCAAGGAAGGCACATGGTGTCCTATCGATGATCTATCGAACTTTTGCAAGTAGAGATAGGAACATGATAATCTCATTATATAAGGCTTTTGTTAGACCACACTTGGAATACTGTGTTAAAGTATGGAGACTGCACCTAAAGAAAGACATCGAGCTTCTTGAAAGGTGTGAAAGATGGGTAACTCGCACAGTGGGATCGGCAATAGGGCATCCTTATGAAGAAATACTTCAAATATGTGGGTTGCAGAGTTATGATAGGTTTAATTTCCATTTCTTTTCTTAATAATTAGTTTTATGTTTGTTTGTTTTTTTTATCTTTGTTTTATTCGGGGGTGTTTTTTTTTTTTTTTTTTGGCTGGTGCAGCATAAGCCATAGGCTTTCTTGCACCATGCGGCCATTACTAATACTACTAATATTGATTCAACCACTCATCATCTCAGTTGCACAATTTATTTGCTGTATGATTCCTTTCACCTCAAAAGTGATACTTGTGCATATGTCTGTTCCAATATTCCCTGTCAGAGACTTGGTAATTTAGAATCTCCTCTTTTCCATCTTCTCTGGCTTAAAACTCTCTACCACATTGTGTCAAATTCATCTGTTGTCTCTACCGTTCTCCCAAATCCACTAATCACTTGGAGCTCTTCAACTTCCTCTCTTTGCAACTTGACTTTCTCCACTCCGACTTTCCTAACGGTGAGGTAATTTTCCTTGGTGATTTTAACGTTCACAACTCCACAGGCTTCCGTTTTCTAGTCACACCGACCCAGCTGGTCGAGATGCTGAGGCTTTTGCAATTACTAATGACCTTGCACAGATTGTTCATTTACCTACAAGAATACCAGACAATCCTAACCATGCAGCCAACATGCTTGATCTTTTTCTCACAAACAACCCTTCCAAGTACATGGTCAAAGTGAGTGGTGCTTTAGGTATCTCAAATCACAACTTGGTGATTGTCTCTTCTCCAACGGAGCCTTTATATCATGACTATTCCCAACCTCGTATTGTGTGGCTTTACAAGAATGCAAACCTACGGGATTTCTTTTCTTCTTTTCCTTGGTCGGATTACTGTTTCAAAACTTCTGATGCAACGTTTGCTCAGATCGTGTCAGTGAAATTATTCTTGTAGGAATGGAATCCTTTATTCCACACTCCACTTTAAAATCTCATCCTTCATCTAAACCTTGGTTTTCCAATCAATATTTAAGGCTGTTAAAGAGAAGAACATTGCATATCGTAATTGGCTTGTTTCCAAATTTTCAGTCTCATTTTCTGCCTAGACCACAGCTCGCAATAATTGTAAAGCAGTTATTATCTAGCTTACCACAAGCTAAGAGTAGAAAACTTTCTTCTTGCCCTAATGGTAGCTGAAGATTCTAGTCTCTTGCCAAAGCTATTGGCCGCAACTTTGCCCATCTCTGCTCTCCCCCTCTCTGTCAAAACCAGTTGGTTCTGTTGTCACTTCAGCCAAGGATAAAGCTGACCTGCTAGCATCCCATTTTTCTTCCAACTCCTGTATTAATGATCTTGGTAAAACACCTCCCACCATTCCCAACATGCTCCATTCAATGCCTCCTGTTGTCTTCTGTCAAAAGGATGTCAGAAGGATTTTGACGAATCTTGATGCTAAGAAAGCTCCAGGTCCTGATGGTATTTCTCCACTAGTTTTCAAAACCTGTGCTCCTGAACTTACTCCTGTTCTCTGCCGCATTTTTTCACTTTCTTATTTCAAAATTGTTTTTCCTTCTGCTTGGAGATTTGCTCATATCCAGCCAGTTCCTAAAAAGGGTGACAAATTCCTCCCATCGAATAATTGTCCCATTGCAATTACTTCTACTCTTTCTAAAGTAATGGAGAAATCAATCAACTGCCAACTTTTAAACTACCTAGAAACCTTCCGTCTGATCAATGATCGCCAGTATGAATTCCGTCAGTGTCAACCCACTGGTGATATTCTGGCTTATGTTACCCATTTATGGCCAAATTCAATGAAAAAGTTCGGTGAAACACAAGCAGCAACTCTTGACATTTCAAAGGTTTTTGATAGTGCTTGAAATAAAGATCTTCTAAACAAGCTTCCATCTTCTGGTTTGCCAACTGGTTTTTTTTGTAATTGGTTATCCAGTTTTCTCTCTGATCACTCACTGAGGGTGATGGTAGATGGCTCTCTGTCTTCTAACTTTTTCGATAATGCTGGTGTGCCCCAAGGTTCAGTTCTTACCCCCACTCTTTTCCTCTTGTATATTAATGACCTTCTTCCATTGACTGGAAATCCTATCCATAGTTTTGCAGATGACAGAACATTGCATTCCACTTTCCAGTTTGAGAAACCTCGCCCTGCTCAATCAGCTTCAACTTCTCAAATATCTGCTACCATTTCTTTAAATGCCGATCTTCAGGTAGTTCTTCAGTGAGGCAAAGACAACTTAATTGATTTCAATCCTTCTAAAACTCAGTCCTGTTTTATATCTCGCAAAAAGGACTCTTCTGCTGCTATGCTTATATTTGGTGACACTCCAGTTTCTGGGCAAGATGATATATCTCTTTTGGGGATTACCCTGACTTTGAAGCTCTCTTGGCACAAGCACATTAAAAATGTTGCTTACTCTGCTTCTAAAAAACTAGGTTTTCTCTTTCGCTCTTAGCATTACTTTTCTTCCAAACAGCTGTTCACTCTGTACAAATTGCAAATCCGCCCTACCGTGGAATATTGTTCCCACAACTGGGGTGGTGCCCAAAAACCTCTCTCACGCTTCTAAATTCCATTCAGAAGAGGGCAATTAGGTTAATTAATGACTCATCTCTAACAGAATCGCTCGACTCTCTGTCTCATAGATCTACTGTTTGTTTCTGCTGCATGCCTTTTCTACAGATACTTCCATGGGCACTGTTCTTCCGAACTGGCTTCTTTAATTCCTGCTCTGTCTTTCAATGTCCTGCACAGTCCGAACATGTGCCGCCACCAGCCAACATCCATTTACTGTCCAATTTCAAACTCACACAACCAACTTTTTCATCTTCCTCGTTTATTCATACAACTGCCGTTTTCTGGAACAACCTTCCTTCATACGTATTTACTGAAAATTACAGTCTACAGAAGTTCAAGTATAATGTCAACAAATATCTCCTTTCGTCTTCTCAACCACAACGGTGCTAAGTACTATAGGTTTTAATACCTCTCGTGGTTGGGGTATTCATAAAAAAAAAAATCAACTACCTACTGGCTAAAGACAAACTCCCACACAACAAGGAAGTTTGCCTTTAGTGCCGACTTTATTCTTTAACCATCCTTCCAAAATTTGAATTTATGCCCCCTATGTGCTTAGTCTAAACAAGAGGAAGAATCTCATCAGCACTTAGCTTGCACAATCCATTCAAAGCTTTAAACACCTCAATCAGATCACCTCACACATGACTAGTCTCCAGTCACTGCAATTTGGGTGCCTCTGTAGCCAGGTGGGCAGGAGCAGCAGTGCGTAACATATGCTTCTTGATTGGGCCGGGGTTCGAGCCCGTGTCCACCAAATACGGAGGATGCGGAAAGGCCAGGGAATGACCACCGCATATCCCCGGAGCAATATGGCCTTAGTTGCTAATGCTCCTAAAAACCAAATAACAAACAACAAACAAACAAACAAACAAACAAACTGCAATATGCAGAATCTCTGTACCCACTCCAGCAGCTCTATATCCTTCCTAAAATGAGGCCTCCAGGCCTTTATGCAGTACTTACGATGTAGCTTGACCACTGCCTTATACAATGCAATCATCACCTCCTTATCTCTGCTAGCAAAATTCCTCTCTATCATTGACATGTGCAGTCATAGCACCTGTCTGCTCTGCTCAGAGAACTTCATATCAGACTGCACAATTGCATACAGGTATTTTTCATTTTTCCACTACCCTGAGTGTTGTACACAGTTGGTATATTAATCTGGGATTACTGCTACCCATGTGCAGCACTTTACATTTGTCAATGTTAAACTTCAGATGCCAGTTCTTAGCCAAACTGCCTAATTTTTCTAGCTCATGTTGTAGTAGAATACCATCATTACTGTTATTAACTACCCTGCCAACCTTTGTATCATCTGCAAGCTTAAATATTAAGCCTGATATACGTTCATCAATATCATTAATAAATACAGAACAACAATGGGCCTAGCACTAATCCTCCATTGATAACATCAGTCCATGAAGACCATTGTCCATTGGTAACTATTCTGTCTTCTGTCACTCAATCTTCCCTTTATTCATAGCAGTAACTTGCCCTTAATGCTACAGTGCTCCAATTTGTAAGCAGTCTATTATGTGCAAAGGTATCAAAAGCTTTCCTGAAATCCAAGTACAGTCGATTCCGGTTATTTGGGACACATCGGGACTAGTGCATTTTGGCCCAATTAAGCAGCTGCCCCAATTATCCGAAGTTTCACGTAAATAGTTAAAAATACAATGCCCTCCCCCTTTACAATTGGTTCACTGTACAATCAAATCATGTTACAATGGAGTCACCATAGTAAAGTACCGTTCACTATACAATGTGTAATAAGCACCGGTCATTATGATCACGTTTGTGAATTGAATTTTAATTCAATTAAACAGCAATTCTAATTAGAGAAAATAGGAGGAATATTATCCACAGGCTATAAAAGTAAAGATATATTAAGCACAAATTTACCCTTTATTACCTTACCAATTAAAAAATTAAATGATACGTGAAATTTGGAAGAATATACGTGATAATGGAATAATTAATACGTACTGTAATATGTACATATGAACTAGTTGACATTTCTGTTCACTGACATTTGTGGGTGGGGGTTAAAATTAAAAACAGTAAAAAGATAAGCAATCAATAATAAAGAACACGGCAGACACAAATTGCAAGTAACACGATACGCGCAAGTGAAAACGGAGTAACAAATTACGAAGCTTTAAAAATAGGAATGAAGAGAAGATTCTGAAAATTATTTTTTTTTATATGATTGAAGATTCCATAGAAGCGTAAACACATTTTATCATAATAACCCACAGAATTCCAGCTGTCGGCATCATCGCAAATTCAATAAGATCGAGTTTACTATCCATTTATGATAGATTTCACTAACACAAAAGCCCAATAAACAGGTGACTGCTAATTGTTTTTATTGTTTTATGGTTGTGACCTCCAAAAATCCGAGCGACCTACGTGGTACAGTCGGAGACAATCGTAGGGTAATCTCCAGCCCCGATTAAACGGCATTTTGTCCCAATAAAGCAAAGTAAACCCTGGCTATTTTCTCGAAACAAATCTTCTGTTTTTTAAGATTTGCCACAAATAAACAGCTGCCCCGATTAACCGGTGGCCCAAATAACCGGAATCCACTGTATATGCCCCGGAGGCGACGCTGGGCAATGTTTTATTTTTGCTGATTGTATTGTGCCATTTAGCTTGTGCAAGACATAAGTTATTGATTGCATTTTCTGGCAAATAAAACTAAGCGTCTAAGGTTCACACCTCCTCGTGGTCCGGGGTGGGCGGGTAGGGGTGATACCCCTACCTGGCGAAGTTGAGCCAGACAGATCAAAGGGGACGAGGTCTCGTTAATAAATTTGACTCAAGAGGGGGTGTTCAAATTTTCTCCTCTTGAGGTGTGTTAGAGCATTTCCGTGCTCTTAGTTAAATTGTGAGTATTTCCGTGCCCTTTGGCACAGTTTGCCTTATTGGCACAAATTCATGAGTCGATCCTCTGGGACCTTTGCCTGTTAAACTTGGGCAAAGTGTTTCAGACGCATTTATTGAATAGATTTTCTAAGTGCAATTTTAATATTCCATTTTGACAAGTGGATTGTGGCTCCTTGTTTGCTTACATTGATTGTATATTTGTAAATAGTTACTGATTTCTGTTGTTATATTTCAGTTTTTAATTGTAAATATAGAGTTTTATATTATACATTATGTCTTCTTCTTCTGCCTCTTCAAGTGAGGAAGATTTGATAAGGATGGATGATCAAGAAGTACAGCCAGTTGTGAACTTTATTACTGAAGGTGAACGACAAGATTTGACAAAAGAAATTTCTTGTTCAGCCCAGGAACTAGTGGAACAGGATATCTTTATTGGAAAAACTTTACAGAGAACATCAGTAAAGACAAGATCAACATCATTACCAGGTACTTCCCAATCTTTGCAAAAAAGGAAGTAAAAGTAAAAAGTCGAAAAGTGGAAGATAAACAAGAACTAAGCGATGGGGAAAAACAGAAGAAGAGAAAACGAAAAAACAGTGTAAGTGAGCGGCCGAGTATGGAAGGTTTTGATTACGTTAGTGAAATAAGGAGTGAATTAAGCTCGTTTTTGTGGAATGAGCAAAGTAAAGTCCCTATTGCAATGATAAGAATTATTTTGGAAAAATGGGATAAATTGGAACAAAAGGCACAAGAAGTATATCTTGAGAATGTCTTATTGAAAGAGAAAGTAAAAAGAAAGCAGGAAAAACAAAGTTATTCTACTATTGTGAAAAATAAACTTGAAGATACAGTGTCAAAGGTTATGATTATTAAAGCAACGACAGATAAACATAAAACGAGCGAAGATGTTAAAGTGGATATCTTAAAAGAAATAAGGCCGATGTTATCAAACCTTAAAGTTCGGAACTTAAAACCAATAAGAGATAGGGGAGTCCTGGTAGAAGATGAAACAAATGATGATCTGATAAAGTTGAAATCGTGTTCCAAAATTCAGGACTTAGGATTAAAGTATATTGTGCCTAAACCTGTATATCCTAGAATTGTATTATTTGATGTGGAAAAAGATGTAGAGAAAGAAGAACTATTGCAGCAATTGTGGGTGAAAAACTTTAAAGACTGTGATATAAGTGAAAAGAAGTTTAAAGAAAATATTGAGATTTTAACTGTAAATAGGAATAGGAATACACAGTTGAATAACTGGATTTTACAGTTATCTCCTATATTATGGAATAATGTTAAGGATAGAGTAAGATTATTTGTGAGATGGATGGCCTACAAATTTAAAGAGATATATTCAATTACTCAATGTTATAAATGCCTTGCTTTTGGCCATGTTGCAAAGTATTGTAGGAGAGAGATGCGATGTGGTCACTGTTCCAAAGAACATTTGTTTAAAGACTGTCCAAATAGAGGGAAACAGCCCGAGTGTTGTTATTGTAAAGGGAAGAATGAAGAGACTGCTCATGCTGCCGTGGATAAAAAGTGTATTGAGTATCAAAGGGCCTTAGACATTCATAAAAGAAAAATTAATTATGGATAAGTATATTAAAATTTTACAACTAAATGTACAAAGAGCTAAGGCAGTTGCATTGCAAATAAATCATATAATGGAATGTGAAGATTTCTCAGTGGCCCTCTTGCAGGAGCCATATGTAATTAAAGGTAAAGTAGCAGGTTATCCTATTAGATATAGAATTGTTTCTAAAGGTGATAATCCAATGACAGCCATAGTAATTAGAGATCCTGAAGTGGTTGTAACACAAGTGTTATCACTGTGTGATGAGAAACACGTTTGTTGTGAAATTATACGGAAATGTGGCAAGTTGTATGTTGTTACAGTATATTGCCAGCCATCAGAAGGAATGGAACAACATATAAAGTATTTAGATAAATTATATGAATTAGTTGGCTCTTGTAATGTAGTGGTTGCCTTGGATTCTAATGCTTGTTCTCCATTGTGGGGTAGTGATGTATCCGATGAAAGAGGAGTGATGCTGGAGGAACTCATTGCTGCCTCAGGTATGGAGGTGTTAAATGTGACAGGACATGCTCCTACTTATTCCACGGTACATGGACAGTCATATATTGATTTAACTTTGGCGACTACCTCTATTGTGGATAATATTAGAAATTGGAAAGTGATAGAACATCATACTACTAGTGATCATAACAGCATCTCTTTCTCCTGTGTTATAAATGATTCAGTGAGAATATTGAATGATATTGATAGATTTATGGATAAAACTGCAAGGTGGCCAAAGTTTGAGCAGGTGTTTTTGAGTAGTATTAATGAAATAAATTGGGTGGGCCTGACATCAAATGATTATGTTAAACAATTAACTGTTATTTTAAAAGATGCATGTTCTAGTAGTATGAAGAAAAGGTATAAGGTTAATAGGCCAATATTCTGGTGGAGTACTGAATTATCTGAAAAAAGGAGAGACTTTTCGCTTAAGAAGAAAGTTCCAGGCTGTAAGAAGAATTGGAGATTTAGATTTGTGTGAGGTGTATAAAAATATGTATAAAGCTTGTCGTAAAGAATATGTTACAGCTATCTGTAAAGCTAAACAGAATAAGTGGAGGGAATATGTGAGCAAACAAGGATCTAGGGATCCATGGAATTCTATTTTTAAATTATTAACTAATAAAAGAAGCCTATCGGAAATAATGGGCACTATTGGCAATGAAAATAGTCAAACTTTAACTTGGGAAGAATCAGTGAACAGGATATTGGACGATCTCTTTCCAGATGAAAATGAAGAAGTCAATGAATTAGAAATAGATGGTCAAAATATTGTTGTGACACCAGAAGAACAGTTTACGCTAGAAGAGTTGACAACGGCCATGGGCCAGGCGAAGGATGGTAAATCGCCGGGCCTAGATAAAATAGAAGTTTTGGTTATGAAAAGATCTTTTCAAATGGCTCCAGAATTATATTTAAATCTGTATAATCGATGTTTAGAAGAGTGTGCCTTTCCGGATGAGTGGAAGAGAGCACAGATAAAATTACTTATAAAAGGAACAGATCGTATGCTTAATGAAACTGGTACATATCGTCCAATTGCCCTCCTCTCTGTTTTGGGCAAGATATATGAAAGACTATGTATGAACCGTCTTATGATGAGGTATGATTCAAGAAATATGTCATCACAAAACCAATATGGTTTTAAGAAAGACTCATCAACTGAAGATGCGGTATATAGATTGCTTCAAGCGGTGGAGGACAGTGAGGAACGGTATTGTTTGGGTGTATTTATTGATTTTAAGGGTGCTTTTGACCACTTATGCTGGGGAGGCATCATGTCTAGAATTAAAGAAGTATGTACAACAAAATTATATAATGTATTGTGAAGCTACTTTTCCAATAGGGAAGTAGTAGTTAAAACAAGGTATACAGAGATAACTAGGAAAGTTATTAAAGGATGTCCACAAGGCTCGGTGATTGGCCCCTTTACGTGGAACATGGTCTTTGATGAATATTTAAATGAAGAAATGTCTGGTGTCACAAAGATAGCTTATGCTGACGATCTGGTAATGATGGTTCAGGGAAATTCCAGATCTTCCATAGAAAGCAAAGCAGAAGAAGCTTTGAGAACATTAGAAATATGGACAAGGAAACATAAATTGCAGGTCTCAAAGGAAAAGACGGTTCAGATGTTGCTCAAGGGAAGACTAAGCATGAATAGAGCTCCTACTGTACGGCTGATGGGGAGTGCCGTTCGATATGCACAAGTAACAAAATATTTAGGCTTAATGATTGAAGAACGTTTGTTCTTTACAGAACACGTTAAGTATTTAAAAGTTAAAATTAAAACCTTATATGCCAAGCCCCGGAGGGTGATTAGAAGAGATTGGGGTATAAAAGGTAGAGGCCTCAATCTGTTATATGATTGTTTATTTTCACCTATAATGTGTTATGCTGCCGGGGCTTGGGTTCATAGGATTGGGAATAAGGTTATTCAAAAACACCTAGTACAAGCACAAAGATTTGCATTACTAGGGATTACTCGGGCATGTCGGACGGTGTCCACAGAAGCCTTGCAGGTAATATCAGGTAGGTTGCCAGTCCAGTATGTAGTATTAATAGCTGGAGTTGGATATCTTACTAAGCGAAACATCAGGAAGACAATAGTAAGCATAAGAACTTGTCCAGAACAAGGAAAAATTTATACAAGAGCAGATGTTAAAAATGAAAAGAACAGAGTTTTAGAAGAAGTTAAAATTAGATGGCAAATGGAATGGGAAACATCTGAAAAAGGACGACAGACCTTTATGTTTTTGCCGAGAATTAATATAATTGATGTTAAAAGAAAGTTGTGGCAACAGTTTGGTCTTTGTTCTACGTTTTTGTTAACTGGACATGGATTGGCATTGAGACTCTTTCAGCTTGGACTTAAAGAAAATGGGTTGTGTAAATGTGGAGAGCTTGAAACATCTGAGCATGTTATGCTTGACTGCAATTATTATGTTGACTTGAAAATGGAATTGGAACTATCAATTGGCTATCTGGAGAAAGAGAGACTCCATGTTATGTTCACTGATAAAAGGTTATTTACTTATTTTAATAAGTACATTTCGGAAGTCTTTAAAAGAAGATTTAGATTGCTGGGTAGTAATGGCACGCCTCCAAGTGGCAGGGATGTCAACTCATCCAATTAGGATCAATGGATAGAAAATCAAAGTTGATTCTCCTTGCATGAGGCTAAGTGGCCAGATAGGAATTGTTTATTGTTCGGTTATTATTTATTTATTTATTAACAAAATTGAATTCTAAAAGTTAGGAAAAATCCCATTCTCTGACATAACCGCGGATAGGCTACGGCCTCGGTAGCGGATTCGGCGAATGGAGGTTAAAATGGTATAATGGGTATAATCCACTGTATATGATATCAAAATTATTTTTTGCATCCAGTTACTTTGTTACTGCATTATAGTATCCAATCAAATTGGTCAGACAAAATAGCCATTGAGAAACTCAAGAAAACTAGGTACTGCAAGGAGATCTGATTCAGATGTTTGACCATGAAAGGCTTAAGAAAGCTAAATGTTCATGGCATCCTTACTCTTAACGCAGACTACACAAGGGAGCATAAATTTAAAGAAGAAGAATGGTTACAGGATATGTGTAGAAATCTATTTTTGGCCAGAAGGTAGTTCACTATTGGAAGAAACGTTTATCTGGTGTTGTGGAAGTGAGTAGTTTTAATAAATTTAAGGAAGAATTAAGACTTATTGGCAATGGCCAGGTTATACAGTATGTTTTTTTTTTTTTTGCTGATACTGTATAAGCTTGCTTCCTCACATCATGTGCCAATTCTAATACTAGCTCGGTTTTGCAATAAAAAATTTACAGAATAGCTAGTGCAAGCTTTCCTCCAAAATTTCAAAAATCAAATGTGCAAGTTCCACTGGTGAAACATTTGTTATGTGAGAAATTAAACAAAGAACCTTCTCATCCAAATTTGCTTGCTTGTGAGGTTCTTGAAAACGTGAATTGCCCATAATTGCAGGATTTGTGAATGATTCTTTGTAGTTATTAGAGCTGGACTGAGAATCAACCTATGGGAAAAAAAGTCTGCATTTTTGTCAGTGATGCTGCCTCTATATATGATAAAAGCAGCTTCTGCATTACAAGTTTTCTATCCAAACCTAATCCACATTACTTGCTTAGCTCATGGCTACACAGCTTTCAGAATCAATTTGGGAAATTTTTGGGAGAAGTAAATTTATTTCTTGTGTAGAAGAGGTCTTCATAAAGGCCCCCCCCCCCACACATGCATAGCTATTTACAGAGATAGGTAACCAAGCCTTCTCCTATTCCACCAAATGATGTTCTAACATTCTGGGGAATATGGTTGTGTACAGAACTGTTTTAGGATTCTTTGATTCCATAAAAAAACTTTATAAAAGAAAGTTGCCGATGCTTTAGATATCATAGATGTTATAGCTATTGGTGTTCCTAAAGTAATTCTTTTGTTTGGTCATTTACACTTCATCAAGACTCATTTCACTTAGTTACCTAATTCTATAATCAAACTTAATGAGTACTTTCTTTAGGCAGTGCAATTGAAGAGGTAGAGAACATTCAGTTGGAAATTTCAACCATCTTTGGACATATAAGAGAAACAGAAAAATAAGAAATATATTTGATAATGTTTTAAAAATAACTTCCACTTTTGTATTTTAAGGAAAATAGATACTTTGCTAATGGAAATGAGTAGGAATTTCCATTTCAAGTATATATTTTGAAGGCTCACATTTTAAAGTTTAGTCCATTCACTACGTCAGTGCAGAAATATCATTCTCTACTTTAAAACTATTCTGGCCAATAAATGCCATAGATTTACAATTGGAAATATTGTTGTTTACTGTAACGAAGGTTACTCTAATTATATATATATTTAATAAATATATATAATTGTATATTGCATCTCTTTAATAATTTAAAGGTGAACTGTACAGACTACAATATGCAAAAAAAAGCCTAGTAAACATGGGTCCTTAAGTGAATCATTTTCAAGAAATTGCACATTTCTAGTTAGGAACCACCACTGACTTGTTTGTTTAGGTTAGGTTATGCTCATTCTCTCCCTTTCCCCTCTCAGTAGGCACACTAGTACTTGTCAAAGGATAGTCAACATGGAAAGAGGTTACAGCAATGAAGCGTATGGGGACATGCACTTCGTGTATGGTAAAGCCAACAGCAGTGCACTTGAGGCTGCACGCTTGTATGAAGCAATTCCCCGCCGAAGGAAGCCCAACAGGTGCACATTCATCAGGGTACATCAACGCCTTAGAAAACATGGGCGCTTTGCAATGGAGTACGAGCAGGTAGGCCCAGAAGCATAACACCTGATGTTGAGGAAATGGTGTTAGAAAGAACAGAACAAAATCCAGGAATTTCAACAACAAGGGTTGCTCTGCAAGAGCATGTACTGAGTCATAGCAGTGTGTGGCAAATTTTACATCGCCAATTACTGTACCCCTACCATATCCAGCGTGTACAAGGTCTCAGCAATACAGACTACCCTCCAAGAGTGAACTTCTGCCAGTGGATGCAACAACAGTGTGTCCTGAACCCCCAATTTTTAAAAAACATTTTGTTCACTGACGAAGCTGGGTTTACTCGTGATGGTATTTTTAATTTTCATAACTGTCACATTTGGTCCAATGAAAATTCTAACGCAATTCACAAGTCACGACATCAGCAATGTTTCTCATTGAATGTCTGGGCAGGACTACTAGGAGACCATCTAATTTGACCACTTTCTGCCAAACAGGCTAACAGGAGAGCTGTACCTTCAGTTCCTGCAGAATTTTCTTCTAGACCTCCTTGATGGTGATAATTTTTCACTTCAGCAACGCCAGAACATGTGGTTTATGCATGATGGTGCACCAGCACATTTTGCTCAAGTTGTGACTCGGTATCCAACTAGAAGGTATGGTCAACAGTGGATAGGTAGAGGTGGGCCTGTAATGTGGCCTCCCAGATCATCTGACTTAAATCCTATGGATTTTTGTATCTGGGGTAACGTAAAAAGCTTGGTGTACACTTCTGACATTAACACAGTTGATGAATTGCAGCGTCAGGTTGAAGGAGCCTTTCAGCAAATCAGAAATGATCCAGGAACGCCTGAGAGGATTCGCAACTCAATGCAGAGAAGACTACAAAGCTGCGTATGGATTCAAGGACAGCTTTCTGAACACCTTTAGTAACATCCTGTAACATGTAACATCTGTAAAATCCTGTGGTGTCGAATCAAAAATTAAAAATGTATTATCTTATGTTTAATAAAACCACCCTTAGCAAAAACCACACTTAGCAAAGGATTCACAGCTTTTTGCTACACTAGTGCTCCCATAGTCAGTGCCAGATCTTAACAGAAAATGTGCATTATCTCAAAAACGGTTCATTTGTGGCCCAATGTTCACTGGGACTTTTTTGCTTATTTTAGTTTGTACTTTTCACTTTTCAATTATTGACCATCATTTTTGAAACACCCTGTATATATATATATTTTTTTTTTTTTTATAAATCAAACAAATACACCACAAGAGTTTCTACAACTTTCTGAAATAAGAATGGCAAATAAACAAACAAGATATCAAATGGGTATCCTAAAATTTCCTGTATTTGGTGAGAATCCAGGAAATTCTGGGATACTCATTCATGAAAACAAAAAAAAAAAAAAACATGCCATTACTTTTGAAAAGAAAATGAAAATAAGAAAAGCATCAAGGGACAAATTCTGGTGTTTATTGGCCATGAGTTAGGGTGAGCATGTTCCATAGTAAGTACAATAATGGGTATGAAATGGGTATGAGCTATTGGCAAATTTCTTATACAGTCGGTCCTCGTATAGCACGTGTTTACATTACACGAATTCGATCATTCACGATTTATAAATAGGGGAACGTTATCTTATATAACACGAACCGAATTCGCTTATGTACGATTCGCCTTTGTGTTTACAAGAAATGGCAGTCGAACGCGGAATCACCCCAACAGAACGCAACACGATAGGAATGAAGAAGATTCTGAAAATGTATTTATGTGTTTTATATCAGTGAAGGGGAAACACATTTCACCATAATAACGTAAAAACCAACACAATTCCAGCTATCGGTATAATCGCAAATGCAATTAGATGGAGTTTACTACCAGTTTATAACAGATTCCACTAGCAGAAACAAAACTGGAAATTGTTTTTATTGTTTTATGGTAGTAACCCCCAGAAATGTGCTTTAGTAAAATGTGCGGTGTTAATAGTGTATCTCGGCCTTTACGGTGTTGTTTATTCAGTTGCTACCCGGGCGCAGCTTTGTTTATGTGTATCAAGCGTGCCTTCTCATTTTGTAATTGTGCTTTATTCCCTAAAAATTAGTAAAATACTTATAAGGTGTGAAAAGGAAGCGTCCTGGTGAAGACACTGCAGATTCAGAGAAAAAAAAAAAAAAAGCAATATTGATAAACAAAGGCGGACTGGGTCAAAAATTCTTACCCGGGAAAATTTATAGTGGCCTCATACTACGGTTTATGGCCAAAATCACACCGGCCTCCGGCCCACCGGGATTTCCCGAGTAAGGCTTATGGCCAGTCCGCCTCTGTCGATAGAGAAAAAAATATGAAATTGTGAAACGCTTTGAGCGAAATGAAAGACCGTGTGATACTGCACGTGCTGCAGACCTAAATGAGGCAACGCCGAGAATTACAAAGAATGTGGAGAAAATAAAAACAACTTTCATAGCGGGAACAACTCAAAGTGTAATTAAAATCCATTAGATTAAGACACAAGAATTGGAAGAGATGGAACGGCTGTCTTTTCTATTTGTTTTTCGATTTTCTATCTGTTTGGATAGAAAATCAAACAAAAAACAAGTTTGCTTACGATAGAAGCAAAAGCATTAGCAATATTTTATTACGTAATAGTCGTAATAAAATAGGTAAGCATTTTATTACGACTTACATATTATAATTTATACTTACGTATTATAAAATACGTAAGTATTTTATTACGACTATTTTATTTAAAATAATAATTTTTTTACGAATAAAATACGTATTTTATTCGTAAAAAATACTAAAAATACTTTATTATAATATAATAAAAAATATTTATTAAAAAATATATAATAAAAAATAAATATTTTTTATTATATTATAATAAAAAATATATTATATTTTTTATTACGTATTTTAATCGTTATAAAATACTTACGTATTTTATAACGATTAAAATTACCCGATTATTTATTGTGTTTGGTAATGTTTTGGTTCCAAATGTGTGTTCAATCTTGGGTGGTCGGCACCTAACCCCACTTTTCCCATAGGGCCTGTTGTTTATATTGCACGATTTTGCATTGCACGAGAGTTTCTAGGAACACAACTATCGTGCTATACGAGGACAGACTGTACTAGTAAGCACAGTAGCATAATGGAAGGAATGGAAAGACTTCTGAAAATATGGAATGGTTAAAAATATATGGAATGGTTAAAAATGTATGCAATGGATTCCAGTTAGCCTAGCAATGATACAAAGGAAAGCAAACAAAGTTGTGAGAATCTGAAAACCCAAATGGGTGGTGGTAGGTAATGTAAGCTGGGGATGGTTACAAAGATATGACTATGCAGGACTGCACAGGTCTTATATCTTTGAAAGCACAGTCTACAGAAAACAAGTCTACCTGACTTGTTTTCTGAAATTATTGTGGCAAGTAGATACAATCATAATGTAGGGGTCAACATACACAAAGTATGTTGACCACTGTACACATGAGGACATTAGTAAATATAGTTCAATTGCAATAGATTTACATGTCTCGTGTAAATATAGTGCAATTGAAGAGACGAAATTGCCTGATTTTAAAGTTCTAAAAGACTGTATATCTTATTGATAGGTGGTAATGCAAATGGCAACTTCAAATTAAAGCTGCTTTTAGTGTATCACTGTGAGAATCTGTGGACTTTCAAGAAAGTGTTTCAAGAACGACTAGGATTTTGAAAAAGAAAACATGCAATGCTTTACTGGGACTGGTTTCTTTACTATTTCATATCAGGTGTGGAAATATATTTGTTGGAAATGAGCATAGCATTTAGGCATCGTTAATCTTCAACAATGCTCTTGGTCATCCTCCTCACAGCCTCAAGTTAAGACAGTGTTCCTTTCCCAGAACTCTACCCGGCCTTATTGACAGACCATTTTTGCCTTCGTGCAGTATTATTTCAAAGGACCATGGCTCAGACTACTGCTCCTATTACTGATGGGAAGGAAGCAACAACTCAGACAGTTTTGGAAGAAGTATACCATTCTTAAGGCAGTGAGATACTGTTGTAAGCTGGAAAGATATCAAGCAATCCCAATAAATGATTGTTGGATGAATTACTTCTTTCAAAACTGGGATTGAGATGACAGGAGTCATGCTGACTCCTATTGTCGCAATCCCAATGTTGAAAGAAGCAGTAATATCTTCAAAAACTTTCGTAATGTTACAGCTTAACATAACTTTTTATGAAGCAACGTAAAAATGAAAATAATCAGGTAAGTACAGTAATTGCATTTATTTATATTTCATTTTTAAAAGATCAAATTACTTGAAAATCTTCAGGAATATATCAGGCAAATTACTTAAGTTTATACAGATAATTTGTTTGGTTAAGGCACTTTCAGTTAATGCATGGTTTACCAGGAACAACAATATGTACATTAACCTAGCATTATGCAACATGCACAAAACATGTTTACCACTGTACATACTAAAAGACATTATTTGTGCACACACGTGAAGTATATGGCTGCCTGTAAAGTGAGCTCTTCATATAATATGCAATTTTAAAGTGATTCTTATCTTCCCAACTATGAAATTTATGTCAACTGGTCTGTCTCATCATCATGGAGCTGATAATCACGTCTACTAAACTTGATGGTTACCAGGTAATCTTTTATATTAATTTTATTTAAGACTGTTGCTAAGAATATAGATGATGGACTATTGTGTTGTGTATAGCACAACGTCAAGCTAACCCCTTCTCTGTACAATGGAAGGGCAAGGTATGTCTAATACACTAATTCCCAAGGGTAGCCTGCTAAAAGGAAGTAAAGTTAATCTTTGCCTCCAGCTCTCTCTCTCTCAACAAAACTTTATCTTCGATCACGCACTTTGTGGAAACTGAACTTAAAAGCTTTGGAAATAGAATACAACATTAAAATAACAAACAATCAAAGTATCTGCGCAATTTGTAAGGTGAAATCAACTGTATTTCTCAGCTGCCTTCTGTGCAAGCAGGGTTTTTGTAAGCCATGCACCCCCACAGTGCTATGGAAATTGAATAAAGAACGCCGAAAAATGTGGACATGCGATAAACAGCGTAATCAATGTAGATAATGAATCTGTAAATCCACGAAAAGTAGATGGCAGCGTCCTAGCCACTGATGTCAATAAATCCCCATCACTGACGTCATTACCCCCTGCTCAAACACCTCATGACTGTGGTATTAATGACAATGGAACCAAGATCGTGTCTAAGGAATCCAGCACACAAACCAGTATGCTCAAAAGCCAGAAGGTCAACCTAGACCAAGTAATCATCAATGATTTAATATTTAGAAGCCTTACAGACATCATCACCAAGCACACAAGAACTATCACAGCCCTACAAACAGATAATGCAAGGATCATGTTAGGCAAGATGGAAAGAATGTCTGAAAACATCACTGACCTCTTCTCGGAAAACCAGTTCCTACGGGTGCAAAACGTAGAGATCCTCCAAGAAGTATCCCAACTGAAAAGCCAACTTGAAGTATTTAAGAGCATGACCGTGAACTGTACCCCTTTGAAACCTGGCTGAGAGATAGGACTTCCGTTTGCCTCTTCTCTGCCAACCAATGAAATGAACAAAACCTCACCATTCAGTTAAAGCAGCAGTCCAATGATAACCCCTGTCAATCAGTATAGGAGGACACTAAAAGAAAGTGACGTACCTGAACACCATCACATTGCTGCACTGACAAAGAACCCAATGCAAAATCAGAAAGAAACCTGTGAAGAAGCAACTGATAAAAGTAATGTTGAGAGTGAAAATCCTCCAGCTCTTTCAATAGCAGGTCTAACCTCGGATGGATCCAAAACAAACCTCGGATGGATCCATAATTACACCTACTAGACATCCCAATTATAATCCATACGGAAGCTCATTGTCATACTGACTCTGATCCACACCCCTGGGCTGAGGTTGTCGCTAGGCAATCCCCTCACACATCCAGAGGGAACACGTCTAAAGAAAATTACAAAACCCAAGAGACAAGGGTAGGACCGCAGACACGAATAAACAAGAGATCCAGACGATCACATATAACTGGGACAGCTCCAACTAACTGGCTCCAGCGGGAAAGCAGCACATGTCAACCAACAACTCACTCGCAGAAGCCTGTTCATTTCACGATTGGCTCCACAAACAACCACAAAACAGGTTAAAAATGGCATAAAAGAAAATCTAAACCTATCTGTTGATGTATCCCAATTGCCCACAAAATGGCCTTCCTATTCACCTTTTAGATTTGATTGCAACATAACCCGATATAAAATCTTGATTCAGCCATCTGTGGCCTCGATGGCTCCTCATCAGGCCCTTTTTTTTCAGTCCCCCGCCTTAAGGCATCAGCAGCACAGTGAAATACTGCATGGTCACATTAAGCGTACAGGTAACCCAACTAGCTGACTCAGCATGGAAATCGTGGATGGAAGACAATACCCAATTCCTGTGAGAATATCTGCAGAATAGAAAGAAACAGACCACAGAGGCAAAAAGTAATAAGGAAGATCCCCAGATGTAATAGCCTGGCCCTCTTCTATCAGAATGCCCGTAGCATCCGTAATAAGCTCAAAACTGTAGAAGAGCTTTTACTCTCACACAATTATGATGTGTTTTGCATAACAGAAACTTGGCTTGACCATAATGAAGAGGATTTTCCATTTGCAGTTTCGGCTGGTTATAATATGATTCTTTGCTCCCGACAGGACAAAAGGAGTGGAGTGGGGCTTTTCTATAAAACACCACACATGGTTGTAACAAAGAATTACAAAAGCCATTCTAATAAGTTCAAAGGACTAATTGCGTCATGCCAATTTAAATCAGCCCACATTGATACTGCAGTTATTTATACAGCCCCAGGACCCAATGCTGAAACCACCGATGAGATGGTTTCAAAATTGGGTCCTGGGGCTGTATAAATAGCTGCAATATCAATGCAAAGCCCATTAATTGGCTCATTCATGGGCTTCGTCCGTCGGCAAGGCACATAATCTGTGGAGACTTCAACTTATCCACTCAACTTGTGCATCTTCAGGCAAGAATGCTAAATAGCCTTCATCCATCAGGAATCTATCTAATCAATCAGCTCCCGACAAGGGGTGACAACTATCTTGATCTTGTGCTATCATCAAGCGACTGTGAACTTCATTCAATAGCAGAAACTGCCTTTCAATCTAATCATATGCCAATTTTCATTAACGTGTCTTTTCCGACTCCAAACTACAATGTCTCGACTAGGGTCCACACAAAGGTAATAACCAGCCCGAAATTAATCAACACTAGTAAATGCCTTGAAGCAGCCACTGCAATTCCTTGGAATGCACTTCAGCAGGGTGATAGCCAACTTGCCTTGGATCTGTTAACTAGATGGCTCGTCACAATTTCCAAATTTGCAGCCTCAAAGAAAATAAGAATCTCGGAACGCACGAGAGGATGGTGGACCCCTGAGCTCAGCAACAGCTTTAAGATTAAACAGCAACTCTACAAACAATGGAAAAGAACAGGAAAATCCCAGACCGAATTGCTTACTCTAAAGTGCAAGCAAGCTTCATTCGACTCAAGTCTCAAACCATAAAACACCACGCTGAAGTCACACTATGTAAGGGTGCCCCATCATACCCACAGAAACATTGTGATCTCTCCTCACAGCTTGATCCTGATGTCTGGATGGACTTTACTGCACGATTTCAGCGAGGTAACCATGAGTCCAGTGATATTCCTCTGCTTGATAATGATGTGCTCAGAGATGCACTTGCAACCATCTTAATCACAAGACACGACCTTATATCTGCAATTAATCAACTGCCTGCAACTGGTACTGCAGGGATTGACGAAGTTCCACAGTTTATAATAAAATGTTTGAGTCCATATCTAATTGATCCCCTCTTAACAATTTTTAATAACATATTAAAAGGAGAATTTTTCCCTCCAGAATGGAATGTGTATTCCGTCAGGCCACTCCCAAAGGTCTCCCAGCCAACTGAAGCCAAGTACTTTAGACCCATCTCTTGCTCTTCGTGTTTACTGAAGCTACTTGAGAAAACAGTACTGAAAACACTTACCACACACATCCTCCCTCACAGGCTACATCAAATTCATTATGCGTTGCAGGGCAGGTCAACAATTAGCAATCTGCTTAAGACCACCAATGCCATCCTTTGAGGAGAAAGAAGAAACTGCTATCACATACCTGGATCTACAAGCAGTGTTCGATAGTGTCAGCATCCCTGCTTTGCTTGAGCTCCTTCAAAATTTTATCATATCACAGGCCAAGGTTTCTGACATCTCTTCTTCAGAATAGAACCATCAAAATGTCCATGGGAAAGCAGACGTATACTAGGCAAATACAAGCAGGCGTGCCACAAGGGGGGATCCTGTCTGGAATTCTTTTCACAGCCATAATTAACCCGCTAGTACACAACAGACTTACACAACAGACCAGATATTCATCATATGCAGATAACTTGAAGCTCTTAACAAAAATAAAATCAACCGATGAAGAAATAGACACAACAGCAACCATCAACAAGACTTTATCAGAAATAAAGCAGAACCTCATGAGATTTGACCTGCAAGTTAATCCTGCAAAATCCGCCATCATGGTCTTCTCATTGAAACCCACACCAACCATAATTCAACCTGCGATAGATGGAGTCTTGATCCCTTGCGTCGAAAAGCAGAAAGACCTGGGTGTGACCTTTGATCGAAAATTAAGATTTCACCATCACATTGAAGAAATCTGTGCAAAATTCAACAGGAAACAACGGATTGCCAAGCAGCACTTGCTTCATATTCATAACACCAATCTGATAAGAATGTATATCAGGATGATGATCTTCGGAGGTATACTGTATTTGTGGGGCTCGGCCGCAGACACAACAATCAAACCATTGAACGCCGCGGAATACTGGCTCCTGAAGTGGGCTACCTGGAAGTGTCATCTCCCACCACAACTTCATACAACACCGATGGCCAAAGCACTGAATTTAACCAGATTCGCAGCCTTAATGAACGAAAGAAGACTAATCTTCACCATCAAAATGATCACTGGAAGAATCTCAGCGCCCAACATTTGGGACACCGTGTGCTGGAGAATCCCTCAACCAGCACTCCGCTCCACTCCCAAGCTTCTTGCTCTTCCATTGAGGTTACATTTTAAAGATCGGTTCCTCCCTTATCAGAAGCTCCATCTAGTTCAGTCCTTGAATGCCGACCTGTGCAAAATCTTCGATGACAAAAAGTACAGACGGTGCATCCTGGATCTGCACGTGTGTTCCACAACCATCAACTGATGAGACGCTCCAGCTCGGCAAGAATTTCAGGGAAACTTGAATTCAAGAAAACTGTCATGTGTTATTTTAATTTATTTTATTATTTTAATCTGATGTATTATTGTTATTATATTTTATTTTTAACTAAATTCAATCTGCTGTATGCTACTTATTTATCCTATTATGCATTTATTGCATTTCCGGCAAGAAGATATCTCTGCCACTTGTTAACCCCTGGCTTAGTGCCATGAAGGGTTTGTAAAGGTAGGGTACCTGTGTGTACCTAGGAACCTTACAATAAAGATCATATATATATATATATATATATTAATAGTTATATTAGTGATAAAAGGAAAGCAAGAAATAAAGAAAAGCAAGAAAGTTAAAAGACAATAACTAATATTTATGGGTTAATGCAGTTGCAAGCAATCATGCAATACACCCACAATGTCTATAGAATATCATTAGAAAAAGTAAATCAATCCAATAATAAGAATACCATCAAGGACTTAAGAAAACGCAAAAAAAAAAAAAAAATTATTATTATCGCTTTTTACCGACAATCTAGATGACTTCAACTGGGGCCAACCACCCAGAATGAAGGCAAAAAACGACAAGAAGTTCTCTGTTTCTGTGATGATCAATATATGCTAAGTAATTTAAATCTAAACCAAATATAAACCAGTATAGGCCGAATATAAATCGAATGTAAATAAATTGAATGAAGATAATTAATTAAGAAAAATTTTGAAATATTAGAATCAAAGGTAAGAAATATAAGTAAAATATAAATGTAAGCATATATTAATCATCGTTGACCCGACAGAGAACGTAATTTAAGGATTAAAACAAGATTAAATATATAATACATACTACATTTGACCGTATCTAGGACATAATGTAATAGTCGTCAAAATAATATGTGGTGCCCCCTATGTGATGGATACGGTAAAAATAAATAAATAATTAAATTAAATTAACGCAAAGAGAAACATGCAGATAGTAAGAAGAAAAACTAAAGGAGTAGGAAAAACAGAACCTGAACTCCACAAAGGCGAAAAATAGTGGTATAGATAAGAAATAGTTTCTCCTACGTCCTCGGATTGCCCTAATAATTTCGGAGAAATAAAAATAAAGAGTGTAGGACAGCTTAAAGGCATTACAAGATATAAGTTGTGGCTCGGGTATGCCCGGGATCGCAAACCCGTTCCTATAGTAGGACCCTGAGCTGAATTTGCATGTTATCTCAGCGTGAATTTAAGTAAATTTAAATGAATTTAACTATATGTATTAAAAAAAAAAAAAAAAAAAAAAATGATACACTGTAATTTGCAAGCCGGTGGGTACAAGTTTTCTACGCCGTAAGACACCAAGAATGCAAAGTGTATCCTATTTACATATATACATGGCACTAAATATAACGATTTTATTGAAAATTATATTGAAACGATAGGTTCAGAAAACAAATTTTTGAAATTAATTATGCTAATTGCTTTCCTGAAGTGATATTTCAGGTAAGCGATAGGGAAATTATTATTAATCAACTTGCCGTACAACGCTGTTAAGCCTGTTGAACAATTTTTATTACTATTGCAGATATAAGCAATGCTTAAACATTGCGATAAAATTATATTAGCATGCACTGATTTTGATACATTTGATTTCCAGTTTGTAAGGCTGACTACGTTAAAATTAAATGCATCTCTTTTATTATATACGTTTACGTCTATTTTATTATTATGTAATATTTCTATATGAAGATCCAAGTAATTTGCTATAGTATCGGAACTATTCGTTTTTTCCAACACAAGCTCCCCTGGATATAATCCACTGTAATCCTGGACAAAATGTGGACAATTAAAAACACATATATCATCTACGTATCTGTATATAAGTAGGTTATCTTGAAATTCTCTTTCTGTATAATACAGATAAAGGTTTGCGATTATGCTTGATGCTGGACTTCCCATAGGGGTGCCAGTCACTTGTAAGTATAACGAAGTTCCGTCATATACATAATTATTAAAGATGCATAATTTTATTAAAGAAACTATATTTAGAAAATAAAAATGCTATAAAGGTTGACTTAACCTATTGGGATTCTCTAATAAAATTATGCATCTTTAATAATTATGTATATGATGGAACTTCGTTATACTTACAAGTGACTGGCACCCCTATGGGAAGTCCAGCATCAAGCATAATCGCAAACCTTTATCTGTATTATACAGAAAGAGAATTTCAAGATAACCTACTTATATACAGATACGTAGATGATATATGTGTTTTTAATTGTCCACATTTTGTCCATGATTACAGTGGATTATATCCAGGGGAGCTTGTGTTGAAAAAACTAATAGTTCCGATACTATAGCAAATTACTTGGATCTTCACATAGAAATATTACATAATAATAAAATAGACGTAAACGTATATAATAAAAGAGATGCATTTAATTTTAACGTAGTCAGCCTTACAAACTGGAAATCAAATGTATCAAAATCAGTGCATGCTAATATAATTTTATCGCAATGTTTAAGCATTGCTTATATCTGCAATAGTAATAAAAATTGTTCAACAGGCTTAACAGCGTTGTACGGCAAGTTGATTAATAATAATTTCCCTATCGCTTACCTGAAATATCACTTCAGGAAAGCAATTAGCATAATTAATTTCAAAAATTTGTTTTCTGAACCTATCGTTTCAATATAATTTTCAATAAAATCGTTATATTTAGTGCCATGTATATATGTAAATAGGATACACTTTGCATTCTTGGTGTCTTACGGCGTAGAAAACTTGTACCCACCGGCTTGCAAATTACAGTGTATCATTTTTTTTTTTTTTTTTTTTTTTAATACATATAGTTAAATTCATTTAAATTTACTTAAATTCACGCTGAGATAACATGCAAATTCAGCTCAGGGTCCTACTATAGGAACGGGTTTGCGATCCCGGGCATACCCGAGCCACAACTTATATCTTGTAATGCCTTTAAGCTGTCCTACACTCTTTATTTTTATTTCTCCGAAATTATTAGGGCAATCCGAGGACGTAGGAGAAACTATTTCTTATCTATACCACTATTTTTCGCCTTTGTGGAGTTCAGGTTCTATTTTTCCTACTCCTTTAGTTTTTCTTCTTACTATCTGCATGTTTCTCTTTGCGTTAATTTAATTTAATTATTTATTTATTTTTACCGTATCCATCACATAGGGGGCACCACATATTATTTTGACGACTATTACATTATGTCCTAGATACGGTCAAATGTAGTATGTATTATATATTTAATCTTGTTTTAATCCTTAAATTACGTTCTCTGTCGGGTCAACGATGATTAATATATGCTTACATTTATATTTTACTTATATTTCTTACCTCTGATTCTAATATTTCAAAATTTTTCTTAATTAATTATCTTCATTCGATTTATTTACATTCGATTTATATTTGGCCTATACTGGTTTATATTTGGTTTAGATTTAAATTACTTAGCATATATTGATCATCACAGAAACAGAGAACTTCTTGTCGTTTTTTGCCTTCATTCTGGGTGGTTGGCCCCAGTTGAAGTCATCTAGATTGTCGGTAAAAAGCGATAATAATAATTTTTTTTTTTTTTTTTTTTGCGTTTTCTTAAGTCCTTGATGGTATTCTTATTATTGGATTGATTTACTTTTTCTAATGATATTCTATATATATATATATATATATATATATATATATCTGATAATTAAAATAAATATGATATTTAAAATAAAAACATCAGCCAGTAGTACGGCATGATAGCTACATAGCCAAATTTGTTTATTTTTATTACTTTTGCCTAGCTTTTACCTCACATAATATATATATATATATATATATATATATATATATATTTCTTGGCTAAATGCCTAAGAATATGAAGGAATTTAATTATGCATAGGTAAATGCACACACACAATCATTTCTACTACCAAGATAGTTTAATGCATCGTTTGATATCTTATATTGTGAATACTTTCACAGCGAGTTACTATGGTATTGCACTACATCGAATAACTAACGCTTCACCCACGGAAAAGTAACGTTTCACTATTGCAACAACAGGGTACCTACCCACCCACTGATGAGAAGCCGATAAAGCTTCGAAACAGTGCCGTCTAGGTGGTGTGTGTGTGTGTGTGTTATGGGAGTTTATCGGCGCATAAGCTGCTGTGGCTATAATGCACCTATTCACATGAAAACGCTAAACACAAAATTTAAGCATAGCTAAAAACAGCCTCGTAGCCGAGTGGGCAGGAGCGGGAGTGCAGTAGCACACGCTCTTTGAGTAGACCGGGGTTCAAGCCTCTGGCTGCTGAATACGGTCGATCTGACAACCTGCACTGGACCAGCATAGCAGATTATGGTCCATTTCCTTCAGCATGAAAAGTTGAGGAGGCTTCCATCCTGCAGTGGGTTGATAATGGCTGCACTTTACTTTTTTTTACTTTAAAAACATAATTTAGGCATAACAGCTTGGTTGCGTTTACAGAGATATTTTAGAATTTATCATAAAGTCCAATTATTTTCAGATAAGAGAAAAACTCGTTGATGTTTGCATCATCTCCAATAATATGTTGTAATGTCATTGGTTCTCGTAGATTTTTCAGGGAACACAGCACGGATGTTCTGTCCTGTTGATAGTGAGGGCAGTCAAACAGAATATGTTTCACTGTTAAATTTTCTGAACAGTATGGACATTGAGGAGGATCTTCGCCTCGGAGCAGATGGAGGTGAGTCAGATATGTGTGTCCGATACGTGCCCGTGCAAGAACCACTTCTCTTCGCACTGTTTTGGTGCTAGAGTGCCAATGCTTTGGATCGTGTTTCAACTAGTAGAGTTTATTATTCGTTTGGGTGTGCCATAGCTCTTTCCACTTCGCGAAACCTGCTGTTTGTATGATGTGACAGTAGTCAGAGGCTGGAACCGGAATGGAGGTTAAATCAAAGGTTGACGGATTTTTAGCATTTTCATCAGCAAGTTCGTTACCCTTTATCCCCGAATGTGCTGGGATTCAGCCGTCTAGGTGGTGGTATCAGCAGAGAATAAGTAACATTAGTCTTCTCCATAGGTAAAGTGTTACTTATTTGAGATAGTGCAATACCATGGAAACTCGTTGTGAAGGTATTCACAATATAAGATATAACCAAATGATGCATTAAAATTACTTTGGTAGTAGAAATGATGTGTGTTCATTACCCATGCATAAATAAATTCCTTCACTGTTGCCTTACTAAACATTGCAGATTTTATTTAATGCATATTTGTAATGTTGAATTATTTAATTCACAGCCTCTTTGCTAGCGAATAGGTACTTAGTGAAATTATTCTTTTTTAATACATGACTTTTAAAATGTGCTAGTTTCATGAGCTTTTCAGATGAATAAATGCCAACTAGCTGGACTTTTATTGTATATGTGTCAAACTAATCTTTGCATCCAGTTCCTCTGTGATGAGATTAATTTGGCATTATTTCCCTTAACAATATGATGCTATAATTGCCTCATAGCTGCACACATATCAAGATGATATTACATTACTTTAGCTATTGAATCCATTATTTTCCTTGGCACAGAAGGCAAACTTAAAGGTCTGTAGCCCCACTTCACCATTTGAACCATCATTGTGAATAGAAGAGAGAGATATGCATGTCTCCAATTTGCAGGTACTATCACTGAATCCAAGGATGTACTCTTTATTACAGCTAAACTTTTGGTCATCTCTTTTTCTGCATATTTTAATATAACTGGATGGATTCCATCAAACCCAGGTGCCTTACTCACTTTTAGCTATAAAGTTTTACTTTCACCTTCCTTTCAGTTATCATAAAATTATTTAGTTCCCATTATATATTAGACTGATGTTTGCTATCCCTGTGGATAAAAACTTCATGTGTGAATGCAGATGCAATATACTGATTCAGTTTGTCAGCAACCTGCACAGACAATTGATGGTTATGCCACTCATATTAAATGGACCAATGTGATTTATACCCTTTCTTTTGGTTGTTAACATAAGCATAGAATTCTTTGTTACCATTCTTTTAACTCTTAGTCAAAGACTTCTCATAACCTGCCTCAGCATGCCTAACTTGAGTAACTTGATTACAAATTAATGTGCACTTACTGGAGGCCTCACTTTAGGAAGGCAATGTAGAGCTGCTAGAATGGGTGCAGAGAAGGGCAAGAAGATTGATGAAGGGTGTTCTTACTTGAAAGGCTTCATTTCTGCAACCTGCAGCATCTGGAGACTAGCCGCCTGCAGAATGATCTGACTGAGGTGTTTAAGGCTTTGAATGCAGTAAGTAAGTTGAATATTAATGGCATTCTTCCTCTTGCTGAGACCACGCATGAGAGGCATGAATTCAAGTTGAAGAAGGATGGCTGCAGGTTAGATGTGCAGAAGTTTGCCTTCTGCCAGTGGGTGGTTGATTGTTGGAACAGGTTTCAATCTGCTGGTATGGAAGTGGATGGTTTGAATAAATTAAAGGAAGAACTATACAAATTCTTGGAAGGTTTGGATGGGTGAAGTGTTTAGGTTTTTTTTTTTTTTTTGGCTGATGCTATATAAGCTTGCTTTCTTGCATCATTTGCCACTACTACTACTATTATTACTACTGCAGGATTCTGTAACCCCTACAATTTTAATCATCCTATGCATTTTATTTCTCTGTCAGTAAGCCCATCACTTCATCTGTCATCCATTTTAGTCTAAACCTTGAACAATATCTCTCAGTTCATATGTTTTTGTTGTTGATTAATGGTTTTAAGACACAGGGGCATCACTGGCCAAGATGTGTCTTTCCAAGTTTTTAATGTAAATCAAACATTTTTTTCAGATTTGTTTATCAAATCTGATTTGCCGAATAAAATTAAACAATTCATGTATATTCGCATTATTGTCTAAGATCTGTTGAAGGGTAACTGGATTCTGGTTATTGTATGAACTCTGAAAACAAAGGAATCTGGAATTTCTGAATCGAGGGCATACCAAAAGAATGTGTTTTACTGAAAGCTGGACTTGACATTGAATACAGAGTTGGGGATTTTTGTTTGTCAATAGATGAAAATGAGTAAGATGAGTACGGCCAATTCTCAGTCTGGCAAGTATTACTTCTTCTCTGCGACTCTCTCTGATTCTGGAGTTCCATATTTCTGGATTAGGTTTTATTTCCTGTAGTTTATTGTTGACTTCATTTCTCCATATTTGGGCCCATTCATTTTCACTTTCTCTAATAATAATTGGACTAAAATCAGTGTGTGGAACTATCTTTGTTCTGTTTGGCAGTTCTGATGCTGACTTAGCTGCAATGTCTGCTTTTTCATTGCCTTCTATTCCGCAGTGTCCGGGGATCCAGCAAAGAGTTATTTCAGAGTGTTTCTTTTGACAGCAGTTGATTAAAAAGTCAATTTCTTGTAGAAGAGGATGACGAGAATGTCGTTTACCCTGTATGGCTGAAATAGCACTGAGTGAATCCGAGTATATTAAGACAGAGAGGGACGACTGTTGACATATTTCACTTAATGCAAGCTGTATAGCATACAGTTCTGCAGATAGAATGCTGCACTCAACTGGAAGAGATTTTGAAATTGCATGCGAAGGGAACACGACTGCTGCACCTACATGTGACTGGGTCTTAGATCCATCCGTATAGATTATGAGTTTTACAGTGTGTTGTGAAGTATAGTTGGCATGCAACTGTCGGATATTACATAGTGGAATGGTATTTTTTGGCCACTGAGCGAAGTAAAGATCAATGTTTATATTATGTCTATTCCATGGAGGTAGAGGCATATTTGCACTTTCCGCAATTTTGTTGAGATCGAGTTTCCACTTTTTTATTACTTCTTGAAGACGAATCCCAGCAGGTCTGGATTCATTAGGCTTGGATTCATAAAGTGTTGCCATAAAGGTTGGTTGAGGTATAGCCAACAGGGATGAGTTGGAAAGCTTCTTATTTTGGCAGCGTATTGGCAGAGTAGGCGTTGTCTTCTAAGATAAAGGGGAGGGTCGTGTGCTTCTATATACAAGCTTTGTACTGGCGAGGTTCTGTAGGCGCCTAGTGCTGATTGAAGGGCACTGTGTTGAATGGTGTTCACAGACCGTACGATGCTGTTTTTAGCTGATGCATATACTATAGCTCCATAGTCTAATCATGACTGGATTAGAGAACAATATAAATTCAGCAATGACTGTCTGTCAGCACCCCAAGATGTTGAGGATACTGCACGAAGGATGTTTAGTTTCTGGAAGCACATAGTTCGTGGATAGGTTACATGTTTACGGAAATTTAATTTGGTGTCTAAGTTCAGACCCAATAATCTTATGGAATCTGTCATCGGTATTTCTCTGCCTTTCAGTTTTAATACAGGTTCCGGATGAAGCGATCGTAATTTACAGAAGTGTATTGCTGCTGTTTTCCCCTCGGTTAATTGATAGCCGTTGCTTTCTGTCCAAGTTTCAATTTTGTTTATTGCTATCTGTAGTTGTCTTTCAATGGTAGCCATGTTCGATGATTGACAGGAAATAGCAAGATCGTCTGCATACATATAAACTTCTACCGTGGTTGGGATGTCTCTTATAATGCTACTGGTAGGTAATGCAAAGAGCGTGGCACTTAAAATTGATCCCTGAGGTACTCCTTGTGTGTGAATTTTGGACAGCTCATTCTGGAATCTTACTTGAAAGGTCCTGAGGTGAAGAAAATTCTGAATGAATCTAGGCAGGTTACCTCTCAGTCCAAGTTTGTATAAGTCTTGGAGGATTCCATATCTCCAGGTTGTATCGAATGCTTTGGTAATATCGAAAGTTATCATTACCATGTGCTGTTTTTCAAGAAAAGCATTTCGAATGTGAGCTTCAACCTTGATGTGTACTCCTGTTACGGCGGAAACCAAATTGATGGCATGATACAGCATCTTGATCTTCAACAATCCAGACATGTCTCTTGCGAACCATCTTTTCTATTATCTTTCCTAAACAGCTGGTCAAAGATATAGGATGATAACTATTGGGGGAGGAAGCATCTTTACCAGGTTTCACTATGGCTACCACAACTGACTGATGCCATGTATCAGGGTAAACATTTTCCTCAAAGATTCTATTGTAAAATTTCAGTAGTATAGATTTTGAGTTTGAGTTGAGGTGGCGAAGCATTATGTAGAAAATGCCATCTAGTCCAGCAGAACTATTTCTAGAATTATGGAGAGCTTTGTTGAGTTCATTCATAGTGAACGGAAGGTTATAAGAATAAATTGTTTTGTAACAAAGTTAATTTTATATTTTTCCACGGACATTTTTTTGCGTCTAAATGAGTCTTCATAAGATTGAGATGATGAAGTGACTGCAAATGCTTCTGCTAAAGCCTCTGCAATATCAGTTGGAGAAGAAATATCTATTCCTTTCCAGGACAGGATTGGGGCTTTGGTTTGTTGACACGTTCCACTGAGAATGTGGATCTTTCTCCATATTATTCTGGGGTCAGTGTTTCAGCAGATAGTAGAACTGAATCGAACCCATGCATCCTGTTTAGCTTTTCTACGAATTCGGCGTGCTTCAGCTTTCAGCCATTTATAGTTTATAAGGTTCTCCATTGTAGCATTTTGGTGAAAAATGTTCCAAGCTTTGTTTTGTTTCCTTTTGGCAAGATAGCAATCCCTTGTCCACCAACTATTATGCCTTTGTTTCGTAAGGTTAACTTTTGGTATTGCGCTAACAGCAGCTCCAAGTAGTTCTTCTACTATATGTCTAGTGGCATTATTAATAGGTGCAGTAAGAATCAAATGGTTATCAAATTGCACTGTTTTCGAAAACCTCCCAGTTAGCTCGGTGAAAATTCCACGTAATTCTTTGGTTAGATGTATAGTTTGTATCCGTCTGTATTTTGCAAATTATAGGAAAGTGATCACTGTTGTGAAGGTCAGTTAATACTGTCCAATCAAAGCTAGGATAAATGGAGGAGGAACATATGGACAGATCCAGAGCAGAGCTAGAACCTGTAGGCAAGTGGATATAAGTATGCACACTGGTATTCAGTAGTGTTAAGTGATGGTTATCAAGTACCGTTTCGATCATCCTCCCTCTACGATCTATGTTCTATGTAGGATGATGAGCATTTAGATCACCTAGAAAGCATGCAGGTTGGGGCAGTTGATTAATTAAGTTGTCAAGTTCTGCAATGGAACGTGAAATGTTTGGTGGAATATAAATGGAGATAAGAGTGAGATTAATTCCAAGAACAATACGAACAGCTACTGCTTCTAGATTAGTGGAAAGCTGAACGAGTTTTGATGGTACATTGCTACGAACTAATATTGCTACTCCTCCTCTTGCTGGAGACATCTGTCACGTCTATATAACATATACCGTGAGAAGTGTGGGGTATAATTTGATGATAAATAAGTTTCCTGTAGACAAATACATGCAGGATCATGCTGGTGCATTAAGTATTTTAATTCGTCAAGATTGCTTCTTAGTCCTCTATAATTCCATTGAATAATTTTCTGCATTACTTGGGTTTAGGTTAGGTGGATTGATCTGATTGTTTGTTTTTCCCTCGATCCTGTTTATATTTCTCTCGTTTTGAAAAGACTGGGCGAGTAATATCCATCTCATCATCAGCATGAAAACAGCATCTTCATTATCTAACTTCTCATCGATTTCCATAGTTCGTTCAGTTGGTTAATTTTGTGTATGATGAGCATCTTTCTCCTTTGATAATGTGCCTGAGTTGGGAACGTCTTGAGGCTTGGATGGCTTTGTATTAGTAACATTTGATGGACTCTTTGTCTTTGTTGCTGTCAGTGTCTCACCATCCGCAAGGATGGATCTAGCCCATTGAGTAAGAGATAATTTAGGAGGAATAGTAACATAAGTCTGTGTAGAAAATTCTTTAGTGTTTTTGACTGCATTGGAATATGTTTTGGCAGGCATCACATTTAATATCTGTTTACGTGCCTCTTGGTAAGATACATTTTTCTCTACCTTGTACTTCATTATTTTCTTTCCCATTTTCCATAATTCGCAAGTTCTAGAATATGCGGGGTGAGTACCCTGGCAATTGGGACACTTTGGCGTTGCTGCTGTACATTCAGTTTGGGAATGGTCTGATGAGCCACACAGGGGACAGATTGTCTTACCTTGGCATGCTGTTTGAGAATGACCATACTTCTGGCATTTAAAGCATCTAAGTGGATTTGGTATATAAGGTCGCATTTTACAGGAAAGGTAGCCAGCTTTTACTGATTCTGGGAGATTCGGACTGCTGAAGGTAAGGATAACATTTCTTGTGGATGTAAGGACACCATCTTGTTTGGTCATAATTATCTTAGCACCGACAACACGTTGTGCTTTAAGTTCTTCGGCAATTTCTTCCTCAGAAACATTAAGGAGGTCCCATTCCAAGATGACTCCCTTTGAGGTGCTTAAACTTCTGTGCGGGGTCACCGAAATGGGAAGGCCTCCAAAGGTCGTTTGCTTCAGGAGTTGCTTGAATAACTGGGATTGGAAGTTTCTATAAGATCTCCTGAGCGAAGGCATTTGACAATTTTGGGAGTACCTGCTATATCCTCTATGCTTTTCTGCATAAGAAATAGCGATAAGCTACTAAGAGGTTTCGTTGATAAAGAGTGTAAAATTAGAAAAGCAGGTAGGTCATGTGAAGAATCATCTTTTTTGATTCTTTTTGCTTGAGATGACTCAAGTTCATGCGAGCACGTAGGCTCTACAGTCGGTGATATTAATGGGTCCATAATTGCTCCTTTTCGCCCTGAGTACTGGATTTATACTCAGACTACCAGCCCCGCCACGTGGAGGCAGGAGCGGTTCCACCAGTGACCAAGCGATACAAGATTAGTGGTTAGTTTGTTAGAGAAATTGGTTATATATATATATATATATAAAAGAAAGGTGTCTTTCCTTCCTTGATACGAAGCTTAGTTCTTTATTTAGAAAAAGCCAAAATTAAATAACTTTAAATAAAGAGGGTTTTAACAATCTCTACAATCTGTCGCTTAGAGAAAAGACGCTTTCAAATCACTTTGGAAATATCGCTATGATCACTCGCTTGGCACTCAGGGCCCTCAGTTCATATAAAATGCTGAGTAAATTCTACAATTACTTCCCTGAATCACAAAAGTTTAGTAGCTTCTATGATTACTTCCCTGAACACTTTCCATATGGCATTTGCTTTTCTAAACAACATCAGGTGTTCCCACAAAAGAGAATTTAAAAAATTGTCATAGACATTATAATCACCTTTGTGAAAACAAATCTTTCCCTTTATATTCAAAAGATAGATCTTAGACAGTTTCCCCAGTATTTATTTCATCTTTTTAAAAAACAAAAACTGTAAAATGATGATAAAATTTAAAGGAGCTAATTTTTATTTTATTTTTGAGAAAAAAATCAATTGTTCTAATATTAACTACAAGACGACCAGTTTTATTGTAATTCAAAATACAGTTACAGAAATTGTCATTACACAGGATATCAAAGGTGTTCTATAGATCCACCTCACAGACCTGCAACTTTAAGAACACTAGGAATTATGCTCACACTTGCCTGCAGCAAGTCCATAAAGACAACCAAAACCTTGTGCCAAATGTTATTCTTTAAAAATGATAAAGAAATTGGGTTATCTCTGAAAACACTGTCTTTTATATATCTACATAGCCAAATTATGTAGGTGTCAAGTCCAGCAAATGTAGGGTCCAAACATTGGGAAATACCTACCGATTATTTCATCAGATTCGTATAATTCATGCAATAGAGTAAAAACTGATTGAGCAATAAGTATCAATGTTCCATCATAAATGAAGACTATCATGAAGACACTGCATCCTTGTAACCATGGTATAAATTCCTCTTATAACAGTTTTATAGAATTGTCCTATGAGAGTTGTGGTTTCCCCTCCATCGGAAATAAGCTTTTTGGAAAAGAATGGCCTGAGGATCAATAAAATAGCACCACACAGTCACATTTCATGAAGGTAGGTTTTCTGAAACTGATGTGAGTGATTTGAGAGTCATATGCAAAAATAATGAGCATTCACTACCCTACTCAGTAAACAATGTGCTATGTCAGTCCACAACACATTTGACAACCAAGAAGGTGTGCAAAAGGACGTTACTCAGGATATATCTCTATTAGAGATTACCCTGACTTCTAATCTCTCTTGGCGTAAGTACATTACAAATATTGCTTCCTATGCATCTAAAAAACTAGGTTTTCTCTTTCGCTCTTGGTTACTTTTCTTCCAAACAGGGAGCTGTTTGGAAGAAAAAAACACTGTACAAATTGAAAATCCACCCTACCATGGAATATTGTTCCTATATAGGGGGCGGTGCCCCAAAATCTCTCTCAGGCTACTAGATTCCATTCAAAAGAGAGCAGTTAGATTAATTAATGACTCATCTTTTCAGAATCTCTCCACTATCTCATAGGTGTTCTGTTTCTGCTGCATGCCTTTTCTATAGATACCTCCATGGGCACTGTTCTTCTGAATTGGCTTCTATAATTCCTGCTCTCTTTTCCAAAGCAGTCTGAACATGTGCTGCAACCAGTCAACATCCTCTTACTGTCCAACTTCAAACTCACAGAGTCAACTTTCCTTCTTCCTCATTTATTCATTCAACTTCCATTTTCTGGAACAACCTTCCTTCTATATCTACAGAAGTTCCAAGTCTAATGTCAACAAATATCATCTTCCCAGCCTTCAACCCAATCTCGGTATTAAGTACTATAGGTTCTAATACCTCTCATGTTTGGGTTTTCATAAAAACAAATAAGATTTGATGTAATCTTATGATTCTATAGGGATATCAGTGCATTGTAAATACAATGACCCTTCCTGACAGTGCTCCAAAGAACATCAATAGTTTGAGACATCAGACATCCACTAGAAGTGCTGTAAGCATCAGAGGTAATCTGTTCATCAATAGATTTAGCTCTCTGTGCAACTTCCAGTTGAAATTGAGGATGTCCAGTTTGTGGCCCATCCCAGAGATTTCTTGGTTATTCATACCAATCTTAAACATGGAAATTGTGTTAAATGTATGAGAGCTTGAAAACAGCAGAAAGCTGTAATAGCACTATGGTCAATTTCATGAAAAAAGTGAAATAATAAGCTTTGTCTTTTAACAGTATTTGTTGGCTTTACCTTTTTTTAAGCAATACAAAAAAAATAACATAAATGACTACTTCCTATACTTACACTAATAACATAATATGTAAATCTTGTTCTTCTGGAGTGACTACTGGAACTTTTTTTTTGTTTGTTTGTTTTGTTCATTTCTAAAAAAAAAACTGCATTAAATATTACACCTGACTATATAATTTTTTTTATACAGCCAGTTGTGCCATTTAAAACCTATGAGGCTTATTTTACAATTTTAATAGTTAAGAACTTCATAACCATCCTGTATTTATAGGTGGCATATTTTCCTATGCGTTCCACTGATCTACCATCACTGGCTTATGATATTCAATTCAATAGAACCATAGAACTGCTGCTACATTTGGTCATAGGATTAATGCTATGTATGCTGACCAATACAAATGCAACTTGAAACATCTAATGCAGTGCATCTTCCACTATCACTTTCAAAATTATAGAAATTAATTATAAAATTAATGTAATTATTCACTACGAATACAACTTTTGTGACTTACCTGCTTTCCTACAGGCATACTGGCATTGTTTAAACTGGCAGCTATGGCCGAATTTAACATTTTGCAAGTCGATATATATATATATATACATATATATATACAAGTGTGTACATATATCCTTACAATTTCATTAGGTATTCAAGTGTAATTGTCTGCATTACCAAGTCTCACATATAACTTGAATCATTTCTAAACCTAAAAAAATAAAATAAAATAAAATAAAATAAAATAAAATAAATGAATGAATAAATAAATATTCTTGGCTAAAGAAATATGAAATAGATGTGATTAACACAAGTTAAACTGTAGCAGGCATGGGACCTTACAAGCAAATGAATTCCTACTTCTCCCCAATTATTATGCTAATTAAACTGTATTTGTCAATACTTTTTTTTTTTAATTATGTTTTTTTTTTTTTTTTTTTTTGTATCATTCAAGTGACAAAAACGTTTGAGGCATTGCAGATCTTTAAGCAACAGAAATGCAATTTTTTTTGGAATAATTGTATGTTTCCAGTTGAGCAGCTGTCAAACTAGGGCATGAAATTTCATATGAGGCACAGTAAGGTGAAAATCGTCAATAGCAGAAATGTTTGAAAAGTGAAGCATTGCCATTAGCAACAATTTGAGCGGTGTGTGTGTGTGTGTGTGTGTGTGTGTGTGTGTGTGTGTGTGTGTGTGTGTGTGTGTGTGTGTAGGGGGGGAGTACAAATTAAAATGGGAATGGATTTCGTACTGCTTCTTTTCTGGCTTCAAAATCACCCTGCTACATTTTCACAACTTGAAACTGGCCCCTAGCTTTACAGTCAACTAGAATTATAGAAAAAATCTTACTCTTTCTTTTTTTTCTTCTCTTTTTATTAGCATAATGGTAAAGACATAATATTAAGTGGTAACAAAAACCAATGCAACCTACAAAATTTTTCCACTCCGTACTTTATGGCAGTTGCAATTATAAACCTCACAAAATAGAAAGGTTCAATAAACAATGCAATAACTATTTATGCCACTCAGTGGCGTATCCCGGTATCATTGTAAGGGGAGGACATGGCAACCAGACTTTTGAGTTTTTTTTTTTAGAAGGCCTCCTGCATTCTTTTTCTTTAATTTAAAATTTTTGGTTAAGGGGGCATATGCCCCCTCTGCCCACCCATGATGCCAATTTAATTAGGAAATAAACTAAATTATTTTTCTTCACTGTTGAATAAAGGCAATTACAACAAAACAAAGTTAGATCAAAACTTTGATATCACAGAGCATAACAGAGGTGACTCAGTTTTGTTGTTTCTTTGTTTCGGAAGAGGGATTATTCATTTCTTAAGTTGAAAAACCTATAAATCATTGCTTTAGTTTAAAAACCTTCCCATTTCCTTCTCTCAAAACTACAATGATAACTTTGCTGCAATTTCAGACACTTAAAACTTTCATTACAATCCTGCAGGTTTAAATTATACTGTAAATTTATTTACATTGTGATCTATTTTTATTCTTATAAACAAAAGTATTTTTACACATCCCTGCAGCATTTTTAAATCACTAGTATTTCAAAGGGGAGAAAAATTCAATACGAAATGTACAATGCTAGGTCTATGTATTAAGCCCTACTGAAGTTAAAATATTGTGATTGTCCCAAGTTACACACAGTTTTTTAAACTTTAACTTGATTTATAAAAATTATGACTAGCAAATAGACTTTTGGTGTATGTTTTCCTTTGTCCATTTGTGAGATTTTGAAATGCATTATTACAAGTAATCTTTCAAATATTTCAAAATGGCAAAATCTTAAATTCCAATCACACTACTTACTGCAATCATCAACTTCAATGGGAACAAAGTGAAAATTGTTGTTGTTGTAAAGTTTTGGGAGTATCAGCAACTAAGAACATATTGCTCCAAGTGAGAATTATGTTCAAGCCTGCATTGAATGATAAGTACTGCAGACAACAGGAAAGCATCAAATAGTTTGTTGCTTGCAATACAATAAGGAAAAGTCATGCAATATGATGGGAATTTGCATTAATATGATTCTAAAATTTCAATTTATAATTTTTCAGTTAATAATGATATTGTTTAGATTTTTAACAATTGCATCACTACTACGTAGCTGAAAGAGACTCAGAGAGGACATAAGATTTAACACAAGCAAAGCAGAACAAGCATTAAGGGAAAACAAAGGACTTAAATCAGCAGCCATGAGCAGTAATACAGAAAGGAAAATGATGCTGAAACTGAAGAATAGCGATGGTGTACTTATAAATAGCAGAAAATGCATAATTCAAAGAGCAGAGGACTACTAAAGACAATTATATAAAGAGCGAGGGAATGATGCCAGCAGTGTCGCAAATTAGTAATACATACGACATACCCAATATTCTTTCTGATGAGGTAGAAAATGCGTTGAAGAAAATGAAGAATCAGAAAGCCCCAGGGGAAGATGAAGTTACTGTAGAGTTGTTAAAATTGGGAGGAAGAGACATGACACAAAAACTAGCAAGACTCTTCACAAAATGCATTAGAAAAGGTGTGATGCCTAAGGAGTGGAGTTTTTTTTTTTTCATGTGAACCCCAAACACGAGAGGTATTAGAACCTATAGTACTTAGTACCGTGCTTGGGTTGGGGGTTGAGAAGACGAAAGAAGATATTTGTTGACATCGGACTTGAACTTCTGTAGATTGTAATTTTCAAGAAATACGTATGAAGGAAGGTTGTTCCAGAAAACGTCAGTTGAATGAATAAATGAGGAAGATGAAAAGTTGGTTCTGTGGGTTTGAAGTTGGACAGTAAATGGATGTTGTCTGGTGGCGGCATGTGTTCGGACTGTTTTGAAAGAGAGAGCAGGAATTATAGAAGCCAATTGAGAAGAACAGTGTGCGTGGAAGTATCTGTAGAAAAGGCTTGCAGCAGAAACAGTACATCTATGATAAAGTGAGTGGAGAGATTCTGTTAGAGATGAATCATTAATTAACCTAACTGCCCTCTTCTGAATGGAATCAAAAAGCCTGAGAGAGGTTTTGGGGGCACCACCCCAGATGTGGAAACAATATTCCATGTCAGGGCAGATTTGCAATTTATACAGAGTGAGCAGCTGTTTGGAAGAAAAGTAACGCCGAGAGCGAAAGAGAAAACCAAGTTTTTTAGATGCAGAGGAAGCAATATTTGTAATGTGCTTGTGCCAAGAGAGATTAGAAGTCAGGGTAATCCCCAAAAGAGATATATCATTTTGCCTAGAAATCGGAGTGTCACTAAAGATAAGCATAGGAGCAGAAGAATCTTTTTTGTGAGATATAAGACAAGACTGAGTTTTGGAAGGGTTGAAATCAACTAAGTTGTCTTTGCCCCACTGGAGAATTACCTGAAGATCGGCATTTAAGGAATTGGTAGCAGATTTTCGAGAAGTTGAAGCTGATTAAGCAGGACAAGGTTTCTCAAAATGGAAAGTGGAATGCAATGTGCTATCATCGGCAAAACTATGGATAGGATTTCCAGTCAATGGAAGAAGGTCATTAATATACAAGAGGAAAAGAGTGGGGGAAAGAACTGAACCTTGGGGGACACCGGCATTAGTGGAGAAGTTAGAAGACAGAAAGCCATCTACCATCACCCTAAGTGAGCGATCAGAGAGAAAACTGGATAACCAATTACTAAAAACAGTTGGCAAACCATAAGATGGAAGCTTGTTTAGAAGACCTTTATGCCAAACATGAACAAAAGCCATTGAGATGTCAAGAGCAACTACTTGAGTTTCACCGAACCTTTCCATTGAATTAGTCCATAAATGGGTAACATAAGCCAAAATATCACCAGTGGATCTACACTGATGTAATCCATACTGGCGATCGTTGATCAGACGGAAGGTTTCTAGGTAGTTTAAGAGTTGGCGGTTAATTGATTTCTCTATTCCTTTAGAAAGAGTAGAAGTAATTGCAATGAGACGATGATAATTGGATAGGAGGGATTTGTCACCCTTTTCAGGAACTGGCTGGATATAAGCAAATTTCCAAGCAAAAGGAAAAACACCTTTGGAATAAGAAAGTGAAAAAAGGCGGCAAAGAAAAGGAGTAAGTTCAGGAGCACAGGTTTTGAAAACAGGTGGAGAAATACCATCAGGACCTGGAGCAGGCTTGATGCTGACGGGATTCTTCTTCTTCTTGCTCATATTCTGCTTCTGAGGGGCCATAAATTCAAATTGAGGAAAGAAAGTTGTAGAATAGTTGTGCAGAAATTTGTCTTTAGCCAGCAGGTGGTTGTTTGCTGGAACAAACTTCCTTCCGTCGTGGAAGTTGACAGCTTAAATGAATTCAAAGCCGAACCAGACAAACTTTTGGAGTGAATGGATGGTGAAATGGGAATGTTTTTTTATTTTTTTTTTTTGGCTGATGCTGTATAAGCTTGCTTTCTTCCATCATATGCTTCTACTAATACTAAGTACAGGATGATGCAGAAAAAATATAACAAGTTAGGTTAAATTTGAAAGTGTCTGCAATTCTGAAAAGACACTATAGGAAGAAGTATATGATGAAAGCCTCATCAATCAATTCAAGCCCAGGAGGGATTGTGCAAGACTCATGGCACCTCCGTAGCCAGGTGGGCAGGAGCAGCAGTGCGTAGCACAAGCTTCTTGATTAGACCAGGGTCCGAACCCATTACCACCAAATACGGAGGATGCGGAAAGGTCAGGAAATGACTACCGCATATCCACGAAGCAATATGGCCTTAGTTGCTAATGCTCCTAAAAACCAAATAACAACAACAGCAAGGCTCAGGAGGTAGAATATTTCTCCGTGTGGACTATACTTGTTAACAGGAGAGGGTGCTTCTGCAGACGTCGGATGCACTTAAATAGAAAGGGTGCAAGAATATTCTCTGATGCTATCGAGACAATGTTTGGAGGGTCAGAAAACATCTGGCTTTTTTGGGGGGAGGATACACAGACTAATAGTTTAACTAGAGCCGGGGGTAGAGGTGAAGGTGATTCTTGCATTGCTAGTATTGGTACATGCAACAGCCTGGACAGCAAGGTATGTGGGATTTCAGGTCGTGCTGCAGCCTGGACAGCAAGGTATGGGTCAGCATTAGCATTAGTAGAGGCATATGATGTTAGAAAGCAAGCTTATGCAGCATCAGCCAAAAAAAAACCCACTCCCATTTCACCCCTCCGTTCATTCAAAATACCAGTCCATATGAACCTTAAATTTATTTAGGCTATCAACTTCCACAACAAGAGATGGAAGTCTGCTCCACCAACCAAGTACCCATTGGATAAAGGCAAATTTCTGCACATCTATCCTACATGTCTTTCCTCAATTTGAATTTATGCCCTCTCAGATGATTATTCTGAGCAAGAGGAAGAATCCCATCAGCATTGAGCATGCTCAAACCATTCAAGGCTTTATACACCTTTATCAGATCACCTCGCTAGTGCCTAGTCTCTAGACACCGTAATTTGCAAAACTTATGCCTTTCTTCGTAACGGCAACCCTTTGTTCCATTCACTAATTTTGCTGTCCTTCTCTGTACTCATTCCAGCAGCTCTATATAATTCTTGAAATGAGGGCCTCCAGACCTGTATACAGTACTCAAGGTGTGGCCTGACCATTGCCTTATACAAGGGTATGATCACCTTATATCTGCTAGAAAAATTCCTGTATATCATTAACAAGACACCATGAGCTACTCTTGCAGCCCATCTGCACTGCTCAGAAAAATTCATATCTGCCTGCACAATTACCCCTAGGTCCTTTTCATTCTCTACCACTGTCAGTGTAATACCACAGAGTTGATATGTTGCTCTCGGGTTACTGTTTCCCATATGTAGTACTTTACATTTCTCAATGTTAAACTTCATTTGCCACCTCTCGGCCCATCTGCTCAACCTTTCCAGGTTCTGTTGCAGCAGCATACTGTCAGTAGTGTCCTTAACAACCCTGCCAACCTTTGTATCGTCTGCAAACTTGGACATTGAGCTTGATATACCATCATCAATACCATTTATAAATACAGAAAACAACAATGGACCCAACACTGAACCCTGAGGGACTCCACTAATAACATTAGTCCACGATGAGCAGTGTCCATTGATTACCACTCTCTGTCTTCTCTCCCTCAACCATTCCTTTATCCATAGCAGCAATTTGCCTCCAATGCCACACTGCTCCAATTTGTGCAGCAGTCTTCCATGTGCAACAGTATCAAAAGCCTTTCTAAGATCCAAGTATATAATATCAAAGTTATTCCCTGCATCCAGTTCTTTTGTGACTACATCATAGTATCCAATCAAATTGGTCAGGCAAGACTTTCTGTTAACAAAACCATGCTGTGTCCGAGCTATAACTGAAGTCTTGTCTAGATGATCCTGAAGTGCTTCTTTAACCAGTGCCTCCATTAATTTTCCTGGAACAGAAGTTAAACTCACAGATCTATAATTACTTGTGTCTGCCTTTGATCCTCCTTTGTGAATTGGGGTCACATTTGCACATCTACAGTCTATGGGTACCTTCCCTGAGTCCAAAGAAGCTCTCATAATTATGGCTAAGGGTTTGCTGACTTCCTTTGCTGCTTCCTTTAATATAACTGGATAGATCCCATCCACCCCGGGTGCCTTTTTTTATGTTTATCCTCAATTTCTCCTCCACTTTCCTCTCAGTTATTACAAAATCATCTAGCTCACTGCCAGAGTTTACTTCACCTCTGACATTCCCCTTCGTGAATAACTCCTCATGTGGTGAATGTAGATGCAAAATACTCGTTTAGTTTGTTAGCCACCTGAGCAGGATCATCAACAGTTGAACCTTCCATATCCAGTGGACCAATCTGATTCATTCCTTTCCTCCTAGAGTTTACATATATAAAGAAATCTTTTCTGTTTTTCTTTGCATCCTTTGCCAAGGATTTCTCATAATCTGCCTAATCTCCTTTGTGACTTGGTTACACACCAGCTTATATCTATCATAGGCTTCCATGTCACCCATTAATTTATATGTATCCCATGCATTTTTCTTCTCTGCCATATGTCTCATTAGTTCATCTGACATCCATTTAGGCCTAAACCTTGAAAAATATTTCTTAGTTGGTATGTAAAGCCTAGTAGCTTCCAAGATAAGTTCTTTGAATTTGCTGTTGGTAACATCAGTTGGTCCCACTGTATAGAATTTAAATACTGTCTCAGACCATCATAGTCACCATTACGAAAGCAAAAACCCTTCCCTTTGAAGAGGTTACTACCCCTGATGGTAGTTACCTCTTTGAGTAAATCTCACTTCGGTACACTGTGATCACTGCCACCTAGTGGTACCTTTATCTGCAGATTCTTAATGCATGAAGAATCACTATTGGTAATCAGATCAAGAGTATTACCCTTTAGTTGCTTCCCAAACATGCTGACATAGAAAACAATCATCCAATAAATCCACAAAGTCTTGCTAGTGTGTGAGTGACCAACCCAAAAATTCCAGTCAATATCTGGGAAATTGAAATCCCCCATTATAAGGCTTTCTGATTTACTGGCCCACTCTATTTCCCTGTACAGTTTCTTATTATACTCATTAGAGTCATTAGGCCTATAGCACACTCCTACTCTCAATTTTGATCTCCCAATGCTTATGTCACACCAAACTGACTCGACACTGCACTGTCCAGCAACGTCAACTGGCTTCACTTCCTTGGATTTTGTGTTTCTTAACTAATAGCATAACCCCTCCTCCCTTCCTATCCTGTGTATCCTTTCTGTACACTTTGTACTCCCCAAATTCCAGTTCTGCATTCCTTATATCTGTGTGACACCACACCTCTGATATCCCAACAATGTCTGCCTTTGATGTTTTGAGCAATACCTCAAATTCATCCAATTTATTTACGAAACTCCTAGCATTAGTGTACACACAAGTATACATGCAACTGTTCCTATTCTTAGCTACCCTAACACAACCCATGTGTTTACTTGTACGCAATGACTCCCAGCAGTCTCTGAATAGAGACTGCTGCATCTTGTTTTCCAGGCTACTCATCATCATCATCATCAGCCATTTTCAATCCACTGCAGGATGAAGGCCTCTCCAGCAACTTTCCAATTCCTTCTGTTTTGAGCACTGGCCATCCGTTTACTACCCAAAAACTCATGAATTTCATCTATCCATCTCCGCCTTTGTCTTCCAGGCTACTGCTCATTCCAATGGAACAAAGGTCCATGATGACCAACCCAAATGCATAATTAATAAGTGGAAAGCAAGCAGTTCTTCCACATCTCAAAAGCATAAATGTGGTGGAAAAACAATACTTCAAGAGCAAAGCCACTATACTCTAAGGAGGACTGTATGGAATAATAGAACATCCAGTGTGCAGCAAATAAAATCTGAATTCAACCAGGCCCACAACTGCACTATTTCAACTTGTACCACGCCCATGGAAATGAAGAAACTGGGTATTGGCAATTGCCTACCTGCTATTCAGAAGCCACTTGTTCCAGAGAAAAACAGAAAAATGTGCCTGCAGTGATGCCAAGAATGTTGAGATTGGACAGTGGAACAATGGAAGAAAATCATATGGTCAGACAAATCACAATACACTTTGTTTTGCACTGATGGTAGGGAGTGTGGCAAGAAGCACACAAAGTATGGACCCTGCTTGCCTTGTTAAGACAACCCAAGCATCTGGAACTAGTATCATGGTATGGGGAATGTTTTGTTAGCATGGACTGGGTCCATTGATACTGGTGGAAGGTCGAATGTTATTCAGGGAGTACGTAAATTTTGTATCAGATCTACTGCACCTGAAAAATTATACTTTTATTCCATAAGTGATGGTCACTTTATGGATTATTTCTGGCATGCTGCAATGGTGCATCATGCCAGAATTGTGCAAGAATGGTTTGGAGAACGTGAAGGATTTCCATCATCTTTCCTGGCCCCCACATTCATCTGATCTCAGTCCTATTGAGAATGTGTAGGGTATGCTGTAGAGAGCTGTTTACCAACAAAGTCCTCTTCCTTCAACTGTGTCACAGCTACGTAATATTTTGCTGGAAGAATGGTTACAATTAGCCCAAAAACACAATAAAACACCTCACACAATCCATGCTGTGCCAGACACTTGCTGTATTTTGAAACAAAGGTGGCCCAGTTCGATACTGAATAAAGGTTCACATTTTTTAAACCAGTGTGTATTAGTATAATATAATAATTGGTTGATTTTTCTATTTAATTATGAAATGTAAAAAAAAAAAAAAATTAAATTCTATTTCAAAAAAATGCATAATTAGTGATACGGAACAGTCTTACAGCCGAAAATCCACTTGCTGTAACAATCCACGTGGACCATGACCTTCAGAATCTCATTAGTTTTAGCCTTGAACCAAAAAACTTGAACCAAAAAAGCTGCATGCCCCTGAATTAGACCATATCATCCAATCTCCCAACTCCAAGACACAAATAGTGGTATTAAACTAAAACTGATCCCGAATTTTAATGTAACGTAGCTTGTTTTATCTTTCTTCGTGTTATATTTTCACTAAACAGATTCAATAAGATATATTTTCTTATTAATATGGTTAATAAAGATTTCTTACTATATTAATTTCTGAGCTGAAGACAAAAAATCAAAACTATACAAAATCAATACTTGCAGAAAATTAGTACACATCACATACTGTATATGTACACACAGCAGGTGAAAAGTTTCTTTAATCTGGTGGCAGACACACAAAATCTAATTGGCGGTTGGGGGGGTGCTTTTTAACTATTTAATAAAGTTAATGAATTTTTTTTTTTTTTACACAGAAACTGTGGTGTGAGGGGGGGGGAGAACTCTATGGCAGAAATTCACAAAGCCAGCTGCTATAATAGTGGATTTAGAGTGCCAAATACATACACACACCTGCCAATGGGACAAGAATTTATTAATAAATTTAAAAAATAACCTTTAACAAAAAGAGAAAAATTAGCCTACTATCTGGGAAAATTCAAAGTGGCACTAAATTGTACAAAATCAAGAGAGGATACCATGGAACTTGGAACATGACAATTTATAATAATGGCATTATCACAAGAAAAACTAATTAATGCCCAGATGGCTTGAAGTCACGGGAACATTACTGAGTTCTAAGAAAATGCTTGTATAACAAAACATAAACAACAAAAAATAAATATTCATGATTTCATCAATTAGCATTAGTAGTGGCATACAATGCAAGAAAGCTAGCTTATACAGCATCAGCCAAAAAAAAAAAAAAAAAAATTCCCATTTCACCTAACCATTCGTTCCAAACATTTGTCCAGTTCTTCCTTGAATCTATTTCAGCTATCAACTTCCACAATGACAGATGGAAGTTTGTTCCACCAATCAACTACTTGCTGGTTAAAGCCAAATTTCCACACATTTATTCTGCATCTGTCTTTCCTCAATTTGAATTTATGCCTCCTCAAGAATAATCTGAGCAAGAAGAAGAATCCTGTCAGCATTGAGCTTGCTCAAGCCACTCAAAGCCAAATCAATCAGATCACCTAACAGGCACTTAGTCTCCAGACACTAATTTGTAGGACTTAAGCCTTTCTTGATAAGAGCACCCTTTTGTTCTGCTCACCAATCTCGGTGCCTTTCAGTGTACTTATTCCAGCAGCTTTACATCCTAAAATGAGGCATCCAGACTTCTATGTAGTGTTCAAGGTGTGGCCTGACCACTGCCTTATACAAAGGAATTGTCAACTCCTTATCCATGCTAGCAAAGTTCTTGTATATCACTGACAAGACCAAATGAGCTGCTCTTAGCTACCTGTCTGTACTGCTCTGAAAATTTCATATCTGACTGCACATTTACCTCCAGGTCTTTTTCATTCTCCACTACCCTGAGTGTAGTACCCATACAGTTGGTACATTACTATGCGGTTACCTCTACTCATTTGCAGTACTTTGCATTTGTCAATGTTAAAATTCAGTTGTCATCTCTCAGCCCATCTTCCCAACTTTTCTAGATCTTGTTGCAGTAGAAGCATACTGTCATTGCTGTCATTAACAACCCTGCCAACCTTTGTATCATCTGTAAACTTAAATATTAAGCCTGATATACCTTCATCACTACCTTTTATAAATACAGAAAACAATAAGGATTCCACCAAAATGAGACCACGAAGATCAGTGTCCATCTATTACCATCCTCTGTCTTCTCCCACTCAACCAGCTCTTTATCCATAGCAAATTGCCCTTAATGCCATACTGCTCCAATCTGTATAGCAGTCTTCAATGTGCAACAGTACCAAAAGATTTCCTGAAATCCAAATAATCCAAATAATTTTAATATATATCAAAATTATTTTTTGCATCCAGTTCCTTTGTGACCACATTGTAGTATCCAATCAAATCAATCAGGCAAGATTTCCCCTTAACAAACTCATGCTGTGTCTGAACTATAACTGCAGTCTTGTCTAGATGATCCTGCATTGCTTCTTTAACTAGTGACTCCATTATTTTTCCCTGAACTAACAAATCTGTATTTACTCATGTCACCCTTTGATCCCACTTGTGAAATGGGGATACATTTGCATATCTTCAATATGTGGGGACCTCCTTTGAATCCAAGGAGGCACTCATAATCATGGCTAGAGGTTTGCTTACTCCTTTGCTGCCTCCCTTAATATAACTCAGTGGTTTTAAATTGGAGTGCCAATGGCTGCCGCAACAACATTCCAGGGGGTGCGATGTAATTTGGGTTTAAGTTACTTAAACTTATTTTTTCCTTAAATTTATACATATATTTCATTATAAAAAGGTACATCCTTATTACTGTGTTCCATAAACCACAATGACAGTATTTACATATGTTAACTGATCTTTTGCAATTCCAAAATAAAAGAAAGAAATACAAAAAACCTCACATTATAAAAGATAATAGTTTGTGCTGTACTTATGTATCAAATTAAGTTCGACAATAAGTTGCTTACGTATATTGAAGATATATTTGGCTACTTGGAAGAAATCATTATTTAGATATATCATATTTTCATGGAAATAAAATTGTTTTAAATTTACTTTGTGGAAACAAAACATAGCACTGCATAGTTAGATACATAGCATGCAGAAGCTAATTTAGAGTGGTAGAGTAAGTGCATGGCAGAAGTAGTGTGGTGAAAAAGGTTAAAGAAGAAAAACTAATCTTAGAAAAAACTGGTGTTAATTTTCATTACAATAATATGACTAAAGAGATTATTGAATAATCAGCTGATATGTTTACCTACGTACTGTAATCACCTGTCGGCAACACAAATTTCAGTTAGTAAAATACCCTTGATAGTAAGATAGGCAAGTTTGTTATGAAGAAAAGAAGACATGAAGATTATTGTAGTGAAGGCAAAAAAGAAGACAAAGGTGGAGGTTCAAGTAAAGAAGGAATAATTAAAACTGTTCCCTCTTCGAGCAAGTCTGCTGTGAAGATGAGGAAAAAAAACTGTCAGTATTTGGATAGTTGTTTGGAACATGAACCTACTTGGTGTGGGGATAAAGATTTGTGGTGATATTTGCCCAAAGAAGCAATGGTACCTAGTAAATGAAACAGACATTTTTTTTTAACTCTAAAACATAGTCATCTGGCTAACAAGCCTAGAATATACTATGAGAGACTTAAATAACCAAAGAAAACAGTCTGAGTTTTATAAAATTGCCAAGACTTCTAATAAAGCTTCTTCTAATAAAAACAAAACTTCTAATAAAGCTCAAGAGGCCAGCTACTTAGTAGCTCAGTTAATTACTAAAAATATGAAGCCTCACACAGAAGCAGAGATGCTTATTCTCTCTGCTTGCAATGCTATAGTAAGGACACATTTTGGAAGTGAAGCAGAAAATGAAGTTAAAAATATACCACTTTGATAATACCATTAGCGGAGGATTAGTGATATGTTGGCAGACATAGAAGAAAGTGTATGTGCCTCTGTGAAGAAAAGTGAAATTTTTGCATTCCAAGTAGATAAATCAACTGATATTGGAGGAAAGACTCAACTACTTGCATTTATTCGCTTTGTCCAGAACAATAAAATAGCAGATCAGTTTGTTTGTTTTTTTTTTGCCGTAAAGAACTTGAAGAAACAGCGACAGGTCAAGATATTTTCAATACATTAAGTACCTACTTGGAAACATGGTTTATGCTGGAAATCTTGTGTGGGAATTTGTACAGATGGTGCTCCATCAATGTTCGGCTCAGTTAAAAGGTTTTTTATCTTTAGCGAAGTTAAAAGGAGTATCTTTAGCGAAGTTAAAAGGAGTATCTTTAGCGAAGAAAATTAACAGTGATGTCATAACAAAACATTGCTTTCTTCATCGTGAAGTGCTGGTTAGGAAAACACTGGGTAACGATCTGAAAAATGTGCTAGACACAGTTGCGAAAATGGTTAACTATATAAAAAATAGGTGCCATTAAATCATGTCTTTTCGCAAAGCATTGTGAAGAAGTTGGGGCAAAACATGTTAACCTTCTCCCTCATACAGAAGCAAGATGGCTTGCTAGAGGCAAAGTATTGTCACAAGTACTTGAACTGAAGGATGAGATTCATTCTTTCTTTGCTATTGAAAAGCCAGAAGAATCTTGTATGTTACTTGCAGATGATAATTGGTATGCCAAATTTCATATTTAGTTGAAAAAAAAAGTGAAATTCTAGTATGCAAGGAAAAGTTGAAAATATCTTATCTTCAATTGACAGGAATCAAAACTCTGAGAGATAAGTTAAGCTTGTGGGTCACCATGGTGAAGGGAAGCAACGTGAATATGTTTCCACATGTTGCTAAAACTATGAATAAAGAAATAATACCATTGATTTCTGAGCATCTTGTAGCACTGTAAAAAACATTCAGTTCTATTTTCCAAGCTTACGTACCAAAGACTATGACTGGTTGAGGAACCAATTTATTGCATTAGTTTCAAGCCATTCTAAGCTAAGTGACATAGATCAGGAGGAGTTAATTGAAATATGTAATGATGGCAGTTTGAAATATCCTCATATTATAAAAAAAAAAAAGCTCTGGTAATTCTGTTGCAATTTTCTACATCTTACCTGTATAAGTTAGGATTTTCTAACCACTACTGTGCTTACCACTATAAAAACTAAAAAGATAAAAGACTACAAACAATTGAGGAAGAAATGAAAGAATTTCACTCCAATATTCCACCTAATATCAAAAAGATCTGCAAATCATACCAGGCACAAATATCACATTGGAAAGTTACGTAAACCAAGTGTTTAAATACCTTCAATTGTACAGCATCTTTTTAATTTTGTGGTGATCCATAATTGATGTTTATTTAGTACCGCTATATAAAGAATAAAATTATTATATAAGTATATATAATTTGTATTATGAATTGTAATTTTTTTTATAATTATATTATTATAGTCACTATCATAAACATATTTTCGATATATATATGCACACAGAGAAAGTGTGAGAATCAGATCTAACAGGCAGAAAATTGAGCGGGGGTGCCACAAAATAAAATAAATTACCTAAGGGTGCCATTAATAAAAAAAAAGGTCAAAAACCACTGATATGACTGAATAGATTCTATCCATCACAGGTGCCTTTGTTATGTTTAACTTCATCAGTTTCTTCTCTCCTTTTCTCTTCATTATTATAAAATCATTTAGCTCACTGTAAAGAGTTTGATAAACTTCTGGCCTCCACTTCCCTACAGATTTCCTCGTGTGAATGTAGATGCAAAATACTCATTCAGTTTGTCAGCTACCTCAGCAGGATCATCAACAGTTGAACCATCGATATCAAGTGGACCAATCTGATTCACTCCCTTCTAGAGTTTACATAAGTAAAGAGGTCTTTGCTGTGTTTCTTTGCATCCTTTGCCAATGATTTCTTGTAATCTGTCTTCGTTTGCCTACCCTCCTTTGTGACTTGATTCCAGACAAGCTTATATCTACCATGGCCTTCTTTGTAACCTGATAATTTACATGCATCCCGTGCAATTTTATTCTCCACAAGTCTCATTAGTTCATCTGACATCCATTTAGGCCTAAACCGTAAACAGTATTTCTCAGTTGGTATGAAAAGCCTAGTAGCATCCAAGATTAATTCTTGAACGCTTCCCATTTAGAATTTGCTGTTGGTAACATCATCAGTTGGTCCCACTGTATAGAATTTAAAAACTGAGACTACCTTAGTCACCTTTACAAAAACACAAACCCTAACCTTGATGGTAGTAACATCTTTAAGTAAATCCCACATCAGTACACTGCGATTTCTTTATATGTACATTCTTAATGCATGAATAATCATATCAATTAAATCTCATTATTCATGCATTATTAATTAGATCAAGAGTACTGCTCCCTGTGATTGCTTCCCATGCTGCTGTAGAAGACAGTCATCCAATAAATTCACTTGCTAGTGTACGAGTGACCAACCTCCCTTCATATCCTGTCTGTCCCTTCTATAAACATTGTACTCCACAAATTCAAATTCTGCATTCCTTATATCTGTATGACACCATGTCTCTGATATCCCAACAATCCATAATTCAACATCCAGTACCTTTTCTTATAGTGACATCACATTTCATGTGTAATTGGTCAATAAAACTTTCTGAGTGGCTCTAAATAAGGAGGAAAAAAAAAAAAAAAAAAAAAATTTTATGTATAGCATTCACATATGTGTTTAATTTAGCAGTATAGTTAAGATAATTTGTGTTTGCTCTGTTATGTTCAAAAGAAAATTAATATAGCATTTAAATATTACCAATGATGAAAGAAAGTAACTGTTCTGTATTTAATCTTGACACTTTGTTTACATACTTTTCTTTTAACTCTGAAATTGTCTTGGTATCATTTTATCAGAATGTCTTTAATAAACTGGTTGCAGTTACTTTCACAAAAATATTAAATTATTTTTATTTCTAAAAATTCTTTTTTTAATTATTTTGCACATCATTAATTTTTATTTCTAAAAAATGCTCCCCCTTCCCCCAATTTTATAAGTTGTAACTGGGACAGCTGCTTCGTGTGCTACTGTAGCTCTGATTATACTGTAACAGAAATCTTTACAATAGGTTTTTATTTTAAAGGTCTTCCTTAAAAATGCTAGTATTTTTTATTTAGATGAAAGATAAATCAAATTACTTATACATTTAAAACACCAAAGAGCCTCATTGAAGAAAAATATGCTTTCTGTTTATTAATTTATTAGGAAAAAAATTTTTTTAAAAATTCATATGGTTTTTCTAAGTAAATAAAATTTTAAAAGTCAAATTGCATATGGAGATACATTCATGAAGGATGACACCAAGAAATAAGCGAAGTGGTAATAGTGATATGAGCAGATTATTCTCAGAATACTGTCAAGAATATTCTCAAAAAGGTTATTCTTGAATTCTCTCATTAAATAATACCATGATAGAAAATTCTTAAACAAAATATTTCAAGTTAAATATTTAAATTTTGTAGTAATAAATTTTAAGTAACATGTGTTTATATACATTACTAAAAAAATTATCATTCTTTTCTGACAAGGGTGCCAAATTTCATAGCTCAATACTGAAAAATATTAAAATTTTTAATTAATTAGAATGTTTATGGCACCATAAAGGCTAATAAGTCATTCTGAGAAAGTCATGAGGTAAAACTCAAATGCACTTACATCATGAGTTATCAACGTTTAATCATGTTTAATTTTTGTAATACAGCTATAATTTTGGTACACAACACACACACTGACTGCATCTTTCCCTCAGTTGCAATACATTACAGTGATGAAGAAGAATCTTAAGGCACAAATGAAATTTTGGATCAATAAAAAAAAATCTTTTTCTTCAAAATATAGCAAATTTTTTTGGCAACAGAGATTGATAAATAGTCCTACTTTAATCTGGAAACAGTTTTGTTGGGGCCGCGCAATCCAAAAACATTTCTGCTTTATCTCACAGATGGCATAAATTGCAGCACCCACTCACTCTATACACCAAAAGTTCTCAATGTTATCACCACTGGGCACAATCCAAAAGAAGCAAGCAAGCAGTTAGGTTGTGCCTGCTTTAAAAAAGCATGCAGTATGCACTGATAAATATTAAAAAGTGAAAGTGAAAGAATTATAATCATCTGTATACAGTACTGTCAAAGGAAAACTTCAATATTTCTGCAAAATGTACTTCAGTTTTCTGTGTTCAGAACACACAGTAAACAGTATGCATATACATCTATGCTTGAAAAGATGATGCTGAATGAAGCTGTCTATTTTTGGATTGAAAAATACTGTCTGAATAATAAAACTGATATTTTTGAAATGTCAGAGCATGATTAAAAGTTTCTTTATTAAAATTAATAAAGGAATTAGTATGCTTAATTCAATTACCTGACTCATTTTTTAAAACTTTTTCTAGGTTTATTCAAATGTAAACAATTTTGTGTAAACTATTTAATTAGTATCAAATAGAGCTACGATACTCAATACATTCTACATTGCATTTCAATATTTGTAGAAGAATACGAGAAATTTACTTCAATATGATACATAGAAACTTCTGTATGACACTCTGCAGAAATTAAAATGAATATAAAAATTAACGCAAAATATTTACAGTAATGAAATCAATCAAAAACAATTTTGAAAATTGTTTTTCAAAATTTATGTTAAATTTTTTTAATTGTTTTTGATTGATTTTATTACTGTAATCATTTGCATTAATTTTATATTTGTTTTAATTTCAGGAGAGTGTCATACAGAAGGTTCTACGTATCATACTGAGGTAAATTTCTCTTATTCTTCTACAAGTAAACTATTTTAAAGAAAAAGAAAGATTAATGAAATAGCAATATGTTTTTCTACTGCATCTACACTACCTAAATATAACAAATTTTACAGTCATGGCTAATATATTTTTCATTTCATCAGTTTTATATCAGTGTGTCACCCAGTGAATTGAGTCATCTACTTCACGAGTTAATAGGAAACCCTTGTTAACATTTCAATGTTTGCAATGGATTATCAATCACTTAACAATGCATACCTTGTCTATAACATATACAAGGCATCTCATTTACAATGTTATAAAATTATTAACTTTCAGAAAAACAATACTGCTATTTGAAATCAGCCCCCTTTTATTGCTCTAAATGACATTTGACAATTACTAGGCATTAAATGATTAAAAGCACTCTGTGAAATAAAAACAATGGAACTTGCTACAGTTTTGTTTTTAAAATCATGCACAAGCTATATAATTTGGGAATACAATATCGGGTACAGTAGAAGTTTGTACATTTAAGAAGTGTTGTATCAGATTCACTCGGTAGATTCTTGGGTCCCAGTGGAAAATTTTTAAAATTGTTATGTCTGGGTCACAAAACTATCTGCTCTTTTGCAAAAATAAGCAAACACAGAATGAGTGGTGTAGGTTAGGGGTAATATATTTACAGGGACTTCACTTTGAATTAAACTGGAAAACAAACTTGTCTACCTTCATAGTGACATTGCCTTGCTGAGGTGATATGAAAGCATGTCATGGTGCCATTCAAGGAAATCTCTGGTACAATCTTTGCCTGTAGATTGCCAACCTCTGCAGATAATATAAGTAATAAATTTCACTTAGAATTCCTGTTTCTCCAAAAATCAACATTATGTCAACATCATTGCTTTGAAAACTGTCTCCAAACTTCTCTTTCATAAATTTCAAAATATTAGGCACTATAATAATAATAATAATAATAATCAAATCGACATGTCAGAGACACCCTATAAACTTGACTAATGAAAAAAAATATATATATAAACAAATGTATATATACATATATATATAACGTACCTGTTAAACTTGGTCTTCCAGAATGCATCACAGAGCTGACTTTCTAAGATAATTTCGAAGAGTACAATGAATTACTACAGGTAAATAAATGAGGTCTATAATCTCTATAGCATTTTATCTGTTACCATAATATTGCAGCAAAAATCCTCAAGTCATGAGTCAAATATATCGAAGATCCACAACTTTATGAAAACAGCAAATTTAATGGCTGTGATGCTTCAATGCCAACGACATGTAAAAATTTGTGTAGTTAACATTAGCAGAAACAAAACAACTACATTTAATGCATCTAATAACATTTATTTCATTTGAAAACAAAGGAATGTTTGTTATAGCATCCCTATAAATAAATTACATATGCAGTATAATCTCAATTTACGGAAAACAGGGATTCCCGATCAAATCATTTTATTCCGAACAATATTCCACGGATGAGTTCATGGAAACACATGCACCAATTATAAATACGATGCATATCAGTTCTTAATTTAGTTCATTAAACATTACATTTTCAGAACTCACATTTTTTTTAAAAATCCGGGTACTCATGTATCATTTAGGCTTCTATCCCATAATCCTTCTCATATGTTTTAGTTGCAACGTTGCGCACGTCCGATTGGAAATAGCGACCCCTTACAGAATGAGAATTGATTACTGTAGTATATATATATATATTAATGTTTAATAAAAAAAATCAATAATATTATTATTATTGTTCCTCTTATATTATTTCTCCCTGATTGAGGATTTTCAACTCCGTAACGGGTACTGCTACCAAGTACACAGAGTAATAATGTATACAGTACAAAATAATGTATACAAATAAAGTTTGGTATTACTGTTGGACGAGGAAATCTCAGACTATCCTACAGGTGTTCAGGATTGCGACTTTCTGGAGTTCCTTGTAGGTGTTCTCTGGGAGACCTATTGCAGCGAGGCTGCTATGTAGAGTCTTTAAAACCATACCGTTAGTTGACACGATGATCGGGATGGTCGATACTTCTTGCATATGCCACATCTCCTTAATCTCATGTCTCAGGTTCGTGTACTTCCTAATTTTTTCCTGATGGGTTTTCTGGACATTTCTGGTGTTGGCCATCGCTACGTCAATCAGGTAAGTAGCCTTTTCCATCTTGTCCACAAGACTTATGTCCGGTCTGTTGTGCGGGATGGTCTTGTCCGTTATTATAGCGCGTTCCCAGTACAGCTTGTGAGTTCGGTTCTCTAGTACTGCCCGGGGTTCGTACTTATAGTATGGTGCACTTTCTTTGGTCAACTGGTCTTTCCTCGCTAGCTTCTGATGTGTTATCCAGGTTACCTGGTCGTGTCTATGAGTGTATTCAGTCTGGGTGATCACCTTACACCCCATGGTGATGTGTTGGATGGTTTTTGAGGGCAGGCGGCATCGTCGACATGTGTCATCTGACATTCCGGGCTCCTTTGCGATGTTTTTTCTATAGTGTCTGGTGTTGGTTACTTGGTCTTGTATGGCCAGCATGAATCCTTCAGTCTCGGGGAAGAGCGTCCCTCTTATGAGCCATGCATTGGAAGCAATGTTATCGATGTGATCTTCATGGATGTTATTGTAGTGTCTGCCATGCAGTGACATCTTTCCCATCTACCAAACTTCGTTTCTTTTACCGTTTGGGCGGGAGGGGGATTCCACGCGAAGGTTGAGTGGGGTGTACCACTTATTTTCCTTGTGGCCTGATGGAGTGGCGCTGTGTTGTTCTTAAAGTAATGTTTCAGGTTAACTATCGCTGTTCTCTGGCCCTTTCCTCCCACTTTCCGAGCTATTGTTAGTCTCTCCACTGTTGACTTCGGGTGGTGTTGGCGGCTCTTGGTCATCATTGTCCTTGTCATTCGCATGATATCTTCTAGCACGGTGTTAGTTCCATCTATGACCCCAAAAGGTGGGTGTTAGTACTGTAGTTGTATAGGGATTTATGGCTTTAACTGTGTTCCCACCATTCAATTATGCTTTCAGCAGGCTTCTGAGTCTTTGATGATATTTTTCGGTCAGGCACTTCTTCATTTCCTTGTGCTCTAACTGCTGAGGTCCATCATCCCTAGGTATTTGTAGGTCTCTCCTTCTGTCATAGCTTCGATCTCATTACCAGTCAGCAGCTAGTAGTTTCGACCAACTAATTTTCCCTGGTGCAGTTTGTAGGGGTCTTGCATTTGTCTAGACCAAATTGCATCCTGATGTCCTTGATGAATCCTTCGGTGATCCGGAGTAGTTGCTTCTCGGTTGCCGCGTAGAGCTTGATGTCATCCATGTACATCAGGTGGATGAGGGTGTACAGGTTCTTTCTTCCTTCTTTGAGGTTATATCCATATTTGCTGCCGTTAAGCGTGGTGGATAGCGGGTTTACTGCTAGACAGAACGACAGTGGGCTCAGATCATCTCCCTGAAAGATTCCTCTTCTAACGGGGATTGACCTGGTTGTGATGTTCTCGACCTTAATAGCGGTACTACATTTCCCCATTGTTGCTCATAGGAAGTTTGTCACTGTCGGATTGCCTTGTAGATCTTCAGGATTTCTATTAACCACCTATGAGGTATGGAGTCGAAGGGCTAGCGCTGATCGACATAGGCCGTGTATAGGTTGAGGTGCTTCTTGTAGGCTTGCTCCCAAATGCGGCATCTATGGTTAATTTCCCCTTGCATCCTTTGCTCCGCCGCTTGCATCCTTTCTGCTCTTGTATTTCGCCGGGTTTCTTGTATCTTCTTCGTCTTTCTTCTGGTTTATCCGTCTATAGGCTTTTAGATATGTGACTCCTTCGGTGAGAGACTTCGGGATTATCTCCGGGTGCCTTATCATTTGAGTAAACTGCTCTGCTACGTGCTTGGGTGTGCAGGTGACCTTCTTGTACCAGTAGTTGAGGATGTTATCAATTCCTGGGGATCTCCAGTTTTCGGTGTCCCTGATCGACTGTTTAACTTCTTCTCGAATCTCCCACTCCCCCATCTCTTGTATGCCCTTCGTTTTCTTCCGTTCTACTTCTATCCAGAGTGTTCTGCTGTTAGGTCGTACTTCACTGCTCCAAATATTTCCCCAGAACTCCACGGTCGTCTTCTTCTCGGGTGGTCCGTTTCCTGCTTTCTTATTTTCACCCAGTTTCCTGTAGAAGACCCTTTGGTCCTCATCAAAGATTCGGTTGTTATTTTCCACTGGGAGCTCTCTTTGTATCTGCGTAGTCTCTTGCTGAGGGCGAGAAGGTTCTGCTTCAGTGTGTCCAAGTATTCTCCTATTCTCTCATTTCTGGTCTCACGTTTGCTGTGGACGATCTCTCTCTTGAGGATGCTCTTCACCTTTCCAATCAATTTCTTACTACTATTACCCTGTTGGTACTGGGTCAACTGACCTATCTTGACTCTTAATTCTTCTATCTTCTGCTGAGGTCTTCTTTCCGAAGCTGGCAGTTCCTTCTGTTTTCGGTTCTTCTGCTGCCAGTCTCTCGTTTCTTTTCCATTAATCCTAGTGGCTGCTATGGCATCAAAGTATACGGCTGTGTGGATAGCCTCCAGCGTTGCACCATTTTTGTCGAGGTAATGTGGCATTATTTGGCGATTGAGGTGGTCTGTTACTCTCAACGGGATTTTATTTGGCCTCTGCTCAAGTATCACGTGGGTTCTTGTGGAGTCCATTCTTTTGAATTCTTCTTCTTATTATTATTATTATTATTATTATTTCTCCCTGATTGGGGGGTTCCACCTCATGATGGGTATTGCTATCAAGTAAACAGGGCGGTTGTTGCTATGTCTGATGTTACTGTTGGTCGAGGAACTCTCTGACAGTCCTACAGGTGTTCAGGATTGCGGCTCTCTGGAGTTCCTTGTAGGTGTTCAGTGTGAGACCTATTGCTCCTAGGCTGTTATGAAGGGTCTTTGTCACCATACCTGTGGTTGTGATGATGGGGATGGTCTTTAATTGTAGCATATGCGATAACTCTTTGATCTCTTGTCTTAGCTTCGTGTACTTCCTGATTTTTACCCATGGGTTTTCTGCAGGTTGCCAGTGTTGAGTATCGCTATGTCAATCAGATAGGTAGCCTTTTCCTTATTGTCCACAAGGGTTATGGTCTGTTGTGAGGGATTGCCCTATCCGTTATTCTGCAGCGGTCCCAGTACAGCTAGTGGGTTGGAGCCTCTAGTACTGCCGTGGGGTCGTACTTCTGATGTACACTTTCCTTGGTCAAATAGTATTTCCTTGCTAGCTTCTGAGGCATTACCCTGGCTATCTGGTCTTGTCTATAAGTGTACTCAGTCTGGGTGATCAGGTTGCATCCCGCAGTGATGTGTTAGATCGTTTCTGAGAGCAGGTGGCATCGTCGACATGTGTCATCTAACACTCTGGGCTCCTCGGCGATGTATTTTCTATAGATTCTGGTGTTGATTACGTGGTCTTGGACAGCGAGCATGAATCCTTCAGTCTCAAGGAAGAGCGTCCTCTCGTGAGTCATGACGTTCGTCAAGAGCAAACGCAAGGCCTGGGAGACCTTTATAAGCACAACAGGGAACACCGAACCCTGCTGTGTGGAATACAAGATAGTGACGAATAAACTTCCCAGGGGGGAAGTCATTTCAAAACAAAAGAATTGTTTTCTTCTTGTAATTGTTTCCCGTCTGAGCTGTTGAATTTCCAGGGTCCACCACGGGACAGCCCCCCGGATCGGGCTTCTTCTTTTTATTGCTGCGTTGCTGGCTTCTGTTATGACTCACTGCCAGAGCAACTTATCATCTGTCAAGATAATGAAGTTTACTCAACAGACACTCAGGAGCCACCCTTCACACGGGATGAACTACAACAAAAGGCAACCACGATAAGAAATAATAAATGTCCAGGCCTGGACTACTTAGAACCAGAAATTATTAAGAAGACCGTGGAGATCGTTCCAGACCTCCTCTTACACCTATATAACAGCTGCTTGGCTAAAGGCATCTTCCCCAAAAAATGGAAGACAGCAAAGGTAAAATTAATCGCCAAAAATTCGAACAAACCACTCCACCTGCCAAACTCCTATCGGCCAATAGCCCTACTGCCGGTTGCAAGCAAACTGCTTGAAAGACTACTCTGTACAAGGATAAATCAGCATTACCAGGCAGCGAAACTCACAGAGACATCGCAATACGGATTCAAGAAGGGTTCGTCTACTGTGGAAGCCTTGCGTAGCCTATCGGAATCAGCAGCAAACTGCAATAATAAATATCTTCTAGCCATCTCTGTTGACTTCGCTGGGGCGTTCGACACCATTTGGTGGCCGAGCGTACTGGCAAGACTAAGGCTGGCACATGTGCCGATCAACTTATATTCCATAATTAGGTCTTATCTCTCCGAGAGACGCATCATTGTGGAAGCACCTTATGGTAGAGTGAATCGTGATGTCCACAGAGGCTGTCCCCAGGGTTCTGTTCTGGGGCCGCTCCTGTGGAATATGGTTTTGGATGGGTTCTTGGCTTTGCACCTTGGTGATGTGCGCTCCCAGGCCTTTGCTGATGATTTGGTCCCCACCATTGCTGCAGATAGCCGGGCCCAGCTAGAGGAAAAGGCCAATCAGGCAATGCTGATATTGCAAAACTGGACCAGAACCCACTGCCTGACGATATCAACAACAAAGACGTCCTCCGTCCTGCTAAAAGGCAAGCTTGATATACGTAGACCGCCACAAATAAAGGTGGGACCTACCACAATAAAATTAGTGACCCAGTTAAAATATTTAGGAGTTATACTGGATGGTAATCTTACTTTTAAACAGCATCTAACTTATATCAGAGCCAAAATCAAAAGATACTCTGGATTGGTGGCTAGGATGGTCAAGCGGGACTGGGGGATAAACCAACGCACCCTGTCATTGTTTTATAAAACAACCTTCCTACCGATCATCACTTACGCCTCAGCAATATGGTTTTCCAAAACAGGAACTGTAGTAAACCGACGCATCCTTGATGCAACGCAGAGAACAATCCTACTGACAGTTACACGTGCTTGTAGGACAACCAGTACCCACGCGCTGCAGGTCTTGGCCGGGGCTCTTCCCCTTGACTTAGAGATCATGCGTAGGGGAATGAACTACCACATAGAGAAAGGAATACCTTGTACATACCATGGCTATACTGTGGACGTTAATGCACCACAAAAAAATGAAAAGACAAGGCTGCAAAAACACCTGATGCAAGTTTGGCAGGAGCGCTGGGCCAACTCAAATAAGGGAAATATCACCAGGAAATTCATTCCGAACATCGACAGGATGTACCCCAGTCCCCCAACTTGGTTTCAACCTGGCTTATACACCACCTATTTATTGACTGGTCACGGGGCCTTTACAGCCAAGCTGGCAGCGCTGGGGATTGAGGTGGATCCGAGATGTGCCTGTGGGGAGCTTGAGTGCTGGGAGCACATTATGTATGATTGCACCCATTATGAGGACCTCAGGTGCAGACTGATCACTGCAATACACTACCTCCCCAAGAACTTGGAATCACATCTATTGGACTCACTTGAGGAATACAGGGAGCTAAAGGAATATGCCCAAAAACTATTTGGTAGGCGTAAAACATTGATAGCCATCTACAGAAGATAAAAAAAAAAAAAAAAAAAAAACACAGAACATGCGTGGAGAGGACTCAAGGAGAACCTCGCCCAGGAACCTGCTTACTACTAATCATTTAAAACCAGCGATCGCAAGAATAACCCCATGGAGCTGCGGAACTTCCCATGATGAAGAGAACCACAGCCATAGCTAACAGACCAACAATGGACCTGACCAGTGTTCATAGCTGAGGAAAAATATGGCTACCAATGACAGAGAAGACCAACGAAGATAGAGAAACTCCAAGTTGCTGCCTCAACGGAGCCATATTGGCTCTATGCTCTGCACTCTCTTGTGCAGTGCAATTCTTTTACTCCCACGCCCGGCAGGGGAGGGAGGTGACGGCTTGCTGTCGCCTCTCTTCCCTGCCACACCATGTCTTCCCTCTGGTGGGGCATGGGCATGCCTCACTGAAAAAATTGGAGGTCACCTACCCTATCGACCCTCTTCTTCCTATTTCACCCACCAGCCTTCATTCTCCCCTCCCAGCACTTTTTCTTGCACATCGTATAGCCCTACACGTCCAAATTTAAATACACCAAAAAATTTCGCCCAACCTTTTAGGCACTTCAGAAACAGGCTTTTAGCGTCAAACCCCATATTAGTGCTTTAATGTAAGTGATTTAAAATCAACCGCGGTCGTTCCAATTTTATTTTAGGTCCTAGCCACTAAAATCCCAGGAAAGTAAGTGGCAGGACCTGCCAGAGTACAATTGACTCAATGGTAACACCCGGCTAGCCTCCACGTGGCGAGGTATGGACAACGTCTGGTCCCATTAGGGGCCTGGCGGCCAATAAGCCGGATAAACAATGGGCACAACATATAACACTACTCATGACCCACACACTTCTAAATCTCTGGCTTTGACAGGGTACTGTCACCGATACATAGAACATTCGCGGAGATGGGAGAAATCCCAGGAGCCGCTAGACCCTCAATATACCTCATACCTCGTGAGTCATGCATTGGAACAAATTTTATCTATGTGATCCTGATGGAGATCATTGTAGTGATTGCCATGGAATGTCATCACTGCCCATCTTTCTAGTTTCGTTTGTACCTCCTTGTTGGGGGGGGAGAACACCTCGCTTAGGTTGAATGGGTTATACCGGTTGTCTATCTTCCTTATGGCCTGCTGGAATGCTGCTCTGTGTTTCTGGAAGTAACCTTCAGGTTAAATATCGCTGTCTTCTGTTGCTCAATGAGGTCTATCATGCCCATTCCTCCTTCTTCCCGGGCAATTGTCAGTCTCTCCACTGCAGATTTCGGGTGATGTTGGCGGCTCTTGGTCATCATTGTCCTTGTCTTTCTCATGATATCCTTCAGGTCGCTGTTAGTCCAAACTAGTACCCCGAAGGAGTATGTTAGCACTGGGACTGCATAGGTGTTTATGGTTTAACTGTGTTCCCTCTGTTCAGCTTTGCTTTCACCTGGCTTCTGAGTCTCTGATGGTATTTTTCGTTAAGGCAGGCCTTAATTTCCTTGTACTGTAACTGCTACACCTGCATCATCCCCAGGTATTTGTAGGCTTCTCCCTCTGCCATTGCTTCGATCTCTTTACCACTCTGCAGTTGGTAGTTTCGTTGAATATATTTTCCTCGTGCAATCCGTGGGTCTTGCATTTGTCTAGACCAAATTCCATCCTAATATCATTGCTGAATTATTTGGTGATCTGGACTCGTTGCTGGAGATACTTCTCGGTTCATGCGTAGAGCTTGGTGTCATCCATGTACATCAGGTGGGTGAGAGTGTACAGGTGGAGGGTTCCTTATTTGCGGTTATATCCATACTTGCTACTGTTGAGCCTGGTGGATAGTGGGTTAAGTACTAGACAGAATCACAATGGGCTCATGGCATCTCCCTGAAAGATTCCTCTCTTGATGGGGATTGGCCTAGTTGTGATGTTTTCGACATTAATGGTGGTACTCCATTTAGCCATCGTTTCTCCTAGGAAGTCTGTCACCATTGGATTGACTTTTTAGATGTTCAGCGCCTCTATTAGAGAGCTATGAGGCACGGAGTCGAAGGCCTTGCGGTAATCGATGACGGTTGTGTACAAATTGCGGCGCTTCTTGATTGCTTGCTCCATAACCGCAGCATCTGTGGTTAATTGCTCCTTTCATCCTTTGCTCAGCCACAGGCATTCTTTCTGCTGCTCGGCCATTATATTCTCGCTCTCCAAGTGGTCTGTTATCTTCCTGGTTATGCAGCTGTTCAGATTCTTGTACATTGTTGGGAGGCAGATAATGGTGTATATTTCGCCGGGTTTTTTGTCTCTTCTTCTTTAGGCTTCAGATATGTGATTCTTTGAGGGAGAAACTTCGTGATTGTCTCTGGGTGCGTTACCATTCGGGTGAACTGCTCTGCCAGGTGCTTGTGTATGACAATGAGCTTCTTGTACCAGTAGTTGTGGACGTTATCTACGTCCACAACTGCTGGACTTAGATAACGTCCAGCAGTTGTGAGAGTTCTTGATCGTCTCTTTTATTTCTTCTTCCCCAATCTTCCACCCTCTCATTTCTTGTACGTCATTGGTTTTCTTGCATTCTAGTTCCATCCAAGTTGCTCGGTTGTTATGTTTTACTTCCCTGCTCCATATGTTTTCCCAGAAATCCTCAATCGTCTTCTTCTCGGATGGTTCGTTCCCTTGTTTCCCGTCTTCTCCGAGATTCCTATAGAAGCCTCTTTGGTACTCATAGAAGATTCGGTTTTTTTTTTTTTTTTCCCCTTTGGGAGCTCTCTTTGTATCGGCGAAGTCTCTTGCTGAGTGCAAGGAGGTTCTGCTTCAATGTGTCCAGGTACTCTCCTATTCTCTGATTTTTTTTTGTCTCACTTTTGCTGTGGACGTTGTCTCTCTTGAGGATGTTCTTCACTTTTCCAATTTATTTCTTACCCCTATTGCCCCGTTTGTACTGGGTCAATTGTCCTATCTTAACTGTTAATTCTTCTATCTTCTGCTGAAGTCTTCTTTCCCAAACTGGTCGTTCCTTCTGTTTTTGGTTCTTCTGCTGCTGGTCTCTCACATCTCTTCCATTAATCCTCTTGGCTGCCACCGCAGCACAATACACGGCTGTGTGGATGGCCTCCCGTGTTGCACCATTGCTGTCAATGTAATGCGACATTATGTGCCGATTCAGGTGGTCTGTTACTCTCCACAAGGTTCTGTTCGGTCTCTGCTTCGGTTTCACGTGAGTCTTTTAGGGTCCATACCTTCGAATTCTGTTAGGGCGTTCTTCTTCCACTCGTCCTATTTTTGGATATCATGACCTCTTCTGTTTCCCCTTTAGCTGCTGCGGGTTGTAATTCCTCTTACTCTTCTTCCGTTGGTTCGCCAGTGGTATGTTCTTCCTCCTCAGGTTCCATATTCTTTATCCTTCGTAGTTGATCGCTCACGTCCTGCTTGATTTTTTTCCAAGATTGCAGGAACTATTAGGTTCTTCGTGACGATGGTTCTTCTTTGGTCTGCTAATCGCTGTTCGGTGACCTGAATATCCAGGTAAGGTTCTAGCCACTTGGTATGTAGTCGCGACCAGTACATTGTCATATCGGTCTTAAGCCTGTTTATTTCGTAGTATGCTCGCATGATGTACGTATTCATTTCAATGCTTCACTTCATGCGTTGGCGATTTCTTCCTCCTGTGAGGTCACTAGCGCAGTTGCGCAAGGAGCACTTCCAGTTGGTGGGGCTGGATGGTCTTGCCCTACTCTTGTGGTAGCCTTACAGTTCAGTGTTCAGTGTGTTGAGGGTCAAACGGTACCGGAGGTTTCTCCCACACCGCGAGTTTACATTGCCATGTGATACAGTACACTGTAAATGCCAGAGATTTAAAAAAGTGTATGGATATCATACACTGTAGTGTTGTGTACTGTTGTTCATCTGGTCATTTAGCCGCTGAACCCCTAATTTGACCCAACATTGCCCATACTTCGCCCTGTGGAGGCAGACGAGATACACCAGCACATAATTTGAACTCTGGCAGGCCCTGCCACCTGATTTCCTGGGATTTCAATGGCAAGGGCCTAAAAAAAAAAAAAAAAAAAAAAAAGTAACGACTCTGTAGGGCTTATACACAGAAAGGTGTATAAGGCCGAAAAATTGGGCGAGAATTTTAGTACTTTTAAGTTTTGGCTGTGTGGGGGCATACGCTGTGAGAAATAGACAGAATGGGTGGGGAGACTGAAGATGGGGGGGGGGGTAGAAGTTGAAAGTAAGGGGTCGACAGAGAGATTGATCCCTGTAATTAAGAGTGAGAGAGGCCCATGTCCCACCAGAAGGAAGAGTTGGGAGGCGAGGAAGGGAGGGACAGAGAGTGTCCCCCCCCCCGAAGTGGTAAAGAAGGCACTGTGCAAGGGAGCGTGGTGTAGGTTGCCAAAAGGCCTTTGGTGTTGTCATTCCAGTTGGAAAGTCCATATTAGTGGTTGTCGCTTTCAGCAGGTTTGTCTAGAGGGGGGGGGGGGCAAAAATTGTCCTTACAGTTCTGTTACTAAATGTTCTGTTTTACTAATGGGTATCTTGGTTTGGTGGATATATCTTTCGCTATTGTGGATCATCTTGTTCAAGTCTGCCTTTGTTTTGCCAGGAAGGTTCTTCTTGTGAAGAGATCCTTTGCAAAGCAAGAGAAAGCACTGTATTCAATCTTGATTGTCTAAGAGGTGAGATTCTTAATCCTTTGGAATATATCTGATCTTCGTAATGAAGATACAGCGAAAGTCATCATATAGCCGGTAATCGTAGACAAGGTGATGCCAGCTCTCAAGCCCCCCGCAGGTACATGTTGGTCCTCTGTGATGCAGAGAGCGACGAGTTTAGCATTTATAGAACCGTGACCAATAAGTAGAAATGTTGTATATAGGCCTGGCAAGAACCATGGTGGGGATCGGGGGGAAGGTTCTATTGACATCTGGTAGGAATTTTTTTGGTGAGGTCTCCCTTGGTCGAGTTTGACCACCTGGTTTGCCAGTGTATCGCTAGTGTCGTTGTTCGTAAAGTTGACTTTTTAGTGTGCTGCACTTTATTTGATATCCTAATGTATTCATTTTGCTTTATTTAATTCAGTTGTTGTTGAGAAATTGTCAGTAAGTTATTCCCTAAATGGCTATGAATTTTAATAGATTATGTAAACTGTTAATATTAGTTTATTGTCTACCCCAGGGGCTCACATCTGGTGAGTATGGGCTTGGCACACCCAGGGTCCTGAGCTGGATATCATCATTCTTCTCTTTCTTGGTGATTCCTCTCTCTCTCTCTCTCTCTCTCTCTCTCTCTCTCTCTCTCTCTCTCTCTCTCTCTCTCTCTCAGGCACCTCAGTAGCCAGGTGGGAAGGAGCAGCAGTGCGTAGCACACGCTTCTTGATTAGACTGGGGTTCGAGCCCGTCACCACTAAATACGGAGGATGCGGAAAGGTCAGGGAATGACCACCGCATATCCCGGAGCAATATGGCCTTAGTTGCTAATGCTCCTAAAAAAACAAACAAAACAAACAAAACAAGTTTATTGTCAATCGTAATATTGTTAGGCCTAACTGAGGACATAGTGACATAGTGTTTTTTTGACAAGCGGCACCTGTGCTTTCGCCCAACTCCGCATTTGAATCTCTTGTGAAGTAAGACAGTGCAGTACTGTCAAGGCCAGATAGCATATGTTAGTGTATGTTCATGTTTGCTTAGTGCTGGTTATGTTGTTCATCTGGCCGCTTAGCCTAGGGTCTGTGGAACACCACAGACTGCTAGTTACCGTCACTGGCACTGGGAGCCGGACCAGGTATGTGGGAAGAGAACTCTGGCTGGCCGACCCTGGGGTTAGCCTGAGCTTCCCAGGAAGAGCCAAAAAAAAAAAAAAATTAAAAAAAAAATAATAATAATAAATAAATGAAAAAAAATAAAAAAATAAAAATAAGACAAAAGTTTGGGGGGGAGGATGAAGACTATGAAGCCATAGGTATAGGTATGTTGAGGGTCTGACGGCTCCGGGGATTTCTCCCATCTCCGTGTATGTTCTATGTATCGAGTGACAGTACCCTGTCTATGCCAGAGGTTTAAAAATAATGTATGGGTCATGTGGTATGTAGTTTGTTGTGCCCATTGTTCATCCGGCCTGTTGGCCGCCGGGCCCCCAGTGGGACTCGGCGTTACCATACCTAGCGACGGGGACGCCGGCCGGGTGTACCAAGAGGCTAATTATACTCTGGCAGGTCCTGCCACTTACTTTCCTGGGATTTCGGTGACTAGGACCTAAAATAAAGGTTGGAGTTATCGCTGTTGATTTAAGTAAAATTGCATTTAGAAAGCGCTGCGTGGGGTTTTACGCTGAAAGAACTATTTCTAGAGAGCCTAAAAGGTCGGGCAAAATTTGGTGTGATTTAAATTTGGACATGTGGGGCAGTCGCTGAACAAGAGAAAGTAATGGGAGGGAGGGTGTAGATGGAGGATGAAATAGGAAGAAGAGGGGGGTTGGATAGGAAGGTGGCCCCCAATTTTCAGTGGGGCATGCCCATACCCCATGACATGGGGAGGCGAGGAGAGGAGAAGAGCAAATACCCCCTCCCCCCTCCCCGAAAAAAAAAAACCGCACAAGGGAGTGCAGTTTTGGGTCGACAGTAGGCCATCCAAATCATCCTAGATTCTTGTCTTTCTGTGGTATGCTGAGTTTTTTTTTTTTTTACTTGTTTGACCTCCTGCATTCTTTCTAGTCGGGTTGCCTTTGGTATATTTCTATCATTGTTTTCCTTCTAGAAAATAGATCCTGGGCATATTGACTGAGTGCCTTGTAATCTTTCTGAATGTCTAACAGTCTGGGTTCTTGGTTGTCTGGGATATATTGGATTGCCGTTATTAGGCGTAGTCGCAGGTCATCATATAAATCGCACTCAAACATTAAGTGTCTCCAGGACTCCGGGTTGCCACAGGGACAGTCCGCGTTATCAATGATGCCAAGTTGGTGAAGTTTAGCTTTAAATGGGCCGTGTCCTGTAAGGAGGAAGGTGGTATTTCGACCAGGGTGAAACCACGCTGGCACCTTAGGGTACAGCTTGGTGACAGTGGGGAGCAGTGGGGAGGAATCTTCTGGTCACTGCACCTTTTTTCTGTGTTGCTCCATCTCCTCTGCCAAATCTGGACGAGGTGGTCGGTGATTCTTCTCTTCTCATAGTTGTGGTCATTAGTGATGTCAGTGGTGAGGTCATACTTTGTAGCCAATATGTTTCTGGCAAGATGGTAGGGCAGACCACAGCGGATAGCTTCGAGATCCAGGGGCAGAACTCCTACCAGGACTTGGAGGGCAGCCGTGCTAGTCGTTCTAGTTGCTCTCGACATAGTAAGGAGGATGGTCCTCTGAATGGTTTCGAGGATCCGTTTATTCACTTCTAGTGCCGCCCTCGCGTACCAGACAGGGGAGCCATATGTGATGGCAAGGATGAAGAGAGTTTTGTAGTACAGATACAGGGTAGTACGTCTGAGTCCCCAGTCCCTGCGAGTGTCTCTAGCGACGAGGGCCGCGTATCTTCTTATCTTTTGTTTAATATATTCTAGGTGTGGCTTGAAATTTAATTTTCTGTCCAGGATTATTCCTAGGTATTTAATCTGTTCACACAGCTTAATTGTTTTGTTCTCAATCTTAATTTGTGGTGGTCTTAAGTCTAGCGTACCTTTTAGCAGCACCGATTTTGTCTTGTCGGGTGCTAGTTTGAGCAAGTGTAACTTCGTCCAATCTAGCAGCTTTTGCAGGGCATCATTTGCTTGCATTTCTAAGGAGGATCTGCTGTCAGCCTCGATGGTCAAGACCAAGTCATCTGCATAGGCCTGGGCCTCCACACCACTCAGATCCATGGCGAGGAATTCATCTAAGACAAAGTTCCACAGGAGCGGCCTCAGGACAGAACCCTGGGGACAGCCCTTGCGGACTGGGCGACTTAGGCATTTGTATGGTGTGATAACTTGTACTGCTCTATCAGCCAGGTAACCTTCATGCAATAATAAAGATTCGATGGAAGGTTGGCAGCTCTGAGTCTCGCCAAGATGCTCGGCCACCAGAGGGTGTCAATCGCCCCAGCGAAATCCACTGCGATAACGAGGAAGTATTTCCTTTGACAATGGGTGGCTCTAGAGAGGAGGTTCTGTATTGCTTCAATAGTGGATTTTCCAGGAGTAAATCCATATTGCTTTGTCATGTTAGGATTTACTTCATTAAAATGCCTTGTGATTCTGGTATGCCTTTCGAATATTTTACTGAGGGTTGGTAGCAGGGCTATGAGTCTGTAGGAACTAGGTGTCTCTGGTGGCTTTGTTGGGTTTTTTAGGTGCAGTTTTAAATTTGCATTTTTCCACTGTAATGGAAATTTACCTGCTTGCAGGCAGCAATTGAATAGTTTTAGCAGTAATTCCGGTATATGTTCCGTTGCTTCTTTTGCCATAAGTCTAAATGTGTGTAAGTGTAAGTGTGTTTAGGGTCAAGCGGCACCAGGGGTTTCCCCCATCTCTGCGTAGTTTACATTGTGGTGTGTTACAGTACGCTGTAAATGCCAGAGATTTAAAAGTGTGTGGGTCTTCGATCGTTTAGTGTCGTGTACCGTTGTTCTTCTGGTCGTTTAGCCGCTAAACCCCAATTGGGGCCCAACGTTGCCCCACTTACGCTCCGTGGAGGCAGACCAGGAACCCAGTAGCTTATATGCACTCTGGCAGGTCCTGCCACCTAATTTCCTGAGATTTCGGTGGCTAAGACCTGAAAAAAAAAAAGAAAAAAAAAGGGGGACTTAAGTTTAGAAAAGCCAGGAGGGGTTAACGTGGTTCAGTTTTCAGTTTAGAAATCGTTAATTTTGATTAGTTATGTGGGGTTTACGCTGCCGTATTAGTCAGAGTAGGGGGAAGACACTGAAGACTGGAGGAAAGACAGAAGTATGGGGTCGATAGGGAAGGCAACATATACCCAGATGGTCAGTAAGGCATGCCCATGCCTCACCAGGCAAAATATGTGGGGGGTAGGGGAGGGAGGAAACAGGAAGACCATCTCCTCCTCCCCCTGCCAGGGATAGGAAAAAAAAAAGGTACCAGGCAAGGGAGCTGGTAGAGATTCTTTTGCCATACTGGGATGGGGAGATTAAATCCCGTGAAAAGAACAAAGTGGTAACTCTATGGGCCATTAGCCACTCTAATATTTTTCCAAGGTTAGCCAGTAGTGCAATAGGACTGAAGGACCATGGTTCAGTTAAAGACTTATTTGGTTTTTTAATGAGCCGGAGCAATGCCTCTTTCCAACACTTAGGGAACTGGCTGTCTTGTAGACACTTATTAAACAGAAGCAAAAGGTGTGATGGTCTTTATTTGTAGAACCTGAGGATGAAGACATATTCAATAAGGGCCATGCCCGGACATTTCCTGGGATTGATTTTTTTCAGTATTGCATCCAGCTCCAGCATGGTAAAGGGGTCAGCTAAGAACGGAGAACCGTAATTAGCATTTTGTGCTCGAAGATCAGCATGTTTGGGAAGGTCTTCCAAGAGGTTCATCACTTGGAAAAAGATAGTACAGAATGAGATTGACTGAGTCGTGTCAATTAGTTGATTCATTCGTTCCTACGACCACAAACCATAAGATGTCTGAGGTAAAAGTCTTCCCCCTTGTAATTTTGTAGAAGGGCCCCAAGGATTTGTATTGCAAGAGTCCTTAACAAAGTTGGTCCACGTTTCTTTTTTCCTGTTTGCTATTGCTTTTGTATAGATTCTTTTTAGTGATGTAGTCATTATAGGGTCGGACGACATCTGGAGGAGGCCATCCACGATGCCACTGGTACAGTTTAGGGGCATGATGGACATCTTTACGCAGTTTACTGAGTTCCACTGTCCACCAAGAGCAGGTCCTGGGAGTGAATGTCTTCTTCTTGGCTGATTTGTATGAGGCTTTAGTTAAGGATTGCTGAACGAGATCACATTGTTTTGTGGCCAAAGCAGTGTCAAGATGGGCCAGCATGGAGAGTGGGAAGTCCTGCTCAATTGATCCATCGAAGGCTGCCCAGTCAATTGATTTTGTGGAGAAACGGACAAAGTCAGGCATTCTGGAATGAGAGGGACAAATGGAACTGGCAGGAGCAACATAAAATAGGATGACCCTATGATCACTCAGCGTCCAGTCAGGGATAGTGGTCCAGTCAGTGATCTTGGGCCTCAGGTCATTGGTGGTTATAGTAATATCTATGTTAGATTGTCCAGTAGAACTGCAGTATGTGGAGAGTTGGTTGGGTTGATTGTGATCTGCCAGATTGCGGGTGAGAATAAGGTCCTCCAGGAGAAGCCCACGAGGATCTGAGGAAGAGCTGTACCAGAATTGGGATTTTGCATTGACTCCGAGGTTACAAGTATTGATTTAGAACCAAAAAAGTCCAAGCAAACTCAAGGTAGTTGAGAGATTCTTCTATGTCCTTGGAAGGTGGCCATAGGAGTATAAGGAGTAGAGTGAAATTAGATAAAACATGGATGAGGCATGGATGATTTGAACACAGGTTGCAAACTTATTGCAAAGGCTGTGGATGACTAGGATATCTAGCGCTGAACATCTACAAAGTCAATCTGTTAGTGACAAACTTCCTAGGGAGAACAATGGCAAAATGGATTACCACAGTTAAGGTCGAAAACATCACAACCAGGCCAATCCCCATTAGGAGGGTAGTCTTTGAGATAGATACCCTGAGCCTATTGAGGTTCTGGCTAGCACTTAACCGGTATCCATCAAGCTCAACAGTAGTAAGTATGTATATAACCTCAAAATAAGAAGGAAGAACCTCACGCACCTGATATACTTGGATGACCTCGAGCTCCATGCGGCAACCGAGAAGCAGCTCCAGCAACTACTCCAGATCACCAAAGAATTCAGGAATGATATTATAATGGAATTTGGTCTAGAGAACTGCAGGACCTACCGATTGCACCAGGGAAGATTAGTCAACCGAAACTACCAGCAGCACACTGGTAAAGAGATCGAAGCCATGGCAGAGGGAGAGGCCTACAAATACTTGGGGATGATGCAGGCTCAGCAGTAGAGTACAAGGAAATTAAGGCTTGCCTGACCGAAAAATACTATCAGAGACTCAGAAGCATGTTGAAAGCAAAGCTGAACGTAGGGAATACTGTTATAACCATAAACACCTATGCAGTCCCGGTGCTAATATACTCCTTCTGGGTCATAGATTGGAGTAAATCAAAGATGACCATGAGCCGCCAACACCACCTGAAATCACCCGCGGAAAGACTGACAATTGCCCTGAAAGGAGGAGGAGGGGACCTGATAGACCCCTTAGAGCAACAGAAGACAAGGATTGCTAACCTGAAGGATTACTGTACTTCCAGAAACACACAGCAGCACTCCAGCAGTCCATTAGGAAGAAAAACAAGCGGTATACCCCCACTCAACCTAAGCGAGGAGTTCCCTCCCAGCCAGGAGACACAAACGAACCAAGAAAGATGGGCAGAAAAGACACTCCATGGCACACACCACAATGATCTCCATCAAGATCGCATAAATAAAATTGCTTCCAATGCATGGCTCACGAGCGGGACGCTCTTCCCCGAGACTGAAGGATTCATCCTCGCCACTCAAGACCAGGTAATGAACACCAGGAACTATAGAAAACACCCACCAAGGAGCTCGGAGTGTCCGATTACACATGTCGACGATGCCACCTGGCCTCAGAAACTTTGCAACATATCACCGCGGGATTGAAGATTATCACCCAGACTGAGTACTCTCATAGACACGACCAGGTAGCGAGGATAATACTTCAGAAGCTAGCAAGGAAATACCAGTTGATCGAAGAAAGTCTGCCGTACTACAAGTACGAACCCCGGGCAGTATTAGAGACCCGAACCCACAAGCTGTACTGGAACCGCGCCATAATAACTGATAGAACAGTCCTGCACAACAGATCTGACATAACCCTTGTGAACAAGAAGGAAAAGGCTACCTATCTGATTGACATAACGGTACCCCGCACTGGCAACCTGCAGAATACCCATGAGGTAAAAATCAGGAAGCACACAAACCTAAGACAGGAAATCAAAGAGATGTGGCATATGCAACAAGTAATGACCATCCCGATCATCATGTCAACCACATGTATTGTGCCAATGACCCTTCATAACAGCTTAACAGCAATAGGTCTCCAAGCGAACACCTACATGAGACTCTAGAAAATCGCAATCCTAAACACCTGTAGTATAGTCAGAGAATTCCTCAACTAACATTAACACCAGGTATAAAAACAACCATCCTCTGTCCTTGGTAGCAATACCCGTCACGAGGTGGTACCCCCAATCAGAGAGAAATAATATAAGATAATAATAATCTTTCAGGATAATGCTCTCTACTTTGGTCCTTGCTAGCATTGAACCCGCGTCCACCATGCTTAACGGTAGCAAATATGCATATAAGCTTAAAGAAGGAAGAAAGAACCTATACACCTCACCCACCTGATGTACATGGATGACATCAAGCTCTATGCGGCAACCAAGAAACAACTTCATCAACTCCTCCGGTTCAACAAAGAATCCAGCAAGGACATCAGGGTGGAATTTGTTCTAGACAAATGCAAGACCCACACACTGCACCAGGGAAAATTAGTCGGACGAAACTACCAGCTGACTTGTAAAGAGATCGATGTTACACCGTTGTGCACAACTTAAGGACCAACACTATTTCTAAAGGTGACAACCACAAAATCTTTACTTAAGGTACTCTTTACTGATGAGTGTAGATTCAGTCTTAGCAGCGATTCTGGATGTCACCTAATCTGGCGAGAAGTTGGTACACCGTATCACCCCACAAACATCACTGAAAGGAATCGATATGGCGGTCGATGTGTTCTCGTCTGGGGAGGCATTATCTTGGATGGACGTACACAACTCCAGATACTGGAAGGCGGTACTGTAACTGATGCACGCTACTGTACTGAGGTAATTTTTACCCATGTATGTCTGTTCCGAGGTGTCATTGGCCCGAAATTCGTGTTTATGGATGATAACGACACACCTCATCGCACTGCAGCTGTTGATATGCTTTTGGAAAGCGAGGTCATTGTTCGTATGGATTAGCCTGTCCGTTTCATTCGATCTAAATCCCATCGAATACACATGGGACGCTCTGGAGAGACGCCTAGCGGCACGTTCACACCCACCAGAAAATGTTCACCAGCTGAAGGTGGCTCTGACAGAGGAATGGACGATGTTACCGCAAGAACCTATCGACAACATTGTTCTAAGTATGGACAGGCGGTAAAAAGCCTACATGGACATTAGGGGTGGTTATATCTCCTACTGAGGACCACCGCTTCCCTTCATTCCCTCTTTGGTAGTGATGCATCGGTATCATGGCAGCCAGTGCTATGTTGCCATTTTTGAATAAAGTTCTTCTGTACCGGTTTGTCTCCGTTGTTGTTTCATTAATCATTTCTAGACCTCACAAGGTTCCTTTGGTATGCTTTTCCCATATCCAGGCCACTCCTATGAGAAGCTACAGGTGAAAACCTGACTGGTCCTTAAATTTTGCAGACCAGTGTATGGTTTGCAAAAGCAGAAGAAGGAGAGACCTACAAATACCTAGGGATTATGCAGGCTCAGCAGTTAGAACAAAAGGAAATCGAGAAGTGTCTGACCGAAAAATATCATCAGAGACTCAGAAGCTTGTTGAAAGCTAAATTGAACGGAGGGAACACAGTTAAAGCCATAAATACATATGCAGCTCCAGTACTAACATACTCCTTTGGGGTAATAGATTGGACTAACACCGAGCTAGAGGATATCATCCGAAAGACAAGGACAATGACCAAGAGACGCAGTTGCGAGAATAACTCGCAGCTCGGAAAGAGTGGGGAAGGGGTCTGATAGACTTGATAGAGCAACAGAAAACAGCGAGAGTTAACCTGAAGGATTACTTGCAGCAGAACACAGCACCACTCCATCAGGCCATAAGGAAGATGGATAAGTTGCATCCCCCACCCAACCTTCGTGAGGAGCCCCTTCCCACCCAGACAGCACAAGAAATTAGGCTAGAAAGATGGGCAAAGAAGACACTCCATGGCAGACACTACAATGACCTCAACCACGATCACATCGATAACATTGCTTCCAATGCATGGCTCACAAGTGGGACGCTCTTCCCCAAGACTTGGATGTTGGCCATCTAAGACCAGGTAATCAACACCAGAAACTATAGAAAATACATCGCAAAGGAGCCCGGAATGTCAGATGACACATGTCGTCGATACCACCTGGCCTCAGAAACGATCGAACACATCACCGCGGAGGCGCTTCTGTAGCCAGGTGGTAAGGAGCAGCAGTGCGTAGCACACGCTACTTGATTAGACCGGGGTTCGAGCCCATCACCACCAAATACGGAGGATGCGGAAAGGTTCAGAGAATAACCACCGCATATCCCGGAGCAATATGACCTTAGTTGCTAATGCTCCTAAAAACCCAAAAACAAACAAACAACAAACATCACCGCGGGGTGCAAGGTGATCACTCAGATGTACACTCAAGGTGTACATTAATATACACGACCAGGTAACCGTTATAATACATAAGCTAACGAGAAAATACCATAGACATGTGGACATGTGTATATGTAATGGGCGGCACCTAGAACGTCTGTTCAACTCAGCCTTGTATATCTGTGAAGAACAGTATCACTACAAATGGCCAGATATGTGTGACGTAGGTTTGTGTGTATTATGTTGGTGCTCTGTTGTTGTGTCTGTCCTCTTGGCTACACAAAACCATCAGTCACCTGGACAGATGATTCTGGGTACTCGTCACACCACGGAAAGATGGGCCAGTCCCAGTAAAACAAACACCTACTGTCTCAAGAGAGACGCTGATCCACCTAGTGTTGTTCGAAGGTTGGCCAGAATCCTCTGGGAGCCCATTCCAGAAGGGGGGGGGGGAAGAGAAAAAAAGAAAGAAACCACTTGTGGTGCAGGTTACGAAGAAAAAAAAAAAATATATATATATATATACAGGGTGTTTCAGTTAAACGTTTCAGAACTTCTAAGAGGGGTAGGGTACATCCTGACAACTCGAAATCATATAGCAATGTGGGGTCGGAAATGCTTTCCTGAAGCGGTGTTGTACACAGAAGCACCATAAAAACAAAAGACACCGTAAGTGAGAAATCGTTTTAATAATACATGAAAAGAAGCAAACGGTACATGGATTAAAGTAAGTGTTCGAAGTTTCTTCCACGGGCTACAATGCACGCCTCACATCTCCGACGCATGGACATCCGAACATTCTGGAATACTCCAGGCGAATTTCGAATTTCTTCGGCAGCTACTGCGATTTTTGCAACCAGCTCCTCAGCATTGTCAACAGGGGTGCCATAAACTAGCGATTTCATATGACCCCAGAAATAAAAATCAAGACATGATAGGTCGGGTGACCGAGCAGGCCAACGCACGGGACCACCACGTCCGATCCACTGTTGACCAAATGTGACATCCAGGTAGTTACGAACATCTCCGCTATAATGGGCAGGGGCTCCATCGTGTTGGAACCACATTGTCTGTTGCGTCGATGCAGAAATCTGTTCATCTCTCAAAAGTTGTGCAATACTTGCTGCAGAAAGATCAAGTAGATAGGTCCGGTTAGACGACACGGTAACAGGTAAGGTCCGATGAGGTGATCTCCCATAATACCGGCCCATACATTGACCGAAAATCGAATCTGTGCTGCACGACGTCGTATTGCATGCGGGTTCTCGACCGCCCAGATATGGTCGTTATGCGTGTTGAAAATTCCTTCCCTTGTGAAGGATGCCTCATCGGAAAACAACACTTCAGCAGGAAAAAGGGGATTTGTAGCACATTTTCCAAGGTACCACTGTGCGAAAGCAATACGAGGTTGAAGAAACTTCGAACACTTACTTTAATCCCTGTACCTTTTGCTTCTTTTCATGTATTATTAAAACGATTTCTCACTTACGGTCTCTTTTCTTTTTATGGTGTTTCTGTGTACAACACCGCTTCAGGAAAGCATTTCCGACCCCACATTGCTATATGATTTCGAGTTGTCAGGATGTACCCTACCCCTGTTAGAAGTTCTGAAACGTTTAACTGAAACACCCTGTATATACAAATTTAAAAAAATAAATAAATTAAGAAATAAATAAATAAAAATAAATAAAGAAAGAATAAAAAAATAATAATAAATAAATAAAAGGAAAAGGAAATATAATAAAATAAGAAACGAAAGATAAAAAAAAATAATAATAAAACAATATATAGATTAAAAAAAAATTGTGATGTTGATTAAGAAAAAAAAAAGTAATTAATAAAAATAAATAGACAATAAATTTCAATAAGACTATATCTAAATGGCAAATTAAGCAGAAAAAAAAAAAGAAATAAAATAAAAATATTATTTGGTTCATTTGAAAAAAAAAAAAAAAACAGCTGCACCGGATTAACTAACTCCAGGCAGAACGTGACGGAAAAAAAATAAAAATAAAATAAAAATAAAATAAAAATAAATAATAATAAGGAAAAAAATAGTTTTTTACTATGGATCAGTTTGCTGCATAAATATTTCTAACAGGTCTTGCTTCAGCATGGCTTGCTCATATAGGGGCTTTACACACACTACGCTAACGCACGCATATTTAATACACTTAGGCCAACATCAACGGATTAATTAGTATGCCTACAGAATACACAATTGGAGATGGACGCAAGGAACTTTCGTGAGTTTTTTTCACTCCGTGGCTGAGGTAGTCGATCTCCGCCGTAGATAGCTAGGTTTTTTTCCCCAGAAACTGTGATTTTTTTTTCGTCCAACAAAACAGGGAAATCGATCAGAGAACAGACGCAATTTACAGACATAAATGCTGGTAGATGTATTAAATTACGGGTGACCCTAATATAATAATATCCTTCAGAAAGGACATGTATGTATACCCTGTCTATGGTGGCTCTCACACTAACGTCCATCTCCTATAGTGTCACTGTGATGAGATACAGAAACTCTGTAAAAAGAGCCCGATGTGTGGTTTTTAAATATGTATGCAGTGTTAACGATCCATTTAGTGTGTAAAACTTAAGGACCAGTCAGGTTTTTACCTGTAGCTTCTCATAGGAGTGGCCTGGATATGGAAAAAGCATATCAAAGGAACCTCGTGAGGTACATAAATGATAAAGAAAACAACACCGACACAACGGAAACAAAACGGTACAGAGGGACTTTATTCAAAAATGGCAACATAGCACTGGCTGCCATGATACAGATGCATCGCTGCGAGAGATGGAACAAAGGGAAGAGGTGGTCCTCGGTAGGAAATATTGCCACCCCTAATGTCGATTCAGGCTTTGAACCACCTGTCCATACTTAAAACAATGTTATTAATACGTTCTTGCGGTAACATCGTTTATTAGGAAGGGAAGGAAGGGAATGAATTAGATTGGTCCACTTGATATTGATGGGTCAACTGTTGATGATCCTGCTCACTAACAAACTAAATGAATATTTTGCATCGACATTCACACATGAGGAGTTATTCAGCGAGAGGAATGCCAGAGGTGTATTCAACTCTAGCAGTAAGCTACAGAATCTTGAAATAACTGAGAGTAAGGTGGAGGAGAGGTTGTTGAAGATAAACACAAGAAAGGCACCCGGGGTGGATGGGATCTATCCAGTTATATTAAAGGAGGCAGCAAAGGAAGTAAGCAAACCCTTAGCCATAATTATGAGAACTTCCTTGGACTCAGGGGAGGTACCCATAGACTGGAAATGTGCAAATGTGACCCCAATTCACAAGGGAGGATCAAAGGCTGACACAAGTAATTATAGACCTGTGAGCTTAACTTCTGTTCCAGGAAAATTAATGGAGGCACTGGTTAAAGAAGCACTGCAGGATCATTTAGACAAGACTTCAGTTATAGCTCGGACACAGCATGGTTTTGTTAAGGGGAAGTCTTGCCTGACCAATTTGATTGGATACTATGATGCAGTCACAAAAGAACTGGATGCAGGGAATAACTTTGATATTATATACTTGGATCTTAGAAAGGCTTTTGATACTGTTGCACATGGAAGACTGCTACACAAATTGGAGCAGTGTGACATTGGAGGCAAATTGCTGCTATGGATAAAGGGGTGGTTGAGGGGGAGAAGACAGAGAGTGGTAATCAATGGACACTGTTCATCGTGGTCTAATGTTATTAGTGGAGTCCCTCAGGGCTCAGTGTTGGGTCCATTATTGTTTTCCGTATTTATAAATGATATTGATGATGGTATATCAAGTTTAATGTCCAAGTTTCCAGACGATACAAAGGTAGGCAGGGTTGTCAAGGACACTACTGACACTATGCTGCTGCAACAGGATCTGGAAAGGTTGAGCAGATGGGCTGAGAGGTGGCAAATGAAGTTTAACATTGACAAATGTAAAGTACTACACATGGGAAACAGCAACCCCAGAGCAACGTATCAACTCTGTGGTACTACACTGACAGTGGTAGAGAATGAAAGGGACTTGGGGGTGGTTGTGCAGGCAGATATGAAGTTCTCTGAGCAGTGCAGACGGGCTACAAGAGTAGCTCATGGAGTATTGTCAATGATATACAGGAATTTTTCCAGCAGGGATAAGGAGGTGATTATTCCCTTGTATAAGGCAATGGTCAGGCCACACCTAGAGTACTGTATACAGGTCTGGAGGCCTCATTTCAAGAAGGATGTAGAGCTGCTGGAACGAGTACAGAGAAGGGCAACAAGATTAGTGAATGGAACAAAGGGGTGCTCTTACGAAGAAAGGCTTAAGTTTTGCAAATTACAGTGTCTGGAGACTAGGCACCAGCGAGGTGATCTGATAGAAGTGTATAAAACCTTGAATGGTTTGAGCATGCTCAATGCTAATGGGATGCTTCCTCTAGCTCAGAGTAATCACCTGAGAGGGCATAAATTCAAATTGAGGAAAGACAGATGTAGGATAGACGTGCGGAAATTTGCCTTTAGCCAGCGGGTGGTTGGTTGGTGGAACAGACTTCCATCCCTTGTCGTGGGGGTTGATAGCTTAAATAGGTTTAAGGCTCAGCTAGACAGGTATTTTGAAACAACAGAGGGGTGAAGTGGAAGTGGATTTTTTTTTTTTTTTTTGGCTGATGCTGCATAAGCTTGCTTTCTTGCATCAAATGCCTCTACTAATGCTAATGCTAATGCTATTCCTCTGTCAGCGCCATCTTAAGCTGGTGATCATTTTCTGGTGGGTGGGGACATGCCGCACAGACCGTCTCATGTGTGTTCGATGGGATTTGGATCGGTAGAAACGGGCAGGCCAATCCATATGAACAATGTCCTCACTTTCCAAAAGCTCCAGCCCCCTCCCTCTTTTCTTTCTGGTGGAGCATGGACCTGCCCCACTGTCACTAATGGGAGCATCTTCTCTATCGCACCCATTCTTCTGACTTTCTCCCCCCCCCAGCCTTCAGTCTCCCTCCCACACTCTGCCTATACACTAGCGTATGGCCTACTCGTCAAAATTTAACCGTACAAATTGAACCTCGCCCATTGACTTTCGGCCTCCAATACAGTGGACTTTTTTTTTTCTTTCTTTTCGGACCTAGCCACTGAAATCTCAGGAAATTAGGTGGGAGGACCTGCCAGAGTATATATAAGCTACTGGGTTCCTGGTCTGCCTCCACGGGGGCGTAAGTGGGGCAACGTTGGGCCCCAACAGGGGTCCAGCGGCTAAACGACTAGAAGAACAATGGTACATGACACTAAACGATCCAGGACCCACACACTTTTAAATCTCTGGCATTTACAGCATACTGTAACACACCACAACGTAAACAACGCGGAGATGGGGGAAACCCCTGGTGCCCCTTGACCCTAATTACACGTATACTTTCCAAAAGCATATCAACAGCTGCAGTGCGATGGGGTGTGGCGTTATCATCCATAAACACGAACTCGAGACCAATGGCACCTCGGAACAGACGCACATGGGATAAAATTACCTGAGTACAGTAGTATGCACCGGTTACGGTACCGCCTTCCAGTATCTGGAGTTGTGTACGACCATTCAAGAAAACGACTCCCCAGACGAGAACACTTCGACCGCCATATCAATCCCTTTCATTGATGTTTGTGGGGTGATACCGTGTGCCAACCTCTCGCCAGATTAGCTGATGTCCACAATCGCTACTGAGACTGAATCTACTCTCATCAGTAAAGAGTACCTTACCCCATTGCGCTGTTGCTGCTGTCCAGTCCTTGTGTTCGATGGACTACTGTAAACGGTGTCTCCGATGGGCAGGTGTTAAAGGGACACAGCGTACTGGCCGTAGGGCAAACAGTCCACCTTTGTGGAGTCGCCTGGCCACAGTAAACCGCGATATCTTGCGTCCCGCGCAGCTGATTTGCAATGGACTCTTCTGTCTGGTGTCTTTCCCTCTTGGCCTGTAGGAGTATTTATAGCAGTCATTTTTGGGTGTAGTTTTTGAACGACCACCACTTGTCCTTCGAACAGCTGTACCTGTTGTTCTGAAGACCGAGTTTTTCCACGCAAGTGAGACGATGCTATGGGCGGTACCGAACTCTGCAGCCACACTCCTCGTTCTTCGACTCTCCTCGAGGAGGGTCGAGCTTGCCAATTATTCCAACCCTGGTAAAGTCATCCAGATGTTGTCTACTGGCTATTTCGTTGTCTGTAGCACTGTATGAAACCAATCGAACGTCTGTAACAATCGTGCTTGCCATTCGGTAATTTGCACAACTGCTGAACTGCTGCTTTTATCTGTTTATGTGATCCCTCTCATCACGATTAAAATTTTTGCATGTGTACCAGCTTTCTACTGAACGACCACAGTAATGCAAATCGCCACAGGCTGTTTTGTTTGATTTTGTGGTTGTAACCTTTAGAAATAGTATTGATCCTTAAGTTTTGCACACCAGTGTATGACAGCGTGCTTGGATTCAGAGGAGGTGCCCCTCAGATTGGAGATGTGGAAATGTGTCCCCAATTCACAAAGGGGAAACAAAGCGTGTCAAATTACAGACCAGTTAGTTTATTATTATTATTATTATTATTATTATTAGCCATATGGTACAAGGAAGCCTGAGGCTTATGCTGCACCAGCCAAAAAAAAAATTCCCAAGTTACCTTGAGAGAGAGAGAGAGAAGTAGAAAGGAATCACCAAGAAAGAGAAGAATGATGATATCCAGCTCAGGACCCTGGGTTTGCCAAGCCCATACTCACCAAATGTAAACCCCCCCCCCCCAGGGTTATAAATGTTAAGACATCCCTGACAGTTACAGTAGGCATAAAAGCTAATTTTTTTTTTTTTTTTTTTTTTTTTTCACTTCTGTCACGGGAAAAATAATGGAATCACTTGTTAAAGAAACAATATAACATTACCAAGACAACACTGCAGTTATAGGCCAGTCACAATATGGGTTTGTTAAAGGGAAATCTTTTCTGACCAGTTTGATGGATATTATGATGTGATCACAGAGGATCTGGATGCAAAAATAATTTGGTATCATATACAGTATTCGGTTTGATTTTTGAAAAAAGTAAGCATAACTGATATGTTTAAAAGATCAATAGTAATTAATGAAAAATTGCCACCTGCTGGTAATATTGTGGTTGTCATGGAGTTGATATGAGATACGGAGATGTATTTAAATATGGTTGTATAGTTATTTTCGAACGTGAATGAGGTCGTGTGTGAGTTATGTTATGAAACAGGCAAAAAAGAAAAAAAAAAGAAAAAAAGAAAAAAAAGGTGCATAAGGAATTGCAATTAATTCATTTATTTATAACAGGTTTGATGTATAATATTTCATTTTCTAATACAGTATATCAGTAGGCGACCAGAACATTATAACCGGAGAAAAATCGTCTGTTGCTGAAGTGACTGGAAGTTTACGTACATATAGTAGCATTAAATTCACATATATTATTTGGTACTTATTGAAGATAAGAAATAATTGCATATTACATATCAAGAAACGAACAATGACCACCTATGGAATGATACGTTATGAACAGGATCGGGCCGCTATAATTTCAGGTACCATAAAAATTTTATTTCTTGTTATTCATATCAGCAGAAGAATATAATTGTGATAGAAATTACCACCAAGAAGCTTTTCCTTAAGATTTAACAATTTAACCTATATACGCAACGGGTTACATTTGAGGCGCGTTCGATTTTTTCCTTAAATGTTTTTATTTTTATTTTTTTGTTATTAATAGAAATGAAAACTAAATACAGTATAATTATCTCTTTATCAATTACTAAGATTATAAATTTAAAGAACACTTAATAAAACTCTGCAGGTGTACTTTCTCTAAACTTAATCATTTATTATTATTATTATTATTATTATTATTAGGCACATGGTGCAAGGAAGCCTGAGGCTTTTAGTTTAATTACAACTGTGGAATGCAATAAAGTCTAATTTCTCTTTCTATATATATGCATAGTTCACAAGCTACATCACGTTCACAAATCTTGCATAAGTTTAGAATTTAGCATTAGCATTAGCATTAGCATTAGTAGAGGCATATGATGCAAGAAAGCAAGCTTATTCAGCATCAGCCAAAAAAAAAAAAAAAAACCCTCTCCCATTTCACCCCTCCATTCGTTCGAAATACCTGTCCAGTTGAGCTTTAAATTTGTTTAGGCTATCAACTTCAACAACAAGTGATGGAAGTCGGTTCCACCAACCAACCACCCGCTGGCCAAAGGCAAATTTACGCACATCTATCCGACATCCGTCCTTCCTCAATTTGAATTTATGCCCTCTGAGGTGATTATTCTGAGAAAGATGAAGAATCCCATTGGCATTGAGCATGCTCAAACCATTCAAAGCCTTATACACCTCTATCAGATCACCTCGCCGGTGCCTAGTCTCCAGACTCTGTAATTTGCAAAACTTAAGCCTTTCTTCGTAAGAGCAACCCTTTGTTCCGTTCACTAATCTTATTGCCCTTCTCTGTACCCGTTCCAGCAGCTCTACATCCTTCTTGAAATGAGGCCTCCAGACCTGTATACAGTACTCAAGATGTGGCCTAACCATTGCCTTATACAAGGGAATAATCACCTCCTTATCCCTGCTAGAAAAATTCCTGTATATCATTGACAAGACACCATGAGCTACTCTTGCAGCTCGTCTACACTGCTCAGAGAACTTCATATCTGCCTGCACAATTACCCCCAGGTCCTTTTCATTCTCCACCACTGTCAGTGTAGTACCGCAGAGTTGATACATTGCTCTGGGGTTACTGTTACCCATATGTAGTACTTTACATTTGTCAATGTTAAACTTCATTTGCCACCTCTCAGCCCATCTGTTCAACCTTTCCAGATCCTGTTGCAGCAGCATAGCGTCAGTAGTGTCCTTAACGACCCTGCCAACCTTTGTATCATCTGCAAACTTAGACATTAAACTTGATATCCCATCATCAATATCATTCATAAACACCGAAAACAACAATGGACCCAACACTGAACCTTGGGGAACTCCACTAATAACATTAGCCCACGTTGAGCAGTGTCCATTGATTACCACTCTCTGTCTTCTGCCACTCAACCATCCCCTTATCCATAGCAGCAATTTGCTTCCAATGCCACACTGCTCCAATTTGTGCAGCAGTCTTCCATGTGCAACAGTATCAAAAGCCTTTCTAAGATCCAAATATATAATATCAAAGTTATTCCCTGCATCCAGTTCTTTTGTGACTACATCATAGTATCCAATCAAATTGGTCAGGCAAGACCTGCCCTTAACAAAACCATGCTGCATCTGAGCTATAACTGAATTCTTGTCTAGATGATCCTGCAGTGCTTCTTTAACCAGTGCCTCCATTAATTTACCTGGAACAGAAGTTAAACTAACAGGTCTATAATTACTTGTGTCAGCCTTTGATCCTCCTTTGTGAATTGGGGTTACATTTGCACATCTCCAGTCTATGGGTACCTCCTCTGAGTCCAAAGAAGCTCTCATAATTATGGCTAGGGGTTTGCATACTTCCTTTGCTGCCTCCTTCAATATAACTGGATAGATCCCATCCACCCCAGGTGCCTTTTTTATGTTTATCCTCAACAATCTCTCCTCCACTTTCCTCTCAGTTATTACAAAATCATCCAGCTCACTGCCAATGTTTACTTTACCTACATCATTCTCCTTCCTGAATAACTCCTCATGCGTGAATGTAGATGCAAAATACTCGTTTAGATTGTTAGCCACCTGAGCAGGATCCTCAACTGTTGAACCATCAATATCCAGTGGACCAATCTGATTCATCCCTTTCCTTCTCGAGTTCAAGTATGTAAAGAACTCCTTTCTGTTTTTCTTTGCATCCTTTGCCAAGGATTTTTCGTAGTCTGCCTTTGCCTGCCTAATCTCCTTTGTGACTTGGTTACAGACCAACTTATATCTATCATAGGCTTCCATGTCACCCATTAATTTGTATGTATCCCATGCATTTTTCTTCTCTGCCACATGTCTCATTAGTCCATCTGACAACCATTTAGGCCTAAACCTTGAACAATATTTCTTAGTTGGTATGTAAAACCTGGTAGCCACCAAGATTAGTTCCTTGAATGCTTCCCATTTTGAGTTTGCTGTTGGTAACATCATCAGTTGGTCCCACTGTATAGAATTTAAATACTGTCTCAGACCATCATAGTCGCCTTTACGAAAACAAAAACCCTTCCCTTTACCTCTGATGGTAGTTACCTCCTTGAGTAAATCCCACTTCAACACACTGTGATCACTGCCACCTAGTAGTGTCCATAACAACCCTGCCAACCTTCGTATCGTCTGCAAACTTGGACATTAAGCTTGATATACCATCATCAATATCATTTATAAATACAGAAAACAACAATGGACTCCACTAATAACATTAGTCCACGATGAGCAGTGTCCATTGATTATCCCTTTATCCAGAGCAGCAGTTTGGCTCCAATGCCACACTGCTCCAATTTGTGTAGCAATCTTCCATATGCCACAGTATCAAAAGCCTTTATTAAGAGGAAATCTTGTCTTACCAATTTAATAGAATACTTTGATGTGGTCACAAAGGAACTGCATGTAAAAATAATTTTGATATTTACTTGAATTTCAGGAAAGCTTTTGATACTGTTGCTCATAAAAACTGTCATTCAAATTTCAGCAGATTTGGCATTAAGGGCAAGTTACTTCTATGGATAAAGGCATGGTTGAGTGGGAGAAGACAGAGAGTGGTAATCAATGGACATTGGTCTTCGTGGACTAATGTTATTAGTGGAGTGCCCCCATGTTTCAGTGTTAGGCCTGTTGTTGTTTTCTATATTTTTTAATGCTATTGATGAAGACATATCAGGCTTAATGTCAAAGTTTACAGACGATACAAAAATTGGCAGGTGGTTAATGACAGTATTCTACTGTAACAGGAACTAGGAAAGTTAGGCAAGATGAGCTGAGAAATGCAATTGATGTATAACGTTGATAAATGCAAATTACTGCATGTGGGTAGCAGTAACCCCGGAGTAACTTACGAACCGAGTGCTATTACACTCTAGGGAAGTGATGTGGGGGGAGGGTTTTTAGATAATGTTATTTTATATATTTGGTTATATTTATTATTTCCCCTTTCAACAACTCCCCTTTATAATAACTCCCCACTTGCGCATCTGACTCTTTTTCCTTCAGAAAATTCCAAGTTCTAGGGGAAAATCTCCTTGATGAGTTTAATTCCCTTTGGATAGGCTTTTTCTCAGAATAACAAAGAGACACACAAATGTTGTATAATAAAAATACAGTTTATTGGACACTTTCACATAGATACATCAAACAAAAGAAATTTATTAAACTCATGACCAAATAGATTTAATTTCATCTTCTTATAACAGAATGTAAATGAGCAAAGTAATTTGCCTATTGAGCAAACTCAAGGAGGGCTATTTCCTTTACATAAATCATAAACAACTATCTCCTCTTTTAAACTAACAAAATGTTTCTACTTCCTTACTCCTGAGTTCAATTAACTTTCAAAAGAATCTATTAACATTCTCCTTTCATTACAAAACAATTCCTACTCCAAATTGATAAAGCTCCGATACTCTTAATTTCAGTATAAATCATTACTCTGGTTTCTAACAGATTATAGCCTACAACCTTCTCTAATCTAGGTAATCAATACTATCAAATTTCTTCAATTAACTACTTGCACATTTGGGGGTTACTGACATCCGTCTATCCCCTTCCAAAATTCATACTTAGTCATTCACTTATTTAACCAAATATTAACAAGTATCAATCACATCAAAAATTTTATATCTATTCCCTTCCAAAATTTATCTATATGTATATTGACTTGCCCTGGGTAATGTCCTTCAGTCCATAACATTCACTAACTTATTCATTACAATAAAGTACTACTTATACATATGTGTTCAATCAAAAGTTCTGATAAACTGGTTATCGAGTGCCTATAGTCGGTGTGATGTTGAGAGTACTTAAGCAAACTAATCACTTACTTACATAACTTGGCAGACTTCACGGTACATCCTTCTCTAAGCGAGTAGGGGATTCTTTCTATCTGGGTCGCATCTCACAATCACTGGGGGAGTTCGATATAAGATACTGGATTCCTTCCTGGGTACCTTTTTATTTCTTTATGGACGCATTAATTTCATCTGATCAGAATGGCTGTACTCTTTTTTGTCCGGCTTCGGATTTCATCAGCTCCAGCATACTTGCTCTCAGAATATCAGGCAATATCGTTCCTTCATAATGGAGTTGACTCCTTCTCATCTACTTTAAGGATCTTGAAAAATTTTCCCTCTTTTCTATGGCACGTGTTCATCTCTCACTTCGAAACTCAGTCTACTTTTGACTGACTGTCTGACCGACTTCTGCACCTCAACTTCATCTTTCCACTTACTCGACTGCTTCTCTCACTACTTATTAGATCACTGACTTAACTGTTCACTTAAAGCTTATCTACCCCTCATACTGACTACACATTAAACTTAGCCACTTTTCTCCACCGGCTACTCTATCTAAAAGAACTCATTCCTTTCTTTTCTTCTCCAACTCTCATCTTACTGCCCCACTCACTGACACTGACCCACTCTCATCTTACTGCCCAACTCACTGACACTGACCCACTCTCTTCTTACTGCCCAACTCCCTCTTTTTTTGTCCGTCTCCATCCACAAATTTTTCTTACCAGTCTGTCACGCCTCTCCACAGTGTTCTACCAATCTCCTCCTTCCTATATTCATTTTTATCCTTTCATTTGTTGGCAGGTCAGCCAGCCCTGTGGCACGTGATTCACAATACCCCTCTCCTTTTTTATTTCCTACCTGTTGACATCCGTTGAGCTCTTTCATGTAGGCCGAATGCATCAAAACAACTCCTTCTGTGTCATCACAGCTTGTCTCCATAGCACTACAGACAAACCACAAATGTGTCACTGGAGACCATCGCGTCTATTTTTAGAGGCTTGTGTGTGCGTTTAGCCATATGCGTTTCCGGTGCGTGACCCCTCATAAACTTGTTGCGCCGTACCACCTGCTGGGCTTGCTATAGTATTTTCCGTCAGTTTTCTGTTTTGACGGATGCAAAGCTAATTTTGCTGTTTTTCGTTCTTCCTACCTTTTAAGTTTTACAATCCTTACTGGATAATTCTTGTTTATAGAAACTGACGCTATTAACATTTCTCCCAACGGCAAGAATCCAAAAAGGAAAACTAACTTCAGAAGTCAAAAAAAATATATTTTATTTTTGTAAGATTTTCAGATCTTACAGTGATAAATGAAAAAGCCTTCGGGGTCATTATGCTGTCCAATTTGAGATTCTCTGAGCAGTTCAGACAAGCTACTAGCAGAGCTCTTGGGGTGTTTTGTCAATGATATACAGGAATTTTTCTACCTGATAAATTTAATTATTCGGGTTGCCTAAAAAAATAGTTTGGTTTTTGTAAACACTAGAAGGGGATTAATTGCATTGGTTTGCTGGATATGAATGGTTTAACTGTTGATGGTCCTGCTATGGTTGCTATTAAGGTGACATTTTGCTTCAACATTCACACACGAGAAATTTTTAGGAATGAGGGATGCTAGAAGATTATTATTGAGGGAGCTAAATGATTCTAACAGGCAGCTAAGTGATTTTGTGATAACTGAGTAGAAATAGAAGAGAAATTGTAGGCTACAATTTATTTTTCAATTTCTACAAGGCACTTTGAGATAGATTTGTTCTGTCTGGTTAAGAGAAGCAACAAATGAGGTAAGCAAACAGTCAGCCCAAATTTTGAGAGCATCACTGGATTCTGGGAAGGTGCCTGTGGACTAGCAATTAGCATTAGCATTAGTAGAGGCATATGATGAGAAAGCAAGCTTATGCAGCATCAGCCACAAAAAAAAAAAAACACTTTCACTTCACCCCTCCGTTCGTTCGAAATACCTGTCCAGCTGAGCCTTAAATCGATTCAGGCTATCAACCTCCACGACAAGGGATGGAAGTCTGTTCTGTCAACCAACTATCCGCTGGCTAAAGGCAAATTTCCGCACATCTATCCTACATCTGTCTTTCCTCAATCTGAATTTATGCCCTCTCAGGTGATTATTCTGAGAAAGAGGAAGAATCCCATCGGCATTGAGCATGCTCAAACCAATGAAGGCTTTATCAGATCACCTCGCCGGTGCCTAGCCTCCAGACACTGTAATTTGCAAAACTTAAGCCTTTCTTCGTAAGAGCATCCCTTTGTTCCATTCACTAATCTTGTTGACCTTCTCTGTACTCGTTCCAGCAGCTCTACATCCTTCTTGAAATGAGGCCTCCAGACCTGTATACAGTACTCAAGGTGTGGCCCGACCATTGCTTATACAAGGGAATAATCACCTCCTTATCCCTGGTAGAAAAATTCCTGTATATCATGACATTGTATCTCTGAGCAGTGCAGCTTGTCTGCACTGCTCAGAGAACTTTATATCTCCCTGCACAATTACCCCCAGGTCCTTTTCATTCTCCACCACTGTCAGTGTAGTACCACAGAGTTGATATGTTGCCCCTGGGGTTGCTGTTTCCCATATGTAGTACTTTACATTTGTGAATGTTAAACTTCATTTTCCACCTCTCAGCCTATCTGCTCAACCTTTCCAGATCCTGTTGCAGCAGAATAGCGTCAGTGTCCTTAACAACCCTGCCAACCTTTGTATCGTCTGCAAACTTGGACATTAAGCTTGATATACCATCATCCATATTATTTATAAATACGGAAAACAATAATGGACCCAACACTGAACCCTGAGGGACTCCACTAATAACGTTAGTCCATGATGAGCAGTGTCCATTGATTACCACCCTCCCTCTTCTTCCCCTCAACCACCCCTTTATCGATAGCAGCAATTTGCCTCCAATGCCACACTGCTCCAATTTATGAAAGGTGATAGAGTTTTGAGGTGGGCTAAGATTCGGTCACCTGAATTTCTCGGGATAACTACAAACACATCGTCCACATAGCGACACCAAAAGGGAATGGGATCTGGTACGTTTGTAAATGCACGACCCTCTAATTCCTCCATCGCGATGTTTGCCGTGACCGAACTAACTGGGGAACCCATGGCTGTGCCGTGTACTTGTTGGTAAATGGAGTCGTTAAACATATTGCACCGACTGTTAAGCACAGTCTGAGGGCGGTGGAGATATCGTCTGGTGTTAGTTTGGTTCTGCTGCCAATTGTTTCGTCATTATCTAAGAGTTGCTTTGCACATGTAATGGCAAGTTCTACTGGGATGGAAGTAAAAAGTGAAACTACATCAACTTAGACCACCTCAATTCTCTGTCACCGTTCATAAAATTCACGATCGAGCTAAAGTCGAGCAACACCATACCATACTTAGACACCCTTGTCCGGCGCGGGGGAACGTGCTTCAAGACAACTGTCCATCGTAATCCTATGTGTGATGGCCAATTTACCAATTTCCTGTCAGCACACGCAGGTAGCCATCTTCTTGCCATTGCACGAACCTTGCTGTCTCGTGCCTGGACACACTCTAGCTCTGTAAATGAGGGGCGCACCGAAATCGCTAAAGTCAAGGCGGTTCTTACGAGGTGTGGCTGTCCCATCAATAAATACCCTTGACAGGTGTGAACTACAGACACGCGACCACGTAGCGACCAACAGAAACATCCGAGGTGATGACTCAGCCACGAGCGCCTTTATCCCATACTACCCAAACCTATCACAACAGGTTTGTAGAATCTTAAAATCACATAGCATAAAATGCGTACAACTCCCAGGCAGAAAATTACGATCCCTCATCTCTAAGGTAAAAACATCTGTCCCCACCCTACTACAAAGCGGATTGGTCTATCGCATCTCTTGCCGTAACTGCACTAGCTGCTACATCGGGGAAACTGGGGGATGGCTCGAAAAACGCCTTTCCGAACACAAAAGAGCAATCCGCTTAGCGGATGTGGAGCACTCAGCTATTGCCGAACACGTTTGGGCAACCCACCACAACATTGACCGCGATGTCGTGATTGTGGATAAGTCCCGCCATTATCGGCGACGCGCCTGGTTTGAGTCGTTAAACATCAAATGCTCCAATACCTCAGTGAACAGGAACGGTTGTCAAGTCCACCCTATCACCGAAACAGCAATCCTGTCCATTGACAAACGCTGGCCACGTCCACATACATCACAGCCACAGGCTTCAACATCCAACAATTAATCACGCACTTCACGTACAAGATTGGCAGTACACGCTCTCATGCTCCATTCTAACTGTCCGTTTAACTGAAGAAGGTTGACTAAACAACCGAAAACTTTTATTTGTATGTATCTAATCTAATATAGGTATATTTCCTATTATTAAATTGTCACAATCTATATTTTTGTATCCGTTTCGCTCAGAGCAACTGTAATTTAATAATAACAAAAGCCTTTCTAAGATCCAAGCATATAATATCAAAGTTATTCCCTGCATCCGGTTCTTTTGTGACTGCATCATAGTATCCAATCAAATTGGTCGGGCAAGACTTTCCCTTAACAAAACCATGCTGTGTCCGAGCTATAACTGAAGTCTTGTCTAGATGATCCTGCAGTGCTTCTTTAACCAGTCCCTCCATTAATTTTCCTGGAACAGAAGTTAAACTCACAGGTCTATAATTATTTGTGTCAGCCTTTGATCCTCCTTTATGAATTGGGGTCACATTTGCACATCTCCAGTCTATGGGTACCTCGCCGGAGTCCAAGGAAGCTCTCATAATTATGGCTAAGGGTTTGCTTGCTTCCTTTGCTGCCTCCTTTAATATAACTGGATAGATCCCATCCACCCGAGGTGCCTTTCTTGCGTTTATCTTCAACAATTTCTCCTCCACTTTACTCTCAGTTATTACCAGATTATCTAGCTTACTCAGGGCCGCGCAGTGCTATGATACAGAGAGGCGTCAGCATCAGGCGGCACCGTAAGGGGGCGGCATAAACAGCGAAATCAAAATACAATTTGAACCATTCAATAATTAAAAATCTTTACGCAACGCCTTTCTATATTGGTCTATGTTATTCCGATATTGATGTATATAATTTATGATTTATCGCACGCCTCTGCCTAAGCGCTTTCGGTACCCTTTGATTTCGGTTTCTGGTGCAGGTGCATCGTTGGCGGGCGCTCGCCGAAAGACTTTTGATCTGACAGCGCGAAGCTATTATTTTTGTTTGTAATATACCGCGTGGCCGCTCCTAAAAGCTGAGGTGGCAATTATCACAAAAGACAATTGCACGTGTTACGTGTTGATAGTTCTGCTTACAATTATTGACAATATTTGATTTTAATGTTAGTTTGTCTCGAGAAGTGGCAAGTGGCTATGCTGTGTTTAAATCAGGAAATCAGATATATAATATATCTGTATCAGTACTGTATAATATTTTTGCATTTATACTAATTCAGTTTTTGTGTTTAAAAAGTAGATCAGGTAAGAGAATTATTGTTTTTTACAGCAATTGTAGTTACTTATTATCATTGAAAATAATTATGTTATGACAATAGGGACTCGAATTAGAAAGTAGCATTTGCATGGACTAAGTATATCTCAGGTGCGGAACGTGTGCCTGTGTGTGTGATAGATAGAGAGGAGTTATTTAGGTAATATTGGGCTACTTTTGCGTTTTGTGTGTGATAGAGAGAGAGAGAGTTGCTTAGGAAATATTTGCATTTGCCTACTTTTGCGTTCGTTATTTATTGCTCTATTTTTCAATTCCTACTATTAGTTCACACTCTCCCTATATACAAAGGGTACTAGGAAAGTTTTGCAATACAGCTTTGTTTATTTAATTTTTTAAAGTAATTTCCTCTACATTCAATACACCTCTCCATCCTCCGAAACCAATCTTTAAACCAGTTCTGCCAAGTTTCACTAGGGAGTAAAGCACACTCGTTGTCCCAAGCCCGTAGAAGGTCCTCATCACTGGAAAACCGCCTCCCTTTTAGCTTCATTTTCACATGCGGGAACAGTGCAAAGTCGCAGGGAGCAAGGTCTGAACTGTAGGGAGGGTGCTCGAGAAGTTTCAGTCCTGTCGTGGTCAAATATTCGGCGCAGGCTTTGGCGCGGTGAGCTGGAGCATTATCGTGATGGAGGTACCAGGTGTCCATTCTTGTCTTTGGCCGCAGGTTCTTCATAGATCCAATGACTTTAGGCAGGCATTGTTCAGTATACCACTTAGCTGTGACTGTCTTCTGCGTGTCCAAAACGACACGTTCCACAATTCCACTCGATTTGAAAAATACAGCTATCATTTTCTTCTTTACAGATCGGGATTTTCTGACAATTACGGGTGTGTCGTCATCATCAAAGACCCAAACTTTGTTTTGAGCCTTGGTCGGCAGATCGTAATAGTACAGCCAAGTCTCGTCACCTGTCACGATGTTGTTCACATACCGAGATTGTCCCTTATCAAACTTTTTTAACATCTCCCGGCACCAAGTCACACGTCGTGTCATCTGCTCTTCAGTCAGTTGATGCGGCACCCAGAGAGAACAAAGTTTCTTCACGTGCAAATGATCTTGCAGAATCGAACGAATTGCTGGTGCATTTAGGCCCAAAGTATCCTCTATCTGTTGGTAGGTCACTCGCCTGTTTTCGTCAAGCATTTTCCTCACAGCAGTAACGTTTTCCTCCGTAACTGACGTTCGTGGCCTTCCCGGCCTCTCAGAATCCTCCAGAGTGAAATTTCCCCTTTGGAATTCTCTATACCACCTGAATATCGTTGTACGATGTGGACAATCATCATCTAGTGCAAGAGTCATTTCTTCTAAGCACTGGTCTATGGTTAAACCACGCATGAAATTATACCGCAAAACTGTCCTTATCTCATTTCGTGACCACGATGCCATCGCAAGCACTTTACACTCTCACTACTAATGAATAACTGAGCCCATTGACTTGGCGCGGCGGCTACTATGCACGTATGAACATGTCTCAACATGCAGCAACAAGCAGCTTCCTGTGATTCATTGTTGCGTCATATTGCAAAACTTTCCTAGTACCCTTTGTATATTTATATATCTTGTTCAAATTTTCAATCGTTAATAAAATACTTTTTATTCATCCACTCAAGTTCAAATACATTTTTTTAAACTTGTAGTGGATGACACTTGATGTTAATACAGTTTTTTCAAATATTAATTAATTAATTTTAGTTTTATATGGGAGAAAAAATTTCTCTTATATAAGATATTTAGCAGGATATAAATTTAGGAATAAAATTGAAATCAAGAGGCAGTAGCTCAATCGATAAAATGCAAAGATTTCATTATTTTTCACGTGAAGATGAAGAATGCGAGTTCAATTCTTGCAAAAATCAATAATTTTTGTTATTCATTCATTCAAGTTCAAATACATTTTTTTAAACTTGTAGTGGATGACACTTGATGTTAATACAGTTTTTTCAAATATTAATTCATTAATTAAATTTAATTAATTAATTTTAGTTTTATATGGGAGAAAAAAGTTTCTCTTATATAAGATATTTAGCAGGATGTAAATTTAGGAATAAATACCGTCAGTGGCGAAGCGTGTAGATCGCTGGAAAAAAATTTCTTTTTCAGATTCTTTTTTCATTCTGGGTTCTAGTCTGAGTCAAGGAGGGAACAAAATGGAAAATGAAACATGTGAATAAAAATAATAGTCCAACACCATATATAGAAAGGAAAATGGAAATTCGCTTTCTATTTTGCCACTTAATATTGTGATTCTGTCATATGTATATACATATTTATATTAATTGTAATTATTTAATAAAAAGTAACTAAAATAAAATTTTTCTTTGTTGACCTAAGTAGGAATTGACTTAAAAATTTTTTTTTTTATATTACTTGTTACCAAATTCATATACGTTAAAGTGGAGACAATACAATAACAAGTTAAAGAAAGGCATATGTCAAAACGGCTGCTAGCTGTCAATTTGACAGATATTCGTTATCTATTTATTATGTTCTGTTACCTACAAATCTTACTAGCTTTGCAACTCATTTCTATCGTTATTTTATCTACCCTATTTTAATAGCATGATAAGCATCATCATATTTAATCATTTTCAATGACCCCCCCCCTCCCCCCCGGTTGCATCTTTGCGAAGGACTGTGAATTTTTATTTAATATTTTTATTACAGTATGGAACAGAAAAGGAAAAAATTGTCTGGAAGTCAATGTAAAAAGAAACGCTTAAAGAAAGAAGAATAAGGAAGAAAGCTAAGCTATGTTATGAAGGAATTCTTAGTACAAAAGTCCTGTTTAGATGAGCCGTCCACATCAACAGCGACTGCTTTGGATTTAATAATAACAAATAAAAACTCAGTGCCGCCCCAATCACTTCCAGAAGAAGTTGTTGAAGAGAGCCAAAAAATAACACCATTAGAAGTTAGAAGTTCATCAAGAGCCGGGTAGCAATAGCAGTGGCAGCCAGCAGATATTAAACGAAATTCCTTCTGATCCTGCATTATGGAATGCTTTCTGCATGTCATCTGAAACTCGTCAAATACTGGTTGAGAGGGGTCCACATCAAATTAAAGAATTCGAGTTTCCTATTAATAAAGGAAGACGTAGATTTTCGCCCTCGCATTATTTGAAAGTGTTTAGCAATGGTGAAGTCGTTGAGAGAAGTTGGTTGATTTACTCTGTTACAAATGATGCCGTTTTTTTGCTTTTGTTGTATGTTATTTGATAATTCGTCTGCTATTAGTGACTGGCCCAAAAAAGGCTATTCTGACTGGGGAAATCTTATAAGAGCCCTCACAATGCACGAAAAGTCTGTAAATCACAGAAATGCTTTTAGAGCATGGAAAGAATTGGACATTCGATTAAAGCACAAAAAAAAACTATTGACGCTGAATTCAACGAATTATGGATATGGAAATTCAGCATTGGAGAGGAGTTCTAAAAAGAATTATGTCAATAATTAGACTATTGGCCTCACAATGCTTAGCTTTTCGTGGAACAACTGAACATTTGTTTCAGCCTAATAACGGAAACTTCCTAAAGTTGGTAGAATTGCTTTCTGAGTTTGATCCAGTTATGGAAGAACATATTAGGAAAGTTCAACGCGAGTCTGATAAATGGTCTGTGACTTATCTTAACAATAATATACACGATGAATTGATAAATTTGATGGGAAATGTAATTTTAAGCAAAACTGTCGAAATAACAAAAATCGCTAAATATTTTTCGATAATCGCCGATTGTATCCCAAACGTAAGTCATATTGAACAGCTCTCATTAACAATAAGAGTTGTCGCTTTTAACTCCATTCAAAATAAATATGAAATTGAAGATTTCTTTATTGGTTTTTTTGAAGCTAGTGATTCAACCGGAGAGGGTTTGACAGAACTTATTGTGACACATTTGGAAAAGTTAGGGTTTGAGTTAAAGTGGCTTAGAGGACAAGGCTATGACAACGGAGCTAATATGAAAGGAGTAAGAAAGGGTGTACAAAATAGAATACTTGAAAAATATCCAAGGGCGTTTTATGTGCCCTGCGCATGTCATTCTTTAAAGATAGTTGTGAATGATGCAGCGTCTTCTTCTACATAAAAAAACAACTTTTTTTTCTATTGTACAAGAACTTTACACTTTTTTTTCTGGTTATACAGAGCGTTGGGAAGTGCTAAAAAAATATGTTTCACAATTAACTCTAAAACCATTGAGTGCTACTAGGTGGTCAAGCAGAGCAGATGCGTTAAAACCTTTACGATTTCAACTTTGCGAAATCTATGATGCATTAATCCAAATAATAGAAGACGTCAACAGAGATGCAGAAACTAAAGTTAAAGCAAGAGGGTTAGCAAAAATTATTAAAAATTACAAGTTTATATGCGGTGTAATTCTTTGGCATGATATTTTATTTGAAATAAATTCAGTCTCGAAGCTATTGCAATCTGTAACTATAAATTTGTCAAATTGGGTAAGGATGTTATCAGAAACCATACAAAAAGTGAAAAGCTATAGAAAATCTGGATATGATCAGATGAAAATTGCTGCTAATGAAATTACAGAGAATCTTGAATGCAGTACGGAATTTCCTGCCGAAACTGAAGTTAGAGACAGAAGGAAAAAGCGTCAATTTGACTATGAAGAAGCTGTCGATGAACCCTTAACAGAGGAGAGTAAATTTAAAATAAACTTTTTCAATTATATCCTGGATATTACCCTTCATTCTCTGAATGAACGATTCACGCTTCTGAAAACCCATAGCAAAAATTTTCAGTTTTTATATGACATTTTAAAACTCAAGGATATAGATGACAAAACGCTAGAAAATTATTGTACCAGTCTCCAGTCAATACTTTCGGTCGAAAATGAATTAGATATAAATGCAAATGATCTTCAAGAAGAATTATGTGATGTATCCCGAATGCTACCATATTCTATGAAAGCTTTGGATGTTTTAAATTATTTGTGCCAAAATAACTTAATTACTTTGTATCCGAATACTGTTGTAGCTCTGAGAATTTTATTAACACTCCCTGTCTCTGTAGCTAGTGGGGAAAGACGTTTTTCGAAATTAAAATTAATAAAACACTACTTAAGAAGTTCAATAACCCAAACAAAACTTAGAAATCTGTCATTAATTTCTATTGAATCTACATTGGCTGCCACTATAGACTACACATCCCTAATTAACGAATTTGCTTTAACGAATTAAAGTTAGAAGGGTAAAACTGTAGTAGATTGTTGTAGTTGATAGTTGATATCATTATTTTAAAGTAGTTTATATTTTCAAAATAAAAATAGTATTCGTACATTTTGTGCAGTTTTTTTTTAAAATCACAATCGAAGGTTATTTTAAAGAAAAAACATTTAAGGGGCGGCATTTCGAAGACTTGCATCATACTGAGAAAATCTACCGCACGCCCTGAGCTTACTGCCAGAGTTGAATACTCCTCTGGCATTCCCCTCGCTGAATAACTCCTCGTGTGTGAATGTCCATGCAAAATATTCATTTAGTTTGTTAGCTACCTGAGCAGGATCATCAACAGTTGATTGAACCATCGATATCAAGTGGACCAATCTGATTCATCCCCTTCCTTCTAGAGTTTACATAAATAAAGAACTCTTTGCTGTTTTTCTTTGCATCCTTTGCCAAAGATTTCTCGTAACCTGCCTAACCTCCTTTGTAACTTGGTTGCAGATCAACTTATATGTCATAGGCTTCTGTGTCACATGTTAATTTATACGTATCCCATGCATTTTTCTTCTCTGCTATATCTCTTCTCATTAGTTCATCTGACATCCATTTAGGCCTAAACCTTGAACAATATTTCTTAGTTGGTATGTAAAGCCTAGTAGCTTCCAAGATAAGTTCTTTAAATGCTTCCCATTTTGAATTTGCTGTTCGTAACATCGTCAGTTGGTCCCACTGTATAGAATTTAAATACTGTCTCAGACCATCGTAGTCGCCTTTACGAAAGCAAAAACCCTTCCCTTTACCCCTGATGGTAGTTACTTCTTTGAGTAAATCCCACTTCAGCACACTGTGATCACTGCCACCTAGTGGTTCCTTTATCTGCAGATTCTTAATGCTTGAAGAATCACTGCTGATAATCAAATGAAGAGTATTACTCCCTCTAGTTGCCTCCCGAACATGATGATGTAGAAAACAATCATCCAATAAATCCACAAAAGCCTTGCTAGTGTGAGTGACCAACTCGCAAATTCCAGGTAATATCTGGGAAATTAAAATCCCCCATTATAAGACTCTCTGATTTACTGGCCCACTCTATTTCCCTGTACAGTGTCTTATTATACTCATCAGTCATTAGGCCTATAGCACACTCCTACTCTCAATTTTGATCTCCCAATGCTTATGTCACACCAAACTGACTCGACACTGCACTGTCCAGCGATGTCGACTGGCTTCACTTCCTTGGATTTTATGTATTTCTTAACTAATAGCTAACCCCTCCTCCCTTCCTATCCTGTCTATCCTTTCTGTAGACATTGTACTCCCCAAATTCCATTTCTGCATTCCTTATATCTGTGTGACACCACGTCTCTGAAATCCCAACAATATCTGCCTTTGATGTTTTGAGCAATACCTCAAAGTCATCAACTTTATTTACTAAACTCCTAGCATTGGTGTACACACAAGTATACATGCACCTGTTCTTTTTCTTAGCTACCCTAACACAACCCATGTGTTTACTTGTACCCCAATGATTCCCAGCAGTCTCTGAAATATCCTGCATCTTATTTTCCAGGCTGCTGCTCATTCCAATAGAAGCGGTGCAAGAATCACTTTCACCTCTGCCAGTGGCTACTGTTAATCTATTAGTCCTCGTATCCCCCCCCCCCTCAAGCTAGCAGTTTTCCGACCCACCTATCGCTGCCTCGACAGCATTAGCAAATATTCTTGCACCCTTTCTATTTAAGTGTATCCCATCCCTGTAGAAGCAGTCTCTCCTGTTAACAAGTACAGACCAGGCTGAAAAAATTCTACCCCTTAAGCCTTGCACAATCTTTCCAGGCTGAATTGATCGACAAGGCTCTCATCATATACTCCCTCCTATCGTGTCTGGGCAGAATTGCAGACACTTTCAAATTCAACCCTAATTCATGGCTTTTTTTCAACAGTGACCTGTATTTGTTAAGTTCTCCTACTCTTAATATGATTAGTGCCAACGTGTACAACTAGATCAACTTTTGTGCCCTTAAAATCGATATGTGAATGTATTCCTGAGTTCACAAAAGGGATCGAACGGTACGTAATTACAGACCTGTTAGCTTTACTACTGTTCCAGGGAAATGGAATGTGACTAAAGAAATAATGGAAGATTATCCAGACAAGGATACAGTTATACTGTGGTTAGAGCATGGATCTGTTAAAGAGTCCCCCTACGTGGTGAGGGATCTCCCAGTAATGCTGTTGGACCTGCAGATTTGCATCATTCTGATCCAACGCCCACAGCCTAAGTTCCAGGCTACCATCAACAGAATCCGGCGTGTTTGCCATGCGCTGCGATCCGTGAATATTCGGAGATGGGGATCCTGGTGGTTGAGGGACCCGGCTTCAACACATCACTTTGGCCTGTTTCGACAAGATGGTTAGTCCTGGATGGCCCGCTAGTGTGTTCGCCTGTTTGGGTCAACCTTGTCAATGCAATGCTGCTACCTTCATGGTTCGAGGGACAGGATTCAGGCTGGCGATGGTGCATATATGGTGTCTGGGTAGCCCTGGCATCCCACTCCCGAGCATTTATTACTTGCTGGGGTATTGGGCGTCCCTTTGGGCTCCGTGGTGGTTGGCGAGCCCAGGCACTGAACCAATATAAAAACACTCGTGAATACTGATAAAACTATTCAACCCGGTCCCTAACATAATAATTTAGATACAGATAATGCCACATTCAAAGAGACCACGAACTGAAGTCCTGTCGTGTCCCATTCTAAGGTTTCTGATCATTCATTCCAACACTGAAATGAACTGGAAAAATGTTGCCCTTTTTCATTCAGGTTTAAAGGGGTTAGCAGGTTCCCCTAAATCGTTTGTGAGGCTTCATTCTGGAGACCTCTTAAGTGAAACCAATAATGACAGGCACTATGAGCAGCTACTCCGAACATCAATCGGAGGAATACCAGTTACTGCGACACCACACAGAATTCAAACTTCATCAAGCGGGACCTCTTTTAGGTCACCGGGGAGGAAATCCTATCCGAACTAAAACCACAGGGAGTGATAGCTGTTAAAAGAATTTCTATGCGTAAGGATCGGAAGTCAGTACCATTTAAAAATCTCATCTGTATATTTAATACTCCGTCTCCAAATTCAATACAAATCAGCGTACATAAATTCCAAACCCACTGCGATGTTTTAAATGCCAGAAATATGGGCATTTACAGATGGCCTGTCGTGGAGCACCCGCCTATGCTCGGTTCTGGGCAAAAGACAGAGAAAGAAATGCATGTAAAGCCGCCAAACCTACTTGTGTCAACTGTGACGGTGAGCACCCTGCATACTCAAGGGCATGCCGCCAGTGGTGGAAACAAGAAAAAGAGATCCAGTGACAAAAGGCAGATCTGAATATTCCTTATCAGCAGGCGAAGAAAACAGTAATGCCAGTTAGTAATAAAACAACGTATGCTCAAAAGGAGGCAGGGAAGAAATCTGTTGGAATTCAAATAGACATAACCATCCCGCCAAAAGAATCTTTTGCTCCCATTGCACGCTACTTACTAAACACTCAAAAGCCAGATCAAAACACCCAATCAGCTGCCACTCCCATATTGATACTACTGCTCCACCTCTACCTAAAAAAAATGATAAGGAGCAAACAAGAAAACCTGATTCACTGCCCATGGAAAGTGAAAAAAATGGAATGAGATAGAGGGGAAGGAAACAAACGATGACGTGGTCTTGGAACTTTCTGCGAACGAAGATATGGATACTGGATGTCGTTCTGCCCAAAAAGGATAAAGCCCTTCAGCCACAGATGTACCCACAAAATCTAAGTAATGTCTACTTCCAAAATTTCTGTAATGGAACTGCCGTGGTTTCCGTCGAAACAGTGACGACATCAAGGCCCTACTATGTATGTGCTTCTGCTTACAAGAGATATATTTAAGAGGACCCTCATATTTGCAGCTGTTCTACCATTCGGAAAGACAGAACTGGGGATGACCTGCCCACGAAGGAGTCTCCATCCTTGTGGGTAACCATACCCACTTTCAAACTATGCCACTCGCTATTAATTTAGAAGCCATAGCCTTTCAGTAGGGTTTCTTCTATCTGTTCAATCTATTAGCCACCGGAACGACATCTGCCAGGCAGCCTTGATGATCTCATTAGCCAATTGCCGTCCCCTTTTCTGTTACTAGGGAATTTTAATGGACATGATACTCTGCACTACCCCACCGAGTATCATGGACATGATACTCTGTGGGGTAGTGCTAACATCAATGGAGGGGGTGAGACTGTAGAGTGCATGCTCGAAAATAATGACCTGTAAATATGGGACATAACACCTTTTTCCACATGTATCCCTGTACAATCACCGCAATTGATCTCTCTATATGCTCCCCCTATCTCTCTCTCCTTCCTGTTTGTACATGGGAAGTTGAGGTCAACTTTTATGATAGCGATAATTTCCCTATGATATTCACCCTTTGCATGGGAGACCATGCCACCTGTCTAGGATATCACAGTGCAAGATCAATCGCGCTGACTTGAATGCCTTCAAAGATCTGGCATCGTTTGATACCATCACAGTCAGCAAGGAGCCAATTAATGACATGGTAAAGCATGTTACAGAGACTGTTGTCCAAGCGGAGGCAATTGACATCAACTCAGTTTCTGTCGTTTCCGAAACTAAGGTGGAACATGGAATGTACAGCAGCAAGAAAGGCACAAAACAAGATGTGGGGGATATTTTGTCGATATCATACCACTGAAAAATTAATAGCCTTCACTTAATATGACGTGCCAAAGCATGTTATATTAGACATCAGAGTCAGGAAGAATCTTGGATCCGCTTTACAACTTCCATCAGCTGGGGGGGGGGCAGCACCAAAATTCCTTTGGGAGAAAGTCGGAAAATTAAAGGGACATACACATCACACCCTGTAACAGTCCTAGAGCATAATGGATGTGCAATTGCAGACCCAACTGCAATTACAAACACAATTGCAGTTGGGTTTGTGTTGGGCCAATGTGTCTGTTATAACATTGTACATCCCAGAATTTCTGGCCAACAAACAGAAATTTGAAAAGCAGCAATTGAAGCTGTCCTCAAATGGCTGTGAATTTAAGGAATTGGTAGCGGATATTCGAGAAGTTGAAGCTGATCGAGCAGGGCAGGGTTTCTCAAAATGGAAAGTGGAATGCAATGGCTATCATCGGCAAAACTATGGATAGGATTTCCAGCCATGGAAGGTCATTAATATACAATAGGAAAAGAGTGGGGGGAAAGAACTGAACCTTGGGGACACCAGCATTAGTGGAGAAGTTAGAAGACAGAGACATCTAACATCGCCCTCAGTGAGCGATCAGAGAGAAAACTGGATAATCAATTACAAAAAACAGTTGGCAAACCATATGATGGAAGCTTGTTTAGAAGACCTTTATGCCAAACATGATCGAAAGCCTTTGAGATGTCAAGAGCAACTGCTTGTGTTTCACCACTTTTCCATTGAATTAGTCCATAAATGAGTACCATAAGCAAGAATATCATCAGTGGATTGACACTGACGGAATCCATATTGGCGATCGGTGATCAGACGGAAGGTTTCTAGGTAGTTTAAGAGTTGGCGGTTAATTGATTTCTCCATTACTTTAGAAAGAGTAGAAGTAATTGCAATAGGACGATAATTGGATGGGAGGGATTTTTCATCCTTAAGGAACTGGCTGGATATGAGCAAATTTCGAAGCAAAAGGAAAAACACCTTTGGAATAAGAAAGTGAAAAAAGGCGGAAGAACAGGAGTAAGTTCAAGAGCACAGGTTTTGAGAACAAATGGAGAAATACCATCAGGACCTGATGCTTTCTTAGTATCAAGATTCATCAAAATCCTTCTGACATCCTTTTGACGGAAGACCACAGGAGGCATTGAATGGAGCATGTTGGGAATGGTGGGGGGTGTTTTACCAAGAACATTAATATATGAGATGGAAGAAAAATGAGCTTTTTCCTTGGCTGAAGTGACAACAGAACCAACTGGTTTTGACAGAGTTGGGAGCAGAGATGGGCAAAAGTTATGGCCAATAGCTTTGGCAAGAGACCAGAATGCTTGGCTACCATTAGGGCAAGAAGCAGGTTTTCTACTCTTAGTCTGTTGAAAATCTAGTTTGGACTGATTAATAACTGCAAAACTTCAAAACATAATTAAAAAAATAAACAAATATAACATCAAACTAATAATCAATTTATTTTCTTCATGCAAATACAAATTATGTTTAAAAAGAAATACAAATGTCTTGATATCAAAAAGGGAAATAAACACAGGTTTAAAATACCTATATACAATTTATTAGTTAATCTTTTAGTGGAAGAAAGTAACCAACTGTTTGCACAAAGGTGTCCCCGTTTTGTCTATCTGCTGTTAATTTCATTAATTTGTTATTAATGCCCTTGTATTTACGTTTTTTACTAGGTGGAAGATTTCCAACATTTACTAATCCTAGTATTCTCTTAAAGTTATCTGTTTTTTTTTTTTTTAAAGGGTAATCATCTTCCATATATTCACATGATATTGTCCCACAGAATTATATAAGACATAATGCCATCCTTCCACATTATTTATTATTCGAGGACCAAAATTAGCACGATGAATCACAATGATGGCAGAAAGTGAGCGGGGGGGATCCAATCCAATTTGTTTTAAAGTATTTTATAAAGACTTCGCACTTTTCATATGAAGGATATTCTGACGGTGGACATTAGAAAAATAACTCTTTTCTTATATACAGAAGGCACATTGCTGTATACAAACTCCCTTCACGGCTACAAGCCAGGGGTTTACATGAAAGAAATTACACAAGATAATAAACAAAGATTAAAAAAAAAGCATTATGACTCCAGAAAGGTCTGAACACTGGAGTGATGGATCCATGGCAATGATGGATAGGTCCTCGGGAGCAGCCTCTAATATCCTCTGACGTGGTCCTGGAAAGGAAGTCGACCGAGTACTTTCTGCCTATATTTCTTATCGACTGCGAATTTGTAGAGGTTGCCGTCCAATTCTCGAATGATTCTTTCCCAAGCTTCCTCTAAAGAAACAAATGCTAAATTTAACCCCGGGTCTCACATCTGGTGAGTATGGGCTTGATACACCTAGGTCCTGAGGTGGATATCATCATTCTTCTCTTTCTTGGTGATTCCCTTCTATTTTTGACTCTCTCTCTCTCTCTCTCTTTCACACACACACACACACACACACACACACACACACACACACACACACACACACACACACACACACACACACTCTCGCTCTCTCTCTCTCTCTCTCTCTCTCTCAGGGTAACTCGGGAATTTTTTTTTCTGTGCTGCACAAGCCTCAGGCTTCCTTGCACCATATGGCTATTAATAATAATCCCACCATTGACTTCACTAACTTTTTGACAATTTGTTCCTCGGTGTATGCCAATCGTAATCCTAAATGTTGTACTTTCCCCCAAATTGCTTGACTGAAATGAAATAAACAGCCTTTATTATTATTATTATTATTATTAGCTACATGATACAAGGAAGCCTGAGGCTTATGCTGCACCAGCCAAAAAAAAAAAAAAAAATTCCCAAGTTACCCTAAGAGAGAGAGAGAGAGAGAGAGAGAGAGAGAGAAGGGAAGGGAATCACCAAGAAAGAGAAGAATGATGATATCCAGCTCAGGACCCTGGGTGTGCCAAACCCATACTCACCAGATGTGAGCCCCTGGGGTAGTATCAGAAAATCTTCCTTATATGGATCTAATCACAACGCTTTCGTTGAACGTTGTCCCGATTTTCAATACTTTCTGTTGAATTAATCGGAACATACAATTGTAAGTTGATTTTGACTTATCTGGAAGAATATAATGAAATGAAAACATTTGGCCTCTTTTCATAATGCACAAGAATCCCAGACCCAGGATAAAAACTTGGCAGCAGCAGCATGGTCTGATGATAGGTATGCGCAGGGCCGATTAAGGATGAAAGAGGCCCACCTCCGTATTTAAATTTGAGGCAACTTTAATATATATATAAATTTTTCCCCTATTTCCCGCACTTTCCTCCCTATAAACGTCTCTAAAAACGGCGTGCGCCTAGAATCGCAGTTTTTTTTTTTTTTTTTTTTCGAATTATCCTGCACTTTGCAACCGGCACCACACGTTTTGTTTTTATGCGGAAACCTCGCATCCAAGTTTAACCGTTAACCAATGGAATTGGAGAATGCGATATGTTACCACTGTGAATAAAGCAGCGTGGGTGATTTCATGCGCTTTCGAAATGCGAAGCCACCGTTATTTCATTATTGTGGAGCTCACAGCAGATACTAGGAAGTTTTGTTTGTATCTTCGAAAGTACGTAAGAAGTGGAGTTACTGTATTTCGTTCATTTTGATCTCTTATTGCACATTAAAATGTCAAAAAGATTGCACTACCAAGCCGCATTGAAACGAAAAGTTATTATGTAATGAAAAGAACATGGAAACAGCTGTGGGTCGACATTATGACATTAGTGAGGTAAACTTACTTCGTTGGAGAAATGATCGCAATTCCATATTCTCGTGAAAAGCAACAACCAAGAGGATTACCCATCACTCGACAAGCCATGCAATTGAAAGCCGGAGAAATTGCGAAGTCCGTCGGAATAGAGAAAATAATTTTTAATTAAAGGCAGAAGCGGCTGGTGCGACAGACCCATGCGTCGTAGCGGATTATCCGCTACAACGCACCGAACATCTATCTGTCAAAAAATTCCTGCAGACTTTCAATAGAAGCTGATTAACTTTCAGCAACAAGTAATGAAATTAAGAAAAAAAAGAATCCATGACTTTAGTCAAATTGTAAATGCTGATGAAACTCCGGTCTTCTTCGACATGCCTCGAAATTACACCGTCAACGCTAAAGAAATCAAGATTATAAACACTGGCTACGAAAATCAGCGTATCACTGTGATGCTGTGCATCACTGCTGATGGTCGAAAGTTGCCACCATATTTAATTTTAAATCGAAAAACCATACCGAAGAATGAAATTTTCTCTAAAGATGTTATTGTGTGTGTGCACAAAAAAATGGATGGATGTTGGCAGAGCTTAGGGAAGACTGGCTAAATGTTGTGTAGAATAGGCGTCCTGGAAGTCTTCGTAACTCACCTAGCATGCTCGACTTGATGCATTTCATGGACATTTGTCCGAACGGGTCAAAAATAAAATCGTGCAAAACGTGGTGGCTTGGTTGTGATTCCTAGTGGCATTGACTAGCCAACTGCAGCCATTCGACATTTCAGTCAACAAACCATTTAAGGATTACTTTTTTTGGCTGTGCTGCATAAGCTTGCTTTCTTGCATTATATGCCTCTGCTAATGCTAAGGAACATGAATTCTGGCTGTTGACTGACAACCTTCTGCTGACATCTTCCGGAAAAATTAAGAAAGACCGGCATCAAAACTAGCAGAACGAGTATCAACAGCTTGGAAGACAATCCCAGAAAGAATAGTGCAGCACTCATTTAAAAAATGTTGCATCACCAACGCTCTCGATGGCTCAGAAGACGATATATTATGGTAACCCCAGGGGCTCATATTTGGTGAGTATGGGCTTGGCACACCAAGAGTCCTGAGCTGGATATCATCATTCTTCTCTTCTCTTGGTGATTCCCTTCTAATTCCTGTTCTCTCTCTCAGGATAATTCAGAATTTTTTTTTTTTTTTTTTTTTTAGCTGGTGCAGCATAAGCCTTAGGCTTCCTTGCACCATATGCTAATAATAATGAAGATAACAACGGCTCAGAAGAATCACTCTGAATGTGAAGTAGACTGATATTGATTCAGATGCAGATATCGATGGCTCAGAAAATTCAGAAGGAAGTGATGAATACCTATGATAAATACTATTGTTGTTAGTAAATTGAATTCTATTATAATAAAAATATTTGTTAGATATATTTTAGTGTTTTTTTTATTTTTTTTTTAGAATCAAAGCTTTTTTCTGTTGGTGGTACTGAAATTAAGGTGCGTCTTACAATTGATGGCATCTTAAAATCAAAGAAATACGGTGTATATATATATATATATATATATATATACAAAGGGTACTAGGAAAGTTTTGCAATACAGCTTTCTTTATTTAATTTTTTCAAAGTAATTTCCTCTACATTCAATACGGCTCTCCATCCTCCGAAACCAATCTTTAAACCAGTTCTGCCAAGTTTCACTAGGGAGTAAAGCACACTCGTTGTCCCAAGCCCGTAGAAGGTCCTCATCACTGGAAAACCGCCTCCCTTTTAGCTTCATTTTCACATGCGGGAACAGTGCAAAGTCGCAGGGAGCAAGGTCTGGACTGTAGGGAGGGTGCTCGAGAAGTTTCAGTCCTGTCGTGGTCAAATATTCGGTGCAGGCTTTGCGCGGTGAGCTGGAGCATTATCGTGATGGAGGTACCAGGTGTCCATTCTTGACTTTGGCCGCAGGTTCTTCATAGATCCAATGACTTTAGGCAGGCATTGTTCAGTATACCACTTAGCTGTGACTGTCTTCTGCGTGTCCAAAATGACACGTTCCACAATTCCACTCGATTTGAAAAATACAGCTATCATTTTCTTCTTTACAGATCGGGATTTTCTGACAATTACGGGTGTGTCGTCATCATCAAAGACCCAAACTTTGTTTCGAGCCTTGGTCGGCAGATCGTAATAGTACAGCCAAGTCTCGTCACCTGTCATGATGTTGTTCACATACCGAGATTGTCCCTTATCAAACTTTTTTAACATCTCCCGGCACCAAGTCACACGTCGTGTCATCTGCTCTTCAGTCAGTTGATGCGGCACCCAGAGAGAACAAAGTTTCTTCACGTGCAAATGATCTTGCAGAATCGAACGAATTGCTGGTGCATTTAGGCCCAAAGTATCCTCTATCTGTTGGTAGGTCACTCGCCTGTTTTCGTCAAGCATTTTCCTCACAGCAGTAACGTTTTCCTCCGTAACTGACGTTCGTGGCCTTCCCGGCCTCTCAGAATCCTCCAGAGTGAAATTTCCCCTTTGGAATTCTCTATACCACCTGAATATCGTTGTACGATGTGGACAATCATCATCTAGTGCAAGAGTCATTTCTTCTAAGCACTGGTCTATGGTTAAACCACGCACGAAATTATACCGCAAAACTGTCCTTATCTCATTTCGTGACCACAATGCCATCACAAGCACTTTACACTCTCACTACTAATGAATAACTGAGCCCATCGACTTGGCGCGGCGACTACTATGCACGTATGAACATGTCTCAACATGCAGCAACAAGCAGCTTCCTGTGATTCATTGTTGCGCCATATTGCAAAACTTTCCTAGTACCCTTTGTATATTGCACATACATATAAATACAAATACTACATGGCGCATTATAGCCTCAGTTGCTGATGCGCCAATGAACTCCAAACCAAATTCCAAACAAATACTACATCGGTTTTTATATTTATATTGTGAATAATAATTCCTTGATAAAAATGAAAAGTAAGAGGCCAAAAATGTTTTTTTTATGGTTTTTGACTGGAAATATAAATTAACAATAAAAACAATTTTAACAGAAATTTTTAACTTATTTACTGTACAATAATAAATATTAATTGTACAATGATAAAATATTTATTGAACAATAATAAGAATAAAATTTAAACACTTAAAGGTTGAGTAGCTTTTATATTGTTGAAGATAAACACAAGAAAGGCACCTGGGGTGGATGGGATCTATCCAGTTGTATTAAAGGAGGCAGCAAAGGAAGTAAGCAAACCCTTAGCCATAATTATGAGAGCTTCCTTGGACTCAGGGGAGGTACCCACAGACTGGAGATGCGCAAATGTGACCCCAATTCACAAAGGAGGATCAAAGGCTGATACAAGTAATTATAGACCTATGAGTTTAACTTCTGTTCCAGGAAAATTAATGGAGGCACTGGTTAAAGAAGCACTGCAGGATCATCTAGACAAGACTTCAGTTATAGCTCAGACACAGGATGGTTTTGTTAAGGGAAAGTCTTGCCTGACCAATTTGATTGGATACTATGATGTAGTCACAAAAGAACTGGATGCAGGGAATAACTTTGATATTATTTATTTGGATCTTAGAAAGGCTTTTGATACTGTTGCACATGGAAGACTGCTGCACAAATTGGAGCAGTGTGGCATTGGAGGAAAATTGCTGCTATGGATAAAGGGGGTGGTTGAGGGGGAGAAGACAGAGAGTGGTAATCAATGGACACTGCTCATCGTGGACTAATGTTATTAGTGGAGTCCCTCAGGGTTCAGTGTTGGGTCCACTACTGTTTTCTGTATTTATAAATGATATTGATGATGGTATATCAAACTTAATGTCCAAGTTTTCGGATGATACAAAGGTTGGCAGGTTTGTCAAAGACACTACTGACACAATGCTGCTGCAACAGGACCTGGAAAGGTTGAGGAGATGGGCTGAGAGGTGACAAATGTAAAGTACTACATACAGGGAAACAGCAACCCCAGAGCAATGTATCAACTCTGTGGTACTACACTGACAGTGGTAGAGAATGAAAAGGACCTGGGGGTAATTGTGCAGGCAGATATGAAGTTCTGTGAGCAGTGCAGACAGGCTGCAAGAGTAGCTCATGGTGTCTTGCCAATGATATACAGGAATTTTTCTCAGGGATAAGGAGGTGATTATTCCTTTGTATAAGGCAATGGTCAGGCCACACCTTGAGTACTGTATACAGGTCTGGAGGCCTCATTTCAAAAAGGATATAGAGCTGCTGGAACGAGTTCAGAGAAGGGCAAGATTAGTGAATGGAACAAAGGGGTACTCTTACGAAGAAAGGCTTAAATTTTGCAAATTACAGTCTGGAGACTAGGCACCAGCGAGGTGATCTGATAGAGGTGTATAAAGCCTTGAATCGTTTGAGCATGCTCAATGCTGATGAGATTCTTCCTCTTTCTCAGAATATTCACCTGAGAGGGCATAAATTCAAATTGAGGAAAGATAGATGTAGGATAGACGTGCGGAAATTTGCCTTTAGCCAGCGGGTAGTTGGTTGGGTGAAGTGGAAGTGGGATTTTTTTTTTGTTTTTTTTTTTTGGCTGATGCTGCATAAGCTTGCTTTCTTGCATCATATGCCTCTACTAATGCTAATATTACACATTTGCATGGTTGATTATTATTATTATTAGAAAATTTCCTTGCAACCTTACAGTGCTCAGAGAACTTACAAAGTCTGACCTTATTTTAACACCCAAGTTCCTTTCCTCCACTGCCGGCTTTAGTTCAACTTTGCCAAGTGTACAAGTTATATTGGGGTTACTGTGCCCAGATGCAATACCTTACACTTTACTGGATTAAAGCATAGCTGCCATTTTTCTGACCATCCCTGAAATCTATCTAGGTCATTCTGAAGAAGCTCTGCTTGGCTGCGATCATTAACTACTCTACCGATCTTTACATCGTCTGCAAATTTAGACATCACTCCCTCTATCCCTTCATCGATGTGATTTATGAAAATCAAGAAAATCAAAACAACAGTGGTCGTAATATTGATCCTTGGGGGACACAACTTCTTACATCAACCCAATCTGGTAGTGGAGAACGTGACATTTATCATATTCTCCACTACCATTTATCACAACCCTCTGCCTCTTGCAGACGATGTAAAGATTTGACTCGGTCCCACATGTAAAGCTCATGTGGGACCGAGTCAAATGCTTTACTGAAATCCAAATAAACAATATCGAAATTATTCCCAAAGTCCAGCTCTTGAGTGACCCTGTCAAAATAGCTAACTAGATTAGTTAAACATGATTTTCCCTTTATAAAATCATGCTGAGTATCCTTCAGAATTCTATTTCTATCTAAATGATTCTGAATTCCAACTTTGATCACTGTCTCCATGATTTTTCCTACTACCGAAGTTAGACTAACCAGCCGATAATTTCCCACTTCACTTTTATGTATTGGAGACACATTGGCACTTTTCCAATTCAATGGAATCACTCCTGAGTCCAGTGATGCACGCATAATTAGCCTCAATGGTTCGATGCACTCATTTGAGGCACCTCCGTGGGCAGGAGCAGCAATGCGTAGCACACGCTTCTTGATTAGACCGGGGTTCGAGCCCATGACCACCAAATATGGAGGATGTGGAAAGGTCAGGGAATGACCACCGCATATCCCCGGAGCAATATGGCCTTAGTTGCTAATGCTCCTAAAAACCAAATAACAAACAAACAAACAGCACTCATTTGCTGCCTCCTTTCAGATTATAGGGTATGCCATCAGCCCCAGGAGCCTTACTGGCCTGTAGGCTCGAAAGTTTTTTTTTATTAAATAAACGTGAAATTTCAACATCATTAATTACATTTTTTTCGACTTCACTCCCACAGCACCCCCCCCCCTCTGCTCTTACCATTGCGAGACGATTAGGGCAGGTCACTATTATGGCAAGCATTCATTAGGGCAAGTGGGAATTAACTGAATTAATTACCATGTACCAACAAGTCCACTAAGCTATGGTGAGATGTCTGAAGACAGGTAAATTGCCATGAAAATACAAAGCCCTAAGAAAGAAGGACACCTCCCTGAAATATTATCAGAAAAGAAATACATGGCAAAGACTTGCAGAAAATACTGGCAACACTAATCCTTAAGTATTGGCGTAAAATATAACCTGTAACAAAATCAAGACAAAGGAGATATTGTACATTGCCCCTCAAGAAGAGACAGTACAAGGTGTATTCAAGTTATAAGGTCTCCAAATTTATTTTGAGTTGGCAGTTAGACTAAAAGCCGGACCTTTTAGTCTAACTTACAATTGGTTATGAATGTTTTCAGAAGATGACAGCACAATGCAGTATGTCACGTTGATTGCAGTGCCCAAAACAGTATACTGTATTTATAATACTTAAAAATCTCGTCCTTCAATCATTGAGAAGACACACAAAAAGACAATGGTGTGAACTTGTATGAAACAGTGTTCATTCAAGATGCTGCAATAAATGGATCTTTCTTTTCCTCGATTGTCATGATGGATGAAACTAGGGTTCTACCCTTCAATCCAGAAATGAAAGTCTGCCCAAAGCACACTAATTCACCACTGCCCAAAAGATTCCATGCAGAGAAAATGATGGTTGCTGTTTTCTGGGATATTAATGGAATAATCCTTACACATTGTGTATCCAAGGACACTACAGTGACAGGAAATTCATATGAAGAAGTTCTGAAAAAAGTTCCTCCCAACTCCTAAGAAGAAACATCCACACAGACTGAATCACTTTTTTTCCATCAGGACAATGCTTCATCCCCATTGTTCTGGAAATGTTCAAAATTTTTTTAAAGAAAACAATATTGAGGTTATCTCATCCTCCATACTCATCTAATGTTGCACCTAGTGACTTTTGGTTGTTCCTAATGATGAAGAATGCTCTTCATGGCAGAAGATTTCCTAGCTGACAAGCAGCTGCTTCTGCTATTTACCAGTGGGCTGAACATAACTTCAAGAAAGCGTTGCTACAGCCGTCACAGTTTGGAAGAACAGGTATGAAAAATGTGTGCAGCTTGTAGGAGACTATGTTGAAAAGTGTCACTTCTGTATCTTGTGTATTTTATGAGAAATAAATTTGGAGACCTTATAACTTGAATGCACCTGGTACACTCCCATCTGTCCCTTGGAATTCCACTGTCAGTACCATATTAGAACACATCATCTACAGATGAGAAGGCAGAATGAGCAATTTATATTGCCAACTACTGAATCAGAATTTTAGATGAACAAGAATACACCATCAAGAAGGCCAAACGTGGTAAATGCTCTGGCCATATTCTGACTGACATAGAGGTCTGGCCATATTCTGACTAAACTGAAGTCCATTTGTTTCTATCACGTAAAGATTTTTCACAATTCATTAACAAAATATTACCTAGGTATTATACACAAATGCGTACATAGCTATAGTTTCTACAATGGTTTACAAGTTTTATACCCCTATATTCGTAATCATATCAAATATTGCATCAAGTACAACAAATTGTGCATGCTAAACCCGTAACTGCACACACTGCAAGGTAGACAGCCCCTACCCTGCTCTTCCGGCCCATCAGTGATTCCCAGAATTTTATTTTCCGAGTGGAGTCTGGGAGACTCCTGTGTGTAGTTATGGGTTAAACTTGTCTGAGCATGCACTCACTTGTTTCTACAGTCCACTCAACCACACAGCCTATATAAGTGGCACATCCCTTATGCGGTTACAGTATTCCTGTAAAAACCGTCGTGAGCTCTCATTGTGTGTTAGTTTTCTTTTAGTATGGCAACCAGAAAGTGTGTAAACAGTCCCGACATATTTTGTTACATATGTAGTTGTTTTGTTCCTGTAAAGCAGAGGTGAAATATTACCAATTATGTAAAAAAAATCGTATTATGCATACTTTGACATAAAACTAGGCGATTAGGATAAATAGTGGGCATCACATAAAGTATGCCATACATGTGTTGAACATCTTAGAAAATGGAGTCAAGGAAAAAGGTGTGCTTGCCATTTGCTATTCCTATGGTGTGGCGCAAGCCAGTAAGCCATGATGAATGTTACTTTTTGTATGTGACGTTAAAGGTTACAATTCAAAAAATAAAAAGGACATCAAATATCCAGATCTACCGTCAGCCATAAGACTGGTTCCGCATGGATCTGATCTGCCTGTAAAACCTCCACCAGAAACTTTGGAGTCCACATCTTTTTCCACCGAAGCAGAAGCTAAAGAGGTTAGTGAAGAGGAATGTTATCAACCAGAAAATATTTTAACGTCACAGCAATTCATGCAAGTCAAACTGAACAATTTAGTAAGGGACTTAGGTCTTCCAAAGTATGCTGCTGAAATTCTAGGATCCAGACTTCAAGTGAAGAACTTACTTGCTCCAGGTACATAATTTTCCTGGTACAGAAATCGTGAAAGGGAGTTTATACAGTATTTTTCACAAGAAGGTCCTAGTGAATGGAGACTATTTATTAAAAGGTGTTCTCTTGTATAATGGAGATAAGTACATATCTGTGCCAGTTGCTCATTCAGTCTACTTAAAAGAAACTTATGACAATCTAAAGTTGCTTCTGGAGAAAATTAATTATCAAGATCACAAATGAAAACTATGTGGAGACTTAAAAGTGTTATGTATGTTGCTGGGGCAACAGGGTGGGTACACTAAAATGTCATGCTTTATTTGTGAATGGGATAGCAGAGCTAAAGCACTGCACTGGACAAAGAAGCAATGGCCTCGGAGGCACAAACTTACGCCGGGGTCAAAAAATATTGTGCACGAAAGTTTGGTGAATCCAGATAAAATACTTTTACCTCCACTGCTTATCAAATTAGGCATAATGAAGCAATTTGTTAAAGCATTGAATAAGGATGGCAACTGCTTTAAGTACCTTTGCAGTAAATGTCCCGGTTTATCTGATGCAAAACTTAAGGAGGGTATCTTCATTGGTCCCCAAATTAGAAAATTGGTTTTAGATGGTCAGTTTGAAACTACTGTGACTGACGTTGAAAGGGAAGCCTGGACTGCTTTTAAAAGTGTAATGGAAAACTTTCTAGGAAATCATAAATCACAAGATTATGAGAAAATTGTTCAAAATATGCTCGAAAAGCTTTGCAATTTAGGTTGCAATATGAGCATCAAAATTCACTTTTTGCATGCCCATCTCGATTTTTCTCCCAAAAACCTTGCACAGATGAGCAAAGAACAAGGGAGAGACTCCATCAGGACATAAAGAAAATGGAGCAGAGGTACCAGGGAAGGTGGAATACAAGCATGATGGCCGACTATTGCTGGTGTTTAAAAAGAGAGAAACCTGGCACTGTACATAAAATAAAAACAATTAAATGTTCTTTTCAAACAAAGAGACGAAGGGTCTGATTAATGAAAGTTTCACAATTTTGATTAATACTTGTTAGTATTTACGTATTTTTTGATATATGAAAATGTAATCCTATCTACTAAATACAATAAAGTTTTATACTTTTGTAAAAAACAATACTTTTTTTAATTCTTAAATTGTGATGTATCTGGATGTGATAGAAAAAAACTAAGTCATATTTGAAATCACAGCAACATATTTTGGCAGTAGGACCTATTGAAATTCAAACCCCAGTGAACAAACTTAAATTTGTAAACTAGTGTTAATCATGCCTCATAGCTTCTTCAATACTAAATCCCATGTGGAAAATAAGCAGAGCTGACCAAATGTATTCTGATGCTCCAGGCAATAGTATTTCTGCACACCTTTTCCAGTTAGAAAAAAAGTTTAAGAAGGCTCTTTATTATGATACATTTATTTCTTTGTTTGACAAATAAAAAAAAAAGTTACAATGACAAGAATATTTACTGTTTTAATTTTGATGTTAAGATAAACATTATCAAAAGTAATAAATACATAGAATTCAAATTTTGATTAAGATAATTATAACAAGAAATACTTAGAATTGGACGTTACATTTCAACATATTCCATTTTTTTTTTTTTTTTTTTTTTTTCATTTCATATGTAGATATTTTTATTCAGTATCAAAAATTCAACCTGACATATAAACAATACCAGCAGTGTATACACTTAATGTAGTGCTTGAAGTTTTCTGGAAAAATTCAGTATTTCATGTGTAGCTAATTGGAGACTATTAGATTTATGGTTTAAGTTAAGTTAAAGACCTTGCATATAGCAAAATGCTCTCAGATTCTCCTTTTAAAAGAGATTTACTTTTAAATTTTGAAATAAATTGCTTTAAAAGAATTTATAAATTATTTTGGAGTTATATTCTTCTTGATCAGATGTTTTTATTGTTTCTGATGATGATGAAAACTGGATCAACTCATATAGGTTCATACATATAGGATCATACTGTATATTTATATTTACCTATAATCAACTTTGATTTTTAATATATTATAATTATGCTTTTATTTTCATTAATAGTCAATTTTAATTCTTATTTATCTGTTAGAGCCCAAATGATGTAAAATATTAAGTCAGCTGTAGCACAATAATGATATTTATATGGGCGCCTCCGTAGCCAGGTGAGCAGGAGCAGCAGTGCGTAGCACACGCTTCTTGATTAGACTGGGTTTGAGCCCGTGACCACCAAATATGGAGGATGCGGAAAGGTCAGGAAATGACCACCGCTTATCCACGGAGCAATATGGCCTTAGTTGCTAATGCTTCTAAAAACCAAAAACAACAACAATGATATTTATCCTATGATGCTATTCTGTTACATATGAACTATCTAATGAATATTCACTTACCAATTTACTAATATATAATGTCTTTTCATTCATCCATCTGCATTACTCCTTTACTCATCAGAGGCTTTGAATCGATTAGTATTGAAATGCGATGAATAAAATTATTTTATGCATATAGTTTTATCGTGCTTCATAAAGACCAACCTAACATCTTTGCTGAGGGGGGCTGGCAACAAAGAAGTATGCAATACCTACAGAGGTAATGTATGGTGAGGGTATCTGAGGACCTTTAGTTGCTACCTAAAGTAGCCATGAAGGCCCTCCAGGTAATCTGAAAATCCAGCTAACTGGGCTCTGGCAAAACCTGAAAGAGGAAAGCAGCTCTTTCAGTACTACATGCAGGTGAAAGTCATGAAGACTGGAACAGCTTTAGAGCAGGAAGCTTTGGGTGAAGATAGAAAACATTCTCTCAGCTACAGTACTGCAATGTGGGAGGCAACAAGATACCACCACATAATTTTTCCAAGTATGGTGCAATCATGGAAAGAAACACTCGAAGAAATACCTAAAGTGGTGTAAAGCTTCTTTAGTCATCAGCCAGCAAAAACTTTGTAGAAGAATAGCTACTTGAAATGTAAGAACTTTACAATAATGTGGAAAACTAGAAACCTTAAGATGGAAATGAAAAGACTAGAGATATGGTTAGAATAATATATTCTGGAAATTATGTGGGAATAACAGAAGTAGGTATTATTTTTAAAGCAGGAATGGAGTCTAAGATTAAAAGGGTGCATGCAACAGGATGCATTCAGGCAAAAATTGAAGGAACACCAAATGATACAATTATGATGCAAGTTTATATGCTAACATCTGAATATGATAATGAACAAACTAGAGAAATATATGAAAACATAGAAGCGTTGAAGACAGGTAAAGGAAGTGAAAACCTAACAATAATGACATACGAACACAATAGTAGGTGAAGGTCAGGATAGAAAACTGTCGAACAATATGGCCTGGGAGGAAGGAATGAGAGAGAGAAGGAAGACTGGAGGAATTTTGTGAATAACTTGAAGATTATTGTTAATACAATATTCAAAACACATAAAAGAAGATAATATACTTGGAAAATTCCAAGAGATTTTCCAAGTATATTCTAAGTATATTCCAATTTGTTCAGCCTTTCAGAATCCAACAGAATGGTTAAACCATGTCTAAGTAACAGGTGAAAAGATAAAAGATATCAGAACCACAGATATTAAAGATATAGGTAATATAATCACAGAGATAGCAAGGGAAAGACTTGGCACATATCAAAACAAGTCCAGAAAGCCTTGGATAACAGAAAGTATCATGTACCTGACAGGACAGAGAAGGATATGAAACTGCCATGGATAAAGAAGGAAAAGAATAATACATAAAACTGCTAAATAAAATCAACAAATAGAATCAAATAAGCTTAACAATTCCAATTCCTAAAAAAGAACAAAGGAGATAATTATCTCTCTCTTCTTGTTATGGGTTTTTCTCATCCCACAACACATACTGGTACCAGATGCAAGGGGTGGTTGTGTTACTGTTATTAGCATTAGCATTAGTAGAGGCATATGATCCAAGAAAGAAAGCTCATGCATTATCAGCCAAAAAAAAAAAAAAAAAAGAAGAAGAAGGAAAAAAAAAAAAAAAAAAAACGCATCTTCCAATTTCAGCCATTGATTCGCTCCAAAAGTTTGTCCAGTTCTTCCTTGAATTTATTTAAGCTATCAACTTCCACAACAACAGATGGAAGTTTGTTCCAGCAATCAACTACTTGCTGGCTAAAGGAAAATTTCAGCACATCTATTCTACAACTGTCTTTCCTCAATTTCAGTTTATGCCCCTTAGGTTGGTAATTTGAGCAAGAGAAAGAACCATCAGCACTGAGCCTGCTCAAACCATTCAATACCTTATACACCTCAATCAGATCAGCTCACAGGTGCCTAGTCTCCAGATGCTGCAATTTGCAGAACTGAAGCCTTTCTTGATAAGAACATCCCTTTATTCCCCTCACCAACCTTGTTGCCCTTCTCTGTACTCATTCTAGCAACTCTAAAACCTTCCTAAAACAGTACTCAAGGTGTGGCCTGGCTATTCCCTTATACAAAGGGATAATCATATCCTTATCCCTGCTAGCAAAATTCCTGTGTATCATTGACAAGACCCCATACCTGTTCTGGCAGCGTGTCTACACTGCTCAAAAAACTTCATATCTGACTGCACAATTACCCCCAGTCCTTTTTCATTCTCCACTACCCTATGTGTATCACCACACAGTTGGTGCATTTCTCTGAGGTTACTGCTACCCATATGCGGTTCTTTGCATTTGTCAATGTTAAACTTCAGTTGCTACTTCTCAGCCCATCTGCCCAACTTTTCCAGATCCTGTTGCAGTAGCATAGTGTCATTAACAATTCTGCCAACCTTTAAATCATCTGAAAACTTCAACATTAAGCCTGATATATCTTCATCTATCATTAATAAATATACAAAACAACAATGAGCTCAACACTGAACTGGGGACTCCAGGTGAAGGTCAAGGAACTCTCAGACTGTCCTACAGGTGTTCAGGATTGTGGCTTTCTGGAGTTACAGCTGTTCTTGGGGAGGGAACAGCATTACAGCTGTTCTTGGGGAGGTAACATATGCCACATCTCTTTGATTTCCTGTCTAAGGTCTGTACTTCCTAATCTTTCCCTTGTAGGCTTTCTATAGGCTGCTGGTGTTGAGCACTGCTTTTGTTGATCAGATAGTAGTCTTTTCCTTCCTGTTAGTGAGGGTTATGTCTGATCTGTCATGTGAGATCATCTTTTCCCTTCTTATGGTGTGGTCTCAGTACAACTCAGTGTGGCCTGAGACTCATATTTGTAATACATTATGCTTTCTTTGATAAACTGTTATTTCTTCACTAGCTTCTGATGGATTATCCCGAACCTGGTTGTGCCTGTGAATGTACTGCATCTAGGTGATCACCCTGCATCCTACAGTGATGTGTTGGATTTTCTCGGGCAAGGTGGCTTCGTTGACATGCATTTTCTGTTACTCCATAGTCCTTGGTGTTGAATTTTCTGTAGTTCCTGGTGTTGATTACCTGGTCTTGGATGGTGAGTATGAATTCTTCAGTCTCAGGGAAGAGCATCCTGCTAGTGAGCCATGCATTGGAAGCCTCTTTATCCATGCAGTTTTGATGGAGGTGATTGTAGTGCCCTGGTCCATTTTTTTGTCTTCTTTTATATTGTCTGAGTGGGTGAGGTCATCATTGAAGACGAGTAGGGTGTATTGTTTGTCTATTTTCCTTATTAGAATTAGCATTAGCAAAGGCACATGATGCAAGAAAGTAAGCTTATATAGCATCAGACAAAAAAAAACCCTCTCATTTCACCCATCCACTCGCTCCAAATTTTTGTCTAGTTCTGCCTTGAATCTATTTAAGCTATCAACTCCTACAATGGCAAATGGAAGTTTGTTCCAGCAATCAACCACCCGCTGGCGAAAGGCAAACATCTATCCTACAACTGTCTTTCCTCAATTTGAATTTATGCCCTTTCAGGCGATTATTCTGAGCAAGAGGAAGAATCCCATCAGCATTGAGCATGCTCAAACTATTCAAGGCTTTATATACCTCAATCAGATCACCTCGCAGTTGCCTAGTCACCGTAATTTTTGCCTAGACACTGTAATTTGCAAAACTTAAGCCTTTCTTCGTAAGAGCAACCCTTTGTTCCATTCATTAATCTTGTTGCCCTTCTCTGTACTCATTCCAGCAGCTCTACATCCTTTTTAAAATGAGGCCTCCAGACCTGCATACAGTACTCAAGATGTGGCCTGATCACTGCCTTATACAAGGGGATAATCACCTCCTTATCCCTGCTAGAAAAATTCCTGTATATCATTGAAAGACACCATGAGCTACTCTTGCAGACCGATGTCTGCACTGCTCAGAAAACTTCATACCTACCTGCACAATTACCCCCAGGTCCTTTTCATTCTCTACCACTGTCAATGTAGTACACACAGTTGGTATGTTACCCTGGGGTTACTGCTTCCCATATGCAGTACTCTTGGCCACTACAACCCTACATGCCGCTAGTAAGCGAAATCAAATTTGCCACCCCAACATATTTGGATTAAAAAATAAAAAACTGTCAATAATTATTATTAATTTATTGAAAAAAAAAAAGAATTACAACATATCTCACATGTAATATAATGAAACAACAAACAAAAATAAAATATTAAATTCTAAATCACAGTTAATCATACCCACAATAATAAAATAAAAGCAAAATTATAATGCTAAAAAAATATACAAATTCGTTTCCTTGCTTTAAGATGGGCGAATTTATTAATTAATTCATTTATGTTTATTTGTGCCAAAAGATCATTTTTATATTGAAATTATTGCCAAATTAGAGATTCGTTGTGCAGACATCATCGATTGAAAATAATTTCTGATTACTTTTAATTTTGAAAAACTCCATTCACCTGAGGCAACTGAAACTGGTGAAGTTAGAAAAATTCTTAATGCATCTGCTACATTTGGAAAAGTATCTGTAAAATCGTTTTTAAAAATACAGTATATTGTAAAACTTCAAGGAGTAATATTGTCTTTAATATAAATTTGAAGTACTCTAAGCTCTTCAGATAATGCTAAACCATCAATATCAGACTCATTATATCAATGTCACTTAATATGTAAATCTTTGCAATGATTTAATAAATCGTCAAATCGAAATTTTATAGCGGATCCTGAATAGCTTCATTTCTACTTTCATAATCGAAATGGCATTTTTTCAATCCTTTGCTTACTTCTGGAAACTAAGCTTCAATGCCAATGATAGTAGCCATATTAGATGAATTGAGAATTGTTTGGACTGCTTCCTCTGTTCTATTTTCTTTAAAATATTCCATAATATTTTGTATACATTTAAGAGCTTCATGTGTATCAGAATCCCCCCCCCCTTTTTTTTTCTCTTTTGTTTTGAGCATCTTACTTACCGGATTAATTTTATTTAAAATATCATACCAAATTATAATTGAACAAAGAAACTCATAAGATGTTATTTTTAAGGCTATTTATTTAGAACGATTCCATGTTTATTTTCATCTTCAGTGATTACAGTAAAATCATAGCAAAATATTTAGCTTCTCTAGTCATTTCTAGTATTTTATCTTCAATATTTTGTGAAATAATTTTAATAATTTCATTTTGTATTTGATCTCCCAAATAATATAAAAACGATATTTTTACATTCAGATTTCTGAATACGGGGAATATGTTCTGCCATAAGGGAGCTCACTTCTGGTGAGTATGGGCGTGGCACACCCAGGGTCTTGAGCTGGATATCATCATTCTTCTCTTCCTTGGTGATTCCTTTCTATTTTCAACTCTTGTTCTCTCTCAGAGTAACTCAGAAATTTTTTTTTTTGGTTGGTGCAGCAAAAGCCTTAGGCTTTTGCTGCACCATATGGCTAATAATAATAATAATAATAAAAATAAAATTTAATAACTGAATCAAATTTATAAATTGTTTCAGTAAGTTGTAAAAAGCTACCATTGTCATTTTCATATAATTCTCTTGAAGATCCCCTGAATACTGTACATTGCCTTGCTAAAAATAGTATCATATATCTTATTCTGGCTGAACTACAGAACATGGTATCTCCGTTGCGGGCATGACCAATGAACAGACTGATTGTTCGGTCGAGTTTTGTGATTGGCTGATTACTGAGAATGCGTAATTACCTCATTTTGCATTTCTGATTGGATGCAAATTCGCTTCTGATTTTAGTGTCAAGTGTGAAATTATCGTGCTGTTGTTCAGTCGTCGTCGTCGTGCTGCTCTGCTACCTCAGTTATTGTGTTATTCCATTGGCAAAAGGATGGATGTAAGAGTATAATTGAATGGTGTATGAGTGTGAATCTGATAGTTTCGGAATACAAGTGTTTTCAGTGTGGATGTTTGATGAAGTGTACCAGCCGGCATGCAAGGGCTGATGAGGTGAGGTTTTTTTTTTAGTTTGTTTTCAAGTTGTTTCTTAACGATTTGATGTTTTTTGCAGTAATTGTATGAGTTGTTAGTACCAGCTTCTCTTTATATTAGCAGAGTGTGAGGACAGCAGCCCTTTGAGTAATAAATTTCTCTTTGAGTAAATCCCATTTCAGCACACTTTGATCACTGACACCGAGTGGTTCCTTTATCTGCAGATTCTTAATGCATGAAGAATCACTACTGATAATCAGATCAAGAGTATTACTCCCTCTATTTGCCTACAGAACATGCTGCTGTAGAAAACAATCATTCAATAAATGCTCATAAGCCTTGCTAGTGTGTGAGTGGCCAACCCACAAAGTCCACTCAATATCTGGGAAATTAAAATCCCTGACACTGATTTACTGGCCTACTCTATTTCTCTGTACAGTTGTTTATTATACTCATCGGAGTCATTAGGCCTATAACACACTCCTACTCTAAATTTTGATTTTCCAGTGCATATGTCACAACAAACTGACTAGACACTGCACTGTACAGCCATGTTGAGTGGCTGTATTTCCTTGGATTTTATGTTTCTTAACTAATAGCCTAACCCCTCCTCCCTTCCTATCTTGTCTATCCTTCCTATACACATTGTAGTCCCCAAATTTCATTTCTGCATTCCTTATATCTGTGTGGCACCACGTCTCTGATATCCCAGCAATATGTGCCTTTGATGTAGTAGTAGTAGTGGCATGTGATGCAAGAAAGCAAGTGTATGAGCTTATGCAGCATCAGCAAAAAAAAAAAATAAAAATAAATCACACCATTCACTCCACATGCCTGTCCAGTTCCTCCTTAAATTTATTTAACCTATCAACTTCCACAATGACAGATGGAAGTTTGTTCCAGCATTAACCACCCGCTGGCTAAAGGCAAATTTCCACACACCACAATTATTCTACATCTGTCTTTTCTTAATTTGAATTTATGCCCCCTTAGGTTCGTAATCCAAACAAGTGGAAGAATCCCATCAGAATTCAGTGTGCTCAACCCATTCAAGGCCTTATCCATCTCTCAATAAGATCTCCGGCCCAGGTGCCTAATCTCCAGCCACTGCAATTTGCAGAACATAACCCTCTCTTGGTAAGAGGACCCCTTCATTCCCCTCACCAATCTTGTTGCCCTTCTCTGTACACGCTCAAGCAAATCTACATCCTTCCTAAAATGAGGCGTCCAGACCAGTACGCAGTACTCAAGGTGTGGCCTGACCATTGCCTTATACAGAGGGACAATCACCTCCTTTTCCCTGCTAGCAAAATTCCTATATATCATTGACAAAATCCCGTGACCTGTCCTGGCAGCCTGTCTGCATTGCTCAGGAAACTTCATATATAACTGCACAATTACTCCCAGGTCGTTTTCATTTTCTACCGCCTTAAGTGTAGTACCACACAGTTGGTATGTTTCTCTGGGGTTACTTCTACCCATATGCAGTACTTTGCATTTGTCAAGGCAAATTTCCGTTGCCACTTCCGTTGCTGTTAAACTTCAGTTGCCACTTCTTAACCCATCTGCCGAAATTATCTAGATCCTGTTGCAGTAGCACACTGCCATTACTGTGGAGGAAGTTGTTCTTGCCCGGACCCGCATAGGACATAGTCATTTGACTCATTCGTTTTTGCTGAGGGCTGATGACCCTCCTATGTGCGAGTCCTGTGGCACAATTTTAACAATAAGACACATTTTAGTTGACTGTCCAGATTTTAGCAATATCCATTTTACCGCGTTTAATCATCTGACTGAGCCATATACACTCAGTCAGATTTTATCCGACAATGACAATGTGTCTGCTGTTTTTAGCTTTTTTAAATCAATAAAGGTTTTTACTCATATTTAAAATTTATACGTTATTGTTATTTCTTTTATTGATAAGCTTTTTATTATATATCTGGACATGGTGGCCTAACTACTTAGGTCACTGAAAGGATAAATTTTTAAATTTTTATATATTACCTGGTCTTGGCACATTATAGCCTTAGATGCTAATGTGCCAATAAAATCCAAACCAACAACAACAACAGCCATTACTGTCATTAACAACCCTGCCAACCTTTGTATGATCTGCAAACTTCAATACTAAGCCTGATATACCTTCATCAATATCATTCATAAATATACAAAACAACAGAGGACTCAACACCGAACCCTGTGGGACTCCACGAAGAGCAGCACCCATTAATTACTACCCTCTGTCTTCTCCTACTCAACCATCCTTTTATCAATTGTAGCAACTTACCCTTAATACCATTCTGCTTCAATTTGTACAGTAGTCTTCCATGAGCAACAGTGTCAAAAGTTTCCCTGAAATCCAAATATATGATATCAAAATTATTTTTTGCATCCAGTTCCTTTGTAACCACATCATAATATCCTATCAGATTTGTCAGACAAGACTTTCCCTTAACAAACCCATGCTGTATCTGAATTATTGTAGCATTCTTGTCTAGATGATCCTGCAATGCATCTTTAACCAGTGACTCCATTATTTTACCCGGAACAGAAGTTAAACTAACTGGTCTGTAATTACTCATGTCACCCTTCGATCCCCCTTTGTGAATTGGGGATATATTTGCACATCTCTAGTCTGTGGGGACCTCCCCTGAGTTCAAGGATGCTCTCATAATTATGGCTAAGGGTTTGCTTAGTTGCTTTGCCACCTCTGTTTTGACCAACAGCTGAAATTCATCAAATTTATTTACCAAACTCCTATTAGCATTGGTGTACAAGCAAGTATACATGCACCTGTTCCTATTCTTAGCTACCCTAACACAGCCCACGTATTTACTTGTTCCGCAATGACTTCCAGCAGTCTCTGAAATCCCCTGCATCATGTTTTTCAGACTGCTGCTCATTCCACCAGAAGCAGTGCAAAAATCACTTTCACCGCTGTCAACGGCTACTGTTTATCTATTAGTCTGTGTATTCCCCCCCAAGCTAGCAGTTTTCTGACCCACATAAAACTGCCTTGATAGCATCAGCAAATATTCTTGCACCCTTTCTATTTAAGTGTATCCCATCCCTGTAGAAGCAGTCTCTCTTGTTAACAAGCACAAACCAGGCTGAGAAAAATTCAATTCCTTGAGTCTTGCACAATCTCTTTCTAAGGCCGAATTGGTCGACAAGGCTGTCATCATATACTCCCTCCTATCATGTCTGGGCAGAATTGCAGACACTTTCAAATTCAACCCTAACTCACTGCATTTTTTCAACCTTGACCTGTACTTGTTAAGTAATTCTGCCGGTCTCCTACTCTTAATTTTCCTAGATTGGCACTGTATTTTTCTGGAAATAATCCATCAGGTTTTTAATGACTTTATTCTGTTGTTCATTGAGGAATGTCAAAGCTCTTCCTCCTTTCCAGGCTATAGTCAGTCTCTTGACAGCTGCCTTCAGATGGTGTTGGTAGCACTTCATCATAATTTACCTGGTGATTCCCCCCCCCCCCCAGCTTGGTGTTAGTCCACTTTATGATCCCAAATGAATACATTAGTACTGGGACTGTGTAAGTGTTTATGGCTTTGACTGCGTTTCCTCGATTTAGCTTTGTTTTTAGCTTCTAAGTCTCTGATGGTGTCTCTTAGTCCAGCAGGCTTTGTTCTCCTTCTGTTCTTTCTAGATGTTTGGCTTGCGTCACTCCCTGGTACTTGTTGGTCACTCCCTTTGTCATGGCTTTGATTTGTTTACCGGTCTTCAACTCATAGTTTCATCTGATTGGTTATTTCTGATGGAATTTGTGGATCTTGCATCTGTCTAGTCTGAATTTCATCCTGATGTCAGTGCTGATCTCTTCGGTTACTATTATCTCTTTCTTTTCCATATGGATTTTTCCCCATCCCACGATGGGTACTGGCACCAGTTGCATGAGGTGGTTCTTATGTCCAGTCACTATTACTGTTTTTCTTGCATCAGGGAGTTTCTTGACTAATGTCAAGAAACTCCCTGATTATCCTACAGGTGTTCAGGATTGTGACTTTCTGGAGTTCCACATAAGCGTTCTCTGGAAGGCTGGTAGGTACTTTTGGGGCTCTTTGGCACCATACTGGAGGTTAACATAGTGATCGGGATGGTTATTACTTGTTCCATATGCCACATTTCTTTGGCTTCCTGTCTTAGGTCTGTGTAATTCCTGATCTTTTCCTTGTAGGTATTCTGGAGGTTACTCAATCAGGGTAGGTAGGTAGCCATTTCCTTTTTGTCAATGAGGGTTATGTCTGGTCTATTGTGTGAGATGATCTTATCTAGTATTATGCTGTGGTCGCAGTATAGTTTGTGAGCAGGGACTTCTAGTACAGCCAAGTTTTCACTTGTAGTACGATGTACATTCTTTGATCAGCTGGTATTTTTGCGCTAACATTTGATGTATTATCCTGGTGACTTGGTGATGTCTATGAGTGTACTCCGGCTGTGTGATCACCCTGCATCCCGCGGCGATGTGTTGGATAGTTTCAGGGGCCAGGTGGCATCAATGATGTGTGTCATCTGTAACTCCGGGGTCCTTGGCAAATTATTCCTGTAATTCCTGGTGTTGATTACCTGGTCTTGGATGGTGAGTGCCTTGGGTCTCAGGGAAAACCCTCCTGCTCATGAGCCATACTCCTTCCTTCCCCATCTTTCTGTTTTTGCTTTTACTGTCTGTGTGAGTGAGTGCGGTCCCCTTGTTGAGGTTCCGCAGTGTGTGAAATTTGTCTATCTTCCTTATGGTTCAGTAGATTGGTACTGATTTTCCTAGAAGTAATCCCTCAGGTTTTTCATCACTTTTTTCTGTAGTTCAGTAAGGTCAGTCTCTCAATGGCTGATTTTGGGTGGTAGTGGCATTTCATAATCACTTCCAGCTTTTGTGTTGGTTCAATCTATGATTCTGAAGGAGTATATTAGTATTGGGACTAGGTGTTTATGGCTCTGACCATGTTCCCGCCATTCAGGTTTGTTTTTAGCAAGTGCCTCAGTTCTGATGGTATTTCTCAGTAGGTGGGCCTTGATCTCCTTGTGTTCTAACTGTTGAGCTTGCATCATCATCCCAAGATATTTGTAGCTTTCTCCCTCTGTCATGGCTTCAATCTCTGCATTGTCTTCAGCTGGTAGTTTCAGCCAACTGGATTTCCCTGATGTAATGCATGGGTCTTCATTTGTTTAGGCCAAATTGCATCCTGATGTCAGTGCCGAACTCTTCGGTGATCTTGAGGCGTTAGAGTTGATTCTCAGTTGTTACATGGAGTTTGATGTCATCCATGAACATCAGGTGAGAGAGGGTATACAGGTACTTCTTCCCTTCTTTTAGGGTTTATCCATACTTGCTGTTTTTGAGCATGATGAACAGTCGGTTGAGTGCCAGACAGAACTACAATGGCTCAGGGCATCTTCCTGGAAGATTACTCTTCTAATGGGGATCGGTCTAGTTGTGATGTTCTTAACCTTGAGAATGGTCCTCCATTTCACCATGGTTGCTTCTAGGAATTGTGTCAGTGTCAAATTGACTTTGTAGACCTTTGGTGTCTCTATCAACCAGTTATGTGGAATGGAGTCAAAGGACTTGAGGTAGTCAATGTAAGCCATGTACAATTTGTGGAGATTCTTGTAGGCTTGCTCCATAACTGTCTCATCGATGGTAATTTGCTTCTTACATCCCTTCTGCTGCTTGGCCATGATGTTCTGGCTCTCCAAGTGGTCTGATATCTTCTTGGTTATGTAGCTGGTCAGGATCTTGTAAGTTGTTGGGAGATAGGTGATTGGTCTGAATTTGCCAGGTTTGTGGTGCCTGGTCCTTAGTTCAGATAGGTGATTTTTTGTCAAAGACTCTGAGATTGTGTCAGGATGTCTATCCAGGGGGCATAGCCATTATGGATAACTTTGCTGCTCCACAGGCTGCCCCAGAACTCGAGTGCTTTCTGGTTGAACTGGCAAATTTTCATCATTCCAGATCAAGTGATGGATTGCTAGTAGCTTGAGTAACTTTGTAAGAGAGAGCTGAAAACTGTCAATCTGGAATTTTGATATTGAACACAATCAATAATATGTTTTTACTGTGAATAAGATATATGCTTCACGCATCAGGGAGGATCTCCCCCCCCCAGGGTGACAAGTTAAAACTTTGTCAGATTGGTGTGACCAATTTGTGTTCTGACAAGAACTCCATGCCTATTCAGGCAAAAGCTGGATTTTCAAAACTGAAATTCATTTATGTAGGCTTGCCAGGTTTGGATCCATTGGTTATGATGTGTATTTCCTATGGCAGACTATAAGTCCGCAATAAGAAATGTACATTCAAATTGCTTGAGTATCTATAAAAGATGCTTGTACATGTGTGGATTCATTAATGACCGGGTGTTTTGCTTCTATATCTGTATGTTCATTTCCTGTAATATCAATATGACCCAGAATCCAACAAAAATTAATTTTTCTTTTAGTCTTTTGATATTTAATCAGTTGATCATCCTATTTTGTCTTAAAATATAATGATTAACTGAATATTTATTTTGTAATACAGTTACACTAATGAAGCAATTGGAGTAGATTATGATCTGTTGTTCAGGTGCTGACCAGGCTAGCCGGGCGGGTAAAGTGCCTGCCTGGCGACCCAAAGGTCGCGGGTTCGAATCCCGCCTCGGGCTTGGATCAGAGTACTGCAAAAACCTTGGGAGGTGCACTATGGCCACAGAAGCCGATGCGCCAAAAACTAACTAAAACAAACAAACAAACATTGTTCAGGCAGATTAATGATTTTTTCCAAAGCTAGCTTAATTGCATAATTCTCTGCAGTAAATATGCTACATTCAATTGGAAGTTCTACTGACAGTATGGAGGTGGGAAGTATGTCTGCTGCACGCATAGCCATGTCCATTTCTGAGACATTGGTATTTGGAAGGACTGGGAATTAATTGATATACGAGCTGCAAGTAATTGTAGGGTAGTCTGATTAACCCAAGAAAAAATTATCATTAGGAAGAGGCATAGAGCAGTTTCCTACTATAATTTGGGTTCAGGATGCAGTTTGCATTTCTTGCAAGCTGCATCCTGATTCAGATTTCTGTTCAGAAAGGTGATAACTATGTGATGTTCATAGTTCTGTTTTATTTATTGCAATTTGAAGTTGCCTTTTAATAGCAGACATATTCTGTGACTTGAAATGGAGAGATCATCAGCATATTGGAGGGTTATCCATGTTTTGGACAAGATTTTGGGTTCCAGCGAATGCTAAGTTTTTAATTATATTTAGCTGTTTTATTGACTTAATTGTTATATTAAATTATTTTCTATAAGCAGCTTATAGTCCTAGTCAAGCTCCATGATTTATTTTGAATTTAGATAGCAATTTTGAAAGTTAATACTTAGTGTCCGTAGATTTTACCATTCGTAACTTGATGCCATCGTTATACAATACGGAATAGCGTAACATATATCAGTAACTGGATAGCGTAAGGTTTAACGTAAAACTAGATAGCAAAACACGTAGCACTGTATTATCAATTAAGTAAAATTTATTAATCTTATAAAATTTCACTGTTAATTAAACTGTACTTAAATGGAATCATAACCCAGAGCAGCAAAGCAATGCTCACAGATTAGCCAGAGTGCTGTGGCTTGGGAGAGAACCGAAGGGGGCGATTCTCCAACGCATCACAGTCTAAAAAAATGCATGAAATGTTTGCAGACCTATCTAGAACAGGACATGATCTAGCCAAGGAGGATGTCTTTGTGTGTGCTAGGCGCAGAGACAGTGAGGAAATTAGATGCCAACTCAGCGTTCTGATGGGTGTCAATGAGAGTTTGAGGTGTAGGGTAGATGTTCTCGAGGAAATTAATATGAGGGGACCATCAAACTCTCAGCTGCAAAACTCAATGAAAAAAAAACTCCTGTGCATTAGGCAACACAGCAGCAGAATGGGCTGGTCCCACAGGAACTACTTATTGTTGGTGACTCTATTGTCAGGGAGATGGGGAATATATTATGCAAAAAGTATAGGTGGAACAGGACCAGGGTATGTCTGCCAGGGGCAAAAGTTGATGACGTAGAGCAGATATCATCTTTTAAGGACACAAAAGGTGATATTGTTGTACATGTTGGCACTAATGACCTTAAGAGAAAGAGATCTGCAGATTTAATAAACAAGTACAAGTCTATGTTGAAAAAAAAGTTGCAAGCAAGGGTTGAATTTGAAAGTGTCTGCAATCCTGCCCAGACACAATAGGAGGGGGTATATGACGAGAGCCTTAATCAATTCAGCCCTGGATAGATTGTGCAGGGCTCATGGGGTAGAATTTTTTTCAGTGTGGTCTGTGCTTGCTAACAGGAGATACTGCTTCTACAGGGATGGGATACACTTGAATAGAAAGGGTGCAAGAATATTTGCTGACACTATTGAGGAAGTGTTAGGTGGGTCAGAAAAAGGCTAGCTTGGGGGGATTCAGAGACTAGAAATTAACAGTAGCTGCAGGCAGAGGCAAAAGCAATTCTTGCACTGCTTCTATTGTAATGAGCAGCAGCCTAGAGAGCAAGTTGCAGGGGATTTCAGGAACTGCTGGGGGTCATGGAACAATTAAATACATGGGCTGTGTTAGAGTAATTAAGAGTAAGAACAGGTGCATGTATACTTGCATGTACACCAATGCTAGAAGTATAGTAAATAAATTTGATGAATTTGAAGTGCTGATCAAGGCATCAAAGGCAGATATTGAGTGGATATCAGAGACATGGTGTCACACAGATATAAGCAGTGCAGAAATGGAATTTGGGGAGTACAATGTATACAGAAAGGATAGACAGGGTAGGAAGGGAGAAGGAGTTATGCTGTTAGTTAATAAACACATAAAATCTAAGGAAGTGCATCCAGTGGACATTGGTGAACATTGCAATGTTGAGTCACTTTGGTGTGACATAAACACTGGAAATGGAAAAAATGAGAGTATGAGTATGTTATAGGCCTAATGACTCTGATGAGTACAACTAACAATTGTGTAGAGCAATAGATTGGGGCAGTAAATCAGAATGTCTTGTAAAGGAGGAATTTTAACTTTCCAGATACTGAATAGAACTTGTGGGTTGGTCAGTCGCATGCTAGCAAGACTTTTGTGGATTTATTAGAGGATTGTTTTCTATAACAACATGTTAGAGGGGCAACCAAAGGGAGTAATACTCTTGATGTGATTATCAGAAGTGATGATTCATGCATTAGGAATTTACAGATAAAGGAACCACTAGGTGATAGTGATTACAGTGTACTGATGTGGGATTTACTTAAAGATGCAACTACCATCGAGGATAAATAAAGGGAAGGGTTTTCGTAAAGGAGACTACAGTGTCTATGGCAGTTTTTAAATTTTATACAGTGGGATCAGCTGATTATATTAAAAAAAAATGAATTCTAAATGGGAAGCCTTCAAGGAATTAATCTTGGAAGCTACTAGGCTATTCATACGAAATAAGAAATACTGTTCAAGATTTAGACCTAAATGGATGTCAGATGAACTAACAATGCAGAGAAGAAAACTGTGTGAGATGCATATAAATTATCAGGTGACACAGAAGCCAATGGCAAATATAAGCTAGTCTGTAATCAATTCATGAAGGAGGTTAGGCAAGCGAAGGCTGATTACGAGAAATCCTCGGCAAAGGATGCAAAGAAAAACAACAAAGATTTCTTTACTTATATTAACTCTAGAAGGAAGGGGATGAATCAGATTGGTCCACTTGACGTTGGTGTTTCAAGTGTTGATGATCCTGCTCAGATAGCTGACAAACTGAATGAGTGTTTTGCATCTTCATTCACACATGAGGTAATTTGTAAGGAAGAGGAGGATAGAAGTTTACTAAACTCTAACAGGGAGCTAAATTATCTTGTAATAACGATGAGCAAAGTGGAGGAGAAATTGTTAAAGTTAAACAAAAAAAAAACACCTAGGGCAGATGGAATCTATCCAGTTATATTGAAGGAGGCAGCGAGGGAAGTAAGCAAACCGTTAGCCATAATTATGAGAGCATCCTTAGATTCATGGGAGGTCCCCATGGACTGGAGATGCGCAAATGTATCCCCAATTCACATAGGGGGTTCAAAGGGTGACGTAAATAATTATAGACATGTTAGTTTAACTTCTGTTCCGGGGGAAAATAATGGAGTCACTGCTTAAAGAAGTGATGCAGGATCACCTAGACAAGACTGCAATAATAGTTTTATACACAGCATGGGTTTGTTAAAGGTATGATTAATCTATAATGCTACTAAAACACTGACTCAAATCAGTAAAATTCCTTTATTAAATAAATAAAATAAAATACATGTACTGACTGTATATTAAAATAAAATTTAATAAAATAAGATGATATTTTAACAAGATATTTAAAATAAAAGCGCTAAAAAGATGTTTAAAATTACTAAAAACCACTAAAACCGTAGCTTTCAGCAGCAGTGACCGCCTTCATCAGCAATAATGGTTACAGGTTATCCAAAACTCTATATATGTACACCTATATGTCACCAGCAGGTATGCAACACGAGGCTACGGCACGCGTTCGGTCCACTTCCCGTGCATTGGAACCGGAAATGGCACTGGAACGAACCATTCCAAAACATATGTCTCTCTCTCTCTCTCTCTCTCTCTCTAGGATAAGGGCTTCAAAAAGTGGGTGGATACGACAGCCCTTATCCCTATTAAGACTATAGCATCCAGACAAATGTATCCTCAAATTCTCTAGCCATTTCCGGTTCCAAAAACCATGGCATATAATCATGGCTTCTTTAGTCACAGTACCATACCCAGTTTCCCAGGCATGTTTATTTTGAACTTAGATAGCAATTTTGAAAGTTAATACTTAGTGTCTGTAGATTTTACCGTTCGTAACTTGCTGCCATTGTTACGGAATAGCATAACATAACCTACCTAATTGGTTGCCTTGAGGGCCCTATCATGCTCCCCCAGGCGATTACACAGTCTACGTTTCGTCTCTCCCACATAACATTCCCCACAATCAGGGCACTCAATTTCATATACAACCCCACTAGTGTCATTAATCTCAATAGGATCTTTAACTGTGGATACTACCGTGCGCAGTCTCCGGCCCAGAAGCTGCACACAGCGTATCTGACAAGAGCGCAGTGTACGAGCAATGGGTTCCGAGATATCTGGATAGTAGGGGATGTATGCAGTGGCAACAAGTGTGAAAACATCCTTACAACTGCTACTCATATCTCTCAAAGCTCCCTCAATTATGTTCTGGGGGTAGCCACACGTTACTAGATCAATCGTAACCTGTTTGGTCTCGTTGTCCCTCTCCTCAGATGAAGAGCAATGGACCACACCCTACCCATTAAGGCCTTGACCACACTATTTTTATGGCAAACACAGCTTCAGTTTGTTCATGCCCAAGAGATAGAAGAGGAGGAGATTATGGTATCATTCGATGTTGTTTCCTTATTTACGTGCATACATGTTGAACATGGTTTGGATTGTGTACGGAAGGCTTTGGTTAAGGATAATACTTTGAAGGATAGGACAGCCTTACGTGGTGAAGACGTTAGTTTATGATTGTCTAGTACCACCACGGTGTTTCAAAATGTCATGTACCAGCAGGTCTGGGGAGTGGCCATGGGTTCACCTATTAGTGCAATTATAGCGAATTTAGATATGGAAGAGTTTGAAGATAGGATGGTGGGGTGCTCTAGTCCATCCCCACTGAGGACGTGTAAGAGGTATGTTGATGACACATTCATGGTAATACAAAGGGGGATACGAAACTGAAGTACTTAATTGGTTGAATAAGGGTTCACCATATATTCAGTTTACCTTGGAGGTGGAGCTGGGAGGGGCCCTTCAGTTCCTAGATGTGTATAGAGAAGGCCGACACTTGAGAACCAAGGTTTATAGAAAACTTATGTGTCACGGCCAATACACACCTTAAAACTACCCAGGCCGGTTGCCACAAAAATAGTGTGATCAAGGCCTTAATGGGTAGGGTGGGGTCTCATTGCTCTTCATCTGAAGAGAGGGACAAAAAGACCACACAGGTTATGGCTGACCTAGTAATGTGTGGCTACCCCCAGAGATAATTGAGGGGTGTTTGAGAGATATGAGTAGCAGTAATAGGGATGTTTTCACACCTGTTGCCACCGCATACATCCCCTACTATCCGGGCATCTTGGAACCCATCACTCATATATTGCGCTCATGTCAGATACGCTATGTGTGCAGCTTCTGGGCCGGAGACTGCGCACAGCATGTGTTCACAGTTAAAGATCCTATTGTGATTAATGTCTCCAAACAGGCCTACGAGGTTGGGAAAATTTATGTTGAAAAATTATACTTCACACCAACCAGGAATTGTAAGTTTTACTGCAAATTAAAATACATAAATTAGATAAAACTGGTAGAAACAGATGTATTTACAATAAATATGAAATGACAGTTAAAATAAAATGCAATGACGGTTAAAATATGACTAAAATGGAAATTAAAATAATGATAAAACATAATAGTGATAAAAGCGCTAAAAACTGTAGCTTTCAGAGACGACAGACTCCTTTCTCAACAGTTTCTCAACTTTTGGGACAACAGTTTCAAAACAGATGGAGCAAGATAGCAAAAATAACAAGAGGGAAAAACAGAGAAAAAAATTATCAACAGAATAAACCATGCATTTCTCTGGAAAAATAAGATAAATATAAACAAGCAAAAAAAATTTATAAAGAGCTATGTATGGAGCATAGCATTGGAAAAGACTGGAGGCTTTTAGGACCACTGAAGATCCCATGTGTTGATGAAGTTAAAACAAGGAAGTACTAGTATGGGCCAACAAAGAAAGAGCTTTATGGAAGAAAATAAAGAAGATAAGAGATGGATAAATTGAACACACACTTAATTTCAGAACAATTCAGGGGAAGCAAAAGCAAACGAAGGCCAAGACTCATTTGTAAACCAGATCATAAAAGATGTCAACACCAACACTCATTCTGAAAGCTGGTAGGAAGAAGATGTGAGTGGAGGGGCACCAGATTAAACAAGAGAGGGGGGGGGACAAAAAGTGCTATTTCTGGAGTGAAGAACAGAATAAATGAGATAAATATTTTAATTTGATATGCATATAGGCAGCGCTTTGTTTCCTTAATCCAGTTTACTGCAGAATGTATAAAAGTGAAGAATATTTAAAACAGTTTGGCTTTTTAGTATTTTCATGAAAAAAAATTGTAATCAGTTGAAAAAAAATTTAATTATAAGATGACATTGACGTGTTAAAGTGTAACTGAGTAAAACTGGATAAAGTACATGCATAAAATTTTAATCATTGTGTCTGAATATTAAATCTATTCAGAGCCCCTAATGAGCAACACAGTAATCTCATATGAATGAATAAAAATGCATCGTATATTAGTAAATTGGTAATTGAATATTTTAGATGTTTCATAGGCAATAAAATAGCATCTAATGTGGCAGCAGGCTAAATATTGTTAGTGTGCAAGAGCAGGCTTAATACCTTACATTGTTTTGGTTATGTAAGAATTAAAATTTGACTATTAATGAAAATAAAAGCATGAAATATTAGGATCTAAACTAATGAAAATTAAAGCATATTAAACAACAAAGTGGATCATATGTATATTACACTACAGGTGAACAGGTAATGTACCATTGAAAATTCATTTTAGAAAAGTGTTTAACAATTCAACTAAGACATTTTAACATGTCTTAGTTGAATGTCATTCAGTCCTGTTTATATGTAAACAGGACTGAATGACTGTTTCATTCAGTCCTGTTTATATGTAAACAGGACCGAATGAAATTTCAGTCCTGTTTATATGTAAACAGTATATATATATAATGCAGATAATGCTTTTTGAATTTAACTATAAACATTCTCTTTGCTAATATTAAATTTATGATTAAAAGATTATTTTTCACATTTATATTCAAATACACATATATGTATTATTTGTTTACTGCAGTTACTGTGCTACTTTTCCACTCAAATACAAATCCAAGAAAGAAAGAATGAAGTTCAAACTGATGTGTGTGCTTATGAATTTTGCTAAGAAATTGTTACATTCACATGTTAATTTAAACATGTGAATGTATGTATTTATTAATAGAGTGTGAATTGTAATAGGTTTAATGGAACCAAACTGCTAATAATCCTGCAGTAGGATTATGAAATACAGTACTACAAGAATTATAAACTTGTGTATTGTAGCCAATAAATCAACAAGTTTTGCAGCTGTGAGATTTGTGTAGCAGTTCTTCTTGGCATTGGGGAACACAAAGGAGAAATGGATTAACTTATTAATGTGAAATTTAATACAAAGGTCTCTAAGAATATTCTGTCCTGAAATTTTGAAAATGTTCTTGTTTATACTCTGGCATGACTACTAGGTCAGTAGAGTTTACATTAAATCAATCAATACAAATGTTAATTGTATTTAGCAGTCACGGGCTTGAACCCTGGTCCACTCAAAGAGTGTGTGCTACTGCATTCATGCTCCTGACCACTTGGCTATGTCAGGCCTATGGAGCAGCTATTCCATTAGTCTGGTCTTTATATTTTTAAGCTTTCTTATTCTATATTGAAGTATATTAGCGTGCATAGTATGCCTATGTATAAAAATAATAAGGTTGTTAGACTTAGATAAGATGACCATACAATCTAGTAAACTGGAAATAATGAATATAATTAAAAACAGAAGAGCATTTTTTTCATCCCCATAATGTGGACATTTATATAAATTCCAACTTAGCTTTATAGCATTTTAAAATAATGATAGATCCTTCCTTGTAGTTTCAGCTGAATGCCTACCATTGTACTATAACACTTCTTGGTTAGTTAGTCTTTATTAGAAGTGCAAAACTTTTCTTTCCAGCTACTCAATTTTTTCAGCCCACAAAACAAACCAACCCAATCACAGAATAGACACATTTTACAGACATGATATATTGTTGCTTTATGGCCTAGGCTTCTTTGGTGCTTACCAAAACAACCAAACTGAGCCTAACTGAATAATTATTCTTAATATGCAGAACCACGAATTTCACTGCCAGATAATGTAAAGTGGCAAGCTTGCATCAGCAGCAGTGCAAACTTTTGCAGTGACAAAAACATAAATACGCAATACATAATCATTGTAATTTATATGATTATGATGGTACTTTAAGCCTTGCACTGTCAGTATAGCACTGACAGATGCCACTTTTAAAATTTTCCCCTATTTTTTTAATTTATAAATGAAATCAAACCCTCCCACGTATCCTTGCCCCCAAATATTCTCTAACTGGTTATGCAGTATTTCTGCTTTCATTTCAATATATTATGAATTACTAGACATTAATTTTTTTGTTTAGCATTTAACAAATGCCAGGAAAGCAAAGGTCTATCTGCTAGGCAATTCTCATTCCCACGGGGCATCTATGAAGTGCCAGTGGAAAGTGTCTAATCATGCTATATAACTTTGGTTTTCCTAGATAAATGTGAACAGCTGACAAAAATACAAAATACTCTTGTATAAGCTGATGAAAGTGATAAATTATAAATATTATTAAAATACAGAACAAACCATCAGATAAATAAAGCAATATTAAATATAAGTTAGTCCTACGGCCAACAGCAATAGATACTGTTTTTCTGCTGGTGTTAGGCTGAAATTCATGGTATGACAATGTTTCAGCTATTTTCATGTACAATGTCCACAAAAAGATAAATTCCTAACAGCTGCTTTTGAAAATGTTTTCTTTGATTTCTCCACTGAAAATTCCAGAAATTTGTTTTAATTAGTATGAAAATGAGAAAATTGCAGGAATCAGTTATGCCTAATTATATGCAAGCATTGAGCAGTATCTGTCTCACACAATTATCAACAGCGAGCTGGCTATATATTGATGAACACTTTCCTCCAATCAGTAATGCACTCTGGCTTCGTGACAATGAAGCATTGTCTGGAATCCAAATGCTGCTGTGCACTTTACATTTCATGTAGAAGTTGGCATCCAATTGCACATGTTTGATGGAGCACACAGGTTTTTCGATTTGGATTTCATGGTCAATAGGTTTAAAGCGAGTTTAATTTCAAAAATATTTCCAAATATTCTCAAAAATATAAATTTAAAAATATGTTTTTAATATAAAAAATGGATTTTTCCCAGTTGTGTTCAAAAAACATTAAAAATAGACGTGGCATCAAAATGTGAACAATTTCGAATTATTTCTTACTGATTCTTAAAATTGCAACTACATGGGATCACTTAGACCCCTGCACAAGAGGAGTAACAATCTACAGATTAAACAATAGCTTGGTGGAAAACACTTTTTTGACAATGCTCAGATTGAAAATGAACATCACTGGTTAGAAGAGCAACAAGTGTATAAATGTTTTTTGGCAATTATGATGTTAAAAAATACATGCTATGTTCTGATGAGCTTCCTGCTTCTGTTTTCTTTCTTTTTTTTTTTTCTTATTGAACTCCCTTCCCTTGTAATAACTCATTATAATAAAAATCAAAAATTCTTTGTGGATGTACAGTGAATTTGCAATTTTTATTATGCTGAAGAGATATTAATTGTAACTGTTCATACAATCCAAAATTCTGGCTAACTGCATTAAATAAAAATATGGAAAGCTATTTCGTGATAGTTTCAATATTATAAAATTAAAATTCAGTTTAATTTTCTTAATTTATTTATTTTGTTATATTGGAAACATATTTCATCTAAATTTTATGTATTACATTGAGGGTCAAATTCAAATCTCATTTAGTATTAGTAGTAGCAAATTATGCAAGAAAGAAAGCTTATATGTATAGAATTGACCAAAAAAAAAAAAAAAAAACGACAAAAAAAGTTTATGAAACTCAGAAACAATAGTGGTCCTTGAGGGACCCCACTCCTGACACTACACCAGTCTTAAAATCCATTAGTTACAACCCTCTGCCTTCTGCCCTGCAGCCACCGAGCAAATCCATCTTACAATCGTTCCAGTAATCCCAACATTTTCCAGCTTACTTATACAGTAACCTCCCATGAAGGACTGAGTCAAAGGCTTCATTAAAATCCAAATAAATTATGTTGAAATAGTTTTCTACATCCAGCTCATGAGTAACTGTGTTAAAATAGCCTACAAGGCTAGTTAAACATGATTTTCCCTTAACAAAACTATGTTGTGTTATCCTTCAGCATGCCATATCTATCTAAATATCTGCAGACTGCACTCTTAATCATTGCCTCTAAGATTTTCCCTATTACTGAAGTAAGACTAACTGGTCTGTAGTTACTGACTTCATTCTTGAAACCACTTTTATGTACTGGTGATACGTTGGCACTTCTCCAATCCAAAGGAATCACTCCTAAGTCCAATTATGCCCTCATAATTAACCTCAATGGTTCAATGTACTCCCTGGCAGCCTCCCTCAAATTAATGGGTATATGCTATCAACTCTGGGATCCTTACTTACCTTTATGCTCAAAAGTTTTTCTAATAAACAGTCATCTGTAATTTTTAAATCACTAATTTCATATGGCTCAGCCTCACTTGAACAGCCTGTTCTCAGCATGAAGGATCTTTCATCAGTAAAAACAGATGCAAATACCTATTCAGTTCATCGGCAATATCAGCTGGGTTATCTAAGACTTTCCATCACCCAGTGCACAAGAGTCTGATTTGATTCAGTTTCTTCTTCATTAAGTAGTGGTATATGATGCAAAAAAGCAAGCTTATATAAAGCATCAGTCAAAAAAATAAAAAAAAAAAACTTTCCACATCACCTGTCCATCCCCTCCAATAATCTGTTAGTTCTTTTTTGAATTTATTCAAACAACCCACTTTACAATAACAGAAGAGTTTGTTCCAACAATCAACCACCTGCTGGCTGAAGGCAAAACCTTTGCACATCTCATCTTGTAACCATAATTTCAATTTATTGCCGCTCCAGGTCTCGACCAAGGTATATCCGCACCCCGGGAAAAAAGATTTTTTGGTGCCCCTTTACTTCTTCAAGAGGAGTGTTTCCATTTACAGTGGGTTTCCTCAGCGTACAAGTTATTTTTGGAATTTTTTCCCGCCACAAAGTGTGGCTCAAGGTGTCTTGGTCAGTTAAACCTCAGGCTGTCATGCACTCCAACCATCCATATCCTCCTAGATCTTCCTCTTCTCCTTCTTCCTGGAGGTATCCATTCCAGGATAGCCTTTGGATATCTGGTTTCTTGCATCTGTTTTACATGACCATACTATGTTAAATGCTTTTCTTCGATAGTATCACCTTCCTCTTCTCCTTCTTCCTGGAGGTATCCATTCCAGGATAGCCTTTGGATATCTGGTTTCTTGCATCTGTTTTACATGACCATACTATGTTAAATGCTTTTCTTCGATAGTATCAATAATATTCTTTTTCACTTCCATTTTCCTACTAAAATTTTACAAACCATTATATATATATATATAATGGTTTGTAAAATTTAGCACCCCTTAAAGAATGACACCCAGGGCAAGGGCCCTGCTAGCTCATACCTTAATCTGGCACTGTGCCCCTCAGGTGTGCAGTCTGAGCAAGAGGAAGAATGCCATCAGCACTATGCTTGCTCAATACATTCAAAGCCTTAAACATCAACAAATTTGATCTCATAATCCAATCCAAAGATGGTCTCATAATGCCACTACAGCCAATGTTGGCAAGATGTTTGGAGGGTGGAAAAATAAAACCAGTGAAACAAACCTAAAGAATTTCAAGGGATGTGTCAGAGTAATAAACTAAAGAAGAATATTTAATCTTAACTGTGTCTAGAGTAATGTCAGGAGTGTTGCCAATAAAATGGGTGAATTCCAACTCCTGGTTAAGACAACTCACACTGACATAATAGGGATAATAGAAATGTGGCACCACCTGTAAATTGGATGACTAGTTCCACTATGGCATGTACAATGTATTCCACACCATAGAGGGAAGACAAGGAGGAGTGGTGAGGTCATGCTTCTTATCAAAAGCATGCTGAGCATGAAAAAAGTTTTTGCAGAGTCAGAAGTTATACTGCCAATGTAGAATCTGTATGGTGTAAGTTGGTTGGAAGCAAAGGTATAATGAGAGTCAGGGCCAGATTTCCCATTAGACACTGTAGGAACAGTGACTACGAAATTTTTAGGGCCTACGAACAAAGGGAAAAAAAAAACAGTTTTCGAAAACCATTTTCAAAAATCATTTTCTATGTGTGATATTTCTTTGCAATCAACTCTAGGAGTTTCAATTCAATATGCATACGCTATCTAGAGACTGTTCTCGAAACTAGAAGAATAGAAGTAAGTGATGGTCGCCCCGTCAATTGGGGTTGTTTATCATTTACTACAGTTGAAATTTGAGTCATTAATTGATGTGATTTGCAGTCAAAGTGTTAAAAAAGAAAAAACATTTCCCCCCCTTTTTTAGCACATTTCGGAATAAAAGTGCCTAGGACCTACAAACACCAAAATCCAGCCCTGATGAGAGTCTACACGAAGATGGAATGGGCAAGCAAGTGTGAATGTCTTACTTTGGTGACTAAAGTCTTCTCCTAATTGATTGGAACAAGTGCAGGGGGGCTCACCATGGGGAACAAAATTTCTATATAAATTGGATAATTATATTATTTGTATCACCATGTCAGAGAAAATAATATTGGTAAAAATATTCAAGACTGAGGTCTAGAATTCAGTTAATTTAGAATTCAGCTCATCAGTTTATGTGACATCCATTTAGTTCTAAGCCTGGAATGGTATTTCGTAGTTGGTATCAAAAGCCTAGTAGCTTATACGATTACTTCTGTGAATGTTTCCTATTTAGGATTTACTGTTGGTATAACATCATTAGATGCTCCAACTGTATAGGATTTAAAAATTGTCTGTGACCACTGTAGTTACCCTTATGAAAGCAAAAGCCCTTGCCTTTACCTTTAAAAGTTGTTGCTGTTGTTGTGGTGGTGTCTTTTAAGTAAATTCCACATCAGCACTTTGTGATCCCTGTCACCCAGAGGGTCTTTTACCTGCAGATTATTAATGCATGAAAAATTGCTGCTGATAATCAGATCAAGAGTATTAATTTCTCTTGTTGGATGACTGTAGAAAACAGTCATCCAATATTGGAATAATTTTTAAATCATCAGACAACTTATATGAAATATAAGTTGTCTAATGATTTAAAATGTCTGATGAATTAAGTTGTCTGATAAATTAAAATCATCAGACAACTTATATGATATATGAAAAGCTCAATATAATTACATCAATATATGCTTTAAATGACTGGTGTGTGATGGACAAATAAACCCTAGATGGTTTATTTGATATAAATGAAAATAATAAGTTGTCTGATGATTTAAAATGTCTGATGAATTAAGTTGTCTGATAAATTAAAATAATCAGACAACTTATATGATATATGAAAAGCTCAATATAATTACATCAATATATGCTTTAAATGACTGGTGTGTGATGGACAAATAAACCCCAGATGGTTTATTTGTTATAAATGAAAATAATAACCTTAATGATGTAAATGTACTACTCAACTCTATTCTATGGCAATTAAAACTACACTTATTCTGTACTACTTAAATTAAAACTACACTTATTCAAACTGTGCTGAATGTTTCAAACTTTAGTACTAGTTTTTTCTCTCCTTCATCAGAGAAAATATTATGTAAAATGTAAAATTCACAAACAAGTAGCTTAAATCGGCTGTGTCTCTTTCTTTCTTTTGTACCTCTATGAAAATTATACATTACTTGTTTTTTGGAGTAATTTTTCGAATTTATTTTCTCTGCTGAAAGAAAGCCCGTGAGTATTTACTTATTCTTGAATACATTGATATGGAATACATTATCTATTCTGAATTTACTGTAGTGGTGCAGAGTCTTTTTCTCACATCATTTAAACCAGATGAATGATCCATATATGTGCAATCCTATAAACCAAATGAATGATCCATATATTTACAACCTATGATGGCTATATATATTGTTATTGTTATTTTTGGGAGCATTAGCAACTAAGGCCATATTGCTTTGGGGATATGCGGTGGTCATTCCCTAACCTTTCCGCATCCTCCATATTTGGTGGTCACAGGCTCGAACCCCAGTCTAATCAAGAAGCGTTATTACTGCTGCTCCTGCCCACCAGGCTATGGAGATGCCGAACCTATGATGGAAGAGTAGTCATGGTTTGCATTATTCAACTTTGGACTTGTTAGCTGGTGAATCAAAAAAATATAAAGAAAAATACCCACATTATTGAAAGTAGACTAAAAACTGTAAACCTGATATATGTTTTTTTTTTTTTTTTTTTTTTTGAATTCTTAGAAAATCTATCCTTATCTATTCATTCTTTTTGTCCATTAAGAAACATTTTTATTTCCTGGCTACTATGCTTCTTTATGACATTGTATTCATAATCTTAACGAATAGCTGTAACCTTTAGTAATTATTATTTTATTTATTTTATCTTTTAAAACATACATGAAAATCTTAGAAACCATCTGTACCCGCCAAGAATTTGACTAGTTCTCCCTTGAATTTATTCAAGGGAGAACTAGTCAAATTCTTGGCGGGTACAGATGGTTTCTAAGATTCCATCCACTCCACAACAACAGATGGAAGCCTTATCCATCAATCAACCACTTACTGGCTGAAGGAAAACTTCTGCACATCTATCCTGCAACCATCCTAACTCAACTTGAATTAATGTCTTCTTGTGTGTAGTCTCAGCAAACAGAAGAATACCATTAACATCAGCTTACTAAAATCTATTCTTGAATTTATTCAAGGGAGAACTAGTCAAATTCTTGGCGGGTACAGATGGTTTCTAAGATTCCAACCACTCCACAACAACAGATGGAAGCCTTATCCATCAATCAACCACTTACTGGCTGAAGGAAAACTTCTGCACATCTATCCTGCAACCATCCTAACTCAACTTGAATTAATGTCTTCTTGTGTGTAGTCTCAGCAAACAGAAGAATACCATTAACATCAGCTTACTAAAATCTATTCTAAGATTTAAACACCTCAATGAGATCTCTCAGCAGGTGACTGGTCTTGAGATGAACTGCAGAACTGCAGCCTTTATAGGTAAGAGCACCCTTTTGTTCCCTTCACCAATTAGTTGCTCTTCTCTACACCCATTCCAGCAGATCTACATCCTTCCTAAAGTGAGACCTCCAGATCTGTATACAGTACTCAAGGTTAGGTCTAACCATGGCCTTATACAAAGGAATAATTACCTCCTTATCCCTGATAGCAAAGTTTCTCTATATCATTGACAAAACACCATGAGCTGGCTTAGCAGTATGTCTGCACTTCTCAGAGAATTTCATGTCTGACTGCATGAGCTACCACCAGGTCATTTTCATCCCACTACCTGAGTGTAGTACCACCCAGCTGATACGTTACTCTGGGGTTACTGCTACCCATATGCAATACTTTACATTTGTCAATGTTAAACTTCAGTTGCCACTTCTCGGCCCATTGCTCAACTTTTCCAGATCCTATTGCAGTAGCGTACTATCATTACTGTCATTAACAACCCTACCAATCTTCGTATCGTCTGCAAACTTAAACATTAAACCTGATATACCTTCATCAATATCATTGATGAATACTTTTTTTTTTTTTGTTGTTGGCGCATTGGCTTCCGTGGCCATAATGCACCTCCCAAGGTTTTTGTACTACTCTGATCCAAGCCCGAGGCGGGATTCGAACCCGCAACCTTTGGGTTGCCAGGCAAGCACTTTGCCCACCCGGCTAGCCCGGTCGGCTGATGAATACTGAAAATAACAATGGACCCAGCACTGAACCCTGGGGAACTCCACTAATAACAGTAGTCCACGAAGAGCAGTGCCCACTGATAACCACACTCTGTCTTCTTCCACTTAACCATCCCTTTATCCATAGCAGTAACTTGCCCTTAATGCCACATTGCTCCAGTCTGTACAGCAATCTTTTATATGCAACAGTACAAAAGCCTTCCTCAAATCGAAATATGCAATGTCAAATTATTTTTTGCATCCAGTTCCTTGGTCACTTCATCATAATAACCTATCAGACTGGATAGACATGACTGCCCCTTAACATATCCATGTTGTGATTACAGTATAACTGCATGGCTGTCCAGATGGCCTTGCATTACATTACTTATTTACAAGTGACTCCATTATTTTCCCTGAAACAGACATTAAGCTAAGAAGTCTGTAATTACTCCTTGCCTTTTGATCCCTATTTATGAATTGGCAATACGTTTGCAGAACTCCAGTCCATGGGAACTTCTCCTGAATCCAAGGATACTCTCATAATTATGGCTAAGTGTTTGCTTACCTTCTTTGCTGCTTCTCTTAATATAACTGGATAGATTCCATCCACCCCAAGTGCCTTTTTTATGTTCATCTTCAGCAATTTCTCCTCAACTTTCTTTTCATTTATCACAAAGTCATTTAGCTCCTCATTAGAGTTTGATAAACTTCTGGCAAAACCTTCACTAAAGAATTTCTGATGTGTGAATGTAGATACAAAATATCTACTTAATTTCTCTGCATCCTGAGCAGGGTCATCAACATTTAACCCACAGACATCAAGTGGCCCAATGTGATTCAACTCCTTCCTCCTACTGATAATATAAGCATAGAAGCCTTTGCTGAGACTTCTCATATCTTCCTTAGCTTGCCTAACCGCCTATGTGACTTGATTATAGACTAATTTATATCTACCACAGGCTTCTGTATCACTTGATAATTTATATGCATATCATGCACTTTTCTTCTCTGCCACATGTTTCAACAGTTCATCTGACATCCATTTATGTCTAAGCCTTGAAAAGTCAATCTATTTCATTGATGCAAAATGCCTAGTAGCTTCTTTGATTACTTCCCTGAATACTTCCCATTTAGAATTTGCTGTTGGTAACATCATCAGTTGATCCCACTGCACACAATTTAAAAATTATCTGAGATCTCAGTGTTCAGCCCTACAGAGGCAAAAGCCTTTACACTTGAGAGTAGTTATGTTTTAATTAAATTCGATATTAGTACACTGTGATTGCTGCCACCCAGTGGGTCTTTTACCCCAGATTTTTAATGCATGAAGAATCACTGCTGATAACCAGATCAAGAGTATTGCTTCCTCTCATTACATTTCTAACCTGATGCTGTAGAAAACAGTCATCCAAAAAATCCTCAGAGTTTTGCTTGTGTGTAAGTGACCAAGCCACAAATTCCAGTCAACTTCTGAAAAGTTAAAATCCCCCATTATGAGACATTCTGATTTGCTAGCCCACCCTATTTCCCTGTATAGCTGTTTGGTATACTCATCACAGTCATTATGCCTATCACACTAAACTGATTCAACATTGCACCCATCACCCAAGTCAACATGATGCGCTGCCTTAGATTTAATAATCTTCAATAATCTTCTTTAACTAAGAGCATAAACCCCTCTAACTCTCCTGTCCTGTCCTGTCTGGCCTTCCTGTATACATTGTACTCCCCATATTCAAATTCAATCTCTTATGTCTGAGTGACACCATGTTTCTACTGTTCCTACAATGTCTACAGTTGATGACTTAATCAGTACTTCAGATTCATCAAATGTATTTACAATGCTTCTAGCTTGGTGTGCATGCAAATATACATGCACACATTCTTACTCTTAGTTATTCTAACACAACCTGTGTATTCCTTTGTTCCTTTGTTCCATGATGACCCACAGCAGGGCCTGAATCCCAGACACCTTGCTTTCCAGGCTTTTGTGTATTAGTCTGTGTATCCCCCAAGCTAGCAGTTTTCCAACCCACCTATCACTACCTTGATAGCATCAGGAAATATTCTTGCACCCCTTCTATTCAAGTGTATCCCATCCCTGTAAAAGTGGTCTCTCCTGTTAACAAGCACACTGAGAAAAATTCTAAAAAATTCTTCTATGTTTATATTAATGTGCATGAGCCATGCCCATTCTCTCCAGGGCCAAATTGATTTACAAGGTTCTCAACATATACTCCATCATTAACATGTCAGGGCAGAATTGCAGACACTTTCAAATTCAATCCGAACTCTCGAATTTTTGACAACACTGCTCTCTACTTGTTAAATAAGTCCTCAGATCTCTTACTCTTAATATTATTAGTGCCAACATGTACAAAATATCACCTTTAGTGCCCTTAAAATATAATATCTGCTCTACAGCATCATCTACTTTTTCCCCTGGCAGACATACCCTGACCTTATTGCTTATAATCAGACCCTTGTGCTAGGATCTGATGTGATATTAATTGAACAAGACAGAACTTTTAATTTTGATACTTGGCAAAAGATATAACAAGGAGCATAAGACTTCTTCCCCTGCTCCCAACCCAAGAAGAAGGAGAAGGGAAGCTCTCAGATATGAGAGCTTCCCTTCTATCTGAGTTCTTTCTGTATGTCCCAACGTGTTGTAATTTGATGAAATTGAAGTATTGATTAAGTCATCAAGTACAGACATTGTGGGGATATCAAAGACATCGTGTCACTCAGACATAAGGGATGCAGAATTTGAATATGGGCAGTAAAATGTGTACCAAAATGACAGGATGGGGGCGGTGATAATGAAGCATATTAAATCTAAGGCAGTGAGTGTATCCAGTCAACCTGGTGGCTGCAATGTTAGATCAGATTGGTGTGACATAAGCACTGGAAAAACAAAAATGAGAGTAGGAGTGTGTTATAAGCTTAATGACTGTGCTAAGTATAATAAACAACTATACAGAGAAATAGAGTGGGCCAGTAAATCTGAATGTCTTTTAAATGGGAATTTTAATTTTCCAGATATTGACTGAAAATTGTGGATTGGTCACTCACACACTAGCAAGACTTTTCTGGATTTATTTCATAACTGTTTTCTACAGCGGCATGTTAGAGAAGCAACATGAGGAAGTAATACTCTTACTCTTTATCTGATTATCAGCAGAAATTCTTCATGCATTAAAAATCTGCAGGTAAAAGATACTCTAAGTGGTAGTGATCATGGTGTGCTGATATGGGATTTCCTTAAAGACATAACCACCTTCAAGGATAAAGATAAGGGGCTTGCTTACCTCCTTTGCTTTTATAAAGGTTACTTCAGTGGTCTCAGACAGTTTTTAAATTCTATACAGTGGGACCATCTCATGATGTTACCAACAGCAAATTCTAAATGGCAAGCATTCAGGGAATAATCATAGAAGCTAATAGGCTTTTCCTAACAAATAAAAAATACTTTTCCAGGCTTAGATCTAAATGCATGCCAGATGAACTAATGTAGCTTGTGGTAGAGAAATAAAATGCATGGGATGCATATAAAATATCAGGTGATACAGAAGCCTATAAATAGATATAAACTAGTCTGTAATTAAGTATCAAAGGAAATTAGCCAAGTAAAGCAGATTATCAGAAAGTCTCTGGCAAAGAATGCCAAGACAAGCAGCTAATTATATTAAGGGAGGCAGCAAAGGATGTAAGCAAATCCTTATCCATAATTATGGGAACATTATTGGATTCAGGAGAGGTCCCTGTGGTTTGAAGATGTGCAAATGTATCCCTGATTCACAAATGGGGGGATAAAAAGTGACATGAGTAATTACAGACCTGTTAGCTTAACTTCTCTTCTAGGGAAAATAATGGAGTCTCTGGTTAGAGAAGTAATGCAGAAACATCTAAACAGGAATGAATTTATACTGCAGTCATGGCATGGATTTGTTAAGGGATGATCTTGTGTGACCAATATTATTAGATATTATGATACAGTAATAATTCCCTTTGATATTAAAGCTGGTGTTAGACAAGGCAATGCACTCTCCACTGTTATATTTAACTTGGTTTTGGAGGTGGCTGTCAGAAAATTAGAAGTGACTGGACACATAGGCACAAACACAGTGCAGGTCTGTACATATGCTGATGATGTCGCTATTATCAGTAGGACTAAAGGAGCACTGGAGGAAACAGTGGCTCTGCTGGATAGTGAAGCACAAAGAAAAGGACTTAGGATAAATGAAGTGAAGACAAAATATATGGAAGTCTGGAGAATTGCAGATAACATGGAAAATTTAAGAATCAGCGGCTTCTTGTTTGAGCATGTTCAGAATTTTACCTATCTAGGTTTTCAGATAAACCAGTCCAACTGTATTACTAATGAAATTAAGTTCCATATCCTGAGTGGAAACGGATGTTTCTATGCACATGAAAAATTTTGAAGTCCAGAGTACTGAACACACATTTTCAAGAATATACAAAAGCCTCATTAGACCAGTTGTGACATACAGTTGTGAAGCTTGGACATTAACGAGTAAAGATGAGCAGTCACTGAGAGTGTTCAAGGTAAAACTTCACAAAACGTTTTTGTGCATGAACAAGATGTCAATGGATCTTGGAGTATCAGAATGAACCATGAACTTGACCATCTTATTCAGGGTGCAGACATCATCAAATTTGTAAAGAGCTAGAGACTTGCCTGGATGGGACATGTAATGAGAATGGATGATAGCAGAACAACTAAGAGTATAATAAAATGGAAACCTGCTGGGAGAGGGGCGAGAAGAAGACTATAGAAAAGATGAATGGATGGATGATGTAGAAGAGGACTTAAAGATCACGAGAATAAGAAGTTGGAGGAGTTTATTGGTGGAACATCATTGAGAAGCCTAAGACCAACCCTGGGTTATAATGCCAGAAGAAGATGATGCAGTGACAAAGGAACTGGATGCAAAAACTAATTTTGATATCAACTTGGATTTCAGGAAAGCTTTTGATACTATTGCACATAAAAGACTGCTGTACAAATTACAGGCCAGTGTCGCATTAAAGGAAAGTTAATGCTCTGAATAAAGGGATGACTGTGTGGGAATATGACAGACTGGTTATCAATGGATACTGCTCTTCATGGACTAATCTTATTAGTGGGGGTCTCCCAGGGTTTGATGCTGGGTCCACTGTTGTTTTCAATATTTGCAACTATTAATGCTACTGATGAAGGTATATCAGGCTGAATGGCTGAGTTTGCAGATGATACAAAGGTTGGCAGGTTGGTTAATGGCAGTAATCATGGTAGGGTAGTGCAACAAGATCTAAATAAATTAGGCAGATGGGCTGAGAAATGGCAGTTGAAGTCTAATACTGACAAATGCAAGGGTAGCAGTTATTCCAGATTAACATACCAACTGTGGGGTACTATACTTGGGGTAGTGGACAATGAAAAGACTTGGGGGGGGGGGGGGTAAGCAGTCAAATATGAAGTTCTAAGCAATGCAGACATGTGGCCAGGACAGCTCATGGGGTTTGACATAATTGCTAGCAAAGTTCCTGTCTGTGATATATAGGAACTTTGTTTTTTTTTTTTTTTTGTACAAGGCTATGGATAGGCTATATCTTGAGTACTGTATACAGGTCTGGATGCCTCATTTTAGGAAGGATGTAAATCTGCTGCAATGGTTGCAGAGAAAGGTAATGAGATTGGTGAATGTAACGAAAGGGTGGCCTTACCAGACAGGTTTCAGTTTTACAAATTATAGTGCTGGAGAGTATGCACCTGCAAGGTGATTTGACTGGGGTGTTTAAGGCTTTGAATGGATTGAGCAAGCTCAGTGCTGATGGTATTCTTCCTCTTACTCAGACTATGCACGAGGGGACATAAATTCAAATTGAGGAAGGATGGTTGCAGGATAGATGTGTCGAGGTTTGACTTCAGCCAGTAGGTGGTTGATTATTGGAACAGACTTCTATCTCTCATTGTGGAAGTGGGCAGGTTGAATAAATTTAAGGAAGAACTAGATAAATTATAGTACAGTATGGGGATGAACAGGTGATGTGAGAGATTTTTTTTTTTTTTCTGATGCTGTATAGGCTTGCTTTCTTGCATTATGTGTTACTAATACTGATAATAATAATAGCAATACTCACTGGTTTCTTGTTAATGAGCAGGTAGCAGTGGCTGTTTGTCCTAGTTTTCACTACTGCATTCTCTACAACTCTTGAGATGGCCAAAAATTCAAACCACAAATGCTAATCAGGTCATATATTATGAGTAGTAGTGACAAATAATGAAAGAAATCAAGCTTATGCAGCATTAGCCAAAACAAAAAACCCCAACAGTTCATATATCAACTGCCCATCCCTTCTAACAGTTTGCCTAGTTCTTCCTTGAGTTTATTCAAACTACCCACTATAACACCAGATGGGATTTTATTCCAAAAGTTGACCACCTGTTGGCTGATGGAAAATTTCCATACATCTACCCTACAGCCATTCTTCCTCAGTTTGAATTTATCCCTGTCATGTACGTATTCTGAGCAAGAGAAAGGATATCATTAGAGTTGATGATTTCATTCTATTCAAAGCCTTAAACACTTTAATCAGATCTCCTTGCAGGTGCCTAGTCATCACAGCACTGTAATTTGCAGAACTGAAGCTTTTTCTGGTAAGAATACCCTTTGTTTCCCCTCACTAATCCCATTGCTCTGCTCTTCTCTGCTCCCATTCCAATAGATCCACTTCCTTCTTAAAATGATGCCTCCAGACTTCTATGCAATGCTCAAGTCCTAACAGAAGGCATTCCCCCACCCCTATCAAATAGAAGAAAGTGCTCTCGGCATGGTACGTTAACAAAGTTGTCCTATAAACAGGATCAGGCTTCAGTAAACTGACTGTAGTGCATTGAACTTTGAATGCTGAGTTCTGTTTTATATAATAGACAACTAATCATGAAACTTGTTTTTAAATAATATAAAAAAATAATAAAATACTAGGGGGCTTCACCCCCCTGCTCGCTTCACTTGTTTCTTTTTATAAAATAAAATACTTATGGAAGCTTTTGACTCTGTGTGTGTCTCTTCTCAGCTATGAATACATAAATACATTACTATATCTATATAATACTGGTGTAGATACAACATAGACAACTCATAAAGGAAAACTACGATCGTAGTGTGAAAGACATCATTTCATTTGTATCTCATATTGTGCTTATCCTTCACAACGAGTTACAATGTATTGCAGTACCTCGAATAAGTAACGCTTCACTAATAGAGAAGACTATTGTCACTTATTCTCAGTGCACCATCATCCAGATGGCACTGTTTCAAAGCTAGCTGGTTTTTCATCGGTGGCTGCCTTTCACACTATGATCGTAGTTTTTCTTTAGGTGTTGTCTGTGGTGTATCTACACCGATATTATATAGATATAGAATCTTAAAACATTATGCCTTTAGTTTATTTAAATAAATACATTACATATGGAAATCAAGAATGGTACCACATGGTCATGTTAGATAAACATAGCACGCAACCATGCTTAAACAGAAATTTGTTTTCAAATTTCTTCTGTTATATATTTTTGTATTTGTTACATATTACCACGTAACCTGCATCTTTCTTCTCCCATTAGCTGAATAAACATCATTAGGAGGATAATTATTTTAATGTATAGAAAGATAAATAAAATAAAAATATAAAAGTAATTTAAATAAAATGAAAATATTTTAAAATATAAAATACCACAAAAAACAAATAATGATCAAAATAAAATATAACTAAATTAATCTAAATGCTTGCTTATCTAATAAAGCTAAATGCTAGTAGCTTGGAAGGATATGTAAATTTCTGTTATTACTGCTATTAAATTCTGATAATAATTCATTACCTCTTTCTTCCCATAATGCTCCTTGTGCTTGCAGGTCCAACTAATGGCCAGTAGTTTCCTTGGTTGCTCGTGAAGCAGCTGTTAATCTTAAACCTTGTCATAAAGTTACAACCTAGCAGACCTCTAACAGGTATCTAATTTTGCTGTTGAAATTTTATTTACATATAAAATAATAATAATAATAATAATAGGAAAAATTAATAAAATATTATTATTTTCCACTAATAATAAACAATGTTTACTTTTATTTACACTTTATATGGAAACCACCCCTACAAAATATAAAAAATAAAATAATAATACAATACAATTTTGTCATTAAAATTTGATTCACATAGGAAATAATATTAATATAGTTTCTTATATATTTTGATATTAAATCAATATTACCATATTGATTTAATATCAATTAAATATTCCCATGTAAGGCTACAATCAAAGTAGGCTTAATTGCTATTAGAGCTACAGCAGTGAGGTTATGTTTAATTCCAGGTTATACATAACTCTGTTGCATACCATGCTTGAACCTGTTTGGTAGAGTCATGTGAGATTTATTGTATACACTCTACTGCTATTCCCTATCCTGTTGTACATTCTATAATGCTATTCCCTATCCTAGGAAGCCCAGCCTTTAGGAAAAGCTTTCGTTGTATTTCCCCTATCCTACAGTATTTCTTCCCCTCCTTTATGTATATGCCTTTCCTGCTGCAACAATATCTAGAAAAGTCGAAGAGATGGCAAATGAAGTTTAACATTGACAAATGTAAAGTACTACATATCGGAAGCAGTAACCCCAGAGTAATGTATCAACTCCATGGTACTACACTGACTGGTAGAGAATGAAAAGGATGTCGGAATGATTGTGCAGGCAGATAAGAAGTTTTCTGAGCAGTGCAGATGGTCTGCAAGAGTAGCTCATGGTGTCTTGTCAGTGATATACAGGAATTTTTCTAGCAGGGATAAGGAGGTCTTTTTTTTTTTTTTTTTTTCTTTTTCGGTAGTTGTTGGCGCATCGGCTTCTGTAGCCATAATGCACCTTCCAAGTTTTTGCAGTACTTTGATCCAAGCCCGAGGCAGGATTCGAACCCGCGACCTTAAGGATAAGGAGGTGATTATCCCCTTGTATAAGGCAATGGTCAGGCCACACCTTAAGTACTGTATACAGGTGTGGAGGCCTCATTTTAAAAAAAGATGTAGAGCTGTTGGAATGAGTACAGAGAAGAGCAACAAGATTAGTGAATGGAACAAAGGGTTGCTTGTACGAATAAAGGCTTCAATTTTGCAAATTACAGTGTCTGGAGACTAGGCACCTGCGAGGTGATCTGATTTGAGGTGTATAAAGACTTGAATGGTTTGAGCATGCTCAATGCTGATGGGAATCTTCCTTTTGGTCAGAATAATCACCTGAGAGGGCATAAATTCAAATTGAGGAACAACAGTTGTAGGATAGCTGTGTGGAAGTTTGTCTTTAGAAAGCAGATAGTTGATTGGTGGAACAGACTTCCATCTTTTGTTGTGGAAGTTGATAGCCTAAATAAATTTAAGGCTGAACTGGACATGTATTTGGAACGAATGGAGGGGTGAAATTGGAGTTTTTTTATTTTTTTTTTTGGCTGATGCTGCCATAAGCTTGCATTCGTGCATCGTATGTCTATGCTAATGCTAACAGAGACAGTTATCAACAAGCAGCATTCCTGGTGACTGCTGCTGCTGGCTGGTTGCTAAGAGACAGTCCTATAACAAACAATACAACATGATACAAAATACAACTGGCTATGCAAAGATGATTCTCCATGAGGAATAGATTAAATAAGTAATATTCCTGTTTTTATTCTAAAATGCCCAGATAGAATTTAGGAATAGATTAAATAAGTAATATTTCGTTTTTACTCTAAAATTCCAACGTGATCCTTGAGGGTGTCGCAGACATTCTATTAGATATACCAAGCTGTGATTGCTACTTGAGAGTCTAAAATGCTGATGGAACTGATATTCGAGTCAAGTGGACATAATTTCAGTGAAGTCTAGTCAGTGTGTGATAACCAAATCCTCTGCTTGCACCTTCTCGATGATGGGACTGTTAGTAACCCTCATGTGCAAGTCCTGAAATATGGCACCTAGCACACCGTGGGTGACCACCCAGGTGAGAACCAATGCAAGTAGGGGTAGAGGTGTGGCACTCACACTACACGGAGGGATGCCTCTCCTGTTTTACAGGCAATATTAGGTGCTAGATGACTCATTAACAGGTGGAATACCACTACTTTGCTTATTGGAGGATTGAAGTGGTGGAACCCAAGTTTAGTCTCCAGACCAAAACTCCAGTTAACCCTTCCCTAACTCTTCCGTCATGCACTATGATTGATGTGTTTTGATGTTATGATGGACATCATGGTGAGATCCAAACTCCCTTACATTTTGAGGGTACAGCTCTAAAACAGTGTTCGCAGGCTGGCTGCTAGTTAGTACACCGGACTGGACTGAACCTTTTGGTAATTCTCTAGGAGGCTTCCGGATCGGTTAGTGTATAATCTTGCTGCCTCTTTTTTTCTGTCAAGAAGCTGGGTATATTTTTACAATGTGTAAGCCATATCTAAAAATTTCATTACTTCATACAGCATGTCCTGCCCCACCTTTTCTTATTATTGAATACACCATGAATTGTCAAACTAATAGAGCAAACTTACCTACAAAAAGATCTAAACCTTCCAAATACTTCCTCATTCATTTCACAAATATATGTGGTCTCAGCTCTAATCTCAGTGATGTCCATTTCCACCTACAGTCTGCCAAACCCATGTACTTTTTCTGTCAGAATCTGAATTATTGGTTGATTCAAACACTGCTCATTTAAGTTGTCTGAATTATTCGCTGTATGATTCCTTTTGCTACAAAGGTGGTACTTGTGCATACGTCAGTTCTAAGATTTCCTGTCAGAGACTTAGTAATTTGGAATCTCCTCTTTTCGATCCTCTCTGGTTTAAAATTTGCTTCTATTGTTCTCCCATCTCCACTAATCACTTGGAATTCTTTGACTTCCTCTTTTTGAAACTTGACTTTCTCAAGTCCAACTTTCCTAATAGTGAGGTAATTTTCCTTAGTGATTTTAATGTTCACAACTCCAGCTGGCTCCCGTTTTCTTTTCACATGGACCAAGCTGGTTGAAATACTAAGACTTTTGCAATTACTAATGAACTCACACAGATTGTTCATTTACTTATAGGAATAGCAGACAATATTTACCACACAGCCAACAAACTTGATCTTTTTCTCACAAACAACCCTTCTAAGTATACGGTCAAGGTGAGTAGTCTTCTGGGCACCTCAGATCGCAACTTGGTGATGGTCTCTTCTTGAATGGAGCCTTTCCTCTCATGACCATTCTCACCCATGCATTGTCTGGTATTACAAGAATGTAAAATGGGATGGTCTGTGAGATTTACTTTCTTCTTTTCCTTGGTTGGATTACTGTTTCAATTCATTCAATAATTGAAAATAATTGTTCAATTTACTTACAAGAATACCAGACAATCCTTACCACACAGCCAACACACTTGATCTTTTTCTCACAAACAACCGCTCTAAGTATACGGTCGAGGTGAGTGGTCCTCTAAGCACCTCAGATCACAACTTGGTGATGCTCTCTTCTCAAATGGGGCTTTTTCTCTCATGACTATTCCCAATCTTGCATTGTCTGATATTACAAGAATGTAAAATGGGATGGTCTGCGAGATTTATTTTCTTCTTTTCCTTGGTTGAATTAGTGTTTCAAAATTTCTGATATCAATTTGAACATTTGTTCAGATCGTATCAGTGAAATTATTCTTGTAGGGATGGAATCCTTTATTCCACACTCCACCTTAAAATGTTGTCCTTTATCTAAAACTTGGTTTTCCAATAAATGTGATAAGGTTGTTCAAGAGAAGAATGTTGCATATTGTGATTAGCTTGTTTCCAAATCTTGTTTCATTTTCAGCCTACACCAAAGCTCACAACATTTGTAAAGCAGTTATTAATCAGTCCAAACTTGATTTTGAACAGGCTAAGAGTAGAAACCTTGCTTCTTGTTCAAATATATTCCTAGCATCCTGGTCTCTTGCCAAAGCTATTGGCAGCAACTTTTGCCCATCTCTGTTCCCACCCCTGTCGAAACCAGATGCTCTATTGCCACTTCAGCCAAGGATAAAGCTGACCTATTTTTCTTCTAACTTGTGTGTGTTAATGATCTTGGTAAGCCACTTCCCACCATTCCCAGTACGTTCCATTCAATGCCTCCTGTGGTCTTTCATCAAAAGGATGTGAGAAGGATTTTGAACAATCTTGAAATGCTAAGAAAGCTCCAGATCCTGATGGTATTTCTCCACTTATTCTCAAAACCTTCAACTCACTCCTGTTTTGTGCCATCTTTTTTTCACTTATTCCAAAGGTGTTTTTTCTTCTGCTTGGAAATTTGCTCATATCCGGCCAGTTCCTAAAAAGGGTGACAAATCTCTCCCATCCAATTATTGTCCCATTATAATTACTTCTACTCTTTCTAAAATAATGGAGAAATTAATTAACTACCAACTCTTCAACTATCTAGAAATTTCAATCTGATCATTGATTGCCAGTATAGATTCTGTCAGTGTTGATCCACTGGTGATATTTTGGCTTACATTACCCATCTATGGACAAATTCAGTGATAAAGTTTGTTGAAACTCAGACAGTTGCTCTTGACATTTCAAAGGCTTATGGTTTTCCAACTGTTTTTTGTAAATGTGTATCCAGTTTTCTCTCTGATTGCTCATTGCAGGTGATGGTAGACGACTCTGTCTTTCTGTCTTCTAATTTGTGCACTAATGCAGGTGTTTCCCAAGGTTCAGTTCTTTCTCCCACTCTTTTCCTCTTGTATATTAATGACCTTCTTCCATTGACCAGAAATCCTATCCATAGTTTTGCTAATGATAGCACACTGCATTCTACCTTCCAGTTTGAGAAACCTTGCCCTGCTCAAACAGCTTCAACTTCTGGAACATCCACTGGCAATTCCTTAAATGCTGATCTCCAGTTAATTAATTCTCCAGTGGGACAAAGATAACTTACTTGTTTTCAATCTTTCTATAACTCAGTCCTGTCTTATATCTTGCAAAAAGGATTCTTCTGCTCCTATGCATATCTTTGATGACACTCCGATTTCTAGGCAAGATTATATATCTCTATTAGGGATTACCCTGACTTCTAATCTCCCTTGGCATAAGCACATTACAAATATTGCTTCATCTGCTTCTAAAAAAGTGGGTTTTCTCTTTTGCTTTTGGCATTACTTTTCTTCCAAACAGCTGTTTGCTCTGTACAAATTGCAAACCCACTCTACCATGGAATGTTGTTCCCCACATCTGGGACCCACAGATGTGGGAACAATATTCCAGAGCTGCAAAACCTCTCTCCTAAATTCCATTCAAAAGAGAGCAATTTGGTTAATTAATGACTCATCTCTAACAGATTCCCTCCACTCTCTGGCTCATAGACTTTCTGTTTCTGCTGGATGCCTTTTCTATAGATACTTCCATGGGTACCGTTCTTCTAAATGACTTCTATAAGTCCTGTTCTTTCTCTTTCAAAGCAGTCCGAACATGTTCCACAACCAGTCAAAATCCTTTTACTGTCTAACTTCAAATTCTCAGAGCCAACTTTTCTTCTTCCTCATTTATTCAGTCAACTTCTGTTTTCTGGAACCTTCCTTCCCACATATTTCCTGAAAATTACAATCTACAGAAGTTCAAATCTAATGTTAACAAATATCTTCTTTCATCTTCTCAACCTGCAATCCATGCACAGTACTAAGTGTTATAGGTTCTAACACCTCTCATGTTTGGGGTTTTCATAAAAAAAAAAAAAAAAAAAGAATCTGAGGAGATATGAGAGAGAGAATATAAGAACACTACTGTATTTAGCAGTTACTTGTGTTTGAACCATGGTCAAATATGTGTACTTTTAATCCCAGGGGCTCACATCTGGTGAGTATGGGCTTGAAAAAACCAGGGTTCTGAGCTGGATATCATCATTCTTCTCTTTCTTAGTGATTCCTTTCTATTTTTCTCTCTCTCTCTCTCTCTCTCTGGGTAACTCGGGAATTTTTTTTTTTGGCTGGTGCGACATAAGCCTCGGGCTTCCTTGCACCATATGGCTAATAATAATAATAAATACTGCACCTTTTATTTTCACCACTCTGCCATGGTGGCCTTGTAAGGCAAAATATATGAAGACATTTTATGGACAGCCAAAAAAAAAAAAAAAAAAAAAAAACAGAATCTGAGAGAGAATATAAGAACACTACTGTATTTAGCATTAGCATTAGCATTAGTAGAGGCATTTGATGCAAGAAAGCAAGCTTATGCAGCATCAGCCAAGAAAAAAAAAAAAAAACCCACTTCCACTTCACCCCTCTGTTCGTTCAAAATACCTGTCCAGCTGAGCCTTAAACTTATTTAGGCTATCAACCTCCACCACAAGGGATGGCAATCTGTTCCACCAACCAACCACCCGCTGGCTAAAGGCAAATTTCCGCACGTCTATCCTACATCTGTCTTTCCTCAATTTGAATTTATGCCCTCTCAGGTGATTTTTCTGAGCTAGAGGAAGAATCCCATCAGCATTGAGCATGCTCTCAAGCGTTTAGGGCATAAGCCTCAAGCTATGAAGGAGTCTAGACTATGTATAAATATAGTGCAAATGCATCAGAAATACATAGCTATATCTGAATAAATCAGAATATTGGTAAAACGGCATCGTTTTAAGTTATATCTCATATTGTGAATACCTTCACAACGAGTTGCCATAATATTGCACTACTTCGAATAAGTAACGCTTCACCTAAGGAGAAGACTAATGTTACTTATTCTCAGATGGATACCACCACCCAGACGGCACCGTTTCAGAGCTATTTGGCTCTTCTTCGGTGGGTGGGTAGGTACCCGAGTGATGCAACGATGGCAAAACAGTTATGAAGTATAACTCCACAATATGAGAGATGCCTGATGGTGTATCATGTATTTAGACTCAAGCGTTTAGGGCATAAGCCTCAAGCTATGAAGGAGTCTAGACTATGTATAAATATAGTGCAAATGCATCAGAAATACATAGCTATATCTGAATAAATCAGAATATTGGTAAAACGGCATCGTTTTAAGTTATATCTCATATTGTGAATCACTCGGGTACCTACCCACCCACCGAAGAAGAGCCAAATAGCTCTGAAACGGTGCCGTCTGGGTGGTGGTATCCATCTGAGAATAAGTAACATTAGTCTTCTCCTTAGGTGAAGCGTTACTTATTCGAAGTAGTGCAATATTATGGCAACTCGTTGTGAAGGTATTCACAATATGAGATATAACTTAAAACGATGCCGTTTTACCAATATTCTGATTTATTCAGATATAGCTATGTATTTCTGATGCATTTGCACTATATTTATACATAGTCTAGACTCCTTCATAGCTTGAGGCTTATGCCCTAAACGCTTGAGTCTAAATACATGATACACCATCAGGCATCTCTCATATTGTGGAGTTATACTTCATAACTGTTTTGCCATCGTTGCATCACTCGGGTACCTACCCACCCACCGAAGAAGAGCCAAATAGCTCTGAAACGGTGCCGTCTGGGTGGTGGTATCCATCTGAGAATAAGTAACATTAGTCTTCTCCTTAGGTGAAGCGTTACTTATTCGAAGTAGTGCAATATTATGGCAACTCGTTGTGAAGGTATTCACAATATGAGATATAACTTAAAACGATGCCGTTTTACCAATATTCTGATTTATTCAGATATAGCTATGTATTTCTGATGCATTTGCACTATATTTATACATTGAGCATGCTTAAACCATTCAAGGCTTTATACACCTCTATCAGATCACCTCGCTGGTGCCTAGTCTCCAGACACTGTAATTTGCAAAACTTAAGCCTTTCTTCGTAAGAGCACCCCTTTGTTCCATTCACTAATCTTGTTGCACTTCTCTGTACTCGTTCCAGCAGCTCTACATCCTTCTTGAAATGAGGTCTCCAGACCTGTATACAGTACTCTAGGTGTGGCCTGACCATTGCCTTATACAATTGAATAATCACCTCCTTATCCCTACTGGAAAAATTCCTGTATATCATTGACAATACTCCATGAGCTACTCTTGCAGCCCATCTGCACTGCTCAGAGAACTTCATATCTGCCTGCACAACCACCCCCAAGTCCCTTTCATTCTCTACCACTGTCAGTGTAGTACCACAGAGTTGATACGTTGCTCTGGAGTTGCTGTTTCCCATGTGTAGTACTTTACATTTGTCAATGTTAAACTTCATTTGCCACCTCTCAGCCCATCTGCTCAACTTTTCCAGATCCTGTTGCAGCAGCATAGTGTCAGTAGTGTCCTTGACAACCCTGCCAACCTTTGTATCATCTGCAAACTTGGAAATTAAGCTTGATATACCATCATCAATATCATTTATAAATACAGAAAACAATAATGGACCCAACACTGAGCCCTGAGGGACTCCACTAATAACATTAGTCCACGATGAGCAGTGTCCATTGATTACCACTCTCTGTCTTCTCCCCCTCAACCACCCCTTTATCCATAGCAGCAATTTGCCTCCAATGTCACACTGCTCCAATTTGTGTAGCAGTCTTCCATGTGCAACAGTATCAAAAGCCTTTCTAAGATCCAAGTATATTCCCTGCATCCAGTTCTTTTGTGACTGCATCATAGTATCCAATCAAGTTGGTCAGGCAAGACTTCCCCTTAACAAAACCATGCTGTGTCTGAGCTATAACTGAAGTCTTGACTAAATGATCCTGCAGTGCTTCTTTAACCAGTGCCTCCATTAATTTTCCTGAAACAGAAGTTAAGCTCACAGGTCTATAATTACTTGTGTCAGCCTTTGATCCTCCTTTGTGAATTGGGGTCACATTTGCACATTTCCAGTCTATGGGTACCTCCCCTGAGTCCAAGTAAGCTCTCATAATTATGGAGACCGGGGTTTGAGCCCGTGACTACCAAATACGAAGGATGCGGAAAGGTTAGAGAATGACCACCGTATATCCCCGGAGCAACATGGCCTTAGGTGCTCCTAAAAACCAAACAACAACAACAACAACATAATTATGGCTAAGGGTTTGCTTACTTCCTTTGCTGCCTCCTTTAATATAACTGGATAGATCCCATCCACCCCGGGTGCCTTTCTTGTGTTTATCTTCAACAGTTTCTCCTCCACTCTACTCCCAGTTATTTCAAGATTCTGTAGCTTACTGCTAGAGTTGAATACACCTCTGGCATTCCCCTTGCTGAATAACTCCTCATGTGTGAATGTCGATGCAAAATATTCATTTAGTTTGTTAGCTACCTGAGCAGGATCTTCAACAGTTGACCCATCAATATCAAGTGGACCAATCTGATTCATCCCCTTCCTTCTAGAGTTTACATAAGTAAAGAACTCTTTGCTGTTTTTCTTTGCATCCCTTGCCAAGGATTTCTCGTAATCTGCCTTCGCCTGCCTAACCTCCTTTGTAACTTTGGTGCATATCAACTTGTATCTATCATAGGCTTCTGTGTCATGTGTTAATTTGTAAGTATCCCATGCATTTTTCTTCTCTGCCATATGCCTCATTAGTTCATCTGACATCCATTTTGGCCTAAACCTTGAACAATATTTCTTAGTTGGTATGTAAAGCCTAGTAGCTTCCAAGATAAGTTCTTTGAATGCTTCCCATTTTGAATTTGCTGTTGGTAACATCATCAGTTGGTCCCACTGTATAGAATTTAAATACTGTCTCAGTCCATCGTAGTCGCCTTTACGGAAGCAATAACCCTTCCCTTTACCCCTAATGGTAGTTACCTCTTTGAGTAAATCCCACTTCAGCACACTGTGATCACTGCCACCTAGTGGTTCATTTATCTGCAGATTCTTAATGCATGAAGAATCACTGCTGATAATCAAATCAAGAGTATTACTCCCTCTAGTTGCCTCCCGAACATGCTGATGTAGAAAACAATCATCCAATAAATCCACAAAAGCCCTGCTAGTGTGTGAGTAACCAGCCCCCAAATTCCATTCAATATCTGGGAAATTAAAATCTCCCATTATAAGACTCTCTGATTTACTGGCCCACTCTATTTCCCTGTACAGTTCCTTATTATACTCATCAGAGTCATTAGGCCTATAGCACACTCCTACTCTCAATTTTGATCTCCCAATGCTTATGTCACACCAAACTGACTCAACACTGCACTGTCCAGCGATGTCGACTGGCTTCACTTCCTTGGTTTTTATGTGTTTCTTAACTAATAGCATAACCCCTCCCCCCTTCCTATCCTGTCTATCCTTTCTGTAGACGTTGTACTCCCAAAATTGCAGTTCTGCATCCCTTATATCTGTGTGACACCACGTCTCTGATATCCCAACAATATCTGCCTTTGATGTTTTGAGCAATACCTCAAATTCATCAAATTTATTTACTAAACTCCTAGCATTGGTGTACACGCAAGTATACCTGCACCTGTTTCTATTCTTAGGTACCCTAACACAACCCATGTGTTTACTTGTACCGCAATGGCTCCCAGCATTCTCTGAAATACCATGCATCTTGTTTTTCAGGCTTCTGCTCATTCTAATAGAAGCAGTGCAAGAATCTCTTTCACCTCTGCCAGTGGCTACTGTCAATCTATTGGTCTTTGTCTCCCCCCAAGCTAGCAGTTTTCCGACCCACCTAACACTGCCTCGATAGCATCAGCAAATATTCTTGCACCCTTTCTATTTAAGTCTATCCCATCCCTGTAGAAGCAATCTCTCCTGTTAACAAGTAAGCAGTTTAGCAGTTACTTGTGCTTGAACCATTGCCAAATATGTACTACTGCACCTTTGTATTTGACCACTATGCCATGGTGGCCTTGTAAGGCATAATATAAAGAAATTTTATGGAATCGCTGCCTCCAATATTTTAATACCCCATATCATAAAGTGTGATGTACAGATTCTGGAGGGACCTTTTTTCAGCAACAGCATCAGACTAATACTGTGACCATTACAGAGCTCCAGTCTCTACCTGTGGGATGAATTAAAATTAAAATTGAATAGTCCAACAAAGTTTTAATTTTCTTAATAAATGTATGTTGCATTCTGAACTGTGTCCCAGTTTTTTTGACACAGTGTCTTAATTTTCTGAAGTTCAAAATTATATTGAAGGAATTATAATTAAGAATTCAGAATTATATTCACAGGATACTGCTCATTTTCATTTATCAATAGTTCTGTTATGAGTAGAATACTCATGTTATATCTTTTTAGTGACACTCTCTACTTTACAAGAATAGATATTGTGGGAAAAAAAGAATAATGATGATGTGCATTCTTGGCAATGCCAAGAATGCACATCATCATTTGTCTCTATTAGGGCTGAATAGATATTAGGGCTGTCTCTATTAGGGCTGAAATGCAAGACAAAATGAACTTTAAAGAAGGAAAAAGGGGGAGGACCAGGATCTAGCCAGGGTGAAGTCATTTTCTAGTACTTTGATTATTTTATATATATATTAAATGCTGATGTTTTGAATGTACCCACAAAATTTTGACCTTACTTTTCATGCTGGCATACAAAACATTTCCTAAATTTACATGAACATAAATATTTGAGGAGTCATTAGTATCAGAAATATATTTTATATATTTTTTTAAACTGCACTATTTTGACCTTAGTTTTTGAGTTGATTTAAAAAATATTTACTAAATTTATATGAAAATATAGATATTTGAAGGGTGATAAGTGTAAGAAACAGAAATATTAGTTTTTTTAAACTATGTTTTAATTTTAATGGGTTTATGGCCTCTTTGTAATAGTGTATTCCAAATCCTTTTCAAAATTAAAAACATAAAACATATTGTAGTGTAAAAAACAACATTCATTAAATTTGTTAAGTTTACAGATCTAACAGAATGATTATTTTTTAGGGTAAGTCACACTTGAGTTAAATCAGCATTGGTTATTTTTAATTTGTCATTGGTATACTGTTCATTAGAAAAAAAAAAAAAAAAAACATGCTGTGCAATTTTGCATATATATTTTTTCTTGATTTTAAGTTGTCTTTTGTCTCAATACCAATGACCACCAACTCTTATGTTATGAATACTATATGTCCAATTTTTAATGAAGGCAACCTTTTTATTCCTTGAAATATTCTTTATTAATTTAGGCATTTAACTGACTAATGAGAAAATAAAATATTTAATGCCCTTATTTTCGTAATAATTATAAAATGTTATTTTAAGATTAAATGATTATTTTAGATGTGATAAAATTAAATTATTTTAGCTATGAAAGTTTATTGAGTAAATTAGTTATTAATCTGAGTAATCAGAATGCACACTACATTAAGAAGTAAATTTTAATGTGCTCATTGATATTTCGAAAATTGTAATACAAGTTATTATCTTAAATCCATTAATTTATGTATATCCAATATAGTGTGTATTATGCCAGTTCATTAATTAAAATAACAATGTCAATAAATAGTATATGCACAAGTAAACATACAGGTCTTATTGCTGCATTATTACAATAAGTGGCAATTTGAAAATGTTAGATATATATGATGTCCTTTGTGACAGTATAGTCGTTTTGACACGTGTCACCTATTTAGAAAAGTCTGGCATTGAGTCCTATCTGAGACTGCAGCAATTTCTAAAAAAAAACTCCAGCAAATAAGTCCATACCCTCCCCAGTGAGATACTCCAGAATCTTTTTCACCTATATAACATGCAGATTGGCTCATGAACACATCTTGTATAGATATGATCACAGGCAGATTAGTAGTTATAAGGAGGCTTCGGAAATGTTTACAGAACTTGGGAAAGCTTGGGAGATGTTTACTTCAACATTTTTATAACCACATGCATTCTTTCCAATTACAGGAGAGGGACAACAAACACTCATGATTATCAAAACCACAAAGTAAATACTAAATCAGCCACAACAGTGTTTTTTGAGGATCACAAATATGTCTGGAAAAAGTAACTCCATTTATAATCTTAAAAATCAGGAATAAGTAATTCAAAATTGTTAGCTTTTTGATATGCCACCTTTATTTTAAATCTATTATGAAGACAACTACGAAAATTTCAATTTTATATTAAGCCTCTGCTGCTAATGTGGCATTTGACAGATGACAATTTTTTAAATTTTGTTATTTTTTTAAATTTGTAAATGAAATCAAATGCTCCCATTTACTTTTTCCCCACCAATATTTTCTTGATGATTATACAGTATTTTCTGTGTTTTCTTTTCAATATAGTATGAATTATGAGAAAGTAAGTTTTTTTTTGGCATTTAACCAGATGCCAGGTGAGCAAAAGCATCTGTCCTTCTTGTACTCAACTCCCATTCTCATGTGGTATCTGTGAGATGCCAGTGGGGGGTGTGTAACTTGCCATAGAGCATTGGCTTCTCTCACTAAATGCTAATAGCTGACAACAACACAGCTGTTTGTGTGGAATTTGCTAGACAGGCAAGTGTCTGTGGTTCAATTCAGGGGATGAGTGACCTTGAAAATTCTAAGGAATATGATAAAAACATTCTTTATTACTATTATTATTAGTTTGACATTTTGTAGCTGAGTTTAATTAACAGAATATCATTTTCACTTTGGTAAAACAAAAGCTAAAAATTTTTTTTTATAATTGAAGCCAAAGAAGGCATCTCACAAGATGCCATATAATGTTTGTGTGTTCCATTTAGGGGTATGAGTAATGAAAGGATGAAAAATATTTTTTTTACAATAAAACCCCTCCGTAGTGCCTTAGACATGCACTTTATATGTTTGTTTTGTTTTTTTATCATATCCTGTAATTATTGAGAACAGGTTTAACTTGATCCAGAATTTTTCCTGTTTGCATGATAAGTAACAGGAATTTTCAATGGAGAATTCAAAGAAAATACTTTTGTTGAAGGTATTGAGAGTTTGAGCTTTGTGGGCTGATTAAGACAAAGAGCATGAAATTGCTGACATCATATGGAGTCTCTGAGATCCCATATTCTCTGTTCCAGGTTAAAGTAATGAAAGGGGAGGGGTTTACATTCCAGTTATATTAGAAAATATAGAAATGTAATTTATAAACAGTAAAAATAAGAAAAATTAGTAAAACTTAGTAAATTATACATATAAAAATATGTAATTATAATGGTTGACTTACCAGTAATCTGAAAAAGACCATTTACAAGGACTGACATGGTGAGAGATGATGGTGTGATCTGATCTGTTAATAGGATGCAAAGGAGGTAGAATTTGTCTCAAGAATTGTAAATTGTATGATTAAAAGCTGTTTTTCATTAATTTCTTGATAGGTTCTTTACATGGTAATAGGGTTACAAAGAATATAGTTCATGGGTTTTCAGCTCCCACAACATACAAATCAAGCTGTGAACTTGTACAGACATAATACATGATAAACTACATGAAGGGTCCCACTATGACTATTGAAAGCAATATGCAAAAACCTAAACTCAAGAACCTCTATAAATTGCCATTTAATCAAATGAAAAACACCTGGGGTAATTGTGCAGTCAGACATGAACTTCTCTGTAGATGCTAGGAGAACAGTTCATGGGGTTTTGTTAATAAAATAAAGGAATTTTGCCAGAAGGGATAACGAGGTAATTATTCCACTTTATAAGGTAAAGCCATATCTTGAGTACCGTATACAGGTCCGAAAGCCTCATTTTAGAGGAAGCAGTGGATCTGTTGGAATGAGTGCAGAGAAGAGCAATGGGATCAATGAGGGGAACGAAAGGGTACTCTTCATGAAAAACTTATGCATATTTTAGCATTTAGAAACTAGGCGGTGAGGAGATCTGATTAAGGTGTTTTAAGGCTTTGAACAGATTGAGCAAACCAAATGTTGATGGCATTCTTACTCTTTCTCAGACAAAACACATAAGGGGACATAAATTTGAGGAAGGATAGTTGTAAAATAGATGTATAGATATTTGCTTACAGTCAGAGGGTAATTGACTGTGAAGAAACTTCTATCTGGTGTTGTAGAAGTGGGTAGCTTGAATAAATTTAAGGAGGAAGTAGACAAAATTATTAGAGGGGATGAAAAGATGATGTGTGAAGTTTCTCCCTCTCCCCCAAGCTGATGCTGTATAAGCTTGCTTTCTTGCATTGTTTGTCAATACTAATACTAATGTTAAATTATGTATTTTTGCCAACATTTTTTTTTTTTTTTTTTAATTTAGGGATAGCGAAAGATAAAAAAAGTTGAAAATTTGTGCAAAAAATATATGACAGCTACCAAACAAACACTTCCAGTTTTTTCCCTGCTGGTGCCAAGTTGCCTACAGAATGTAATGGTGTTATGTGAAAAATTTAAACATTACTACAAATATTCAAGGAGGGGAATGCCAGACATTTCTCAAACTCTAACAGGGAGCTAAGTGATTTTGTAATAACTGAGAGCAAAGTGGAGAAAAAATTGTTGAAGACAAACATAAGGAAGGCAACTGGGGTGGATGGAATCTATCCAGTTATATTAAAGGAGGCAGCAAAGGAAGTAAGCAAACCCTTAGCCATAATTATGAAGGCTTCTTTGGACTCAGGAGAGGTACTCATGGAGTAATGTGCAAATGTGTCCCCAATTCACAAAGGGGGATCAAAGGGTGACATGGTAATTAGCATTAGCAAGGGCACATGTGCAAGAAAGCAAGCTTATATAGCATCAGCCAAAAAAAAAAAAAAAACACACACCCTTTTCATTTCACCCATCCACTCGCTCCAAATGTTTGTCTAGTTGTGCCTTGAATCTTTTTAGGCTATCAACTTCTATAATAGATGGAAGTTTGTTCCAGCAATCAACCATCCACCGGCTAAAGGCAAACTTCCACACATCTATCTTACAACTGTCTTTCCTCATTTTGAATTTATGCCCTCTCAGGTGATTATTCTGAGCAAGAGGAAGAATTCCATCAGCATTGAACATGCTCAAACCATTCCAGGCTTTATACACTTCAAACATGCCTTGTCTCCAGATACTGTAATTTGCAAAACTTAAGCCTTTCTTCATAAGAGCGACCCTTTGTTCCATTCACTAATCTTGTTGCCTCTGTACTCATTCCAACAGCTCTACATCCTTCTCAACATGAGGCCTCCAGACCTCTATGCAGTACTCAAGGTGTGTTCTGACCATTGCCTTATACAAGGGGATAATCACCTCCTTATCCCTGCTAGAAAAATTCCTGTATATCATTGACAAGATACCATGAGCTACTCTTGCAGACTGTATGCACTGCTTAGAAAACTTCATATCTGCCTGCACAATTACCCTAAGGTACTTTTCATTCTCTACCACTGTCAATGTAGTACCACAGAGTTGATACATCACTCTGGGGTTACTGCTTCCCATATGTAGTACTTTACATTTGTCAATGTTAAACGTCATTTGCCGCCTCTAGATCCTGTTGCAGCAATGTACTGTCATTAGTGTCCTTAACAACCCTGCCAACCTTCATATCGTCTGTAAACTTGGACATTAAGGCTGATATACCATCATCAGTATCATTGATCAATACAGAAAACAACAATGGACCCAACACTGAATCCTAGGGACTGCACTAATAATATTAGTCCACAAAGAGCAGTGTCTATTGATTACCACTCTCTGTCTTTTCCCACTCAACCAGCCCTTTATCTGTAGCAGCAATTTTCTTCCAATGTAACACTGCTCCACTTTGTGCAGCAGTCTTCCACCTGCAACAGTATCAAAAGCCTTGCTAAGATCCAAATATATGATATCAAAATTATTCTTTGAATCCAGTTCCTTTGTGACTACATCATAGTCCAATCAAATTGGTCAGACAAGACTTCCCCTTAACAAACCCATGCTGTGTACAAGCTATAATTGAAGTCTCGTCAAGATGATCCTGCAATGCTTATTTAACCAGTGCCTCCATTAATTTCCCTGGAACAGAAGTTAAACTAACAGGTCTGTAATTACCTGTGTCTCCCTTTGATCCTCTTTTGTGGATTGGGGTCACAATTGCACATCTCCAGTCAATGGGTACCTCCCCTGAGTCCAAGGAAGCTCTTATAATTAAGGCTAAGGGTTTGCTTACTTCCTTTGCTGCCTCCTTTAATATAACTGGATAGATTCTATCTACCCCAGGTGCCCATGTTTATCTTCAACAATTTATCCTCCACTTTATTCTCAGTTATTACAAGATTATCTAGCTTACTGCCAGAGTTTAATACACCTCTGGCATTCCCCTCCCTGAATAACTCCTAATGTGTGAATGTAGATTCAAAATATTCATTTAGTTTGTTAGCTACCTGAGCAAGATCATCAACAGTTGAACCATCAATATCCAGTGAACCAATCTGATTCATCCCCTCCCTTCTAAAGTTTACATAGGTAAAGAACTCTAAGCTGTTTTTTTTTGCATCCTTTGCGAAAGGTTTCTTGTATCTGCCTTTGCTTTCCTAACCTCCTTTGTGACTTGGTTACAGACCAGTTTATATCTATCGTAGGCTTCTGTGTCACCTGATATTTTATATGTATCCCATGCATTTTTCTTCTCTGCCACATGTCTAATTAGTTCATCTGACATCCATTTAGGCCTAAATCTTGAACAATATTTCTTAGTTGGTATGAAAAACCTAGTAGCGTCCAAGATTAATTCTTTGGATGCTTCCCATTTTGAATTTGCTGTTGGTTACATCATCAGTTGGTCCCACCGTATAGAATTTAGATACTATCTCAGACCACGGTAGTCACCTTTAAGAAAGCAAAAACCCTTCCTTTTACCCCTGATGGCAGTTACCTCTTTGAGTAAATCCCACTTCAGCACACTGTGATCACTGCCACCTAGTGGTTCCTTTATCTGCAGATTCTTAATGCATGAAGAATCACTACTGATAATCAGATCAAAAGTATTACTCCCTCTAGTTGCTTCCTGAACATGCTGCTGTAGAAAACAATCATCCAATAAATTCATAAAAGCCTTGCTAGTGTGCGGGTGACCAACCCACATATTCCAGTCAATCTCTGGGAAATTAAAATCCCCCATTATAAGACACTCTGCTTTACTGGCCCATTCCATTTCTTTGCACATTTGCTCATTATACTCATCAGATTCATTAGTCCTATAACACACACCTACTCTCATTTTTCCTTTCCCAGTGCTTATGTCACACCAAACAGACTCAACTTTGTCCGCCAACATCAATTGAATGCACTTCCATAGATTTTATGTGTTTCTTAACTAACAGCATAATCCCTCCTCCCTTCCTGTCCTGTCTATCCTTTCAATTACAATTTTAATTACAGACCTGTTAGTCTTTTGTTCCAGGGAAAATAATGGAGTCACTGGTTAGGGAAGGGATTCAGGATCATCTAGACAAGACTGCTGTTATAGTTCAGACACAGCATTGATTTATTAAGTGGAAGTCTTGTCTAACAAATTTGATTGGTTACTATGTGGTCACAAAGGAATTGGATGAAAAGAATAAATTTGATTTCATATACTTTGATTTTAGGAAAGCTTTTGATACTGTGGAACATGGAACACTACTATACAAATTGGAGCAGTATGGCATTAAGGGCAAGTTGCTACAATGGATAAAAGGTGGTTGAGTGGGAGAAAACAGAGAGTGGTTATCAATGGATACTGCTCTTCATGGATTAATGTTATTAGTGGAGTCTCTCAGGTTCGGCGTTGGGCCCATTGTTGTTTTTGGTATTTATCAATGATATTGATGAAGGTATATCATTGCTAATGTCTAAGTTTCCAGATGATACGAAGGTTGGCAGGGTTGTCAATGACAGTAATGATAGTATGCTACTGCAACAGGATCTGGAAAAAGTTGAGCAGATATGCAGAGAGGTGGCAACTGAAGTTTAACATTGACAAATATAAAGTACTGCATATGGGTAGCAGTAACCCCCGCAGTATTGTATCAACTGGGTGGTACTACACTGAGGGTAGTGGAGAATGAAAAGGACCTGGGGGTAATTGTGCAGCAAACCCTTAATTATGAATTTTTCTGAGCAGTGCAAAAAGGCTTCAAGAGTAGCTCATGGTGTCTTTAACAAACCCATAATGTAATTGAAGTATAACTGCACTCATGTGTAGATGGTCCTGCATTACTTCTTTAACCAGTGACTCCATTATTTTCCCTGGAACACAGTTAAGATAACAGGTCTGTAATTACTCATCACCCTTTGATTCCTCTGTGAACTGAGGATATATTCACACATCTCGAGTCCATGGAGACCTCCAATGAATCTTTTATAATATGGCTCTTATAATTATGACTACCTCCTTTGCTACCTCACTTACTACAGATAGAATAGATTCATTCACCCCAAATTTATCAAACTTCTGGCCTCCACTTCCCAACAGAGTTCCTCATGTTTAGGAGATGCAAAATACTCATTCAGTTTGCCAGCTACATGAGCAGGATCATCAACAGTTGAACCATTGATATCAAGTGGACCAATCTGATTCATTCCCTTCTTTCTAGAGTTAACATAAGTAAAGAGGTTTTTGCAGTTTTTCTTTGCATCCTTTGCCAAGATATCTCGTAATCTGCCTTCGCTTGCCTAACCGCCTTTGTTATTTGATTACAGACTAGTTTATATCTGCCATAGGCTTCTGTCTCCTGATAATTTATATTAGCATTAGCATTAGCATTAGTAGAGGCATTTGATGCAAGACAGCAAGCTTATGCAGCATCAGCCAAAAAAAAAAAAAAAAAAAAAAACCCACTTCCACTTCACCCCTCTGTTCGTTCAAAATACCTGTCCAGCTGAGCCTTAAACTTATTTAGGCTATCAACCTCCACCACAAGGGATGGAAGTCTGTTCCACCAACCAACCAACCACCCACCCGCTGGCTAAAGGCAAATTTCCGTACGTCTATCCTACATCTGTCTTTCCTCAATTTGAATTTATGCCCTCTCAGGTGATTTTTCTGAGCTAGAGGAAGAATCCCATCAGAATTGAGCATGCTTAAACCATTCAAGGCTTTATACACCTCTATCAGATCACCTCGCTGGTGCCTAGTCTCCAGACACTGTAATTTGCAAAACTTAAGCCTTTCTTCGTAAGAGCACCCCTTTGTTCCATTCACTAATCTTGTTGCCCTTCTCTGTACTCGTTCCAGCAGCTCTACATCCTTCTTGAAATGAGGTCTCCAGACCTGTATACAGTACTCTAGGTGTGGCCTGACCATTGCCTTATACAATTGAATAATCACCTCCTTATCCCTACTGGAAAAATTCCTGTATATCATTGACAATACTCCATGAGCTACTCTTGCAGCCCATCTGCACTGCTCAGAGAACTTCATATCTGCCTGCACAACCACCCCCAAGTCCCTTTCATTCTCTACCACTGTCAGTGTAGTACCACAGAGTTGATACGTTGCTCTGGGGTTGCTGTTTCCCATATGTAGTACTTTACATTTGTCAATGTTAAACTTCATTTGCCACCTCTCAGCCCATCTGCTCAACCTTTCCAGATCCTGTTGCAGCAGCATAGTGTCAGTAATGTCCTTGACAACCCTGCCAACCTTTGTATGATCTGCAAACTTGGACATTAAGCTTGATATACCATCATCAATATCATTTATAAATACAGAAAACAATAATGGACCCAACACTGAGCCCTGAGGGACTCCACTAATAACATTAGTCCACAATGAGCAGTGTCCATTGATTACCACTCTCTGTCTTCTCCTCCTCAACCACCCCTTTATCCATAGCAGCAATTTGCCTCCAATGTCACACTGCTCCAATTTGTGTAGCAGTCTTCCATGTGCAACAGCATCAAAAGCCTTTCTAAGATCCAAGTATATAATATCAAAGTTATTCCCTGCAACCAGTTCTTTTGTGACTGCATCATAGTATCCAATCAAGTTGGTCAGGCAAGACTTGACCTTAACAAAACCATGCTGTGTCTGAGCTATAACTGAAGTCTTGTCTAAATGATCCTACAGTGCTTCTTTAACCAGTGCCTCCATTAATTTTCCTGGAACAGAAGTTAAGCTCACAGGTCTATAATTACTTGTGTCAGCCTTTGACCCTCCTTTGTGAATTGGGGTCACATTTGCACATTTCCAGTCTGTGGGTACCTCCCCTGAGTCCAAGGAAGCTCTCATAATTAAGGGTTTGCTTACTTCCTTTGCTGCCTCCTTTAATATAACTGGATAGATCCCATCCACCCCGGATGCCTTTCTTGTGTTTATCTTCAACAGTTTCTCCTCCACTTTACTCCCAGTTATTTCAAGATTCTGTAGCTTACTGCTAGAGTTGAATACACCTCTGGCATTCCCCTTGCTGAATAACTCCTCATGTGTGAATGTCGATGCAAAATATTCATTTAGTTTGTTAGCTACCTGAGCAGGATCATCAACAGTTGACCCATCAATATCAAGTGGACCAATCTGATTCATCCCCTTCCTTCTAGAGTTTACATAAGTAAAGAACTCTTTGCTGTTTTTCTTTGCATCCCTTGCCAAGGATTTCTCGTAATCTGCCTTCGCCTGCCTAACCTCCTTTGTAACTTGGTTGCATATCAACTTGTATCTATCATAGGCTTCTGTGTCATGTGTTAATTTGTAAGTATCCCATGCATTTTTCTTCTCTGCCATATGCCTCATTAGTTCATCTGACATCCATTTTGGCCTAAACCTTGAACAATATTTCTTAGTTGGTATGTAAAGCGTAGTAGCTTCCAAGATAAGTTCTTTGAATGCTTCCCATTTTGAATTTGCTGTTGGTAACATCATCAGTTGGTCCCACTGTATAGAATTTAAATACTGTCTCAGTCCATCGTAGTCGCCTTTACGGAAGCAATAACCCTTCCCTTTACCCCTAATGGTAGTTACCTCTTTGAGTAAATCCCACTTCAGCACACTGTGATCACTGCCACCTAGTGGTTCATTTATCTGCAGATTCTTAATGCATGAAGAATCACTGCTGATAATCAAATCAAGAGTATTACTCCCTCTAGTTGCCTCCCGAACATGCTGATGTAGAAAACAATCATCCAATAAATCCACAAAAGCCCTGCTAGTGTGTGAGTAACCAGCCCCCAAATTCCAGTCAATATCTGGGAAATTAAAATCTCCCATTATAAGACTCTCTGATTTACTGGCCCACTCTATTTCCCTGTACAGTTTCTTATTATACTCATCAGAGTCATTAGGCCTATAGCACACTCCTACTCTCAATTTTGATTTCCCAATGCTTATGTCACACCAAACTGACTCAACACTGCACTGTCCGGCGATGTCGACTGTCTTCACTTCCTTGGTTTTTATATGTTTCTTAACTAATAGCATAACCCTTACCCCCTTCCTATCCTGTCTATCCTTTCTGTAGACGTTTTACTCCCCAAATTGCAGTTCTGCATCCCTTATATCTGTGTGACACCACGTCTCTGATATCCCAACAATATCTGCCTTTGATGTTTTGAGCAATACCTCAAATTCATCAAATTTATTTACTAAACTTCTAGCATTGGTGTACACGCAAGTATACCTGCACCTGTTTCTATTCTTAGCTACCCTAACACAACCCATGTGTTTACTTGTACCGCAATGGCTCGCAGCAGGCTCTGAAATACCATGCATCTTGTTTTTCAGGCTTCTGCTCATTCTAATAGAAGCAGTGCAAGAATCTCTTTCACCTCTGCCAGTGGCTACTGTCAATCTATTGGTCTTTGTCTCACCCCAAGCTAGCAGTTTTCCGACCCTTTGCTGAAAAATTATTGCATATGATATGTATCATATGCAATAATTTTTCAGCAAAGGTAAAGAAAGCCTGCACAAGAAGCATGCAAAAGTTTGATGAAATTTACTGGTAAAAGTACTTTGCCATAATGGCATTTGTATTGTTGCTCGCTCAGTAAACATACAGTGGGTGTTATTGGTCAGGAGTAGAAATTGAATCCCATGGGAGATTGAAACCCTACCGAAGTGGAGGGGTACCTTTGACTACCTTTTTTCTTTAGAATCACTGGTGGACTAGTGGATGAATTGTTTATTAAGAAAAAAAAAAAAAAAAATCAAAGGAAGCCCACAGGAGAAGCACGGAAAACGTCGAAAAAGTTTACCAGTGAAACTACGTCACAACCATTTTTTACGACACCAGAACTTCCAATATGACTCTGTTCGTGATTCAATTAGTGATTCTAAAGAAAAAAAGTCAGGTTACTCCCCCTCCCTCCACTTCGGGAGGGTTTCAAGTTCCTGTGGGATTCAACTTCTACTCCAGACTGATAACATCTGCTGTCTGTTTACCGAGCAAGCAACAATACAAATGCCGTTTTGGCAAAGTACTTTTACCAGTAAATTTCATCGAACTTTTGCATGTTTCTCGCTTTTTGCAGGCTTTCTTTACCTTAGCCCATTTTTCTTCTCTGCCATGAGTCTCATTAGTTTATCTGACATCCATTAAAGCCTACACCTTTAACAGTATTTCTCAGTTGGTATGAAAGGCCTAGTAGCATCTATGATTATTTCCTCGAACTTAGTGTATGATTACTGCCACATTTTGGTTCTTTCATTTGCAGATTCTAAATGCATGAATAATCACTGCTGATAATCAGATCAAGAAAAACTGACTCTTTCCGTTCCCCCCACCCACCCACCCACCCCTCTCTCTCTCTCTCTCTCTCTCTCTCTCTATACCCTGCAGCTGTAAAAAAGTCACCCAGTAGATCCACAAAAATCTTGCTATTGTGTGAGTAATTGTGATTAACTCACAATTTCCAGACAATAGCTGGAAAGTTAAAATCTCCTATTATAAGAGGTTCTGTTTTACAGGCCCACTCTTTTTCTCTGTACAGTTGTTGGTTATACTTATCAGAGTCATTAGGCCTATAACACACTCCTACTGTCATATTTGCTTTCCCAGGGCTTATGTCACACCAAATTGTCTCAACATTGCACTGGCCACTCATGTCAACTGGACACTACCTTAGATTTTACGTGCTTCTTAACTAAGAGCATAATCCCCTCCTATCCTGTCTATTCTTTCTGCACTAAAAAAAAAAATTTTTTTTAAATTTTAGGCTTCTTTTGGAAAAAATTCATTACAAGGATCATGGGTAGCTAGTGTGTGGAGATTTTTGTTATTGGGTTGCTAGTTAAACCAACAACTTGCTTACACAAAAATGCCGTGCTTTCTGTGCCAGTGAGATAGTTTAGCAAGAAGTGAACAGTGGTGTCACCAAGACAATCCTTCTCTTATTGCACCAGGTTCAATGAACATTAAAGAAAGCCACTAGCAGAATGAAACAAAATACTGTTATCTTTCCTCTGCATATAAAGCTGGTTTAATGAAACAGTTCATCCAATCTCTGAGTAAAGAAGGAAATTGTTTTGAATATTTTTATGTGCTTCTTAACTAAGAGCATAACCCCCCTCCTATCTAAATGCCTATCAACATGAAAAAATCAAAGCAGAAATTTTTGTTGGTCCTGAAAGCTGCTGCGAGACTCTGTATTGGAAGAATCCATGAACCAAACTGAAAGAGATGCTTTGACCGGCTTTAAAATGTAGTATGCAATTTTTTGGGAACCAGTTAACACTCAGATTATGAGACAATTGTGAGTGACATGCTGGAGAAGTTCAGAAAGTTGGGCAGCAATGTTAGTGCTAACTAAAAGAAAATGAAAAAGGTACAAAAACTAGCTTCTTGAGGAAATCAAAAGGCACAAGTTTAACCCAGTGTAGTGTGTAAAAAATGCCTTTTGCAGCATCTGTGCTTGACAGGAGGACATAGCCTTTGATATTTCTGTTTTTAAGTAAAAAAAGGTAAACTGCAGGATGGAAGCCTCCTCAATAATTCATGTTGAAGGAAATGGACCATAATCTCTACGCTGGTCCAGTGCAGATTGGCTAGATTGTGTTTTTAAGTACTTTTATATAAAAATAACCCCTTTGTAAAATCTTGCTATTGTGTATTTTGTGCCTTTTTTATTTTGTAAAAATACAAATATACAAAAAATATCAATATTTTGTAATATACTGATTTTAACTATATATATTTATTTTAATTAAAGAAGAGCTCTACATGAAAAGCAGAACAAAACTGTGTCCCAAAAACATTTCAGGGACACCAAAACATTATGCCTGAAAGTGAAAAAAAACCACATGAAACTGATAAATCTGGCTAAAAGATAGAATTCAGTCTCTAGAATAAATATGTATCTGATGGAAATATGTGGCTGCAAATCTCCAATAGAGTATTAGGGAAAACTTAATTCTGTTGTTTCTGTAGGACTTGATGCAAATAAGAAACAAATAACTCTTAAGTTAACTAGTTAAATAAACATTGGATAACACTTCAGTGTTATCCAATGTTTATTTAACTAGTTAACTTTTATTCGTTCCTAAATTTCTGTCTGATTTCTAATAAAATTTTACTTGCTACCAAATGACTATTTTGTCCTCTTTTGTTGAATTTCTCTGTCCATGAGAAAAAATCAGTCCTCTCCAAATGAGCCTTTCTCTCAAGGCCATTCCCAAACTTGTGTTGTTCAGCATTACAAGAATGCAAAATGGGATGATCTGCGTGATTTATTTTCTTCTTTTCCTTGGTCAGATTAATGTTTCAAAACTTCTGATATCAACATTTGCTCAGGTCGTGTCAGTGAAATTAATCTTGTGCGGATGAATATCTTTTTCCACACTCCAACTTAAAATCTCGTCCTTTACCTTGGTTTTCCAATAAATGTGCTAGGGCTGCTCAAGAAAAGAATGTCGCATATCGTAATTGGCTTGTATCCAACCTCCAGGTTCATTTTTTGCCTACACCAAAGCTCACAACAATTGTAAAGCAATTATTAATCAGTTCAAATTGGCTAAGAGTAAAAATTTTCTTCTTGTCCATGATAACTGAGCATTCTGATCCCTTGCCAAAGCTATTGGCTGCAATTTTTGCCCATCTCTGTTGCTACCTCTGTCTAGACCAGATGATTCTATTGCCACTTCAACCAAGGGTAAAGCTGATCTGCTAGCATCCTATTTTTCTTCCAAGTTATGTATTAATGATCTTGATAAACCACTATTCCCGGTACTTTCCATTCAATGCCTCCTGTGGTCTTTCGTCAAAATGATGTGAGAAGGATTTTGAACAATCTTGATGCTAAGGAAGCTTAGCATCAAAACCTCTCCTCTTTAACTTACTCCTGTTGTGTCACCTTTTTTCACTTTCTTATTCCAAAAGTGTTTTTCTTTCTGCTTGGAAATTTGCTCGTATCCAGCAAGTTCCTAAAAAGGGTGACAAATCCCTCCCATTATAATTACTTCTACTCTTTCTAAAGTTATTGGAAAAATCAATTAATTGCCAACTCTTATAAATTATCTAGAAACCGTCCATCTGATCATTGATCACCAGTATGGATTCTGCCAGTATTGATCCACTGGTGATATTCTGGCTTACGTTACCCATCTATGGACAAATTCAGTGAAAACGTTTGTTATAAATGTCTTCTAAATAAGCTTCCATCTTATGGTTTGCCAACTGTTTTTTGTAATTAGCTATCCAGTTTTCTCTCTGACCACTGAAAGTGGGTGATGATAGATGGCTCTCCGTCCTCTAACTTCTCCACTAATGCTGGTGTTCCCCAAGCTTCAGTTCTTTCTCCCACTCTTTTCCTCTTGTATATTAATGACCTTCTTCCATTGACCAGAAATCCTATCCATAGTTTTGATGATGATAGCACATTGCATTCCACCTTCCAGTTTGAGAAACCATATCCTGCTCAAACAGCTTCAACTTTTTTGAATATTCACTACCAATTTCTTAAATGCTGATCTCTAAGTAATTTTCCAGTGGGGCAATGATAACTTAATTGGTTTCAATCCTTCTAAAACTCAGTCCTGTCTCATATCTCACAAAAAGGATTCTTCTGCTCCTATGCTTATCTCTGATGACACTCTGATTTCTAGGCAAGATCATATATCTGTATTGGGGATTACCCTGACCTCTAATCTCTCTTGGCATAAGCACATTACAAATATTGCATCCTCTGCATCTAAAAAAGTGGATTTTCTCTTTTGCTTTTGGCATTTCTTTTCTTCCAAACAGCTATTCACTCTATACAAATCTCAAATCTGCCCTACCATGGAATATTGTTTCCACATCTGGGGAAGTGCCCCCAAAACTTCTCTCAGGCTTCTAGATTCCATTCAAAAGAGGGCAGTTAGATTAATTAATGACTCATCTCTAACAGAGTCTCTCCACTCTCTGTGTCTCATTATGTTCTGTTTCTGCTGCATGCCTTTTCTATAAGGGCGCATTATAGCCTTAGTTGCTAATGCGCTAATAAAATCCAAACCAAACCAGCCTTTTCTATAGATACGTCCATGGGCACCGTTCTTCTGAATTGTATGGGTAGAAATTTAATTCTTTATGCCAAATGCATTGTAAACTTCTGTTTACAGCAGTGTTTATTGAAACTGTATGGCAACATATAGATTGGTAGGGGCAGTGTTTTCTGACATATGAACACTTCTTTTTGCACACAGAAGTTTCTTCTTTAGTGCAGAACTAATTTTCCCACAGATTTCAATCCATATCTTAATGGCATGAGCAGACAGTACCAGATTATTACAATTGCTATTGAAATGGCAGTGAAATAAGTGTTAGACAGTTACCACTTTTATATGCCTTTATGATGAATGCATTGGTCCATTGCTCCATAGTTACTAAGTGCTGTATTGATGTTGTCAAGAAATACAAATAGCTGAATTATCCCTACTCTAATGGTGCTTAGAAATATATATATACAGGGTGTCCCAAAAACCAATTTTAAATGTTTGAACCAATTTTAAATGTTTGTAACAAATGTAATTTTAATGATAGAAACATAAAACCTGCACTAAATGTGAGAAAAACAGTTGAAGTTTTTACTGACATTCAACATGTGCACCACTTGTCACACAAACAATATGTAATCGGTAATAAAGTTCATCCCATGTTTCTCAAGGATGTCATGCTTAATCATGGTAATTGCATTTGTAATCCTGTGCTTTAAGTCTGTGATGTCTGCAAAAGGGATCTTGTAGACTGTGTCTTTGATGAATCTCCATAAGAATAAATCACAAGGGGATAAATCTGGTGAACGTGGTGGCTATGCAATGGGACCATCACGCCCAATCCAACGGCCAGAAACTTGTCATCACGAGACCTCCTCACACTCAAAGCCCAATGTGGCGGTGCTCCATCCTGTTGGAAAATAACCCCATTTGGCAGTTCATCCAATTGACGGTCCAGCTCACCTTTGGGCTATCTCGCTGATATTCCTGCGTGCAGTGTGGGTTTTCAGTCCCCCAAATTCTGACATTTTGCTTATTCACCTTTCCTGAAATGTACACTCGTCCATGAAGCAAATCTGTGTCATTACACATTCATCTTGTTCCATTTTCTCCAATATGTTTGTATTGCTCATTTAAAATTGGTTACACCTTTTTGTTCGTGTGACAAGTGGTGCACATGTTGAATGTAGTAAAAACTTCAACTGCTTTTCTCACATTTAGTGCAGGTTTTATGTTTCTATCATTAAAATTACATTTGTTACAAACATTTAAAATTGGTTACACCTTTTTGGGGCACCCTGTATTTTTTTTAAATCATTCATTTTCCTGCCATGCTCTGTACTTATTCACAGCTGTCTTCAGAGCCCTCCAAGGAGAGCTCTGAAGACAGCTGTGAATAAGTACTATCATGACTATATGGACAGTCTGGTTGACAGCTGAAGTTCTGACACCAGATTTTGTAGGGAAATTTTTGAAAATGTCACTCCTTCAATATTCAGTAATACCTATCTGCCAATTTACTTGTCCAACCAGATCATAGTTTAACTGTTGTATCACAGTCAGTATTTCATTTTTCCACAGCATTGTTACTGTTAATTTCAGAAGACTAAGATAGTCCACTACATCATGAACTGTCCAACTGGTTTGGTAATCAATAATCACATTTCTCTGTAACCCCATAAACTTTTTACCATAATTACATTGGGCTGTTACTAATAGTTCTGATATTTTCTGGCCACTTATCTGAATATGCTTGACTCATATTATATGGACACAATCCTCTCAAACTTTTGAGAGGGTAGTGTATTTGCCCATAAATATCAAGTTTCTCCACAGCAAAGATTGCAGTTGATTATGATCAGCGGCAGTCCTAATAGTTTCTAAAGTTGGGAGCCAGAAGGGGTAAAGCAGTATTTCAGGGAATCAGAATCATGATCTTTAATCATTGTGTAGCATTAAAAATATCCACATCATTAGCAAGCTTATGCAGCATCAGCCAAAAGAAAAAAAAAAAAAAAAAATCCCTCCCATTCGTTCCAAATGCCTGTCCAGCTCAGCCTTAAATTTATTTCAGCTATTAGCTTCCACAACAAAAGATGGAAGCCTGTTCCAGCAATCAACTACCCACTGGCTAAAGGCAAATTTCAATCCTCATTTTTATCATGGGAAAGGAGCTGTAGCTCTTGTATCCCTATATGGAACCAACAATTACATTGTTGTTTAAAGGATTGCTCTAAGAATTGTGGCCACCAGTGTGCTACAAAAAATTTGTGTGACGTTGTGAAAAGAGTGTGACTTTGAAACATGGACATAGGTACAAAAATGTTCAGGTACACTTCTGAGTTCAGGTTATGTATTGTTAGTTCATAGCCCAATTTCAGAGATGAAAAAGTGCAAAGCACCAATGAATGCTGAGACATGTTAAGACAGGGGAGGAATAGTGAAAGTTTCCCTTCTTGCAATGATGGGTAACCTATCACTTATTTTCTGAAATTTAAGGTTTGCATCAGCACAAGGACCAGCAGGCTGTGATTCCACTATGTGGGCTACAAAGTCACACATAGTGGTCTACACCAGGGCTGTCCAAACCACTGTGAGCCACATGGTACCTTTTGGTATCTACTCATGGGCCATATTATAAACATATATTTTTTACAGTATACTGACACGTATATCTACTCTGCAATGATTAAGTCTATGAGGAACAAGTACACAAATAAGAATTATACCCAAAGGTTAAACCATTTTTTAAAATGTAATATATTGTAATGTGACATATCAAAATTAGAAAAAAATAATGAATTTACTTCTGACAAATGTTATTTACTAGATTTTGTGCACTGCATCATGAACTGTGCAAAATCAGCTGAAAAATGACACACAATATTTAGTAAGCACTTTTCGTGAAGTGTTTTTGACAAGAACCACTGCTTTTTTTAAAGAGAAGGAAAGCATTTTGGAGAATGAAAGAATATTCTTAAGGGCTGCATAAATTCAGCTGAAGGGCCACGTGTTTCGTCAGGCTGCTAGTTGGACATCGCCCACTCTACATATGCAACTTGCAAAGCTATTCTGCCCACTAGCCTTAAGTCATACATAATGATAAACATCATGACATTTAGAGGATATGTAGTTCCAAATGGTTTGGCAGTGTCATAGAAAAATATTAACCTATATTAACCAGCTGTATACTGCATTTAGGTGTCTATTATAACCTCAAACAAGATAAGATTCCCTCATTACATCATTACAGTTCATTTTCCTCCAAAATGAAGCATTCAGAATCTAAAATAAGAATTGTCTCGATAATGAACATACTGTCAGCCATATTTGATCTAAAATTTCCAATTTTCACAGTTTATGTCAAGAACATCACCTGATTTTTAGTTGGAGGGGGGGAGAGTTATGCTACAAAAGTCATTGCCTATTTTTAATAATATATCTTATGTATCTATGAGATGACCAGTTTTTTTAACATTCTTGTTCTTTCCAGATAGGGGCTAAAGGGTATACGATCCTCCCATGATAAAAAAAAAAATGTGGATTTTTTTTTACTGCTACATGATGATTAAAGTTCAGTGATTCCCTGAAATCTGAAGAAATAAATTGAAGAAAACATACCTAATAAAAAGAGAAAATAACCAAAATGTCATAAGTCACTCACCTCTTTAGCCCCCCTCCACTTCAGAAATTGTGGGACTGCTCCTACATCAGATTGTGTTGTTTCCAATTGTTTGTTGTGGTGTAATTGTAAGTTTTGTGCCTATATTAAATGTTTTTTTTTCTGATCTTTTTGCTGTTTTATCAACTGAGAAATGAATTTCCAAGCCAGAATATAATACACCCAGATATTCTGACTAGATCCCCAACTGCTGTCAGGATGATCCTGACTGCAAGCAAAACATCTTCAGGGACTGAGCACTAGCCCCCAAAATTTTATATCTTTTTACCCATTTTATTTTACTTAAAAATATAATCATATAAAAAAATTGAAATTGTTGACTTTCCTACTTTTTTTTTTTTTTTTTTTTTTTGTTATGACAAATGATGCCAAATTATACCCCATTTAGTAAATTTTCTATTGCGAAATAGAATTTTTTTCAGCAAATAGGTATTAAACATAGATCATTAGTTTTTAAGGCTCAAACATGTATATAATAAGAAAAAATAAGGCAAGTCATTGATGTTTGTGTCATAGATGAGAAAGTCTTTGTAAATGGTTAAAAATTGCTTCAAAGTTCCCCTCCATTTCTATATTCCTAATTCCTCTACGTTTCTCGTGTTATTTTTGAAAATGCAAATATCTTATATATTTGCGAAATAACATATTGCCTGTAAAATATGCTTTATACATCTGCTTGCAGAAAAATTTTCCACTAATCACTTATTATCTGTGAATGAGAGAGAGAAATTAGAAGTTAAAAGTGATGCAGCCCTTGGCCTTCTTATTTTAAAATTTCTACCCTTAGCCTTAAAAGGTTGAAGGCTTGCTCTCACAAATAACCACCCAGTGATCTGATTTTGTTGCACTATATAATGATATTAGCTAGCTAAATTCCATTGTTCAATAAATGTTGCTTTGCATGCTGCTCACATAAAGAAGTTAATCTCTTTTTATCTAATTATTTGGGGAGTATACCATCTCAAATCACTAAATCCACCCACCCCCAATAAATATCCTGACAATGCTATTGCTAATTATTATTATTATCAGTGCTCCAGCAGTCTCTAATCTTCTGCTGACGTAAGTAGAAGATAAGCATAGTAGTTATAATGTAAAAAAAATGATTAAAACAGTTGACATAAAATAAAAAATTACGGATGTCCTTTATAAACATCTTAAGCTGCAACCCTTTCAAAAAAAGAGTTGATTTTCATCAGTGTCTGAATGTTTTAAACATATTTCTTTATGAAATGTAAGGCAATATAACACTATTTCAATTAAATACTAAACATGGGAGTGAATTAGATAATTAACATCAAATTAGAAATCATTGAAAGTGAAGTGTTAATACACTTCAGTAACAGTGTATTAACTCTGAAGGGATTACTTCAGAGTTAATACGCTGTTACTTCTGAAGTAATGAATCACTTCTAAAGTAATCTTTTCAGATCGTTTGCAGAAAACACTAAAATTACTACTTGGAATTTTTTGAATGTATAAAATGTTGAAGTTATGACATTTGGAAACAGCTATGGAAAGAGGTTACCTTGCAAAAGGCATTGTTGTAAAAAAAGTGGTCAGAAATAACATGCGTTAACATGGATTGCTAGTAATAAGATTATCCAGATTTCTGTATGGAAAGTCTATCTCTGTTTAATGACAATATTTAAAAATTTGTTATATATATATATATATATATATATATATATATGCAAATATATTTATCTATGCATTACGAGTGGTCCCCTTCAGAATTAATGCACTGAATCTAGCATTTCTGTCACTGGTGAACGTGTCACTGTAACTCTTGTTTTGGGACTGTGTATTTTGTATTGCTTGCAATTCTGACTGGGTCCTACAAGTGTTTTCAAATTTTTGTACTTTTAGGTATAATTTTATTCTTGGGGAACACGAAGTCATAGGACCAAGGCAGGGTAGCATGGTAGGTGAGTTATTACTTAGCCATTCTTGGTCAAGCTATGTGATCTAGCGCATGCATTGTCGTGGGGCAGCAGCCAGCCCTAAATGCCACTTTTTCTCATGTTTTCCCCAGCATCTCTCAAACACCTAAGTATTCTCAAGTGGTACTGTTAACTGACAGTTTGTCCTGCAGGAATGAATTCTTGATGAACAATTCCCTCACTTAAAAAATGCAACCAACATACTTTTCACTTCGGACCTAACTTGCCTTGTTCCATGGAATGACTTACTTTTTTTTTCTGGATCATAACTCACATCTGGTGAGTATGGGCTTGGCACACCCAGGGTCCTGAGTTGGATATTATCATTCTTCTCTTTCTTGGTAATTCCTTTTGACTTCTCTCTCTCTCAGAGTAATTTGGGAATTTTTTTTTGACTGGTGCAGCATAAGCCTCAGGCTTCCTTGCACCATATGGCTAATAATAATAATAATAATAATAATAATAATAATAATAAACCAAACTTTTGTCTTTTGTTATGGCCTTGGAAAGGAAGCTTTTGTCCTTTCTGTTGTGATTCAGCAGTCCTGGCGCAGAGACAGGCAAATTTTTTTCTGTTATGGCTGAGAAGATGAGGCACAAACTTTGCAATGATCTGTCACATGTTCAAATCTAATAAAATATGCTGGCAAGTTCCATAAGGATAGTCTAACATCCTGGTCACAAAAACTACTTGAACAGATTAGGGAAGCTGTATTCTCTCTGCCTGGGACTGGCCAACTACAGCTCCGATCAGAGAGGCCTTTAAGAATTTCTCTCCTCTGATGGAATTTAAACCAACACCTCTCTGAAAAACCACTACACTGTCAAGGAGGACATTCCTATCCACCGGTACTTGATTTTGCAACTCGATTTTCCAATAATCATTGTTTTTTTTCTATCTGTTATTTTCATTGTAACATCACATTTATTAACAACTTAACATGACAAGAAATGAATAAGACACAAAGCACGATAGGCACAATTTTCCTGCATCAATATTATGTAAGGTAAAATCTGAGAAATATAAAAATTCTCTGACATGAAAAAAAAAAAAAAAAAAAAAAATAGAAATTACATTCAGTTTTTGTTTTTACATAGATATCATCACTTCTTTTGCATTAAGCATCCAACAAAAATTCTTCATCAGCACAAAAAAATCAAAAATATTTTTGAAGCATCTTGGTTTAGCAAGCAAACAAAAGTTGCATGTATTCAATGCTACTCTTTGCTCCAATTTCCACCCTTCCTTTCAAGGTTTAATTTACATTGTAATTTTGTATTGAGTATAGCCGTGGTTGTACTGTTCACATTTTTAGTTTTTTCATCTACATGGAGTCTTACTGATAAACATAACAAAATCTCAGATCATCTTCATGCAAAATTTTATGATGGGCCACATTATCCAACAAACTATACAGTAAATTTGCAATCATGATGTGAATCTATTGTATTGTTGAATGATTTTACTGCCTTGCTTATAATTTTATACACTTTTACTGTAAGGTGTTGCATCAATAATTTTTTCAATGTTCCTTCCTTAGAAGGAATTCTCAACTTTTTTATGAGGGGCCTATGGTCATTCATTGGGTGAGTTGGGGGGGGGGTGGACTCATACCTAGAAATTGAGGAAAATAATGTACACAGAATACCTTTTTTATATTGCATACACCAATTTGACTTATATTTATCAGTAAGTAAATATTTCATGCAAGTAAAATTTTAATGACAGTTAATTTCTGTAGACTGCAATTTCTTCTATTTTCTTCCTAGTTACTGTAAGCTCTCGGATTCTGTTGGGCTCAGTTATTAAAAATTACTTGTCGAATGGAAAGGTCTAAATTCAAATCCCATTGATAATGGGAATAATGTTTTCTAAAGTTTTAGCCTCATGTGGAGTTATGTGTCCCAGGTGGACATTACTTCATTTCTGTCCCCCTCTCCACCAACTTCAAAAGACAAACCAATGTTAAAAATGTATGTAATTTACAAACATGACACTCATAGATCATGGCCTGAATCAGCTTTATACAATCTAAGTAGCGCAATGCTTAAAAAAACATGCTGAATGGAAAGGATTTGGGGTATTCCTCAATTGTGAGTAATATAACAATGAACTTTCAGAGAGTATTTATTTCAATGGATATCTAAGTTGTTTACAGGTGTCTGAATGGAGTAACCTGCACCTCTAAAGTGATGTTCATATTTATTCTAAATCATATTTTTTAAACTGAATGGGGGATGTGGAAGCCATCTTCCATCTAAAATTTGCCATTGATAAATGCAACAGTATAGATAATTTCACTTTAATGAGAGAGAGAGAGAGAGAGAGAGAGAGAGAGAGAGATTGAGAGAGAGAGAGATTGATTGATTGATTTCAGACTATCCCAAACTATCATGTAAACAACTTATTCCAATAAATGATTAACAACTTGCTGGTTAAATAAAACTTTCCTATACTCCATCCAGTCTATTATTCTTCCTTTTTACTTTGACTATGCCTCCTGGTTCTAGCATCATTTATTTCTGTGAAAATTTCACCTTCATTTGTTTTACCAACCTCTCTCAGAGCATTATAAACCTCAATCAGAGCCCCTCTGGAGTATCTAGTTACCAAGTTTTGCAGTCCACATATTTGACGTCTTCTTGTACAGGTGTCTTTTTGATAATCTCATTGAGCACATTTCCCATTTTTGGACCTTTTAAAGATGCTTTTTTTTTTTTTTTGGTAAGGTGTGGTTTCTTCATCCAGAACAGTATTTCCACATGCAGTCTCACAATTACCTTACATAGAGGAATTATAACCATCCATCTTTACATACAACTGTTTGATAAATCATTGACAGGAAGCGATGGGCCCATCTTATTGCCTGTCTACACTAAATGGAGAATGTTATTCCTTCAAATTCCTTTCTTGTACTGTTTTTTTTTTTTTTTTTTTAATTCAACCCTTCCAAGTATATAAGTTATTTTGGGATTATTTTACATGTGTAAAAGCTAGCATTCTGCAATATTAAGCAAGCACAGCTGAAACTTAATGGACCATCCAGAAACTAGAGTTGTCCTTAGGCTTCAAGAACTGCTGCTGCTTTGTGCTGGTCAGGAGCCATTCCTTCAATATTCACATCATCGAAGATGTTGACATCATGCCTTATATCCCTTTGTCAGTGTCATTTAATCTACCAGAGGGTGTGATGATTTCATGTGTAAGTGCATACCTTGGGATTGCTTCAGTTTATAACAATTAAAATACTTATAGCACAGCAATTTTTCAGTATTTTTCATTCAGTTTTTCTCACTGATCATCAGTATGGATTCCAATGAAAAATACAATTTCACACTATTGGCATTTTAGCTTTTTTTTTTTTTTTTTTAAATACAAATGTTACTGATGAGTCATGATGAATTTAAAATCCATAATAACCTATCTCATTAACATTCATAAAGATAAGATAACCTGACTTCTATTCTCTCTTGGCATAAACACATCACAAAAATTACTTCCTCTGCATCTAATAAAATACACTAGGTATTCTCTTTTGCTCTCAAGTATTACTTTTCTTCTGAACAAATACTCACTCTTGACAAATCTCAAATCCACTCTGCCATGAAATATTGTTCCCACATCTGGGGTGATACCCCCCCAAACTTCTCTTGAGCTTCTAGATTCATTCAAAAGAGGGCATCCAGGTTAAGTACTGATTCACCTCTTCATTCTCTTGTCTCATAGATATTTTTTGTTTCTGCTTCCTGCCTTTTCTGTAGATACTTCTATGGGCACTGTTCTTTTGAATTTACTTCTGCAATTTCTTCCTTCTCTCTCTCTCTCTCTCTCTCTCTCAAACCAGTCTGAATACATGCTGCAACCATTTGACATCCGTTTACTGTCCAACTTCAAACTCACAGAACAAACTTTTCTTCTTCCTCATTTATCCCTTCAACTTACATTTTTTGGAACAACCTTCCTTCACATGTATTTCCTGAAAATTACAGTCTACAAATATCTTCTTCTGTCTTCTCAACCTTCAACCCACACACACACACACACTAGTAAGTACTATAAGTTCTAATGCCTTTCATGCACACACGGTGCCACAAATTTTTATTTAATGTTGAAAAATAAGTGCTCATGAAGAAACTTACTTAAAATACTGAAGCATTTCAGAAGTGAAGATGATCTCCTGCTGCAATCCCTGACAAGGGTCCAATAACTGCAGAAGTATGCTGAGATCGTGCAGTGAGCTCAAGTAGTACCAAAAGCTTTCTCACTTTAGGAGAAGCCAATAGTAAAACTTTTAATTTTCAAAACTTGGAGTATGTTGGCTTTATGGTCCGATCACTGCAATTCTGTTTTCACTGGTTGATGAAAAGCAAATAGTTAATTAACAAAGGTATTCTGCTTGTGTTTACATAAAAAAATAAATATCTATTAGGATGATTAAGTATTATACAGACACACACATAAATGAAGAGAGAGGAAGACATTAAAGAGTTCTATGGTGGGTAAAGGGATTATTATTGATCAGCATAATGTTATTACTTGTTCTATAACAATTTAATTTTTTCTGAATTCTTTAATTTTCAAATATTGGTATAATACGATTCTTGTTACTCATTTAATACATTTAGACATTTGGATTTCAAAATGATGGAAGGTGGGTGTTCTTAGTAGCACAGAATGGAGTGGGAGAGTTATATGAAGTTCCTAAGAGGAGGTCATATTGCTAAGAGGTGCAGGGCATCTTTCAGGAAGTCCCAGGTATATGTTGGTGGTTTTCTTTACCAAATGTCCAGCCCATATCTGTACAAATTCAGTAACTGTTAGCTGTTAAATTTCTTTAACTTAGAGCAAGTAACTCTTAAATTCTTTAACTTGGAGTAATCAATGAGCCTAAAATCAACCACTTCATATAATAAGTATAAAATACAAGACAACATTAATTTGTTACAGTAAACATACATTTAAGTATATACACATATATATATGAATTAAAGCTATAGTATCCTTTCCACTATTTTGACTTTACAGAGTGGAAGAAAGTTTCTATTGATGAGTTGCTGACATTTTTAAACTGTGAATTGATTGACATCAAGTCACTGACAAATACATATACACACACACAGTTAACATATTCACATTGAGAAGAAAGATAGCAAAGAGTATATACTTCAACCAGGAATCGAGGCTGGAATTTCACTGCTGATCATCGTGCGACTATGTTACTGTATTGAGAAATTGTCCCCAGCCGAATGTCATGTCTCCTCCCCACCAAATAAAAATTAAGCTAACAATATATGGAAATTACCCATGAAGTAAATGATAAAACTGGCAGGTTTTCAGAAAGAGAGAAAGAGAGAGAGAGAGAGAGAGAGAGAGAGAGAGAGAGAGAGAGAGAGAGAAGGCATGACATCCAGGTACAGACAAAAGATAAGCAGTAACAGTATTCGCACGCTTGTTTAAAGAAAAATTACCCAGATTTCGAATCCTGGTTGAAGTTACATCCTACTTCACCTGATTAAAAACAGGTGTAAGCTGCCAGTTTTAATATTTGCTTCATAGGTAAGTAAAAAAAGTTTTATAGGCTATATAAATGATAACAGAACAAATAAAAGGTACTCATGATTACAAATTTAACAGCATCATGCTGTCAGAATAAATATTTAAATGTATTTTTAACTCTTGCAGGCAGAAAGGTCAAGAGTTATAATAAAGGCCTTCATAAAAACTATGATTTCTTAATTGTATCTGGTAGGTTTTCGCTGTCCGAAGTTTATTATCAATGTTAAACTCGAAGTTAATACTAACAAACACTTAAGACCAGTTAGTAGTAGGATAACAATACAAACAAACATATTCTAATTATAAAATAGATTATGCCTGACATATTTATTACATAGGAGGGAATGGGACTTTTGAAATTTCTTTGTATTCTTGAGAGTTATAAAAACGATGACTCCTACGATTGTCCTTAACATATCAAAGATACTAGTTAAGTCTCTTTGATTACAATTACTAGTATCACTGCATAAAAAGTTCACATATCAATATAAGAATAACTGCTTATTCAGTATGCAAAAGACTCTGATAGCAACTGACACATAACAACCTAATCTTAACTAGCCAACATATAAAACAAAAAAATAAAATATGCAATATTAGCATAGATAAAAATAACTGTAATAGTGAAGAAAAAGATTTTATATCAGTGAAGTTCAATTATTCTATTAGCAATCATCCAGAGAAACATATACAATTATAAGAGAATCTGAAATTTTGGTACTTTATATAAGCCAATCAAATTCTGTTTTTTTCAGATATTAAATAATACTGCATTGTACTGAATAAGTGAAAAAAATTGTTAAAATTTGTTAAATGTTGCAAATTGAGGGAGAAATATAATGATGCATCATTTAACAAGATATCAGTCACATTTCATTGCAAGTAAGAAATTAATATTAAGTAGAAAGGCAAATATACATAATTTCCTGAAAACTGATGAAAAGTTCTTCATCACCATCCACATTATGCAAAAGTAGGAAGCCTTCTCATTCTCCAGTAAAACTGAGAATGCATTATTTTTTCTTGCTTTCTCTTTCTTGTTGCAATTGAATGAGAACAACCAAATGTTTTAAGATAAATGATCACATTTATTATTATCAGAGGAGCTGATATGGCACAGTAAACTCTGCTGTATAAAGTTACAGCATGCAAAATAATTCATCAAAAACTGTGCACACTTTTCTTTTAGTTGCATTTAACTGATGAACACAATGGAGCATCTCACTTACACATGTTGCACAAATTCTGGATTGAGAAATGAGAATCCAAAAAACTCAGTCTGATCAAGATTCATCATGAATAACTTATCAGTCGGAGTAAGTTCTGTATTTTCACTTGTAAACTGCTTGTCGAAGTTACTAACATCCTTCCGGTGCTTCTGTCAAAGAAGAAATACTATGTTAGTTGTTTAATGACATTTTCATTTTCTTATTAAACTAATGTACATTGTATGCAAAATATTTCATGAAACCTACATGCAAAGATATTTTCTTTTCAGAACATTGCTGATTTACACTTCCTGCTAAAATATCTTGATAGTCTTCAAATGGAGTTATTTATAAAGTATTAATTGTGGGTAGAGGCCAAGTATTACACTGTCTAGCCACTTTATTGGAACCATGAGCTGATAGCATGTTGCACCACCATTAGCCTGTAGTCTGAATAATTGTCTAACCAATGTGGCATAGAGTCATCAGGATGTTAAAAAGTGACGCACGGAATGTTGGACCATTCAAACAACAACAAACTGTCCTAATTTCATGGAGTGACATAGTAGAAAATTGTGTTGATTCAAGGGATTCAGGAATTGGACTGGCCAAGGCAGATTGTGAAGTCCTCAAACTACTCTTTCACACATGTGGCAGGGCAGATGACTACTGTTATCTTGAAAGTACTCTGTCTATAAGGAAAAATATGCAACATTGCTGGGTGTACCTGATCTGCAGTGATGTTCATATATGCTCTAGCATTGATGGTGCCTGTTGATGGGATCAGGAGAAGAATATGCCCACACTATTACCCCCCTGCTGAAGGCAGGGGGGTAATAGTGTGGAAAAATAGTGTGGGGGTAATAGTGTGTCTGTACTGCCAGTACATAACAAGATAGTGAACCATTGCCTCATTTGTAGTTTCCTTCACACTCAAACTCTTCTACTGGTGTGCTGAAAACAGTAAATTGGGACTCATCAGAGCATATTACTTGCCTTCAATCTTCTTGCACCCATCTGTTAGATAACTGGCACCATTGTAGTCATATATTCTGGTTGTGACTGAGAACACTGACTTCTATAAAGGCCTCCTACTCCTATAGTGTATTCTTTACATGGTGGAGGTGCTGATGCCTTGTGAAATTTGCACAGAGGTTAACTATTCTATCATTCAGTCATGGTTACACTTAATATACTCCAGCTGTCATGCACCTTTCTCCATCACCTTACATTACACTTGCAGTTATGCCCATATCTGGGTATTTTTCAAATTAATAGAATCAAATGACTCTAGCCTTTGAATATTAGACAAAGTGCAGCCATCCTCCTCCTGTAGCACCTGCTAAATGTGCCCCAACAATTTTACCTTTTTGGAAATCTGTGAGATTCTGTCTGTTCCCCATTGCTGGTAAACTGACTGGGCACTTGTTAGGCAAAGTGTCTATTGAGAGCTTACCTGCACATTGTATCCTCTTCGATTTACATATTTGTAATTTTTATATAGATTGTTGCCTATAGCCCAGATTTTCATGGTTCTAATAAAGTGGCCAGGCAATGTATAAATACCAGTATTAGTTTTAAAAATTTATTCAATTATAAAAATAAAAGAAAAAGGAAATCACAGAACCAGAAATTCCCTAGTCATCCAAAAAGGAAATGTCAGCTCATAAAAGTGACCCATCAGAAATGTGAATACTGTTTTTAAAAAATTCTCTTGGACTAAAATCATACAGACCTGTGGTTTCTAAAAAATATTCTTTATTATTATGCAAAGATGATTTAATTTTTAGTCAAGCTTGAAAGTACTGTACGGGTCACTCATTGCTCAATGATTGACAGAACTCTATATTTGTGAACTGAAATCAACTTTATGACACCACAAAATGGTGAAAGTGTGTGACATAATTTTGAGCTATTACACTGAAGATATTTTTATGCTTTTCTCACATTGCTATTCCATGACAGAGAACTCAAGTTGTCATTATGGCATGGCTGTGTAGGAAGTATTTTGTCTTGCCACTTGCCCTATGAATTTTCTGAATTTTTAAATTAAATTTCAAATCAATACATAGTTTCAGATGTATTAAGTTTTTCAGGATTTGTGCTAGAATGGCTTCATATTCAAGGAATATTTCTGAAAAATATTTCAAAATCTAGCAAAATACCATGAAAATAAGCAAGAAAATGCCATAATAATGTCATAGTACAGTGATTGCGCCACTTGTCACTCTGAGAGATCTCATTGCACTGAGAGATCTGGGTTCAAATTCCATTGGACATCGGAATTTGCCAATCTCAGGTAGCGGGAGTATAGTTTCTCCCTGTAAGTTATTCCCTGTTTTTCAGCCTGGAAAATATACAGATTGGCTTGTGGAACACACCAGAATATCACTGCTTTTATTCTTCAATTTATATTTCCATTTCTTATTGTCTTTTTCACCTTTCTCTAGACATTTCCTATCTATCTTATCTTAAATGCTTTTACTTTTTCAGTCACAATCAAGTTCCTTGTATCTTAAATCTGCAGGATTACAATTTTGATATTCCTCTATATATTCTAATTTTTATCCTTTCTAATTGTTTCTTTTTGTATTAATTAGTGTCCATATTTCTGCAACACACACACACACACACACACACACACACACACACACACACACACACACACACACACACACACACACACACACACACACACACACACACACCTAACAGTCTAATAGTTTTTGTTTTATTTCCACATGCACTATCTGGACATATATGATATTTGCCAATGTCATTCCCTCCCATCTCTATCTTTCTCTCTAGATAAAAGAAATTTGATTACTTTTACTAAAAAAGTATCAGCTACTGGAACAAATTAACACCTTGCCTTGTAGAGGTGAAGAGCTTATGCAGATTTTAAGATTAGATAACTATTTAAAGAAGATACACAAAACATAAAACTTGGGTGACATTTTATTTTATTTATTTTTGGTGACTGATACTGCAAAAGGCCTGCTTCCTTGCATCTGTTTTGCTAATTTAATATTAATACTAAAATAGCAAATTTGCAGGATGTTGCATAGTATGAAGTCTTCCTTTGATCATAGAAACATCTTTAACCTAAAAACTGATAGGAATAAGAAATGGAGAGAGAGTGCAAAGCACTAGGAAATATTTATGATTAAAAGCCACCCCAAGTCCATATTCCATAGGAATAAAGGGAACATTATCATTCAACAGACAAATCATTATTCACCCCCCCCCTCACTAAGGGAAACACCAATCCACATCAACCTCCAACACAAGCAAGTCTCCCATCTAATGCATGGGCAGAATAACTGTACTACCCACCTAAATGAAATGTCTGCCATCCTACCAACTGGCAGGCTATCCCACTTCTGTGAAGGAAGAATAAGCCAGGTGGTCTTGTGTTTTGATGGCAGCTGTATAAAGAAGCCCTCATTCACTATGAAAGTCAATACAAATGATGTGTGAGCTGCCTTTCAGCACCACTACATAGGTCAGCAAGGAATAGCTTGCTTCTAATATTTTACACTTTTTATCAAAAACCATGCCACCATGCAAAATTAATTCATGATCACTAGTAAAATGTCTTTCCTATAAGGCAAACTTTAGGAAGAGAACAAAAGTCTAGAGTTAAATTCACTGAATATGAGAGATTTGGTAGCAGTGGTGAACTTGCCATTACATTCATAAGAACTCTTACCTGAAAGAGTTCTTAAGAATGTGATTAATTAGAAAAGTTTTTGACTTATGGAACTCTGTATGAATATATTTAAAACAACAAATTAAATAAGAAAGAATGGTCCAGAAAAAAAAGGGAAAAAAAATTAAAAAAAAACAAAAAAAACTGATTTTTATTTAAAAATGTTCTAACATTATGATTTCATCAAAACCAATATATACTGGTTTTTATATAATTTATTGTGAAGTAAATGAACAAATATTTCAGAAAAATAAAAGAGTCACAAAAATCAAGTAAAGCAAGACAGATGGTATTAAAAAAATGAAGCACAGGAATATTAACTTTAAAACTTTTATACTTGAAATGATAGCTTTCTCTTCTTTACAGTGAAAGGAAATAGTTGTAATACTTGAATTAAACTTATAATATATAAAGAATTAAGAACTACATTTTGTATCAACATGATCAATAAAAATAAAAAGTAAAAATATCAATATATAAATAAATCAGTTTGTTATACATAAAAATTTCTAATCTCAGCTTCAAGTCTTAAAAAAATTTAAACCAAAACTATACTGCTCATATCTACAGAATTTCTTTTTATAAGAAATGCAGACATTATTCTCTTGTTCAAATGCCTAGTTTCTTTATGTACACAGCTAGTGCAAGCCATAACTGCCAATAATTATATTATAGAAATTATGTCTTCACATCATTGTATTCTACCCTTTGATGGTAATACCAATGAAGCAGTTGTAAAGCAGTTGCATTCTATTACAATGGGCAATAATACTTTTTGGAAAGGAAACTGCCTTTTACTTGTAACTTGACAATTCTGTCTTTCCTTACAAGACCACAATGGGCATATGATAAACTAAATATCCTGATAAAGAAAGTGGAAATGTTATTTCAGATGATTTGAATGATACTTTCATCAAATCAAAGATTTAGAAAAGAAAGAGAACATGTAGTTCCAATTTTCAAGCTTTGTGAGAACTCAAGAATATGGACAACAGAAAAGCCCAAGTGAATTGCATTTTAGGTCCACCAAAATCTACTGACTGGTGTGCAATGTCAATCAAGTGGATCACCATGCTAATATTCATCACAAACAACTGTCAATGTAAATGATTTTATCAGAATATTACAAGTTTAACTGTTCTGTTGAAAATCAGTGGCTTAGATGCATGGTTATGAGATGATACACAGATGACATATATTAGGAGCATCAATGAAGGTCATAAAAGATTATTTCAAAAGAGAATTATCAGCATAAGGCATATCAGGTCTTGCTTAATCCATCAGACTACACATTCTCAGAAGAAAAGGGTTTATTGATAGTTGAATGAACTAACCCTCCTTGGAATCAAATAACCCAAGTTACCTGCCAGTGTTGTGGAATACAATAATGTCAATGCTATGAGAAGGACTTGATTCAGCATTTCTATATTTTTACATGCCATTGAAGAACATAAAAGAAATATTTCCTTTATGCTTTTCCCAGTTATATATACAGTAGTTGCCTTTTCTTAATTCATGCCAAGATCCTTAAAGAATCTAGAAACATTACTAAACTTTAATTAGGATTTTGTTGGAGTAAAGATATACACGAAAGTATGCTAATGGAATATCTGGGTAATTCAATTCTTTTGCACAATAAATTCAACTTAAAAGTAATTCATGCTATTTATTGGCATTTCTTTTAACAAAAGTTTTAGGTCAGTATAACTTTGTACTGAGTTTTTCAGAATGTGAAGATTGAAAGCTGCATTTGTACTGAGAGATTAATATCAAATTGTGCTGTTGTTGTTGTTATTTGGTTTTTAGGTGCCTCCTGCCCACCTGGCTATAGAGGCACCCAAATTGTGCTGATTTGTGGTGTATACATAAAGAGAATTTTTAAAATTTTGTAGTGTATCACTCTTGAGATATCTACAGTAATGCTTTTCAACCATTTCTTTTACTTAAATAAATACTCTTTATTGTATAATGAGAGAAACTGAATAGTACTGTTGTACAAACACCCTTCACAGCCCAGTGATCCAGTTGTTTGATTGTACACCAGGCAGTAGATTGCAGTGGACTTTTGGTCACAAAACTTTTTTGCAAATTTACATTTTTTGCAGAACTCCAGACATTGGGGTTCTACAAAAATTACTGAATCACATTCCATGAACCCCACTGGTTCATGGAATGTGATTCAGTATATTTATCACTTAATTGTAACATAAAAGAATGATATGCCTGCTTACATACATCATAATAAATTAATGGAAATTTATATATCTCCTTATAAAAGAAATTCAGTTCTTGCATAAAATTTTAGAATAAGAAATAATAAAGTAAAAGAAAATTTAAGAAAATGAAAGAAAATCACAAGAAAATTTTAAATGAGAGAAAAGGAAAACAGCAGTAAATGACTATTAAATGACAGGCAAATAGCCATATAATTTGTGTAATTTATGAATAATTTGAAATAACGCATAACAGACAACACTCACTCCGAAGGCAGATTAAAAAAAATAATAATAAAATAAGAATAAAAGTAATAAAAATAAGGCAAAGGATGCTGCAAGTATGGGAAAATTTAGTTAAAGTGTGATGCCACACAACCTTAACTGTATAAAATACAAAATAATCACATTTTATAATATAATTTAGTATTCCCAGTACAGCAATCAAGATTAGATTAATATGACCAATTTAAATAACATAACACTTTATGTTTAACTGATTTATTTTGCTAGCATAGTGTAGTGCTTTACCACTACTGAAAAGCTTATACTGGTACTGTTGAGATCTCTTATTCTCTTGCATCAAGTTCCTTTTTCCATCAAGTTACTGCATTATAGTGTCTAATCTACAGGCCAGATGATTGTGAAGATTATGATGAGAGCCTCTAGATGCAATTGGCATGGGAAAGTAAGCATGAATGTCTTATTATGGGTGATTTCAATTTGCCTCTAATTGATTGGAGCAAATGGGAAGGAAACTCACATGGGGGACAAAATTTTTAAATCAAATACATGATTGTTATTTGTATCAACATGTCAGGGAATGTACTAGAGAAAAGAATATTCTAGACCTGATCATCACCCATGAACCAGATGATATAACAGGGCTAATGGTACAGGAACCAGTAGCAGGAAGTGATCATGGAGTTCAACAGTGGACGATGATGAGAGGTAGCAGTAGTTAAAGGCAAAGGAATGGGTTATAATTTCAGGAAAGGGAAGGAAATTACAGCGGCTTAAGTGCTACATGGCCTCTATTAACTGGATAGATATCTCACAGAGAGCAAATACAATTGAATTATGATATACCTTTAAAAAATTAATCACAGAAGCCTTGAATGCATATATACCATTAAAAATAAAAAAATACTCCATTAGGAGGAATAATGAAGATGCCAGATTACTTGAGCAGAAAAAGGCTGCATGGAAAAGTTATAGAACAATAAAAAGTACTGGAGCCTATAACAGCTTAACATTTATCTGTAATAATGCCACAGAAAAGGTTAGGTTGGCAAAGGCAGGTTATGAGAAATCTCTGGCAAACAAAGTGAAGAGTGGAGATGTGGATGTGGGATAGTATTAGATACCCCAACTGATGTTGCCAACATGTGAGTAAGGCTCCTGGGGCTGATGGTATATACCCCATAATTTTAAGGCAGGCGGAAAGTGAGTGCTTTGAACAAATTGAGGCTAATTATAAGAGCATCACTGGACTCAGGAGAGATTCTATTGGATTGAAAAAGTGCCAATGTTTCTCCAATACATAAGGGTGGGTCTAAGGGTGCAGTGGAAAATTACTGGCCGGTCAGTTTAAGTTCAGTGTCAGGGAAAATCATGGAGGCAATGATCATGGGTCGAATCCAGGATCATTTGGATAGAAAAGGAATTCTGAAGGATATGCAGCATGGTTTTGTAAAGGGAAAATCATGTTTAACAAATCTGGTTTGCTATTTCCATAAGGTCACTCGTGAGCTGGATTTAAGGTATAATTTCGATGTTGTTTATTTCAGCAAAGCATTTGACTCAGTCCCACATTAGCAGTTAATATATAAGCTGGAACAGGTTGAAATCACAGGGAAAATCCTTAGATGGATAGCAGGATGGCTTCAGGGCAGGAGGCAGAGCGTTGTGGTAAATGGTTATTCCTCAGATTGGGTTAATGTAAGAAGTGAGGTTTGCCAAGGATTAGTGTTGGGGGCCACTGTTTTTTCTGCTTTGCTTAAATGACATCGATGAAGGGATAGAGGGTGTGATGTCTAAATTTGCATATGATAAAGGTTGTTAGATTAGTTATTGATCACTGCCAAGCTGAGCTTCTTCAGAGTGATCTAGATACACTTCAGCGCTGTCAGAAAAGTGGCAGCTTTCCTTTAATACAGCAAAGTGCAAGGTCTTACACATGGGGAACAGTAACCCGAAAATAACTTATACACTTTTTGAAGTTGAACTAAAGTCACTAGTGGAATCGAGGGACTTGGGAGTTATGATATGGTCAGACATGAAGTTCTCAGAGCATTTTAGACAGGTGGCAAGGAAGACCCATAGTGTCCTATCGATGATTTATCGAATATTTGCTAGTAGATATAAGGATGTCATAATTTTAGATCATACTTGGATTACTGTGAAGACTGCACCTAAAAAAAAAAAAAAAAAAAAACCATCGAACTTTAGCATTAGCATTAGTAGAGGCATTTGATGCAAGAAAGCAAGCTTATGCAGCATCAGCCCAAAAAAAAAAAAAATAAAATAAAATAAAATAAAATTCAAAATACCTGTCCAGCTGAGCCTTAAACTTATTTAGGCTATCAACTTCCACGACAAGGGATGGAAGTCTGTTCCACCAACCGACCACCCGCTGGCTAAAGGCAAATTTCCGCACGTCTATCCTACATCTGTCTTTCCTCAATTTGAATTTATGCCCTCTCAGGTAATTATTCTGAGCAAGAGGAAGAATCCCATCAGCATTGAGCATGCTCAAACCATTCAAGGCTTTATACACCTCTATCAGATCACCTCGCTGGTGCCTAGTCTCCAGACACTGTAATTTGCAAAACTTAAGCCTTTCTTCGTAAGAGCACCCCTTTGTTCCATTCACTACTCTTGTTGCCCTTCTCTGTACTTGTTCCAGCAGCTCTACATCCTTCTTGAAATGACACCTCCAGGCCTGTATACAGTACTCTAGGTGTGGTCTGACCATTGCCTTATACAAGAGAATAATCACCTCCTTATCCCTGCTAGAAAAATTCCTATATATCATCGATACTACACCATGAGCTACTCTTGCAGCCCGTCTGCATGGTTAGAGAACTTCATATCTGCCTGCACAACCAACCCCAGGTCCTTTTCATTCTCTACCACTGTCAGTGTAGTACCACAGAGTTGATACGTTGCTCTGGGGTTGCTGATTCCCATATGTAGTACTTTACATTTGTCATTGTTAAACTTCATTTGCTACCTCTCAGCCCATCTGCTCAACCTTTCCAGATCCTGTTGCAGCAGCATAGTGTCAGTAGTGTCCTTGACAGCCCTGCCAACCTTCGTATCGTCTGCAAACTTGGACATTAAGCTTGATATACCATCATCAATATCATTTATAAATACAGAAAACAATAATGGACCCAATACTGAACCCTGAGGGACTCCACTAATAACATTAGTCCATGATGAGCAGTGTCCATTGATTACCACTCTCTGTCTTCTCCCCTCAACCACCCCTTTATCCATAGCAGCAATTTGCCTCCAATGCTACACTGCTCCAATTTGTGCAGCAGTCTTCCATGTGCAACAGTATCAAAAGCCTTTCTAAGATCCAAGTATATAATATCAAAGTTATACCCTGCATCCAGTTCTTTTGTGACTGCATCATAGTATCCAATCAAATTGGACAGGCAAGACTTCCACTTAACAAAACCATGCTGTGTCCGAGCTATAACTGAAATCTTGTCTAGATGATCCTACAGTGCTTCCTTAACCAGTGCCTCCATTAATTTTCCGGGAACAGAAGTTAAACTCACAGGTCTATAATTACTAGTGTCAGTGTTTGATCCTCCTTTGTGAATTGGGGTCACATTTGCACATCTCCAGTCCATGGGTACCTCCCCTGAGTCCAAGGAAGCTCTCGTAATTATGGCTAAGGGTTTGCTTACTTCCTTTGCTGCCTCCTTTAATATAACTGGATAGATCCCATCTACCCCAGGTGCCTTTCTTGTGTTTATCTTCAACAATTTCTCCTCCACTTTACTCTCAGAGATTACAAGATTCTCTAGCTTACTGCCAGAGTTGAATACACCTCTGGCATTCCCCTCGCTGAATGACTCCTCATGTGAATGTCAATGCAAAATATTCATTTAGTTTGTTAGCTACCTGAGCAGGATCATCAACAGTTGACCCATCAATATCAAGTGGACCAATCTGATTCATCCCCTTCCTTCTAGAGTTTACATAAGTAAAGAACTCCTTGCTGTTTTTCTTTGCATCCCTTGCCAAAGATATCTCGTAATCTGCCTTCGCCTGCCTAACCTCCTTTGTAACTTGGTTACAGATCAACTTGTATCTATCTTAGTCTTCTGTGTCACGTGTTAATTTGCATGTATCCCATGCATTTTTCTTCTCTGCCATATGTCTCATTAGTTCATCTGACATCCATTTAGGCCTAAACCTTGAACAATATTTCTTAGTTGGTATGTAAAGCCTAGTAGCTTCCAAGATAAGTTCCTTGAATGCTTCCCATTTTGAATTTGCTGCTGGTAACATCATCAGTTGGTCCCACTGTATAGAATTTAAATACTGTCTCAGTCCATTGTAGTTGCCTTTACAAAAGCAATAACCCTTCCCTTTACCCCTAATGGTAGTTACCTCTTTGAGTAAATCCCACTTCAGCACACTGTGACAATGCCACCTAGTGGTTCATATATCTGCAGATTTTTAATGCATGAAGAATCACTACTGATAATCAAATCAAGAGTATTACTCCCTCTAGTTGCCTCCTGAACATGCTGATGTAGAAAACAATCATCCAATAAATCCACAAAAGACTTGCTAGTGTGTGAGTGACCAGCCCCCAAATTCCAGTCAATATCTGGGAAATTAAAATCCCCCATTATAAGACTCTCTGATTTACTGGCCCACTCTATTTCCCTGTACAATTTCTTATTATACTCATCAGAGTCATTAGGCCTATAGCACACTCCTACTCTCAATTTTGATCTCCCAATGCTTATGTCACACCAAACTGACTCGACACTGCACTGTCCAGCGATGTCGACTGGCTTCACTTCCTTGGATTTTATGTATTTCTTAAATAATAGCATAACCCCTCCTCCCTTCCTATCCTGTCTATTCTTTCTATAGATATTGTACTCCCGAAATTCCAGTTCTGCATTCCTTATATCTGTGTGACGTCATGTCTCTGAAATCCCAACAATATTTGCCTTTGATGTTTTGAGCAATACCTCAAATTCATCAAATTTATTTACTAAACTCCTATCATTGGTGTACACGCAAGTATACATGCACCTGTTCTTTTTCTTAGCTACCCTAACACAACCCATGTGTTTACTTGTACCTCAATGATTCCCAGCAGTCTCTGAAATATCCTGCATCTTATTTTCCAGGCTGCTGCTCATTCCAATAGAAGCAGTGCAAGAATCACTTTCACCTCTGCCAGTGGCTATTGTTAATCTATTAGCCCTTGTATTCCCCCAATCTAGCAGTTTTCCGACCCACCTAACACAGCAAGAGTCCAGAGTCGGGCAACTCACCTGGTGAGATCAGCAAAAGGCCATTCTCATGAGGAACGACTTTGAATATGTGGGTTGCATAGCTTGGAAACTAGGCACCTTAGAGGCGACTTGATTGGGGTGTTTAAGGCTCTGAGAGGCAATTGTAAAATGAATGAAGATGAAAATTTTGTGGTTATAAATGATTCTAGAATTAGGGTCCATAATTCAAGTTACATGGAGAGATGTTTAGACTGGATTGCAGGAAGTATTATTTTAGCCAGTGAGTTATAAATTACTGGAATAAGTTACCTACACGGGTGGTAGAGGCTCACAGTTTGGGGAAATTCAAAGGTCAGCTGGATCATTTATTAATTATTTATTTTATTATTATTTTTATTTATTAATTTTTTTGGCTGGTGCAGCATAAGTCTTAGGTTTCCACATGACCATTACTAATACTCAGTACTGTTGTGGTTTGGTAGGCATCCAGGCAAATGCCATTTGAGTAGGAGCACTTTGCCTTTGTATGGATTACCCTAGGCAAATCACAAAAATATCTCATGACAGTGCTATTAATATTAATCAGATTGATCAGACATGTTTGCTGCTTAAAAAATCTATGTTACAACTGTAGTATAATTACGTTTCTGGTCTCGATGGTTCTGCATTACTTCTTTAACCAGTTACTCCATTATTTATCCTGGAGTAGACGTTACCCTTTGATCTCTCTTGCTGCTTGTCACCCTTTGATCTCTCTCTATTTGAACTAGGAATACATCTGTCCATCTCCAGTCCCATAAGTACCTTCCCTGAATCCAAAGATAACCTCATAATAGCTAGTTTGCTGGACAGAACCCATCCACCCCATGTACGTTTTTCACATTTAGCTTCAACAATTTCTCCTTCACTTTTCCTTCATTTCTCACAAAATCATTTAGCTCCCTGTTAGAATTTGATACACTTCTGGCATCTCCATCCCTAAAAAATTCCTTGTGTGAACTTAGCTGCAAAATATCTATTCAGTTCATCAGTAACCTAAGCAGAATCATCAACAGTTAAACCACTCATATTTAGCAAACCATTGTGATTCATGTTCCTCCTTCTAGTGTTTACATAAGTAAAGAAATCAGTGGTATGGGATGCTGAGAGTACCCTTTGTCCAAGGGAGCAGTTTCACATTGAACCGGCAATGAGTGGATACCTGTATATTCGGCATTAATAGTATTTTTTTTTTTTACTTTGCATATGGTGGGAGAATATTATTCAACATTAGTAACATCATGAAAACAGAGGATTTGATTTTAAAAATTGACCAGATTTTTTCGGATTTACTGTGTTCAATTCAGAGATAAACACTACATATCGATTTCTTTATTGATTTAGACTTCCAGGTGGGGAACTTGGTTATCATCATCATTGGTGGAATGTCTCCAGTGAACTTCAGGAACCAATCTCTAATTTATTTAATTTGTGGGATAAACAATTAATTGTTTGGTTGATTTTCATTGTTTCTTTCTGCTGATTTTTTATTTTCCTTCCATTGTTCTGTTGAATTAAAAGAAAACTAAGTGTTGTCATACAAAGAATTAGAGAGATATCATCTTTTTCTCTGGTTTGATTTGAAATTTATGTATACAGCAAAATCTCATTACAAATAACATTATTAAGTAAAAATTTCATTACAGTGAAAATGTTTTCGGTTCCCTCTTATTATCAGCACATTGTAATAATGAAACTTATTAGTGAAACAGTCCTTCTGACAAAAATTCCATAAATTATTTTCTAAATTCATCTGTGCATAAATATTAGCATTAACATAGGCACATGATGCAAGAAAGCAAGCTTATATAGCATCAGGCAAAAAAATATAACAAAAAAACATCCTTATTTCACCCATCCACTCACTCCAAATGTTTGTCAAGTTCTGCCTTGAATCTATTTAAGCTATCAGCTTCGACAATGACAGATGGAAGTTTGTTCCAGCAATCAACCACCTGCTGGCTAAAGGCAAACTTTCGCTCATCTATCCTACAACTGTCTTTCCTGAATTTATCCCATCTTAGGCAATTATTCTGAGTGAAACGAAGAATCCCATCAGCATTGAGCATGTTCAAACCATTCAAGGCTTTATACACCTCAATCAGATCGCCTCACAGGTGCCTAGTTTCCAGACACTGTAATTTGCAAAATTTAAGCCTTTCTTCGTAAGTGCAACCTTTTGTTCCAGTCACTAATCTTGTTGCCCTTCTCTGTACTCATTCCAACAGCTCTACATCCTTCTGAAAATGAGGCCTCCAGACCTGTATACAGTATTCAAAGTGTGGCCTAACCATTGCCTTATACAAGGGGATAATCACCTCCTTATCCCTGTTAGAAAAATTCTTGTATATCACTGACAAGACACCATGAGCTACCCTTGCAGACCGTCTGCACTGCTCAGAAAACTTCATATCTGCCTGAATAATTACCTCCAGGTCCTTTTCATTCTCTACCACTCTTAGTGTAGTACCACAGAGTTGATACGTTACTCTGGGGTTACTGCTTCCCATATGTAGTACTTTACATTTGTCAATGTTAAACTTCATTTGCCACATCTCAGCCCATCTGCTCAACTTTTCTAGATCCTGTTGCAACAGTGTACTGTCATTAGTGTCATTAACAACCCTGCCAACCTTCGTATCATCTGCAAACTTGCACATTAAGCCTGATATATCAATATCATTTGGGTGGATGGGATCTATCCAGTTATATTAAAGGAGGCAGAAAAGGAAGTAAGCAAACCCTTAGTCATAATTATGAGAGTACCTTGGACTCAGGGGAGGTCCCCACGGACTGGAGATGTGCAAATGTGTCCCCAGTTCACAGACCAGTGAACTGGGGACACATTAGTTTAACTTCTGTTGCGGGTAAAATAATGGAGTCACTGGTTAAAGACGCATTGCAGGATCATCTAGACAAGACTGCAACAATAATTCAGACACAGCATCGGTTTGTTAAGGGAAAGTCTTGTCTGACAAATTTGATTGGTTATTATGATGTGGTTATCCAGTTCCTTTGTAACTGGATGCAAAAAATTATTTTTATATCATATACTTGGATTTCAGGAAAGCTTTTGACACTGTTGCTCATGGAAGACTATTGTACAAATTGGAGCAGAATGGCATTAAGGGTACGTTTCTACAATGAATAAAAGGATGGTTGAGTGGGAGAAGACAGAGGGTGGTAATCAATGGGTGCTGCTCTTTGTGGACTAATGTTATTAGTGGAGTCCCACAGGGTTCGGTGTTGGGTCCACTGTTGTTTTGTATATTTATCAATGATATTTATGAAGGTATATCAGGCTTAGTATCAAAGTTTGCAGATGATACAAAGGTTGGCAGGGTAGTTAATGACTAATGGCAGTGTGTTACTGCAACAGGATCTAGAAAATTTAGGCAGATGGGCTGAGAAGTGGCAACTGAAATTTAACATTGAAAAATGCAAAGTACTGCATATGGGTAGAAGTAACCCCAGAGAAATGTACCAACTGTGTGGTACTACACTTAAGGTGGTAGAAAATGAAAAAGACCTGGGAGTAATTGTGCAGTCAGATATGAAGTTTTCTGAGCAATGCATACAGGCTGCCAGGGCAGATCATGGGGTGTTGTCAATGATATACAGGAATTTTGCTAGTAGGGAAAATGAGGTGACTGTCCCTCTGTATAAAGCAATGGTCAGGCCAGGCCTTGAGTACTGCGTCCAGGTCTGGAGGCCTCATTTTAGGAAGGATGTAGATTTGCTTGAGCGTGTACAGAGAAGGGCAGCAAGATTGGTGAGGAGAATGAAGGGATCCTCTTACGAGGAGAGGTTTAAGTACTGAAAATTCCAGCAGCTGGAGACTAAGCACCTGTGAGGTGATCTGATTGAGGTGTATAAGGCCTTGAATGGGTTGAGCACACTGAATTCTGATGGGATTCTTCCACTTGTTCAGATTACGAGCCTAAGGTGGCATAAATTGAAATTGAGGAAGGACAGATGTAGAATAGATGTGTGGAAATTTGCCTTTAGCCTGCGGGTGGTTAATTGCTGGAACAAACTTCCATCTTTTGTTGTGGAAGTTGATAGGTTAAATAAATTTAAGGAGAAACTGGACAAACATTTAGAGGGGATTGTTTTATAATTTTTTTTTTTTTTTGGCTGATGCTGCATAAGCTCATACACTTGCTTTCTTGCATCACATGCCACTACTACCACTACTACTACTATTTATAAATACAGAAAACAACAATGGACCCAGCACTGAACCCTGAGGGACTCCACTAATAACATTAATCCACGAAGAGCAGTGTCCATTGACTCTCTGTCTTCTCCCACTCAACAATCCCTTTATCCATAGCAGCAATTTGCCTCCAATGTCATACTGCTCCAATTTGTGCAGTAGACTTCCATGTGCAACAGTGTCAAAGGCCTTTCTAAGATCCAAATATATGATATCAAAGTTATTCTTTGCATCCAGTTCCTTTGTGACGACATCATAGTATCCAATCAAATTGGTCAGACAAGACTTCCCCTTAACAAACCCATGCTGTGTTCGAGCTATAACTGAAGTCTTGTCTAGATGATCCTGCAATGCTTCTTTAATCAGTTCCTCCAATAATTTCTCTGGAACAAAAGTTAAACTAATAGGTCTCTAATTACCTGGGTCTCCCTTTGATCCTCCTTTGTGGATTGGGGTCACATTTGCACATCTCCAGTCCAAGGAAGTTCTCATAATTATGGCTAAAGGTTTGCTTACTTCCTTTGCCGTCTCCTTTAATATAACTGGATAGATTCCATCCACTCCAGGTGCCTTTCTTATGTTTATCTTCCACAATTTCTCCTCCACTTTACTCTCAGTTACTACAAGATTATCTAGCTTACTGCCAGAGTTTAATAGACCTCTGGCATTCCCCTCCCTGAATAACTCCTCATGTGTGAACGTAGATGCAAAATATTCATTTAGTTTGTTAGCTACCTGAGCAGGATTATCAACAGTTGACCCATCGATATCAAGTGGACCAATCCGATTCATCCTCTTCCTTCTAGAGTTTAGATAGGTAAAGAACTCTTTGCTGTTTTTCTTTGAATCCTTTGCCAAAGGTTTCTCGTAATCTGTCTTCACCTGCCTAATCTCCTTTGTGACTTGGTTACAGACCAGCTTATATCATAGGCTTCTGTGTCACTTGTTATTTTATATGTATCCCATGCATTTTTCTTCTCTGTCACATGTCTAATTAATTCATCTGACATCCATTTAGGCCAAAATTTTAAACATTTCTTAGTTAGTATGTAAAGCCTAGTAGCTTCCAAGATTAATTCTTTGAATGCATCCCATTTTGAATTTTCTGTTGGTAACGTCATTAGTTGGTCCCACCGTATAGAATTTAAATACTGTCTGAGACCACCATAGTCACCTTTACGAAAGCAAAAACCCTTCCCTTTTCCCCTGATGGTAGTTACCTCTTTGAGTAAATCCCACTTCAGCACACTGCGATCACTGCCACCTAGTGGTTCCTTTATCTGCAGATTCTTAATGCATGAAGAATCACTACTGATAATCAGATCAAGATAATTACTCCCTCTAGTTGCCTCCCGAACATGCTGCTGTAGTACTGGTGTACAAAGAAAAAAAAAATTATATCAAAACCATGAATCGCTATTTCAGGAACAAATAAGCACTAATCTAGTTTAATCGGTCATGTCTAAAACTCCTTATCCAGAACACCGTATCTATTGTATCCATACCATAAATACATTTGCTTGAAGTAAAAAAACATGGAAGCTTTGCAAGATTTTAGATTTACATAACAAAAAAAGAATTTATTATTGCACCGGTTACGATTTTCATAACTGGTGCAGTAATCAAAACCATTTATGATTTCATATTCCCGATGTGGGTTCAAATTCAGGAAATTTATTTATTTTTTCCTGTGGTCTGGAAGGGTGGGTATACAGGAATCTTTTTATTAATAAAAAATATTGTATGGAGCACAATGATGCCATGTAAATTTGAATACTGATATTTTTTCTTTTTCAAGGGGTGAGGGAAAAGTACTGAAAATGTTTGTACTGCTCCATGAAATGAGTTTACACCATAATACTATACTGTATTTCTTAATGTTTAGTTTATTAAACTTTTATAAATACTATATTTCTCATGAATAAAATATGCTTGCAGAATTGGAAAACCTGTAAAAATACATTTGATTTTATAGTATTGTGTTGCCATTTTATGGCTATTTTAAAATAAATCTCAGCAATATGCATATTGAACAAAATTTCAATAAAAAAAAAAAAAAAAAGAATCATATTCCCAAAAGAGTTAGTTATAATGAGATTTTTCACATATATTTTTTAAAAATATATATATATGTAAACTGCTTTAATTCCACAATAAAAAAAAAATATATATAAACTGTTTACATTCCACAATAAAAAAAAACCATATATATATATATATATATATATATATATATATAAATTCTGAAATAGTACTTAAAAATCATCTTTAGCTTATGTATATGTATCTTTTCATTTTTAATTGTATAGTTAATATTTCATACCCTTAGGTCATTTTCCCTTCTAAGAAGTTCTAAATCTCCAGTCCCTTGGGGGGCCCCCCTCTGTAGACAGGTGGGCAGTAGCAGCAGTATGTAGCACATGCTTCTTGATTAGATTGGGGTTCGAGCCCGTGAGCCACCAAATACGGAGGATGTGGAAAGGTCAGGGAATGACCACCGCATATCCCCCGGAGCAATATGGCCTTAGTTGCTAATGCTCCTAAAAAACCAAATAACAACGTAACAACAACTTCTTATCCAGGTTCTACTGTATATATATATATATATATGTATATATTAGCATTAGTAGAGGCATACGATGCAAGGAAGCAAGCTTATGTAGCATCAGTCCATTCCAAATATCTGTCCAGCTCAGCCTAAATAAATTTAAGGCTGAGCTAGACAGGCATTTGGAATGAATGGAGTGGTGAAATGGGAGGGTTTTTTTTTTGGTTGATGCTGTATAAGGTTGCTTTCTTGCATCGTATGCCTCTACTAATGCTAATGCTAATATATATACAATAGAACCTGGATAAGAAGTTTTCCAAGGGACTGGAGATTTAGAACTTCTTACACAGGAAAACTTCTTAGAAGGGAAAATAACCTAAGGGTATGAAATATTAACTACACAAATAAAAATGAAAAGATACACACACATACATAAGCTAAAGATGATTTTTAAGTAGTATTTCAGAATTTATAAACATTTTACTCTGCCTATGGAAAACATTTTTAAACTGAGGATTTTTTTCTAATTGCTTACCATTCTATTCATTAAACTCAATACCAAGTTGGAAGAATGTGCTCCTTTGGAGTTTCAACACACCTTAAAAGGTCACAATTACAATAAGACACAGAAACAGTTCACTAAGTAATTCAGAACTGTTCACAACCATCAGAACTTAACTCTTAATGTGGTTGATGTATCCAATTATGGATATCGATGTAAATAATTGCAATATGTCACTTCCATTATATCAAAATGTTTATACTAAAAGGATTTTAGCGGCGAAAGCCTCAGACTACGGAATATTCACTAATCGAACAAGTTAGTGCCAAGCATCATTTTAGTTCGTAGCAAACCAACAAAGTAGGTGAAATGGCATCATTTCTGCTAAATCTCATATTGTGAATGCCTTCACAACGAGTTGCCCTGATATTGCATTACCTCCAATAAGCAATGCTTTGCCAATGGAGAATACTAATGTTATTTATTCTTGGCCAATACTCGGTGGTGGTATCCGCCAAGAATAAGTAATCATCTTCTCCATTGGCGAAGAGTTGCTTACTGGAGGTAGTGCAATATCAGGGCAACTCGTGAAGGCATTCACAATATGAGATACATGAATATCAAAAACAGTGCTATTTCATCTACATTGGCGGTTTACTATGAACTAAAATGATGCTTGGCACTAACTTGTTCGATTACCAAATGTTTATATTGTTTAATATTTTTAGTAATAAAAATAATTTCTATATTTCTTTAATAATTTAATAATAATAATTTAATAATTTAATAATAATAATTTAATAATAATTTCTTTAATAATTTCTATATTTAAAAACGTATTAAGTGGGAAAAAGTTATTATAATAATACACTGTGTATTCTTTATCACTAACTTTTTATGCGGGGAAACTTCTTAAGCAGGAAAATAATACATTACAACATATAGAGTTGAAATTGAGACTTAAGAAACCAAACCTAGTAGAGGAGAAAATTTCTTACGTGGGATCCATGTTCTACTGTATATATATGTATATATATTTCCAAATTCAAGTTTTCAGTTTTCAATCTCATCCAGACAATCATGTTAATGCAAAGTTGGATGTAATCCTGAGTAGTCTCTATAAATTAAGATTCAAAGGAACCTTTCTTTTATACAGTGCTTTAGAGCTTCCCTATAAATAAAAAAACTGTTAACCTTTGATGAAGCTTACCTCAATTTGTTCCAGGCAAGAAATTAATGAGACAGCACTCCATCAATCAAGCTTCTCTAGGCCTTCTTCAGTGGTTTATGAGTATTGTATTGTATTCAATTTAATTTTTAGTTTTATTGAATATATTTTAACTTTTCAAATCTTGTGTATATGAGTATATTTATATGAATAGTAGAGTTAGATTTCCTTCCAGTATCAAGGTTCCCAGCATTGCATTTCATTAATCTTTAATCAGTCATTAATCCTTGGTATTTCCTATATCAGAAAGGGTCTCCAGAAATTCTTTACCCTTGACCCAGTAGGAGTGACTCTCATTCTCATGTGAATAGCTACACATTAACCTCTAACAAGAGTGGCTACTTTGCTACAATTGTTCAACTGTATACTGTATACAGGTCTGAAGGCCTCATTTTAAGAAGGATGTAGAGCTGTTGGAACGAGTACAGATAAGGGCAACAAGATTAGTGAATGGAACAAATGGTTGCTCTTATGAAGAAAGGCTTAAGTTTTGCCAGTTACAGTGTCTAGAGACTAGGCACCTGTGAGGTGATCTGATTGAGGTGTATAAAGCGTTGAATGGTTGGAGCATGCTCAGTGCTGATGGGATTCTTCCTCTTGCTCAGAATGCCTGAGAGCTCTTATGAGTTCATAAGAGCTGAATGCTTAAGCTCTTATGAAGAAAGGCTTAAGTTTTGCCAATTACAGTGTCTAGAGACTAGGCACCTGTGAGGTGATCTGATTGAGGGGTATAAAGCGTTGAATGGTTTGAGCATGCTCAGTGCTGATGGGATTCTTCCTCTTGTTCAGAATGCCTGAGAGGACATAAATTCAAATTGAGGAAAGACAGTTGTAGGATAGATGTGCGGAAGTTTGCCTTTAGCCAGCAGGCGGTTGATTGCTGGAACTTCCATCTGTGGTTGTAGAAGTTGATAGCTTAAACAGATTAAAGGCAGAACTAGACAAACATTTGGAGCGAGTGGATGGGTGAAATGAGAAGGGTGTGTGTGTGTGTGTGTGTGTGTTTTTTTTTTTTTTTTTTTGGCTGATGCTATATAAGCTTGCTTTCTTGCATCATGTACCCTTGCTAATGCTAACTAATGACATATATCGACACCAGGATCCCTTTAATCTTCAGTTTAGCCCAGTTTTCAGCAGCTCACTTGCAGCAGAGAACTCTCCATTTTCATAAGGTAAGTTATGTGTTTACAACACTGCTTTTTTCAAAACAATTACTAATGTACTCTTCCAATCTTTCTTTAGCAATTAAACTTTCTCACCCACAAACCTGAAGTCGCACATGTCTGCAATTAGTATTAGATAATTAATACAGAGTAGAATATCTGTGGTGAATATTTTGCCAAAACCGAGAAGTAAAGATTAATGTCACAGTGACCTCCCTTTCACTGCTAGATAAGGTGTCAGTAGGATCGACTCAGGTAATAAAATGACTAAAAATGCAATTTGATAATTTTTTAAATGTATAACTATATTGTTCTGTAAAAAAATTACAATTATTGCACAAAAATGATTAGGACCTAGAAACTGCTATATAAAGTTGTCCATGAGCAAAAATGCCAACTTTGTTGAAAATCTGACCTGAGATTTATTGATTGTGATGACAAAAGCTAAGAAATTGTCTTCTCTTCAAAATTAAATGGCAAGTTAGTTTCACTGGAAATGAAATGAATTCTTGGGATTTGAAAATTAGCCTGAAAACTTTTCAGAAATATTTTTTTTAATTTCAGTTTTGCTGCTAAATAAAACATAATGAAAAAGGAATCAGGTCAGAAGAAAATATTTCGGATTTAAAAAAATTTTTTTTTTTTTTTTTATATCAATGTTACTACTGTACTAAATAAAATCTATTTAAAAAGGAATCAGGTCAAAAGTTTGTTTAGCTTTGGGTTATTCAAGTTCAAAGAGCGTCATGGAAAGAGGGACAAAAGCAAATTATATATATCATAGTAGATTAGAATTTGTCATTAATTTAAAATGAATAGGGGCCAATTCAATTTGCATTTATCCAGTCTTGTTTAATACTTTGTTTAATACTAGTTCCCATGTTTACCATTATCAATTCTTTTTTGATTCCTGAAGATTAGACAGAGTAACATCTCAGTTAAGAGAAGATCTAAGGATTTAATCAAAAAGTAGAGAGCAATGTTGAGAAAAATGTCACAAGTTAGGATTGAAATTGAAACTGTTTGCAATCATACCCACACATGATAGAAGGAAGCACATAATGACAGCCTTTTCAATCAATTTGACAAGGCTGTCATTACATTCCCTGTAGAAACACTCTCCTGTTAACAAGCACAGTTGAATAATCAGCTGTGCTTGTTAACAGGAGAGACACTTTCTATAGGGATAGGATACACTTAAATAGAAGCAGTGCAACAATACTTGCTGATGTTATTGAGGCAGCGTTAGGTAATTAGAAAACTGCTTGTCTGAGAGGATACATAGACTAATAGATTAACAACATCCATAGGCAGAGAAAAATTGATTCTGATACTGACTCTACTGGAACATGCAACCACCTAGAAAGCAAAGCGTCAGAGATTTCAAGGCCTGCTTGGGGGATCCTCATGGAACAAGCAAATACATAGGCTGTATTAGGGTTACTAAGGTTAAAAACAGTTGCAGGTATACTTGAATGTACACCAATGCTAGGAGCATAGTAAATAAATTTGACCAATTTGAAATACTGATCAAACCATCAAATGCAGATATTTTGGAGATAGTGGAGACAGTGTCACTCATATATAAGGATTCAGAATTTGAATGTAGGAAGTACAATGTGTACAGAAAGGAGAGACAGAACAAGAGGGAATAATTATGATCTTAGTTAAGAAGCACATAAAATCCTAACTCCCATCTGGTGTTGTTGTAGAGGTGCATAGTTTCAATAAATTCAAGACAAACTGTTAACAGGAGAGACTGCTTCTACAGGGATGGGATACAATTAAATAGAAAGGGTGCAAGAATGTTTGCTGATGCTATCGAGGCAGTGTTAGGTGGTCGGAAAACTGCTAGACTGGGGGAATACAAGGACTAATAGATTAACAGTAGCAACTGGCAGAGGTGAAAGTGATTCTTGCACTGCTTCTATTGGAATGAGCAGCAGCCTGGAAAATAAGATGCAGGATATTTCAGAGACTGCTAGGAATCATTGGGGTACAAGTAAACACATGGGTTGTGTTAGGGTAGCTAAGAAAAAGAACAGGTGCATGTATACGTGCGTGTACACCAATGCTAGGAGTTTAGTAAATAAATTTGATGAATTTCAGGTATTGCTCAAAATATCAAAGGCAGATATTGTTGGCATTTCAGAGACGTGGTGTCACACAAATATAAGGAATGCAGAACTGGAATTTGGGGAGTACAATGTCTACAGAAAGGATAGACAGGATAGGAAGGGAGGAGGGGTTATGCTATTAGTTAAGAAATACATAAAATCCAAGGAAGTGAAGCCAGTCGACATCGCTGGACAGTGCAATGTCGAGTCAGTTTGGTGTGACATAAGCATTGGGAGATCAAAATTGAGAGTAGGAGTGTGCTATAGGCCTAATGACTCTGATGAGTATAATAAGAAACTGTACAGGGAAATAGAGTGGGCCAGTAAATCAGAGAGTCTTATAATGGGGGATTTTAATTTCCCAGATATTGACTGGAATTTGGGGGCTGGTAACCCACACACTGGCAAGACTTTTGTGGATTTATTGGATGATTGTTTTCTACATCAGCATGTTCGGGAGGCAACTAGAGGGATTAATACTCTTCATTTGATTATCAGTAGTGATTCTTCCTGCATTAAGAATCTGCAGATAAATGAACCACTAGGTGGCAGTGATCACAGTGTGCTGAAGTGGGATTTACTCAAAGAGGTAACTACCATTATATGGTAAAGGGAAGGGTTATTGCTTTCGTAAAGGCGACTACGATGGACTGAGACAGTATTTAAATTCTATACAGTGGGACCAACTGATGATGTTACCAACAGCAAATTCAAAATGGGAAGCATTCAAAGAACTTATCTTGGAAGCTACTAGGCTTTACATACCAACTAAGAAATATTTTTCAAGGTTTAGGCCTAAATGGATGTCAGATGAACTAATGAGACATATGGCAGAGAAGAAAAACACATGGGATAAAAACAAATTAACACGTGACACAGAAGTCTATGATAGATACAAGATGATCTGTAACCAAGTTACAAAGGAGGTTGGGCAGGTGAAGGCAGATTACGAGAAATCTTTTGCAAGGGATGGAAAGAAAAACAGCAAAGAGTTCTTTACTTATGTAAACTCTAGAAGGAAGGGGATGAATCAGATTGGTCCACTTGATATCGATGGGTCAACTGTTGATGATCCTGCTCAGGTAGCTAACAAACTAAATGAATATTTTGCATCGACATCACACATGAGGAGTTATTCAGCGAGGGGAATGCCAGAGGTGTATTCAACTCTAGCAGTAAGCTAGAGAATCTTGTAATAACTGAGAGTAAAGTGGAGGAGAAATTGTTGAAGATAAACACAAGAAAGGCACCTGGGGTGGATGGGATCTATCCAGTTATATTAAACGAGGCAGCAAAGGAAGTAAGCAAACCATTAGCCATAATTATGAGAGCTTCCTTGGGCTCAGGGGAAGTACCCATTTACTGGAGATGTGCAAATGTGACCCCAATTCACAAAGGAGGATCAAAGGGCAACACAAGTAATTATAGACCTGTGAGTTTAACTTCTGTTCCTGGAAAATTAATGGAGGCACTGGTTAAAGAAGCACTGCAGGATCATCTAGACAAGAATTCAGTTATAGCTCAGACGCAGCATGGTTTTGTTAAGGGCAGTCTTGCCTGACCAATTTGATTGGATACTATGATGTAGTCACAAAAGAACTGGATGCAGGGAATAACTTTGATATTATATATTTGGATCTTAGAAAGGCTTTTGATACTGTTGCACATGGAAGGCTGCTGCACAAATTGGAGCAGTGTGGCACTGGAGGCAAATTGCTGCTATGGATAAGGGGATGGTTGAGTGGCAGAAGACAGAGAGTGGTAATCAATGGACACTGCTCAACGTGGACTAATGTTATTAGTGGAGTTTCTCAGGGTTCAGTGTTGGGTCCATTGTTGTTTTCGGTGTTTATGAATGATATTGATGATGGGATATCAAGTGTAATGTCCAAATTTGCAGATGATACAAAGGTTGGCAGGTTGTTAAGGACACCACTGACGCTATGCTGCTGCAACAGGATCTAGAAAGGTTGAACAGATGGGGTGAGAGGTGGCAGATGAAGTTTAACATTGACAAATGTAAAGTACTACATATGGGAAACAGTAACCCCAGAGCAACGTATCAACTCTGCGGTACTACAATGACAGTGATGGAGAATGAAAAGGACCTTGGGGTAACTGTGCAGGCAGATATGAAGTTTTCTGAGCAGTGCAGACGAGCTGCAAGAGTAGCTCATGGTGTCTTGTCAATGATATACAGAAATTTTTCTAGCAGGGATAAGGAAGTGATTATTCCCTTGTATAAGGCAATGGTTAGGCCACATCTTGAGTACTGTATACAGGTCTGGAGGCCTCATTTCAAGAAGGATGTAGAGCTGCTGGAACGGGTACAGAGAAGGGCAACAAGATTAGTGAATGGAACAAAAGGTTGCTCTTACGAAGAAAGGCTTAAGTTTTGCAAATTACAGAGTCTGGAGACTAGGCACCGGCGAGGTGATCTGATAGAGGTGTATAAGGCTTTGAATGGTTTGAGCATGCTCAATGCCAATGGGATTCTTCATCTTGCTCAGAATAATCAGCTCAGAGGGCATAAATTCAAATTGAGGAAGGACGGATGTCAGATAGATGTGCTGAAATTTGCCTTTGGCCAGCGGGTGGTTGGTTGGTGGAATCAACTTCCATCACTTGTTGTTGAAGTTGATAGCCTAAACAAATTTAAGGCTGAACTGGACAGGTATTTCGAGCGAACGGAGGGGTGAAATGGGAGTGGTGTGTTTTTTTTTTTTTTTTTGGCTGGTGCTGAATAAGCTTGCTTTCTTGCATCATATGCCTCTACTAATGCTAATGCTAAATCAGAATGTCTTACAATTGAGGAAAGATACTGACTGGACCTTGTGGGTCGGTCACTCACACAGTAGTAAGAATTTTGTGGATTTCTTGGAGGATACACCAGCAGCCTTTTAGAGAGGCAATAAGAGAAAGCCATACTCTTTGTCTGATTATTAATACAGTAAGTCCTCGACTTATGTAAGCCCAAGTTACATAACTTCGGACTTACGTAAATTATTTTTTACTCGAATTTTTTTTTTAGGATTGTAAAATTTAAAACAGTAAAAAAAAATAATAATAATAAATAAGCAATCAATAACGATGAACATGACATGCACAAATTGCACAAGTGAGATACGGAGTAACAAGTTTATGAAGCTTAAAAAATAGGAATGAAGAGAAGATTCTGAAAATGTATTTGTTTTTTCATATGACTAAAGATTTCAGTGAAGGGGACACATAATAAAGTAAAAACACACAGAATTCCAGGTATTATTATTATCGCAAATGCAAGAAGATTGTGTTTACTACCTGTTTATTATACCGTTTATAACAGATTGCACTAACAGAAAAGCCCAATAAACCAGAAACTGCAAATTTTTTTTATTTTTTTTATTGTTTTATGGCAATGACGTAAAGGAATGTGCTTTAGTAAAATGTGACCATGTGAGCTAGCATGAGATGATAATAGTGTGTTTCACCTTAACCTTGTGAAGTTCTTTACTGAAAATTTCATTTTGACCGTTATCATGGTGCTGACTAAGAGAATAAGTGATAGCGGTACTAGTAAATCTACCAAGAAAAGGAAAGCGCATGATTTGGATCAGAAAATTAAAATAATAAGGATGTATGAGAATGGTACAACACTAACAAGTATCGTGCAGAATTTAGATTTGTCAGTGTCAACAATGAATACAATAATAAAAGACAAAGGCAGAATACGAGAAGCGGTGAAGGGATCAGCATCAATGAAATCAATTATAATAAAAACAAGGCTATGAAATACATATCAGTTTTTATAGTACAATAACATACATTTTTTCTTCCTTTTATGTTTCCTTTTCTTATGCGCCACTCTGGCTACTTCACCGCTGTCCCCAGATAAAGTTTTTAATTGAACTAATTAAAAATATATAACTGTTTTTCCATACAAATAACTAATATATAAAAAATATATAATTAATTAATTGAAAAATATATAACTATTTTTCTTCATTCCTCTGAGGATATTATGTGGTTTTTGTAATTTTGGCATATCGGGGATATAATAGAAATATTTTAGTCATTCCTGAGTTACGTAAAACACAACTTATGTAAGAAGTCCTGGAACGTATCTCTTACATATGTCAGGGACTTACTGTAGTGACACATTATAGGATATGCATATAAAAGATCCACTAGGTGGCAGTGATCACAATATATTGATGTGAAATTTACTTAGAAGTCATCATCATCATCAGTCATTTTCAATCCACTGCAGGATGAAGGCCTCTCCAGCAACTTTCCAGTTCCTTCTGTTTTGTGCAATGGCCATCCATTTACTACCCACAAACTCATGAATTTCATCTATCCATCTCTCTGCCGTTGTCTTCCAGGTTTTCTTCTAGCTCCTCTTGGGTACCATTCTGTTATTTTCTTAGTCCATCTGTCATCATGTCTTCGAGCTATGTGTCCTGCCCAAGACCATTTTAGTTCTTTAGTTTTGATAAGAATGTCCTTTACTTGAATTTGCTGCCTAATCCATGTGTTTCTCTTCTTATCGAACATCTGATTCCCAATATAATTCGTTCCATTCTTTGCTGTGTAATTCTCAGCTTCTCTTCCATTCTTTCGGTGACTGCCCAAGTTTCATCCATAAGTCATGGTGGGGCATATACATTGGTTCATTATTTTACGTTTCAGACAAACTGGGATATTGCTCTTCAGTATGTGACTATATTTGCTGAATGCTATCCATCCAAAATTTATTCTTCTCTTGACTTCCAGCCATTTATCATTATTACAGCTAATAACTTGTCCCAGATAAGTATATGACTCCATCTTTTCAATTACTGCTTCTTCAATCATTATGTCCCTTTCTGTGGCATACTTGTTCATCATTACTTTTGTTTTACCTTCCGGGCATGAAAAAGGGTAGCGTAGCTACCCTTTTTCATGCCCGGAGGTAAAGAACATGTTCAGGCCCCTACTTAATTAATGAAAATTGCAAAAACAGGAAACAGCCAAAGACACCGGGCCCCTAAAGGGCCCTGGCCTGGAGGCAATTGCCTTGCCTGCCTAAATGGTAGCTATGCCACTCGTTTTAGCCCAAAATTCTTACTAACTGTGCATAAATGATTAAGATTTTCCTCTAATTCTTTGGGATCGTGGCTTATGACCACAATGTCATTTGCAAACTGTAAATGGTTTAGGTACTCTCCATTCACATTGACTCCTTTCTGAGACCAGTCTAGCCTTCTGAAAGTTTCCTCAAGGGCAGCAGTAAACAGCTTCGGAGATATTGTGTCTCCTTGTCGAACTCCTTTCTCAATTTTAAATTTGCTACTGTCTTTGTCTAGTCTAATAAAGGAGGTAGCGTTCTCATATATTTTCTTCAAAATCATAATATATGGGGTACCTTTGCCTTGTCTTTCCAGTGCCCGAAACATTGCCATATGCTGTATAGAGTCAAATGCCTTTTCATAATCCACAAATGACAGGCATAATGGTGTTTTATATTCATTTGCTTTCTCCATTAGCTGTGTTATTACATGAAGGTGATCCATAGTTGAGAATCCTGTCCTAAAGTCAGCTTGCTCTTTCAGTTGATTCTCATCAAATATTCTTTCTAATCTGTTAGTAATGACCCTTGTGAACAACTTGTAGATGTGGGATAACAAGCTAATTGGTCTATAATTTCCAATTTCTGATTTATCTGCTTTCTTATGCAGCAAAACTATGATTGCATTATTCCACTGCTTAGGTGTCACACCTTTTCTAATGCATTTTGTGAAGAGCCTTGCCAGTTTTTGTGTCTTGTCTCTTCCTCCCAATTTTAACAATTCTATAGTAACTTCATCTTCCCCTGGGGCTTTTTGATTCTTCATTTTCTTCAAAGCATTCTACCTCATCAGGAAGAATATCAGGTATGTTGTATGTGTTGCTAATTTGCGATCCATCTTCTCCATTGCTGGCATCATTCCCTCACTCCTTGTGTAATTCTCTATAGTAGTCTTCTGCTTTTTGAATTATGCCTTCTCTGCTATTTATAAGTACACCATCGCTATTCTTCAGTTTCAGTATCATTTGTCTTTCTGTATTACTGCTCATGGCTGCTGATTTAAGTCCTTTGTTTTCCCTTAATGCTTGTTCTAATTTTCTTGTGTTAAATCTTCTTATGTCCTCTCTGAGTCTCTTTCTAATGGCTTTACATAACTCAGTATACTCAATTTTTTCCTTGTCAGTGTTTATCTTGATCTTCATTTGTCGCCTTCGGTCCATCATAACAAGTGTTTTTTGACTAATTTTTTCTTCTTTGGATTTCTTTTTCCCTATAGGTTTCTTGGGCTTTATCACTTTCAGAAAGTTGTAATATTCATCATCAATATCTTGGTCCTGAGCAGTCTGTAGAAGCTTAAACTTGTTCTTAAGTTCCAGTACATACTGCTTTTTCTGCTTTTCAGTTTTTTCCTTTCCTTTCCTACATCTATATCAAGTGTGCATCTTACCATTCTGTGATCACTTCCAACATTTACCTTATTCAGGACAGTAACACCATTCGCGATATATCTTCTGTTAGCGAGAATTAAGTCGATTTCATTAGTTGTTAATCCATTTGGACTCTTCCACGTCCACTTTTTTTTCACCCTTTTCTTGAAAAAAGTGTTCATTACTGACAATGCTTGAGATTCTGCAAATTCCATAAGTCTTTCACCTCTTTCACCAATTCCAAAATTTCCTATAGTTCCCCTTTCTGCACTGTTTTGTCTTTTTCCAACCTTAGCATTGAAGTCCCCATTATAATAGTGTAGTGGGTTTTCTGCTCATCTAGAAGACTCTTAATTTTATGTACATTTCTTCAACCTCTTCATCATCATGGCTCGATGTTGGTGCATAAATCATTATAACCTTTAGCTTGTACCTCATAGAAATCTTGAGTATTAGCCTTGACACCCTTGGTGATGTACTTTTGAATTCCAAAACATTGTTTTTTATATCTGTATGGACCAGAAACCCAACTCCACCTTCGCTCCTTTCACTGTTTCCATTGGTGCACACCAGATTTCCACTTGGTAATCTTATAAGTGATTCATTTCTTCTTCTTGTTTCAGCCAAACCGATGATATTCCAATTCACATTTTCTAGTTCCTTTTTCAGCTCTAATATCCTGTCTTCACTGATGAGCGATCTTACGTTGTAACAGGCCAAGTTCAGTTTCCGTGCATGGCAGCCTGGTTGAACTTAAAAAGTAACTACTGTCAAAGACAAAGTTCTTTTGCTTTTGTAAAGGTGATTACAGCAGTTTCATACAATTTTCAAATTCTATGCAGAGAGGGGCCAACTGATGAGGTTACCAACAGCGGATTCTAAATGGAAAATATTTAGGGATGTTATAGAAGTTACTAGGCTTTTTATACAGAGATAGAGTTCAAAGCATAGACATAACTGTATGTCAGATGAACTGGTAAGTCATATGGCAGTGAAGAAAAATGCATCAGATGCATATTAATTATCAGATGATATGGATGCTTACAATAAATATAAACTAGTCTGCAATCAAGCCACAAAGGAGGATAGGCAAGCTAAGACAAATTATGAGGAGTCTCTGGCAAATTATACAAAGAAAAGCAGCAAAGACTTCTTTACTTGTGTAAACAGTAGAAGGAAGAAGTTGAATCACATTAAATCCCTTAAATGCTTAAATGCTGACAAACTGAATGGGTATCTTCTATCTCCATTCACATGAGGAATTTTTTAGGGAACAGGATGCCACAAGTGAGGTAAATTCTGGCAGGAAGCTGAATGATTTTGTGATAACTGAAAGGAAAGTGGAAGAGAAATTGTTGAAGCTAGATGGGAAAAAAAAGGTCACTGGGGTGGATGGGACCTATCCAGTTATATTAAAGTATGACAGAATTCCTGAATTTAGAGGCAGTTCCTATAGCTGAAGATGTGCAAAGGTATACTCAATTCACAAAGGGAAACAAAAGTGGCAACTGCATCTCTTGAATAAGTAATTACAGACCTGGTGTCACTGATTAAAGAAGTAATGCAAGACCATCTAGTCAGCAATGCAGTTATAGCACAGATTTATTAAGGGGCAACCTTGCGTGGCCAATCTCATTGGATACTACAATGTGGTCACACAGGAACTGGATACAAAAAATTATTTTGATATCATATACTTGGATTTCAGGAAAGCTTTTGATACTGTTGCATATAAAAGGCTGCTGTAAAAATTGGAGACGTGTAGCATTAAGAGCAAGTTACTGCTATGGATAAAGGGATGGTTGAGTGGAAGAAGACAGAGAGTGGTTATCAATGAGCACTGCTCTTCTTGGACTAATGTGATTATTAGCTGAGTTCCCCAGGATTCAGTGCTCGTCCCTTTGTTGTTTTCTATATTTATTAACAATATTGATGAAGGTATATCATGCTTAATGTCTAAGTTTGCTGAAAATATGAATGTTGGCAGGATGTTAATCACAATAATCTAGGTATGCTACTGCAACAAGGTCCATACAAATTAGGCAGATGGGCTGGAAAGTGGAAATTGATGTTTAATATTAACAAATGCAAGGTACTTCATATGGGGAGTGGTAATCCCCGATTAATGTACCAGCTGTGTGCTACAAAACTCAGCAAAATGGAGAATGAAAAAAGACCTGGAAATAATGTGCATTGGGATATAACATTCTCTAATCAGTGCTGATTGGCTGCTAGTACAGCACATGGCACTTGCAGGTTGTATGTGCAGAAATTTGCCTTCAGCCAGAGGGTGGTTGATTGTTGGAAGAACAAACTCCCACCTGGTATTGTTGTAGAGGTGCACAGTTTGAATAAATTCAAGGAAGAACTAGATAAACTGTTAGAGTGGATGGATAGGTGAAATGGATAGTGTTGACTTTTTTTTTTTTTTTTTTTTTTTGGGTTTTGCTGCATAAGCTTGCTTTTTTTTGCATTATTTGCCAATAATAATACAGCAGGCCCTCGATTTAATGGATTAATTCGGGGAAAGGGTGTCCGCTATTGCCAAAAGCAGACACAATGTACACGGTTTATTAAAATGTTATTATAATTAGCATTAGAATTAGCAAAGCACATGATGCAAGAAAGCAAGCTTATATAGCATCAGCCAAAAAAAAAAAAAAAGAAAAACCTTATTTCACCTATCCATTCACTCCAAATGTTTGTCTAGTTCTGCCTTGAATCTATTTAAAAAAAATTTTCTTTGAATGTTTAATTAATATTTGAATTGTTTTTATTGTAATCATTTTGCGTTAATCTTTTATTCATTTTAATTTCCGGAGAGTATCATACGGAAGTGTTCTACATATCATATTGAGGTAAATTTCTCTTATTCTTTTACAATACTATTATTATAATGCACCGATCGAAATCTAATCAGGAAATGACCTACGTTATAATTATTTACCTGCACATTTGTAGTGAAATAATTGCCCCACCCACTTGTCACCTGCATCCCTCTTCTCCCATTGGTTCGAATAAATATCACCAAGAGGAAAACTTTTTTAAGGTATAGAGAGATAATGTAATACAATAAGCATACTTTTATAATCAAACAGAATTTAATTACAATCAAAAAGAGATCTTTTTTAAGAAGCCTAAGTTCCTAAGTAATAATAATAAACCATGTAATTCAAAGCTTGCAGATATCAGAGTAACAGAGTATGGAATCCCCAGGTGAAACACAAACACTATGTGATCTTTAGGAATGACCACTTTTGGACTCATTGTGAATATTCACATAGCCGTATCTGAACTGTTTCCACCAATGCTTAACAATATCATACTAAAGACATGACTTGGTCTTTTTAAAGAACCAACAATCTTATGAATAAATTTTGGCTGTTTTCCTTGAGGAAAAGGAACCAAAATTATAGCACTACCCAGTGCCGTCGTGAAATATTTTTGTGCCCTGGGCAAATCAAACATTTGCCTAGAGCACAAATCAAACATTTGCCTAGGGCATATGGATTACCCATAAAATTAAATAAATCGCACAACGGTGAAGTGCTCCTACCCAAATGACGCCCTAGGCATTTGCATGGATGCCTACCATACCACGACAGCAGTAGCACTACCTATTATCACCTTATCCATCTTTATACTTTGTGTTAGTGAGTCATCATTTAGTATATAAAAATGAGGTTAAAATTATTTGTTATGTTACATGTCATTAAATGACCTAAATGACATGTTAACAAACAGATATCTAACATCTTATGTATATGTACATTGTTGTCATTATGTAGCACATGTCACTTAAAAAATATTCATGTATTAACTGAATAATAAGAACAGAATAATAAGAATAATAATAAGAATAATAATAACATTATAAGGGAATAAAATTTTGACTTCCCTTCTATACTCAGGAGTATAATGATGTTTATCATCAGTCTATGACAAATGGAACTAACAAAATTTACATATGTATAAGCACTGAGAGAGCTATAGTATATGACTCCACCATGTAAAAAGATTCCAGCTTTCAAGATATATATATATATATATACATAATTAAATCCTAACATATTTGGTGACAGATTAGTAACATTCATTTTTAGAGTTCTATGTTTAAATCCCATACAAACTTCAGGGATCTTTTTACCTTACCTTATTATAAGTGAGAGAGGTCTTAAGAGGTCTTGTTATACTAATGTTACACATTAGTATAACAATGAAGTTGGGTCATGTATATAAGCCAAAGAGAATCAGTATACAGACAGAATGAAATAGAAGCAATAACACCATAGCACGAGTTTGGTATTAGGAATTTCATAGGAAACAGAGTGACATACATTGAGTCATAACTATGGCCTCTGGTTCCCTGGAAGTAGGTGTAATAATTGAAAAAATTTAGTTTTCTATCAGAGAAGGCTATATATGATTATGTTGTTTATTTTGTTGAAAGGGGAACAAATATTAACTGTGAATAATCACTTGAATCAATTAAGGTAAGTAATAATTAATAAAGTGAGCAAACCACTGAATATAAATTGTACTATACGGAAAATTTTAATGCTACACAAGTACTGAAAAGCCATGTAATTCATAGCTTATGAATTACATGATTATGAATTCATGCTGCTATGACTACCTAGAACATAAGGATTAGAACAAAGGATGAAGGAGAGAGGGAATGCAACATAATTTTTCAAAAAAAGGATATAATTCCCTTAATTAATTCAAGCTGTGTTATCTCCCCACCTCAAATAGGCCTGAGGATGGAATTCAGCTGAATTTCAAAGTATCACCATTTAAGTAGTATACATATTACAGTACATATCATTGAATACTCATGTGATGATTTCAGTAAATTTCTTGACAAATGTAAGAGATATGATTGTACCTTTCCTTCATATTTCCTTAATTATGTCAGTTTTTATGAAATTCTCTTAATAACCAGCAGAACCACATTCCCATCACACAAGTTAGCATAATTCCTTATTATTCATATTTAGATACCAATTTGAAGTTGTTACAAAGTTTATTTATTTCAAAATGTTTAAAAGAAGTTAAAAACCTCTATAAATTTTTGCTGTCTTTCGTAATTACAACTCAGTTCTGCAGATTAGCAGAATAAGATCTGATTTTCTTTACAAAACATAGTATTTCTCACTTAAAAAATTATTTAATTTAACTATTTTTTAGTATCACTCAAGAAAAATGCATTATGTTAATCAAAAAAGTACCTATTTTTGTTTAGTATTACTTATTGAATTTGCATAAATTGATGATAATAAAATATATAATTATTTTTATTTATATATATACAAATATTAGGTTGAGCAATGATCATTTTATTTATCTGATCTTTATGATATAAAAGTCAGAAAACAACTTTTACTGATGCAAAAAAAAAAAGAAAAAAAGAAAAAATCAAATAAAGATAAATGCTGTGGTAATGCTATTTAATCTGAAGTGAATCACTTTTATCATATACATTTATTTATATTTACAGATTAAGTAGTACAAAGTTGATCAGTTGTATATATGCTAGTAATAATGACATTCACAGATTTTCAGTCTTGTATATCAATATAAATTTTCAAGAAAAAATATGATTATATATAATTTCTTTTAATATAAAAGAAACATTTTTATTAAAGAGAATGCTACAAGGACATTAGCACAATTTGCATATATAAAATTTGAATTGGTAAAAATATTTTAAAAATGAAGCTTTAAAAATGAATAATTTATTGTAAAATTTGTATTTTTAGGCACAATTCTATTAAATAAAAATTTATATCATTATTTTCACTTATTTTAGCAACTCTTATTTACACATAAAAGAATGTAATTTCTACAATAAGGAATTACTTGATTATGATGATTTTATCCAGCAGAATAAAATACCACTGAATATTTATAAAGCACAAAATGATTTTTCATTTTAGGAAGGCCTAATATTGGCAACAATGCATTACTCTGAGCACAATATCTTATTATGCAATGTCCATGTTTCATAACATTGAAGTAGAAGGAATTGAAGAATTGCTTCTACTTCAACTTCAACTGAAAGTAACCAGTTGAATGTTTAATTACATGATAATACTAAAAATTTTGCTAAACAAAGATTTGCATGGTAAACATACATTGTAAATGAAATGAAAGCTAAACAACATAGAGATGAGGAAAGGGTGCAAAGATTTGAATAACTGTAGCAAGCAAAAAAGGATATAATTCTTTGCTAATTATTATTAAATACATGTATGTACATACATATGAGCAAGGTTACTGCATTATGCAATTTTGCATAATTATCATTTTGTACGAGGTTGTCAATGTTATATAATCAATAAGGAAGTATAAGGCAGTTATTCTGAAAAATTAACTTTCTCATATAAATATCAAGTTTTTAACTATCTACAATACAGAAACTTATACTACCTGTTATATACAAAATTAAAATGGTAAAAATTTTTAGAAGTTATCAACTATACTATTACATTAAAATACATTGAATGTTTAAGTTTAATACAATATTCTCAGTAAATATTAGCTAATGGAGTAGAAAAATTTATAATTTTTTTAATGATATACAGAATCAAAAGGTTCTAAATTTAGTTTGTTATTGTTATTTTTTGGTTTTTAGGAGCATTAGCAACTAAGGCCATATTGCTCCGGGATATGCGGTGGTCATTCCCTGACCTTTCCGCATTCGGTGGTGATGAGCTCGAACCCCGTCTAATCAAGAAGTGTGTGCTACGCACTGCTGCTGCTCCTTCCCATCTGGCTACGGAGGCACTCTAAATTTAGTATTACTAAGAAGTCCTAAGAGCAAAATTTGTAAAGTTTTTAAAACTGTAATCTTAAATGGGTAATACACATTTAGTATTTATTGTACTATAAATGAATACAGCAATGAATAATAATCAAGATTTGCATTTCTGAAGGTTGTAAATTTTTAGGAATGCACACTAAAAAAAGAATGCTACAACTGAAGGGATGAACAAAAAGGAAGAGAAATAAGTTCAGTGGATTTTTAGTTCAATAGAGAAAAGATGCTGACTGACTGAATCATGAAAAAAAAAATAGCAATAATTAAAGCAAGAAAAAAACTGAAAATGTGGTACTCAAGATCAGAATAAATTGGCAACAGATTATTGTGTAGTTGATTACAACAGGAAAGAAAAACTGCAATCCATCTGTAATTAGTAATTAAAATTCATTCATCTACTATGGTGGATCTGCAAAAAGGCCAAAGTAGGCTGAGGCATACGGTGGCAGTGATTACAGGGTGACACTAAATATGAAATATATGAGAATGAAACAGATTAACAATACAGGGAGTGTAAAAAAAAAAAAAAACCCAACACCCAATAAACCACTCAGATAAATAATAAATAAATACAAATAAAGCTTTCACTCAGTTATGAATCATGGCCTTTTTTTTATTTTATTAAACTGTACTGAAGAGTGAGATGCAAAAGAACTTCCATGTAAACATATGAAATGAGAGTGCCATTATGATCATTATATAAAAATTTATAAACAAATTTCATGTGCATAGACCATAAGTAGACATAGTCAGAAAGTAAATTATTATTATTATTATTAGCCATATGGTGCAAGGAAGCCTGAAGCTTATGCTGCACCAGCCAAAAAAATTCCCGAGTTACCCTGAGAGAGAGAGAGAGAGAGAGAGAGAGAGAGAGAGAGAGAGAGTCAAAAGGAATTACCAAGAAAGAGAAGAATGATGATATCCAGCTCAGGACCCTGGGTGTGCCAAGCTCACCAGATGTGAGCCTCCGGGGTTATAATCAAGGTTTAAGGAAAAAATTCTTCACTGACGTTAGAGAACTGTGTACTTTTAAAGGGTGCAGGAAACTTTTTTTTAGCTTCCAAAGCAGCTTGATTGCTGATGACATTCAAATTCAAGCTGTAATCAGACTGGAAAATCCATTAATAACATCACTCTGTATGGTTTTCAATGTTTGTAAACTAATAGCTGTTTTTAATTCAGTTTATTAAACTGATTTCAGAAATGTTATTCACTTTTTCTATTATGTACCATTTTTTACAATTTCATTAATTGTATTAAGTTAGGAGTAAATGCAGGAAATTTGTAAACTAAATCTTCACATGTTGGCAACATTGCCTTCAGTCATTTGTTTCTTGATTTTGAGAGCTCCATGCAGCAATGTTTAGCAGTGTGAGTGCAGTTTATTTTTGAAGTTATCATGGCAAACTTGTGCTGAAAAGTGAGTAAAATGCCTTCGTGCACTTTATGCAGTTTGGATTGTGTTTGAACAATTCAAACTTGTTAAATTTGTGCAAGTTATGTAGTCCTCAATCAAAGACAAGATATTACAGAATTTGTAAAAAAAATGTGTATTCTGCTAATTATGGAGCGAAAGGTGACCAAGATAAACAATGCTCTCCACATAGTTTGCTGAATCTGTGTTGAAAGCATTGAAAGAAGAAGCATTAAAAAGAAGGTTATGCCATTTGCATTTCACATGATTAGGTGGGGGCCTACAAACCACTGTAATGACTGTTACTTTTGCTTAGTTAATGTAGAGGGATACAATGCAAAGAATAAGAAGGGCATTGTGTATCCTAATATTCCATCTGCCATTAGACCAGTCCCACATGGAGATAACCTGCCAATTCCATGCTCTCCATTTATATTAGAGAATGTGGCAGCAGAGAGCATTTAAAGTGAAGTCTACATTCCTGGAGACATTGAAACCAGAACTCAATTGTTTTCACAGCATGAATTCAATAATCTGGTAAGAGATTTAAATTTACCAAAGGAATCTGCAGAACTTCGTGGTTCTAGACTTAAGTCAGAAAATCTTCTAGTACATGGGACATTTTTCTCATGGTACAGAGACAAAGAACAAGAACGAGTCCCTAATTTTCAGATGATGATTGTATGGTTTTTTGCAGTAATATAAATGGCTTAATGAACTATTTAAGAATTAGTTACAATCCTACACAGTGGAGTTTGTTATTTGGTTTTTAGGAGCATTAGCAACCAAGGCCATATTGCTCCGGGATATGTGGTGGTCATTCCCTGACCTTTCCGTATCCTCTGTATTTGGTGGTGATGGGCTCGAACCCCGGTCTAATAAGAAGCGTGTGCTATGCACTGCTGCTCCTTCCCACCTGGCTACGGAGGCGCCTACACAGTGGAGACATTTTATAGACTCATAAAAGAGGAGTCTCAAAGGTGTGTTGCTCCGCAATGGAAATAAATATGGGTCAATTCCAATAGCTCACTCTGTGCATTTGAAAGGAACATATCAGAACTTGACAGATATTAAGTATGAAGAACATGGTTGGTTAGTCTATGCTGATTTTAAAGTGATAGGCATTTTAGTTGGACAGCAATCTGGCTACGCAAAAATGACTTTCTTTTTGTGTGAGTGGGACAGTTGAGCAAAGATTAAGCATTGGGATGTCAAGGTCTGGCCAAAGAGGGGCAGTTTGTTGCCTGGATCAAAGAACATAGTTCATAAACCACTGGTAGACCCGAAAACTGTCCTCCTTCCACCCTTGCTCATCAAATTTGGTTTGATACAACAGTCTGTGAAAGTTTTAACCAGGACGGTTCTTGCTTCACCTACCTTTGTACAAAATTCCCATCGATCATCCAAGAGAAGCTAAAACAAGGTATTTTTGTTGAACCTCAAATTTGCAAAGTGATGAGATGAGGGAGGGACTGAGATTTTCCAGGAACTATGAATAGAAAAGAAAAACAGTTGTGGATTAGTTTCAGGTCTGTTCTTGAGAACTTCTTAGGGAATAACCAGCATCCAGACTACAAAAATATAGTTGAAAATATGTTGGAAAACTTCAAGAAGCTGAGCTACAATATGAATGTCACGGTATATTTCTTACACTCCTACATTCACTACGTCCCAGAAAATTTAGGAAGTGTTAGTGAAGAACGGGGTGAGAGGTTTCATTAGGACATTAAAGACATGGAGATGAGGTATACCGGGGAGATGGAATGTCAGTATGATGGCTGACTATTGCTGGATGTTGAAGAGGGACTGTAAAGTAGAAGGATCTGCAAGAAAATCAAAGAAACGAAAATTTGACCCATCATAAATCAGATTTTAAAATGAGAGGTGAGTGTTTAGTGGAATTTTTACCACACTGCCTTTTTTAATAGCGTTAAAATGTGTATTTAAATATAAAAGTCTGGTAAAAGTAGCATTTTGTTATAATTTCAGTGCACAAATTCTGCCAGAATTAATAAAAATTTGTGAAAAATCAAATTTTCTTTTGTGATTTTTGAAGAAACTTGACATGATGGAAACAAACAGAAGTCATTTTTGAAATCTGCATTAGAAAATGATTGAGAAACACCCTTTTCTGAGATATTTTCAAAATGCAGAGTAGTGTAATCAAATTCCTTGATACATGTCTCTTATTTTCTCTTGTTGGTGCTCCAAATCATAATTTTGCTATATGAAAGTATCTCAACTGCAGACTTTTTGCTTTCCTATGTTGACCAATGGCTGATAGGGATATGTCATGTATAGTATTAATATTACTAGTGACAATGATGCAAGAAAGCAAGTTTATATACCATCAGCCAAAAAAAAAAAAAAAAAAACTTCCTATTTCACCTGTCTATTCCCTCCAACAGTTTGTTTGGTTTCCCTGAACTTATTCAAGCTATCCACTTCCACAACATCAGGAAGAAGTTTGTGATCCTCAATTTAAACACTTCATTCAGATTGCCTTGCAAGTGCCTAGTTTCCAGATGCTGCAATTTGCAGAACTGAATCCTTTCTTGGTAAGAGCACCCCTTTGTGTTCCCCTCACCAATCTTGTTGCCCTTCTCTGTACTTGCTCCAGCAGCTCTAAATCCTTCCTAAAATTGAAGCCTTCACACCTGTATGCAGTACTCAAGTTGTAGCTTGAACAATGCCTTAAACAACGGGATAATCACCTCCTTATCCCTGCTACGTGTAGTGCTGCTGCTGCAGGCAGGCTGCTACATGTAGTGACTGTGTAGAATGTGCTCTCAGTTATATTAAAATTTGGTGGTTTAAGCATAAAAAACTGAAAATACATCTTACAATACAGAAAAAGAGGTACAGAAGATTCATTAGACACATTTTATATCTGTGTGGTAAATATTTAGGCTCTAAGATTAAAATAACAGTTTAACGGTTAGTGCATTCGAAGAATACAGAAGATTATGCAGCGGTTAATGCTATAAGAGAGGAGTGTAAATTTGAAATACAGGAGCGAATATTTTAAAATGCAAGAAATGTATTCATTGGGGGTTAAGACTGTGCGAATCAGCATGAAAATATGTTTATGGTAAGGAAATGTTGCATGCTTTATGGTTTGGGAGAAAATTATTTTAAAATATATTTGACATAATTGGAAATAAAAAAGGTAAACTGCAGCCATTATCAACCCACTGCAGGATGGAAGCCTCCTCAATAATTCATGTTGAGGGAAATGGACCATAATCTGCCATGCTGGTCCAGTGCAGGTTGGCAGATCGACCGTATTTAGCAGTCAGGGGCTTGAACCCCGGTCTACTCAAGGAGCGTGTGCTACTGCACTCCCGCTCCTAACCACTGGGCTACGGAAACTGGAAATATTAGACATCAAAGAAGGAGGAAGAAGGATAATAGTGTCACCTTATGAATAAATTCATTGACTGAAGATATAATAATTACTTGTGCGAATCTAATGAACAACACACACACACACACACACACACACACACACACACACACACACACACACACACACACACATAGATATATATATATATATATGTGTGTGTGTGTGTGTGTGTGTTTATATACATACATATCTATATGAATGATGACCTCTGGAAACCAGGTGAGTGAATGAAAGCTAGTTGTAATCAGCCTTCTGCACTAAGCGGAGTTCTGATGTAGTCACCTTTCTCTTCCCGAGCATCCTATGGGATACGTGGACTCTTCTTATGATTAAAGCTAGCCTCTTTTAAAATTGGCCATGTGGCAGGCAATGGCAAACCACCACATTATCTGATGCCACAGAGACCATAACAAAAACAACTCCAAAAACTGCTGTTAACCTGATCCCGGATGCCACTGTGTACCCTGCCAAATTAAATTTACGGAAGAAGAGGGTAAATGTGGCCACATGGAATGTAAAAAGTTTAAAAGAAGGCAAAACGGACATGGTCATCAATGAAATGGATAGGTACAAAATTGACATTTTAGGAGCAACCGAAGTCATGTGGACAGGAAAAGATGGTTTGGTTGTTTTTTCTGGAAGTGACAAAGTAAAAGAATATGGTATCGCTGTCATTTTGAATAAGGAATGTTCAAGGTCTCTTCTTGGATACAATCCTATTAATAGTAGAATGATGAAGGATAGACTTCAGAGCCAACCAGTAAATCTCACAATTTTAGTTGCATATGCTCTGATATCGACATCCACAGATGATGATGATGTGGATTTTTATTATGAAAATCTCCAAGCAGTTCTTGATCTGGTCCCAAAAAAGGACGTTTTTATACTCATGGCTGATTTCAATGTAAAAGTACGCAAGACAGTTTCTTCTAGTGTGGTAGGTTTGGTCTTGGCACTAGAAGTGAACAGGGGGAAAGTTTAATTGAATTTTATCATCTGAACAGTATTTTCATATGTAACACCTGCTTTCAACAACACTCGAGATGGAAATCTCAGAAATCTCATGATCATAAAACAAGGAATCAGATTGATTACATCCTTATTCAGCAAAGGTGACATTCCAGCGTAATCACAGCAAAGGTGGTGTTCCAGTGTAATCACGGCAAAGACGCTTCCTGGAGCAGATTGTGGCAGTGATCATCAGCTACTCCACATCATTCTCAAGCTGAAGCTGATAAAGATCATGAATATGGTTCTTCCTAGATGACCAGATGCAGAAAATATTCCAAATGATTATATACTTGAAACAAGCAATAATTTTCAAGCTCTATTAGAACTAGATGAAGATATGCTACTTGGGGAAATGTGGGAAAATACAAAAGTCATTATTAAGGATTCAGCAAATAGATACATTAGAGAGAGATCAGGAAGCAATGGATTACAGGAGCCACTTTCAAACTTATCGAGCAGAGAGCAATTGCGAAAGCCCAGGGTGTACATCGAAACGAAGAGTATCACGAACTGAGCAAATCACCCCGGGGGCTCACATCTGGTGAGTATGGGCTTGGCAAACCCAGGGTCCTGAGCTGGATATCATCATTCTTCTCTTTCTTGGTGATTCCTTTCTACTTCTCTCTCTCTCTCTCTCTCTCTCTCTCTCTCTCTCTCTCTCTCTCTCTCTCTCTCTCTCTCTCTCTCTCTCTCTCTCTCACAGGAGGGTAACTTGGGAATTTTTTTTTTTTTTGGCTGGTGCAGCATAAGCCTCAGGCTTCCTTGTACCATATGGCCATTAATAATAATAATAATAATAATAATAATAAAAGTCATCAAATGCTGTTTAAGCCAGGACAAACAGGATTATATCAATCAGAAGTGTAAAGAGATTGAATACCACAACAAACAAAACAACACTAAGAATATGTATGATGTTATTAAGTCTTTAAGACAAAAGTTCTGTCTAAAACTTAATGTAATTAAGGACTCCATGGGGGAAATTTTAACAGAGGAGAATGCAATTAAAAGAAGGTGGAAAGGGTACTGTGAACAGCTCTTCAGAGCACCTGCTGACACTAATGAACTGATACCCCATTTTCAAGAGTATAATCATAGGAAGGAGTCGAAAAAGCCATCAGAGAACTGACGTGTGGCAATTCATCTGGAATTGATGAAATCCCAGCAGAATTGATTAAAGCTACAGGTGTGAAGGGCGCCAAGTTTTTTTTATAAAATTATTGTAAAGATTTGGGAAATGGGACAGTGGCCATCAGATTGGAAGAAATCAATTTTCATTCCCTTACCAAAAAAAAAAAAAAAAAAAAAAAAAAAAAAAAAAAATCTGAAAATTTTGCTCAAATTACAGGGCCTAATTTCTCATGCTAGCAAGATTATTCTTAAAATCATATTAAACAGAATTTCAAGAAAACTTGAAGAAGAAATGCCAGAAGAGCAAGCAGGTTTCAGAAGGGGCAGAGATCAAAATTTAAGTCTACAGCTGATTATTGAAAAATGCGAAGGATTCAATATTCCAGTCGTTTCGTGTTTTATAGATTATTCAAAAGCATTTGATTGTGTTCAACATGAGAAACTATGGGAAACGATGACTATTATGAGATTCCCAATGCCCATAATTCACCTGATTAAGCTATTGTACCAGGAACAGGAAGGTATTGTGAGACGTATGTGGGAAACATGGACTTTTTCAAAATCGGTAACGGTGTTAGGCAGGGCTGTATTTTGTCACCTCACTTTTTAATCTTTATGCCAAAGATATTATGCATGAAGCTTTGGAAGATTGAGAGACTGGCATCACAACTGGAGGACTGAAGATAAACAACCTTCATTATGCAGATGATACTGTGCTAATTTGCAATTCCAAGGATCATCTTAAAGAAACTCTGAGGAGAGTATGTGAAGCAACCGAGAAAAAAGGATTGTTTCTGAATGCGTGTAACACTAAAAGCATGGTGATTGGTGATAATCACGATTCCAGTAAAGTGAAGGTTAATGGGTAAGATGTCGAAGAAGTTGATGAATTTGATTACTTAGGATCAAGAATAAATAAAAATGGTGACTGCTCAAACAATGTAAAGAGACGACAGGCCATTGCTAAAATATTGGCCACTGATCTGACAAAATTATGGAGAGATCAAGAACTGCCCCTAAAGACGAAACTGAGAATCATTGATTCACTAATTTTTCCAGTGTCTCTTATGGATGTAAAGGATGGAATCTGAAGAGAGTTGACAAGAAGAAAATTGAGGCATTCGAAATGTGATGTTACAGGAGAGGATGCAGGTGTAAGCAGAGGATGCCTGCTTAGCAATATATGGAAAAAATATTCACAATCCTTTGCCATCTCCTTTAGGTCAAAAATTAGAAGCTGGGTAAGTTTTTTTTTTTTTCCCCCCCTCGTGTTAATATCTTTGTTTTATGGAACTGAACAAATATAATGGACTAAATATAGGAAATCTTTGCTTATATGTACATTAAACACATACATTTTGAAATTTTACAGAGGATTACCAAAATTGATACTTCATATTTGCATGAAATATAATTGCTTACAACTGACATAATTTAAAACTGCAAGCTAAATATCTAATAACTTTGTTTCATTGGTTGCTTTTCTTTATGGTTCCTGTACTTTAGTAATTAATCTTAAAAAGATCCATTTGTTATAACCCATGAACTGGAAAACTGACAGACAAAAGGGAATATAATCAACTAAGCCCAGATGCTGTGTCAAGATACCACAGGTGACTGTAAATGCTCATTTTCCTATTTTTGGAAAACAAATGTTTTTGCATTTGTGTGTGTGTTTATTTTATTTTTTTGTCTTAAAGTTTGCATTTTTCCTCCATTATTTTGTTGTTTTCCAGTGAAACCTTGAAGGTTTCAATGGAAAACACAAATAGGAAATTTATATGCAAAATGAATGAGTATACATGTTGCCATAAATACACAAGTAATAATTTTCTGATTATATCAATATATTATGTTAAGATTTTAAGTTTTACTTGTTCAATAAATTATGTTTTCAGTTCCATTTTCAAGTTTTTGGAAAGATAAGTTTTTAATAGATAAGTTTTTTTAAAGATAAGTTACTATAAATAACAAATCTAGGAAACAGAAAAGCCATCTTTATATTCCCATCCACATATATACATTGCATTTTCCCCATGGTAGTTATCCGTGTTTTATACAGTGTGAGATGTCAGGCTGATTTGGTTATTTGTTAGCTTAGTCAGCACTTTTTACTTTGGCAGTCATTTGTTTTTTTGTTTTCATGGCAAATGACAGAGCCAGAGTTAGTGCTTCTTAAACTAATGACTGAATAATTTAGTTAAACAATTTGGTAGCGATGTATTAGGCCTGGTGTAGCCGAGTGGTCGGGGCACGAGTGCAGTAGCACATGCTCTTTGAGTGGACCAGGGTTCAAGCCCTTGACTGCTAATTACGATTAACATTTGTATTGATGATTTATTGTAAACTCCACTGATCTGGTGGTATTGCTGGAGTATAAACAAGAACATTTTTTTTATCTACCAATAGCACAGTGTTGTTTTGCAAAGTGGGCAAAAAAGCAATAAATTCTATTAAGAAGTAACTTGTTTTCCAACAATTACAAACTTTTAGACAGGCTTTTGGAACAAAGTATATTTTGTAAGATGCATTACAAAAAGACATGCCTACTTGTTATATATTCTGCAGCTTCCAGCAAGAATGAATTTTTGTTTAATTTATTCCAGGATTTTGTTGATGTTGGCATTCCTCTGTGGAAGCTAGAAAACACTGCTCAAAGATTGTTCAGCTTTTTACAAATACTCTCTCTATATTTAGGCCAGATGGAAATAAACATAATAACATCCTGTTTGATGCAATTTTTTTTATGAAGAGCGAAAAGAGCTTTTGCAATTCTTTGCCCTTCATTGCCTTGCATGACTTGTTTAAGGAATGCACTCTGCAGGGCTGCAGAGGAAAATGGAACTCCAGTTGCAGTTAATAATTTTCCCATGTAACCATCTGTCTTTGTACTATTTATACCATGTAGAGAACCCTCAAGGAGGGGTCAAAATATCAGTTTATTAAATTTAACAATTTTTTTTTTCATAGTGAAGTGTTCTTTTTGTTATTGTGTACTTTTATAATAAGTGGGTACTTTATATTCTCTCCACTCTCAGCTTTATGTCAAGTTCGGTAGTCAAGAGGTTCTGTTTCAGTCAAATACAGAATGGTCCAATTTATTTAGAAAGTTCTACCGCTATTCGTTTATAATCATAATAAAATCATATTAAAGTCAAAATTTTATCACTTTATATGTATTTAGCATCTCAACTTATTAGTTGAGCATCCATTTTGAAAAACACAGGTGTTAGCAACTTATGTTCATGGACAGGAGTAAAGTCTTTATGGACAGAGGGTGGTTACAGAATCATGTTGTGTTATTGGTGCAGAACTTTATTCCTACTGGTATATTAATATGTTCTAAAAAATATATTTAGAAATCTATTTTGGCAGAATTTTGCATCAGCTTGATGATCCCTCTCCCTACCTCCCAGTTTATGGCCCTGAATCAAAAGTAAATTAGCAAGGGGGTATGAGAATCAAAACATTTTATCATATCAATTTCCAGTATTTATACCATATTTATAATAGACCTACTGAATGTGATTCTGAAGAAATATAGTAAAAAAAATTGGAAGTATTTTTAATGAGTTTTAAATGAGCATTTTTACAGCAATGATTTTTTTTTTTTAACAGCCATTCTCATGATTGAAATGGATTACTTTACATGCAGTTTTATAAATATTATCAAAAAATAAAATTATTTTAAATATAGTGGGGTATAGAATTTATTATACCTTGTTTAATAAAAATTGCACATTTCACCTTTTATATCTATAATGCAATATAATCAATAGTTATTTTTAACTGTGATATGTTGAATACACTGGAAGGTTATAATTGTCACATTTAAAAAAAAAAATTATAAAAACTTTTTAGAAAATTTTAAAACAAATTATTATTCTTGTATTAACTTTTATGCTTATTTTGATAGCACACACTTTTATGCAAACACACACACACACTGTGATATTTTATATAATAAACATATCTTTTTGTGATTTGGAATTTTCACAAATGTAGTTTAATAATTAAAACTACATGGTAAAGATTTATAACAGATTATTTCATATGTTTTTATTATGGCTAGCACTTATCTACATTTTCTTGAGTTTCAATTATAAATATATATATATTTACTTGGATCTTTAACAGAAAATATATACACTATCAAGCTTCACTTAAAAGCACCAAGTGTCAGGTTTGGTCACAGGACCAATATGTGGGCCTACATTTCATAGGGCTTTTCTTTTAATACATTACATTCTTAACTACAGAGGTATCAGAGGTATTATTGTTAGTTACACTGAAGTTTGAATTTAAATTTAATTTAATTGAATATAAATTGAAGTTGAATTATAAAGTTTTAAAACTAAGGGGGAATCCTGGAACAGATTTAAATTCAGTGTCATTTCTGTCACCTAGTACAAAATCCTTTTTCTACATCTAGTCGTGGGGTCTTCCTCCCCTCCAAATGCCAATTCAAGTACAGCAGAATACATTTGTGGGCTTAGAAGCTGTTGTATTGTTTCGTTTTCCATATCTGTTTTCAAAACTGTTTTGACATCGATACAAACCATATGTTAGGTGTCAAATAGATTGGTGTGTATGGAGTGAAAGCACATTAGCTATTAGCAAAAGTGATTAGTAGAATCAAAAATAGTTAGGTTAGAAGTAGTAAGAGCTCATGGAATTAAAGGTTTAATTTGTTCACCATATTATTGGTTTGTCTGAACTAATCCTAGAAATTTAAACAATGTGTTTGTGTATAAAACAAAAGAACCTATACAGTCATGGACAAGAGATTTTAAGTTTTATGGCAAAAGAGTCATAAATAAAAAAATTACTGTTTTTGAGAGAGAGAGAGAGTTGCAGCTGCTGACGAATTAGTAAAATATTGGAATATTTGTTTCACCATAAGAATTTGAAAAGAAGAAAAAGACAGGAATTATTGATTTTAATAAAAGTAGTATAAAGATTAGTTCAAGACTTCTTTACAGTATAAATAATGTCACTGACAATCAGAAATCTTGTAGTGAAATCTTGATTTATAATTGCAAAAACAAGTTTGTGGAGACTATTAAAAGAAATAGACTACGAAAAAAGGCAGTAAATAAAAAAAAAGTTGGGTGAAGGTCATATTGTGCAAAATCAAAGAATTATTTAAGGAATATTTAAAGATACCAAGAACAAAAGAAAGCAGTTGTTTATACAGATGAGACTTTCGTTCATAGTCTTCATACTGTTCCTAAGGGATGGTACAATGATACAGAAAAAGGATTCATCTGCCCTTTTTTAGAAACTAAACTGATTATTGTTCATACAGGAGGAGAATATGAATTTATTAAAGATGTACTTGTAATTACAGAGATCATCACAATCAAGAGGAGATTATTATATGGAAACAAATCATGAAATTTTTCAAAAATTGACTAAAAAAAATTATTCCAAATTTGCCAGAAAATTCTGGCATAGTTTTGAACAACAAACAATTCATACCATAACTCTGAAATGTTTAAAAGTAGATTAAACATTAGTAGATTCTGCATAGTGATTCAATGCTAAAATCAGAATTGTAAGAGTATGAACTAGTAAAATGAAATAAGCCACAAGTGAAAAATTATTTTGCTTCTAAAAGATCACAGACATACTGTTCTTGGCTGCACCCATACCATCAAAAAAATAAACTCTACTGAACTGATTTGCACTAATGTAAAAGCTAGATGGCTACTAAAACATCATTTTTGAACTTGAAAACATGAAGGTCTTATGTGAACAAAGATTTGAATAGATAAAGAGACATGGACTGCTTGATGCCAGAAAAGAAGAAAAAAAACAAAAATTGAAAAAATAGTAATTAATATTGGAGATGAATTTTACATCAATGAACTTTTGTGTACCTATTTTTATTTTCTTTAACTAATATATGAGAATTTTTTGTAAGCAAGCTTTGGAATGGAATTTGAAAAACTGTCTTTGTTCAATTTGTTTTTAGATGGCTGTTCAAGCTGTCATCAAATTATGTCATCAGCTGTGGCTGATGACATAATTTTGTAAAAAGTAATAAATATTATTATTTTATCTGAGATATTTATTTTTATATTTCTTTCATGTTAAATAAATAATTCAGCATATATAAGTAATCACCTATACTCAAATGGCATTGTTCACTACTGCAGGTCATGTGCCAATCTAGTTCAAACACCTAATATGTACCAAAAATAATTCAACATCCCACCCAGAATTTTGCAATTATTTGACACCTCACTGTTTTTGTTCCTTATCTTTAAGTTGAGAGTAAATGCAGTGGTAGGCAACTTAAATACATGTAAACAAAAGTAAGAAAGAGGGAAGGTGTGTGGTGAAATGGACTGCTTGCTGCCAGAAAAGTATTCTAAAGTAAAAGAGGAGATGAATTTGACAACCAAGGCAACTGAAATCAACTACATCAATTATCAGCTGAAAAGGAATGTCCCAAGAACTCAATGGCCACTAAGTATGGAATGTGAAGAAATAAATATAAATTTTTAACATAATCTTTAACAATAATAATTGTATCTTTTATAATTGCATCTTTACCAATCAGTTGCATTGATATATATATATGGTAAAAGGATATTAGAGTGAAACAATGCTGTTATATGGCAAAATTTAGTGATGCCCTTTGGGATACACAGCAACACTCACTTTGGAAAACTCGGCCATACACTATAACTAGAATTGGTACTGTTTTGTGTATTATCTAATTAAGAAATTGAATTTTCAAACAACTCCAGCATCAGTTAAGTGGTAATTTAGCCTCCCAGATACAAACTGTAGTTGGTAACTTAATTACAAGTATGTAACTATATCAAAATTTCACTTTACTCATATTCCATCACAGGTCAGAATTCAGTAATAACAATTAAAAAATCCCATATGGTCTATAAAACAAATGCTATGCCCATAAGGCTAATATCCTATAGACAAGTTTTTCTTGGCACTTTTAAACTAAGCTTGAATTTTACCCCTCTAGGTCAAAATCATATATATATATATATATACATAAAAAAAATAATCATACACCTAAGTGTCTGATATAGGACAATTAAAAATGAGAGTAAAAGGTACAAGAAATATTAATGAAAATACATATATAAAATTCTGATAAATATACATGGAAGACATTGAGAACTATAAAAATATTGGAATTTATGATAATACACAAGAAACTCAGCTTGCACAACCTTAAAATACATTAAGACTATGCATAAAATGCACTACTAATCAAATTATTTTTTTATTAGCAAAACCATCTACTCTTACAACTAACTTGGAACAATTTCTTACTGTGAGGCCAACTAGATAAAGTGATCTCAAGCAGGTAACTATATATGATTTTACAATGCATTCTGAAGATGTTCACTGCATAAAGAATAATTAAATTTTGTGAACTAACACCTATATTTAATATTTATGCAAATCACTGGAGTGATTAGAGGAAGACTGATTTTTTTAAGATTTATATTTATAAAAAGGATTGATAAAAGTGAAGCCTCGGAACTCGCTTCCAGTCAGACTACTGATCACCACTGAGTCTGCAGGGGTCAGCACAGTTTTGGAGTTGGTAAAGATGGGATCGAAATTTTCACCTGCCCGGGAATTTTTCTGTGCAAGAGAATAAGAGCAGGGAGAAAATAAATTTTGGAGCTGAAGCCTCTAAATAACAAATGAAAATGTGCAAAAGGTGGCTAAAGCAACAAAAATTAGGATTAACTGAGTCTAAAAAAATTGTGCAATGCATGAGTGCGGAATAAAATTCTAAATAATAATAATAATGCAATAAGACTCATCAATAAAATCAAATGACTAATTTTATTTTGTAAACGAATGGATTTATCTAAAATATTTCTTCCCTAATTTCTATTATAGTAATTCAAGTGCCAGTAAGTCATCCCCTTAAAATCAATCACAATATATTCTAACATAACATATTAGTCAACTTTAAAACTATTACAAAGTTCAACTGTTCCAAAGAGTGAATTATCTTATACTGCAGAACTTTTGCGGTGGTGGTGGTGGTGTGGTCTGCTATTAAAAAATGAAGTTGGGAAAAAAACAAAAAGATATCAAAGTCTTAAGATACTGATTTCTCAAATTTTATCAAGCACTGTTTTAATCCAAAACCATCATATTCATCTATTTATAGCTTAGGATCTCTTTAAAGAAAGTTTTTTCCTCAGTTTCTCTAATATTTCGAAATCCAGAAAAATCTTTGCTGAAATAAAACCAAACTAACCACTCATGTGCTATAAAGTTTTGCATTAATACCTATTGGCATAAATGCAAAGATTTATTTAAAAAGAAGGTGAACTGGATTCAAAAAGAAGGATGCTATCTGATTTCATCCAGGTATCTATCTAACACTCCCTTAAATTTACATAAGCTCTCTAGTTCTACAAGATTAGGATTAGAGAGCTAACTATATTAATTTAATAAATGTCCTCTTGTTTGTGCCGTCTACAAACAAAAAAATAAATCCCCATTACTGAAGCCTTTTTAATGAAAGGTTTGAGTATATTAATATATTAGACTACATAATTATTTCAATCTTTTTAATTATCAACTGTCTTAAGTTTGTTACTTTCCAAATAATAAACTACAGTCAACAAAAGTGAAATCTCTCTCTTCTCTCTCTCTCTAAAACTGCTTTATATCCATATTTAAAAATGCAGTAATAAAGTAACCTTGTTACTTTACTACTGCATTTTTACCAAGAAATTAATTTAATTCCTTAAATGGGGGAGAAGAAATCTGTATATACTCACAATGTGGCCTAACCAAGGCTTTATACAATGGAATAATTATCTCTTTTTCCCTACTAGAAAAATTCATGTACATCATATCATCATACATCTATCTACAATCCTGAGAGAATTTCACAATTATCCCCATCTTTTCACTGTCAAATGCCTTGTTTGTTGCTTCCCAATAGTAAGATAATCTGGGATTACTATTCCCCAAAAATAAAACTTTAAGTTTCCCAATATTAATTCTCTTTTTTTCAAAATTTTAATTAAATTAAAATTTTGAAATTTTAATTATCATTTTTCAAAACAACTTAATAATTTATCAAGTGAAGGGAGCATATCCTGGTTACTATTATTTACCACCCTCTCAACCTTGTATCATCAGCATTGCATGTCAAAATAGGATGCGTCAAAACAGTGGAATGATCAAATTTGCCTATTTTTTTACAGATAAAATTTTTGATCTCTTTACCCATTATGGTACATTTCATAAAATAATTAGCAATGCCTCAACAGCATCAGCAAATATCTTGCATCTCTTCTATTCAAGTGCAAAAAGGAAATTCAAGTGCAACCAGTTTCATAAGTAGCATTAATGTTTTACGTCATGATTTTGCAATGGAGCAATGAACAAATATCAAATTTTGCTTTAAATTGGAAAAATCTGCAACAGAAATGTATGAAATGTTAAAAACTGTTTATGGTGATGAAACGTTAAGTCATAACAGTGTGTTTGAATGGTATAAGAGGTTCAAAGATGGAAGTGAGAATGTTCACAATAATCCAAGAAATGAACATCTGTCAAATTCTCAAAATGAAGACAGAGTTGCAAAAGTTTGATAAGCCCTCAGAATGATGGCTGATGAGCTACATATGAAGAAGGGGACAATTCATCAAATTCTCCATGAAGATTTAGGGAGAAGGACAGGCTGTGCAAAATTTGTGCAGCAAAGCTTCACAGATGAGCAGAAGAAACAAGGAATGTCATCATCAAAGACTTCATCCAGAATTGTCAAGCCAATCCTAATTTCCTCAACTGTATTATCACTGGAGATGAGTGTTGAGTATGACCCAGAGACAAAGCATCAGAGTACACAGTGGATTTCAAAATCATTACCAAGGCTCAAAAAGTTTCTTTTACAGAAGTATTGGATCAAGACGACGCTGATCATATGTTTGGGCTTGGCACACCCAGGGTCCTGAGCTGGATATCATCATTCTTCTTTTCTTGGTGATTCCCTTCTACTTCTCTCTCTCTCTCTCTCTCTCTCTCTCTCTCTCTCTCTCTCTCTCTCTCTCTCTCTCTCTCTCTCTCTTCTCTCTCTCTCTCTCTTGGGGTAATTCAGAATTTTTTTTTGGCTGGTGCAGCATAAGCCTCAGGCTTCCTTGCACCATATGGCTAATGATAATAATAATAATAATAATAATAATAATAATTATTATTATTATTATCCTTTTATACAAGGCCATGGTTAGGCCCTGAGTACTGTATACAGGTTTGGAGGCTCATTTTAGGAAGGATGTAGAACTGCTGGAATGGATGCAGAGGAGTGCAATGAGATTGGGTGAAGGGAACAGAAAAGGCACTCTTACCAAGGGCTTCAGTTCTGTAAATTGCAGTGTCTGGAGACTAAGAACCACGCAAAGATATCTGATTGATATCTTCAATGAACTGAGTAAGCTCAATGTTGATAACATTCTTCCTCTTGATGAGACTACACATGAGGAGGCATAAATTCAAATTTAGGAAGGAAGGACGGCTGCAGAATAGATGTGTGGAAGTTTGCCTTTCCTTTAGCCATCAGATGGGTGATTGCTGGAAAAAACTTCCATTTTATGGTATGGAAGTGGAGAGCTTGAATAAATTCAACTAGACAAATTCTTAAAGGGGGATAGATGGGTGAGATGGGTAGTGTTTTTTTTTTTTTTTTTTTTTTTTTTGCTGATACCTATAAGTTTGTTTTCTTTTATCATTTGCCAATACTAATACTAAATTTGTCTAAATAGCTGTGCACTATTTCACTTCATTCTGAGTCCTGTTCATCATTTTTGAACAGAGAGAGATTTAACTATTTTATGATAGTTTTCAGTGCATTCCATTTGCCATACAGTTGCATGTAGTTAAATTTAAAAAAATAATAAATAAAAAAAATTGTCAAATTTCTTAATAATCAATAGGCCTGGAGATCAACATCAGATATAATGTTGATCAGTGGAGATGACTTTTGTATTAATTGGTGAAAGTTTCAGCCTTTATTGCCTGTTCACAAGACAATCCTCTTTTTTTGATAACATTCATGCTTTCAAAGTAACACATGTTACCACTTTATCACTTTTCCAATTTTGATTAACTGAATAATACATTTTATGTAGATAAAAGACCACAACAAAATCATTTACAAACACATAATAGCATTTATCAAATGCTTTGTATAACAAAAGCAGAATACTTCTTTACATAACTATTTTTTGTTTTCACTTATATCTGAATCTGGCTGGATGCAGGGGTGTGCCATTCTCTCATTCATACATGGTAGTGATAAGATTTTTGTAGATTCTTCAAGTAATAAGATTTTTGTAGATTCTTCAAGTAATAAGATTTTTGTAGATTCTTCAAGTCATAAGATTTTTGTAGATTCTTTAAGTCATAAGATTTTTGTCATAATGCTGCTGATAGTTCAGCACCTGTAACAAGAATTTATTGTTTTGTATTACGTTCTTAGCGTTTTTTTCACCAACCTCATGGAGTAAAATAAAATTAAAATAAAACAAAACAAAACAAATCTTGATAACTATATTTACAGTAACCTGTATTTACAAAATTAATATACGTATTACAATATTAAAAGTATTAAAACACAAGATTAAAATGCATTAAAATATACTAAGTTAAAAGCGATAAAATCCCGTAGCTTTCAAAGGCTCCAGCCTTCTTCTTCAGCAGTACTCTCTATTATTCAGTACACCTTTAAATATCAGCAGGGTAATGGTAGGCATCACATGTTTCCATTCTCACGTGTTCCGCTCTCTTGCATTGTGGAACCGGAAGTGGCTCGAACGGAAGTCGTACGGAACCGTTCATCCTTTTTTAGGATAATAGTCTCTAAAAGGGGGTGAATCCGTACACCCCTATCCCTATTAATGTTGGTTGTAGAGCTGATCCGCAAACTCTCGAGCCACTTACGGTCCCAGAACCTATGCGCCCGATCGGTGATAGTGGCATCGTCTGGGGAGATCTGGTGCTGCTTCTCCCAGCACCAGATCTCCCCAGACGATGCCACTATCACTGATCGGGCGCATAGGTTCTGGGACCGTAAGTGGCTCGAGAGTTTGCGGATCAGCTCTACAACCAACATTAATAGGGATAGGGGTGTACGGATTCACCCCCTTTTAGAGACTATTATCCTAAAAAAGGATGAACGGTTCCGTACGACTTCCGTTCGAGCCACTTCCGGTTCCACAATGCAAGAGAGCGGAACACGTGAGAATGGAAACATGTGATGCCTACCATTACCCTGCTGATATTTAAAGGTGTACTGAATAATAGAGAGTACTGCTGAAGAAGAAGGCTGGAGCCTTTGAAAGCTACGGGATTTTATCGCTTTTAACTTAGTATATTTTAATGCATTTTAATCTTGTGTTTTAATACTTTTAATATTGTAATACGTATATTAATTTTGTAAATACAGGTTATTGTAAATATAGTTATCAAGATTTGTTTTGTTTTGTTTTATTTTAATTTTATTTTACTCCATGAAAGGTTGGTGAAAAAACGCTAAGAACGTAATATGAATATACCCAACCTCAGAGGCCTATTTTGAGGAGTTATTGTTTTGTACTTTTATTGAAAGTTGCATAAACAACCCTGCAACTGCAAAAAACCCCAGGGGCTCACATCTGGTGAGTATGAGCTTGGCACACCCAGGGTCCTAAGCTGGATATCATCATTTTTCTATTTCTTGGTGATTCCCCCTTCTACTTCTCTCTCTCTCTCTCTCTCTGGGTAAATTGGCTTTTTTTTTTTTTTTTTTTTTTTTTTTGCTTGTGCAGCAAAAGCTTCAGTTTCCTTGCACCATATAGCTAATAATAATAATAATAATAATAAAATAAGTTTTAATGTTCATCCTCACTGCCGAAAGATTAAATTGCAGCTGAGTGAAGAGTCACCAAAAATTAGTAAGTGCCAGAGTAAATTTTTTAGTTTCTCTAACATATAGGATTTGTCAAGTCCTGCTAAATATAATGCTATCTCCCACTGTATTCAAATTATTATTATTTTTTTACTTCTTTCTGCTGATGTGTAAGGGATTGCATAAATAATTTGTAAAACGTCTGCTGATGTGATACTTTTGCAACAAATTTTAATAGAGTGAGCACGACTGAACACAAAATCTTAACTGAAAAGGAAACTGATTTTAAAATTTTAATGTGATTAAATAGCACATATTCTTCTGTAATCTTATTCACAAAACATATTTTGATGTTTAAATGTATCATTACTTTTGCCAAATAATTTTCATTTGTCTCATTCATGAAAAACAAAATTAAGCTACAGCTATAATTTTTCATTGGTTTTAGGGATTTTAAAATCTGCCTCCTTACCATATTTAAGTTATCTGCAGACAAATAATTTGTTTCAGTGGTTAAGAATTTTAAAATCTGCCCTCCTTACCATCTATAAGTCATACTGCAGACCCTCAATGAGAAACAGTATGAAATATTACACTTATCAGAAGATAATATGGGAATAGAAATGTTTTTGTATAACTGTATTAGCTATACAGCTATAGAGTATAGCTGTAATATAGAGTATATAGAGTATAGCTATACAGTATAGCTGTAACAGCTGCAGTACAGGGTTTATTAATTTCTTTTTAACTTACCCTCAATTCTTGAGCATCCGTTACACTTGAAGGGATTTCTAGATGTCTATGCCCCTTTGCATATTCCACACCAGAAATCACATAAAAAGTTCTTAAAATCCTTGATGGAAGCATCTTCAGAAATCAGACTGTTACAAAAAATGTAACTGTGCTTGTAATTTATTATTCCATTCCATGGAATTTAACACAAATCAAGTTCTACATATAGTAGAAGCTCATAAATCTAGCATTCTCTGGGAAATAGCACATTCTGCATTCTATTATATGCAAAAAAAAAAAAAAAAAAAAAAAAAAAAAAAACAGAATTTTTTTTTTTTTTTGCATATAATACAGTAGCGCTGATTCCTATAACCTCCACAGAATGACAGTTGCTAACACTAAGCTGAAATGTTAATTATTATATGTTAATACAGAAGCCTATCATAGGCTTCTGTGTCACATGTTAATTTATATGTATCCCATGCATTTTTCTTCTCTGCCATATGTCTCATTAGTTCATCTGACATCCATTTAGGCCTGAACCCTGAACAATATTTCTTAGTTGGTATGTAAAGCCTAGTAGCTTCCAAGATAAGTTCTTTGAATGCTTCCCATTTTGAGTTTGCTGTTGGTAACATCATCAGTTGGTCCCACTGTATAGAATTTAAATACTGTCTCAGACCATCGTAGTCACCTTTACGAAAGCAATAACCCTTCCCTTTACCCCTGATGGTAGTTACCTCCTTGAGTAAATCCCATTTCAGCACACTGTGATCACTGCCACCTAGTAGTTCCTTTATCTGCAGATTCTTAATGCATGAAGAATCACTACTGATAATCAAATCAAGAGCACTGTTCCCTCTAGTTGCCTCTCGAACATGCTGATTTAGAAAACAATCATTCAATAAATCCACAAAAGCCTTGCTAGTGGGTGAGTGACCAACCCACAAATTCCAGTCAATATCTGGGAAATTAAAATCCCCCATTATAAGACTCTCTGATTTACTGGCCCACTCTATTTCTCTGTACAGTTTCTTATTATATTCATCAGAGTCATTAGGCCTATAGCACACTCCTACTCTCAATTTTGATCTCCCGATGCTTATGTCACACCAAACTGACTCGACACTGCACTGTCTAGCGATGTCGACTGGCTTCACTTCCTTGGATTTTATGTGTTTCTTAACTAATAGCATAACCCCTCCTCCCTTCCTATCCTGTCTATCCTTTCTGTAGACATTGTACTCCCCAAATTCTCGTTCTGCATTACTTATATCTGTGTGACACCACGTCTGTGATATCCGCCTTTGATGCTTTGAGCAATACCTCAAATTCATGAAATTTATTTACCAAACTCCTAGCATTGGTGTACATGCAAGTGTTGTTATCAGCAGTTTTTATAGCATTTGCATGCTCCCCCAGACGATCCTTGAGCCGTCGTTTTGTCTCGCCCACATTACAATAAATCTGCTGTGGCCGAACATTTTTGGGAAAAGCAGCATCAAATCTCCCCAGAGGATGCGGTTATTGTGGATCGAGCGCATGGGTTCTGGAATCGTAAATGGCTCGAGAGCCTAATAAATCTGTTCATCCAACCACAATATTATGAATAGGGACAGAGGTATACATATGCATCGTATGTTTGAAATTATCATCCTAAGTACAGATGAACAGTTTTGCTTGACACGTTCCTGAGCTGTTTCTGCTTCCAGTTCAGACCATGTGCCGACTGCACCACGTGTATAAGTACCATGAGCCTATTATATATGGACGTGCTGCAGGAAGTTTTGTTACTGCTGAGGAAGGAAGCCGATGCTTCCGAAAGCTCCAAAGATTTTATCGTTTTTATCGCTTTTAATCCGGTTTATTTTAGTGTATTTTATCGCAAGGATTTTATCACAGTTTTAATGTGTTTTTCACATGTACATAATTTAATTTAATATAATAGCAGTTTTTGTAAATATTTATTTTATTTTATTTTGATTTGTAAATATTTTAGTTACAGTAAAATACTTATTCTTATGGTTGGTGTATGTGCTGATTTATTGCCAAAATATGAATTTGCCCAACTTCAGAGGCCTTTTTCAGGACAACTAGTTTTCTACTGTAAACATCCTATTAGAGAATTAGGAGAGTGATTTTCCTTTATCCCAAAAATTCATCTGTTGTTTCAAAGAAATGAGTCATCCACACTTTCACTAAATTTCACCATGTTTCACAATGTTAGGGAGAACCTACCATGTTTAGAAGGTACAAGTGGTCCCTAATTTCAGTTTTATTTTAGCTGCTGTCAAGTAATCTTAGTCTAAGAGGAAATCCTTGAGTGTAGTGTGAAAAAGTGGAAGTGCTTAATAGTGTAGATCAGGGACAGTTTGAGGAACCTGAACCCAGTCGGAACCATGCGAAATTATGCCTGTATGAAGATGTAGACGAAACAATTTTTAAGTGGATGAAGTTGATTCGAGACACCAAAACATGCTGATATCAAGGTCACTAATAAAAGAAAAGGCTATGGAGTACACGTCTTTTTTGGGGCACAGGAGTCTGCTGACGAGGCTACTAGAGACGGTCGTGTTCCAAGCCGCTAAGTGGAATTTTCTTATTTATTGATTTGAAATTATTGTTTTTCTAAAACGTTTGATTTAAATTTAGTAGTATAACATTATTTGTGATTTTCTGATTAACTTGGTGTATTTATTCTTTACTCGGCCTTGTAATTGCATAAAAATATCGGTAAAGGTTTCCACGTGTTTCAACTCCGTTACCGTTCGTAATTTTCCCGCCATTGTGATACGATAGTTGTATGCCGTACTAGATAGCGTTAGTTGAACTTCGTTAGCAGTTAAATTGTACGTTTAAATAAATACATATAACGACTTAGATTACAAACGTAATATAATTAATTATATTTAACATAATTAATAACATAACATAATTAATTAATAAATTAATAGAATCAAGACTCAAACCAGAGCAGCAAAGCAAAAGGCTCAAGCTAATGGAAGCGCTGTGGCTCAGAGCAGAACTGAGGGGGGCAGTTGTCCTCTGACTCACAGCCTTATAAAATGCACTGTTTGCTTGATGTTTGCAGAGCAATCGGGTACGGGACATGATACTGCCAAGGGGGATGTCTTTGTGTGTGCGCGATGCAAGGAGTGTATCGATATCAGGCAACAACTCGGCGTTCTTGTGGGCCTATATGAGAGCTTGAAGGACAGGGTGGATGCCCTCGAAGAAACTAAACTGAGGGGCCCATCAAGCTCTCAGCTGCCCACATCAACGCCAGAGCTTGCACTTGGGCATCGCGTGCCACAGAGACAACCCCCAAGGCAGAATGCGCTGGTCCCGAAGGAACTAGTAGTTGTTGGTGACTCTATTGTCAGGGAAACGGGGAACATGCTTTGTAAAAAAGATAGGTGGAACAGGACCAGGGTATGTCTGCCAGGGGCAAAGGTTGATGACGTTGTAGAGCGAATATCATCTTTTAAGGGCACAAAAGGTGATATAGTTGTACACGTTGGCACTAATAATATTAAGAGTAGGAGACCGGCAGAATTACTTAACAAGTACAGGTCACTGTTGAACAAAAGCCGAGCATTAGGGTTGAATTTGAAAGTGTCTGCAATTCTGCCCAGACACGATAGGAGGGAGTATATGATGAGAGCCTTGTCGATCAATTCGGCCCTGGAAAGATTGTGCAAGGCTCAAGGGGTAAAATTTTTTTCAGCCTGGACTGTACTTGTTAACAGGAGAGATTGCTTCCACAGGGATGGGATACACTTAAATAGAAAGGGTGCAAGAATATTTGCTGATGCTATCGAGGCAGTGTTAGGTGGGTCGGAAAACTGCTAGCTTGGGGGGAGACAAAGACCAATAGATTGACAGTAGCCACTGGCAGAGGTGAAAGAGATTCTTGCACTGCTTCTATTAGAATGAGCAGAAGCCTGAAAAACAAGATGCATGGTATTTCAGAGACTGCTGGGAGCCATTGCGGTACAAGTAAACACATGGGTTGTGTTAGGGTAGCTAAGAATAGAAACAGGTGCAGGTATACTTGCGTGTACACCAATGCTAGGAGTTTAGTAAATAAATTTGATGAATTTGAGGTATTGCTCAAAACATCAAAGGCAGATATTGTTGGGATATCAGAGACGTGGTGTCACACAGATATAAGGGATGCAGAACTGCAATTTGGGGAGTACAACGTCTACAGAAAGGATAGACAGGATAGGAAGGGGGGAGGGGTTATGCTATTAGTTAAGAAACACATAAAAACCAAGGAAGTGAAGCCAGTCGACATCGCTGGACAGTGCAGTGTTGAGTCAGTTTGGTGTGACATAAGCATTGGGAGATCAAAATTGAGAGTAGGAGTGTGCTATAGGCCTAATGACTCTGATGAGTATAATAAGGAACTGTACAGGGAAATAGAGTGGGCCAGTAAATCAGAGAGTCTTATAATGGGAGATTTTAATTTCCCAGATATTGACTGGAATTTGGGGGCTGGTTACTCACGCACTAGCAGAGCTTTTGTGGATTTATTGGATGATTGTTTTCTACATCAGCATGTTCGGGAGGCAACTAGAGGGAGTAATACTCTTGATTTGATTATCAGCAGTGATTCTTCATGCATTAAGAATCTGCAGATAAATGAACCACTAGGTGGCAGTGATCACAGTGTGCTGAAGTGGGATTTACTCAAAGAGGTAACTACCATTAGGGGTAAAGGGAAGGGTTATTGCTTCCGTAAAGGCGACTACGATGGACTGAGACAGTATTTAAATTCTATACAGTGGGACCAACTGATGATGTTACCAACAGCAAATTCAAAATGGGAAGCATTCAAAGAACTTATCTTGGAAGCTACTAGGCTTTACATACCAACTAAGAAATACTGTTCAAGGTTTAGGCCAAAATGGATGTCAGATGAACTAATGAGGCATATGGCAGAGAAGAAAAATGCATGGGATACTTACAAATTAACACATGACACAGAAGCCTATGATATATACAAGTTGATATGCAACCAAGTTACAAAGGAGGTTAGGCAGGCGAAGGCAGATTGCGAGAAATCCTTGGCAAGGGATGCAAAGAAAAACAGCAAAGAGTTCTTTACTTATGTAAACTCTAGAAGGAAGGGGATGAATCAGATCGGTCCACTTGATATTGATGGGTCAACTGTTGATGATCCTGCTCAGGTAGCTAACAAACTAAATGAATATTTTGCATCGACATTCACACATGAGGAGTTATTCAGCAAAGGGAATGCCAGAGGTGTATTCAACTCTAGCAGTAAGCTACAGAATCTTGAAATAACTGGGAGTAAAGTGGAGGAGAAACTGTTGAAGATAAACACAAGAAAGGCACCCGGGGTGGATGGGATCTATCCAGTTATATTAAAGGAGGCAGCAAAGGAAGTAAGCAAACCCTTAGCCATAATTATGACAGCTTCCTTGGACTCAGGGGAGGTACCCATAGACTGGAAATGTGCAAATGTGACCCCAATTCACAAAGGAGGATCAAAGGCTGACACAAGTAATTATAGACCTGTGAGCTTAACTTCTGTTCCAGGAAAATTAATGGAGGCACTGGTTAAAGAAGCACTGCAGGATCATTTAGACAAGACTTCAGTTATAGCTCAGACACAGCATGGTTTTGTTAAGGGGAAGTCTTGCCTGACCAACTTGATTGGATACTATGATGCAGTCACAAAAGAACTGGATGCAGGGAATAACTTTGATATTATATACTTGGATCTTAGAAAGGCTTTTGATACTGTTGCACATGGAAGACTGCTACACAAATTGGAGCAGTGTGACATTGGAGGCAAATTGCTGCTATGGATAAAGGGGTGGTTGAGGGGGAGAAGACAGAGAGTGGTAATCAATGGACACTGCTCATCGTGGACTAATGTTATTAGTGGAGTCCCTCAGGGCTCAGTGTTGGGTCCATTGTTGTTTTCTGTATTTATAAATGATATTGATGATGGTATATCAAGCTTAATGTCCAAGTTTGCAGATCATACAAAGGTTGGCAGGGTTGTCAAGGACACTACTGACACTATGCTGCTGCAACAGGATCTGGAAAGGTTGAGCAGATGGGCTGAGAGGTGGCAAATGAAGTTTAACATTGACAAATGTAAAGTACTACACATGGGAAACAGCAACCCCAGAGCAACGTATCAACTCTGTGGTACTACACTGACAGTGGTAGAGAATGAAAGGATCTTGGGGGTGATTGTGCAGGCAGATATGAAGTTCTCTGAGCAGTGCAGAAGGGCTGCAAGAGTAGCTCATGGAGTATTGTCAATGATATACAGGAATTTTTCCAGCAGGGATAAGGAGGTGATTATTCCATTGTATAAGGCAATGGTCAGGCCACACCTAGAGTACTGTATACAGGTCTGGAGGCCTCATTTCAAGAAGGATGTAGAGCTGCTGGAACGAGTACAGAGAAGGGCAACAAGATTAGTGAATGGAACAAAGGGGTGCTCTTACGAAGAAAGGCTTAAGTTTTGCAAATTACAGTGTCTGGAGACTAGGCACCAGCGAGGTGATCTGATAGAGGTGTATAAAGCCTTGAATGGTTTAAGCATGCTCAATGCTGATGGGATTCTTCCTCTAGCTCAGAAAAATCACCTGAGAGGGCATAAATTCAAATTGAGGAAAGACAGATGTAGGATAGACGTGCGGAAATTTGCCTTTAGCCAGCGGGTGGTTGGTTGGTGGAACAGACTGCCATCCCTTGTGGTGGAGGTTGATAGCCTAAATAAGTTTAAGGCTCAGCTGGACAGGTATTTCGAATGAACAGAGGGGTGAAGTGGAAGTGGTAATTTTTTATTTATTTTTTATTTTCTGGCTGATGCTGCATAAGCTTGCTTTCTTGCATCAAATGCCTCTACTAATGCTAATGCTAATGCTAATAAAACCTTCTAAGCCAGTTTTGGTTGGCTGGATAAATTTAAAGAGCACCATGGCTTACTCAAAAAAAGTTATTTCTGATGAAAGTGGAGGTGCAATTGAAGAAGACTATACCCACTGAAAAGAAACAGTTTTGAAAAAAATTTTGATAGAAAGATGATGAAAGAAAACAGAAAAATTGCATTGATTGTCGACAACTGCCTTGCCCACCTTCACTCGGTAATTTTGAAACTTAAAAGTGTGAAACTTGTTTTCTTCCCTCCAAATACCTTGTCTAAACTGCAGCCAATAGGCCAAAGATTTGAAAATGCACTACCGAAGGCACATACTGAAAAAATTATGCTGAGAATAGAAACCAACCAACCTATAGATTTGCAGATGTGCATACCAGAGGTGGCAAAAGTGTGGAGTCAAGATGTGATGAAAACAATGATGAAGAATTGTTTTGCAAATGCAGGTTTGGCTAAAATGGCAATTAATAGCAGTGAGAGGGATGAACTACTACAAGGCATTAACAGAGGCAGACTGGCCATAAGACTTACTGGGGCAACACCAGTGGGCCGAATACCAGTGTGATCTTGCCCATAAACACTAGTATCAGGCCGCTACAAGTTTTTCCCAATAAGAATTTTTCACCCATTCCACACCTGGACATTGAGCAATCTTGGGAATAACTCCTAAGTGAGAGGTTTGATCAGCAGAGAAATTGTTCTTGACAAATTTTTAGGAGTTGATAATGATATCATATTAGCTGGATATCCGAGTGACTCCAACATTTGAACATATTTAAAGAACTTGTGACAATATCGACAATGAGTTGGATGAAAATGAGGGCAATAGCAATATTAAACCTTCCAAACAAGAAATGTTGGCAGAATTTGAAACTCTGTGTCGAGGCCTTCAATTGGGAAGAAAATGTAACAGAAAATAAATTTGAGTGTTTAAACAAATGCAAACGTTTTTATGAACGGTGTACAGTAGAATCCAGTGTCCAACAAAAAATAGCCAAATATTTTATGACATAATTCTTAAAAGTGTATACTAATATATTGTGTGCATCATAAAAGTAAAGTAAAGTGCAGCCATTATCAACCCACTGCAGGATGGAAGCCTCCTCAACAATTCATGTTGAGAGAATTTACAGTATTTTTCACTGTCAAATAGGTCATATTTCTTTATAACGAAATTTCTGTTTAATGAATTTTTTCAAGAGTTGTGTGTGTGTGTGTGTGTGTGTGTGTGTGTGTGTGTGTGTGTGTGTATCAAAAACCATATAACTTAATAGAAAATGTAAGGAAAAACTATAAAGCCACAATGAGAGCAGTGAGTGAATAAAGAATTTGAGCAGAAGAATTGCCTGTCTCTCTCTCTCACTGCCTCCCCTCCCCACCAGAATGACTGGTGGGTAGAAGGGCCAGTATGGTCCCCTACTTACCCTAGCAGACACCATGCCATAGCTACTTAGCTGATATCAAGGGATGCAGACACTAGTCAGTTGAACTTAATCCCTGACCTGTGTGGGAATGAGCAGCAAACAGGCACTCCAACATTGGGATCCCTTTCTCTATGAACCTTCACTCCTACCACCTGGGTTGGTTGCTTTCTCACTCCCTCCCTCCCCTGCCCCCCAAACCTAGGCAGCTCCCTATCCCCCTTTTGCCTTGTTGCAGATGGCCACTGCCATCTGTCAACTCCCAACCGCCAGAGCAGAATGAGCATCTGGACCTGGGATTCCCCCTTCTCTCTCTCTCTCTCTCTCTCTCTCTCTCTCTCTCTCTCTCTCTCTCTCTCTCTCCCCCCTTTCACTCGGGCAGGCACCTTCACTACTGCCTTCTGTTTTCCTACCACTTTTACCCCCTCCCACTTCCTATCTCCCCACTACCACCTAACTTTTTTTTTTTTACTGGGCTTTCCCTGTCTGTAGCTTTGGCTACTGCAGGATTAGCCCCACCAGTGTTTTCATACTCCCTACTTCCCGTTCCGCCTCCTCATGACACTGGACGGTAAACTAAAAAACCGAGCAAATTATGGCTATGGGTTTGTGCTTACCTCCTTTGCTGCCTCCCTTAATGAAATTGAACAGATCCTTCTACTCCAGGCTGCTTTTTATGTTTAGCTTCAACAATTTTTCCTCCAATTTCCTTTCAGTTATCACTGAATCATTTAGCTACCTGTTGGAGTTTGATAAACTTCTGGCATCTCCTTCCCTAAAGAATTCGCCATGTATGAATGTAGGTGCAAAATACCTATTCAATTTGTTAGCAACTTGAGCAGGGTTATCAATACTTAAACCAATGACATCAAGTGGCCCAATGGGATTCACCCCCCTTCCTTTTACTGTTAATATAAGCACAGCAGCCTTAGCTGCTGTTCTTTGTATTCTTTGCCAGACTTTTTGATATCTGTCTTAGCTTTGTGATGTGACTTTATTACAGACTAGTTTATATTATTATAGGCTTCTGTATCACCTGATAATTTATATGCATTTCATGCATTTTTCTTCACTGCCACAATTTCATCAGTTCATCTACCATCCTTTTAGGTCTAAGTCTTGAACAGTATTTATTACTTTTATTAGTTGATATGAAAAGCCTAATAGTTTCTATGATTATTTCCCTGAAATGCTTCTCATTTAGAATTTACTGTTGGTAACATCATCAGTCCCACTGCAAGAAATTTATAAACTGTTTGAGACCACCGTAGTCATCCTTATGAAAGCAAAAGACTTTTCTCATGATAGTAGTTATGTTTTTAAGTAAATTTCACATCAGTACACTGTGATCACTGCCACCCAGTGGGTCTTTTACATGCAGGTTCTTAATGCATGAAGAATCACTACTGATAATCAGAAACACTATTGATAACCAGATTTTTCTTTTTTTTTTAAATGAAAACCACAAACATGACAGGTAAGAACCTGTAGTACTTAGTACTGTGCATGGGCTGAAGATTGAGAAGATGAAAGACGATGCTTTTTGACATTAGACTTGAATTTCTGTAGATTGCAATTTTTAGTAAATATGTATGAAGGAATTTTGTTCCAGAAAACGGAAGTTGAATGAATAGATGAGGAAGAAGAAAAGTTGGTTTTGTGAGTTTGAAGTTGGATAGTAAAAGGACGTTGACTGATAAAAGTTTTTTGTGGAAAGTGTTCAGACTGCTTGGAAGAGAGAGTGGGAATTATAGAAGCCAATCCAGAAGAACAGTACCCATTGAGGTATCTATAGAAAAAGCATGCAGCAGAAACAGAACATCTATAAGACAGAGTGGAGGGACTCTGTTAGAGATGAGTCTTTAATTAGCCTAACTGACCTCTTTTGAATGGAATCTAGCAGCCTAAGAGAGAGAGGTTAGGGATACCTCCCTGGATGTGGTAACAATATTCATGGTAGGGAAGATTTGTGATTTGTACAGAGTGAACAGCTGTTTGAAAGAAAAGTAATGCCAAGAATGAAAGAGAAAATCCAGTTTTTTTAGATACAGAGGAAGCAATATTTGTAATGTGCTTATGCCAAGATTGATTAGAAGTCAGGGTAAGCCCCCAGTAGAGACATATGATCCTTTCTAGTATTCAGAGTGTCACTAAAAATAAGCACAGGAGCAGAGAAAACTTTTTGCAATATATAAGATAGACTGAGTTTTAGAAGAATTTAAATCAACTAAGTTATCTTTACCCCAATGGAGAATTACCTGGAGGTATTTAAGGAATTGGTAGTGGATATTTGAGAAGTTGAAGCTGTTTGTGCAGGGCAAGGTTTCTCAAACTGGAAGGTGGAATGCAATGTGCTATCATCAGCAAACTATGGATAGGATTTCCAGTCAATGGAAGAGGGTCATTAATATAAAAAATGAAAAGAGTGGGAGTAAAAACTGAGCCTTGGGGAATATCAGCATTAGTGTGGATGTTAGAAGACTGAGAAAGCCATCTACCATCATATGCAGAGAGAAAACTGGATACCCAATTGCAAAAAAAAAAGAAAAAAAAAAAAAAAAAGTCAGTAATCAGTAAGATGGAAACTTGTTAAGAAGACCTATATACCAAACACAATCAAAAGCCTTAGAACTGTCAAGAACAAATGCCAAAGTTTCATCAAACTTTCCACTGAATTTGTCTATAGATGGGTAACATATTTAGCCAAAATATCACCAGTGGATTGACATTGATGGAATTCATAATGGCGATCATTGATCAGATGGGAAGTTTCAAGATAGCTTAGAAGTTGGTGGTTAATGGATTTCTTCATCACTTGTTTATTTTACTTTACTTCATAATTTCATTAGTTTATTTAGCATTACTGGAAAATAATGGTAAATAAAGTAAAGTAGAGGTAAGTGCAATGGAATGATAATTGGATGGGAGTAATTTGTCACCCTTTTCAGGAATTGGCTGATATGAGCAAATTTCAAGACAGAAGGAAAAATGCAAGTGGAGTAAGAAAGTGTAAACAGGCAACACAGAACAGGAGTAAGCTCAGGAGTACAGGTTTTGAGAACAACAGGAGAAGTAACATCTAAAGTAACATCAGGACATAAAGATTGGCATCAAGATTGTTCAAAATTCTTCTTTCATCCTTTTAATGGACAACCACAAGAGGCATTAAGTAGAGTGTACTGGGAATGGTAGGAGGTGGTTTTCCAAGATCATCAATAAAGAGTTAGAAGAAAATCAGGATGCTAGTAAGTTGGTTTTATCTTTAGTTGAGGTGGCAAACCATCAGATTTTAACAGAGATGGGAGTACAGATGGGAAAAAGTTGCAGCCAATAGCTTTGGCAAGAGACAAGAATACACAACTACCATTTGGATAAGAAGCAAGTTTTCTACTCTTAACCTGTTCAAAACCTAGTTTGGAATGATAAACAACTGTTTTACAATTGTAAGCTTTGGTTGAGGAAGAAAATGAACAAGGAGATCTGGATGATAACCAATTGGGATATTCAGCATTCTTATCTTGAATGTCCTCAACACATTTATTGGAAATTGAAGGTTTAGATAAAGTATAAGGTTTAAGGTGGAGAGTGGAATAATGTTCATCCCAACAAAATAAATTTCACTGACATGATCTGAGCAAACACTGATACCAGATGATTTAAAACGGTAATCTAGTCAAGGAAAAGAAGAATAAAAATCATGTAGATCAGGGGTGGCCAACTTAATTTGTGATGTGTTCTACTTTTTTTCTTCAAAATGTGGCACGATCTACCACTTAAGAATTCCATTGCACATGGTTAAAAAAGTTAATCAACACATTGAAAAATGTTGTTTATAAATTTTAAAATTAAATACAATTCAGAATTCTTATTTTAAATTCATATGTATTTAAATTTTTAATTTATGTGAAGTTTGTGTCTTCATGTCATCTGCCAAGCTTTCAAAATCAGGGATATACTTTGATAAAGCCAACCGTAAAGTACCTCCTGTATGCAAGTCCGTAAGAGTAGAGCGATTCTTTGTTTTTATTTGTTTCAAATACGAAAAGGCCGATTCACATGGATACGTGGAACCAAAACAGGAAATTAAAAGTTCACTGAATTTTTTTACAGTTGGGTACTTTTCTCAGCAAACATATTTCCAAAAGTCTTTTTCTGATGACCTGGCTTTTAGGAAGATATCATTTAGCAATGTAATAATTTCATTTTCAAGTAATATTTTCTCCATGTGAAAAATCTCAGTGATTTTTTCTGCAGTTTGTTTCATATCTAAGTTGACATTAAATGGATAAGAAATATATTGAACAATGTCTTCAATTGTTTTAAAATCACTGAATCTGGTTTCAAAATCATCCACAACTTTCTCAATTTCAGAAACATATTTCTCACTATTAAATTCAAAAACAGGATATTTTTCCAAATGATCTTGCATATTTGAAAAATAATTGAATATTTTTTCTTTTAGATCCTTAGCCATTGCCAAAAATCTTGACAAAATAAATGAGTATTGCTATTAGATTTTGGAATATGTTATTAAGAAAACATTATATACAGTTACTTTTAGGAATGCAAAATATTCCAAACAAAAAGACACAGAAACTGTATTTTTTTTCACCTATGTGGGTTCTGTTTCGATCAAATAAGAATAGTATATTTTTACAACAGATGCTGTTTTAGTTAATGAGAGATCAACATGTGCTTATGTTAAGTGGACAGCTGATTTGCACTATAAAATCTCATGTCACTATCAGATCTTTGTATTAAGGCCACTTCTGTTTATAAATAAAAATAATATTTTCTGTTCATACTTTGGGATGGCTGCATAAGATTAGAGAGATTTAAATAAATTTTTAGTTTATATTCCTAGATAATTAGGGTCAGAGTAGTTTTACAAGATAGAGAGTACATTTTGTGAATTCAGTTACTCTTCCAGCATAAGCCATCGTGAGATGGCTGAGGCTGGAACAGTTTGGACATTTATCATGACAACATACATACTGAATTAAGGGCAACCAAATTTCACAATGGGCTGCACACTATTCATGGCAGTGTACAGGCTCAAAGCTGAAACCTCCTTAACTGTGGCTGCATATAATAGCCAGAGGACCTTGGCTGATCCCAAGATTTAGTATGCAATTTCTATTTCTTTTCTTGTCATTATTTTGAGAAAACTTAACCCATCAGTAGGAGAATGAGGATGTTTTTAAGCCCCACATATGTTCACAGCAATTCTTCATAGTGAAATAATGGTCTTATAGTAAGGAAAAAACAACAACAGGTAGTTGAAGGTCATTCACTAGATCTACATACTCCATTCTCACACCATGGAGTGAGTGAAGAAAGGAAAGCTTTATGAGTGATCTTAACCTGCCTATTATTTTTCTCCTTACTACAGCTAGTGGAAAGCTTCATAATTTTCAGTTTAAACTATTAATTTATTTTTGGTTGCAATGTTGGATATTTAACTGTTGGATAGATGAGAGAGAAGTGCAATCAAAAATAAAATGGATCTGACTGCTACTTACAAGCTTGTTAATGCCATTATTGTAAGGACTACAATTATCACACAAGGAACTTATGTAAAAAATGCTATAAAATGTGCCATAAAACAGTTGCATCATTTATCTGTTGGCAGTGAGCAATTTTTATGTCTAGAAACACAGCCGTATCCTCTCAGAAACGTTACTATAGGGCAGTGGTGTCCAACCTTTTCCCGTATGAGGGCCATATTCAAAGTTAGATTTGTCTCACAGGCCGCACTGAGTGATTTGAGAAAGTATTGTGTTACATTTTCCATATCTTTTACATGTAAAAGAAAGTTTCTATTTTCAGGCTACATATATAAAAAATGCAAATGCCCAAAACTTTTAAGTGCAACAAACCTGTGATTTATTTTTTAGATTTTATTAAAATTATAAAAATATGGCTTACTTTTGATTTTTTTTTTTTTTTTTAAATACCTTACTTTTGCTTTTAAATTCTCACTTTAGAAAATTTACAACCTCAAAAGGATCACTGCTTTTCAATATTAAGATGAATAAATAAATATAATGATATACCTGAAATTGAAAATAGTTGAATATTTTATTTAAGTACAATACACAATAAAATTTACTAAACAAAACTTAACATTTAATGAGATGATGTAGGTTGGATGTTTTTAGATAATTATTCAATATCTGTTAAACTAATTCTCAATATGGAATGAAGGTGATCATCTGTTATTCTGTTTCTTTTTAAATATTTATTTGATTTCATGCGTGAAAAAATTGCTTGCAAACATACACTGATCTGAACAAAGTAGCCATTTTCAGGGCATTTTATTTTATTAGTAGAAAATCTTCAGATGGGAGAGTCTTGTAGAATTCAAGTAGTTTATTTTCACAGTAAATATACAGGTAACCCTTGTATAATATGGTAGTCAGGTTCTTACAAAATCTTGTGTAGTGTGAAATGGTGTTATACGGAACTAAGAACCAGTACAAAAATGGGGGTTATGTTCCAAAAGCTAACAAAAATACATCATTCTAGGTTTCATGTACCTTCTGCTCTCTTTAAAAAATCATTAATCTGGGTTTGTTTTTGCTTTATAGATTTTTGTAAATTTCATTGAATAGGACTAAGCATTTTTGAAGCTCCCTTTTAAACTTTGGGGTTCTTTCAGTAGAAGAATCTGCATTCAAAAAATAAGATTCTAATTGCTCGGCAAACTTTATGCCTTCCCATATACTTTTTAGTGTAAAATTCAGAACTTCAGAATTTTCATCTGCACTATCATCCTCTGAATTGATTTGATTTGCCTCCGATACAATTCAATTTCCACCAAATCTTCTTCGCCAGCCTCTTTTTCTATCAGTAATTCTTGAATATCTTCAGTAAAATCATTCCTTTTTTTTTTAGGAACACTGGTGACTAAGGCCATGTTACTCTGTGTATATTGTCTATAAATTGTGTATTCTGTGGTTGATCTTCTATTTTGCTGGATGAAAAACAGTTTCCAGGGGAGGGAAAAACCATGCTAACCTTGCCTGAGACCAACTAACTCAGCCACCCATAAAAATTCCTCCCGTCATTGACAAGATTCGAACTTAGGTCTTTTCCACCCGGTGTGGGGAGGATGCCAGTTTTACCAACTATGCTAGCCACGAGGGCTTCAGTAGTCATATCATCAAAACCTTCCCCTCCTTAGCAGGTTATACTATTGCACCAATTCTGTTTTCTGCCAGTTTGATCATATTTTCTGAATGAACTTGATTTTGGCCATACATTTTTTCCCAACACGCATTTAATGTTGATGGTTTTACTTCTTTGAGCAATAGAGCTATGATTCCGATACAGCCCACAATTGAAAAATGTTTCCATGCCTCCATCACTTCAATTCAGAATAATTTTTTCCCAAAATCTATTGTAACGATTTTCTGATATAATGAGTTTCGAAGGTAGATATAATGCCTTGATCCAAGGGGTGAAGAAGTTTGTAATACAGAAGAAGTTGTAATATGTGGTAGGAACATTACTTCAAAGTTTGGATGACTTAAATCTTTTGGATGGCTTGGCATGTTATCCAATAATAATAAAACTCTGAAATCTAGATTTTTCCATGAGTTCAACAAGTACAAGTTCAATAGCACAGAACCTAACAGGGGAATTTCCCAACAAAGTAAAATACAGGGATTTCCCAATATATATATATATATATATATATATATATATATATATATATATATTTTTTTTTTTTTTTTTTGCATAACAATTAGCAAGCCAAAAGGGGGACTCACAAAAAAAAAAAAAAAAAAGTAATGTTTAAAAATTACATCCAACGTATTAGCAGAGTTTTCCCCACACAAAAGCTCAAAAATACCGTGCTGTGCAAGGTTTGCCACAATTCTCTAACCGTGTTATACACGGCACTGCCATTAATATTAGACACCTGCCTTTAGACAAAAAAAAAAAAAAAGAACTTTTATTGTGTCATTTAATATTTTATGCTGGACCTTTTTGCTTTTATGGCGGCCTTCAATCTTCATTGCATACTCTCAACCGGCTTTTTATAGATGTCAGGTGATATGTTCCTCCACTTGGCCTTTAATGCAGTCACCATTTTGGCCTTGTTCTTTGGGCAATCTCAACGTGCACGTACCTGTTGATCCAATATATCCCAAATGATCGATAGGGTACAGATCAGCACTCTGGGCTGGCCAATCCAACTTTTCCACACACATATCCTCAAAGCACTCTGTTACAACACGAGCAGTATGGCATGGCACATTGTTTTGCTGATACAGGTATGGACCTTCCCCGAAGTATTGTCATAATGATGGAAGTGCAAAATTGTCCAGGCTGTCCTGGTATTGCACAGCATTCACGGTTTTTTCAATAATGTTGTTTGGCAAACCAAGACAAATCATGAAAGGAGCCCCATACCATGACACTGCCTCCACCGAACTTCATTGTTGGGAGAAGAGAATCAGGAAGGAACTGTTCCCCCGGCATTCGCCACACCCAGGAATGGCTATTGGACTGGCGGAGTGCAAACCTCGACTCGTCTGTCCATAGGACTGTTTTCCATTGCTCTACAGTCCAGGAATGGCACTCCTTACACCATGTTAATCAGTGTCCATCATTTGTTGAGGTGACCAATTCTGTTAAACTGTTGAGGTGATCAATTCTGTTAAACGTGCCATCTTGCATGCCCACTTTTGCAATTGTATGTTCAAAGCCCAATGTGCATATTTATAGCAGGGTCTGGGATGTGTTGCATGCATAGGACCTGTTTCTCCATCCATGGATAGGAGTCTGGATATTAATGGTAGGGCAGTGTTTAAGTACCATGTTGCTTAGCATTAGCATTAGTAGAGGCATACAATGTAAGAAAGCAAGGTTATGCAGCATCAGCCAAAAAAACCCAAAAAACTTTCCGATTTCACCCCTCTGTTCGTTCCAAATACCTGTCCAGTTCAGCCTTAAATTTATTTAGGCTATCAACTTCCACAACAAAAGATGGAAGTCTGTTCCACCAATCAACTACCTGCTGGCTAAAGGCAAAACTTTCACCCATCTATTCTATAACTCTCTTTCCTCAATTTGAATTTATGCCCTCTCAGGTGATTAATCTGAGTAAGAGGAAGAATCCCATCAGCATTGAGCATGCTCAAACTATTCAAGGCTTTATACACCTCAATCAGATCATGTCGCAGGTACCCAGTCTCTAAACACTGTAGTCTACAAAACTTAAGCCTTTCTTCGTAAGAGCAACCCTTTGTTCCATTCACTAATCTTGTTGCCCTTCTCTGTACTCGCTCCAACAGCTCAACATACTTCTTAAAATGACGCCTCCAGACCTGTATACATTACTCAAGGTGTGGTCTGACCATCGCCTTATACAAGGGGATAATCACCTCCTTATCCCTGCTAGAAAAATTCCTGTATATCATTGACAAGACATCATGAGCTACTCTTGCAGACCGCCTGCACTTCTCACAAAACTTCATACCTGCCTGCACAATTACCCCCAGGTCCTTTTCATTCTCTACCACTGTCAGTGTAGTACCACAGAGTACTCTGGGGTTACTGCTTCCCATATGTAGTACTTTACACTTTTCAAAGTTAAACTTCATTTTCCACCTCTCAGCCCACCTGCTCAACTTTTCTAGATTCTGTTGCAGCAGCGTACTGTTATTAGTGTCATTAACAATGCTACCAACCTTCGTATTGTCTGCAAACTTGGACATTAAGCCTAATATACCATCATCAATATCATTTATAAACACAGAAAAACAACAAAGGTTCCAACACTGAACCCTGAGAGACTCCACTAAAAACATTAGTCCACGAAGAGCAGTGTCCACTGATTACCACTCTCTGTCTTCTCCCACTCAACCATCCCTTTATCCATAGCAGCAATTTGCCTCCAATGCCACATTGCTCCAATTTGTGCAGCAGTCTTCCATGTACAACAGTATCAAAAGCCTTTCGAATATCCAAATATATGATATCAAAGTTATTCCCTACATCCAGTTGCTTTGTGACCACATCATAGTATCCAATTAAATTGGTCAAACAAGACTTCCCCTTAACAAACCCATGCTGTGTCCAAGCAATAACTGAAGTCTTGTCTAGATGATCCTGCAGTGCTTCTTTAACCAGTACCTCCATTAATTTCCCTGGAACAGAAGTTAAACTAACAGGTCTATAATTACTTATGTCACTCTTTGATCCTCCTTTGTGAATTAGGGTCACATTTGCACATCTCCAATCCATGGGTACCTCCCCTGAGTCCAAGGAAGCTCTCGTAATTATGGCTAAGGGTTTGCTTACTTCCTTTGCTGCCTCCTTTAATATAACTGGATAGATCCCATCCACCCCAGGTGCCTTTCTTGTGTTTATCTTCAACAATTTCTCCTCCACTTTACTCTCAGTTATTACAAGATTCTCTAGCTTACTGCCAGAGTTGAATACACCTCTGGCATTCCCCTCGCTGAATAACTCCTCATGTGTGAACTTAGATGCAAAATCCTCATTTAGTTTGTGAGCCACCTGAGCAAGATCATCAACAGTTGAACCATCGATATCCAGTGGACCAATCTGATTCATCCCCTTCTTTCTAGAGTTTACATAAGTAAAGAACTCTTAGCTGTTTTTCTTTGCATCCTTTGCCAAAGATTTCTCATAATCTGCCTTTGCCTGCCTAACCTCCTTTGTGACTTGGTTACAGACCAGCTTATATCTATTGTAGGCTTCCATGTCACCTATTAATTTATATGTATCCCATGCATTTTTCTTCTCTGTCACATGTCAAATTAATTCATCTGACAGCCATTTAGGCCTAAATCTTGAACAATATTTCTTAGTTGGTATGAAAAGCCTAGTAGCTTCCAAGATTAATTCTTTGAATGCTTCCCATATTCAATTTGCTGTTGGTAACATCATCGGTTGGTCCCACTGTATACAATTTAAATACCATCTCAGACCTCTGTAGTCGCTGTTATGAAAGCAAAAACCCTTGCCTTTACACTTGATGGTAGTTACCTCTTAGTAAATCCCACTTCAGTACACTGTGATCACTGCCACGTAGTGGTTCCTTTATCTTCAGAATCTTAATGCATGAAGAATCACTACTGATAATCAGATCAAGAGTATTACTCCTTCTAGTTGCCTCCCGAACATGCTGATGTAGAAAACAATCATCCAATAAATCCACAAAATACTTGCTAGCGTGTGAGTGACCAACCCACAAATTCCAGTCAATATCCGGGAAATTAAAATCCCCCATTATAGGACTCTCTGATTTAGTGGCCCACTGTATTTCCCTGTACAGTTTTTTATTATATTCATCAGAATCATTAGGCCTATATCACACTCCTATTCTCAATTTTGATTTCCCAGTGCTTATGTCACATCAAACTGACTCGACACTACACTGTCCAGCGATGTCTACTGGCTGCACTTCCTTGGATTTTATGTGTTTCTTAACTAATAGCATAACCTCCTCCCTTCCTATCCTGTCTATCCCTCCTGTACACATTATTGTACTTCCCAAACTCCCACTCTGCATTCCTTATATCTGTGTGACACCACATCTCGGATATCCCAACAATATCTGCCTTTGATGTTTTGAACACACCTCAAATTCATCAAATTTATTTACCTAACTTCTAGCATTGGTGTACACGCAAGTATACATGCAACTGTTCCTATTCTTAGCTACCCTAACACAACCAATGTGTTTCCTTGTACCACAATGACTCTCAGCAGTCTCTGAAATCCCCTGCATCTTGTTTTCGAGGCTGCTGCTCATTCCAGTAGAAGCAGTGCAAAAATCACTTTCACCTCTGCCAGCACCTACTGTTAATGTATTAGTCTGTGTATCCCCCCCAAGCTAGAAGTTTTCTGACCCACCTAACACTGCCTCGATAGCATCAGCAAATATTCTTACACCCTAGGATTGCCGAGAATTGCCTCACTTTATCAATCGTGTTAGAGCGAAACTGTGTTGTATAAGTACTGTATTATACGGGGGTTGCCTGTACTTATTTTTGAACCATGTTTTGGCTTGAAGATCAACAATTTCAAGTTGCAAGCTGGGATTACATTTTTCAGCCATAGAAATAAATGGGTTCTCAAACAAGCTTATGCCTTTTTTCATGGGATCTTATATCATCGAATCGACTTTCAAACTCGCTAAAAAGTAACTGTAATAATGAGAGGCAACAATTCTTTGGAAATGTGTTTCTCTTTGAACTTGATAAAACATTCAAAGTGAACTGAACTGTCTTGCTCAATTTGGGATTAAAATAATAACAACTTATTCTGAAATGATTTAATGTCACCAAACAAATCAGAGACCAATTTTTCTTTTCCTTGTAGTTTTAAACTAAGAGCATTTAAATGACTAGACATGTCCGTATGAATTGCAAGCAGCCACTCCGTATTCGATAGTTGTTTTACTGGTTTCTCTTTTTCTGTCATAAAAATACCAATTTCATGACGTAGTTTAAAGAACCAATGTAATACTTTGCCACAACTAAGTCATCTCACTGCAATATAAAATTACATCTTTGTATTCAGCTTCAATTTCTGAAAGAAACTTTTGAAACATTTGGTGATTAAGTCCATGTGATCTTATAAAATTACAGTTGAAATAACCATATTCATAACATGTTAGAGATCCAATACTTTCCCATAAAAAACTTCTTGATACATAATGCAGTGAATTTCAATTGGAGTTTCAGTTCTGATATCTATAATTTTCTTGGTTATTTTACCCACAAGCCCAATATTTTCACTAATCATATTTTTTGCAGTGCCAGTTGACTCCTACCAGGCTTTTTATATTTAATCCTAACTTTTCAATAGATTGCCAAAAATTTTCAAAAAGATTTTCAATTGCAGTTGTTCCATGCATACTCTGTAGATCAGCTAAATCTTCAACTGGTACAAAATTATCATTAATTCCATGTATGAAGATAAGGAGTTGGGCTGTGTCATTTACATCAGTACTGTGATCGAGTCCCACACTAAAATTTTTCATTTGTTTTGTTTTCCCAAAGTTGTTTGAATAAATTCTTTCCAATATATTCTACTCTTCACGTAATTGTTTGTCAAGACATACTAATGTCTTGTATTGTTTGTTTCTGTTGTTGTTATTTTGGTTTTTAGGAGCATTAGCAACTAAGGCCATATTGCTCCGGGATATGCGGTGGTCATTCTCTGACCTTTCCGCATCCTCCGTATTTGGTGGTGATGGGCTCGAACCCCGGTCTAATCAAGAATCGTGTGCTACGCACTGCTGCTCCTTCCCACCTGGCTACAGAGGCGCCATTCGTTCATTTCTCGGTACACATTTTTCGACAACTTTTAACAATGTTTAACAAATTCATCATCACTGAACGGTTTACTTTCAAAAGCAATCAAATATGCAACTTGATAATTGGCACTTACAGTATATAAATTTCTTGACTGATATGTTTTCGGTGTGTTTTATTGTTTTCTTAATTTGTTTTGTAACTCTGAAGACTTTTCGCTTCACAACACTCCTCTATGTTGATCATAAGATTTATGCTTGGAATCATAGTGTTGTTTTAAATTATATTCTTTAAAAACTCACACAGACTCCTTACATACCAAGTCTCCTTAATCGTACAGTCTCCTTAATCGTACTCAATGAAGGAATTGTCTTCAGTCCAACTTTGATCAAAAACACGACACTCCAAATTGATTTTCCTCTTTTGGAATAATTTTAAGGATGATTTTTTAATTCAATACAAATTAATAATAATTGAATACAATGAACAAGTTTTATCAAAACAGTAGAAATTCACAATATGAAAAGATTGATACGTACATAACTGTATTCAGCACACACACATATGAGGCGCCTCCGTAGCCAGGTGGGAAGGAGCAGCAGTGCGTAGCACAAGCTTCTTGATTAGACCGGGGTTCGAGCCCGTCACCACCAAATACGGAAGATGCGGAAAGGTCAGGGAACGCCCTCCGCATATTCCCGGAGCAATATGGCCTTAGTTGCTAATGCTCCTAAAAACCAAATAACAACAACAACAGCACACATATGACTGGACTGAACAACATACACACGTTTGATACAGTCGAGCTCAACGCTTGCATGCCTGTACACGCAGTGGCGCAACTCTCTAAAATGCTGTTTTAGTTCACTTTCTGCGCAGGCTGTATAAAAATTATTTGCGGGTGAGATCCAGCCCGTAGGTTGGACACCATTGCTATAGGGTATGAATGTCAACTCAAAAGTTGAATTTTTTGCTCAGTTTTACCTGGAGTATGAATAATTCCTCATAAAGCAAGATAAACAGTTTTCATTCATTTGTTTACATCAACATCTCAAGGAGGAAATTACACAAAAGTGTGAAAAATGCATTTTCATAAAAAATAAAACAATTGGATGATTTTACAGAAAAAAAATTATTAAAAAATTTATAGCTATGAACTCAAATATTTATTTTTGCAAAACTGACACTACTCTCAATTTAAAAGAAAAAATTACTCAAACATATCACGCATGGCCATATTATAAATCTTTGAAATTTTGTCTTCGGAACCTCATAAAATAACTAATTTAGGTCGGAATACCACACTGTATATTAAAAATTATATTATACCATATTATATATTTAAAATATAAATTCAAACAACATTCTAAAAATATTCTAAAATGGTTACTCAAGTCTGTGCCCTTTATTTTTAAATAACTGCTAAGCATACGATCATGAAATTTAATTTAGCATTAGTAGTGGCAAAATGAATGAAGGAAGGAAGTAAGTATACACATCATCAGCCATAACAACAACTAAAAAAAAACCTAATTCACTTCCTTTCTAATAATTTGTAATAACCTCTTAACTTCCATTCTAATAATTTGTCCAATCAATCCTTCTTTAAATTTATTCAACCCCACTTCCAACAGTGCTATGCAGAAGTTTTTTCCAACAATCGATTTCATTCTGGCTAAACTAAATGAAATTTAACTAAACAAAAGAACAAAGATGCCACTGCCATTTAACCCACTTAACTCTTTCAAATCCTTATGTACTTTGATTTGGTCAGCAAGCAGATGCCTAGTTTCCAGACATAGCAATTCACAAAACCCAAGTCTTTCTTGGTAAAACTATGCTTTTGTGCTCTCAAATAATCTTTTTCAAGATTCAAGATATGGCCCATCCATTGCCTTATACAATGAAATAACCACTTCTTTGCCTCTGCCAGCAAAATTTCCATATATCATTGAGAGAATCCTGTGAGCTGTCCTAGCAGTCTGTCTGTAATCTCAGAAAACTTCATGGCAAACTGTACAATTCCCCTAGGTCTTTTTCATTCTCAACTATCTGGCATTTCATACTACCTAAATGTCATTCTCAGATTACTGCTATCAAAACAAATGTAATATCATGCTTTTTTTTTTTTTTTTTTGTTAGTTTTTGGCGCATTGACTTCTGTGGCCATAATGCACCTCCAAAGGTTTTTGCACTACTCTGATCCAAGCCCGAGGTGGGATTTGAACCCGTGACCTTTGGGTTGCCAGGCAGGCACTTTACCCACCCAGCTAGCCTGGTCGGCATCTTGCATTTATCTATATTAATTTAACATGAAGAGTCTATATAGTTTTGTCAATAATAAAAATTAGTAAGAAATACTAAAGTCATCACATCTCAATAGTTTTTGTAAACATGTTGCCAGGTGCCCCCCCCCATGCAACTGTTTTTTTTTTTTTTGCAATGAACTTATGGACTACTGCCACTAAGAAATAGTATGTTATATGCTTATCGATATAAATAATAAAATTGTTCTTGATATAGTAATTTTGACCATAACAAAAATGAAATTCAATGCCACTGAAATAGGTGAACCTATCTTGGTTAAATAACTGCTCTTTTAAGGGTGCGCAGTTGATGGATGAAATATTTTCTGTTAGTTTACAGATCTTTAAATAGCAATTGTAATAGCAGGATAGTAATTGCAATACTAAAATAATCAGTGAAAACTATGCAAGAAAATTCAAAAGCTTTGCAAAAAGATGGTGCTAAGAGTGCTTACCTGCTCCAGATCAGCCATGTGAAGGTGTGTTTAAAGGTTTTGCACTTCATTTTAATTAAAACAACATAATGGTAAATAGTGTATAAAAACTGAAAATAAAAACATTAAATTATCTCTCTCTCTCTCTCTCTCTCTCTCTCTCCTTCCTTCTCTCCCTTCTTCCATCCATCTCTCTTCTCATCCCACTGTTCCTCACTCTCTACCTTTCCTACCTTTCTTCCACCCAGATATAATTTTTTTCCTTTGTATTTTAAGAAGGATGAATAGTATTACTACTACTTACAATTCTGGGCTTGAAAGGAGGCTGTACCTCTCTGTTTTCTATTCTGTCCCAATCAATCCTCCTGAAGAAAGGATGAGTTCTTACATCTTCTTCTCCAGATGGGCCACAGCCCAATCGTTTTGCAGGGTTCTTTGTAAGGAACTGAATAAATTAACCATATTCAGTTAGTTTTTAATAATTAACAATTTTAAATTGATTCTATGAAACTATTCATCAAATGCAAGTTAGCTTTGATTGCTTGATGTGAAATCCTTAGCATTTTCAGTCACGACAGGTACACTGCAACCAGCAGAGATACAGGGTAAGGGGGGTGGAGGTTCAAGGATCCATATGACCCAAACAAAAATAATATTTGATTTTGATTGATGAATAAATTTCAATATTTCAATATTGAAATTAACTTCCTCCCTACTGAATGCCCCTTGCCCAAAATCCTGATGCACCACTGATTGCAACATCATGCTATGTAATTATTTTTCTGTACTGTTATAATAAAGATTGCTATTATAAATCTTTAATACATAGGGTGGGCCATATGTTGGTTAGCTAATATATAATTTGTACAACTTAAATCTTAAAGCCAATTCATGCCCATACTGCTTCATAAATATTAATACAGCAGACTCTCGATTTGCCGGGACACTTCAAGACTCCAAATTAAAAAAAAAAAAAAAAAAAAAAAAAAAATCAACCAAAAATCATAAAATTCAAGTAATGACTAGAATACAGTAGTTATAAACAGATGCTTTGCGAGTCAGAAATAAGCAACAAGAAGCAGCATTATAAGGATTTCCTTACATTATAAGCAGGGTTTAGCATTATAAGCAGGGTTTCCACGTGCTCGTAACTACCGCTACCGTTAGTAACTTTCCCGCCATTGTGATACCGTACTAGATATACCGTAGGTTATATACCATACTAGATAGCGTTAGTTGAACTTCGTTAGCAATTAAATTGTACGTTTAAATAAATACATATAACGACTTAGATTACAAACGTAATATAATTAATAACATAACATAATTAATTAATAAATTAATAGAATCATGACTCAGACCAGAGCAGCAAAGCAAAAGGCTCAAGCTAATGGAAGTGCTGTGGCTCAGAGCAGAACTGAGGGGGGCAGTTGTCCTCTGACTCACAGCCTTATAAAATGCACTGTTTGCTTGATGTTTCCAGAGCAATCGGGTACGGGACATGATACTGCCAAGGGGAATGTCTTTGTGTGTGTGCGCGATGCAAGGAGTGTATCGATATCAGGCAACAACTCGGCGTTCTTGTGGGCCTATATGAGAGCTTGAAGGACAGGGTGGATGCCCTCGAAGAAACTAAATTGAGGGGCCCATCAAGCTCTCAGCTGCCCACATCAACGCCAGAGCTTGCACTTGGGCATCGCGTGCCACAGAGACAACCCCCAAGGCAGAATGCGCTGGTCCCGAAGGAACTAGTAGTTGTTGGTGACTCTATTGTCAGGGAAACGGGGAACATGCTTTGTAAAAAAGATAGGTGGAACAGGACCAGGGTATGTCTGCCAGGGGCAAAGGTTGATGACGTTGTAGAGCGAATATCATCTTTTAAGGGCACAAAAGGTGATATAGTTGTACACGTTGGCACTAATAATATTAAGAGTAGGAGACCGGCAGAATTACTTAACAAGTACAGGTCACTGTTGAACAAAAGCCGAGAATTAGGGTTGAATTTGAAAGTGTCTGCAATTCTGCCCAGACACGATAGGAGGGAGTATATGATGAGAGCCTTGTCGATCAATTCGGCCCTGGAAAGATTGTGCAAGGCTCAAGGGGTAAAATTTTTTTCAGCCTGGACTGTACTTGTTAACAGGAGAGATTGCTTCTACAGGGATGGGATACACTTAAATAGAAAGGGTGCAAGAATATTTGCTGATGCTATCGAGGCAGTGTTAGGTGGGTCGGAAAACTGCTAGTTTGGGGGGAGACAAAGACCAATAGATTGACAGTAGCCACTGGCAGAGGTGAAAGAGATTCTTGCACTGCTTCTATTAGAATGAGCAGAAGCCTGAAAAACAAGATGCATGGTATTTCAGAGACTGCTGGGAGCCATTGCGGTACAAGTAAACACATGGGTTGTGTTAGGGTAGCTAAGAATAGAAACAGGTGCAGGTATACTTGCGTGTACACCAATGCTAGGAGTTTAGTAAATAAATTTGATGAATTTGAGGTATTGCTCAAAACATCGAAGGCAGATATTGTTGGGATATCAGAGACGTGGTGTCAAAGATATAAGGGATGCGGAACTGCAATTTGGGGAGTACAACGTCTACAGAAAGGATAGACAGGATAGGAAGGGGGGAGGTGTTATGCTATTAGTTAAGAAACACATAAAAACCAAGGAAGTGAAGCCAGTCGACATCGCTGGACAGTGCAGTGTGGAGTCAGTTTGGTGTGACATAAACATTGGGAGATCAAAATTGAGAGTAGGAGTGTGCTATAGGCCTAATGACTCTGATGAGTATAATAAGGAACTGTACAGGGAAATAGAGTGGGCCAGTAAATCAGAGTGTCTTATAATTGGAGATTTTAATTTTCCAGATATTGACTGGAATTTGGGGGCTGGTTACTCACACACTAGCAGGGCTTTTGTGGATTTATTGGATGATTGTTTTCTACATCAGCATGTTCGGGAGGCAACTAAAGGGAGTAATACTCTTGATTTGATTATCAGCAGTGATTCTTCATGCATTAAGAATCTGCAGATAAATGAACCACTAGGTGGCAGTGATCACAGTGTGCTGAAGTGGGATTTACTCAAAGAGGTAACTACCATTAGGGGTAAAGGGAAGGGTTATTGCTTCCGTAAAGGCGACTACGATGGACTGAGACAGTATTTAAATTCTATACAGTGGGACCAACTGATGATGTTACCAACAGCAAATTCAAAATGGGAAGCATTCAAAGAACTTATCTTGGAAGCTACTAGGTTTACATACCAACTAAGAAATATTGTTCAAGGTTTAGGCCAAAATGGATGTCAGATGAAGTAATGAGGCATATGGCAGAGAAGAAAAATGCATGGGATACATACAAATTAACACATGACACAGAAGCCTATGATAGATACAAGTTGATATGCAACCAAGTTACAAAGGAGGTTAGGCAGGCAAAGGCAGATTACGAGAAATCCTTGGCAAGGGATGCAAAGAAAAACAGCAAAGAGTTCTTTACTTATGTAAACTCTAGAAGGAAGGGGATGAATCAGATTGGTCCACTTGATATTGATGGGTCAACTGTTGATGATCCTGCTCAGGTAGCTAACAAACTAAATGAATATTTTGCATCGACATTCACACATGAGGAGTTATTCAGCGAGGGGAATGCCAGAGGTGTATTCAACTCTAGCAGTAATCTACAGAATCTTGAAATAACTGGGAGTAAAGTGGAGGAGAAACTGTTGAAGATAAACACAAGAAAGGCACCCGGGGTGGATGGGATCTATCCAGTTATATTAAAGGAGGCAGCAAAGGAAGTAAGCAAACCCTTAGCCATAATTATGAGAGGTTCCTTGGACTCAGGGGAGGTACCCATAGACTGGAAATGTGCAAATGTGACCCCAATTCACAAAGGAGGATCAAAGGCTGACACAAGTAATTATAGACCTGTGAGCTTAACTTCTGTTCCAGGAAAATTAATGGAGGCACTGGTTAAAGAAGCACTGCAGGATCATTTAGACAAGACTTCAGTTATAGCTCAGACACAGCATGGTTTTGTTAAGGGGAAGTCTTGCCTGACCAACTTGATTGGATACTATGATGCAGTCACAAAAGAACTGGATGCAGGGAATAACTTTGATATTATATACTTGGATCTTAGAAAGGCTTTTGATACTGTTGCACATGGAAGACTGCTACACAAATTGGAGCAGTGTGACATTGGAGGCAAATTGCTGCTATGGATAAAGGGGTGGTTGAGGGGGAGAAGACAGAGAGTGGTAATCAATGGACACTGCTCATCGTGGACTGATGTTATTAGTGGAGTCTCTCAGGGCTCAGTGCTGGGTCCATTATTGTTTTCTGTATTTATAAATGATATTGATGATGGTATATCAAGCTTAATGTCCAAGTTTGCAGATCATACAAAGGTTGGCAGGGTTGTCAAGGACACTACTGACACTATGCTGCTGCAACAGGATCTGGAAAGGTTGAGCAGATGGGCTGAGAGGTGGCAAATGAAGTTTAACATTGACAAATGTAAAGTACTACACATGGGAAACAGCAACGTATCAACTCTGTGGTACTACACTGACAGTGGTAGAGAATGAAAGGGACTTGGGGATGGTTGTGCAGGCAGATATGAAGTTCTCTGAGCAGTGCAGACGGGCTGCAAGAGTAGCTCATGGAGTATTGTCAATGATATACAGGAATTTTTCCAGCAGGGATAAGGAGGTGATTATTCCATTGTATAAGGCGATGGTCAGGCCACACCTAGAGTACTGTATACAGGTCTGGAGGCCTCATTTCAAGAAGGATGTAGAGCTGCTGGAATGAGTACAGAGAAGGGCAACAAGATTAGTGAATGGAACAAAGGGGTGCTCTTACGAAGAAAGGCTTAAGTTTTGCAAATTACAGTGTCTGGAGACTAGGCACCAGCGAGGTGATCTGATAGAGGTGTATAAAGCATTGAATGGTTTGAGCATGCTCAATGCTGATGGGATTCTTCCTCTAGCTCAGAAAAATCACCTGAGAGGGCATAAATTCAAATTGAGGAAAGATAGATGTAGGATAGACGTGCGGAAATTTGCCTTTAGCCAGCGGGTGGTTGGTTGGTGGAACAGACTTCCATCCCTTGTCGTGGAGGTTGATAGCCTAAATAAGTTTAAGGCTCAGCTGGACAGGTATTTTGAACGAACAGAGGGGTGAAGTGGAAGTGGTTTTTTTTTTTTTTTTTTTGGCTGATGCTGCATAAGCTTGCTTTCTTGCATCAAATGCCTCTACTAATGCTAATGCTAATGCTAATAAGTCGTCATTGGGAGATTAGTGTACCCACTATCTTGCAACTCCGCTGTCTTCACACTGCCACTCAAAAGAAAAAAAAGAGAACAAATGTGTAGTTTGTTTTAGTGCATCGTGTCGATTGTTGTGTCTTTTTGCACCACAAAAAGACAAATTTTGTCTTGTTATGTCAGGGATGTTGAAATTTTTTTTATAGTAAATTGTTTTTTTGTTTAGAAATTGCGAAAATAATGGGTAAACGCAAAAGAGTTGCGCTTTCAGTTAAACAAAAACTTGAAATTATTCCAAAGTTTGAAAAATGTGCATCCATTAAATCTTTAATGAACCATTATAATGCTGGTGACCAAACCATATGCAACATCTTAAAAAATAAAGGGAAGCTATTAGATTTAAAATCGACATCGCAAAAAAGCATCATATTGAACACGTGAGTAGTACGTGGTAAATTTTTTTGTTTTTTATCTATCGCTATATTTTTTACTTAGGTTGCTGAGCATTTTTCGATACAGTAAGTCCCCGACTTACGCAACTACGTAAATTTATTTTCACTATTTTTTTTTAGGATTTTTAGAATTTTTTTTGGATTGTAAAATTAAAAAAAAAATAAATAAATAATAATAATAATAAACAGTCAATAACAACGATCACAGCATGCACAAATTGCACAAGTAACAAGCAAAAAAATAAGAAAGAAGAGAAGATTCTTACAATTTATTTATGGTTTTTTTTTTTTTTTTTCATATAATTGAAGATTTCAGCAAAGGGGACACACATTTCACCATAATAACGTAAAAACCCACAGATTTCTAGCTATTGGTATTTTCGCAAATGCAATAAGTTTACTATTCGTTTATAATTAGATGCACAAAGAGAAAAGCCGAAATAACATGGAAAGTGCAATTTGTTTTTATTGTTTTATGGTAGTGACCTCCAGAAATGTGCTTTAGTAAAATGTGAGCTTGTGCGGGGTGATAATAGTGAAATTTCACCTTAACCCTGTGAATTCTTTACAGAAAATTTCATTTTGACAGTTATCATGGTGCCAACTAAGAGAATAAATGACAGCAGTACTAGTAAATCTACCAAGAAAAGGAAAGCGATCGATTTGGATTAGAAAATTAAACTAATAAGAATGTATGAAAATGGTGAAAGATTGACAAGTAACGTGCTTAATTCAGATTTGTCAATAATAATATAGTAGCAATTTGTTATTAGTCATTCCTGAGTTATGTAAAACTCGACGAAGTAAGAAGTTACGTCTTAGCTTACGTACGTCGAAGACTTCTGTATTTTTGGATTAACCAGGAAATTGATTGTCTGGGATTTGTTTTTTACCATCTATCCTGGAAAATCGAGAGTCTACTGTATTATATATATGATGTTAATTAATTATAACATTTAAATGAACTGTTCAAATGAAATGAATTTTTTAAATAAATTTTTCAGTAATTTACTTCTCAGTAAATTGCAGCTCTTTTTAGTAAACTGATATGTGGCCCATCCTGCATGTAGCTGCTTTTTTTTTTTTTTTCACTAATTAAATTTTAATAACATATACAAATTTGAAGGGTAACTGTAAAATATGATGCACAGACCATGAATTCCATTTATAAAATGGTGTACAAGTGTAAATCGGATAACCAGTAGTCTTTCTTACAATGTACATTGTAAAAGTAGATTCAATACTTACTTTCACAAATAAAGAGTTCATATGAGAAACTATAAATCATTATGGGTTATGGTGATCATAGTTCAAAAGAAGCATACAATCAACCATTAAAATGAGGGAAACTTGATCATAATGTTGTGCACAGAATTAACAGTACAAATAAGTAATTTTTTCAAAACAATATGGAAAAGTTATAACACTTCACAAGACCAGGAAATTTTTCTGAAAAAATAACACTTTACTGCACGGAAGAAAGCAAAAAAAAAGGATGAAATTTGGTGAAAATACTTAGTTTAATTTCTCTGAAGAATTTACAATTACAAAGAGGAAATTTAAATTTGGATAACAAGGTAAAAACTACATAAATCTAAAGAGAATTAACAACTGGCCATATATACAGCCTACTTTTTTTGGGTCTTCTTCTTCTTCTTCTTAGAGCATAAATGTAAAAAGATAAAAACAAAAGTTCCATAGCCTGCTTTAATTATTTCTAAATTTATAAGGTTATACTTTGTTATGCTGTTATTATTTATATAGTAAATTAGTATCTAAGACAATATAATGCGCTGATTACCATATTCTAAAAATTTTAAATTTTCTATGTATAAACTATATTATACATAATTTTTCTGTGGAACTTATATAAAGAGGCCATAGTCAATTATAAGTTATACAGGACAGTTAAATTAGATGTTTTGATACATTTTATTCTCTTTATTACTGCAAAAATGCAGTGATGTGTTATCACTGCATTTTTAGTGTAATGAAGAGAATAAATTTTGCTGAATGATTGAAGAGCCTGTAAACATACTCTTCAGACATTCAACACAACAAAGTACATCTTGCCTTTCTTGTATTATGATCCTCAAGGCATCATACATGTATAAATAGTAAAGAATGATTTGTTTTATGTGATATCTAATGTTAAAAATTTTAACATTAGATATCACATAACAACAATCCAATCTCCCAAATGCCTTGCTTTTCAAGTTACTGCATTTCCCAACAGAAGCAGCTCTTGTTGTAGCTGGATTTTTCTGGTGCAAAGGCTACTTAGGCCATATTTCATCTATCAAAGTAGTTAATACTAATTTTGTTGGCTTCTATGGAAGTGGTTAGAAACAGTCGTATAAACTTATTCGTTTCAGAAAGAAGAAAAATTCTGAAAGGTTTGAATTTTCACTATGACATGGCTAAGTGACAATTCCTGTAAGTTTGAAAGAGTTGTTATAAGGTGCATTCTAGGAGTATGTGTTTTACTGTGAGTGGCCTGTGGCAGTGTGTACACTGTGGAGGGTCATTACCTGATAATAGGAATAGATGAGTCAAATGAGTGTGGCCTATTCGGGCTCTGGCCAGGACTACCTCTTCTTGTCTGTTTGTGCAGAAATTCGAGGCCCATAATTGTGGTACAGGTTTAATTTCAAGGAGTTAGTTATGTATATGTGTTTGCCACTGAAGAGTCCATTGTTCCTTACATGTACTTTGTATATGCATTTTGTAATCACTGAATGGTACCAGAAAATTCATTTGAGCTGTGCTGAATGGATGTTTGGCAGCATCATCTGCAATTTCATTTCCTGGTATTCCAGTATTGCCTGGAATCCAGCAGCAGACAACCTTTTGCCAATGTACTCTGAAACGAATCAACTCTGATCTGATGAGCTTTAGAAATGGATGAGCAGTTGGGGAAATCTTTTGCATTGCTAATAGTACACTTTGTGAGTCTGTGTATATTATGCTCTTTTGGATTGAGAGATGGAAAATGTTTTCCAGAGCAAGCTTTATGGCATATAATTCAGTGGTATAACTACTGCATTCTGTTGGAAGAGATACAGAACTGGTAGCATCAGGGAATACCACTGCTGCACCTGTTCCACTCTTGGACTTCAATCCATCAGTATATATTTTAGTAAAGTCAGGATAACATTATATATGTTCAATGCACTGCTGTTGGATGTTAATACAGTGAGGTCTCGATTTACGATGACATCGACATCCAATATTCTCAGGAACTGATATACCTTCCATTCGATCTTTTATTTTAAGGACCGATGATATTTGCAGGTACTGATGGCTTTCTATAGGTCCACCATGAACATATAGATCATGATTTATTGAGTTGTATATTCCAGTGTTCTGCTAGTTCCATTAACCAAATACCTGCAAGCCTAGATGCTTGTGGTTGGTTTCTATAAAAGGTTATGAGTTGCGGATCATTAAATATTGACCAATCAGGATGGTCCGACTGGCTTTAGATCTTGGTTGTGTAGTTCAGTAACATCTTTCTTCTGATCTTTAGAGGAGCTCATCAGCTTCTATATACAGACTTTGAACTGGAGATGTTCTGAATGTACCTAGGGCTATTCTAAGAGCTGAATGTTGAATAGAGTTGAGGTGAAATAAAGCACTTATCCTAGGAAAACCGAAGACAGGTGCACCATGATCCAAGCATGTTCTGATTATGGGTCTATATAAGTGAAGCAAGTTGTAATGATCTGCTCCCCAGGTTGTTGCTGATAAAGCTCTGAGTGTGTTAATTTTTTTTTTTTTTTTTTGACAAGCAATCTGGAGATGTTCGATGTGTTTTTGATAGTTTAACTTGCTGTCAAAAATTAAGCCTAGCAGAAGAATACTATTTGCTATTGGAATAGGATGATTATCTAATTGGAGTTTGGGATCAGGATGCATTTTACGTATGGTACAGAAGTGAATGGCAGTAGATTTCTGGCTGGATAGTCTATATCTGTTTTGTGTCATCCAAATTTGGATCTGATTTATTGAAATTAGCATTAGCATTAGTAGAGGCATTTGATGCAAGAAAGCAAGCTTATGCAGCATCAGCCAGAAAATAAAAAATAAATAAAAAATTACCACTTCCACTTCACCCCTCTGTTCATTTGAAATACCTGTCCAGCTGAGCCTTAAACTTATTTAGGCTATCAACTTCCACGACAAGGGATGGAAGTCTATTCCACCAACCAACCACTTGCTGGCTAAATGCAAATTTCCTCACGTCTATCCTACATCTGTCTTTCCTCAATTTGAATTTATGCCCTCTCAGGTGATTATTCTGAGCAAGAGGAAGAATCCCATCAGCATTGAGCATGTTCAAACCATTCAAGGCTTTATACACCTCTATCAGATCACCTCGCTGGTGCTTAGTCTCCAGACACTGTAAATTGCAAAACTTAAGCCTTTCTTCGTAAGAGCACCCCTTTGTTCCATTCACCAATCTTGTTGCCCTTCTCTGTACTCATTCCAGCATCTCTACATCCTTCTTGAAATGAGGCCTCTAGACTTGTATACAGTACTCTAGGTGTGGCCTGACCATTGCCTTATACAAGGGAATAATCACCTCCTTATCCCTGCTAGAAAACTTCCTATATATCTTCGACAATACACCATGAGCTACTCTTGCAGCCCATCTACACTGCTCAGAAAACTTCATATCTGCCTGCACAACCACCCCCAGGTCCCTTTCATTCTCTACCACTGTCAGTGTAGTACCACAGAGTTGATATGTTGCCCTGGGGTTGCTGTTTCGCATATGTAGTACTTTACATTTATCAATGTTAAACTTCATTTGCCACCTCTCAGCCCATCTGCTCAATCTTTCCAGATCCTCTTGCAGTAGCATAGTGTCAGTAGTGTCCTTGTCAACCCTGCCAACCTTCGTATCGTCTGCAAACTTGGACATTAAGCTTGATATACCATCATCAATATCATTTATAAATACAGAAAACAATAATGGACCCAATACTGAACCCTGAGGGACTCCCCTAATAACATTAGTCCACGATGAGCAGTGTCCATTAATTACTACTCTCTGTCTTCTCCCCCTCAACCACCCCTTTATATATAGCAGCAATTTGCCTCCAATGCCACACTGCTCCAATTTGTGCAGCAGTCTTCCACGTGCAACAGTATCAAAAGCCTTTCTAAGATCCAAGTATATAATATCAAAGTTATTCTCTGCATCCAGTTCTTTTGTGACTGCATCATAGTATCCAATCAAATTGGCCAGGCAAGACTTCCCCTTAACAAAACCATGCTGTGTCTGAGCTATAACTGAAGTCTTGTCTAGATGATCCTGCAGTGCTTCTTTAACCAGTGCCGCCATTAATTTTCCGGGAACAGAAGTTAAACTAACAGGTCTATAATTACTTGTGTCGCCCTTTGATCCTCCTTTGTGAATTGGGGTCACATTTGCACATCTCCAGTCCATGGGTACTTCCCCTGAGTCCAAGGAAGCTCTCATAATTGTGGCTAAGGGTTTGCTTACTTCCTTTGCTGCCTCCTTTAATATAACTGGATAGATCCCATCCACCCAGGTGCCTTTCTTGTATTTATTTTCAACAATTTCTCCTCCACTTTACTCTCAGTTATTACAAGATCCTGTAGCTTACTGCCAGAGTTGAATACACCCCTGGCATTCCTCTCGCTGAATAACTCCTCATGTGTGAATGTCGATGCAAAATATTCATTTAGTTTGTTAGCTACCTGAGCAGGATCATCAACAGTTGACCCATCGATATCAAGTGGACCAATCTGATTCATCCCTTCCTTCTAGAGTTTACATAAGTAAAGAACTCTTTGCTGTTTTTCTTTACATCCCTTGCCAAAGATTTCTCGTAATCTGCCTTCGCCTGTCTAACCTCCTTTGTAACTTGGTTACAGATCAACTTGTATCTATCATAGGCTTCTGTGTCATGTATTAATTTGTATGTATCCCATGCATTTTTCTTCTCTGCCATATGTCTCATTAGTTCATCTGACATCCACTTAGGCCTAAACCTTGAACAATATTTCTTAGTTGGTATGTAAAGCCTAGTAGCTTCCAAGATAAGTTCTTTGAATGCTTCCCATTTTGAATTTGCTGTTGGTAACATCATCAGTTGGTCCCGCTGTATAGAATTTAAATACTGTCTCAGTCCATCGTAGTCGCCTTTACGAAAGCAATAACCCTTCCCTTTACCCCTAATGGTAGTTAACTCTTTGAGTAATCCCACTTCAGCACACTGTGATCACTGCCACCTAGTGGTTCATTTACCTGCAGATTCTTAATGCATGAAGAATCACTACTGATAATCAAATCAAGAGTATTACTCCCTCTAGTTGCCTCCCGAACATGCTGATGTAGAAAACAATCATCCAATAAATCCACAAAAGCCTTGCTAGTTTGTGAGTGACCAGCCCCCAAATTCCAGTCAATATCTGGGAAATTAAAATCCCCCATTATAAGACTCTGTGATTTACTGGCCCACTCTATTTCCCTGTACAATTTCTTATTATACTCATCAGAGTCATCAGGCCTATAGCACACTCCTATTTTAATTTTGATCTCCCAATGCTTATGTCACACCAAACTGACTCGACACTGCACTGTCCAGCGATGTCGACTGGCTTCACTTCCTTGGATTTTATGTATTTCTTAACTAATAGCATAACCCCTCCTCCCTTCCTATCCTGTCTATCCCTTCTATAGACATTGTACTCCCCAAATTCCAGTTCTGCATTCCTTATATCTGTGTGACACCACATCTCTGAAATCCCCACAATATTTGCCTTTGATGTTTTGAGCAATACCTGAAATTCATCAAATTGATTTACTAAACTCCTAGCATTGGTGTACACGCAAGTATACATGCACCTGTTCTTTTTCTTAGCTACCCTAACACAACCCATGTGTTTACTTGCACCCCAATGATTCCCAGCAGTCTCTGAAATATCCTGCATCTTATTTTCCAGGCTGTGGCTCATTCCAGTAGAAGCAGTGCAAGAATCACTTTCACCTCTGCCATTAATCTATTAGTCCTTGTATCCCCCCAATCTAGTAGTTTTCCGACCCACCTAACACTGCCTCGATAGCATCAGCAAACATTCTTGCACCCTTTCTATTTAAGTGTATCCCATCCCTGTAGAAGCAGTCTCTCCTGTTAACAAGTACAGACCAGGCTGAAAAAAATTCTACCCCTTGAGCCTTGCACAATCTTTCCAGGGCCGAATTGATTGACAGGGCTCTCATCATATACTCCCTCCTATCGTGTCTGGGCAGAATTGCAGACACTTTCAAATTCAACCCTAATTCACGGCTTTTTTTCAACAGTGACCTGTACTTGTTAAGTAATTCCGCCGGTCTACTACTCTTAATATCATTAGTTTGCAATTTTGCAATTGTCTCTCAATATAGTTCATGTTTTGAGAATGACAGGAGATTGTGAGATCATCGGCATAAAGGTATGAGTCCACTGTTTTTGGAATGAGTTCATTTAAGTTGTTTGTTTGTTTGTTGCTTGGGTTTTATTGGCGCATTAGCGACTAAGGCTATAATGCGCCATCATTTAAGTGATTCATTCTGATTATGAATAGAGTGGCACTGAGAATGGACCCTTGTGGGATGCCATCTTCTTAGACAAAGTTCATAGAGAGAGTTCCCCGATAACAAACTTGAAAGAATCTTTGTTGTATGAAATTTTGAATGAAATATGGCAAATTTCTTCTCAGGCCAAGAGAATGTAGATCCTTTAAGATGCCAAAATACCATGTGGTATCAAAAAGATTTTCTCGATATCCAGACAGAACATAACGAGATGTTCCTTTTTTATTAATGTATTTCTAATGTTTGCTTTGAATCCAATCATAAGATCCAATAATGATTGATTTTTTTCTGAATCCAAATTGATTGTTGTTGATCAAATTTGGGGACTCAAGATACCGTCAGATGGCGATGAATCATTTTTTCGAGGGTTTTGCTCAGATAGCTGGTAAATGAAATTGGTCTATAGTTACGCGGAACAGAATAGTCATTTCCAGGATTTGGGATAACCAGTATGTATACATGTTCAATGAAGATTTGATTGAAAAAGATCAACAGTGGCGAGTGTGATTTTTGATCTAAATTTTTGAGCATTATAAAAAATATCCCATCAGGGTCAGCAGCACTGTTCCTTATGTTAGTAAGAGTGTGCTGCAGTTCAATCATGGTGAATAGTTGATTATATGGTAATGCACAGCTCTCAGTGAAATTCAGTTTGGATTTCTCGGTTACATCTTTAATTTTTTGAAATGATTGGTCATAAACATTTGAGGAGGACAACTGAGAAAATACGGATCCTAGTGCATTTGCGATTTCTGCAGGGGTAGATAGTTCCTGTCTATTCCAGTTAAGTAGTGGAGTAGATATTGGAGGAAATTTGCCATTCTGTTGAATGGCAAATTTCCTCCAACATCTACTTTTGAAGAACCGAATTTAATCCAAGATTCTTTTTTTTGCTTTCTGTCTGATATTATTATTATTATTATCATTATCATTAGCCATATGGTACAAGGAAGCCTGAGGCTTATGCTGCACCAGCCAAAAAAAAAAAAAATTTCCGAATTATCCCTAGAAAGAGAGAGAGAGAGAGAGAGAGAGAGAGAGAGAGAGAGAGAGAGAGAGAGAGAGAGAGAGAAGAGAAGGGAATCACCAAGAAAAAGAAGAATGATGATATCCAGCTCAGGACCCTGGGTGTGCCATGCCCATACTCACCAGATGTGAGCCCCTTAACAGGCTCTTGCTCTAAGTCACTTATAATATTAATAAGATTGGAAGTGGTTGACTGTTTGCAGAATTGATTCCATGCTTTGTTTTTCTCTTTTTTTGCACTGTTGCACTCTTCATTCCACCAGTAATTTAATTTTTGTCTTTTTCTGACTTGGTATTGTGGAATGGCAGCAGTTGCAGCTGTTAGCATTTGATTTGTTATATGTTCAGTTACATGGTTGATGGAAGAGGACTGGATGATATGGTTGCCGAATGAGACGAGCCTGCAGTATTTTATCCAGTCAGTAATGAGAAGTTTGAATTTTGCATATTATTGGGAAATGGTCGCTGGCTGTTGTGAGGATCGTTAAGAGCTACCCAATCGATACTTGGACAGAGCACTGGAGAGCAAATGGAAAGGTTCATTGTGGAGGTTGAACCGGTAGGAAAATGAACGTAAGTAGGAGAGCCAGTGTTCAACAATGTTAAATCCTGTCTGTTGATCAACATTTACATAAGCTTTCCATGCCTGTCTAAGCTGGAGGAACCCCATTTAATGCTCACCACGCATAATGGGTGGTGAGCATTAAAGTCACCTAGTAAACAAAATGGAGGTGGTAGTTGCAAGACAAGATCATCGATTTCCTGAATAGAATATGAACAATTAGGTGGGAGATAAGAGACCAAAGTAACAGTGATTACAATTATTATGAGCGTGGCAACAGCTGCTAAGGAGGTTTGCAATGGAATGCGTCTGGAGGGAACTCTTGAGTCCAACAGGATGACTACACCTCCATGAGCACTATTAGTGTCAGATCAATCTAATCTGAAGATAGAATAATTTCTGACTGCAGGAAAAGCTTGGGGCATCAAGTTGGTGTTTTGTAGGCACATGGCAATACGATTGAAGTAGTGAATTAGTTCATAGATATCACAATTTGCTGCGAAAACCTCTAAAATTCCACTGAGTGATGTATTCCAGTATTTGGTTTTGTTTGTGGAAGATGAATCTGACTGCTTTTTATAAACTGATTGTTTATGATGGTCTGGTTTTGATTTTTATTTTCTAGGAAATGTGAGACTCCTGTGTGCGATTGCTATCATCCAGTCATCTTCAGTGTGTATTTCAAGCAGTTCTTTTTGACTGTTAGAATCATCTGTATCCATGCTTGTTTGACATGATTGTTTTGCCTCAACAGGATACAATTTTTTCAAATTTTCTTCCACTTGACAATGTGCACTCTGGGATGGAATTGTGAATGCCGTATTATTGCTTTGGACAACTAAGTTTGATTCAGATGGATGCTGGACCAAGAGTGCTGATCGAGCCCAGTCTGAGATTGATATTTTTGGAGATGGACACGTCTGTCTGACATGCCACTCATTCGTTTCTGTGAATGGTAGAAGCATAAGTGCATTTTAGTATTTTTAAATTGACCTGTTTTTTCGTTACTTGATAAGAGACTATTTTCAATTTTATATTTTTGTATTTTTTTCCCTAATTTCCATAGTTCACAATCTTTGGAGTAAGCTGGATGCTTGCTACTACAATTAGGACACTGTGGTGTTGGTGCCTTGCATTCTGCTTATGTGTGAATTTTGCACCCACAGTTCAGACATGTAGCATCTCCATGGCATGCCGTCTGAGAATGACCAAATTTTTGACATTTATAACATCTAAGAGGATTTGGGGTTTATGGCCAAATGTAGCAGTTCAAGTAACCTGCTTTGACAGATGCTGATAGGTTTGGTTTATTGAAAATTAAGATTATGTTCTGCATAGGAGTTAAGTTGCCATATTTTCTGATCATGATTCATTTTGATGGATCCCATCTGGTGATCACTTGCTTGGAAGAATTCAGTGTGTTATGTGAGGTGACCTGAATTGGAATTCCACTTAAATAAGTTGGCTGTAATAATAACTCAGAATGTCTCTATTAGTAGATCTCCTGACTGGAGATGTTTAACCATTTTTGGTGAACCTGCAGCATTTTCTAGGCATCTCTGAATGATGAAAGGAAAGAGCTTGCTCACAGGTTGGGATGACAAAGAATGTACTATGAGGAAAGCTAGAGATTCCTGCTTCCTTGTGTCCTTGTTAAGTCTCTTTGAAAGAGAGAAGTCATGGTCAGTTGTCATTGTCATGTTGGGAGCTCTTTGGCTCTAAATGTGGAAATACATCAGTTTCTATTTCTGCTCCTTTTAACCCTGAGGGATGGATTTTCACCCAGGTTACTGCCCCTGCCACATGAAGGCAAGAGCTGTGCCACCAGTGACCAAGTGGTTATTGAAGTTGTTAGAGTGGTTACTATTTGATATGTGGACTAGAAAAAGAAAGGCGGATTCCCTTTCTGAGTTCTTACTTCTGACTTTGCAAGCACAGAGCCACTTGAAGTAAACAAAGGAGGAGAAAATCACACAAGAAAATAAATAAAACTATATTGTTTTCAATGAGCACTCTATAAATTGCACAGAGAAAAACGCTTGGCACTATCACTCGGCACTCAGGGCCAACAGAAGCAGCACAAGAATTTCTTTCACCTCTGCTTTTGGCTGTTAATCTATTTTTCTGTGTATCTCCCCAACCAGCAGTTTACAGACCCATTTAGCATAACCTCAATAGTATCAGTAAAAATTCTTGCAGCCCTTCTTAAAAAGCAGAGATTATGCTGATAAAAATTCTGTCCCATGGAATCTTCCATAGTCTTTATCCAGGGAAATTCTCATTGAACAGGTTCTTATCATGTAGTCTGTCGTATTACATCTGAGTAGAATTGAACATACTTTCAAAGTTTATTTTAGCTATCCTGTTAAATTCATAGATCTCCTATTCTTAATATCAATAATATTATCTTTGGTGCCCCTAAGAGATGCCAGCTGCACTATAATAGGACCACAGTATATTTGTCCCCAGGAAAATATACTGTGGTCCTATTCAACCTATCATTTTACAATATATATTTCCCATGAAAATGGTATCATCAACATCTACTATGGGACTACCATTTTCTGCCATTGAGGATTTTGTTGTTTTGCCTGATTTCTGAGTTTATGCTCTACTGTTGAGCCTGCTCAACAGTAGAGCATTAAGCTATTCATTTTAATTCCTTTGAAGGTTCAACCCAGTTCTTCAAACCCTCATTGGCACAGAATGCTGAATTTTCACTTAATCTCTTCACACCCTTTTAACCAAACACACAAAGACATTACCTTTGGACACATCATGTCCTCCTCCACATGACTTGGAAAGCAAGTCATATGGAGGAGGACATGATATGGCCAGTCAATCCCCAATTTGTAACAGAAGTCCCCACCCCTAAGCCAAAGCATACCTGCTACTCTAGTCTGGATCATGACTTTAGTCTAAATTTAATTTAAAAATACCATACAAAACTAAGAAATATGAGTATAACTAAACTCTATTCCAAGGTTGTGCAACAGTATGTACTATGACATTGAAAGTTATGTATTATGTGATATAGTCATGTTATACAATTACATTTGTATTGAAAAAGGCTGTTTAAAAGACAAATTACCCATTCTTGAACAGCCTTTTTCATACTCTTTGACATTACGTCAAGAAATATATTTATATTATATTTGTATTGTTATAAATTGTTACTTTATATATGTAATAAAATACTTCTATTAATTATACCCTATGGAATTGTGCAGAAGGACACAAAATAGTATTTATATCATACTTATATTGATGCAATGAACAGCACATTATGAGAAGTTTCTGGCAAATAATGCAAAGAAAAGTAGCAAAGATTGCTACTTTTCAGTAAGTAGCAATCTTTGTAGCAATTTTCAAAGATTGCTTATATTAACAGTAGAAGGAAGTGGTTGAAACACATTGGGCCACTTTACATCAATGAATTAACTGTTGATCATCCTGCTCGGGTTGCTAACAAATTGAATAGATATTTTGCATCTACAATCACACATGAGGAATTCTTTAAGGAAGGGGTGGCAGATGTTTATCAAACTGTACCAGGGTGCTAAATAATTTTGTGATAACTGAAAGGAAAGTGGAAGAAAAATTGTTGAAGCTGAACATAATAAATTTTTGAACGGTTTGATCGAAACTTACTTATTTATGCTACTTAGAAGGTTGATGTTGATCAAAATCTTGCATTTTATTCTTGCATAATATTACTACCTGCTACTTACTCTACCGAATCAACATTAGAGTAAATCACTAGATCGCTAAATCACTAAATCGTTACGAATCGATTTTACTCCAGTGTCACCATATATGTTTTCACATAAAAATTTTTGTTAACAATCAATTGTGTCATTTCTGTTACAAGAAAATTTTGTTGTAACAATCGATATTATTCTAGTGCTGCCACAGATATTTTCACATCAAAAAGGTGCCTGAGATGGATGGAATCTATCCAATTATATTATGGGAAGTAGTAAAGGAGATAGGCAAACCCTTGTTATGCCATAATTATGAGTGCATCCTTGGATTCAGAGGAGGTCCCTATGGACTGGAGATGTGTGAATATATCCCCAATTCATAAAGGGGAATCAAAAGGTTACACAAGTAATTACAGTTATTTGTTATTTGGTTTTCAGGAGCATTAGCTAAGGCCATATTGCTCTGGGGATATGCGGTGGTCATTCCCTGACCTTTCCACATCCTCTGTATTTGGTGGGCATGGGCTCAAACCCCAGTCTAATCAAGAAGCGTGTGCTACGCACACCTGCTCCTGCCCACCTGGGTACGGAGGCAGCCAAGTAATTACAGACCTAGCAGCATAAAAACATCTGTTCCAGGGGAAAATAATGCTGTCACTGGTTAAAGAAGTAATACAGGACCATCTGGACAGCAGTGCAATTATACTGCAGTCACAACATGGATATGTTAAGGTATAGTCTTGTCTAACCAATCTGATAGGTTACTATGAAGCAGTGACCAAGGAACTTCAAGCAGAAAAATAATTTTGATATTATACACTTGGATTTCAAGAAGACTTTTGATATTGTTGCATATAAAAGACTGCTGCACAAAATGGAGCAATGTGGCATTAAGGGCAAGTTGCTGCTATGGATAAAGGGATGGTTAAGTGGAAGAAGACAGAAAATGGTTGTTATTATTATTATTATTGCTCATATTATTTCTCCCTGATTGGGGGATTCCACTCCGTGATGGTACTGCTACCAAGTAATGTCTGGTGTTACTGTTGGTCGAGGAAATCTCTGATTATCCTACAGGTGTTCAAGGATTGCAACTTTCTGGAGTTCCTTGTAGGTGTTCTCTGGGAGACCTATTGCTGCTAGGCTGCTATGTAGAGTCTTTGGCACCATACCGGTGGTTGACATGATGATCGGGATGGTCAATACTTCTTGCATATGCCACATCTCCTTGACTTCATGTCTCAGGTTCGTGTACTTCCTAATTTTTAACTCATGGGTTTTCTGGACATTGCTAGTGTTGGGCACCGCTATGTCAATCAGGTATGTAGCCTTTTCCATCTTGTCCATAAGGGTTATGTCCGGTCTGTTGTGCGGGATGTTCTTATCTATTATTATGGAGCAGTCCCAGTACAGCTTGTGGGTTCGGGTCACTAGTACTGCCCGGGATTTGTACTTGTAGTATGGTGCACTTTCTTCGGTCAACTGGTATTTCCTCGCTAGCTTCTGATGTATTATCCTGGTTACCTGGTTGTGTTTATGGGTGTACTCAGTCTGGGTGATCACCTTGCAACCTGCAGTGATGTGTGGGATCATTTCTGAGGCCAGGTGGCATCGTCAACATGTGTCATCTGACATTCCGGGCTCCTTTGTGATGTATTTTCTATAGTTTCTGGTGGTGATTACCTGGTCTTGGATGGCCAGCATGAATCCTTCAGTCTCGGGGAAGAGCATCCTGCTTGTGAGCCATACATTGGAAGCAATGTTATTGATAAGATCTTGATGGAGGTCATTGTAGTGTCTCCCACGGAGTGTCTTCTTTGCCCATCTTTCTAACTTCGTTTGTTGTGCTGGGTGGGTGGGGGTTCCTCGCTTAGGTTGAGTGGGGTATCTATCTTCCTTTTGGCCTGGTAGAGTGCTGCTGTGTGTTTCTGGAAGTAATCCTTCAGGTTAACTATCGCTGTTTTCTGTTGCTCTATTAGGTCTATCAGGCCCCTTCCTCCCTCTTTCCGAACTATTGTTAGTCTCTCCACTGCTGACTTCGGGTGGTGTTGGCGGCTTGTGGTCATCATCGTCCTTGTATTTCGCATGATATCTTCTAGCTCGGTGTTAGTCCAATCTATGACCCCGAAGGTGTATGTTAGTACTGGAGCTGCATAGATGTTTATGGCTTTAACTGTGTTCCCTCCATTCAGTTTTGCTTACAGCAGGCTTCTGAATTTTTGATGATATTTTTCGGTCAGGCACTTCTTGATTTCCTTGTGCTCTAACTGCTGAGCCTGCATCATCCCTAGGTATTTGTAGGTCTCTCCTTCTGTCATAGCTTTGATCTCTTTACCAGTCAGCAGCTGGTAGTTTCGGCCAACTAATTTTCCCTGGTGAAGTGTGTGGTTCTTGCATTTGTCTAGACCAAATTCCATCCTGATGTCCTTGATGAGTTCTTCGGTGATCCGGAATAGTTGCTTGAGTTGCTTCTTGGTTGCCGCATAGAGCTTGATGTCATCCATGTACATCAGGTGGGTGAGGGTGTACAGGTTCTTTCTTCCTTCTTTGAGATTACATCCATACTTGCTGCTGTTAAGCATGGTGGATAGTGGGTTGAGTGCTAAACAGAACCACAGTGGGCTCAGAGCATCTCCCTGAAAGATTCCTCTTCTAATGGGGATTGGCCTGGTTTGATATTCTCGACCTTAATGGTGGTACTCCATTTCGCCATTGTTGCTCCTAGGATGTTTGTCACTATCGGATTGACCATGTAGATCTTCAAGGTCTCTATTAGCCAGCTATGAGGTACGGAGTCGAAGGCCTTGCAGTAATCGATGTAGGCTGTGTGTAGGTTGTGGTACTTCTTGTAGGCTTGCTCCATAACTGTGGCATCTATGGTTAATTGCTCCTTGCATCCTTTCTGCTCTTCAGTCATTATGTTCTGACTCTCTAAGTGGTCTGATATCTTCTTGGTTATACAGCTGGTCAGGATCTTATACATCATTGGGAGGCAGGTGATTGGCTTGTATTTCGCCGGGTTTCTTCTATCTATTATTATTATTAGCTATATGGTGCAAGGAAGCCTGAGGCTTATACTGCACCAGCCAAAAAAAAAATAAAAAAAATTCTGAATTACCCCGAGAGAGAGAGAGAGAGAGAGAGAGAGAGAGAGAGAGAGAGAGAGAGAGAGAGAGAGAGAGAGAGAGAGAGAGAAGTAGAAGAGAATCACCAAGAAAAGAAGAATGATGATATCCACCTCAGGACCCTGGGTGTGCCAAGCCCATACTCACCAGATGTGAACCTCTGGGGTTAAATTATCAATGGGTATGTCTCTTTGCAGACTAATATTAGCATTAGCAGAGGTATACAATACAAGAAAGCAAGCTTACACAGATATCAGACAGAGAAAAAACCCTTCACATTTCACCCATCCATTCACTCCAAAACCGCCGACTGGCTAAAGGCAAATTTCCGCACATCTATTCTACAACTGTCTTTCCTCAGTTTGAATTTGTGCCCCCTCATATGCGGAATCTGAGAAAGAGGAGGAATCCTATGAGCAGTGAGCTTGCTCAAATCATTCAAGGCCTTATACACCTCAATCAGATCACCTCACAGGTGCCGAGTCTCCAGATGCTGTAATTTGCAGAACTTAAGTTTTTCTTGGGAATAGTAATGGCTTGTTTCACTCACTAATCTCATTACCCTTTTTTGTACTAGTTCTAGCAACTCTACATCTTTTCTGAAATGAGGCCTCCAGACCTGTATGCAGTACCTAAGGTGTGGCCTGACCAATGCGTTATACAAGGGGATAATCACCTCCTTATCCCTGCTAGCAAAATTCCCATATATCATTGACAAGATCTCATGAGCTACTCTTGCAGCCACTGCTCATAAAACTTCATATCTGACTGCACAATTACTCCCAGGTCTTTTTCATTCTCCACTACCCTGAGTGTAGTACTACAGAGTTGGTATTTTACTCTGGGATTACTGCTACCAATAATGCAGTGCTTTACATTTTTCAATGTTAAACTTTATAATCTCATCCCATCTGCTCAACTTTTTTAGATCCTGTTGCAGTAGCATACTATACTTACAGTCATTAACAACACTACCCACCTTCGTATCGCCTGAAAACTTACACATTAAGCTTGATATACCTTCATCAATATCATTGATAAATACAGAAAAACAATGGACCCAACACGGACCCCTGGAGGACTCCACTAATAACATTAGTTCAAGAAGAGCAGTGCCTATTGATTAACACTCTCTGTCTTCTTCCACTCAATCATCCCTTTATCCATAGCAGCAACTTACCCTTAATACCATACTGCTCCAACTTGTACAGTAGTCTTCCACGTGAAACATCAAAATCTTTCCTAAAATCCAAATATATATGGTATCAAAATTATTTTTTTCAGTTCCTTTGTGGCCACATCATGGTGTCTGATTAAACTGGTCAGACAAGACTTTCCCTTAACAAACCTTGCTGTGTCTAAACTATAACTGTAGTCTTGTCTAGATAATTCTGCAGTGCTTCTTTAACCAGTGACGCCATTATTTTCCAGGAACAGTAGTTATACTGACAGGTCTATAATTACATGTGTCACCTTTTGATCCTCCCCTTGTGAACTGGGGATACATTTGCGCATTTGCAGTTTGTGGGGACCTCCTCTGAGTCTAAGGAGTCTTTCATAATGTTGGCTAAGGGCCAGCTTACTTCCTTTGCTGCCTCCTTTAATATAACTGGATAGATCCCATCCACCACAGGTACCTTCCTTATGTTTAACTTCAACAATTTCTCCTTCACTTTGCTCTCAGTTATTACAAAATCATTCAACTCCCTGTTAGCATTTGATAAGCTTCTGGACTCCACTTACCTACAGAATTCCTCATGTGTGAATGTAGATGCAAAATACTCATTCAGTTTGTGAGCTATCTGAGAAGAATATTTGTGGAGTTCCCCAGGTTTCAGTGCTGGGCCCATTGTTGTTTTCAATATGCATTAATGATATTGATTAAGGTATATCAAGCTTAATGTCTAAATGTGAAGATAATAAAGGTTGGCAGGATGGTAAATGACAGTAATCACAGTTGGCTACTGCAATAAGATCTAGGAAATTTAGGTAGATGGGTTGAGAAATGGCAGTTGAAGTTTTTCATTGGCAATGCAAGGTACTGCATATATGAGCAGCAGTAATCCCAGAATAACATATCAATTGTGTGGTACTACACTCAAGGTAGTGGAAAATTAAAAAGTAAAAAAAAAGTAAAGTGCAGCCTTTATCAACCCACTGCAGGATGGAAGCCTCCTCAACAATTCATGTTGAGGGAAATGGACCATAATCTGCCACGCTGGTCCAGTGCGGGTTGGCAGATCGACCGTATTCAGCAGTCAGGGGCTTGAACCCCGGTCTACTCAAAGAGCGTGTGCTACTGCACTCCCGCTCCTGCCCACTCGGCTACAAATTAAAAAGACCCGGGGGTAACTGTGCAGTCAGGTATGGAATTCTCTGAGCAGTACCGAAATGCTGCCAGGTCAGCTCAGGCAGTGGTTTTGTCAATGATATACAAAAACTTTGCTATCAGACATAAGGAGTTGATTATCCCTTTGTATAAGGCCATGGTGAACCTCGAGTATTGTATACAGATCTAGAGTCCTCACTTTAGGAAGGATGTAGAACTGCTGGAACACGTACAGAGAAGGGCAACCAGATTGATGAAGGGAACAGAAGGGTGCTTTTAACTAGAAAAGTTTCAGTTCTGCAAATTGCAGCATCTGGAGACCAAGGACCTGCAGGGAGATCTGACTGAGGTGTTTAAAGCTTTAAATGCATTGAGTAAGCTAAACGTTAATGGCATTCTTCCTCTTGCTGAGACTATACACAATGAGGGGGCATAAATTCAAGTTGAAGAAGAATGGTTACAGGACTAATGTGCAGAAGGTTGCCTTCAGCTAGCGGGTTGTTGATTGTTAGAACAGGATTCCATCTGTTGCTGAGGAAGTGAATGGTTTGAATAAATTCAAGCAGGAACTAGACAAAAGCTTGGAGGATATGGATGGGTGAAGGGCGTGGTTTTTTTTTTTTTTTTTCTGTTGCTGTTTTTAGGCTGATGCTATATAAGCTTGCTTTCTTGCATCATTTTCCCCTATTACTACTACTACAAAGAACAATGGCAGCAGAAAAGGAGGCACCTCCGTAGCTAGGTGGACAGGAGCAGCAGTGCGTAGCACACGCTTCTGGATTAGACCGGGGTTCGAGCCCATCACTACCAAATACGGAGGATGCGTAAAGGTCACGGAATGACCACCGCATATCCCGGAGCAATATGGCCTTAGTTGCTAATGCTCTTAAAAACCAAATAACAAACAAACAGCAGAAAAGCAATTCTGAAGGCCAAGTAAGAATGAATTTCACCCACTATATCAAATGAACATTACTGATAACTGAACTACTAATTTAAAATAAATGGGTTAAAAGAAAAAAAGAAGCAATAAATTTTTAGGAAATACAAAATCTACTTAGCTGCTTTCTAAACTTTTTCCCCCTCTTTGCTCATTCATCAAACGACTGGGTACAGAAATGGATTTATAATAGTAATAGTATTATAATGGCTATCTCTGTATCTACTAAAGAAAAGGAAAAATATTTTCTATTGCTCATATCATCGCTAAAAAGCTGCTTTTCAATTACAATTTGAACTTTAACAAACTCTCTGCCTCTACCATTCTGACAAGCAATATGTGCCAGTGATCTACTATATGCTTCCCAAAAGTTAACTTCATGAAATTCAACCTTCTGATACTACCCAAAATTTTGTATTTATGACCCATGGTTCTTCTACCTCTACCACAAGTGAAAAATATACATCTCTCATTCATTTTAGTGATTTCCTTCAGGGCCTTATATACATCTATCATGTCTCCCCACCCGAAGATATCTAGTTACCAAACTTTGCAGTCATTTTCTAAGGTTTTCTTCCTATGGGTATAGATTAGCATCCCTCCCAATCTGGTTGCCCTTCTTTGAACCATACTAGCAGTTTTATGCCTTTCTTCAAGTGTGGCCTCTAGAATTCAACACAATATTCTAAATGTGGCCTCACCATTGTATTATATAGAGTGAAAATATCACTCTTTTCTCTACTTGTGAAGGTCTTATACATCATAGACAGACAGACTACCTTGTGCCTTCTTAGCCATTTCTTACTGGGAAACACTGTGGTTCTGGAAATTGTAGTCTCTAGAAACTAAGATCTGCATGGCAACATAATGAAAGCATATAAAGTTTTAAAAAGATTAAGTAAACTAAATGCTGATGGCATCTTTACCCTTTCTCATATGAAACACATAAGAGGGCATAAATTTATTTTTGAAATTTAAACATTAATGCTGTAAAACATATGTGCAGAAATTAACATTTGGCCAAACAGTAATCATTTGATGGAATAAACTTCCACTAATGTGGAGGTGATAGTTTGAATAAATTTAAAGAAAGTATGGACAAAGAAATGAGGAAATTAAGTTTTTTTTTTTTTTTACATTTTTCTTTATAATTATTATTATTATTTATTTTTTTGGCTGATGCTGTCTGTGCTCTGCTTCCTTAATCATATCCACTGATTCATATCCCGTATCCCGTATCCACTGATTCGGTATCTGCTGATTCAGTTACCCATGGTTAACCACGGAAAAAAAAACAAAAACATGTAACACGTACTACTGGCGTGTCCAATACGATGCTTCCCTTTATTTTTTATGATGTCAATTTTAAATCGAATAGCTTCCCTTTATTTTTTACAATGTCGCATATGGTTTGGTTACCAACGAATCTCTAAAGAACCATTATAAATGGTTATTTAGGGATTTAATGAATGCAAGGTTTTCAAACTTTCGAATAATTTCAAGTTTTTGTTTAATTTGAAAGCACAACTCTTGTGTTTGCCCAACATTTTCGCGATTTCTAAACAAAAAAAAACAAAAAAAAAAAAAAAAAAAATCCAACATCCCTGACGTAAATAACAAAACAATTTTTTTTTTTGCGGTACAACGGAACACAACATACGACACGATGCACTAAATCAAACTAAACATTTGGTCTCTCTTTCTCTTTTTTTTTTTTTTTTTTTTTGTTTTGAGCGGTAGGTGTGAAGACAGCGAGGGTTGCAAGATAATAGATACAATAATCTCCCAATGACAACTTATAACACAGTTGTTGTCACTTATTTACGACTTGCAAGTTATTACTTGAATTTTATGATTTCTGTTTTTTTTTTTATTTGGAATCTTGAAGTGTCCTGGTTAATCCAATCCCGGTAAATCAAGAGTCTGCTGTACTTTTTTATTAATGTATTTAATGTTGGTAATGTCTTACTGTGTGTTTCATTTATCAATTAAACTTTATTATACGTATGTACTTTATTATTACCATATTTAATGTTGGTAATGTCCTACTGTGTGTTTCATTTATCAATTAAACTTTATTATACGTATGTACTTTATTATTACCATATTTAATGTTGGTAATGTCCTACTGTGTGTTTCATTTATCAATTAAACTTTATTATACGTATGTACTTTATTATTACCATATTTAATGTTGGTAATGTCCTACTGTGTGTTTCATTTATCAATTAAACTTTATTATACGTATGTACTTTATTATTACCATATTTAATGTTGGTAATGTCCTACTGTGTGTTTCATTTATCAATTAAACTTTATTATACATATGTATGTACAAGAAAATCATGTTATATATGGGGTCAGCAGGTGTTCGCTTATATCTGCAGTTTCAGCCATCCACGATAGGTTTTGGAACATATCCCCCACAAATATGGGGGTCTTACTGTATAACAATTTTCACTACCATTAACATTTACCCTTACTACTAATACAACAATTTCCATGGTATAAAATTAAAGAGTAATGAGTATATTTAAAAAACTGAGCATACCCCTTTACAAGCTTCTTTTGCTTCTTTGGAAAGCGATTTTGGGTAGGATACATTGTGATCTGTAATTGAAGCAAACAGTTCTTCTTCGTCTTCGCCATCAAATGGAGGCTAAATAACAACATATTTAAAAATAAATTGTGTTAATTATAAGCAATAACAATAAAAGCAAGTGACTTTCCTGATTTTTTTAATAAAATGTTATAATTTGAAATTCATGTTATAATGTAATTTCATTGAAATTTCTGTTTATAACTGGTCATTTCCATGACTGTAAAATGATAACTTAAGCTAATAATCATAGAAAAAAAAAACATTAAATCACTGCATACAAGTAGTGATGCTTAAAGTCTAAAAGGTTAACAGTGGCCGCATTGCCTCTGCCTGCGATTTTGTACTGCTTCCATTAGAATGAGAAGCAGCCTGGAAAGCAAGGCAGTGGAGATTTCCAGGACTGCTGGGAGTCATAGTGGAACAAATAAATACATGGGCTGTGTTAGGGTAACTAAGAGTAGAAACAGGTGCATGTATGCTTGCATATACACCAATGTTAGGAGTAGGGTTAATAAATTTGTTGAGCTTGAAGTGCTAGTCAAGACATCAAAAGCAGATATTGTTGTGATATCAGAGACGTGGTGTCACACAGACATAAGCAAGGCAGAATTGGAATTTGGGGAGTACAATGAGTACAGAAAGGATAGACAAGGCAGGAGGGGAGGAGGTGTTAGGGTGTTAGTTAAGAAACACATAAAATCAAAGGAAGTGCATCCAATTGATGTTGGTGGACAATGCAACATTGAGTCTGTTTGGTGTGACATAAGCACTAGGAAAGGAAAAATGAGAGTAGGTGTGTGTTATAGGCCTAATGTATCTGATAAGCATAATGAGTAATTGTGCAGAGAAATAGAGTGGGCCAGTAAATCAGATTTGTTTGTTTGTTTTAGGATTTTATGATGCATTAGGGTAAATCAGAATGTCTTATAATGGGGGATTATAATTTTCCAGATATCGAATGGAACTTGTGGGTTGGTCACACGCACACTAGCAAGACTTTTGTGGATTTATTGAATTGCTGTTTTCTACAGAAACATGTTCGAGAGGCAACCAGAGGGAGTAATACTCTTGATCAGGTCATCAGCAGTGATTATTCATGAATTGAGAATTTACAGATAAAGGAACCACTGGGTGACAGTGATCACAATGTACTGATGTGGGAATTACTTATATATGTAACTACCATCAAAGCTAAAGGGAAGGGCTATTACTTTCATAAAGGTGACTACAGGGGTCTCAGACAGTTTTCAAGTTCTGTACAGTGGGATCGACTGATGATGTTACCAATGTTGAATTCTAAATGGGAAGCCTTCAAGGACTTAATTTTTGAGGCTACTCGACTTTTCATTCCAACTAAGAAATACTGTTCAAGGTTTAGGCAGAAATAGATGTTAGATGAACTAATGAGGCTTGTGGCAGAGAAGAAAAATGCATGGATGCATATAAATTATCAGGCAACACAGAAGTCTATGATTGATATAAGCTAGTGTGTAATCAAGTCACAAAGGAGGTTAGGCAAGCGAAGGCAGATTATGAGAAATCCTTGGCAAAGGATGCAAAGAAAAACAGCAGAGTTCTTTATTTATGTAAACTCTAGAAGGAAAGGGATGAATCAGATGGGACCACTTAACATAGATGGGTTGACTATTGGTGATCATGCTCAGGTAGTTGATAAACTGAATGAGTATTTTGCATCTAGATTCACACATGAGCAGTTATTCAATGAGGGGAGTGATTCTGTAATAACTGAGAGCAAAGTGGATGAGAGAAATTGTTGAAGTTAAACATAAAAAAGACAGCTGGGGTGGACGAGATCTGTCCAGTTATATTAAAGGAGGCAACAAAGGAAGTAACCTTCTTTGCCATAATTATGATAGCTTCCTTGGACTCAGGGAAGGTCACCATGCACTGGAGGCGTGCAAATGTATCACCAATTCGCAAAGGGGGCTCAAAAGGTGACACAAGTAACTATAGACCTGTTAGTTTAACTTGTGTTCCGGGGAAAATAATGGAATCTGGTTAAAGAAGCATTGCGGAATCATCTAGACAAGACTGCAGTAATAGTTAAGACACAGCATGGGTTTGTTAAAGGGAGGTCTTGTCTGACCAATTTGATTGGATACTATGGTGTGGTCACAAAGGAACTGAATGCCAAAAATAATTTTGATATCATATACTTGGATTTCAGGAAAGCTTTTGATACTGTTGCACATGGAAGACTGCTGTACAAACTGGAGAGATGTGGCATTAAGGGTAAGTTGCTACAATGGATAAAAGGATGGTTGAGTGGAAGACGACAGAGTGGCAATCAATGGGCACTGCTTTTCGTATACAAATGTTATTAGTGGAGTTCCCCAGAGTTTGGTGTTGGGCCCATTGTTGCTTTGTATATTTATCAATGATATTGATGAAGGTATATCAGGTTTAATGTCCAAGTTTGCAGATGATACAAAAGTTGGCAGGGTCGTTAACAACAGTAAAGACAGAATGCTACTCCAACTGGATCTAAATAAGTTGGGCAAATGGACTAGAAGTGGCAACTGAAGTTTAACATTGACAAATGCAAAGTACTGCATATGGGTAGCAATAACCGAAGATAAATGTTTAAACTATGTGGTAATACAATCAGGGAAGTAAAAAGTGAAAAAGACCTGGGGGTAATTGTGCAGTCGAATATGAAGTTCACTGATCAGTGCAGACGGGCTGCTAGGGCAGGTCATGGAGTCTTGTCAATGATGTACAGTGGATTCCGGTTATTTGGGCCACCGGTTAATCAGAGCAGCCGTTTATTTTGGGCAAATCTTAAAAAACAGAAACCAATCGAGAAAATAGCCAGGGTTTACTTCGCTTAATTGGGACAAAATGCCGTTTAATCGGGGCAGGAGACCGCAGCACTGGAAATTACCCTACGATTGTCTACAACTGTAACACGTGGTTTGGTCGATATTCCTGAGGTCACAGTCACCTGTTTATTGGGCTTTTCTATTAGTGAAATCTATCATAAACGGGCAGTAAACTCGATCTTACTGAATTTGCAATAATACTGACAGCTGGAATTCTGTGAGTTATTATAGTGAAATGAGTTTACACTTCCATGAAATCTTCAATGATATAAAAAAATTAATTTTCAGATTTCTCTTCCTTCCTATTTTTAAAGCTTTGTAACTCGTTACTCCGTTCTCACTTGTCTCACTTGCGCGTATCGTGTTACTTGCAATTTGTGTGTACCGTGTTCTTTGTTACTGATTACTTATCTTTTTACTGTTTTAAATTTTAACCACCGCCCACAAATGTCAGTGAACAGAAATGTCAACTAGTTCGTATGTACATATTACAGCACATATTAATTATTACGATTGTCACATACATTCTTCCGATTATCACGTATATTCTTCCGATTTTCACATATCATTTAATTTTTTAATTGGTAAAGTAATAAAGGGTAAATTTGTGCTTAATATATCTTTACTTTTATAGCTTATAGATAATATTCCTAATTAGAATCGCTAATTAGGTACTTTACTATGGTGAGTTCGTCGTAACGTGATCTGATTGTACAGTGAACTGATTGTAAAGGGGGGGGTACATTGTATTTTTAACTATTCACGTGAAACTTCAGATAATTGGGGCAGCCGCTTAATCGGGCCAAAATGCACTAGTCCCAATGTGTCCCAAATAACCGGAATCGACTGTATAGGAATTTTGCTAGCAGAGACAGGGAGGTGATTATCCCATCATACAAGGCAATGGTCAGGCCACACCTAGAGTACTGTGTACAGGTCTGGAGGCCTCATTTTAGGAAGGATATAGATATGCTAGAACGAGTACAAAGAAGGGCAATAAGATTGGTGAGAGGAACAAAGTGTGTTCTTACCAAGAAAAGCTTAAGATCTGGAAATTACAGTGCCTGGAGAATAGACACCTGCGGGATGATCTGATTGAGGTGTATAAGGCGGGAGGTGTTTTACCAAGATCATTAATACATGAGTTGGAAGAAAAGTAGGATGCTTGTAGGTCAGCTTTATCCTTGGCTGAAGTGACAACAGAACCATCTGGTTTTGACAGAGGTGGGAAACGTTGCGGCCAATAGCTTTGGTAAGAGACCAGAATGCACGGCTACCATTAGGGCAAGAAACAAGTTTTCTACTCTTAGCCTGTTCAAACTCTTGTTTGGACTGATTAATAACTGCTTTACAATTGTTGCGAGCTTTGGTGTAGGCAGAAAATGAAACTGAAGAATTGGAAACAAGCCAATTATGATATGCGACGTTCTTCTCTTGAACAGCCTTAGCACATTTATTGGAAAACCAAGGTTTAGATAAAGGACGAGATTTTAAAGTGTAGTGTGGAATAAAGGATTCCATTCCTACATGAATAATTTCACTGACACGATCTGAGCAAACAACATCAGAAGTTTTGAAACAGCAATCCTACCAAGGAAAAGAAGAAAAGAAATCTCGCAGGTCATCCCATGTTGCATTCTTGTAATACCAAACTATATGAGGTTGGGAATAGCCATGAGATAAAGGGTCCATTGGAGAAGAGACAATCACCAAGTTGTGATCTGAGGTGCCTAAAGGACCACTCACTTCGACCATGTACTTAGAAGGTTTGTTTGTGAGAAAAAGATCAAGCGTGTTGGCTGTATGGTTAGGATTGTCTGGTATTCTTGTATGTAAATGAACAATCTGTTTGTTTGTTTGTTATTTGGTTTTTAGGAGGATTAGCAACTAAGGCCATATTGAGGGATATGCATTGGTCATTCCCTGACCTTTCTGCATCCCCCCGTATTTGGTGGTCCTGGGCTCGAATCCCGGTCTAATCAAGAAGCGTGTGCTATGCACTGCTGCTCCTGCCCACCTGGCTATAATATGTGCAAGGTCAATAGTAATTGCAAAAGTCTCAGCACCTTGTCCAGCTATGTCAGTGTGACTAGAAAACTGATGCCAGCTGGAGTTGTGAACACTAAAATCACCAAGGAAAATTACCTAGCTGTTAGGAAAGTTAGACTGGAAAAAGTCAAGTTGCAAAGATAGGAAGTCAAAGAGCTCCAAGTGATTAGTGGAGTTGAGTTAGGAGAACTTTAGAGACAACAGATGAATTTGACACAATGAAGTAGAGAGATTTTAAGCCAGAGAAGATCGAAAAGAGGAGATTCCAAATTACCAAGTCTCTCACAGGGACTATCAGAACAGACATATGCACAACTATTACCTTTGAGGTGAAAGCAATCATACAGCAAATAATTTGGGCAATTGAGATGAGCAGTAATTGAATCAACTGATAACTGAGATTCTGTCAGAAAAATTACATTGGGTATGGCAGACTGCAAGTGGAAATGGACATCGTTGAGATTAGAACTGAGAGCTTGTGTATTTGTAAAATTAACTAGGAAGTGTTTGGGAGGTTTAGATCTTTTTGCAGATAAGCTTGCTCTATTATTTGACAATTCGTGGTGTATTTAATAGTAAGAAAAAGTGGGTGGGACATGCTGTATGAAGTAATGAAATTTTTGGATATGGCGTACATATGGTAAGAATATACCCAGATCCTTGACATAAAGGCCTCATCAATGTCCCCCCCCCACATACACACTACTCGGACTCCCTCCAGTCACTATCTGGCGGAGTAGAGGTAGCAAGATTATACACTAGCTGATCCGGAAGCCTCCTAAAGAATTACCAATAGGTTCGGTCTGGTGTACTAACTAGCGGTCGGCCTGTGAACACCATTTTAGAGTTGTACCCTCGAAATGTAAGGAAGATTGTATCTCGCCATGATGTATATCATAACCTCAAAAGTCATCAGTCATACCGCATGAAAGAAGAGATGGGGAAGGGTTGACTGCAGTGGTCTCAGACAGTTTTTAAATTCAATGCAGTGGAACCAACTGATGAAGCATCCAGGGATGTAGTCATAGAAACTACTAGGTCTTTTATACCAACAAAGAGATACTCAGATCTAAATGGGTATCAGAGCAACTGATTAGTCTCGTGGAAGAGAACAGAAGAATGCACTGGATGCATATAAATTATCAGGTGTTGCAAAAGTGTACAGGAGATATAAACTAGTCTGAAATCAAGTCACACAAGAAACTAGGTAAGGTAAGGTAAGGTAAGGCACATTATGAAAAGTCTCTGACAAAGACTGAAAATAAAACCAGAAAAGACTATTCTACTTATGTAAACACTAGAAAGAAGAGGATAATGGGATCCATCCCATTATTAAGGGAAGGGGCAGCAAAATAGGTAAGCAAACCTTTAGCCATGATTATGAGTGCATCCTCGGATTGTGGGACGGTTCCTATGGACTAAGGTTATGCAAATGTATCTCCAATTCATAAAGAGGGATCGAAGGGTGACATGAGTATTTACAGACCTGTTAGCTTGACTTCTGTTCCAGGGAAAATAATGAAATCACTGGTTAGAGAAGTAATGCAGGACTACCCAGAAAGGAATGCAGTTATACAGTAGAAAGAGCATGGATTTGTTAAGGGGTGGTCTTGTATGACCAATGGATACTATGATGCAGTAACAAAGTAATACTATGATGCAGTAACAAAGGATGCAAAAATAAGTAATTCTGATATATACATTAGATTTCAGAAAATATTTTCTATATAATATAAGTGTAGATAGATACACCATAGTTACCCTTAAATTCAAACTACGTATGTAGTGTAAAAGGCATCATTTTAATTGTGTCTCATATTGTGGCTGTCTTCACAATGAGATATCACGTATTGCACTACTTTGAATAAGTAATGCTTCTCTAGTAGAGAAGCATACTGTTATTTATTCTCAGTGGATACCACCATCTAGATGGCACCGTTTTGAAATATGGTATGGGATAAAGTTCTCGTTTATCCTCATACTATCCCTATTAGACTTAGAAAAGAGATAAAGATGTAGGAAGATGATAGTAGGAGAGGTAGAGGAAGAATGGCACCATTTCAAAGCTGTTGGCCTATCATTGATGGGTGGGCAGGTACCTTGGTAATGCAACATGCCATCACAGTTGCGAAGTGATACCACAGTATGAGAGATGCCAAATGGTGTCCAGATAATGTATTTAAAGATTAAATGCACAAGGCATAATTATATATGGGTTTTAAGTAATTAACTATATAATATCGGTGTAGATACACCACAGCTTACCCATAAATTTAAACTACATATGTAGTGTAAAAGGCATCATATTAATTGTATCTGATACTGTGGCTGCCTTCACAACGAGATACCAGGTATTGTACTATTTTGAATAAATAACGCTTCTCTAGTAGAGAAGACAACTGTTATTTATTCTCAGTGAATATTTGATAAAAGAAAATATTTTCATACAGTTACACATGCACGCACACAGAGAAAGAAAGAGAGAGAAGGTTTTCAATGAGAACTGTTCTTGGAAAAACATTACTTAGCATTGAATGCTGGAGGTGCCTCAGGGTTCAATGCAGGGTCTGTTGTTTTCAAAATTTATTAATGAAGGCATATGAAGTTTAATGTCTAAGTTTGCAGATGATTGGCAGGGTGGTTAAAGACAGTAATCTGGGTATGCCACTGCCTACAAGATCTAGGAAAATTGGATTGATGGGCTGAGAAGTGGCAGTTCAGGTTAAAAATCAAGAAGTCTGGTTTGAGACTGTGAACTGCAAAATCGAAGAATGTTGAGCTCCTGGCGAACGGAGACGATTTTTGAAAAATTTGGTTTGTTGACTAAATAAACATATTAAATCATATTCAATAAATAGCATTATAGCCCTAGCTATGATTGTTAGTTTATTTTTAAATTTCGCTAGGCATATTGTAAGTTATGGCTTAATATATAGAGAACCTTTGTATCTGTGAATTGGCACGAATAACGTATCTCATAACTTACGTCGTAGTGCATGGTAGGGAAATTCGAGTGTCTTAATTGTGGTAATTAGGTATCTCGAAAGTTCAAACCACATAGATTGATGTTAATTAGATAATTTTATTACCTATTATAATTAACTTATAACTTTCCAAAAATAACAGTGTAGTGTAATACAAATAATAAACTTTAGCATTAGCATTAGCATTAGTAGAGGCATTTGATGCAAGAAAGCAAGCTTATGCAGCATCAGCCAAAAAAAAAAAAAAAAAAAAAAAAGTAACATAAATAAATAAAAATAACCACTTCCACTTCACCCCTCTGTTCGTTCGAAATACCTGTCCAGCTGAGCCTTAAACTTATTTAGGCTATCAACTTCCACGACAAGGGATGGAAGTCTGTTCCACCCACCAACCACCCGCTGGCTAAAGGCAAATTTCCGCACATCTATCCTACATCTGTCTTTCCTCAATTTGAATTTATGCCCTCTCAGGTGATTTTTCTGAGCTAGAGGAAGAATCCCATCAGCATTGAGCATGCTCAAACCATTCAAGGCTTTGTACACCTCTATCAGATCACCCCGCTGGTGCCTAGTTTCCAGACACTGTAATTTGCAAAACTTAAGCCTTTCTTCGTAAGAGAACCCCTTTGTCCCATTCACCAATCTAGTTGCCCTTCTCTGTACTCGTTCCAGCAGCTCTACATCCTTCCTGAAATGAGGCCTCCAGGCCTGTATACAGTACTCTAGGTGTGGCCTGACCATTGCCTTATACAAGGGAATAATCACCTCCTTATCCCTGCTAGAAAAATTCCTATATATCATTGACAATACACCATGAGCTACTCTTGCAGCTCGTCTGCACTGCTCAGAGAACTTCATATCTGCCTGCACCACCACCCCCAGGTCCCTTTCATTCTCTACCACTGTCAGTGTAGTACCACAGAGTTGATACGTTGCTCTGGGGTTGCTGTTTCCCATATGTAGTACTTTACATTTGTCAATGTTAAACTTCATTTGCCACCTCGAAGCCCATCTGCTCAACCTTTCCAAATCCTGTTGCAGCAGCATAGTGTCAGTAGTGTCCTTGACAACCCTGCCAACCTTCGTATCGTCTGCAAACTTGGACATTAAGCCTGATATACCATCATCAATATCATTTATAAATACAGAAAACAATAAAGGCCCCAATACTGAACCCTGAGGGACTCCACTAATAACATTAGTCCATAACTTGTCCACTAGTTATGGACTAATGTTATTTAGTCCATAACTAGTAGATTTAGTCCATTAGTCCACTAATAACTTGATAGAATAATACATATAATGTAAACTTAGCATTAGCATTAGTAGAGGCATACTCTACTGATTAGTTATCATCATGTGGACCTTTGATTCGTACCTTTCCTTTTATTCAAATCCACAAAGAAAGTGCAAGTGTGGCCTTAAATCACTACCCAATTGTATATAGTCTCCCATGAACCACCAAACTAGCAGTTTCCTTGATCACTTAAAGCCTCTTCAGTGAACTGGCAAAGAACTTTGCACCTCCTCTATTCAAATGTATATCATCCCTGCAAAATGAACTCCTGCTACCAATTACAGTGGGAGTACACTGCCAAAATTTCTCCCTGAATGCATATAGATCTCTAGCTTAAAGTTAGACAACAAAGCTTATAACATAAAATCACTCCTGTCACTGCTGAACAGGACTGCAAACACAAGTATATTTTGCCCTAACTCATGACATTTTTTCCAGTATGGCACTCTTATTTACAATCAAATTCTCAATATCATTAGTACACATGTGTATAACCAAAATCCCATTCCTTTGAGAAGTGATAATTGGTTAGTTACATTATCAATTGTTGCACCAAGCAAACATATATTTGTTCTATTCCATATATCTTTATTATGAAATATATTCCTTACATATCAACTGAATCCCCTAATAAAACTACCTGCTGTTAAATCAAAATAGTCCGCAATTCACAATTAATACTGGGAGCCTGACTCAGGAGTGCATCCCCTGGCATATCATTAGACAATTGAGTCTCCAGTTTTAATCTGCTCCAGGGCAGCAACCCATTTTCCCAGCAAACTGATTTCATATTTCATCTATTAACATGCCCAAGTTTCAAATTCAGATCACACATCTGAATTTTCTGAATTTAAAAGCCCGCATCTACTACACAGATATGATGTCATCAATTGTATTATAGTCACCTGCAAGAGAAACCTTAAAATGCATAGTAAACACTTTACAACAAATAAGACCCAGACCCACAATGGAACTGCTCACAGAATTTCCAATCTGAGTCATGTGCCATGGTAATTTTCAATTGGCACTAATAATATTAAGAGTAGGAGACCGGCAGAATTACTTAACAAGTAAAAGTCACTGTTGAACAAAAGCCGAGAATTAGGGTTGAATTTGAAAGTGTCTGCAATTCTGCCCAGACACGATAGGAGGGAGTATATGATGAGAGCCTTGTCGATCAATTCGGCCCTGGAAAGATTGTGCAAGGCTCAAGGGGTAGAATTTTTTTCAGCCTGGACTGTACTTGTTAACAGGAGAGATTGCTTCTACAGGGATGGGATACACTTAAATAGAAAGGGTGCAAGAATATTTGCTGATGCTATCGAGGCAGTGTTAGGTGGGTCGGAAAACTGCTAGCTTGGGGGGAGACAAAGACCAATAGATTGACAGTAGCCACTGGCAGAGGTGAAAGAGATTCTTGCATTGCTTCTATTAGAATGAGCAGAAGCCTGAAAAACAAGATGCATGGTATTTCAGAGACTGCTGGGAGCCATTGCGGTACAAGTAAACACATGGGTTGTGTTAGGGTAGCTAAGAATAGAAACAGGTGCAGGTATACTTGTGTGTACACCAATGCTAGGAGTTTAGTAAATAAATTTGATGAATTTGAGGTATTGCTCAAAACATCAAAGGCAGATATTGTTGGGATATCAGAGACGTGGTGTCACACAGATATAAGGGATGCAGAACTGCAATTTGGGGAGTACAACGTCTACAGAAAGGATAGACAGGATAGGCAGGGGGGAGGGGTTATGCTATTAGTTAAGAAACACATAAAAACCAAGGAAGTGAAGCCAGTCGACATCGCTGGACAGTGCAGTGTTGAGTCAGTTTGGTGTGACATAAGCATTGGGAGATCAAAATTGAGAGTAGGAGTGTGCTATAGGCCTAATGACTCTGATGAGTATAATAAGGAACTGTACAGGGAAATAGAGTGGGCCAGTAAATCAGAGAGTCTTATAATGGGAGATTTTAATTTCCCAGATATTGACTGGAATTTGGGGGCTGGTTACTCACACACTAGCAGGGCTTTTGTGGATTTATTGGATGATTGTTTTCTACATCAGCATGTTCGGGAGGCAACTAGAGGGAATAATACTCTTGATTTGATTATCAGCAGTGATTCTTCATGCATTAAGAATCTGCAGATAAATGAACCACTAGGTGGCAGTGATCACAGTGTGCTGAAGTGGGATTTACTCAAAGAGGTAACTACCATTAGGGGTAAAGGGAAGGGTTATTGCTTCCGTAAAGGTGACTACGATGGACTGAGACAGTATTTAAATTCTATACAGTGGGACCAACTGATGATGTTACCAACAGCAAATGCAAAATGGGAAGCATTCAAAGAACTTATCTTGGAAGCTACTAGGCTTTACATACCAACTAAGAAATATTGTTCAAGGTTTAGGCCAAAATGGATGTCAGATGAACTAATGAGGCATATGGCAAAGAAGAAAAATGCATGGGATACTTACAAATTAACACATGACACAGAAGCCTATGATAGATACAAGTTGATATGCAACCAAGTTACAAAGGAGGTTAGGCAGGCGAAGGCAGATTACGAGAAATCCTTGGCAAGGGATGCAAAGAAAAACAGCAAAGAGTTCTTTACTTATGTAAACTCTAGAAGGAAGGGGATGAATCAGATTGGTCCACTTGATATTGATGGGTCAACTGTTGATGATCCTGCTCAGGTAGCTAACAAACTAAATGAATATTTTGCATCGACATTCACACATGAGGAGTTATTCAGCAAGGGAAATGCCAGAGGTGTATTCAACTCTAGCAGTAAGCTACAGAATCTTGAAATAACTGGGAGTAAAGTGGAGGAGAAACTGTTGAAGATAAACACAAGAAAGGCACCCGGGGTGGATGGGATCTATCCAGTTATATTAAAGGAGGCAGCAAAGGAAGTAAGCAAACCCTTAGCCATGATTATGAGAGCTTCCTTGGACTCAGGGGAGGTACCCATAGACGGGAAATGTGCAAATGTGACCCCAATTCACAAAGGAGGATCAAAGGCTGACACAAGTAATTATAGACCTGTGAGCTTAACTTCTGTTCCAGGAAAATTAATGGAGGCACTGGTTAAAGAAGCACTGCAGGATCATTTAGACAAGACTTCAGTTATAGCTCAGACACAGCATGGTTTTGTTAAGGGGAAGTCTTGCCTGACCAACTTGATTGGATACTATGATGTAGTCACAAAAGAACTGGATGCAGGGAATAACTTTGATATTATATACTTGGATCTTAGAAAGGCTTTTGATACTGTTGCACATGGAAGACTGCTACACAAATTGGAGCAGTGTGACATTGGAGGCAAATTGCTGCTATGGATAAAGGGGTGGTTGAGGGGGAGAAGACAGAGAGTGGTAATCAATGGACACTGCTCATCGTGGACTAATGTTATTAGTGGAGTCCCTCAGTGTTGGGTCCATTATTGTTTTCTGTATTTATAAATGATATTGATGATGGTATATCAAGCTTAATGTCCAAGTTTGCAGATGATACAAAGGTTGGCATTGTTGTCAAGGACACTACTGACACTATGCTGCTGCAAGAGGATCTGGAAAGGTTGAGCAGATGGGCTGAGAGGTGGCAAATGAAGTTTAACATTGACAAATGTAAAGTACTACACATGGGAAACAGCAACCCCAGAGCAACGTATCAACTCTGTGGTACTACACTGACAGTGGTAGAGAATGAAAGGGACTTGGGGGTGATTGTGCAGGCAGATATGAAGTTCTCTGAGCAGTGCAGACAGGCTGCAAGAGTAGCTCATGGAGTATTGTCAATGATATACAGGAATTTTTCCAGCAGGGATAAGGAGGTGATTATTCCATTGTATAAGGAAATGGTCAGGCCACACCTAGAGTACTGTATACAGGTCTGGAGGCCTCATTTCAAGAAGGATGTAGAGCTGCTGGAACGAGTACAGAGAAGGGCAACAAGGTTAGTGAATGGAACAAAGGGGTGCTCTTACGAAGAAAGGCTTAAGTTTTGCAAATTACAGTGTCTGGAGACTAGGCACCAGCGAGGTGATCTGATAGAGGTGTATAAAGCCTTGAATGGTTTAAGCATGCTCAATGCTGATGGGATTCTTCCTCTAGCTCAGAAAAATCACCTGAGAGGGCATAAATTCAAATTGAGGAAAGACAGATGTAGGATAGACGTGCGGAAATTTGCCTTTAGCCAGCGGGTGGTTGGTTGGTGGAACAGACTGCCATCCCTTGTGGTGGAGGTTGATAGCCTAAATAAGTTTAAGGCTCAGCTGGACAGGTATTTTGAACGAACAGAGGGGTGAAGTGGAAGTGGGTTTTTTTTTTTTTTTTTTTTGGCTGATGCTGCATAAGCTTGCTTTCTTGCATCAAATGCCTCTACTAATGCTAATGCTAATGCTAATACTCTTTTATAATCATTAATCAATATTAATGTGATGGTTTTCCTCATAGACTCTAGGACTTCTGGTGTAATGGAATGCTGCGCTTGCCTGAGTAGAGGAAAATTCAATACTATTCTGAAATATATTCACTCACTTGTATATCTGCTGACTTTTATACAGGCTTCAACTGAGCCAATATACTGCAATAGAGTTTAGTAGGGTTTATTCCTTATGTAATCCAATCAAAAATTGCATTACAAATTGCATCTCTACTATGGTGCCTGACTGCAAGGATGCTCCCACCTTGAAAATTGACTATTTCCAAATGAATGCCAGTACCTGGTGCCATATGGGTACTCACTGTTGCTACCAAACTTTTACCAATAATCAATCACAAAATTATCATAGTTTTTGTGTAATATGTACTTTATGTTAGTTCTGTAGTTTTCATTTGAATGTCCTTTGCATATATCAGAGTCAAAAAAATTCTGGAGATTGTGCCAGTGCAAAGTTATTTGATGTGAAGGAGAGTTTTGTTGCATGCCCCCATTAAAACAGTTTGCTTCTGTTGCCACATAGTTCTGCCAGCAGAAATAGCATCTTTGGAAGTGGTTCTGTAGACTCTTCTCTGAAGTCTCCTTTAGTGCATCCACATAGTACATTCTACTCTTTCTCTGCACACTTGAACCTGTATCCCTTAAAGAGCTATTTCATTTTGGAAACTTTCTCTTTCCCCCCAAAATATGAAAAAGTCTTTTTCAAATTAAAACTATATAATATCAGTGTAAATACACCATAGTTTACCCATAAGTTTAACTACATACATAGTGTAATGGCATCATTTAGATTTTATCTCATATTGTGGCTACCTTCACAATGAGATACCAGGTATTGCACTACTTCAAATAAATAATGCTTCTCTAGTAGAGGAGACTACTGTTATTTATTCTCAGTGGGCACCACTACCCAGACACGTTTCAGCTTGTTGGCTCACTTATAAGTGGGCGGGTAGGTACCTTGGTAATGCAGACATACCATCACGGTTGCGAAGTTAATTCCACAATATGAGAGATGCCAAATGTTGAAAATAATGATAATATTTTTAAGACTAAATGCTCAAGGCATAATACGTTATGGGTTGAAATTAACTATATAATATCGGTGTAATTAGATTAGAAGACAAAATGCACAAGGCATAATTTCTTATGGGTGTAGGTAATTAATTATATAATATCGGTGTAGATACCCGATAGTTTACCCATAAATTTGAACTACATATGTAGTATAAAGGAATTGTTTTAATTGTATCTCATATTGTGGGTGACTACTGCCTCTAGTAGAGGAGACTACTGTCTTCTCTACTAAAAAAAAAAAAATAATAAATAAAAAAATAAATAAAATTAAAACAAAACTTGATAATTGATTTCCGTTCAAACTGCGACAACTTGGTAATTCACACTACAGTACAGTGTACATGTTCACAATCCTCGCCTCCACAAACTGACTTGCACACATATGCCCAAACCAAGCACTATATATATATATCTAAACATATCTCTGAATATGCAAACATGAGTATCCACCCTAGAATATCCTTTTGCAGAATTTCTAATTTTTATCATAACATCGTGGTGTGAATATGTTTCCACAGTCTATGATACATTAGCATTAGTAGAGGCATTTGATGCAAGAAAGCAAGCTTATGCAGCATCAGCCAAAAAAAAAAAAAAATAAATAAAAAATAACCACTTCCTCTTCACCCCTCTGTTCGTTCGAAATACCTGTCCAGCTGAGCCTTAAACTTATTTAGGCTATCAACTTCCACGACAAGGGATGGAAGTCTGTTCCACCAACCAACCACCCACTGGCTAAAGGCAAATTTCCTCACGTCTATCCTACATCTGTCTTTCCTCAATTTGAATTTATGCCCTCTCAGGTGATTATTCTGAGCAAGAGGAAGAATCCCATCAGCATTGAGCATGCTCAAACCATTCAAGGCTTTATACACCTCTATCAGATCACCTCGCTGGTGCCTAGTCTCCAGACACTGTAATTTGCAAAACTTAAGCCTTTCTTCGTAAGAGCACCCCTTTGTTCCATTCACCAATCTTGTTGCCCTTCTCTGTACTCGTTCCAGCATCTCTACATCCTTCTTGAAATGAGGCCTCCAGACTTGTATACAGTACTCTAGGTGTGGCCTGACCATTGCCTTATACAAGGGAATAATCACCTCCTTATCCCTGCTAGAAAACTTCCTATATATCATCGACAATACACCATGAGCTACTCTTGCAGCCCGTCTGCACTGCTCAGAAAACTTCATATCTGCCTGCACAACCACCCCCAGGTCCCTTTCATTCTCAACCATTGTCAGTGTAGTACCACAGAGTTGATATGTTGCTCTGGGGTTGCTGTTTCCCATATGTAGTACTTTACATTAACAAACAACCTTATCTTTCAGCAGTATTCTGTAGTAATATATTTTGAAAAAGTATAGGTATGTCAAAACACAAAGTAATTACTGCAGACTACTGTTGAAATGTATGCTTGTCTGAATTCAATAGACCAATGGCATGCAAACTGCAGGGGAGGAATCAAAACAGGACCATGGCTGAAAAAAATTTATGTGGTGTGGCACTGTTATAGACTATGAATCTGTCACTTTATTTGTTATTGGAAATTGTGCAATAAAAGCATAAAAATTTTGGACTGGTCACAATTAAGTGTTAGTAAGGGGGGTGAGAATTAAATTAGCAAGCAAGGGATAAAATTAAGCATTAATTTTAGTTACTCTGTATGAAGAATAGTTAATAAGATTATTTACCTGTTATGTGGTTTTTTCACTTACCTGTCCTACAAGCATCTCATAAAGTAACACACCATATGCCCACCAGTCAACAGATTTCCCATAAGGCTGATAGAGTATGATCTGAAAACAAAATTTACATTAAAAATAATGCTTTTAAATATGTCTCCTGAAATTTCAAAATTTTTTTACCGACATTACATATACCCAACATCAACATGTACAGTAAAACAAGTTACTTAATGTATACCAAGCATTACATTTCAAGCATGTTCGATTTTTATTTCAATTAAATGAATTTTTTTTCTTTTATTCTAATTAACAGAGATGAAAAGTAAATCTAGTTATCTCCTTATCTTTAGTTTAGTTACAACTGTATAATATTTATTGCTCTTCTCCCTATACTCTTTTTTTTTTTTAAGACTCCTTTTGTTAAGTCTATTTGCTTTCTCTCTCTCTACACACACACGCACGCATGCACGCATGAACGCACACACAAGCTAGAAGAAACATTAATTCTAGCTTAAATACATATTTTTGCATTGCTGCTGCTTAACCTAGGTGCAATTGCCATATAACCTTTTTAACTTTTAAAACATAATTTATCTATACAGGAACTCCCCAACTTATGTAAGGGTTGCGTCCCACAGAACGCTACATAAGTCAGAATTTCCCCCATGCTTGTGCAGCACTCACAACTGTGCTCGCTGAATTGATTGAACAAAAAACAGAAATGTTCCATGAACATGTAAATAGAATTATTTATTGTATTTATTCAATTTTTTATCTCATGTGCAATTATAAAAGTGTGCAATTTAAAAAAATTTCAAAATTATAAAATTACAAAAAAAGAGGGGAGACAGGCATAACGTCAGTAAGTTTTACCCCTCGACCATTGCTGCCAGAATCAACATCTTCAGCTGATAAGTATGCCATTGCGGAAGGCGAGGGCTGTGGAGATTTAGAAGGGGTCAGCCGCTCAACCTTATGAAAGAACATATTAATGGATGACTGGATGGTGGCTTTTTTTTCTTTTCATCATAGATTTCTTTGTAGCAAGCAAGCATATCATTCACCCCTCTTAACTCTGTTAACTTTTAAGAATCGTTCCTTGTCAGGATCCATCTTCTCAAACCTCGCTATTGCCGATGCAATTTCACGAAATGCCTTTGCCATCTCTCTGGTGATGACGCGTCTTGGTTCCTCATTTGGTTCATCCCGAGCTTCATCAGCATTTTCTTCTTTCACTATTGCTGCCTGCAAGTCAATAAGTTCTTCGTTAGATGATTCCTTCTTCCTCTATTCTCCTCCACGTTTTTGGTATCAACCTCCAACTGAAATACTTCTGCAACCTTTACAATTTTATCTTTAACCTCTTCATATGATTAGTCTTTTTCAAATCATTCAAAGCCTTTCACGTGCTGTGGGCATATTTTCTTCTGTGCGACATTTAACAACTTTTAGTAATTTCTGCTCAGGACTTATTAATGTTTAAGATGGTGTGGTAAATATTGTAAGATTTCCAAAAGTCTCTTAAGGTAAAATTTTTCTCACCGTCTGCTGCAGACAATACCAGAGAAAATGTTGTGCATAAATAGTATGCTTTTAAATTCGAAATAACACCCTGATCCATAGGTTGGATGCGTGAAGTCGTCTTTGGGGTAGAAATATGACTCACATTCGAAATGAAATCATCTAGATGCATAGGATGTCCAGGAGCATTATCTAATAGAAGCAAAATCTTCAAAGGAACGTCGTTGTCTTTACAATATTTTTAAAACAATCCTCAAAGAGAGATACTGTTATCCATGCTCTCTGGCCCGATCAGAAATGCACGGGTAGGGTAGCTTTATTGATGCCCTTAAATGCACGAGGATTTCCAGAATGGCACACAAGCAGTGGTTATAATTTGTAATCTTCTGCTACATTAGCACCAAGCAAGAGTGTGGCCCTATCTTTTGAAGCTTTGAAACGTGGCATTTTATTTTCCTCTCTAGCAATGTATGTTTGATCCGGCATTTTTTTCCAATACAGAGCAGTCTTGTCAATGTTAAAAATTTTCTACGTTAAACAACTGCGTTCATCAATAATTTTTTTGAACACATCATAAAATTTCCCTGCAGCTGCAGAACTCCACTAATCACTTGGAGCTCTTTGACTTCCTCTCTTTGCAACTTGACTTTCTCCAGTCCAACTTTCCTAACAGTGAGGTAATTTTCCTTGGTGATTTTAATGTTCACAACTCCATCTGGCTTCCGTTTTCTAGTCACACCGACCCAGCAGGTCGGTGTGACTAGATTGCTCATTTAGCACAGATTGTTCATTTACCTACAAGAATACCGGATAATCCTAATCATACAGCCAATACGCTTGATCTTTTTCTCACAAACAACCCTTCTAAGTACACGGTCGAAGTGAGAGGGCCTTTAGGCACTTCAGATCACAACTTGGTGATTGTCTCTTCTCCAATGGAACCTTTATCTCATGGCTATCCCCAACCTCATGTTGTTTGGCATTACAAGAATGCAAAATGGGATGACCTGCGAGACTTCTTTTCTTCTTTTCCATGGTCAGATTACTGTTTCAAAACTTCTGATGTCAACGTTTGCTCAGATCATGTCAGTGAAATTATTTGTGCAGGAATGGAATCCTTTATCCCACATTCCACTTTAAAATCTCGTTCTTTATCTAAACTTTGGTTTTCCAATAAATGTGCTAAGACTGTTCAAGAGAAGAATGTTGCATATCATAATTGGCTTGTTTCTAATTCTTCAGTTTCATTTTCTGCCTACACCAAAGCTTGCAACAATGTAAAGCAGTTATTAATCAGTCCAAACAAGAGTTTGAACAGGCTAAGAGTAGAAAACTTGTTTCTTGCCCTAATGGTAGCCGAGCATTCTGATCTCTTGCCAAAGCTATTGGCCGCAACTTTTGCCCATCTCTGCTCCCACATCTGTCCAAACCAGATGGTTCCGTTGTCACTTCAGCCAAGGATAAAGCTTACCTGCTAGTATCCCATTTTTCTTGTATCTCATGTATTAATGATCTTGGTAAAACACCTCCCACCATTCCCAACACACTCCATTCAATGCCTCCTGTGGTCTTCTGTCAAAAGGATATCAGAAGGATTTTGATGAATCTTGATGCTAAGAAAGCTCCAGGTCCTGATGGTATTTCTCCACTTGTTCTCAAAACCTGTGCTCCTGAACTTACTCCTATTCTTTGCCACCTTTTTTCACTTTCTTATTCCAAAGGTGTTTTTCCTTCTGCTTGGAAATTTGCTCATATCCAGCCAGTTTCTAAAAAGGGTGACAAATCCTTCCCATCCAATTATCGTCCCATTGCAATTACTTCTACTCTTTCTAAAGTAATGGAGAAATCAATTAACCGCCAACTCTTAAACTACCTAGAAACCTTCCGTTTGATCAACGATCGCCAGTATGGATTCCGTCAGTGTCGATCCACTGGTGATATTCTGGCTTATTTACCCATTTAATTCAATGGAAAGGTTTGGTGAAACATAAGTAGTTGCTCTTGACATCTCAAAGGCTTTTGATCGTGTATGGCATAAAGGTCTTCTAAACAAGCTTCCGTCTTATGGTTTGCCAACTGTTTTTAGTAATTGGTTATCCAGTTTTCTCTCTGATCGCTCACTGAGGGTGATGGTAGATGGCTCTCTGTCTTCTAACTTCTCCACTAATGCCGGTGTCCCCCAAGGTTCAGTTCTTTCCCCCACTCTTTTCCTCTTGTATATTAATGACCTTCTTCCATTGACTGGAAATCCTATCCATAGTTTTGCCAATGATAGCACATTGCATTCCACTTTCCATTTTGAGAAACCTTGTCCTGCTCAATCAGCTTCAACTTCTCGAAAATCTGCTACCAATTCCTTAAATGCCGATCTTCAGGTAATTCTCCAGTGGGGAAAAGACAGCTTAGTTGATTTCAACCCTTCTAAAACTCAGTCTTGGCTTATATCTCGCAAAAAGGATTCTTCTGCTCCTATGCTTATCTTTAGTGACACTCCGATTTCTAGGCAAAATGATATATCTCTTTTGGGGATTACCCTGACTTCTAATCTCTCTTGGCACAAGCACATTCAAATATTGCTTCCTCTGCATCTAAAAAACTTGGTTTTCTCTTTAGCTCTCGGTGTTACTTTTTTTCCAAACAGCTGCTCACTCTGTATAAATCACAAATCCGCCCTGCCATGGAATATTGTTCCCACATCTGGGATGGTGCCCCCAAAACCTCTCTCAGGCTTCTTGATTCCATTCAGAAGAGGGCAGTTAGGTTAATTAATGATTCATCTCTAACAGAGTCTCTCCAGTCACTTTCTCATAGACGTACTGTTTCTGCTGCATGCCTCTTCTACATATACTTCCATGGGCACTGTTCTTCTGAATTGGCTTCTATAATTCCCGCTCTCTCTTTCAAAACAGTCCGAACACGTGCCGCCACCAGCCAACATCCATTTACTGTCCAACTTCAAACCCACAGAACCAACTTTTCATCTTCCTCATTTATTTATTCAACTGCCGTTTTCTGGAACAACCTTCCTTCATACATATTTCCTGAAAATTACAATCTACAGAAGTTCAAGTCCAATGTCAACAAATATCTTCTTTCATCTTCTCAACCTCCAACCCAAGCACGGTACTAAGTACTATAGGTTCTAATACCTCTCGTGTTTGGGGTTCACATAAAAAAAAAAAAAAAAAAAAAATCGGCACTGGTGACTTCACCGCATACTTCAACATTGTGGAAACCAGTGCAATGCTTGAACCTATTAAACCACCCGTTGCTTGCCATGAACTTGGGTTGGTATGCCGTACTTATCCTTAATATCTTTATAAATACTTGTTGCTTTTGCTTGAATGGTCATTAGACTCAGGGGCACTTGCTTCTGAATCTGATTTTCCATCCATATTATTAATAGCTGTTCCATCTTCGATATAGCACCTGAATGCTGTTTCGTGATCACTGTTGATCTTAAGTGCATTGATCTTTGACATGTTCTTTTATACATGCACTGTCCTTTAAAATAGTATTCACCGCTGAAGCAGTGAGACCTAATTCCCTTGCAATAGATGACAAACTTTGTCCTGCTTTGTACTTCTTAATCATTTTCATCTTCATTTATAAATCAATTTTGTTTTGTTTCCTGGCACTACCACCAGTTGCACTTTTCTTTGGTTGCAGAGGTGTAGCTAGGTTTTTGGCGCCCTTGGCAAATTTGTGGCTGTGCGCCTTTTTTCGATAATTGGTAAAATCATAAAAAATAACAAGTACAGTCGGACCTCCGTTTAACAAACTTCTTTATAGCGAATTTTTCTATTTAGAGATAAATGTTTTCTTTTTACCGAATTTTTTTAGAATTCGTTAAATAGAATTTTATTCTTTACCGAATTTTTTTAGAATTTTTTTTTCATTTCTTCGTTTTATGGAAACAAAAATTTTCTTCATTCGTGGAACAAAGAAAATTTCCATATAATGACTGCATTACGAGACTTAACTGGGTACTCATCATTCGCACCCATGGCCTTCAAGCAAGCAATATTGTTGTTGTTATGCCCAAATTAAAAGATAAAGAGATTACCATCTGCAACTCAGTGGGACCCGTAAAACTTATCCGACTACCTGTCCCATATACCGAGAAGTCGAGCTGGTCAACTACTTTCTGTGTATCCATAGCCAGTGGGCAGACCAAGGCTCTGGTCAACCTTCTATTGTAAGCATCCTGTTAGAATAGAGTGGTTTTCCTTTATCCTGACAAGCAGTCGTCTGTTGTTTCATGGAAGTGAAATGGCACCGTTTAAAAGTTATTGGCCTATCATTGAGCACAATACGAGATACAGAGGAAATGATGCCCCCCACACTACTACTGTAGTTTTTTCTTAAGGGTTAGCTATGGTGTATCCACACCGATATTATATAAATATAAAACTCTTACAACATATTATGCCTTGTTGCATTTAGTTATTTTAAATTATTTCATTTTGTACTTTTGTTGCTAACAAATTAATAAATTCATTCTGAATTTCTGGAGATAAATAATTAGTGTGGTGTTTAATATGTGATTCCAGAGCATTTTTCATACCAACGTCAAATTGGCTGACAAATTTTATGAAGTTTAAAAATACGTCACAATTTTTTTCTTCAGTATCGATATTACTAGCATGTCCATGAAATGACAAATTATTTTCAGCACAGAACAATATACATTTCAATATTATTTTAAATATATGGCGCCATTTCGAAATTTCACTTCTTAGTGCTGCTTGTGCAGCGTTATCAATTAGTCCACCTTTTTGAAGACTCTTTTCTAATAATTTCCATTTTGTGAAGTTGTTTATATGTTGTAATGAATTCTCATGAAAAAGAACGCTTGGGTTTAGATGTTTCCAAGCCTTGAATCCATCTGAGCTGCAAAATGGAACATTATTTGTGTCAGATACAAATAAGAGGCACGGAAAACAATATATTGCATCTTTGTTTTTGCAATAAAATAACCATTTCCTCTCTTTTTTTTTCAATACCTTCATTTTTGTATTTCCACAAATTATTGAAACATTGGTCATTAGTGTACAGGATACATATTTAAGACTATATGTTCGGGACCATGTTGCACCATAAGAGATCTGTTTTTGTGGGTATTCAAGTTCCATGTGGTTGGATCATTAAAATTCAGATTTACATGTTCCATGTGAATATATTTGCTGCCATCATTTTCTTCTGCCAACTGTTGTTGGTTTTTGTCCACACTTTCTAATTCTTTTAAAAGAACTTCAACTGTCCAAGCTTTTTCTTGGACTTCCTTTTCAGTGGCATCATCATTTATTTCATCTTCATTCGAATCATGTTTGTTTTCTTTGTCACTTTTAGGTTTGGAGTGGCTTAATGTAATCCAGTTTTGTAAACTAGCAGAATGTTTTTTTCTAATTTCCTCTTTGTGCAGTCTTTCTACGCGGTACTGATGTCCACTTTTTTTCTTTGGTGGCATGTCTAAAATTAATTTGGCCTTTATTGTTTTATTTAAATTATAAATCACAATATTCATGATTATCTGTTTATATAGCTATCACAAAAACACTATAACTTTAACTTATTCAGTTTGTACACAATGCGTGAATTGCGAACTACTATGCATTCGATCATGCACCGATGAAGCAATTGCCTGATTGGTCCCTTAAAAGTTACATTCTGTACAGCAAATAGCTCTATGATGCTATGCAGTATGTACTCAGCTGTAAGGATGCATGCAGGCTTGAATAGCCGTGTGAAAATTAATTTTCACCCTCCATGTGCTGTCATCTTGATTCAACATCATCGAGGGGTGCCATTTCATCAGCTAGCCTCGAGTGTCAAAATAGTTTGGCACTGTATTGATGTGGCCTGTCAGTGGCACCCTTCTCCTGTCGGCGCCCTTGGCACCTGCCGCAATGTCAAGGCATTCCTATGCCACTGTTTTGTTGCTTTCCCTTCATCATTGTAATACGTAAATAGGAATGAAGAGAAGTTTCTGAAAATTTGTTTTTATATGATTGAAGATTTCAGTGAAGGGGAACACATTTCACCATAATAGCGTAAAAACATACACAATTGCAGTTATCGGTATTATCGCAAATGCAATAAGATCAAGTTTACTAGGGCTTTCCTATTTTGTTTTCTGGTAGTGACCTTCAGAAATGTGTTTTAGAAAAATATCACAAAGGCGTTCAAAATTTATTCTTATAAGGAACATATGATAATGATGAAAGGGTAATGCAATTTCCATTATAAAAATGACCTTTTAGAGAGATAAATAGCTTAGTAATATAGCAAAATTTTCAATTTCCAAGGACTTGGAATGAATTACAAAAAAATGTGTTTATTTTCATGATACCTCCATTTATTCCTACGGGATGAAAAATATGTTTCCACGGCTGGCAAAAACTTACATAAAGTTGAATTTCCATAAGTCGAGTATTATGTAAGTCGGGGAGTTGCTGTACTTCCATATCTGTCATGTCTACTGATTTTATCCATACCCCCCCCCCCACACACACACATCTTTGCAAGCAGTACCATGTTCACAAATTTTACATAGCAATACACACAAAGTTTGTATTGCTATGTAGTCTCAAACATTGCTATGTAGTCTCATTAGTTCATATGATAACCATTTAGGCCTAAACCTTCAACAATATTTCTTAATAGGTATGAAACTTTTAGTAGCTTCCACGAATGCTTTAATTCCTTGAATGCTTTCCACTTAGAATTTACTGTTGGTAACATCGTCAGTTGATCCCACTGTACAGAATTTAAAAACTGTCTGAGACCACTGTACTCACCTTTACGGAAGCAAAAACCCTTTTCTTTACCCCTGATGGTAATTATATCTTTAAGTAAATCCCACATCAATACACTGTGATCACTGCCACCTAGTGGTTCCTTTATCTGCAAATTCTTAATACATGAATGATCACTGCTGATAAAACAGATCAAGAGTATTACCCTCTCTGGTTGCCTCTCGAACATGCTGCTGCAGAAAAGATCGGAGATCAAGATAAAGTAAGGTCAGAGATCAAGATAAAGTATGGGCTCCAAAGATTTTCTGTAGCTCATTTTCAAGGACATTAACAGGCTGGCTTAGAGGTAGTGATAAATCGATGCCTTTTACTATTCCGGTGATATGGTGGAAACCTTGATACCACATAAACGACTGTCACTTTTGCTTGACCAATATTTCTTGATTTTCTGAGAAATCCAAGCAAAAAGTAGAGTATCCCAATGTACCTTCTACTCTAAGGCTGGTTCCTCACAAATACAATGACAGTACCAAAGCCACCAGAAACTTATGGACTTGACACTGATTCAGGATCGGAAAAGGAGTCTCCAGAAGGCGAAGAGCCCAGAACAAGTACAGATCCAGACTTTTCAACTCTTCACACTGCAAAGCAGCATCTAATCACTCAGGTAGAACTGAATGATTTGGCCAGAGATTTGGACATCTCCAAAACCAAGGCTCAATTATCATGGCTTCAACAGCAGAATCTTCTTGAAAAGGGGTGTCAAGGTGACTTTTTATAGGAAGAGGCAAGCTTTTGATACAAATTGGAGCAGTATGGCATTAAGGGCAAGTTGCTACAACGGATAAAAGGATGGTTGGGTGGGAGAAGACAGAGAGTGGTAATTAATGGATACTGCTCTACGTGGACTAATGTTTTTAGTGGCGTCCTCAGGGTTTGGTGTTGGACACAATGTTGTTTTGTATATTTATCAATGATATTGATGAAGGTACTGTATTTCCCCACGTATAAGACGCACCTTAATTTTGGGGGCCGAAATTTGAAAAAAAATGTATTACATAAAGTTATTGAACTCAAGTTTTATTCATCATAAAATTCATACAACTCCTCATCACTGTCAAAACTCCCATCCATTAGCTTGTCCTCATCTGTGTCTGATGACGAATCACTGTCTTCATATATTGTCTTGTCCTCAGTTCCATCTATGGCATTTGAAATGCCATACTTCTTAAATGACTATACAATGATCTCAATCTTGATATTATCCCAGGATCTTTTCACCCAGGTACAAACTTCTCCTATAGTTGGTTTCTTCACTCTTCCTGCTGGTGTCAAATTGTCCCCAGAAGACTTCATCCATTGGTTCCATTCGTCTCTCATGTCAGCTTTGAAGGGTTTGTTAATGCTGACATCAAGTGGTTGGAGCTGGGATGTCAAGGTATGACGGCAAGTTTTGTTTTTTGCTCTGCAGCAATCTTCTTTGTATTTTTTATTATGTGTGCCCTGAACTGATCAAGCACTAATAGGGCAGGTTTGAGTAAGAGCCCACCTGGTCTCCTGTTCCAAACTTTCTCAAACCAGATCTTCATCCCATCCTGATCCATCCAACCCTTGTCATGAACGTGGACAATCACTCCTCGAGGAATGTCTTCTTTTGGCATTGTTTTGCGTTTGAAAATCAGCGTATGAGGCAGCTTGGTTCCGTCGGCACAACAAGCTAGAACAACTGTATAACGGCTCTTTTCATGTCCACTTGTCTTCACAGTTACAGTTTTCATCCCCCTTCTTATCAACAGTTCTATTACTTGGGACATCAAATTGAAGGGGGACTTTGTCCATATTTGCAATCTGTCCAAACTCAAACTGATGTGTCTTCCAACATTGAATGACAAAATGATGAAATTCAAGGACCTTCTGCTCATAGCTTTCAGGCATCTTTTAGGAAAGTCTGGTGCGTGTACGCATGCTTAGTCCATTCCATTTCATGAACCTGAAGCACCAATTGTGCCCTCCTTTGAAATCAGTAACTTCTTTTTCATCAGCAATTCTTCTTGAGATAATTCATCTTTGTGGACACAGGAATTCCAATTGCCCTTTGCTCTTCAATCCATATCTTTAATTCCCTCTCTAAATCAGGCCATTTTGCTGACTTGCCTCTCATGGCCTTCTTCTGCCGTGGCGTTTTCAGTAGGGTTTCTTCTTCCCGTAGCCAGTCTTGGATTGTTTTCTCAGTTGGAGGAGGAGGACCAAACTTGTGTTCAGCAGCACGATTTCCATTCACTTTTGCAAATTGGATCACTTTTAACTTGAATTCAGCACTGTACGAAAATCTTTTCTGAGCCATTTCTGGGCAGAAGGTGGCAAAACGTAACCTAATATACAGGTAACAAGTGTGAAACAATTAGCGCAAAGACAACAAGCGCAAAAAAGCGGGAAATGCAAGTAAAAAAATCTACAACCACTGTATAAGACGCACCCAGTTTTTAGACCCTCCAAATTTTTCGAAAATAGGTGCATCTTATACATGGGGGGGGAGAATACAGTATATCAAGCTTAATGTCAAAGTTTGAAGATGATACTGTCATTACTAACTAATAACAGTAATAACAGTATGCTGCTGCAACAGGACCTGGAGAAGCTGGACAGATGGGCTGAGAAGTGGCAACTGAAGTTTAACATTGACAAATGCAATGTTTCTCTGGAGTCACTGCTACCCATACTGCATATGGGTAGCAGTAACCCCAAAGAAATGTACCAACTGGGTGGTGTTATCCTCAGGGTAGTGGAGAATGAGAGAGATCTGGGGGAAATTGTGCAGTCAGATATAAAGTTTTCTGAGTAGTGCAGACAGGCGGCCAGAGTAGGTCATAAGGTCTTATCAATGATATACAGGAATTTTGAGAGCAGGGACAAGGAGGTGATTATCCCCTTGTATAAGGCAATGGTCAGGCCACAACTTAAGTACTGCATACAGGTCTGGAAGCCTCATTTTAGGAATGATGAAGAGTTGCTAGAACGAGCACAGAGAAGGGCAGCAAGTCGGGTGAGGGGAACAAAGGGGTGTTCTTATGAAGAATGGCTTAAGTTCGGCAAATTGCAGCTTCTAGAGACTAGGAACCTGCGAGGCAATCTGATTGAGGTGTATAAGGCCTTGAATGAATTGAGGAGGCTCAATGCTGATGGGATTCTTCTTGCTCAGATTACAAACTTGAGGGGGCATAGATTCAAACTGAGGAAAGACAGTTGTAGAAAAGATGTGTGGAAATTTGCCTTTAGCCAGTGGGTATTTGATTGCTGGAACAAACTTCCATCTGTTGCTGTGTAAGTTGATAGCATAAATAAATTCAAGGCAGAACTATACAAACATTTGGAATGAACGGATCAGTGAAATGGGAAGGGTTTTGTTTTGTTTTGTTTTTTTGGCTGATGCTGTATAAGCTTGTTTCTTGCATCATATGCCTCTACTAATGCTAATGCTATCATAAAGATATATTAATCCATCGATGATGCTTTGATTTATTGTAACAATGTCAGGAATTAATGAAAGAGTTACATCTGGAGCATGTCCCCAAGCAGTAGAGGCTTTTAATTGAATCATCCAAGGTCACTTTGAAAGCAGTTTTACTCCTTAATGTAAATAAGTATCCATCTAAACCATTGGCTCATGCAGTTCATATGAATGAAATGTACAAGAACTTACAGATTCTTTTGCAAAAAACATGCAAAAAATCAAGAATACAAATGGAATATCTGTACCAACCTAAAAGTGGTAGCTTTGCTAACTGAGCTGCAAGGTGGATACACTAACTACTGTAGCTTTTTCTGTGAGTGGGACAGCTGAATGAAGGATTTCCACTACAGGGTAAAAAAATGGCCAGACCATTCAGAAACTACACCAGGGCAGAAAAATGTAGCACGACCTCCAATGGTGGATAACTCAAAAATCTATTTACCTCTTGCACATCTAGGTTTGTTTGTTATTTGGTTTTTAGGAGCACCAGTAACTAAGGCCACATTGCTCCGGGGATATGCGGTAGTCATTCCCTGACCTTTCCACATCCTCCGTATTTGGTGGTCATGGGCTCGAACCCCGGTCTAATCAAGAAGCATGTGCTATGCACTGCTGCTCCAGCACCACTGGCTACGGAGGCACCTGCACATCTAGGTAGCTGTGATAAAAATATTTCTGAAAGTGATGGACAAAAAAGAGGATTTCTGTTAAAGGCAAACGTTTCCTGGAATCATTGAAAGACAAAAGAGGAAATTTTTGTGGGACTTAAATCAAACTGCTATTCCAAGATTCACTAAAAAATTAAATGCTACAGAACTAAGAGCCAGGAAGGCATTTGAAAATGTCTGCTAGAATTTTTAGACAATGAGAAATTACAAAATTACAGTGTAATTGTGGATGAGCTAATTTTAGCATACAGAGTTGGGGTGCAATATGTCATTAAAGCTTCATTTCCTACATTCCCATTTCGACTTTTTCCTGAAAATTTTGGATAGTCTCCGATTAACATGGTGAAAGGTTTCACCAAGCTATTTCTGAAGTAGAAAAAAGATTCCAGAGAAAATGGAGTCCAACTATGTTGGCAGACTTCTGTTGGAATCTCGTATGGGAAGCGAAATTCCAACAAAGGATTATAAAGGACAAAAAATTTAAAATAAGTGTTTTGTTATATCAGATACACAATTTTATAAATATAAGTATAAAATTGTTTAGTAGAATAAGGTTAATAGACCCATTTTTCAATATTTAGTACAGTATGTAACATCTTCTTAAAATATATGAAATATATTTTTACTAGAAACTTACTTTTTTTTGATTTTATTCCCTTCTCCCTTAAAACTGGTTGGCATTACAGCAATATGTTTGACATATTTGAATTCAGTAACATCAAATCTACAAGGATCATCTTGAATTTTAACAGGTAGAAAAAAAAAAAAAGTTTTTTTTTTTTCCTGACCATAAGCCTACGGTAGATATAAATTAGTCTGCAATCAAGTCACAAAAGAGGTAAAACAAGCAAGGAAAAATCTTTGGTAAAGGATGCAAATAAAAACAGCAAAGACTTCTAATAATATAAACACCAGAAGGTAGGGGATGAATTAAACTGGTCCGCTCAATATTGTTGGCTTGACTGTTGATAATCCTGTTCAGCTTGCTGAAAAAAATGAACGAGTATTTTGCATCTACATTTACACATGAGGAATTCTTTAGGGAATGGGATGCCAGAAGTTCATCAGGCTCTAACAGGGAGATAAATGACTTTGTAATTGATTTTGCAAGAATATTTGCTGATACTATCGAGGCAATGTTAGGTGGGTCGGAAAATTGCTAGCTTGGGGGGGGGAATACAAGGACTAATAGATTTACAGTAGCCAGTGGCAGAGGTGAAAGTGATTCTTGCACTGCTTCTATTGGAATGAGCAGAAGCCTGGAAAACAAGATGCAGGGTATTTCAGAGACTGCTGGGAGTCATTGTGGTACAAGTAAACACATGGGTTGTGTTAGGGTAGCTAAGAATAGGAACAGGTGCATGTATACTTGCGTGTACACCAATGCTAGGAGTTTGGTAAATATATTTGATGAATTTGAGGTATTGCTCAAAGCATCAAAGGCGGATATTGTTGGGATATAAGAGATGTGGTGTCACACAGATATAAGGAATGCAGAACTGGAATTTGGGGAGTACAACGTCTACAGAAAGGATAGACAGGATAGGAAGGGAGGAGGGGTTATGCTATTAGTTAAGAAACACATAAAATCCAAGGAAGTGAAGCTAGTCGACATCGCTGGACAGTGCAGTGTCGAGTCAGTTTGGTGTGACATAAGCATTGGGAGATCAAAATTGAGAGTAGGAGTGTGCTATAGGCCTAATGACTCTGATGAGTATAATAAGAAACTGTACAGGGAAATAGAGTGGGCCAGTAAATCAGAGAGTCTTATAATGGGGGATTTTAATTTCAGAGATATTGACTGGAATTTGTGGGTTGGTCACTCACACACTAGCAAGGCTTTTGTGGATTTACTGGATGATTGTTTTCTACAATCAGCATGTTCGAGAGGCAACTAGAGGGAGTAATACTTTTGATTTGATTATCAGTAGTGATTCTTCATGCATTAAGAATCTGCAGATAAAGGAACCACTAATTGGCAGTGATCACAGTGTGCTGAAGTGGGATTTACTCAAAGAGGTAACTACCATCAGGGGTAAAGGGAAGGGTTATTGCTTTCGTAAAGGTGACTACGATGGTCTGAGACAGTATTTAAATTCTACACAGTGGGACCAACTGATGATGTTACCAACAGCAAATTCAAAATGGGAAGCATTCAAAGAACTTATCTTGGAAGCTACTAGGCTTTACATACCAACTAAAAAATATGGTTCAAGGTTTTGGCCTAAATGGATGTCAAATGAACTAATGAGACATACGGCAGAGAAGAAAAATGCATGGGATACATATAAATTAACATGTGACACAGAAGCCTATGATAGATACAAGTTGATCTGTAACCAAGTTACAAAGGAGGTTAGGCAGGTGAAGGCAGATTACGAGAAATCTTTGGCAAAGGATGTAAAGAGTTCTTTACTTATGTAAACTCTAGAAGGAAGGGGATGAATCAGATTGGTCCACTTGATATCGATGGTTCAGTGTTGGGTCCATTACTCTAGAAGGAAGGGGATGAATCAGATTGGTCCACTTGATATCGATGGGCCAACTATTGATGATCCTGCTCAGGTAGCTAATAAACTAAATGAATATTTTCCATCGACATTCACACATGAGGAGTTATTCAGCGAGGGAATTGCCAGAGGTGTATTCAACTCTGGCAGTAAGCTAGATAATCTTGTAATAACTGAGAGTAAAGTGGAGGAGAAATTGTTGGAGATAAACACAAGAAAGGCACCTGGGGCGAATGGGATCTATCCAGTTATATTAAAGGAGGCAGCAAAGGAAGTAAACAAACCCTTAGCCATAATTATGAGAGCTTCCTTGGACTCAGGGTAGGTACCCATAGACTGGAGATGTGCAAATGTGACACCAATTTACAAAGGAGGATCAAAGGCTGACACAAGTAATTATAGACCTGTGAGTTTAACTTCTGGTCCAGGAAAATTAATGGAGGCTCTGGTTAAAGAAGCACAGCAGGATCATCTAGACAAGACTTCAGTTATAGCTTGGACACAGTCACAAAAGAACTGGATGCAGGGAATAACTTTGATATTATATACTTGGATCTTAGAAAGGCTTTTGAAACTGTTGCACATGGAAGACTGCTGCACAAATTGGAGCAGTGTGGCATTGGAGACAAAATGCTGCTATGGATAAAGGGGTGGTTGAGAGGGAGAAGACAGAGAGTGGTAATCAATGGACACTGCTCATCGTGGACTAATGTTATTAGTGGAGTCCCTCAGGTTCAGTGTTGGGTCCATTATTGTTTTCTGTATTTATAAATAATATTGATGATGGTATATCAAGCTTAATGTCCAAGTTTGCAGACGATACAAAGGTTGGCAGGGTTGTTAAGGACACTGCTGACGCTATGCTGCTGCAACAGGATCTAGAAAAGTTGAGCAGATGGGCTGAGATGTGGGAAATGAAGTTTAACATTGACAGATGTAAAGTACTAGACATGGCAAACAGCAACCTTAGAGCAATGTATCAACTCTATGGTACTACACTGGCAGTGTAGTACAATAGAGTTGATACATTAGTGGTAGAGAATGAAAAGGACCTGAGGGTAATTGTGCAGGCAGATATGAAATTCTCTGAGCAGTGCAGACGGGCTGCAAGAGTAGCTCATGGTGTCTTGTCAATGATATACAGGACTTTTTCTAGCAGGGATAAGGAGGTGATTATTCCCTTGTATAAGGCAATGGTCAGGCTACACCTTGAGTACTGTATATAGGTATGGAGGCCTCATTTCAAGAAGGATGTAGAGCTGCTGGAACGAGTACAGAGAAGGGCGACAAGACTAGTGAATGGAACAAAGGAGAATCCATAAATGGAACCCATAAGGATTATGCCGAGTGCATTTCATTTTCAAAATACATTACTACCACACCCTTTTGGCATCTCTCATATTGCGGATATAACTTCGCAACTGTGATGGCTTGTTGTATTACCTGGGTACCTGCCTGCCCACTGATGATGAAGCCCAATAGCTTCGAAACGATCGTCTGGGTGGTGGTACTGCTGAAAATAAATAACAGTAGTCTTCTCTTCTAGAGAAGCGTTATTTATTTGAAGTAATGCAATAGCAGCTATCTCGTTGTGAAGGCAACCACAATATGAGATACAATTAAAACGATGCCCTCTACGCTACATATGTAGCTCAAGTTCATGGGTTAACTATGGTGTATTTACACTGATATTATATAGTTAATTACAAAACCCATAAGGATTATGCCTAGTGCATTTCATTTTCAAAATACATTACTACCACACCCTTTTGGAATCTCTCATATTGTGGATATAACTTCGCAACTGTGATGGCTTGTTGTATTACCTGGGTACCTTCCCACCCACTGATGATGAAGCCCAATAGCTTTGAAACGATCGTCTAGAGGCTAGTTTGGAATTGTTTCATTCAGATGTGTTCTACTCATTCTGAAGGTTGAGGAACGTGTCCGATAGTATCAAGAGGTTAGCGGCGGCCCTTCCAGCTGAGGTTACCCCATTGTGGGTAACCTCCTTTAGGAGGGTAGTAAGTGATTGATTTTCTTTTGTTTAAATTTCTTTGAAATTTATTTCTGCCAAGTTAGGTATTTTCTTTTTTCGTTTTGCTGGTGTCAGGCAAGACACAGGATTTTTAACTATTCATTTTCCTTAAGGAACCGAAATTAATTATGGCACAGTTCTTTTTTAGAGAAAGAACAGTGGAGTTTCAGACTACAGAGGTTTGTCCAATTAGAGGGGTAATGCGGGGAGTGACTCAGGTTGTTTCGGTTCACGAGATAAAAGGATTAACTCCATTACCGAGGCAGAAATATCAGTTGGTCTTGAAAACAATAGAGGCAAGAGAAAATGTTTTATAAGGGTTTTCTATTAGAAACGTAATGATCAAACCTGTACAAATTGGTAACATACGCAAAGTGGTTACTATTGACAGGTTTCCGGTAGAAATGTCTAATAGTCCTGTAGAGAGCTTTTTAACAAGTTTGGTCAGGTTGTTAAGATTCACAGGAAAGAATATGAGGAATGGCTAGGCGTAGTAACAGGTATGTTGCAAATTCATATTGACATGAAAACGCCCATGCCAAACATCATCGATTTGATGGGTCATAGGTTAATAATAAATTTCCCAGGAGTTCAGAAAGTTTGTTTGAGGTGTGGAGGTAAAGACCATTTGGGAGCAGAATGCCAAAAATCACATTGTTTTAATTGTAATGGCACGGGTCATATTACGGCCAACTGCCTTAATAATTGTAAAAAATGCGGAGCTTCCACGCATAAATTCATTCAATGCCCGGAACGCACGTTTGCCGAAAGAGTTGCTGGTGGGGGAGGACAGCAGAAAGCGAGCGAGCCGCCAAAAGATATGCCTAATGCTGAGAGCGTGGAAACTATAGTAGCGCAGAGGGGTGAGACGCAGATTAAAGAAACACACCAATGTTTACAAAAGTGATGATATATCGGCAACACAATTGGAACACGCGGAACTAACTGAGGACATGGAAGCGGAAAATACAGTACAAAATGTACATAAACGGGGGGAGAAGGAAGAAATAAGCGGTAAAACTAAAAGAGCAAAAGGGGGAACAGAGGAAATTCAAGAAGAGACCGAAACAAAACAAATAGAGGGGGAAGAGGTATCAATTTTGTCAGGCGGTAAGAAAGATTGCGGGCGCCTCCGTAACCATGTGGGAAGGAGCAGCAGTGCATAGCACACGCTTCTTGATTAGACCGGGGTTCGAGCCAGTCACCACCAAATATGGAGGATGCGGAAAAGGTCAGGGAATGACCACCGCATATCCTGGAGCAATATGGCCTTAGTTGCTAATGCTCCAAAAAACCAAATAACAACAACAAGAAAGATTGCAAAACACTTTCGGGGTCTGATTCGGATTCAAATGGCATACAAACGAGGGAATATGAAGGAATAGAATGGTTAAATGTAGTAGGAAACACAAAAGAATACAGAGAATATAGGCGAAGCTTGGCGGAAATTGTTAAAACTCGAGGAGAACCGATTTTTCTTTGGAATGAAAATGAGGAGGGTGAAGTAGTAAATATACAGTTCGCTTGGGGAGATTTCGTTATTTTCAATATTAGAAACAAGAATGTTGGAGATCTCACTGTGTTGCTCACCAATAACAAATTAAAGTTAAATGCTGAATATAGGAATATCCTAGCAGAAGTTCTAATAAAGTTCTGCTCATAATGTCCGGAATAACATTTATGTCGTTAAATGTACAGGGGGTCTGAGAGCGGTTAACAAACAAAGGATGATATGGCAATTATGATGAACATGGGGGTGAAGATTTGGTTTCTACAAGAAAGATTTTTCATGATTCAGGTTTGGATTTTATAATTCATTTGTTTGGTTTAATAGATCTGGTCCAATGGGTTTTTCTCACATTAAATTCACAATAGCTTTGAAACGATCATCTGGGTGGTGGTACCGCTGAAAATAAATAACTGTAGTCTTCTCTACTAGAGAAGCATTATTTATTTGAAGTAATGCAATAGCACCTATCTTGTTGTGAAGGCAACCACAATATGAGATACAATTAAAATGATGCCCTCTACGCTACACACGTAGCTCAAGTTTATGGGTTAACTATGGTGTATTTACACCGATACTATACAGTTAATTATCAAAACCCATAAGGATTATGCCTAGTGCATTTCGTTTTAAAAACACATTATAATAAAACGTATTGAATAGACCATTCCATGTTTAGTACATGGTTTTAATGCTTTAAAATGACCGCTAACATATACGATATGTATCGTAAAAGCTCAGGAATGCAAGATATACATAATCTTGGAACAGAACTTGTTCATAAACCAAGAGTTGCCTGTATATACTTATTCTATTTTTTCAGTGACCCAAATCAGAGGAATTGATTTATTATGATTAAGGTATATATTTGTAAAGTTGTTTAAATGAGTTTTCTTCTTTATTATTATTTTAATGGTGACCTCCAAACATGAAAAGTATTGGAACCATTAATACTATAGAACTATGTATTTTAGTTTGCGAAAACAAAAGGTTTACACTGGACTTTAATTTCTGTAGATTATAATTTTCAGGAAACAAATAAGAAGGAGGGCTATTCCAAAGAATATGTAGGAAGGATAAATGAGGAAAAGTAAGTTCAGTGAGTTTAGAGTAAAACTGGGAACACATGATTAATTGAAGTAAGTGTTTGGACTGTTTGAAAGAAACCAATAAAATCAACAAGACAGCATTGAAATACAGAAAACCTTAGATATTTTTTCTCTGTCATCTGAAAATGGCCTCTCCAAAAATAAAGAAAACTGTAAATTAATATCTATTAGTAATCCAGTAAAAATGTAAAATAATATCTATTAGTATCCCAATAAAAATGCAAAATAATATCTATTAGTAACCCAATAAAAATGTAAAATAATATGTTATGTTATATTGTTATTTGTTTTTTTTAGGAGCATTAGCAACTAAGGCCATATTGCTCCGGGGATATGTGGTGGACATTCCCTGACCTTCCTGCATTCTCCATATTTGGTGGTCACGGGCTCGAATCCCGGTCTAATCAAGAAACGTGTGCTACGCACTGCTGCTCCTGCCCACCTGGCTACGGAGGAGCCCCGTAAAATAATATCTATTAGTAACCGCAGAGTGCACAAGATTTACTTGTGCCTGCTACACGATAAATAATCAATTTCTGCTTAGAACTAATGTTAAAAATCTAGGAAGAATATTTTCTTCCAACCATATCTTCATGCTTTCCATGAAGATATGGTAGTGAAGCAAGCCGTTAAAAGACTAGAATCATTAAAAGATTTTCATACCAGTTAAAATACTGGTATTTTAAATCTGCTCCAGGGATTGAACAGACATTTATTCAGAGTAAATGTTCTAATGTTATGTTACTTCTTTTAGTTTCACTGAATGTATTGTCATAGTCAACAAGAAGGAACTTTACATTTTCCCTCCAACATTGCACAAATTATGGAAAAAATTGGCAAATGTCTTTAATGCTAAGGCACATGAATGTAAAAGAAATAAACCCTATTTTACCAATGAATTGTTATTTACATCAAATGTAAGAAATATCACATTATCATAATGATTAATTATTTACTTTTTAGATTTTTTTTTTGTTGTACCGTTGTTAAATATTATCATTTTTATTCTTTGAAATTTATTTATAAATTTTATTAAGATTATTACGATATTTAATAACCACTCATATACCATGTGAAATTAATAATATAGTTTATTAAGCTAATTGCCTAAACCACTATACATTTAAGGTGATGTTTCAGGCATCTTAGCAATACTCATCATCAGACCAAGCTGTTAGGGGTAGAAAAATAGAAAAGGTTACAAATTTGAATATATCACAGTACTTATTAATTAACTGTGAATTTTTAGTCTAAAGAATTATGTTTGTATTACCATTACAACAGAAAACAAACATTAAATTAAGTAAATACAAATACATAAAGATTAAATTCTTACCTGCTGACAGATTCTTACATGGCGATGCTACCAGTCACCTGATGATCACACAGGCAAGGGGGTGCTGCCAGAAGTTAATTTATAGGTGAGAGATGAAGTCTATTAGTCAATAGCAAGTTGCACCATTAACTAATGGTACATTCTATTGGCTAATGGACTTAATAAGATTGATGATGGGAACAAAGGGATGCTCTTACTAAGAAAGGCTTATCCAAATTGTACCACGTGGAGACAAGATGGTACAATTTCAAGCAAGTTCAATGCTGATGGGATTCTTCCTCTTGCTGAGACTACACGCATGAGGGTGGCATAAGTTCAAATTCAGAATGGATAGTTGCAGAATAGATGTGTGGAAATTTGCCTTTAGAGCTTAAATAAATTCAAGAAAGAACAGGACAAACTTCTGGAGCAAACTGATAAGTGAATGAGAAGTGTTTTTTTTTTTTTTTTTTGTGATACTGTATAAGCTGGCTTTCTTGCATCATATGCCACTACTAATGTTAATGCTAATAGCTGCTCTTTTTGGATAAATTCTGAAGCCATATAAAGAAATCCTGAAGAAGCCGTGCTTAGTGTGGATCATTACCTTTTCTACTGATCTTGATAACAGGTTATCAAGGATAACAGGATAACAGGTTGATAATTGCTATTTTGAAAGGGTCACTCACGAGCTGGATTTAGGGAATAATTTCGACATCGTTTATTTAGATTTCAGCATTTTGTTTATTTAGATTTCAGCAAAGCTTTTGACTCAGTCCCACAGGAGTGGTTGCTTTATAAGCTGGAGCAGGTTGGAATCACTGGGAAAAATCCTTAGATGGATAGAAGGATGGCTTCAGGGCAGGAGGCAGAGGGTTGTGATAAATGGCTACTCCTCAGACTGGGTTGATGTAAGAAGTGGGGTTTCCCCAAGGATCAGTATTAGGACCACTGTTGTTTTTAATTTTCATAAACGACATTGATGAAGGGATAGAGGGCGTGATGTCTAAATTTGCAGATGATGTTAAAATTGGTAGAGTTGTTAATGATCACTGTCAAGCTGAGCTTCTTCAGAGAGACCTAGATAGACTTCAGGAATGATCAGAAAAATGACAGCTATGCTTTAATCCAACAAAGTGTAAGGTATTACACCTGGGAAACAGTAATCCCAAAAAAACTTATTCACTTGGTGGAGTTCAACTAAACCCAGTACTGGAGGAAAGAGACTTGGGTGTTACGATACGGTCAGACATGAAATTCTCTGAGCATTTTAAACAGGTTGCAAGGAAGGCCCATGGTGTCCTATCGATGATCTATTGAACTTTTGCAAGTAGAGATAGGGACGTGATAATCCCATTATATACGGCTCAGACCACACTTGGAATACTGTGTTCAAGTATGGAGAACGCACCTAAAGAAAGACATCGGCTTCTTGAAAGGTGCAAAGAAGGGTAACTCGCCTGGTGAGATCGGCAAAAGGGCGTCCTTATGAAGAAAGACTTCGAATATGTGGGTTGCAGAGTTTGGAAACTAGACACCTTAGAGGAGATTTGATTGAGGTGTTTAAGGCTCTGAGAGGCATCAGTAAAATGAATGAGGACAAAATTTTCAAGATTATAAATGATGCTAGAACTAGGTGACATAAGTTCAAGTTACGGGGGGAAATGTTTAGATTGGACTGCAGGAAGTTTTATTTTAGCCAGCGAGTTATAAATTACTGGAAAAAGTTGCCTTCATGGGGGGAAGAGGCCGACAGTTTGGGGAAATTCAAAGGTCATCTGGATAGTACTTTCAGGTAAGGGAAGCGCATAGGATGATAGGTTTAATTTCCTTTTTTTTTATTTTTTATTAATTATTATTATTTAGTTAATTATTTTATTATTTTTTTTTTATCATTGTTTTGTTCGGATTTTTTTTTTTTTTTGGCTGGTGCAGTATAAGCCATAGGCTTTCTTGCACCATGCGGCCGTTACTAATACTAATACAGCTTCAAATTTTGACATCACATCCTTTATCCCTTCATCAACGTCATTTAAAAAAATCAGAAAAAAAGAGCAGTCCCAGTACTGATCCCTAGGGAATTCCACTTTTTTACAGTAGCTTAATCTGTAGAATAAGACAAGCGCTGAGTGTAATTACAAATGGATGCATGAAATTCAAGCTAAATTAAATATAAGTTTATAAGTTTTTTTTCCATTTTATTTACTTGATTATCATATTATATCATACTTTATAAGTAGCTTTATAAACCTAGTTATACTTGTTTCTTTTTATTTTAAATTTAGATAGAAATTTTGTAGGTTACTACTACTTAATATACGTAAAACCATTGTTTTGTTCGAATCCTGCGGCCATTGTTATAGTATAGAGTGAGTGGTAGGGAATGCAAATTTTTAATTGTGGTAAATATCTAATATAAAACTTTTTTTTTTTTTATGTAAACCCCAAACACGAGAGGTATTAGAACCTATAGTACTTAGTACTGTGCTTGGGTTGGAGGTTGAGAAGACGAAAGAAGATATTTGTTGACATTGGACTTGAACTTCTGTAGATTGTAATTTTCAGGAAATACGTATGAAGGAAGTCTGTTCAAGAAAACGACAGTTGAATGAATAAACTAGGAAGAAGAAAAGTTGGTTCTATGAGTTTGAAGTTGGACAGTAAATGGATGTTGGCTGGTGGCAGCATGTATTCGGACTGTTTTGAAAGAGAGAGCACAAATTATACAAGCCAATTCAGAAGAACAGTGTCCATGAAAATATCTGTAGAAGAGGCATGCAGCAGAAACAGTACGTCTATGAGACGGCAAGTGGAGAGATTCTGTTAGACATGGATCATTAATTAACCTAACTGCCCTCTTCTGAATGGTATCAAGAAGCCTGAGAGAGGTTTTGGGGGCACCACCCCAGATGTGGGAACAATATTCCATGGTAGGGCGGATTTGCGAATTGTAAAGAGTGAACAGCTGTTTGAAAGAAAAGTAACACCAAGAGCAAAAGAGAAAACCAAAATTTTTTTAGATGCAGAGGAAGCAATATTTGTAATGTGCTTGTGCCAAGAGAGATTAGAAGTCAGGGTAATCCCCAAAAGAGATATATCATTTTGTCTAGAGATTGGAATGTCACCAAAGAGAAGCATAGGAGCAGAAGAATCCTTTTTTGCCAGATATAAGACAAGACTGAGTTTTAGAAGGATTGAAATCAACTAAGTTGTCTTTGCCCCAATGGAGAATTACCTGGAGATCGGCATTTAAGGAATTGGTAGCAGATTTTCGAGAAGTTGAAGCTGATTGAGCAGGACAAGGATTCTCAAAATGAAAAGTGGAATGCAATGTGCTATCATCGGCAAAACTATGGATACGATTTCAAGTGAATGGAAGAAGGTCATTAATATACAAGAGAAAAAGAGTGGAGGAAAGAACTGAACCTTGGGGGACACCGGCATTAGTGGAGAAGTCAGAAGACAGAGAGCCATCTACCATCACCCTCAGTGAGTGATCAGAGAGAAAACTGGATAACCAATTATGAAAAACAGTTGTCAAACCATAAGATGGGAGCTTGTTTAGAAGACCTTTATGCCAAACACAATCGAAAGCCTTTGAGATGTCAAGAGCAACTTAGCATTAGCATTAGCATTAGTAGAGGCATTTGATGCAAGAAAGCAAGCTTATGCAGCATCACCCAAAAAAAAAAAAAAAACACCCACTTCCACTTCACCCCTCTGTTCGTTCAAAATGCCTGTCCAGCTGAGCCTTAAACGTATTTAGGCTATCAACCTCCACCACAAGGGATGGGAGTCTGTTCCACCAACCAACCACCTGCTGGCTAAAGGCAAATTTCCGCACGTCTATCCTACATCTGTCTTTCCTCAATTTGAATTTATGCCCTCTCAGGTGATTTTTCTGAGCTAGAGGAAGAATCCCATCAGCATTGAGCATGCTTAAACCATTCAAGGCTTTATACACCTCTATCACATCACCTCACTGGTGCCTAGTCTCCAGACACTGTAATTTGCAAAACTTAAGCCTTTCTTCGTAAGAGCACCCCTTTGTTCCATTCACTAATCTTGTTGTCCTTCTCTGTACTCGTTCCAGCAGCTCTACATCCTTCTTGAAATGAGGCCTCCAGACTTGTATACAGTACTCTAGGTGTGGCCTGACCATTGCCTTATACAATGGAATAATCACCTCCTTATCCCTGCTGGAAAAATTCCTGTATAACATTGACAATACTCCATGAGCTACTCTTGCAGCCCATCTGCACTGTTCAGAGAACTTCATATCTGCCTGCACAACCACCCCCAAGTCCCTTTCATTCTCTACCACTGTCAGTGTAGTACCACAGAGTTGATACATTGCTCTGGGGTTGCTGTTTTCCATGTGTAGTACTTTACATTTGTCAATGTTAAACTTCATTTGCCACCTCTCAGCCCATCTGCTCAACCTTTCCAGATCCTGTTGCAGCAGCATAGTGTCAGTAGTGTCCTTGACAACCCTGTCAACCTTTGTATCATCTGTCAACCTTTGTATCAAACTTGGACATTAAGCTTGATATACCATCATCAATATCATTTATAAATACAGAAAACAATAATGGACCCAACACTGAGCCCTGAGGGACTCCACTAATAACATTAGTCCACGATGAGCAGTGTCCATTGATTACCACTCTCTGTCTTCTCCCCCTCAACCACCCCTTTATCCATAGCAGCAATTTGCCTCCAATGTCACACTGCTCCAATTTGTGTAGCAGTCTTCCATGTGCAACAGTATCAAAAGCCTTTCTAAGATCCAAGTATATAATATCAAAGTTATTCCCTGCATCCAGTTCTTTTGTGACTGCATCATAGTATCCAATCAAGTTGGTCAGGCAAGACTTCCCCTTAACAAAACCATGCTGTGCCTGAGCTATAACTGAAGTCTTGTCTAAATGATCCTGCAGTGCTTCTTTAACCAGTGCATTAATTTTCCTGGAACAGAAGTTAAGCTCACAGGTCTATAATTACTTGTGTCAGCCTTTGATCCTCCTTTGTGAATTGGGGTCACATTTGCACATTTCCAGTCTATGGGTACTTCCCCTGAGTCCAAGGAAGCTCTCATAATTATGGCTAAGGGTTTGCTTACTTCCTTTGCTGCCTCCTTTAATATAACTGGATAGATCCCATCCACCCCAGGTGCCTTTCTTGTGTTTATCTTCAACAGTTTCTCCTCCACTTTACTCCCTGTTATTTCAAGATTCTGTAGCTTACTGCTAGAGTTGAATACACCTCTGGCATTCCCCTCGCTGAATAACTCCTCATGTGTGAATGTCGATGCAAAATATTCATTTAGTTTGTTAGCTACCTGAGCAGGATCATCAACAGTTGACCCATCAATATCAAGTGGACCAATCTGATTCATCCCCTTCCTTCTAGAGTTTACATAAGTAAAGAACTCTTTGCTGTTTTTCTTTGCATCCCTTGCCAAAGATTTCTCGTAATCTGCCTTCGCCTGCCTAACCTCCTTTGTAACTTGGTTACAGATCAACTTGTATCTATCATAGGCTTCTGTGTCATGTGTTAATTTGTAAGTATCCCATGCATTTTTCTTCTCTGCCATATGCCTCATTAGTTCATCTGACATCCATTTTGGCCTAAACCTTGAACAATATTTCTTAGTTGGTATGTAAAGCCTAGTAGCTTCCAAGATAAGTTCTTTGAATGCTTCCCATTTTGAATTTGCTGTTGGTAACATCATCAGTTGGTCCCACTGTATAGAATTTTAATACTGTCTCAGTCCATCGTAGTCGCCTTTACGGAAGCAATAACCCTTCCCTTTACCCCTAATGGTAGTTACCTCTTTGAGTAAATCCCACTTCAGCACACTGTGATCACTGCCACCTAGTGGTTCATTTATCTGCAGATTCTTAATGCATGAAGAATCACTACTGATAATCAAATCAAAAGTATAACTCCCTCTAGTTGCCTCTCGAACATGCTGATGTAGAAAACAATCATCCAATAAATCCACAAAAGCCCTGCTAGTGTGTGAGTAACCAGCCCCCAAATTCCAGTCAATATCTGGGAAATTAAAATCTCCCATTATAAGACTCTCTGATTTACTGGCCCACTCTATTTCCCTGTACAGTTCCTTATTATACTCATCAGAGTCATTAGGCCTATAACACACTCCTACTCTCAATTTTGATCTCCCAATGCTTATGTCACACCAAACTGACTCAACACTGCACTGTCCAGCGATGTCGACTGGCTTCACTTCCTTGGTTTTTATGTCTTTCTTAACTAATAGCATAACCCCTCCCCACTTCCTATCCTGTCTATCCTTTCTGTAGACGCTGTACTCCCCAAATTGCAGTTCTGCATCCCTTATATCTGTGTGACACCACGTCTCTGATATCCCAACAATATCTGCCTTTGATGTTTTGAGCAATACATCAAATTCATCAAATTTATTTACTAAACTCCTAGCATTGGTGTACACACAAGTATACCTGCACCTGTTTCTATTCTTAGCTACCCTAACACAACCCATGTGTTTACTTGTACCGCAATGGCTCCCAGCAGTCTCTGAAATACCATGCATCTTGTTTTTCAGGCTTCTGCTCATTCTAATAGAAGCATTGCAAGAATCTCTTTCACCTCTGCCAGTGGCTACTGTCAATCTATTGGTCTTTGTCTCCCCCCAAGCTAGCAGTTTTCCGACCCACCTAACACTGCCTCGATAGCATCATCAAATATTCTTGCACTCTTTCTATTTAAGTGTATCCCATCCCTGTAGAAGCAATCTCTCCTGTTAACAAGTACAGTCCAGGCTGAAAAAAATTCTACCCCTTGAGCCTTGCACAATCTTTCCAGGGCTGAATTGATCGACAAGGCTCTCATCATATACTCCCTCCTATCGTGTCTGGGCAGAATTGCAGACACTTTCAAATTCAACCCTAATTCTCGGCTTTTGTTCAACAGTGACCTGTACTTGTTAAATAATTCTGCCGGTCTCCTACTCTTAATATTATTAGTGCCAACGTGTACAACTGTATCACCTTTTGTGCCCTTAAAAGATGATATTCGCTCTACAACGTCATCAACCTTTGCCCCTGGCAGACATACCCTGGTCCTGTTCCACCTATCTTTTTTACAAAGCATGTTCCCCGTTTCCCTGACAATAGAGTCACCAACAACTACTAGTTCCTTCGGGACCAGCGCATTCTGCCTTGGGGGTTGTCTCTGTGTCACGCGATGCCCAAGTGCAAGCTCTGGCATTGATGTGGGCAGCTGAGAGCTTGATGGGCCACTCAATTTAGTTTCCTCGAGGGCATCCACCCTGTTCCACATGATATCGATGGTTCGACTGTTGATGATCCTGCTCAGATAGTTGACAATCTTAATGAGTATTTTGCATCTACATTCACACATGAAGAGTTATTAAGGGAGGAAAATGCCAGAAGTCTATCAAAAAGTGGGAAAGAGAGTAGCCTTGAGCAGGCGAAGATTTATGGCTCAGGAAAATAGAGAAGTTTTTTCTGTTTTATTAACTTAAATTGGCATATCAACTTATTTTCTTGAGTAGCTTTATATTCCTAGTTACGATACTTAGTTTAAATTTTAACTTAGATAGAGATTTTGTAGGTTATTACTTAGTATCGGTAAGGGTATCCAATCCATGTGTTTTCCAAATTTTGCAGAGCCAGCGAACGGGAATCTTTTTAGCTATATTTAGCCGCTTTATTGACTAATTGTTATGTTAAATTATTTTCTATAAGTAAGTTATAGATCTAGTCAAGATCCTTGGTTTATTCTGAATTGAGACAGCGAGATTTTGGAAGTTAATTAATACTTATGTGTTTGTAGATTTACCGTTCATAACTTGCTGCCATTGTTATACGATACGTTATATCCCGAACTAGATAGCGTTAGCTTAGTATAGTATATAATATTATCAAATAATCAGTAAAATTAATTAATCTTGTTGAACTTCATTTTCAATTAAATTGTACTTTTTAACTAAATACATATAATGACTTAGATTTTACAAATGTAACATAATTAATTAATTAACATAACAAATCAATTTTTTAACTGATACGGAAGTTATGTAAAACAACTCGAAGATAATAATTGATACTGAAAAATATGTATAGATATATAGTGTTACAACTGCGTTGGGATACAAGTTTCGGGTTATAATTTTTGTACTGAAATTGACATTGAATTGAAATCATGACTCAGACCAGAGCAGCAAAGCAAAAGGCTCAAGCTAAATGGAGTCCTGTGGCTCAGAGGAGAACTGAGGTGGGCAGTTGCCATCTGAATTACAGCCTTTTAAAACGCACCGTTTGCTTGATGTTTGGAGCAATAAGGTACAGAACATGATATTGCCAAGGGGGATGTCTTTGTGTGTGCGCGATGTAAGGAGTGTGATGAAATGAGGTGGCAACTCAGCGTTGTTATGGGACTATATGAGAGCTTAAAGGACAGCATGGATGTCTTCGAAGGATCTAAATTGAGGGGCCCATCAAGCTCTCAGGTGCAAACATCAATGCTAGAGCTTGCACTTGATCATCATGCAACACAGTGGCAACCCCCCAAAGAAGAATGTGCTATTCCCACAGGAACTAGTAGTTGTTGTTGACTCTATTGTCAGGGAAACGGGAAAATGTGCTATATAAAAAGGATAAGTGTAACAAGATCAGGGTATGTCTACCAGGGGCAAAGGTTTATGACGTAGAATGGTTATCATCTTTTAAGGGAACGAAAGGTGATATTGTTGTACACGTTGGCACTAATGATATTAAGAGGAGGAGACTGGCGGAATTACTTAACAAGTACAGGTCACTATTGAAAAAAAGCCATAATTAGGGTTGAATTTGAAGGTGTCTGCAATTCTTCCCAGACACAATAGGAGGGAGTATATGATGAGAGCTGTGTCAATCAATTCGGCCCTGGAAAGACTGTGGAAGGCTCAAGGGGTAGAATTTCTTTCAGCCTGGTCTGTACTTGTTAACAGGAGAGACAGCTTCTTCAGGGATGGGATACACTTAAATAGAAAGGGTGCAAGAATATTTGCTGATGTTGTCGAGGCAGTGTTAGGTGGGTTGGAAAACTGCTAGCTTGGGGGGGGGGATACAAGGACTAATAGATTAACAGTAGCCAGTGGCAGAGGTGAAAGTGATTCTTGCACAGCTTCTACTGGAATGAGCAGCAGCCTGGAAAACAAGATGCAGGGTATTTCAGAGATTGCTGGGAGCCATTGTGGTACAAGTAAACACATGGGTTGTGTTAGGGTAGCTAAGAATAGGAACAGGTGCATGTATATTTGCATGTACACCAATGCTAGGAGTTTGGTAAATAAATTTCATGAATTTGAGGTATTGCTCAAAGCATCAAAGGCGGATATTGTTGGGATATCAGAGACGTCGTGTCGCACAGATATAAGGAATGGAGAACTGGAATTTGGGGAGTACAACATCTACAGAAAGGATAGACAGGATAGGAAGGGAGGAGGGGTTATGCTATTAGTTAAGAAACACATAAAATCCAAGGAAGTGAAGCCAGTCGACATCGCTGGACAGTGCAGTGTCGAGTCAGTTTGGTGTGACATAAGCATTGGGAGATCAAAATTGAGAGTAGGAGTCTGCTATAGGCCTGATGACTCTGATGAGTATAACAAGAAACTGTACAGGGAAATAGAGTGGGCCAGTAAATCAGAGAGTATTATAATGGGGGATTTTAATTTCCCAGATATTGACTGGAATTTGTGGGTTGGTCACTCACACACTAGTAAGGCTTTCATGAATTTATTGGATGATTGTTTTCTACATCAGCATGTTCGGGAGGCAACTAGAGGGAGTAATACTCTTGATTTGATTATCAGTACTGATTCTTCATGCATTAAGAATCTGCAGATAAAGGAACCACTAGGTGGCAGTGATCACAGTGTGCTGAAGTGGGATTTCCTCAAAGAGGTAATTACCATCAGGGGTAAAGGGAAGGGTTTTTGCTTTCGTAAAGGTGACTACGATGGTCTGAGATAGTATTTAAATTCTACACAGTGGGACCAACTGATGATGTTACCAACAGCAAATTCAAAATGGGAAGCATTCAAAGAACTTATCTTGGAAGCTACTAGGCTTTACATACCAACTAAGAAATATTGTTTGAGGTTTAGGCCTAAATGGATGTCAGATGAACTAATGAGACATGTGGCAGAGATGAAAAATACATAGGATACATACAAATTAACGACATGGAAGCTTATGATAGATATAAGCTGGTCTGTAACCATATCACAAAGGAGATTAGGCAGGAAAAGGCAGATTATGAGAACTCTTTGGCAAAAGATGCAAAGAAAAACAACAAAGAGTTCTTTACCCCAGAAGGAAAAAGATGAATAAGATTGGTCCACTGGATATTGATGGTTCAACTGTTGATGATCCTGCTCCTGTGGCTAACAAACAAAATGAGTATTTTGCATCTACATTTGCCCATGAGGAGTTATTCAGGGAGGGGAATTCCAGAGGTGAGTTAAACTCTGGCAGTGAGCTAGATGATTTTGTAATAACTGAGAGGGAAGTGGAGGAGAAATTGTTGAAGATAAACATAAAAAAGACACCCGGGGTGGATGGGATCTATCCAGTTATATTAAAGGAGGCAGCAAAGGAAGTAAGCGAATCCTTAGCCATAATTATGAGAGCTTCTTTCGACTCATGGGAGGTACCCATGGACTGGAGATGTGCAAATGTGACACCGATTGACAAAGGAGTATCAAAGGGCGACACAAGTAATTATAGACCTGTGAGTTTAACTTCTGTTCCAGGAAAATTAATAGAGGCACTGGTTAAAGAAGCACTGCAGGATCATCTAGACAAGAAGTCAGTTATAGCTCAGACAAAGCATAGTTTTGTTAAGGGAAAGGCTTGCCTGATCGATTTGATTGGATGCTATGAAGTGGTCACAAAGGAACTGGATGCAGGGAATAACTTTGATATCACATATATTTGGATCTCAGAAAGGCTTTTGATACTGTTGCACTTGGAAGACTGCTGAACAAATTGGAGCAGTGTGGCACTGGAGGCAAATTGCTGCTAAAGGGATGGTTGAGTGGGAGAAGACAGAGAGTGGTAATCAATGGACTCTGCTCATCGTGGACTAATGTTATTAGTGGAGTCCCTCAGGATTCAGTGTTAGGTTCATTATTGTTTTCTGTATTTATAAATGATATTTATGATTGTATATCAATCTTAATGTCCAACTTTGCTGATGATACGAAGGTTGGCAGGGTTGTTAAGGACACTGCTGACGCTATGCTGTACTGTCATTAGTGTACAGTACACTAATGACGGTACAGGATCTAGAAAATTTGAGCAGATGGGCTGAGAGGTGACAAATGAAGTTTAACATTGACAAATGTAAAGTTCTACATATGGGGTAACCCCAGAGTGATGTATCAATTCTGTGGTACTATACTGACAGTGGTAGAGAACGAAAAGAACCTGGTGGTAATTGTGCAGGCAGATATGAATTTTTTTTGAGCAGTGCAGATGGTCTGCAAGAGTAGCTCATAGTGTCTTGTCAATGATATACAGGAAATTTTCACAGCATGAATAAGGAGGTGATTATCCCCTTGTATAAGGCAATGGTTAAGCCACACCTTGAGTACTATACACAGGTCTGTAAGCCTCATTTTAAGAAGGATGTAGAGCTGTTGGAACGAGTACAGAGAAGGGCAACAAGATTAGTAAATGGATCAAATATTTGCTCTTACAAAGAAAGGTTTAAATTTTGCAAATTACAGTGTCTGGAGACTAGGCACCTGCGAGGTGATCTGATTGAGGTTTATAAAGCCTTGAATGGTTTGAGCATGCTCAATGCTGATGGGATTATTCCTCTTGCTCAGAATAATCACCTGAGAGGGTATAAATTCAAATTGAGGAAAGACAGATTTAGGATAGATTTGTGGAAATTTGCCTTTAGCGAGCAGGTAGTTGGTTGGTGGAACAGACTTGCATCCTTTGTTGTGGAAGTTGATAGCCTAAATAAATTTAAGGGTGAGCTGGACATGTATCTGGAATGAATGAAAGGGTGAAATGGGGGCGGTTTTTTTTTCGGCTGATGCTGCATAAGGTTACTTTCTTGCATCATATGTCTCTACTAATGCTAATTCTAATGCTAAATTCACACATGAAGAATTCTGTAGGGAGGTGGAGGACAGAAACTCTAACAGGGAGCTAAACGATTTAGTAATAACTGAGAGCAAAGTGGAGGAGAAATTGTTGAAGTTAAACATAGGAAAGGCACCTGGGGTGAATGAGATCTATCCAGTCATATTAAAGCAGTTGGCAAAGGAAGGAAGCAAACCCTTAACCATAATTATGAGGGCATTCTTCGACTCAGGGAAGTCTCCACGAATGGAAATGTGCAAATGTATCCCCAATTCATACAGGGGAATCTAAGGGTGACATGAGTAATTACAGACCAGTTAGCTTAATTCTGTTCCAGGGAAAATAATGGAGTCACTGGTTAAAGATGCATTGCAGGATCATCTAGACAAGACTGTAGTAATAATTCAGGCACAGCATGGGTTTGTTAAGGGAAGATCTTGTCTGACAAATCTGATTGGATATTATATGTTGTTACAAAGTAACTGGATGCAAAAAATAATTTTGATATCATATATACTTGGATTTTAGGAAAGCTTTTGACACTATTCCATTTGACACTGTACAAGTTGGAGGAGTATGGTATTAAGGGTAAGTTGCTACAATGGATAAAAGGGTGGCTGAGTGGTTGAAGATAGTGAGTGGTAACCAATGGATGCTGTTCATCGTGGACAAATGTTATTTGTGGAGTCATCCAGAGTTTAGTGTTGGGTCCATTGTTGTTTTGTATATTTATCAATGATATTGATGAAGAAATATCAGGCTTAATGTCGAAGTTTTCAGATGATACAAAGGTTGGCAGGGTTGTTACTGACAGTAATGGCAGTGTGCTACTGCAAGAGGATCTAGAAAAGTTGGGCAGATGGGCTGAGAAGTGGCAACTGATGTTTGACATTGACAAATGGGAAGTACTGCATATGGGTAGAAGTAACTTCACAGAAACATACCAGCTGTGTGGTGCTACACTTAGAGTGGTAGAAAATGAAAAACACCTGGGAGTAATCATGCAGTCACATAAAATTTTCTGAGCAGTGCAGATAGGCTGCTAGAGCGGGTCACGGGGTATTGTCATTAATACACAGGAATTTTGCTAGTAGGAAAAGGAGGAGATTATCCCATTATATAAGACAATGGTTAGGCCATGCCTTGACTACTGCATACAGGTCTGCAGGCATCATTTTAGGAAGGATGTAGAGGAGGACTACAAGATTGGTGAGGTGAACGAAGGGGTGGTCTTACCAAGAAAGGTTTAAGTTCTTCAAATTGCAGCATCTGGATCCTAGCCACTTGTGAAGTGATCTGATTGAGGTGTATAAGGTTTTGAATGGGTTGAGCAGGCTCAATTCTGATGGGATTCTTTCTCTCGCTCAGATTACGAACCTGAGGGGGCATAAATTCAAATTGAGGAAAGACAGTTATAGAATAGATGTGCAGAAATTTGCCTTTAGCCAGCGGGTAGTTGATTGCTGGAACAACCTTCCATCTGTAGTTGTGGAAGTTGATAGCTTAAATAAATTCAAGGAAGAACTGGACAAACGTTTAGAAGGAATGGATGTGCGAAAAATTTTTTTTTGGCAGATGCTACATAAGCTTGGTTTCTTGCATCACATGTCTCTACTACTACTACTACTACTACTATAATCATTAATCAAAACCCTGTACCTCCTGCCATCCTACAATCCATCTAAAGATTTTCCTTGTGATTTCAACATGTTCCAGCTTATACAATATCCTCTCATACAGGATTGGGTCAAATGTTTTTCTGAAATGTAAGTAAATAATGTTAAAATTATTTTCTACATCAGTTCATGGGTGACTGTGTCAAAACTGCTAAATAGGTTGGTTAAACTTGATTTTCTCTTTACAGAACAATGCTGTGTTACCTTTAGAATTCCATTTTTATCTAAATGATTCTATAATGTATCTTTATCATTGCCTTTATGATGGTCCCTACTACTGAAGTCAGACTGAATTGTTGGTAGTTATCCACTTCACTCTTAGAGTCACGTTTGTGTATCAATTATAAATTGGCACTTCTCCTATCCCAGGGAATAACTCCTGAATTCAGTGATAACTTCAGGAGTTATTAAACTCATGTTCAATGCACTCTCGTGCTACTTCCCTCAAAATTACTGGCTATATGCCATCAACTCCAAAAATCTTATTCTCCTTTAAGCTCAAAATATTTTCTAATAATTTCTAGAAATATTAGAAAATATTTCTAATATTTTCTAACACTAGCCAACAAAAAAAATTTTTTTCATACATCTGCAATGAAAATATGTGATTACGGAGGAAATAAATGTGCTGATTCCAAAAATCACAATAAAAAGTCTCTATCACATCTACGTCAAAAGATGTACTAATGTTTAATTTTAAAATAAAGGCATATATACGTATAATTCAAGTTTGTAATACAAGTGTAAAAAAATATTATATGTTCTCTATAACTCATTTAACTTTGGAAAAAATATCGTAAATCATTGTGAAATAGTTATATTTCAATAATATATAATCAGCATACCTGTAATTGGCCTTCAAAATGTTTGCTACTAAGGGATTTTCTCTTGTATTCCTTCTTACTCTCCCTCACAAGGAACCAGCAGTAATCCCCCATCGTTACAGGATTTCAGCGACCTTGGTACTGCTTTTCCATCATGGAAAAATCTTGATGAAACCACTCTCCTTGTTCATCACTCACATCTCCCAGATTTTTGGGGGAAAACTTGAAATTGGAAGGAATAAAATTAATTTTCAACGACATTCGACAGCCCATGTTTTCGTAGCACTCGAGTAAATTAGACACCAATTTCATAGATTTCTTCTTTACTATTACCCAAAAACCATGTACTACTAACTTAAATGATCACCAAGTTGTCAATTCAATCTCCTTTTACTGGGTTTCAAATAGGAGTTTCCTAATATGGGATCCTACGAAAATTCCTTCCTTAAGTTTGGCATATGTTAAATTAGGAAACACTTCTAAAGTATGTAAATCTGTTACCTTCTTTATCCAGTCCCCTCACAAAATATTTCATCAATCCAAATTTGATGTGCAGGAGAAATAAGATCCTTGTTTAATTGCACTAAAGAAATATATTTTACATTACAATGTCCTAGTATGAACTCGTCCCGCTTGTTACAACGTTGCACAACATGATGTTCTTCTGTCGCAAGGCTGTCCCACAAACAAAAAAAACAACAATATTTTGTGAAACCTCCCCCCCTGCAAACCAACAAGCAAATCAATCAGGGGCATATATTCAGGGTATGCTAAGTGTGCGGTGCACACCCATGGAATTAAAATATTACTGATATTATATTTTTGCATTTTTTTCTGTTAGACTCCCCTAATTGTTTGCTGGCTTCACATGATTCCTAAAATTAAATACAACATACAATGTTTCATGAAGAGGAGAAGTTTCAACATGTAAACACCATATCACATTCGCTTTAATAGCCCACGTGTGCAGTCACAAATACGGACACCTTTTAAACAGACGTACAGATGGAGCAGTGGCTCAAATTCTTAGCCTTCCAGTGGTCTTAAACTGTCCAGAAGGCATGGTAGGGTGTGCACTGAGACAACAGTACCCAGAAGTAGTTATTGGTTGTGATTGGCTATTGTGTGAAGCATTCCAATTTAACGTTGTCACTTGTCATGAGTTGCTGTTTTTGTTTTCTGAGTTTTGTCTGTTTTGTGTGTGTGTAAAGTGTGAACCAACATGTTTATAACACCGATTTAGACAACTTTTTAATATATATTTATAATTTTTTTTAGATATAATTTATAACTTTTTTGCCCATATTTACAATGGGAAACAGTGTTGATGATGTAATGAATATCCCATTTTCTAGCAGAGCTTTTGCAGATTGTATGAACATAGTCCACTTCTTCAAAATTTACTGTACAAGCACAAAGATGTAAAAACTGAGTACATGGGACATTTCTCTGTTTCACAATACGATACAGTAGAATGGTTAACTGGATGTGAAGTGTGGTCAAGACTTTTTTATTGGCAAGAGAAAGGTGTTTGAAATTAAGTACAGGTATTCCGATCTTAATCATTTAGCTGCAGCAGTGCAAAAACATGAGCGCTCCCAAACACATGTTCAGTCATTTTAAAATCTTACATAAATGCATTCATAACTAGATATGTTTGGAAAACAAAGAATTGACACTCTCATTGACAGCCAAAGAAAAACTGAAATTAGGCATCATAATGAACAAGTAAAGAAAAATAGAGACATTTTAAAAAGATTAATTGATGCTATTTTGTATGTTATTTGGCCAAGCAAGAGCTTCCTTTGAGAGGTCATGATAAGTCTGAAGATTCAGTTAATCGACGGAATTATATAGAATTTTTAAATGTGTTCCGTGAGTATGATCCTTTTTTAGACAGTCATTTTAAGGCATTGACTGTATTTCGAGGAACTTTTTCAACAGTACAAAATGATATCATTAATGCTATATCTGATGTGGTTAAAGATGCTATAAAAAATAAATTTCTTCCACTACATTTGTGGCCATTCTTTTGGATGAAACAGAAGATGTCATGTCAAAATCGCAGCTATTAACTGTTTTCCGTTTTGTCCATAATGGGTAAACACATGAAAGGTTCATCAGATTTACAGACGTAAGTGGCGACAGAACGTCTAGTAGTCTTTTTAAACATGTTGTAAATAGAGTTGAGGAATTTAATATTAAGGACAAGTTGGTCAGCCTGTGTAATGAGTGGGCATATTAATGGGTTGCAAAGTAAAATTATCAAGGCCTATCCTTTAGCAATATTTACACATTGCTACCCACGTTTTGAACTTAGTTCTGAAGCAAAGCCTCTCGAATATCAAGGAATATAGATTGTTTTTCCAAACTATCAGTGGATTGGCAGCATATTTTTTTAAATCATCGAAAAAAGTAAATGCTTTGCAAAATTTTGTTGCTAAAAAATTACCTTCCATCGCACCAACCAGATGGAACGTTACTTCCCATTTAACAAACACAGTAAAATGTCACAGAATTCAACTTGCTGAATTATTCCAACACACTGTGGAGAATTCTGGGGAATGGGATGTGGATTCTCTAATCAAAGCTTGTGATTTTTTGTATTTCTTACAAGATTTTCAAACAATTTGTTGCTAGAAATTTTTTCTGTTCTGTTTGGCTATACTGATGTCTTAATAAAATATTGCAAACTTCACCCTATGGCATATTGTACTATTGTGAAAGGTGCATGATTCTATGAAACAGCTTAGGAATGAGAAGGAACATGGATTGATTATATTTGGGTTTCTTTAAAGGAAAAATATATGGTTGAGGAGCCAAGGCCTAAAAGATGAAAAGAATCTGAAGAAGAGCACATGCTTTCGATTATACCAGGGAATAGTACCTGGAGATGGAAGAAAAATACTCTTCACTTTCGAAACTTGAATTTTTTTCAACTCCTTTGTAGTCAAAGATAAGATCAGTATGTGAAAACCTTTCCTAATGGTATCCTAGAAAAATTAAAGGATTTCTACGGATCAGTTTTTGACTAAGTTCGCTTGAAAAATGAACTTGTTGTTATGTTGTTATTTGGTTTTTAGGAGCATTAGCAACTAAGGCCACATTGCTCCAGGGATATGCGGAGGTCATTCCCCGACCTTTCCGCATCCTCCATATTTGGTGGCTCACAGGCTCAAACCCCGGCCTAATCAAGAAGCGTGTGCTATGCACTGCTGCTCCTGCCCACCTGGCTATGGAGACGCCTAAAAAAAAAAATGAACTAAAAGTACTCTTTTCTTCTGATGAATTTGTAAGGAAACCAGTGTATCACCTATTAAAATTCATACAAGAAAATCAGCTCCAGGTTGCATTGAAGGAAATTTATAAATTAGTGGAATTTATCATGATGATTCCGATTTATACTGCTACAGCTGGGCATTCTTTTTCAGCTATGAAGAGAATACTATGTGTTATAGAGGAACACAAATGCAAGAAAGGTTATACGCCTAAGTTTACTCACCATTGAAAAGACATTGCTGGTGAAGCTGAAGAAAAGACCTTCATTTTATGATGATGTGCTAATACAATTCCTAAAGCAAAACAGGAGATTGGAACTGGTGTATAAATAAGTAAAATGAGTTTTTTAAGCCTTTCTTTGGTTCAATCAAAAAAAATAATATTTTCCCAAGTGATTACTTTTTCAGATTTCTGTGTGTATTATATGGTGTTTTTTAAAAGTTGTAACACAATAAAGATAATTCATACTTCACTCTAGTATTTGCCAATGATATTCTAATCTTCTCACCACGAAGCATAAACCCTCTGTGCTTCTCACATAAATGGCACATGTGACACATTGCTATTGTTTATTTGATGAGGGAACCTTTACGTTGTCCATAATTATGGATTGTATAGTTAAAATTATATTAGTTAGTAAACTAAAGTATTCAAAATTATTCTACAATTAATTTCAATGGACCAATTAAGAAGAGCACTGCTATGCTATGCACTCTTAAAACTTTCACACGTCGATAAAAATGCAATCGTAAGTTCAAATTAACATGTGAATTTTGTAGCGTGAGTTGCATAAAACTCCCCCCCCCAATAAAAGCACACCCAACCTAAATGGGCATGCGATGCCACTGAAATCAATAACCGTAAGATCACTGCATATGTTCCAACCATAATCCTGGTATGTATTATTATTATTACTAGCCACATAGTGCAAGGAAGCCTGAGGCTTATGCTGCACCAGCCAAAAAAAAAATTTTCCAAGTTGCCCTGAGAGAGAGAGAGAGAGAGAGAGGAATCACCAAGAAAGAGAAGAATGATGATATTCAGCTCGGGACCCTGAGTGTGCCAAGCCCATACTCACCAGATGTGCATGCAGAACCTTAGACATGCTTTCATGACTTTCTTTAAGTCCAACTGAATGAAACACAGGAACTGATCGAAATTAGTTGCTATTATGAAGCAAAACTGCTTTTAAACTTAATTTTGAGGCATCTATGAATAAACGTCATTCATCTGACTTATGCATGACACCTAGTTCTTTCAAAAGTCCAATAATGTCTTTGCAAAAATACATACTGTCCTCCATAGCAAAATATTTCAAATACTTGCATATGTCTTTTTCGAAACACTGAAATCTTTGTTTCTGCTGCAAGTATATTCTACTGCTGTAACCTAGAACCTAACAGTTCAGTTTGTTCTTTTGGCAAATTTAAGTCTCGAACCAAATCAATTAACTCATCTTGTTTGATTAAGTATACCTCACTACCTGAACTTACTGGCTGATAGATGACATATTGTGAAGTGGAGGCTTCTGGGGAATCCTCAACTTGTACTTGATCACTATTATCTTCCCAGCTGCTGTTTGGAGGAAATATTTACAACCCTGTGAACATGTCCCGATCAGATTGTAAAATTGTAACTCTTCAAATTGTAAATAGTTGCATTGGAATTTGAACCTAAGAACCACAGGTAGAAGTCTCATTATGTTTATCACAAGAAAACCTGAGGCCAGAATCACTGCCAAATTTAAGAGAATTAGCTTATATCTGTTAAAATAAATCAGTATATCATACATTACTGACTAGATTATGCAAAAATGGCATATTTTGGTAAAATATAACTCCCTCTATATTTAATAACTGACATGATGTGAAACTATCATGGTGATTTTCGAAATCTTTTCATAAAAATAGGTTAAAAACAGTATTTAAGTTCTTGGAGGTAAAAATTGTGTTAGCTAATGTAATTTTCTGAAATCTTAATATCATTAATTTCGTGCTTTCCATCTTCACTTGCACAATTTCTCTTTAAGAGAGGCTGAGTGCATGCAAGAGCTTTCTGTTACAAATGAGAGAGAGAGAGAGAGAGAGAGAGAGAGAGAGAGAGAGAGAGAGATTATACCAGAAATGTTGTTAGCTAACTAACTACTATGTTTTAAATAGTTTTAGGGAAGTGAAAGTTTTCGGGTACCACCCAAATCGAAAAACAATATTTTCATGTAAAGTTGCTTTGTGATTTGTACAGAGTCAGCAGCTGAATAGAAAGAAAAAAAAAGTAGCATCAAGAATGAAGAAAATTCATATATTCTGATGCAGAGGAAGCAGTAGCTTTTTATGACTGATATCAGATGACATTATAACTTCTCAAATAATGCTGAAGTTCCTCACAGTTCTGTTTAATCACCCACTCTTTCCATTTGTATATCAACCGCTTACTTTGTGGTTTATAAGCATGAGCCCTGAGGAGTGTTTTTTATCATGAAATTTTGAAAATTCATAAAAATGAAAACTTGGTACATAAATGTGTTTAAATATGAATTTTTTGCTATTTTGGCTTGGCTTCATCTAATATCATTGTGAAATTATTTAAAAAATCAAATTATAAGTTTTAAAAAAATAGCAAAAAACAAACAAATTCTTAAAAAAATTATAAAAAATCACAAAGTAATCTAAAAAATTATTTTAAAAATTATGATGGTTTAGAGCTCCTAAACCATTTAAAATAATTTTAAAATTATTTTAAATGGATTTCTAAATTTTAAATTAAATTATTTTAAATGGATTTTTAAATGGTGGTTAATGGATTTCTCCATTACTTTAGAAAGAGTAGAAATGCAATGGGACAATAATTCAATGGGAGGGATTTGTCACCCTTCTTTAGGAACTGGCTGGATATAGTAGTAGTAGTAGTATGGCAGTGGCATGTGATGCAAGAAAGCAAGTGTATGAGCTTATGCAGCATCAGCCAAAAAAAAATTTACAAAACAATTCCCTCTAAACGTTTGTCCTTAAATTTATTTAACCTATCAACTTCCACGACAGATGAAAGTTTGCTCCAGAAATTAACCACCTGCTGGCTAAAGGCAAATGTCCGCACATCTATTCTACATCTGTCTTTCCTCATTCTGATATGAGCAAACTTCTAAGCAGAAGGAAAAACCCAGTGAAATAAGAAAGCAATAAAAGGCAACATAGAACAGTAGTAAGCTCAGGAGCACAGGTGTTGAAAAGTGGAGAAATACCATCAGGACCTTCAGCTTTCTTGGCATCAAGATTCTTAAAAACTGACATCCTTTATAACTTTTGCATTAGTAGCAGAAAATAATGCAAGCAAGAAAGCAAGCTTACGCAGCATCGGCCAAAAAAAAAAAAAAAAAAAACCATTTCACCAATCCATCCCCTCCAATAAGCTTGTTTAACTCTTCCTTGAATTTATTCAAATTATCCATTTCCACAACAATGGAATGGAAGTTTGTTCCAGAAATCAATCACCTGCTGGATGAAGACTATTCTGCAACCATTCTTCCTCAATTTTAAATTGAGGAAGATCTCCAGATGCTGCAATTTGCAGAACTGAAGCCTTTCTTGGTAAGGGCAGCCTTCCTGGTTGCCCTTCTCTACACCCTTCCCAGGAGATCGACATCCTTCCTAAAGCGAGACCTGTATGCAGTACTCAAGATGTGGCCTGACAATTGGCTTATACAATGGGATAATCACCCCCACATCCCTGCTAGCAAAATTCTTGTACATCACTGACAAAACCTGATGAGCTGCCTGATGAGGTGAGGGCACCTGTCTTCACTGACTCAGAGAACTTCATATCTGATTGCACAATTACCCCCAGGTTCTTTTCATTTTCCACTATCCTGAGTGTAGTACCATACACTTGTACATTGATCTAGGATTACTGCTACCCATATGTAGTACCTCAAATTTGTCAATGATACATTTCAATTGCTATTTTTCAGCCTATCTGCCTAATTTTAATAGATGTTGTTGCAGCAGCAGACCTTCACTACTGTCATTATGCAACCTGCCAACCTTTGTATCATCTGAAAATTTAGATATTAATTGTGATATACCTACATCAATATCATTAATAAATGCAGAAAATATCAATGGGCCCAGCATCAAACCATGTGGGACTCTACTAATAACATTAGTCCACAAAGAGCAGTGTCCATTGATAACCACTCACTGTCTGCTTCCAATCAACCATTCTTTAGTTTGAGTACAAGTCTCTAGTATGGTTTGGGATTCATATTTGTAATACAGCACACTTTCTTTGATCAGTTGGTGTTCTTGCACTAGCTTCTGGTGTATTATCCAGGCACAGGCAACCTAGTCATGTCTATGAGTGCACTCTGTCTGGGTGATAACCCTGCATCCATTGGTCATGTTGTGGATTGTTTCTGGGGCCAAGTGGCATCATTGACATGTGTTATCTGTTATTTAGCAGTCCTTGGAGATGTATTTCCTGTAGTTCCTGATGAGTTAATTACTTCTTGGATGGCAGCATGAATCCTTTGGTCTCAGGGAAGAGCCTCCTGTCCAAGAGCCATGTGGTGGAAGCCATCTCATCTATGTAGTCTTGATGGAGGTCATTGTAGGATCTGCCATGGAGTGCCTTGTTCACCCATCTTTGCCTTTGTTTCTTCTGTCTCTGTGAGTGAGGTCTTCTTGTTGAAGCTGAGCAGTGTATGCCATTTGTCTATTTTCCTAATGGTTTGGTACATTGGTGCTCAGGTTTCCTGGAAGTAATCCCTCAGTTTCTTAATCACCTTCTTCTGTTTAGTGAGGTCAGTCAAACCCTCCCTCCTCCTTTCTGGGCTATGGTCAGTTTCTCGACTGACTTTGGATAGTGTTGGCAGCTCTTGTCATCATTATCCTGGTTGATCTCATAATTTCTTCCAGCTCAGTGTTGGTGCAATCTGTAATCCCAAAGCAGTAAGTTGGTACGGGACTACATAGGTGTTTATGGCTTTGATCATGTTTCCACTATTAGCACTGATTTGGACTAAAGGACATTTTGTCTAGACTGTGAAGGAGCCAAAATATCATTTAGTGTAAATCAGTGCACACCATCAGGCATCTCTCATATTGTGGAGTTATACTTAATAACTGGGTTGTCACTATTGCAACACCAAGATACCTGCCCACTCACCGAAGAGAGGCCAAAAAGCCTTGAAACATTAGCAGTGTTTGAAAGCACTAAAGCAACATACTAAAGTTAAATTCTCAGTGGATACCACCTATCTCAGTGGTGGTATCCAACAAGAATAAGTAAGGAAGCAGTTCCAGTTGGTTGGGCTGGACTTCTAGCCCTTTCCTTGTGGTAGCCATACTGGGGACAGCACCACTTGCTCCAATTTTGTCCTAGAGAGACTGTCTCTGACTTTACAAATTGACCCCTCTGCCTAAGGCCTTATCATCAGTGACTTTATCCTACACCACAGTTGATGCAGTATGTTCAGTATTCCTACTTCTCATCTTTATCCTGCTATGCAAGTGGGCCTGTTTAACTTTTAGCTTTTGCATCCAGAGGTGGGTAATAGTGACTGCGAGCAACACCAGATAGTCCCACTATCTGCCTCAGCCATCACTATGACTTTGTGGGAGGTAAATCTGATTAAATGACTTTCATGATTTTCTTCTTTTTCTTCTTCTTATTATTATTATTATTATTATTATTATTATCTAATATCAATACAGTTTCAAAAGTAATGCAAGTTAAATTTCTAATCATAATAATATATTTATTTTTCATATAAATGCATATATAACTTACAGAAAGTGTTTGAATTTATTATTGTTAGCTTTGGTATATAATTTTTAAATAAAAAAAATTAGAAAGATTTTTTTTTAAATATATTATTATGATCAGTAATTTTACCTGCATTGCTTCAGAAGCAATCTGTACAACAATAAAAATCCAATAATAATTTTATATATATTTTTTTGGATAATAAAGGATTTATAGGACATTACATATGAGATCATAAACTTTTTAAATAACTGCAAAAGATACCTCAGGAGCTATGTAATCAGGAGTTCCACAGAAAGTTTTTGTTGTCTTGTCTCCACTTATACCCTCTTTACACATTCCAAAATCAGCAATTTTAACATGACCATCATGATCAAGTAGCACATTGTCTAATTTTAAATCCCTGAAATGAAGAAGAGGGAATCAATTACAAAATACTAAAGTTAATGCAAAGAGACCATAAACTTATTATGTGTATCTATTCTGGTATTAATACTGGAAAATAAAGCAAGGATGTAATATGCATGCATCGCTGTCAAGTTTTGATATTCAAAAACCTGGAGCACTGCCATAACCAAGTGGCCAATTCCAAGAGTACAGGAGTACACTTGTTTTGAGGGACTGTGGTTCAAGCCTACATGACCACAAAATATGGTGGAGTTAAGTTGGGGAGCCCCATCAAGCACTCCTCTTCCCACATCTACACCACAGCTTGCACTTGCACTTAGACAATACAGTGGAAACTCACAAAGCAAAAGGCACTGGTCTCACAGGAGACAGCTATTGTTGGTGACTTGTTGTCAGGGAAATGGGAAATATATTGTACAAAAATGATAGGTGAAATAGGAGTATTAGGGTATGTCTCCCAGGGGGCAAAAGTTGATGACAATATAGAGCAGATATCTATTAACGGCTCAAAAGGTGATGACTATGTTGTACACACTGGCCCTAACGACATTAAGAGTAAGAGATCTCAGGACTTACTTAACAAGAACCCAGCAATGTAGAAAAAAGAAGCGAGTTAAGGTTAATAACCCTGAAAGCATTTGTGATTCTACCCAGATATGAGAGAAAGGCATGCATAATGACAGCCTCGTCAATCAGTTTGGCACTAGATAGAATGTGCAAGGCTAGTGGGATAGAATTTTTCCCAGCATGGTCTGTGCTTCTTAACAGGAGAGAATTAAATGTATTATCCTGCTTCTACAGGATAATACATTCAAATAAAAAGGGTGCAAGCATACTTGCTGATGTTATCCAGGCAGTGTTCAGATGGGTCAGAATACTGCTAGCGTGGTGGGATACACAAATTAATAAATTAAAAATAGCTACAAGCAGAAGTGAAGTCAAGGCAGCTTACAAGAAGTTTCTGGCAAAAACTGCTAAGAATATTAGCAAAGACTTCTTTACTTATATTAACAGTAGAAGGAAGGGGTTGAATCAAATCACACTAGTCCACTTGATCTCAATGGTTTATCTGCTGATGACCGGGCTCAAGTTGCTGACAAATTGATTAGAAATTTTGCATTTACATTCACACATGAGGAATTCTTCAGAAAGGGGATGCCAGAAGTTTAGCAAGCTAACAAGGAGTTAAAATATTTTGTGATAACTGAGAGGAAAGTGGAAGAGAAATTGTTAAAGTTAAACATAAAAAAGGCACCTGGGGTGAATGGGATCTATCTAATTATATTAAGGGAGGTAAGCAAACCTTTAGCCATAATTATGAAAGTATCTTTGGGAGAAGATAGAGAATGGAAATCAAGAATGGCTATTAGTGGAGTCCCACGGTTTGGTGTTGGGCCCATTGTTGTTTTCTGCAATTATCAATGATATTGATGAAGGTATATCAGACAATGTCCAAGTTTGCAGAAGATACGAAAGTTGGCAGAGTTCTTAGTTACATTAATGACAGTACGCTACAGCAACAGGATCTAGAAAAGTTGAGCAGATGGGCTGAGAGTTTAACATTGATAAATGAAAGTACTGCATATGGGTAGCAGTAACCCCAGAGTAATGTACCAATTGTGCAGTACTACATGCAGGGCAGTGGAGAATGAAAAAGAACTGGGGTAATTGTGCAGTCAGATATGAAGTTTTTTGAGCACTGCAGACAGGCTGCTAGAGTAGGTCATGGGGGTCTTGTCAATGATATACAGGAATTTTGTGAGCAGGGATAAGGAGGTGATTATCCTCTTGTATAAGGCAATGGTCAGGCCACACTTTGAGTACTGCATACAGGTCTGAAGGCCTCATTTTAGGAAGGATGTAGTGCTGCTGGAACAAGTACAGAGAAAGGCAACAAGATTAGTGAGTGGAACAAAGGAACTTTCTTGGTAACTCTCTTACCAAGAAAGTCTTAAGTTCTGTAAACTGCAGAATCTGGAGACAAGGCACCTGTGAGGTGATATGATTGAGGCCTTGAATGGTTTGAGAGCAAGCTCAATGCCAATGAAATTCTTTCCCTTGCTCAGATTACGCACCTAAGGGAGCCTAAATTCAAATTGGCAGAAAGGCAGTTGTAGAATAGATGTGTGGAAATTGCCTTTAGCCAGTGGGTGGTTGATTCCTGGAATAAACTTCCACCTGTCATTGTAGAAGCTAATAGGTTAAATAAATTAAAGGTAGAACTAGCCAAACTTTTGGAGTTAATGGATGGGTGAAATAGAGGGTGTTTTTATTTTATTTTATTTTTTTTTTTTGGCTGATGCTGTATAAGATTGCTTTGTTCATCAATCTCTACTAATGCTAACTGGATATGTGCAAATGCATCCCCAATTCAAAAAACAGGGATCAAAAGGTGACTGTAATAATTACAGACCTATTACCTTAAATTCTATTCCGAGGAACACAATGGAATCACTGATTAAAGAAGGGCAAGATCAAGGGAAGATCTTGCCTGAACAATTTAATCGGATACTATGAAGCAGTGATAAAGGAACTGAATGCAAAAAGAAATTTTTATATCATATACTTAGATTTCAGGAATGCTTTTAATACTGTTACACATAAAAGATTGCTGTATAAATTGGAGCAGTATAGCATAAGGGGAAAGTAACTGCTATGGATAAAGGGATGGTTGTGTGAGAGAAGACAGAGTGTTATCAATGGGCATTGCACTTTTTCAACTAATAATATTGGTGGAGTCCCACAGAGTTCGATGCTGGGCTCGTTGTTTTTTGTATTTATTAATGATATTGATGAGAGCATATCAGGCTTAATGGCTAAGTTTGTAGATGATACAAAGGTTGGCAGATAGTTAATGATGGCAATGACAGCATGCTGCTGCTGCTACAACAAGATCTAGAAAAATTAGACAGATGGCTGAGAAATTGCAATTGAAGTTCAACACCGACAACAATGCAAGGTACTGCACATGGACACACTAATTTGAAAGTAACATATCAACTATGTGGTACTACACTTAAGGCAGTGGAAAATGAAAAGAACTTTGAGGTAATTGCAGGCTGATGCAAAGTCTGAGAAGTGCAAACATGCTGTCAGGCAGCTCATGGGGTTTAATCAATAACATACATAAATACTGTAAGCAGGGTTAATTATCCCATACTGCAAGCAGGGATGATTATCCCATTGTATAAGGCGATGGTTACGTCACACCAATACTGCATACAGGTCTGGAGGCTTCTTTTTAGGAAGGATGTAAAGTTTCTAGAACAAGTACAGAGAAAGGCAACAAACACTGGTGACAAGAACAAAGGGGGTGTTCTTACGAAGAAAGGCTTAAGTTCTACAAATTACAGCATATGGAGACTAGCCACCTGCGAAGTGATCTGATTGAGGTGTATAAGGCCTTGAATCATTTGAGCAGGCTCAGTGCCGATGGGATTCTTCTTCCTGCTCAGACTACAAACATGAGGGGGCATAAATTCAAATTCAAATTGTGGAAAGACAGTTGTAGAACAGATGTGCAGAAATTTGCCTTTAGCCAGCGGGTAGTTGATTGCTGGAACAAACTTCCATCGGAAATTGTGGAAGTTGATAGCTTAAATAAATTCAAGGAAGAAGTCGGTAAAATGGGAAGTTTTTTTTTTTTGGCTGATGCTATATAAGCTTGCTTTCTTGCATCATATGCCACAGCTAATGCTAAAGTCTGAAGGTATCATTTTAGGAAGAATGTAGAACTGCTGGAATGGGTATACAAAAGGGAAACAAGATTGGTGAGGGGAACAAAGGAGTGCTCTTACAACTTATTTTGCAAATGGTTGCTTCTAGAGACTAGGCACATGTGAGGTGATCTGGTTGAGGTGTTTAAGGCTTTAAATGGATTTAGAAAACTCAATGCTAATGGGATTCTTCTCCTTTTGATAAGAATATATATACGTAGAGGCATAAATTCAAATTGAGCAAGAATGGTTTCAAAATAGATGTGCAGAAGTTTGCCTTCAGACGAGTCATTGATTGTTCGAAGAAGCCTCTATATAAAGTTGTGGAAGTGTGTAGTTTGAATGAATTCAAGGAAGGAATAACAAGAAGCTTTTTTGATCAAAACAGACAAAAAACTGGGGGCTTTTTTGGACAAAACAGACAAAAAACAGGAGATTTTTCAGAAAAAGTAGGAATTTTTTTTTTAAGTTGACACTGCACCAGAAAGTAAATATTGCTAACAAAATACATATTTTATATTCAAATACAGCCAACCAGCTAGGGCATTATGCTTTTAAACATAACAGGTAGCAGACTTTGCACCTCTTTAGAAATGCTGAGTCAAAGTTTTGTTATAACAACTGCTCTTCAGACTAGGGTGTAGAGACTATTTCCAAAACTTAGCATTTAAATACCAAAACTGGCAGCAATGACCTAAAAAAGAAATCAATTTCTTTATCTTCAATGATACTGAGAGGTACTACAAACGTTTTATTTTTAAAACAATAATTTCATTTGATCAAACAGTTACTAATACTACAATTATAGTAGTACTAGTAGAAGTAATGGCAAATGATGTAAGGAAGTAAGCTTATACAGCATTCAGCCAAAATCAAATCTACATAGTTCACCCATCCATACCCTCCTCCAGTTGCCTAATTGTTCCTTGAAATTATTCAATCCACTTCCACAACAACAGATGGAAGTCTGTTTCAACAATCAACCATCTGCTGGCTGAATGAAAACTTCTACACATCATCCTGCAACTATCCTACCTCAACTTGAAATTATGCCTCCTCATGTGTGTAGTCTAAGCAAGCAAAAGAAAGCCATTAACATTCAGCTTACTCAATCCATTCAAGGCTTTAAACACCTCAATCAGATCTATTCACAAATGCCTAGTCAAGAGAAACTGCAATTTGCAGAACTGCAGATTTTCTAGATAAGAGCACCTTTTTGTTACCTCCACCAATCTTGTTGCCCTTCTTTGTGCCCATCTCAGCAGATCTACATCCTTCCTAAATTGAGGCATCCAGACTTGTATACAATACTCAAGATTCAGCCTAACCATGGCTTTGCACAAAGGGATAATCACCTGCTTATCTCTGATAGCAAAGTTTCTATATATCATTGACAAAACCCTGTGAGCTGTCCTGGGAGCATGTCTGCACTGCTTGGAGAATTTCGTGTCTGAATGCACAATTACCCCCAGGTCTTTTTCATTCACCACTACCCTGAGTGTAGTACCACACAGTTGATAAGTTACTCTGGTGTTACTGCTATCCATGTATAGTACCTTGCATTTATCAATGTTAAAACTTCAACTGCCATTTCTCAACCCATCAATCCCAATTTTCCTAGATCTTGTTGCAGTAGCTCACCCTGATGACTGTCATTAGCCACCCTACAATCTTTACATTATCTGCAAATTTAGACATTAAGAATGATATACCTTCATCAATATCTTTTATAATTATTGACAACAACAATGGCCCAGCAAGCATTGAACCCAGGGCAACTCTACTAAAACATTAGTCCATGAAGAGTAGTACCCATTGATAACAATGCTCTATCTTTTTCCACTTAACCATCCCTTTATCCATAGAAGTAACTTGCCCTTAATGCCACATTGCTCCAGTTTGTACAGCAGTCTTCTATGTACAATTGTATCAAAAGCCTTCCTGAAATCCAATTACATGAGTCATGTCAAAATTATATTTTGCATCCAGTTCCTTGGTCACTGCATCATAGTAACCTATCTGATTGGTTAAACAGACAGGGCTACTACTTAACAAATCCATGCTGTGTTTGCGGTGTAATTGCATGCTTGTCCAGATGGTCCTCCATTACTTCTTTAACCAGTGATGCCATTATTTCCCCTGGAAGAGACATTAAACTAACAGGTGTGTAATTACTCATCATGTCACCTATTTTTTTTACATCCCTTTATGAATTTGGCTTATATTTGCACATCTCCAGTCCATAGGAACCTCCCCTGAATCCAAAAATGTTCTCATAATTATGGCTAAGGGTTTGCTTACTTCCTTTGCTACCTCCTTTAATATACCTGGATAGATCCCATCCACTCCATGTGTCATTTTTATATTTAACTTCAACAATTTCTCCTCCACTTTGTTCTAAGTTATTACAAAATCATTTAGCTCCCTGTTAGAGTTTGATAAACTTATGGCCTCCACTCCCTCACAGAATTTCTCATGTGTGAATGTAGATGCAACACCGCACAATTCTACCCTATGAGCCTTGCACATTCTCCCCAGGGCAGAATTGATTGATAAGGCTCTCAACATGTACTTCCTTCTATCATATCTGGGCAGAACTGCAGACATTTTCAAATTCAATCCTAACTCGCAACATTTTCTAAACATTCCCCTGTACTTGTTGAAGAGATCCTCAGATCTACTCTTAATACCACTAGTGCCTATTTGTACAAAATATCACCTTTTCTGCCCTTAAAAGATGATATCTGCTCCATCATCTCACTTTTGCCCCTGGAAGATATACCCTGGTCCTCTTCTACCTATCCTTCTTGCACAACATATTTCCCATTTCCCTGACAATAGAGTCCCCGACAATAATCACTCCTTTGGGACCAGTGCATTCTGCCTTGGAGATTGCAGCCATGTTACTCGATGAACAAGTGTGCGTTCTGGCATTGAGTTGAGCAGCTAAGACCTTGGGGTTCCTATTTCAATTGCTTTGTGGGCATCTACCCTACTCTTCATACTCTCATAAATGCCCATCAAAAATGCTGAGCTGGTGCCTAATTTCCTCACAATCTCTCTACCTAGCACACACAGAGACAACACAAAAGTAGTCACTTCTACCCTGGCATGCTCACATTCCAGCATATGACTTTTCCCTTAAAATCTGGGGAATGTCAGATACTCCATCATCTGTCCACTTGCAGCTCTATTCAGCACACTGAGCTAAACATTCTGCTTCGCGGCTTTACACAAACAGCTCGAAGTCGGAATCATAGGTAGGATTTACTGCTCTTTCCAGACACCACTAAATCAGAGCAGATTCTCCCTGAAAGCAGCATATTAAATGCAGAGCTGCACGCTATAGATTTATCCTTGGATCACATTAGTAAACCAACACCAACAGTTCATTTTATAGTTCAACAGTTCTGAGTCGCTGAGAGTCTTACAGGCTTTATTATCAATGAGATAAAATCCTCATCCAGTTCTGAAATCCAACAGAAGATCCACTCTAGCCATGAACATGAATGTGATATCCACTTCTGCTGGATTCCCAGCCACATTAAGATTAAGGGAAATGATTTGGATGATACTGCAGCTAAATCAGCAAGCTCCACTAATAATTGTTGCCTGTCAGTCCCCTGTACAGACTTTAGGAAAATAACACACCAAAAGATAAACTCCCAATGATAGGATTCATGGAATAGACAGACTACAAATAAATTGATTTGTATAAAGCCTGTAATTGAACTGTGGCAGTCTAGTCTAGTCTGCATAGGAACCATAAGGAGGAAGTTGTTCTTGCCTGGACCCACACAGGACACAGTCATCTGACGCATTCGTCTTTGCTGAGGACACTCTTATATGTGAAACCTGTAACAGTTTTATCTATTAGACACATTTTGAGTGTCCAGATTTGAGAAACATCCATTTTTCCCCTTTATCCATTTGACTGAGTTGTCTGCTGTTTTTAAATTTTTGCACCTTATTAATTTATATAAATGTATATAAAATTCTGAATATATATATATTTTTAATACGTATACCGCTTTTTATCATTATACGACTGTGACGAGGTAATCTTTGAAAAAAAGGTTACCTTGTCACAATCACATAATGGTAATCTGGTAACCTTTTTTCAAAGATTAATAGAATTTACTTATATATATATATTTTTTTTCTAAACTTGTATAATTATGTCCTGGCACATAATAGCCTTAGATGCTAATGCACCAATAAAATTGAAATCTAAACTAAACTAAACACAAAGACATTCCCCTCGGCTGGATCATGTCCTGTTCCAGAAAGGTCTGCAAACATTTGATATTACACTAAAATGCAATACAATACACAATATCCTACACAATATATATGTAACAGGGTATAATGATCAGCAGCCCTTGTTGTTGCTGAAATACTTTTAAGTATGCTTCATTTTTTTAGACATTGAGTACCCAAATATGTTATATGTGTAGTAGAATTGAGTTTATCTTCTAGCATTAAACCTTTTTAGGCCTACTGCTAGAAAATAAACTCACTCCTAATTCTAGAAAATAAACCTGGATAGGGTTGGTAATTGAAAACAGATAAGCTTTCAATCATGGCTTGGGTTCTGAGTGCATGCCACACTTTTTGCAGAAATGGATAATCATAGATTTCTGTTCAGAGAAGCAATAGTCGTTTTGTCCATTCCAAAAACTTATTTTGTTTATTGTAGTTTGAGAAGTTGTCTCTCCTTGGAGTGCATATTTTGCAAATGAAATGATAATGCAATGAAGTCGTCTGGGTATAAATATGTATCCACGATATTTGGAATATCCTTGTCATGTTATTTACATGAATAGGGAACAAAGTAGCACTGAGTACAGACCACCTTCCTCTTGACCATATGAATAAAATAGTACATTTTTGTAACATACTTGGATAGTACTACAAAGTAAAAGCTTTGTATAAGGAGAAGTAAATGTCCACATGGATATGAAAGTCTCAAAGGATGTCATATCTTTAAATAGTTTCAAATGCTTTTTCTACATCAAGACTTACCCATAACTAGATGTTTTTTTCTAATGAAAGCATTATGGATGTTTGCCTCTGCTTTGATCATCACATCCAGGGCACATATATTTTGGCAGAAGTCATATTGATTGTTCCTGATGAGATGTTCTGTTTCTAGTAACCACGTAAGCTGCTTATGAACCACTAATCTTTCCAATAATTTGCTTAAGCAGCTGGTAAGGATTATTAGTCAGTAGTTATGTAGACTGATCTTTTCCAGGTTTGGGGAAGGCTAAAACAAAGGAATGGCTCCAGGATTGTGGATATGAATTTTTCAATAGAATTCTATATAAAAGATCAATAGTGATTCTAAGGCTATTTCATTTAATGCCTTAACATAATGTACAGCCAGGCCTCGCATAACGCAAGTTCGATTAATGCGATTTTCAGTTTACGCTATTTGAAAAATCATACCACTTTACACAATGCAAATTTCCAGTTAACGCGATCTTTTTTTTTTTTTATGCGATAGTTGAAAAAGATTTGAATCGCGCGTTAAGCTTACCGCGAGTTGTACGGTCAATAAACAAACGTTTGCCGGCTGCCTGCCTCGGTGTGTTCCATCAACCATCGGAAGAAGACGTGTTACTTGTTTGTCTCTTACTAATAAAGTCAATGCACACTTGCATAAAAATTCAAATTTTTAAATGAGCCAGATGAAAATATTACCGCGAAGAAGATAACGGTAAAAGAATTAGATGAAATCTTTTGTACAGCAGAGAACCGCAAACAAAAGGTTTGAGGTTCTCTGTGATATTTTTTTCACCAGGGATCAGAGAAGATTGTTATCGGCTATCGGAAATTGATTGATGAAAAGAGAAAGACAACACTGTTCAAATATTTCCGCAACAGTCATTTCTTCATTGTGTATTTTATGTCAGAAGTTCCCAAACTTTCTCGGTTCACGGTGCCCTTAGTGTCTCAGTAATTTTTTCAAGGCGCACCCAGACCAAAAGAAATACCTAACAGTTCCGTTTAGTAGTTAGGTCCAAACAACTTAATAAGAAATGGTGAAACTGTGAACTACCTCAAGCTGGTAGTTCGCGCGGTGTCCGACAGATGTCGAGTATCGCTGTGTTTCCCTTGAAAATTTAAAATATTCCGCGGCACACAATTTGGGAACTGCTGTTTTATGCAATAAACATTTAATTCCATAATTATTTTCATTATCTTTTACATTGTATACAGTTAAAAAGTTAGCATTGGCATTAGTAGAGGCATTTGATGCAAGAGAGCAAGCTTATGCAGCATCAGCCAAAAAAAAAAATAAAATAAAATAAATAAATAAATAAAAAATAACCACTTCCACTTCACCCCTCTGTTCGTTCGAAATACCTGTCCAGCTGAGCCTTAAACTTATTTAGGCTATCAACTTCCACGACAAGGGATGGAAGTCTATTCCACCAACCAACCACCCGCTGGCTAAAGGCAAATTTCCTCACGTCTATCCTACATCTATCTTTTCGCAATTTGAATTTATGCCCTCTCAGGTGATTATTCTGAGCAAGAGGAAGAATCCCATCAGCATTGAGCATGCTCAAACCATTCAAGGCTTTATACAACTCTATCAGATCACTTTGCCGGTGCCTAGTTTCCAAATCACCAAGAAAGAGAAGAATGATGATATCCAGCTCAGGACCCTGGGTTTGCCAAGCCCATAATCTTGTTGCCCTTCTCTGTACTCGTTCCAGCATCTCTACATCCTTCTTGAAATGAGGCTTCCAGACCTGTATACAGTACTCTAGGTGTGGTCTGACCATTGCCTTATACAAGGGAATAATCACCTCCTTATCCCTGCTAGAAAAATTCCTATATATCATCGACAATACACCATGAGCTACTCTTGCAGCCTGTCTGCACTGCTCAGAAAACTTCATATCTGCCTGCACAACCACCCCCAGGTCCCTTTCATTCTCTACCACTGTCAGTGTAGTACCACAGAGTTGATACAGTGCTCTTTGGTTGCTGTTTCCCATTTGTGGTACTTTACATTTGTCAATGTTAAACTTCAATTGCCACCTCTCAGCCCATCTGTTCAACCTTTCCAGATCCTGTTGCAGTAGCATAGTGTCAGTAGTGTCCTTGACAACCCTGCCAACCTTCGTATCATCTGCAAACTTGGACATTAAGCCTGATATACCATCATCAATATCATTTATAAATACAGAAAACAATAATGGACCCAATACTGAACCCTGAGGGACTCCACTAATAACATTAGTCCACGATGAGCAGTGTCCATTGATTACCACTCTCTGTCTTCTGCCCCTCAACCACCCCTTTATCCATAGCAGCAATTTGCCTCCAATGCCACACTGCTCCAATTTGTGCAGCAGTCTTCCATGTGCAACAGTATCAAAAGCCTTTCTAAGATCCAAGTATATAATATCAAAGTTATTCCCTGCATCCAGTTCTTTTCTGACTGCATCATAGTATCCAATCAAATTGGTCAGGCAAGACTTCCCCTTAACAAAACCATGCTGTGTCTGAGCTATAACTGAAGTCTTGTCTAAATGATCCTGCAGTGCTTCTTTAACCAGTGCCTCCATTAATTTTCCAGGAACAGAAGTTAAACTAACAGGTCTATAATTACTTGTGTCACCCTTTGATCCTCCTTTGTGAATTGGGGTAACATTTGCACATCTCCAGCCCATGGATACTTCCCCTGAGTCCAAGGAAGCTCTCATAATTATGGCTAAGGGTTTGCTTACTTCCTTTGCTGCCTCCTTTAATATAACTGGATAGATCCCATCCACCCCAGGTGCCTTTCTTGTATTTATCTTCAACAATTTCTCCTCCACTTTACTCTCAGTTATTACAAGATTCTCTAGCTTACTGCCAGAGATGAATACACCTCTGGCATTCCCCTCGCTGAATAACTCCTCATGTGTGTATGTCGATGCAAAATATTCATTCAGTTTGTTAGCTACCTGAGCAGGATCATCAACAGTTGACCCATCGATATCAAGTGGACCAATCTGATTCATCCCCTTCCTTCTAGAGTTTACATAAGTAAAGAACTGTTTGCTGTTTTTCTTTGCATCCTTTGCCAAAGATTTCTCGTAATCTGCCTTCGCCTGCCTAACCTCCTTTGTAACTTGGTTACAGATCAACTTGTATCTATCATAGGCTTCTGTGTCACGTGTTAATTTGTATGTATCCCATGCATTTTTCTTCTCTGCCATATGTCTCATTAGTTCATCTGACATCCACTTAGGCCTAAACCTTGAACAATATTTCTTAGTTGGTATGTAAAGCCTAGTAGCTTCCAAGATAAGTTCTTTGAATGCTTCCCATTTTGAATTTGCTGTTGGTAACATCATCAGTTGGTCCCACTGTATAGAATTTAAATACCGTCCCAGTCCATCGTAGTCGCCTTTACGAAAGCAATAACCCTTCCCTTTACCCCTAATGGTAGTTACCTCTTTGAGTAAATCCCACTTCAGCACACTGTGATCACTGCCACCTAGTGGTTCATTTACCAGCGCATTCTTAATGCATGAAGAATCACTACTGATAATCAAATCAAGAGTATTACTCCCTCTAGTTGCCTCCCGAACATGCTGATGTAGAAAACAATCATCCAGTAAATCCACAAAAGCCTTGCTAGTGTGTGAGTGACCAGCGCCCAAATTCCAGTCCATATCTGGGAAATTAAAATCCCCCATTATAAGACTCTCTGATTTACTGGCCCACTCCATTTCCCTGTACAGTTTCTTATTATACTCATCAGAGTCATTAGGCCTATAGCACACTCCTACTCTCAATTTTGATCTCCCAATGCTTATGTCACACCAAACTGACGACACTGCACTGTCCAGCAATGTCGACTGGCTTCACTTCCTTGGATTTTATGTATTTCTTAACTAATAGCATAACCCCTCCTCCCTTCCTATCCTGTTTGTCCTTTCTGTAGACATTGTACTCCCCAAATTCCAGTTCTGCATTCCTTATATCCGTGTGACACCACGTCTCTGAAATCCCCACAATATCTGTCTTTGATGTTTTGAGCAATACCTTTATAAATACAGAAAACAATAATGTTGTTTTGACATGCTGGACTAATCATAAACTGCTACTGCTGATGCATTATCAAATGTTTCTGCAATGGCATTTACTGTTCCCTGAGGTGTCTCCCATCCCCCCCCCCCCACTGTTCCCATCCTCCCCCACTATTGAAGTGGGGGAGGATGCTGGTGGATATTTGTCCTTCAGTTTTTTGATTTTTTTCCAAATTAATCTGGTACCTATGTCTTTAGTAATTGTAGAGGCAAAATTTATCCAGGAATTCTTTTTTTGCTGTTTATCATATTTGTCTTGCTTTGGCATTTCGTCTTTTGTAATTAATATGATTTACTGTTGAAGGATGCTTTGGGAAATAAGTTCCTTTATTCCTTCCTTTTTTTAGGTCTACTGCATGCATCATTTCCCCAAATCGTTTGCATTTTCCATTACATTTTTGCTGAGGTATTGTCTTGGTTGCTACTACTAGCTTTGCTTTGTTACATGTTCAAATATTTATGGATTGAGTATGCATAATCTGAATGTTAAGAGATTCTTACAGAGAAAATTTTCCAGTCTGCCTTCTTGGAGAATTTCTATGTTATTCAGTTGCCACTTGTGTGACGACATCAATGTTTGTAATTTATAGATTAGAGAGGAAATGATCACTGTTGAGTGGGTTGTGTAGCAAAATCCACTCTATAAACAGAAATAGAGTGGGAGAACATATAGAAATGTTGATAGCTGAGGTTGATCCTGTTGAGAAATACATGTATGTATGAATATGATCCAGTGTTAAGTAAGGTTAAGTTTTGATGATTGAGTAAGGCTTCTCTCATCTGCCCTCTTCTGTCCATATGCACAGATTCCCATAATGGATAGTGCCCTTTGAAATCATCCAATAAACAGAAAAAAGCAAGTATTTCTGCTATAAGTTCTTCCGGGTCTTTGGTAGTGCATGGATGATTTGGTGAGATATATACAAAGATGATTTAAAGAAAATTTGAGAATAATAATATGAATAACAACTGCTTCAATTAAGGTTTGAAGAGAGATTGTTTGGATGGTATTCTTGAGTCTATTAGAACTGCTGCACCTTCATGGCTGGAGAAAGTTAAATTTTTGTGTTTTCAAAACAATATATAATTTTTAATCTTTGGAGTTACCTGTGGGGTTAAATTATTCTCTTGCCAACAGATAGCTACTGGGTTATATCAGGAGATTAAATCACACAGATCATTGATACTGCTGCATAAATCTCTGCAGTTCCACTGTAAGATGTGCTGCATTATTTATTTTTTTTTTGCTAGAGAAAGATGAATCTGTCTGTTTTTATGAGCTGATTGCTTTATGCCAATCATTTTTACCTTATTTTTATTTATGGGAGAAAAAAAAAGGGCATCCAGAATCCCAACCTTCTCTTTCAAAGTTTAAAACAATAGAGCATTCTGTCTCCACATCTTTTGCATAGAGATCAAGTACTGTTTCATCTTTATCAACCATATCATTAAGTATCCATACTGTTCTAATTTGCTTCGATTCAATGGGGTCTAGACTTTGTGGTTTCTTTGCTATTTGATCATATGAAGTGATTTTTGAGGACCTATGATCAGGTTGTTATTTATTTCATCTGTTAGACATCGCTTTGAGGATGTAGGATAGTTTTAAAGCACACATCTGCCCATTCTGCAACTAACATATCAGGTGAATCCAACTCCTCTGTTTGTGTTGTTACTGCCTGGTAATTCCAAGTTGTGCATACTTATGTAAGCCATGGCATAATTAATTTTACTTGTTTTCTCACTAGGTAGGTTACTTTATTCTCAATCTTAAATTTTTGAATTATTTTTCCTAGTTTCCAAACAACACATACTTTTGAGAAAAAAGGATACATGCCTTGCAATTAGAACACTGCAGAGATGTGGCAGAACATTCAGTTTGTGCATATTTTTTAGAACCACAGTTTGCACAAGTAGCATCACCATGGATGGAAGGTTGCAAGACTGTTTAAGATTGGGCAGTTAATGGATTTCAATATTACTTTAGAAAGAGTACAGGTAAGTGCAATGGAACGATAACTGGATGGAAAGGATTTGTCACTCTTTTTTTTGGAGCTGGCTGGAAATGGGCAAATTTCCAAGCAGAAAAGAAAAACATCAGTAGAATAAGAAAGTGTAAAAAGAATAGCAGTAAGCTCAGGTTTGGTTTGGTTTAGTTTCAGTTTTTTTTTTGGTGCACAAAGTAAGCTCAGGAATACAGGTTTTGAGAACAAGTGGAAAAATACCATTAGGACCTGCAGCTTTCTTGGCATGAAGATTATTCAAAATTCTACTGACAGAGGACCACAACAGGCATTAAGTGAAATGTACTGGGAATGGTAAGAGGTGGTTTACCAAGATCATCAATACAAGAGTTGGAAAAAAAGTAGGATGCTAGCAAGGTTTTATAGCTGAGGTGGCAATAGAACCATCAGGTTTTAACAGGGGTGGGAGTACAAATGGGTTAAAGTTTCGGCCAATAGCTTTGGTAAGAGACCAGAATGCTCACCTAGAATTTAAACACGAAGCAAGTTTTTAATCTTAGCCTTTTCAAAATCTAGTCTGAACTGATTAATAACTGCTTCACAATTGTTGAGAGCTTAGGCATAATAGAAAATGAACCCTGGAGATTTGGATGGAAAATAATTGCAACAGGCAACATTCTTATGCTGAACAGCCTTAGTACATTTATTGGAAAAACCAAGGTTTATATAAAGGATGAATTTTAAGGTGGAGTGTGAATAAAGTATTTCATGCTTACAGCAATAATTTCACTAACATGATATGAGCAAACAATGATGTCAGCAGATTTAAAACAGTAATCCAACCAATTACTGATTAGAAAAGAAGAATAGAAATTTTGCAGATCATCTCATTTTGCATTCTTGTAATGCCAAACAACACAAAGCAGAGAATGTCCATGAGAGAAAGGCTCCATTGGAGAAGAGTGCATAACCAATTTATGATCTGAGGTGTCTAGAGGACCACTCATTTCAACTGTGTACTTGGAAGGGTTGTCTGTGAGAAAGAGATTAAGAGTGTCTATATGGTTAGGATTGTCTGTTATTCTGATAGGTAAATGAACAATCTGTGTGACATCATTAATAATTAATGACAATTAAAAAGCTTGCTTTCTTGCATCATATCCCTCTGCTAATGCTAATGTGCACCAGTATCAAAAACTTTCCTGAAATCCAAGTATATGATATCAAAATTATTGATATCATATACTTGGATAACAAAATTATATATCAAATGACTGCCAGTATTCTCTGATGATAATATTGAACATATCTAGAGCTTTTACCATTTCTGTAAATGTTTGCTGTAGGTAATAAGCTTTAAAGGTGGCTATTATGCTCTAGTCCATGGGTTGCAAAACTGATGTTGTATTAGGGGGGGGGGGGGCATGTAGACAATGTTAACTTTAAGAGGCGTTCTGACTTCACCCAGATTTGTAGGATGTCCAGAAGCATTGTCCAAACAAATAATAGCCTTGGTTGGTAAATTTTTGTCATTGCGGAATTTGAGAACAGTAGGGCAAAAACAGTTAGTGTACCAATCCAAGAAGAAGTCCTGTGTCACCCAAACCTTCTTGTTTGACTTCCAGAACACAGGCAACATGGCTTTGTTTAACCCTTTCATAACACGATGTTTCAGAGTGGTATACCAACATTCAATTCTTCAATTTTAAATTGCCTAACACATTTGCTCCCAACAAAAGTGCCAGCCTATCTTTTGATTCTTTAAACCCAGGAGCTGACTTTTCTTCATGGGCAATGAAGGTTCTTGAGGGCAACTTTTTCCAATAAAGGCCCATTTCATCAACACTGAAAATGAGATATGAAAGATAATTACCCTCCTGTATTATGGCCTGAAACTCAACAGGGAATAAACAGATGCTGTGGAGGACACCTCAGCATCTGCACTTGCTGCCTCGCCAGTAATTTTCACACTTCTGCATTTGGTTCTTGCTTTAAATCTCATGAACTGCCCTTGCTAGCCAAAAATATTTCATTGCATTGACCGGACTTCAAAGGTGCCTTTGACACCTTATGGTGGCAAAGCATCCTGGCAAGGTTCTGGGAGGCTGGGGTCTCTGCACCACTTTATAGACTTATATCAAGTTACTTTCAGAATCATTCCGTTACCGTTTCCTCTAGCTCTTGAATAATCAGCCATTCTGTTACTAGGAGCTGCACTCAGGGATCTGTTCTGGGCTCTGTGTGCTGGAACGTGGTCCTTGATGGGTGGCTTGCTATTCAACAAGATAAAATCATGAAAGCTGCATATGCTGATGATTTGTTAGTGCTTATACTTCGTAATTCTAGGTCTGAATGGGAGGAGTGGGCTAATGATGTCTTATGTAACCTTAATGAATAGTGTATTGTTCACAAATTGGAAATTTCAATAATAAAAACAAAACATATTCAGAACCTAAAGGTGTATCTGAGTCTTTAACAGACCATCAAACGTTAGAATAAATAATGAGGCCATAAAAATTATTAGAAATTACAAATACTTAAGTATTATTATTGATGATAAGTTTATTTTTATTTCCCATGTTAAATACTTAGTTCAGAAAATCAAAACGCTTACTGGGAAAATAATTAGAATTGCCAAAACCGTCTGGAGTATTAAACTAGCAACATTAAAATTATATTATAAGTGCTTATTTATACCGGTTATTTGTTATGCAGCAAATGCTTGGGGTTATCAGGTCAACAACTACAGTATTAAGAAATATTTATCACAAGCTCAGTGGTTTTTTTCTGTTAGCTATATCTCATAACTGCAGAACTGTTTCAACTCTTGCACTGCAGATAATTACTGTTGTTGTTATTTGGTTTTTAGGAGCATTAGCAACTAAGGCCATATTGCTCCGGGATATGCGGTGGTCATTCCCTGACCTTTCCGCATCCTCCGTATTTGGTAGTCACGGGCTCGAACTCCAGTCTATCAAGAAGCGTGTGCTACGCACTGCTGCTCCTGCCCACCTGGCTAAGGAGGCGCCTAGATAATTAGCGGAAGACTTCCAATACACTATGAAGTGGTGTTTCATTACCTACAATTCCATAGGCACAAGGCTTTGCCTGCTGTGGTTGAAAATTTCTCATTAAACCTATATGTTCCAGTTAAAGAAGACAATATTAGAATTAGGAATGAGTTTGTCATGGACTAGCATTTGCACTGGTCTGTTGCTGAACTTGGAAGACTTACTTATAAATTCTTTCTTAATGTATCAGAATTTTCTGACCAGAAAATGACTTGGCTTAACATAGGATTAAGTACATCCTTCTTATTTACTGGGCATGGCAACTTGAACTCTAAGTTGTTTGTCTTCGGTCTAGCTGCCTCCCCTTTGTGTAAATGTGGGGTTCCAGAGACTGTGGAGCACATAACATTTGAGGGGCATGTATTATTTGGACATAAGAAATGAGTTACAGTTACTGACAAATGTCTAAGTTGAGAAATCTTTCTTGCACTGTCTGATTTTGCAGACTGTGTATTTAAAAGAAGAAAGAGAATTATTAGTGTTGATCATTGAGACTGAAGATTGTTTCACAATAATGTCAGGATTGTGGAAAGGGCTTATTGTCAGGAATATTGCACAACAGGTTAAAGACTGCACTTTGATTTGAGAATGTTGCTAGTGCCTTGTAAATATAAACTGATAAATACTTGATTATCTTGTTTTTAGTGCATGGTTTGCACTTTATTTTACTATGGAATTGTAATTTTTTGTAAAAGAATAAGAGAAGTTACCTCAATATGAAATGTAAAACACTTCCATATGATACTCTGAAGAAATTAAAACAACAATTTAAAAAATCAAAAAACAAACTTACATTACAGTCAAAAATAATTAAAAAATCAATTGAACACAATCAAAAATCAATTTAAACGCAATTAAAATTAAAAATCAAGTAAAAATTTATTTAACGAAAAAATTGCAAAACGATTTTCCTTCCTGAAGCTGACAAATGCTTTTCGACCATATGTTGTGATCACAGGAATGAAAATTACCGAATAGGGGTGAGCATGAAACTTAAATAGGGATTATTTGTCTTTGAGAATGCGTGTAAGAGACCATGAATCAGAGATTAGATATGGCCGGCAAACATTAACAGGATTCTCATGTGATTTAATTTTAACAGTTTCTGCAATTAATAGTCTCGTATAATATGTTGGACACTAAGTATTTTAGCCTCGTTAAATAAAAAAGTATGTTTTTCGTTAATGGCATGAAAGGCTAATTCTGACGCTGCTGAACGAGAGGTATGAACTGAGGCTGCATGTTGATTAACATGTAATTTGAGAAGAAACTGCTTAGAACCTTGATAAGACGAGTCGCAATCGCCACAAGAAATGTTGTATACCAGGTCATTTATTTGTGTTGTGAACGAGGAAAGGACTGAGTGATTTTTCAGTATAGTGTGTAATTTCCATATTGGCCTCGCCACAATTTTAATTAGGTATCTTTAATTTAAAATTGTGGCCAGGCCAATACAGAAATTACACACTATACTGAAAAATAGCTCAGTCCTTTGGTTGAGTGGTAATCAATGGACACTGCTCTTCGTGTACTAATGTTATTAATGGTGTCCCCCCCAGGGTTTGGTGTTGGACCCATTGTTGATTTGCATATTTATCAATGATATTGATGAATGTATATCAAGCTAAATGTCAAAGTTTGCAGATGATACAAAGGTTGCCAGGGTTGTTAATAACAGTAATGACAGTATGCTGCTGCAACAGGGCCTGGAGAAGTTGGCCAGATGGACTGAGAAGTGGCAACTGAAGTTTAACATTGACAAATGCAAATTACTGCATATGGGTAGCAGTAACCCCAGAGAAATGTACCAACTTGGTGGTGTTACACTCAGGGTAGTGGAAAATGAAAGAGGCCTGGGGTTAATTGTGCAGTCAGACATGAAGTTTTCTGAGCAGTGCAGACAGGCTGCCAGAGTAGGTAATGGGATCTTGTAAATGATATACAGGAATTTTGTGAGCAGGGATAAGGAGGTGATTATCCCCTTGTATAAGGCAATGGTCAGGACACACCTTGAGTACTGCATACAGGTCTGTAAGCCACATTTTAGGAAGGATGTACAGTTGCTAGAGTGACAAGACTGGTGAGAGGAACTCTTACGAAGAAAGGCTTAAGTTCTGCAAATTGCAGTGTCTGGAGACTAGGCATCTGCGAGGTGATCTGATTGAACTGTATAAGGCATGGAATGGATTGAGCAGGCTCAATGCTGATGGGATTCTTCCTCTTGCTCAGATTACAAACCTCAGGGGGCATAAACTGAAATTGAGGAAAGACAGTTGTCAAATAGATGTGTGGAAATTTGCCTTTAGCCAGTAGGTAGTTGATTGCTGGAACAAACTTACATCTGTCGTTGTGGAAGTTGACAGCTTAAATAAATTCAAGGCAGAATTAGACAAACATTTGAAACAAATGGATGGGTGAAATGGGAAGGATTTTTTTTTTTTGGCTGATGCTGTACAAACTTGCTTTCTTGCATCATATGCCTCTACTAATGCTAATTATAAAGGTTAAATTGGAAAAAAAATAAATAAATAAAATTATATAAAATTATTTAATCATCAATAAAGTTCTCTGCGTAAATGTTCAGCCGTCTTGTTTGAATAAGTTGATAAATGGAGGGCTCCAGTGTTGTAATGCTGAATCTGCTGTTTGGCTCTGCCAACAAATTGTTGGCTTGAATTTGCTGTTCTGGAAGTTTTGGTTTAGACTTTACTAAAACTGGCTGACTGACAATTGTACATGTGTATAACCACCAAGTATGTTGAAAATAAGTTGGTTGGTTGGGTTTTATTGGCGCATTAACAATGTAAATAAGTTCCAGGTGATAGTTAAATCAGGTTTTGTGATTGTCGGGTTGAGAGCTGTTTTGTATAATGATTGATAACTTGTGTTAAATTAGTTGCTAGGTGGTAACTCATTCATTTATAGTTGAGAATATGTATACATCTAAATGCCAATTGAGTTACGAAATTAACTTATTAATTGATCGAGTTGTATTATTCATTTACTAATGTGATATTATAAATACTAAAATGTGTAATATTTTAAAATAATTTTTTTATTACTTACCACAATTGACTGTTCTTATGCTACTTAGGTACACTGACAATTTTTAAGAAATTAATATTTATAAAGACAAAAACATTTTTTATGCAAACAATTTACATTATATAATATCTTTAATAATGTAACACAAAATTAATAATTTATATGATATGAAAATATTTTATTTTCAACCTTAAATAGCTTATAAATTAAATTAATTATTTTTAAATTTAATTATTTTTTAGTTACTGCAAAATTTGAAAAAATTAAAAATCACTATTACAAAACATCCCTTTTTCACAGGGATGTTTTGTAATAGTGATTCCTGAACAGGGCCCTGCAAATTTTGGGGCCAGCCCCTCCTGGCATTTTGCACCCAGGAAAAGACACTTACTGGGCTATCAGGCAAACTTGGGAGCCCCATGATATTTAAGGAAAGGAAGTGGAATATACAGAGAGAGTAGTGTGAAAAATGAAGGGGGAGGAAAGTGGATAGAAAGCAAGGAGATGAAAGTAGAAGGCATTCCATGAAAATGAGGAATCAAGAATAACAGATTACAGAATTTAGGTCACCAGTGTAATTTGTTACTGCCCAAAAAAACAAACATAAAACTAATCAAAATACCCAGGGGCTTACATCTGATAAGTATGGACGTGGCAAACCCAGCTCATCCTGAGCTGGATAGCATCAATCTTCTTTTCTTGGTGATTTCTCTCTCTCAGGGTAACTCGGGAATTTTTTTTTTTTTTTTTTTTTTTTTTTTGGCTAGTGCAGCATAAGCCTCATACTTCCTTGCAACATATGGCTAATAATAATAAGAAGAAACTTCAATATCAGATGGCGGTCTGGCATGTGGTTCAACCCCGGCAGTTGCATCTGGGTAAGATTCGCTGCTTAAGTCAATATCAGAAGAGTTAAAATATTGAAAGTTATGAGTAAAAAATCAAATTTTAAATTGTTCTAAAGTTATGAAGAATATGAAAGCTTAGAAGACCTGATGAGAATATGAAAGCTTAGAAGACCTGATGAGAACATAAAAGCTTAGAAGACCTGATGAGAATATGAAAGCTTAGAAGACCTGATGAACACCCTATCAGACCAGAGATAAGAGGTTACAACCAGCAAATGCCATACATATGGAATTAAATTTAAGTATATGGAAATTAATGAAGTAATAAAAAATAACATAAGTGAAACAATGATATAAGATTTAAAATTGAATCAATTACATGTAACAAGTAAAAGGGATAGAAGAAGAGAACTAAAATCAACTGAGTGGGATAAGTCTCTACATCCACAGTTCTCTCCTTTCATATGAGCTTTTTATTGGTTTTGGCAATTAATGAAGCCAAAAATGCTTTGAGTAATTTATCAGCCAAATGGGTGTGTTTTATAAAAAAAAAAAAAAAAAAAAAAAAGACTATTCTATACTTCCATTTGGTGTGGTTTCTCCCCCCTTCCCCTTCCTTACTACAGCTCGATAATTTCAATGGTGTAAATAGCACCCCCTCCTTTTTTTTTTTTTTTTTTTTCTTTTCATTAATAATAATGAAAGGGTTTTTTTGTATGAGCAAACCGTAATTTCATGGTCTTCTCCACCATATGTGGTACATTCAAGAGCTGTATAATAGGCCATACATAAGTGAGTGTTCATATTTCTGGCACTTAAACACAATGGGAATTCATTATAGACATATATAAAATAATGAACATTTTGAAAAAAGATTTTATTAAATTAAACTAAACATATCTTGAGTATTATTAAACATGAATGTAGTTGTTGTTGTTGTTGTTGTTGTTATTTAGTTTTTAGGAGCATTAGCAACTAAGGCCATATTGCTCCAGGGATATGCGGTGGTCATTCCCTGACCTTTCTGCATCCTCTGTATTTGGTGGTCATGGGCTCGAACCCCGGTCTAATCAAGAAGCGTGTGCTACTCACTGCTACTCCTGCCCACCTGGCTATGGAGTCGCCATGAATGTAGTATTAACATAATAATACTAATGCTGTCATTAACAAAATTTATTGATAAGATGTTGCATGTGCATGCACACACTGACTATTAAAAAAAAAGGGGAAAAAAAAAAAATCGAAGAGGCATCATCATCATCAGCCATTTTCAATCCACTGCAGGATGAAGGCCTCTCTAGCAACTTTCCAGTTCCTTCTGTTTTGTGCAATGGCCATCCATTTTTTCCCCTTCCCCCCTTTTTTTTGTTGTTGTCACCTTTTTCCCATTATATATATGAGGTCAGCATTTTTACAGTTTTGCCATGAACTTTTTAAGGCCGAATGCCCTTTCTAACACCAACCTTCACCCTTTATCCGGGCTGGGGATATGCGGTAGTCATTCCCTAACCTTCCACATCCTCTGTATTTGGTGGTCATGGGCTCGAACCCCAGTCTATTCAAGAAGCATGTGCTACATACTGCTGCTCCTGCCACCTGGCTATGGAGGCACCAATGGCCATCCATTTACTACCCACAAACTCATGAATTTCATCTGTCCATCTCCCTTGTTGTCTTCCAGGTTTTATTCTAGCTCCCCTTGGGTACCATTCTGTTATTCTCTTAGTCCATCTGTCATCATGTCTTCGAGCTATGTGTCCTGCCCAAGACCATCTTAGTTCTTTAGTTTTGATTAGAATGTCCTTTACTTGAGTTTGCTGCCTAATCCATGTGTTTCTCTTCTTATCTAACAGTCTGATTTCCAATATAATTCATTCCATTCTTCGCTATGTAGTTCTCAGCTTCTCTTCCATTCTTTTGGTGAGTGCCCAAGTTTTATTTCCATAAGTCATGGTGGGGAGTATATATTGGTTCATTATTTTATGATTCAGACAAATTGGGATATTGCTCCTCAGTATATGACTATATTTCCTGAATGCTATCCATCCAAAATTTATTCTTCTCTTGACTTCAAGCCATTTATCATTATTACAGCTAATGACATGTCCCAGATAAGTATACGACTCCACCTTTTCAATTACTGCTCCTTCAATCATTATTTCCCTTTCCGTGGCATACTTGTTCATCATTATTCTTGTTTTAGCCATATTCATCTTTAGTCCAAAATCCTTACTAACTCTGCATAACTGATTAAGATTTTCCTCTAATTCTTTGAGATCTTGGCTTATGACCACAATATCATCTGCAAATTGTAAATGGCTTAGGTACTCTCCATTCACACTGACTCCTTTCTGCAACCAGTCTAATCTTCTGAAAGCTTCCTCAAGGGCAGCAGTAAACAACTTCCGAGATATATATCATAATATATGGGGTATCTATGCCTTGTCTTTCTAGTGCCCGAAACATCGCCTTATGTTTTGTCAAATGCCTTTTCATAATCCACAAATGCCAGGCACAATGGTGTTTTATATTCATTTGCTTTCTCCATTAGCTGTGATATTATGTGAAGGTGATCCATAGTTGAGAATCCTATCCTAAAGCCAGCTTGCTCTTTCAGTTGATTCTCATCAAGTATTCTTTCTAATCTTTTAGTAATGACCCTTGTGAAGAACTTGTAGATGTGGGATAACAAGCTAATAGGTCTATAATTTCCAGTTTCTGATTTATCTCCTAACGTAAATGCAACAATAAAAATGGTTTGACAATAAGTTCTACAACTTATTGTCAAACCAAAGTTTTGAGTTAAATATGAAATAAACAAATGTTACCTGCACTACAGATAATTCCTAAAATTTGGTTTCAATCATCGCTTTCTCAAAACCAAAATACAAGAGGAAAGCAAGTTACAGTCAGATTTATTTTTTCTTAGGACCTTAAAAAAAGTATTGTAAGCTGGAAAGTGTTTTAAACAGCAGCGCTACAGACACTAAAAAAATGCATGACACTTCATGGGAACAGAGGAAAAGAAAATTAAAAACAGGGTGCAACGTAAGTGTGAGTGTTATAATAGGAGTTTACTGTACATTAATTTACTTACCAATTGTTATGAGATGTATATGAGAAAGCACTAATCATGGAATGCTGATAACCTATCAAATCCAAATGTTCCAAATATTTCATATATAATATTTGCATCTTAACTAGCCTAACCAAACCTTTATAACTAACTTATACTTACCTATAAATAATTCCTCTACTATGTAGAAAATATAAACCAACAGCAATTTCTGCTGCATAGAATCTAAGAAAAATGAAAACATCATGAAATGGAATGATTTATTATACAAACAACATTTTAAAATCATAATGTACTTTAAATATAAGGTTGCTCACAGGAAAAATAGACAAAGAGAGAAAAAACTGGCAAATTCATTTGGCTTCCAGAAGCCACAATCTTTACACAGGAAGATAATGGCTACTGGAAGAATTCACTACCCATCAGTTTCATATCATCAGCATCATAGAAATCATTATCTTTTCACTAGTTCTTAAGAGACTCAAAATTCTTAAGTACTTAAGATAATAACAAGGGGATAAGTTTGTGACTACAGACAGGGTATTCTAGTACCTATCATTTAAACTGATTTAAGGTTGGAATGGGGCTGCAGGTTGGGCATTGTCATGCAAGAGAGAAGCCTGACTAATCAAAAGGACTGGAACTTATCATCCAGTGTAAACATGGCAATGAGCTGAACATATCTCAACACTGATTTTCACCATGCTGATAAAATCAAATCAATAGTGATCTATAAAAATTAAAGACAACTTCCAAAATATTTTGGACTAGAATTTCTTTGGTAGTAGAGAATAATAGAGATTTTTTCACTGCATACTCTTGTTTGGTTGTGTGAGTGCAATGACGGCTCCATACAACAGACACAAAACTAAATTCTGAACCTTGTCCCCTTGAGCAATTGCTGAATGGGCCCCTCACATGATCTTTAACAACTAAACCAAATCAGCTTTCAGATTCCATAGTTTCACCACTGTCTGTCCTCTGAACCAATACAGTACAGAAAACATTCCTCCTGATGATTTTGAGTGAGATGTTGCAGGCAATAGCTATCTGACACACACCATTTGGTTTGGTGAAAAGCCCAAATCAGTATAGACTTCACAGAAGTTGTGCAAGTTTGGTTAACAGTTCCAGCACTGATATTTACAGATGCTGCTATTACTTGAATAGTTACACATTAGCCATTACTGATAATGGCTTTAACTGCAGCCACAACCACATTTGATATGACCTTGGGTGATTGACTTAGAATTATTGTCAATTTTCTCGTGTCCATTCTAAATATTTTTCAGCAATTATGTATAAATTGAAATTAAAATTATTTTAATGGCACTGGAGCTTATTGCTCATATCCATATTGTGTATTTGTCTGTACAAGTGTGTATACTTATAAGTAATTTGCACAGTTGTGTGGGTTGAAAAACTTGTAATAACTTACAGGGAAAAAATTCTACTCCCTTTATTCTAGATCAGTCAACTACACCCTCAACTAAAGAGGACTTGAAAAATTCCTCCAGTCATTAACAAGAACTGAGCCCAGTTCTCTCCAAAATGTGGCATATGGTGATGTATCACCATGCATAAGCCGCACACCGCAAACACAGAAGATACAAAATTATAAACATAAAGCAAATTTATACTGTTAGATATTGCTAAGTTTGTTTCCTTCAGAAAGTATATTATACCAAATTATTCTAATTTGAATTTTTCGATGAATGCTGGGCTGTTAACAGGTTATAATACATCTGTTATGTGTGGTCTGCAATGGAAATGGTGAGACCATCTGCTTTTCATTTGAAAACCCCTCTTATGGTATTTGGTTATGAAAATTCAACAAGAATTTTGATAACAGAACAAATAGCTAAACAAAATCCTTATGGATTTTGTTTACTATTTGTTAACTTTAAAGATCCTACCTAAAATTTATTAAATTTATAAATCTATTATCCAATCTAAAATTTATTATATATCTTGAAAGAAATTATAAAATAGTAATAAACAAGAGTAATAATGAAACACACATTTCAATACATTAAATATAAATAGAGGAGGGAGGGATCCAAATAGATTATTACCACATTTTTCAGCCATATCTTTCACTGGTTCCTCTTGAAAATAATTGTTGCACATTAACTACCATCCTAGATATTGGCAAACTTTTATTTCAGATGTTTCTGGCAGTGAATAAAAATTGTTTATTTGGAATTTTACATGCAAAGAACTTAGTACCACATGTTTTTTGCACATAATGCCCATCAACATCATCATTAACATTTTTTGTGCATTTTTTGCATATGAATTTATTTTAATGTCATTCAACATTGCCAACATTTTTTTTTTTTTTTGTGCATTTCTGCACACATTACTCATTATGATTCAAGAGTAGGAGACCGGCAGAATTACTTAATAAATACAGGTCACTGTTGAAAAAAAGCCGTGAATTAGGGTTGAATTTGAAAGTGTCTGCAATTCTGCCCAGACACGATAGGAGGGAGTATATGATGAGAGTCCTGTCAATCAATTCGGCCCTGGAAAGATTGTGCAAGGCTCAAGGGGTAGAATTTTTTTCAGCCTGGTCTGTACTTGTTAACAGGAGAGACTGCTTCTACAGGGATGGGATACACTTAAATAGAAAGGGTGCAAGAATGTTTGCTGATGCTATCGAGGCAGTGCTAGGTGGGTCGGAAAACTGCTAGATTGGGGGGGGATACAAGGACTAATAGATTAATGGCAGAGGTGAAAGTGATTCTTGCACTGCTTCTATTGGAATGAGCCGCAGCCTGGAAAATAGGATGCAGGATAGTTCAGAGACTGCTGGGAATCATTGGGGTACAAATAAATACATAGGTTGTGTTAAGGTAGCTAAGAAAAAGAACAGGTGCATGTATACTTGCGTGTACACCAATGCTAGGAGTTTAGTAAATAAATTTGATGAATTTGAGGTATTGCTCAAAACATCAAAGGCAGATATTGTGGGGATTTCAGAGATGTGTCACACAGATACAAGGAATGCAGAACTGGAATTTGGGGAGTACAATGTCTACAGAAAGGATCGACAGGGTAGGAAGGGAGGAGGGGTTATGCTATTAGTTAAGAAATACATAAAATCCAAGGAAGTGAAGCCAGTCGATATTGCTGGACAGTGCAGTGTCGAGTCAGTTTGGTGTGACATAAGCATTGGGAGATCAAAATTGAGAGTAGGAGTGTGCTATAGGCCTAATGACTCTGATGAGTATAATAAGAAACTGTACAGGGAAATGGAGTGGGCCAGTAAATCAGAGAGTCTTATAATGGGGGATTTTAATTTCCCAGATATTGACTGGAATTTGGGGGCTGGTCACTCACACACTAGCAAGGCTTTTGTGGATTTATTGGATGATTGTTTTCTACATCAGCATGTTCGGGAAGCAACTAGAGGGAGTAATACTCTTGATTTGATTATCAGTAGTGATTCTTCATGCATTAAGAATCTGCAGGTAAATGAACCACTAGGTGGCAGTGATCACAGTGTGCTGAAGTGGGATTTACTCAAAGAGGTAACTACCATTAGGAGTAAAGGGAAGGGTTATTGCTTTCGTAAAGGCGACTACGATGGACTGAGACAGTATTTAAATTCTATAGAGTGGGACCAACTGATGATGTTACCAACAGCAAAGGGCGCCTCCGTAGCCAGGTGGGAAGGAGCAGCAGTGCATAGCACACGCTTCTTGATTAGACCGGGGTTCGAGCCCGTCACCACCAAATACGGAAAGGTCAAGGGAATAACCACCGCATATTCCTGGAGCAATATGGCCTTAGTTGCTAATGCTCCTAAAAAAAAAAAAAAAAAAAAAAAAAACGAACAGCAAATTCAAAATGGGAAGCATTCAAAGAACTTATCTTGGAAGCTACTAGGCTTTACATACCAACTAAGAAATATTGTTCAAGGTTTAGGCCTAAGTGGATGTCAGATGAACTAATGAGACATATGGCAGAGAAGAAAAATGCATGGGATACATACAAATTAACATGTGACACAGAAGCCTATGATAGATACAAGTTGATCTGTAACCAAGTTACAAAGGAGGTTAGGCAGGCGAAGGCAGATTACGAGAAATCTTTGGCAAGAGATGCAAAGAAAAACAGCAAAGAGTTCTTTATTTATGTAAACTCTAGAAGGAAGGGGATGAATCAGATTGGTCCACTTGATATCGATGGGGCAACTGTTGATGATCCTGCTCAGGTAGCTAACAAACTGAATGAATATTTTGCATCGACATTTATACATGAGGAGTTATTCAGCGAGGGGAATGCCAGAGGTGTATTCAACTCGGGCAGTAAGCTAGAGAATCTTGTAATAACTGAGAGTAAAGTGGAGGAGAAATTGTTGAAGATAAATACAAGAAAGGCACCTGGGGTGGATGGGATCTATCCAGTTATATTACAGGAGGCAGCAAAGGAAGTAAGCAAACCCTTAGCCATGATTATGAGAGCTTCCTTGGACTCAGGGGAAGTATCCATGGATTGGAGATGTGCGAATGTGACCCCAATTCACAAAGGAGGATCAAAGGGCGACACAAATAATTATAGACCTGTTAGCTTAACTTCTGTTCCTGTAAAATTAATGGAGGCACTGGTTAAAGAAGCACTGCAGGATCATCTAGACAAGACTTCAGTCATAGCTCAGACACAGCATGGTTTTGTTAAGGGGAAGTCTTGCCTAACCAATTTGATTGGATACTATGATGCAGTCAGAAAAGAACTGGATGCAGGGAATAACTTTGATATTATATACAAAGGGTACTAGGAAAGTTTTGCAATATGACGCAACAATGAATCACAGGAAGCTGCTTGTTGCTGCATGTTGAGACATGTTCATATGTGCATAGTAGCCGCTGCGCCAAGTCGATGGGCTCAGTTATTCATTAGTAGTGAGAGTGTAAAGTGCTTGCGATGGCATCGTGGTCACGAAACGAGATAGGGACAGTTTTGTGGTATAATTTCGTGCGTGGTTTAACCATAGACCAGTGCTTAGAAGAAATGACTCTTGCACTAGATGATGATTGTCCACATCGTACAACGATATTCAGGTGGTATAGAGAATTCCAAAGGGGAAAATTCACTCTGGAGAATTCTGAGAGGCCGGGAAGGCCACGAACGTCAGGTACGGAGGAAAACGTTACTGCTGTGAGGAAAATGCTTGACGAAAACAGGCGAGTGACCTACCAACAGATAGAGGATACTTTGGGCCTAAATGCACCAGCAATTCGTTCGATTCTGCAAGATCATTTGCACGTGAAGAAACTTTGTTCTCTCTGGGTGCCGCATCAACTGACTGAAGAGCAGATGACACGACGTGTGACTTGGTGCCGGGAGATGTTAAAAAAGTTTGATAAGGGACAATTTCGGTATGTGAACAACATCGTGACAGGTGACGAGACTTGGCTGTACTATTACGATCTGCCGACCAAGGCTCAAAACAAAGTTTGGGTCTTTGATGATGACGACACACCCGTAATTGTCAGAAAATCCCGATCTGTAAAGAAGAAAATGATAGCTGTATTTTTCAAATCGAGTGGAATTGTGGAATGTACCGTTTTGGACACGCAGAAGACAATCACAGCTAAGTGGTATACCGAACAATGCCTGCCTAAAGTCATTGGATCTATGAAGAACCTGCGGCCAAAGTCAAGAATGGACACCTGGTACCTCCATCACGAAAATGCTAGAGCTCACCGCGCCAAAGCCTGCACCGAATATTTGACCACGACAGGACTGAAACTTCTCGAGCACCCTCCATACAGTTCAGACCTTGCTCCCTGCGACTTTGCACTGTTCCCGCATGTGAAAATGAAGCTAAAAGGGAGGTGGTTTTCCAGTGATGAGGACCTTCTATGGGCTTGGGAAAACGAGTGTGCTTTACTCCCTAGTGAAACTTGGCAGAACTGGTTTAAAGATTGGTTTCGGAGGATGGAGAGGTGTATTGAATGTAGAGGAAATTACTTTGAAAAAATTAAATAAACAAAGCTGTATTGCAAAACCTTCCTAGTACCCTTTGTACTTGGATCTTAGAAAGGCTTTTGATACTGTTGCACATGGAAGACTGCTGCACAAATTGGAGCAGTGTGGCATTGGAGGCAAATTGCTGCTATGGATAAAGGGGTGGTTGAAGGGGAGAAGACAGAGAGTGGTAATCAATGGACACTGCTCATCGTGGACTAATGTTATTAGTGGAGTCCCTCAGGATTCAGTATTGGGTCCATTATTGTTTTCTGTATTTATAAATGATATTGATGATGGTATATCAAGCTTAATGTCCAAGTTTGCAGACGATACGAAGGTTGGCAGGGTTGTCAAGGACACTACTGACACTATGCTACTGCAACAGGATCTGGAAAGGTTGAGCAGATGGGCTGAGAGGTGGCAAATGAAGTTTAACATTGACAAATGTAAAGTACTACATATGGGAAACAGCAACCCCAGAGCAACGTATCAACTCTGTGGTACTACACTGACAGTGGTAGAGAATGAAAGGGACCTGGGGGGTGGTTGTGCAGGTAGATATGAAGTTTTCTGAACAGTGCAGACGGGCTGCAAGAGCAGCTCATGGTGTATTGTCGATGATATATAGGAATTTTTCTAGCAGGGATAAGGAGGTGATTATTCCCTTGTATAAGGCAATGGTCAGACCACACCTAGAGTACTGTATACAGGTCTGGAGGCCTCATTTTAAGAAGGATGTAGAGATGCTGGAATGAGTACAGAGAAGGGCAACAAGATTAGCGAATGGAACAAATTGGTGCTTTTACGAAGAAAGGCTTAAGTTTAATTTATTTATTTTATTTTTTTTTTTTTTTTTTTGGCTGATGCTGTATAAGCTTGCTTTCTTGCATCAAATGCCTCTACTAATGCTAATGCTAATGATGATATGAAATAAAGATTTATATGAATCTCTGTTTTAACATTGTTTTTTTGCAAACTACTTTAAGTGTGGCTCTAGGATTATGTTTTTTTTTTCTTTTTTTAAATTTAAACTTTAATGTAAAATGAATTGTTCAACTTCCTAGCCATATGCAGTCATATCTGTTGTATCCATTTTTGAAAATCTGTTAACTATCTCCACAGCTTGCACTAATTCTGGGAGAAGTAACTTCCCTCTCTTATACTTACTTAATCAGCAGAACTCACATCCATATTATTTATAGTTATACTTCTCTGAGTTTGCAAAGATAATTAATCAATGTTAACTCAACTATGCTTCATGCAATTGTATTCAAGAAACCATTTTGAAGGTATCCAATATCATGCAGTTGATAATGGATAGATTTCTTCAACATTCTTGTATTTTATTCAGCATTTAAGTGCTTTTTAAATATTAATTTTGTTAAAATCAATATAAATAACAGGTAACAAATGTTATAGTTTGTTTTTTTTTCACTGCATGGTAATACTATTTCATATTTCACTATATAACCTTTTTCATATTTCACTATATAACCTTTTTCATATATGACTATATAACCCTAATTCTTCTCTGTCCTGAGACACTTTTAATTTCTCTCCTGCTAGCTTATAAGTAATTCGTGGAGATCTCTTTCCAGCTGCAAAAGCTTACAATTAGAACATAACTGCCCACTTTTCTCTCTCAAAAAGCTGGAGATTGTCACAAAATTTTGGGAAAAGAGGAGGTTTTTTTAAAGCCCATATTTCATTTTGTCAGTGAAATTAAATTTCACTGCCAAAATACACATTTCCAATTGAAATACAGCCATATGACTGCTTACTAATGCAATATTCTTTCAAACAAGAATCTACCTAAGATTTTTCTGTCTCTTGATATCTGTTTAGATTTTCTCTTCAGAAATGTTGAGTCAAGTTCTGTTTATAACAACGGCACTGCTGTTCAGACTTGGCTATCATTTCCAAAGCTTCATCAGAAAAAGAAGAAATAAACTCGGCGTTCTTTTTTCCTCATATGGTTGGTTGAATATCCTCTCACACTCAACAATGCTATGAAGAATTATTAAAATGCCAAGCATTACTTAGGATACTGTGTTACATTTCAACTTCCTTGGGCACTTGTCATTTATCTGACCAAGGACCATTGCATATTAGTTCCTTATTCTTTCATAATAGTGTCTAACAGGCTGTCACATTGAAAATAACAAAACTAATGTTGCAAAATATTTTCATCTATTTCATCATGTTTAATGATACCAATGGCAACAACACCAAGAAGTACTGGAAACTTGTCCACAAAAAATTGGAAATTTGAAAATGATGCACTGCAAGTGATGAAATTTATGCTACCTTGGTACCTATAAAAACATCATTTTAAGATCATTATCATCATTATTTCTCACTGAACAAAAGAAGAGACCCTTGACTTGTTTTAGAATTTCCACTTCCTTGGCCATAGAAATGCTTATGACTAAGTCAGAATCATCCTTCTGATTTAGTCTGGTATGGTAATTAGCTTCCAAAATGGGAGTAAAAGATTTAAAAACTGTTGATATAATAAATTTGTAGATGTCATTCTTCAATATATCCAGCAGCAGTGACTTCAATACATGGATTTGAAGTATGCAGAATTGAAGAGCTATTTTCTGACTTTCAAATGTTGGCATAATGTTTAAACAAAACAAGCAAATTACTTTGTTCAAGCCAGAAGAGAGGAACATGAACAGGCTTTTTCCACGAGTGTGGATAACAACATATCTAGAATTACTAGCTTGTGTGGCCTGTTTAGGCTTGCATTCACCAGAACTTTGCAACTCAGAAGTTCTTTTACTTGGGCATTTCTCTTTCAAACTTCTTTTGGATCACAGATTGGATTTAGATAAAAGTCAGTGCCGCTTACTAATGAATACTTGTTGTATTTTCAATTTTGTACACTTTCAAAGTGAAAACTCTGAAAAACACTTGTATAGCTTTTCTTTCCACTTCTAAATAGACTTGTCAAAGACTGCCACTGATCTTCCAGTCTAATTATACATATATGGCATATATATACACACACATGGCAATGTGGCGCTGCCATAGCCAGGTGGGCAGGAGCAGCAGTGCGTAGCACATGCTTCTTGATTAGACCGGGGTTCGAACCCGTGACCACCAAATACGGAGGATGCGGAAAGGTCAGGGAACGACCACCGCATATTCCCGGAGCAATATGGCCTTAGTTGCTAATGCTCCTAAAAAAAAAAACCAAATAACAATAAAAAATAACATGGCAATGTGTGCGCACGTGCGCGCACGCACACACACACACACACACACACACACACGCTTCAAAATATTTTTTGCTTCAGTGGCATGCATCAGTTGAAATTGTTTAAATCATTTTTCCTTTTAGCACTTCTTTCCACATAATAGGAAATGTCCATCAAATATTCATCCACTTTCACAGGAAGGCACGGAGCTCTCTTCAGCAGATAAATTAATAAGATGACAAGGACAGCCTATTACCATCAAGTGATCCCCTTTTTAATATCCTTGCTACTCCAATTTTCGGACTTACCATAACAGGCACATTATCAATACTAAGTGCAACATAGTTTTTTGAGAGAATCCCACATGGTTTCAGGTTATTTAGATGCCAATGTTGAACCTTGTAGAGTCATCTACAAATGCTGCCACCAAGAACAAGCTAATTTCAATTTGTGAATTTTTCTTTATTAAAACAAACATACCAGAATGGGAACTAACTTGGAATCATTTTAATTACCATCTGTAGCAACCAAAAATAGCCCACTTTTTGTCAGAGCCATCACTACCTCTTCTTTCTCCAGCTGTGCAATTTCACTAACAATGCCTATTGTTTTTGTTCTTCGACAAATGTTTCTTTTTTTTTTTTTTATTTAACTATCAGGAAATATATTTCTGAATGGCATGCCTGCATGTCCAGCACAACTCAGAAGAGGATTATGATATGTTCTATGACAAAAGATGTAAATTCAGTATATATGACATCATCATCATCCCTATGTAATGCTACATCTATTGCATTGCACTGCATATTTGGTTGCAAATGCCTGATTACATGGCATTTGCAACCAAACTGAAACACACTGTCAATTAGCTTTGCACTACACAGGTAGGATGAAGTGATTGCCATTATAGACAATAATGCTATTGTCCTACGTTTCTATTTTGCAATATAAACTAGCACACCTGGTGGTCAATTTCTTAATGAAAATAATTAGAAATCTACAGAATTTTTGAAACTCCTTGTCACCAACTATATTATGACAGTGAAAGACAGAAGGGGTCAAATCAAGTAAAAAAGAACAGATTCTCTGTTGTAAATCTGTAGAGTTGGCAGCTATAATTTAAAGAATTAAACTTTAGTTAGCATTTTTCAGACCATATTTGCAATCAATCCAAATAATCTGGAGCCTGATTCAAACAGTAGCAAACTTTGAAAGTTTCCCTGTACTCCTTCTTCGCTACTCATTAAGGAAGAGTAATGAACAGGAGGAGCTCTACCACTGATCCTGGAGGGAGTACACTTGGTATACCCTTAAGAATATCCATTTATTACTGTCCTCTGTCCTTTATCCAGCTACTGATCCAACAAAATAACTTATCAAGTAATCCTTCAAGTGGCCAGGGCAGTTATACACTGCCCTGGCCACTTTATTAGGACCATGAGCTAACAGCACATTGGACCATCATTAATCCATATCACTACTGATAGTAAACAAAGTGTTGAAAAGTGATACGAGGAATACTGGGCTATTTATCTCACAAAACTCCTAAATTCCTGAAGTGAAATGGGCAAAGGAGTGTGCTGACAAAGAGGCCTTTCCAGTTTGCCCGAAAGATGCTCAATGGGATTGAGGTCCAGAGACTGGACTGGCCAGAACAGATGCTTGAAGTCTACCTAAAATCATTCTTTCATACATTTGCCACAGAGGATGGGATAAACATAAAACACTGCCAGGTATAATGATCTGCAATAATGATCAGATATGCTCTTGCATTTGTGGTGCCCTCCAGTGAGATCAGAGGACCAAGAGTGAGTGTGCCACAAAAATATGCCCCACACCATTAAAACTCGTCCAGCAGCCTGTGCTATCAGTACAACAGAATGGTTCTAGTGCCTTGTGTAGTTTTCCCTATATGCACACTTATCCATCAGTGCTGAAAAGCATAAATCAGGACTCTCTCTCTCTCTCTCTCTCTCTCTCTCTCTCTCTCTCTCTCTCTCTCTCACACACACACACACACAGAGTTTATATGTGACTTCATTCATGATAGCAATGAGCAAGCTCAGACGATCTGACCAACATGGTGTTACTCCATATCATCTCCTTTATGTAGTAATGAAGATAATGAGATTGAGGGCAAGAAGCTCTTTGACAGTGGCTTTCAAATACATACGTAAAGATAGTAAACTGACCAGTGAGCAAGTTCAATCCAAAGAATACATTAACACGGCACTGTTAGCGAGTCCATCAGTAACGTCCACATTGGTACTGATGATATACAGCTTTCTAATGACAAGTGGGAGCTCATAGGGTAATCTGCCAGTGTCAATAACTGACATTTTATAAAGTTTCTAGCGAACGTGTGCTTCTTGCTCTACATTCGTGCAATCCACAAAGATATCTTGCACGACTGATTCCATTTTCCCCTTCTGCGGCACTGAGGATTGTGACATACATTCACATGTTACAAGAAAATAACACCAGATAAACAACGATGTGTCGATCTGAAGCACCATTCACATCTTGTCACTTGGCCACTATATTAGTGCCTATGCCTAAGAGAGATGGATGCAAAGTAAAATATGTCTCTCACTACAAGATGTGGAAAAATATAGAGGATAATGATTATGCCAACACTGATACCTTCTTCAGGGTGAACAATGTAAACTCAATTCTATAAATATAGCCACTTTCAAACTATTTCACCTTGGTAGCATCTATGGGATTTGAGGCATAGATAAGGCATAATACTGTAGATAGCCTGCTTTAGGAAATCCATGAAAGGTTCTCAGCTATAAACCTTTTACACTGCAAAAAATGTTCTGATTGATTGGTCTCTATTAGCATTGTCAAATTTAGGTTTCTTTACCATTTTTGGTGAACTTGCAACAGATTCAAAAAATTTCTGCACAAGTAAGGGAGATAATTCACGAATAGGTTGACCTAATAGAGAGAGCATGATGAGGAAGGTTAAAAAATGCTGCATAAATTACTGAACTTATTTTTAACCTCTTGGGTTCAGAAGAGACACGTTTGGTTTGAGGTTAATTTAGTGTAAGCTCACTGGCTCGAAAGGTGGAATTCATTTTTACTACTTCTGACCCTGGTGGAGTAGATTTTTACTATCCAGTAGCACCACAAAGTGACTACGCAGTTAATATTTTAAAAAATTAGTAACAACAAATAAAAGGGGAAAAAAAAGGGAGTCTTTCCTATCAGAAATTCTGCATACAACATACAGCAAAAGTCTATTTTATATTTGGAAAACTCAAGAAAATAAGTCGTAATTAACAGAAAGTGTACAATCCACAGGGTAGTTCAAAATTCATACAACCAAAACTGTAAGTGTTAATCACTGATGGCATTACAGAACTGGATACTAACTGCTGCAGCAGCAGCAGTTAGTATCACCCCCAGATACCTAACAGTTATTGCTGTTACATTAAGCTTTCAGTTGCTAACTAGTACTGTTTCATTTACAAATGAAGGCATCACATCATTTTTTCAGGTACAGGATATGTTCATAATGGAGCATCAACAATCTCCATAAGATTATCTATCAGGCTACTTAAAGGTACTTTGATGATATCACTGAGGAGGCCTTAAGGTTCAGAGAAACTGCTAGATAAGAAAAACAGTGGTAATAAAGAAACACATTTATCTGATGATATAGGTTAAAGTAATGCATTCACATCTTGCTGCAAGAATTACTTTAATAATTAATAACATTACTTTAACAAAAGCAGCCACAAAAAAAAACTCCTTATTTGTAGCTACAAAAGCAGATACTGATAAGATCTGCCAAGAGTAGCCACATGTCAAATAAACAAAAAACCTAATGTTAAGAAAACAAGCTTAAATAATGTCAAGGGATGCATCGCAGTAATGCACTGCACAAGAACACTTAGTCTTAACAATAATGTCAGGCATGTTGTCAATAAAACGATTGAATATGAATTTTAAGATAAGACAACTAACATGAGATAATAGGGCTAATGGGACAATGGTGTTACCCAAAAAAGAAGGGAGCTGACAAGTTTTATTATGGTAGAGCAAATGGATTTAGGAAGGACAGAAAAGACACAAGGGGTGGTGGGAAGCCATGCTTATTAAATGCATTTAAAGTTTTAGTAAAAATTTATAACAACAACAACAACAAAGGTTTTTGCATATTCAGAAGTTATGCATGCTAGTACTGAATCTGTGTAGTGTAAATTAGTGATGGATGGCTATTTTCTACAACAACATACAACATTTGAAAGTTGATGACATTGTAGAGCAGATATCATCTTTTAAGTGCACAAAAGGTGATATTGTTGTACTAATGACGTTGGAACTAATGACATTAAGAGAAAGAGATCTGCAGATTTACTCAACAAGTACAGGTCTATGTTGAAAAAAAGTTGCGAGTTAGGGTTGGATGTGAAAGCGTCTGCAATTCTGCCGAGACACAATACGAGGGAGTATATAATAAGAGCTTTGTCAAGCAATTCGGCCCTGGAGAGATTGTGCAAGGCTCAAGGGGCAGAATTTTTTTCAGCCTGGTCTGTGCTTGTTGACAGGAGAGACTGCTTCTACAAGGATGGGGTACACTTAAATAGAAAGGGTGTAAGAATATTTGCTGATGCTATCGAGGCAGTGTTAGGTGGGTCGGAAAACTGCTAGCGTGGGGGGGGTTACACAGACTAAAAAGATACAGTGGCCGCAGACAGAGGTAAAAGTTATTCTTGCACTGCTTCTATCAGAATGAGCAGCAGCCTGGAAAGCAAGGCAAAGGAGATTTCCAGGACTGTTGGGAGTCATAGTGGAATAAATAAATACATGGGCTTTGGTAGATAACTAAGAGTAGAAATAGGTGCTGTGTATAGTTAATAAATTTGATGAGCTTGAAGTGCTAGTCAACACATCAAAGGCAGATATTGTTGGGATATCAGAGACGTGATGTCACAGACATAAGCAGTGCAGAATTGGAATTTGGGGTGTACAATGTGTACAGCAAGGAAGGACAGGAAAGGAAGGGAGGAGTGGTTATGCTGTTAGTTAAGAAATACATAAAATCTAAGGAAGTGCATCCAATTAATGTTGGTTGACAATGCAATGTTGAGTCTGTTTGGTGTGACATAAGCACTGGGAAAGGAAAAATGAGAGTAGGTGTGTGTTATAAGCCTAATGAATCTGAGGAGTATAATGAGCAATTCTGCAGAGAAATAGAGTGGGCCAGTAAATCAAAATGTCTTATAATGGGGGATTTTAACTTTCCAGATATTGGCTGTTACTTGTGGTTTGGTTACTTGCACACTAGCAAGACTTTTGTGGATTTATTGGATGACTGTTTTCTACAGCAACATGTTTGAGAGGCAACCAGAGGGAGTAATACTCTTGATCTGATTATCAGCAGTGATTATTCGTGTATTAAGAATTTGCAGATAAAGGAACCACTGGGTGATAGTGATCATAGGGAAGTGATGTGGGAATTACTTAAAGATGTAGTAGCGTCAAGGCTAAAGAGAAGGGCTTTTGCTTTCGTAAAGATGACTACAGGGGTCTGAGACAGTTTTAAATTCTGTACTGGGATCAACTGATGATGTTACCAACGTTGAATTCTAAATGGGAAGCCTTCAGGGACTTAATTTTGGAGGCTACTAGGCTTTTCATTCCAACTAAAAAATACAGATCAAGGTTTAGGCCTAAATGGAGGTCAGATGAACTAAGGAGCCTCGAGGCAGAGAAGAAAAATGAATGGGATGCATTATAAAGTATCAGCTGACACAGAAGCCTATGGCAAGTATAAACTAGTCTGTAATCAAGTCATAAAGGAGGTTAGGAAGGCGAAGGCAGATTACAAGAAATCCTTGGCAAAGAATGCAATGAAAAACAGCAAAGAGTTCTTTACTTATGTAATCTCTAGAAGAAAAGGGATGAATCAGATTGGGCCATTTAACATAGATGGGTTGACTATTGATGGTCATGATCAGCTAGCTGATAAACTGAATGAGTATTTTGCATCAACATCCACACATGAGGAGTTATTCAATGACGGGAGTGCCAGAAGTTTATCAAACTCTAACAGGGAGCTAAGTGATTTTGTAATAACTGTGAGCAAAGTGGAGGAGAAATTGTTGAAGTTAAACATAAAAAAGGCACCTGGGGTGGACAGGATCTATCCAGTTATATTAACGGGCAGCAAAAGAAGTAAGCAAACCCTTAGCCATAATTATGAGAGCTTCCTTGTACTCAGGGGAGGTCCCCATGGACTGTAGGTGTGGAAATGTTGTCGTTTGGTTTTTAGGAGCATTAGCAACTAAGGCCATATTGCTCCCAGGATATGCGGTGATCATTCCTTGACCTTTCTGCATCTTCCATATTTGGTGGTCACTGGCTCGAACCCCGGTCTAATCAAGAAGCGTGTGCTACACACTGCTGCTCCTGCCCACCTGGCTACGGAGGTGCCCGAGATGTGGAAAAGTATCACCAATTCACAAAGGAGGGTTCAAAAGGTGACATAGGTAACTATAGACCTGTTATTTTAACTTGTGTTCTGAGGAAAATAATGGAATCACTGGTTAAAGAAGAATTTCAGGATCATCTAGACAAGTCTGCAGTAATAGTTAAGACACAGCATGGGTTTGTTAAAGGGAGATCTTGTCTGACCAATTTGATTGGATACTATGATATGGTCACAAAGGAAATGAATGCCAAAAATAATATTTTGATATCATATACTTGGATATCAGGAAAGCTTTTGATACTGTCACACCTAGAAGACTACTGCACAACTTGGAGATGTATGGCATTAAGGGTAAGTTGCCACAATAAATAAAGGGATGGTTGAGTGGGAGATGGCAGGAGTGGTAATAAATGGACACTGCTCTATGTGAACTAATGTTATTAGCGGAGTCTGCCAGGGTTCAGTGCTGGGCCCATTGTTTTGTTGTGTATTTATCAATGATATTGATGAAGGTATATTAGGTTTAATGTCCAAGTTTGCAGATGATATAAAGGTTGGCAGGGTTGTTAACGACAGTAAAGGCAGAATGCTACTCCAACTGGATCTAGATAAATTGGGTAAATGGGCTGAAAAGTGGCAACTGAAGTTTAACATTGACAAATGCAAAGTACTGCATATGGGTAACAATAACCAAAGAGAAATGTACCAACTGTGTGGTACTACACTCAGGGAAGTGTAAAGTGAAAAAGACCTAGGGGTAATTGTGCAGTCAAATATGAAGTTCACTGAGCAGTGTAGAGGACTGCCAGCGCAGGTCATGGAGTCTTGTCAATGATATATAGGAATTTTGCTAGCAGGGACAGGAAGGTGATTATCCCATTGTAGGAGGCAATGGTCAGGCACAGGTCTTGTGGCCTCATTTTAGGAAGGATGTAGAGTTGCTAGAATGAGTAAAAAGAAGGGCAACAAGATTGGTGAGGGGGAACAAAGGGGTGCTCTTACAAAGAAAGGCTTAAGATCTGCAAATTGCAGCACCTGGAGAGTAAGCACCTGTGAGGTGATCTGATTGAGGTGTATAAAGCCTTGAATGGATTGAACAAGCTGAATGCTGATGGGATTCTTCCTCTTGCTCAGATTAAGAACCTGAGGGGGCACAGATTCAAATTGAGGAAAGACAGTTGTAGAAAAGATGTGCAGAAATTTGCCTTTAGCCAGTGGGTAGTTGATTTGTGGAACAGACCTCCATCTTTTGTTGTGGAAGATGATAGCCTAAATAAATTTAAGGCTGAGCTGGACAGGCATTTGGAATGAATGGATGGATGAAATGGGAGCGGTTTTTTTTGGCTGATGCTGCATAAGCTTGCTTTCTGGCATTGTATGCCTCTACTAATGCTAATGCTAACATATTAGTGAGGCAAAAACAGAAAGCAAAACTTTTGATATGGTTATCAGCAGTAATTCATCATGTATTAAGAATCTTCAAGTAAAGGAACCTTTGGGTGACAGTGGAATTTATTTAAAGAAATGGCTACTTTCAAGAATAAGAGGAAGGGATTTTGTTTTTGCAAAGGTGACTATAATGGGCTCCACCATTTTTTAAAGACATTTTACAGATAATTCAAAAATTGGCAGGGTGGTTAATGATATTAATCAGGGTATGTGCTACTGTAGAAAGTGCTAAAAAATTTAGACAGATGGGTTGAAAATTGGCAAATATAAGGTAGGTACTACACATGGGTAGCAATAATCCCAGCTTAGCACAACACCTGTGTGGTACCACATTCAGAGTAGTGAAGAGCAAAAAGGACTTGGGGTAATTGTTCATTCAGATATAAAGGTCACTGACAGTGCAGACAGGCTGCCAGGTCACCTCATAGGATTTCACAATGATACACAGGAATTTTGCCAGAGGGATAAGTAGGTGATTATCCCGTTGTATAAAAGGCAATGGTTAGGCCAGGCCACATCTTAAGTACTGCATTCTGGTCTGGAAGTCTCACTTTAGGAAGGATTGCGCTCTGTTTGGAATGACCAGAGAAGGGTAATGAGATTAGTGAAAGAAACAAAAGTATGCTCTGCCAGGAAAGGCTTCACTTTTGCAAACTGGCATCTGGATACTATGCACCTGTGAGGAGATTAATTCAAGGAAGAACTAAAAAAACTGTTAGAGTAGGTGGACAGGTGTTGCGGGAAGGGTTTCTTGCATGGAATGGTTATAAATATTAGGGGATAGATACAGAGTCCTATAATAAGACTACCAGTTTGATTCATCCTTTTCTTCATGTTAAAAGTATAAGAAAATGGTTGAATCAGATTGGTTCACTAGATAGAAAAGGAATAAATATTCATCCTGTACAAATTTCTGATCAAATAAGTATTTTCCATCTAGATTACTACATGAAGAATTTTTAACAGAATGGAGTTAGCAGGTCTATCTTATATGGATTGGGGGTTAAATGATTTTGTGATGAACAGGAAGGTGGGAAAAAACAGCTGCAGATGCTCCAAAACACTTTGAGCTTAATATAAGCTGTAAAAGAGGTAGCTAAATCTCTAGCCAAAATAATGAAAGTATCCTTAGATCCATAAGTAATCCCTACAGATTGAAGATATGCAAATGTATCTCCTTTTCACAAAGGTATTTCAAAGAGTGAAGCAGGTAATTAGAGACCTGTAGGGTTGAACCTTTGTGCTAGGGAAAATAATGGAGTCAACACTTAAAGAAGCAATGCACGATCATTGTGATAGGAATGGAGCTATAAGGGCAATCACAACACCAATTTGTTAAAGGTAGATCATGACTGATATATCTTTATAAAATCAATTGGGATCCCTTAATTTTTTAAAATATTTATTAATGATACTAATGCAGGTATTTCAAGCTTTGTGTCTAAGTTTGCTGATGGTACAAAGGTGGGCACAATGGTTAATAACAGTAACCAGGGAATTCTACTTCAAAAAGATCTAAATAAACTAAGTGGCTGGATTGAAAGGTGCAAGTTGAGGTTCAAATGAAGCCGCAAATGAAGTGGACAGTGTTTAACAATGATAAATGCAAGGTATTGCACTTAGAGCAGTAACCCCAGAATAATATACCATTTGGGTAGCAAAACTCAAGGTAGTTGATTAGGAAAAAGAACTAGGGATAATTCTACAAACCCAGCACTGCAAACAGTTATTAGAACAGCATGTAGGACTCTGTCACTGATACACAGGAATTTTACCAGCAGAGAATAAGAGGTGACCACTCTGTAGAGGTGACAACTCTGTAGCAATGATTATGTATGGCACATGTAATAAAGCATATGCAGTGTCGAGCTACAGTGGGCTCATGAGAGCCCCCCCTTTTTTTTTTTTTTTTGAAAATTTGTGAGCCCATTGTTGAGACAATTATTTATTTTACAAATGAAATCCTGAATGCAATTATTGAGTATCCAGAGCCGAAATAAATGGCGAGCGGGACCCCATTCCCAGCATTTTAATGGCACAATTGATCGGTTATGTATTTTAAAATCGCTTCATTTTTGATTTAATTACAGTCGGACCTCTGTTTAACGAACTTCTTTATAGAGAATTTTTTTGACTCCCCTTGGTAATTAAATTTAAATAGTTTCTGTTGAACGAAGAAAATTTCCATCTAACAAACGGATCAGGAGAGACAACTGTGTATGCATTGTTTTCTCACCTCTGGCCTTTAGGCAATTTAGATAATTAGAAAGTGCGAATTAAGGGTGAAAGGGATTACCATTTCACAATGTTAGTGGTGTCTGTAAAACCTCTGCAGTCATATACTGAGAAGTCGCACTAGTCAATATGCTTTCCATAGCCAGTCAAAGGATTAAGATTCTCAACACGTATTATAGCCTCTGGGAAACCTGTGTTGTGGTTCCCCTTTACTTTGACAAATGGGCATATGTTTTTCGGAGAAGTGAGTGATCCTTGCCTTACAGTAAATTTCTCCGTCTATGTTTACCTGGTCGCAGTAGCTGAATACCCATGTGATTCTGACATTTTGCACTGTATTCAAAGAACTAGTGAGAGTAGCAACGTAGAAGGGGGGGGAAGGATCGAGGCAACTAAGATCTTATATAAACTTTACGAAGGTAAAATGTTGGCAGATTTTGAAACTTTGTCGAGCCTTTCACTGTGTAGAAAATGTTCTAAAATATAATGGCATACAGGCAATAATTAAAAAAAAAAAAAAAAAAAAAAACTGTATCACCAATCTCCAAAAAACTAGCGAAAATTAATGATTATTGCTAAAGAACTTGATGTGGAGACTATAAAGATTCATGTGTTTAGGCCACGATGAGCAGCTGCAGCCTGAGGACGGCAATTATGGATTGGAGGAATTATCCCGCTTTGTGCAAACATTTTGAATCAGAAGTTAAATATTCCGGATTATTAAATCAACTTTTAAATTTTGAATTTTTTAACCATTTAGCACTATGATCGACATCCTGCAGGAGCTCTCTTACCTTTCAGAAACTTTACAGAATCACAATGGTAAAAGAATCTAAATTAATCTATCAATGCTATTGCTAATTTGAAAAATTCTGTAGGAAATTATTAAGCTAAAATTGAGAGCCTGTTGAAGTTGAAAGAATTTGAAGAAATCAAAATCGAAAGTAAAAAAATTATCTCGTGACAAGTTATTAAATGCATTGTTTTATCCTTAATGGTTAAGTTATTAATGCAACAGAGTGATTTTAAATGAAATAAAGAAAATAATGATACCATTGAAAGAAATTTTAAATATATGCTACCCAAAATCGTGGCATGTGAAAGAACTTTCATCTTAGTTATAAGACGGTGAAAACCGAATAAGAAATTTAAGTTTTCTGATAAAATATGAAATAAAAATTAATGATTTTAGAGATTTTGTCAAAGACAGCTTATCTTTAAAATCGAGTGAAATTCCCTTTCAATTAAGAAAGCCAGAAATATCTTTGAAACCATTGCGATTAACAGTGCTGAAGCTGAGTGAGCTTTCAGCGTAATGAATAATACTGTGACAATAAAACACGTTGCAGATTATGATGACCATACATCTAAATGGAAAATCATTGATTCAATTTGATTGGAATCGTTACGTCAAATCATTCCTCTGTAATCATCACTCAGCTATTGAGCAAAGCAGAAGATCAACAACAAATATATAGACAATAAAGAAGTAAATTCTATATGAAAATTTTTAGAATAAATTTTTCTTGAATATTTGTGAAATAATTTTTTTTCATGTAATCTGTGATTTTTTGTGTACTTTTTCTAGAAAGTTTTTTTTTTTTTATGTAATATTTGTTTTTATATTGTGGAATGCTTTGTGATAGTTTTTATGTTATTTGTGATATGGGAAATATTTCATGTTATTTTTTATTCGCAATATTAAAACTTTATCATGAAAAAAATGTATCCATTATATTTCCCTAGTTGTTAAAAAAAAAGACGAATAAAAGAGTTGCGCATGTGACGAGCACATGCGGTAAATTGTTAATGCGAAACATTCTTCACGTCCCTTTTAGGTATTTTGTTTTGTATATATCGATTGATTGTGATTGGTATTGATGTTTAAGGGCACAAGGGCAGCTGAGGCCAAAATGTGCAATATATCGATCACAAAATAAAAGAGCTTTTTTATTGTAAATATTTTATTGATCATTCACAGATTTTCATAATTTCTGAAAGACAAGATACAAGGGATTTAGGATAACTAAAGTAAGAGATGTATACTTGCGAGTACAATGTATCTAATATCTCTGTAAAATAGCACCGATTGATATACCGATCTTGTAGTTGAAGTGACATACACAGCTGTTAGGGGCACTATCTGAGGATGAGGGTTGCCTGTGCGGACGTGCCTTTCTGCCGCTCTTGAAACAGAGAAGTGTTTTCTGATTTATTTTCTGCTTTATTAGTTTAAATTGACATATTAACTTATTTTCGAGAGTATATTTATATTCCTATTTACGGTACTTAAGTTTAAAGTAACTTAGATAGAGATTTTGTAGGTATTACTTAGTATCGGAAAGGGTATCAAATCCACGTGTTTACCGATCGTAAATAGCCGCCATTGTTACGCGAAAATTAATCAGTAAAATCTATTAATCTTGTCGAACTTCACTGGCAATTAAATTGTACTTTTAACTATACATATAACCACTTAGGTTACGTAAAATAAATAATTAGTAAAAATAAATAATTAATACATAACTTGATACGGAAGTTATATAAAGGGATTTCATAGATAACACTCGTTACTGAAACAAATATTTCGTAGATAACACTCGTAGATTTCGTAGATAACACTCGTTACTGAAACAAATATTTCGTAGATAACACTCGTTACTGAAACAATATTTCGTAGATAACACTCGTAGATTCGTAGATAACACTCGTTACTGAAACATAAATATAGCATTATAACTGTGTTGGGATACAAGTTTAGGATTTAATTTGGTATTGAAATTTTACTGAAAGTAAATCGAAATCATGACTCAAACCAGAGCAGCAAAACAAAAGGCTCAAGCTAATGGGAATGCTGTGGCTCAGAGGAGAACTGAGGGGGGCAGTTCCCTCTGAATCACAGCCTTTTAAGATGCACTATTTGCTTGATGTTTGCGGAGCAGTCAGGTATGGGACATGATACTGCCATGGGGGATGTCTTTGTAAGTGCGCGATGCAAGGAGTGTAAGGAAATCAGGCATCAACTCAGCACTGTTATGGGCCTATATGAGAGCTTGAAGGAGAGGGTGGATGCCATCGAAGGATTAAAAGTGAGAGGCCCATCAAGCTCTCAGCTGCCCACACCAATGCCAAAGCTTGCACTGGTCATCGTGCAACACAGCGGCAGCCCCAAGGCAGAATGCGCTGGTCCCAAAGGAACTAGTACTTGTTGGTGACTCTATTGTCAGGGAAACGGGAAACATGCTTTGTAAAAAGGATAGGTGGAACACGACCAGGGTATGTCTGCCAGGGGCAAAGGTTGATGACGTTGTAGAGCGGATATCATCTTTTAAGGGCACAAAAGGTGATATAGTTGTACACGTTGGCACTAATGCTATTAAGAGTAGGAGACCGGCGGAATTACTTAACAAGTACAGGTCATTGATGAAAAAAAGCCTTGAATTAGAGTTGAATTTGAAAGTGTCTGCAATTCTGCCCAGACACGATAGGAGGGAGTATATGATGAGAGCCCTGTCGATCAATTCGGCCCTGAAAAGGTTGTGCACGGCTCAAGGGGTAGAATTTTTTTCAGCCTGGTCTGTACTTGTTAACAGGAGAGACTGCTTCTACAGGGATGGGATACACTTAAATAGAAAGGGTGCAAGAATTTTTGCTGATGCTATCGAGGCAGTGTTAGGTGGATCGGAAAACTGCTAGATTGGGGGGATACAAGGACTAATAAATTAACAGTAGCCACTGGCAGAGGCGAAAGTGATTCTTGCACTGCTTATATTGGAATGAGCAGCAGCCTGGAAAATAAGATGCAGGATATTTCAGAGACTGCTGGGAATCATTGGGGTACAAGTAAACACATGGGTTGTGTTAGGGTGGCTAAGAGGAAGAGCAGGTTCATGTATACTTGCGTGTACACCAATGCTAGGAGTCTAGTAAATAAATTTGAGGAATTTGAGGTATTGCTCAAAAAATCAAAGGCAGATATTGTTGGGATTTCAGAGACGTGGGGTCACACAGATATAAGGAATGCAGAACTGGAATTTGGGGAGTACAATGTCTACAGAAAGGATAGACAGGATAGGAAGGGAGGAGGGGTTATGCTATTAGTTAAGAAACACATAAAATCCAAGGAAGTGAAGCCATTCGACATCGCTGGACAGTGCAGTGTTGAGTCAGTTTGGTATGACATAAGCATTGGGAGATCAAAATTGAGAGCAAGAGTGTGCTATAGGCCTAATGACTCTGATGAGTATAATAAGAAACTGTAAAGAGAAATAGAGTGGGCCAGTAAATCAGAGAGTCTTATTATGGGGGATTTTAATTTCCCAGATATTGACTGGAATTTGGGGGCTGGTCACTCACACATTAGCAAGGCTTTTGTGGATTTATTGGATGATTGTTTTCTACATCAGCATGTTCGGGAGGCAACTAGAGGGAGTAATACTCTTGATTTGATTATCAGTAGTGATTCTTCATGCATTACGAATCTGCAGATAAATGAACCACTAGGTGGCAGTGATCACAGTGTTCTGAAGTGGGATTTACTCAAAGAGGTAACTACCATTAGGGGTAAAGGGAAGGGGGTATTGCTTTCGTAAAGGCGACTACGATGGACTGACACAGTATTTAAATTCTATACAGTGGGATCAACTGATGATGTTACCAACAGCAAATTCAAAATGGGAAGCATTCAAAGAACTTATCTTGGAAGCTACTAGGCTTTACATACCAACTAAGAAATATTGTTCAAGGTTTAGGCCTAAATGGATGTCAGATGAACTAATGAGGCATATGGCAGAGAAGAAAAATGCATGGGATACATACAAATTAACACATGACACAGAAGCCTACGATAGAGACAAGATGATCTGTAACCAAGTTACAAAGGAGGTTAGGCAGGCGAAGGCAGATTACGAGAAATCCTTGGCAAGGGATGCGAAGAAAAACAGCAAAGAGTTCTTTACTTATATAAACTCTAGAAGGAAGGGGATGAATCAGATTGGTCCACTTGATATCGATGGGTCAACTGTTGATGATCCTGCTCAGGTAGCTAACAAACTAAATGAATATTTTGCATCGACATTCACACATGAGGAGTTATTCAGCGATGGGAATGCCAGAGGTGTATTCAACTCTGGCAGTAAGCTAGAGAATCTTGTAATAACTGAGAGTAAAGTGGAGGAGAAATTGTTGAAGATAAACACAAGAAAGGCACCTGGGGTGGATGGAATCTATCCAGTTATATTAAAGGAGGCAGCAAAGGAAGTAAGCAAACCCTTAGCCATAATTATGAGAGCTTCCTGGGACTCAGGGGAGGTACCCATGGACTGGAGATGTGCAAATGTGACCCCAATACACAAAGGAGGATCAAAGGCTGACACAAGTAATTATAGACCTTGAGTTTAACTTCTGTTCCCGGAAAATTAATGGAGGCACTGGTTAAAGAAGCACTGCAGGATCATCTAGACAAGACTTCAGTCATAGCTCAGACACAGCATGGTTTTGTTAAGGGGAAGTCTTGCCTGATCAATTTGATTGGATACTATGATGCAGTCAGAAAAGAACTGGATGCAGGGAATAACTTTGATATTATATACTTGGATCTTAGAAAGGCTTTTGATACTGTTGCACTTGGAAGACTGCTGCACAAATTGGAGCAGTGTGGCATTGAAGGCAAATTGCTGCTATGGATAAAGGGGTGGTTGAGGGGGAGAAGACAGAGAGTGGTAATCAATGGACACTGCTCATCGTGGACTAATGTTATTAGTGGAGTCCCTCAGGGTTCAGTATTGGGTCCTTTATTGTTTTCTGTATTTATAAATGATATTGATGATGGTATATCAAGCTGAATGTCCAAGTTTGCAGACGATACGAAGGTTGGCAGGGTTGTCAAGGACACTACGGACACTATGCTGCTGCAACAGGATCTGGAAAGGTTGAGCAGATGGGCTGAGTGGTGGCAAATGAAGTTTAACATTGACAAATGTAAAGTACTACATATGGAAAACAGCATCCCCAGAGCAACGTATCAACTCTGTGGTACTACACTGACAGTGGTAGAGAATGAAAGGGACCTGGGGGTGGTTGTGGAGGCAGATATGAAGTTCTCTGAGCAGTGCAGACGCGCTGCAAGAGTAGCTCATGGTGTATTGTCGATGATATATAGGAATTTTTCTAGCAGGGATAAGGAGGTGATTATTCCCTTGTATAAGGCAATGGTCAGGCCACACCTAGAGTACTGTATACAGGCCTGGAGGCCTCATTTCAAGAAGGATGTAGAGCTGCTGGAATGAGTACAGAGAAGGGCAACAAGATTAGTGAATGGAACAAAGGGGTGCTCTTACGAAGAAAGGCTTAAGTTTTGCGAATTACAGCGTCTGGAGACTAGGCACCAGCGAGGTGATCTGATAGAGGTGTACAAAGCCTTGAATGGTCTGAGCATGCTCAATGCTGACAGGATTCTTCCTCTTGCTCAGAATAATCACCTGAGAGGGCATAAATTCAAATTGAGGAAAGACAGATGTAGGGTAGATATGCGGAAATTTGCCTTTAGCCAGTGGGTGGTTGGTAGGTGGAACAGACTTCCATCCCTTGTAGTGGAAGTTGATAGCCTAAATAAGTTTAAGGCTCGGCTGGACAGGTATTTCGAACGAACAGAGGGATGAAGTGGAAGTGGTTATTTTTTATTTATTTATTTTACTTTAATTTTTTTGGCTGATGCTGCATAAGCAAGCTTATGCAGCATCAGCCAAAAAAAAAAAAAAACACACTTCCACTTCACCACTCCATTCGTTCAAAATACCTGTCCAACTGAGCCTTACATTTATTTAGGCTATCAACTTCCACAACAAGGGATGGAAGTCTGTTCCACCAACCAACTACCCACTGCCTATGATGGTCGCCTTTACGAAAGCAAAAACCCTTCCCTTTACCCCTGATGGTAGTTACCTCTTTGAGTAAATCCCACTTCAGCACACTGTGATCACTGCAACCTAGTGGTTCCTTTATCTGCAGATTCTTAATACATGAAGAATTACTACTGATAATCAGATCAAGAGTATTACTCCCTCTAGTTGGCCTCCCGAACATGCTGATGTAGAAAACAATCATCCAATAAATCCGCAAAGGCATTGCTAGTGTGTGAGTTATCAACCCACAAATTCCCGTCAACTGACAGGGATAAATGAAGAAGAGGAGTTGGTTCTGTGAGTTGGAAGTTGGACAGTAAATACATGCTGACTGGTTGCAGCACATGTTTAGACTGGTCTAGAAGGGGAATTACAAAAAACAATTCAGAATAATAGAGCCCATGGAGGTATCTACAGAAAAGGCATGCATAAGAAACAAAACATCTATGAGACAAAGAGGTTAATTGAAGGACATTAATTAACCTGACTGCCCTCTTTTAAATGGAGTCTGAAAGTCTGAGAAAGGTATTGGGGGGGTTGCACTACCCCAGATGTGGGAACAATATTGCATGGTATGGCAGATTTCAGATTTGTACAGAGTGAGAAGATATTTAGAAGAAGCTAAAGGTAAACATTTAGAAGAAAAGTAACACCAAGAGCAAAAGAGAAAATCCAGTCTTTTAGGTGTACAGGAACCAAAATTTGTGATGTGATTAGACCAAGACTGATTAGAAGTCAGGTTAAACCCTAACAGAGATATATGATCTTCTCTGAAATTCTGAGTGCCATTGAAGATGAATATAGGAGCAGGACAATCTTTTTTGCACAATATAAGACAGAACTGGGTTTTAAAAGGACTGAAACTAATTATCACCACACTGGAGATCAGAATTTAAGGAATTCGTGGTAGATATTTGAGAAGTTGAAGCTGTTTGTGGAAGGCAAGGTTCCTCACACTTGAAGATGGAATGCAACGTACCATCATCAGCAAAACTATGGATAAGATTTCTAGTCAGCAGAATAGATTTATAGTCAATAATACACAAGGAAAAAAGAGGGAGGAAAGAACACAACACGAGGAACACCAGCATTAGTAATTGGTTTCCCAATTCCAAAAGAACAGTTGACAATCCATAAGATGAAAGCTTGTTTAGAAGACCTTAATGAAAAATGTGATCAAAAGCATTAGAAATGTCAAGAGCAATCACCTACGTTTCACAAAACGTTTCCACTAAATTTGTCTATAGATGGGTAACAAGCCAAAATATAGCCAGTGGATTGAAACTGATGGAATCCATACTGGAAATCATTGATTAAATGGAAGATTTCAAGACAGTTTAGGAGTTAATGGATTTCTCCATTACTTTGGAAAGAGTAGAGGTAAGTGCAATGGGACAACAACTGGATAACTACCGTTTGGCCAAGAAGTAAGTTTTCTATTCTCAGCCAGTTCAAAATCTAATTTGGACTGATTAATAAATGCTTTACACTTGTTGTGAGCTTTGGTGTAGGCAGAAAATGAACCTGGAGATTTAGATGCTAGGCAAATATAATAAGCAACATTCTTTTGTTGAAGAGCTTTAGCAAACTTAATGGACAACCATGGTTTAGATAAAAGAACAGGATTTTAAGATGGCATGCGGAAAAAAGAATTTCTACAAGAATGATTTCATAGACATTACCTGAACAAACAATGACATCACAATATTGAAAAAAGTAATACAACCAAGAAAAAGAAGAATGGAAATCTCACAGATCATCCCATTTTGCATTCTTGTAAGGCCAAAAAACAAGAAGCTGATAATGGCCACGAGGGAAGGTTTCACTGGAGAGGAGACCAATACCAAGTTGTGATCTGATTGGCCTACATGACTATTCACCTCTACCATGTACTTTGAAGGGTTGTTTGTGAGAAAAAGATCAAAAGTGTGGGGCATGTGGTTTCTGATATTCCAGTAGGTAAATGAACAATTTGTGTGAAGTCATTAGTAATTGCAAATGCCTCAGCATCTCGACCAGCTTGGTCAATGGGACTATAATAGTAAATAAATTTGAGGTGCTGGTCAAAACATCAAAGACAAATACTGTTGGGATATCAGAGATGTGGTGTCACACAGATATAAGTAAGGCAGAATTGGAATTTTGGGAGTACAATGTATACAGGAATGATAGACACGGCAGGAGAGGAGGAGGAATTATGCTGTTAGTTAAGGAGCACATAAAATCTAGAGAAGGGCAGTTGACATGGGTGGACAGTGCAGTGTTGAGCCAGATTGGTGTGACAAAAGAATAGGGAAAGTGAAATTGAGAGTAGGAGGGTGTTATAGGCCTAATGACACTGATGAGTATAATGAACAACTTTACAGAGAAATAGAGTGGGCCAATAAATCAGATTGGCTCTAATGGAGGAATTTTGACTTCCAAGATATTGACTGGAACTTCTGCATTGGTCACTCACACACTAGTAAGGCTTTTTTGAATTTACTGGATAATTGTTTCCTACAGCAGCATGTTCAAACGACAACTAGAGACAGTAATACTCTTGATCTGATTATCAGTAGTGATTCTTCATGCATTTACAATCTGCAAATAAAGGAACCACTAGGTGGCAGTGATCACAGTGTACCGATGTAGGATTTACTCAAAGATGTAACTACCATCAGAGATAAAGGGAAGAGTTTTGCTTTTGTAAAGATGACTACGATGGTGTGACACAGTTTTTAAAGTCTATAAAGTGGGAGCAACTGATCATGTTATGAACAGCAAATTCTAGATGAGAAGCATTCAAGGAGTAATCTTGGAAGCTACTAGGCTTTTTTCACAACTAAGAAATACTGTTCAAAGTTCAAGTGCAAATAAATGTCAAAAAAATAATGAGACACATGGCAGAGAAAATAAATATATGGGAAGCAAATAAATAATCAGGTAACACAGAAGCCTATGGTAGATATAAGTTGGTGTGTAATCAAGTCACAAAGGAGGTTAGGCAAGCTTAGGCAGATTATGAGAAATCCTTGGCAAAGGATGCAAAGAAAAACAGCAGAGTTATTTAGTTATGTAAACTCTTGAAGGAAGGAGATGAATCAGATTGGTCCAATTCATATCGATGGTTCGACTGTGGTTCATTCTGCTCAGGTAGCTAATAAACTGAATAAGTATTTTGCATCTACATTCACACATGAAGATGTATTCAGGGAGGAGGATGCTAGAAGTTTATCAAACTCTGACAGGGAGTTAAATGCTTCTTCTTTGGACTCAGGGGAGGTACTCATAGACTGGAGATGTGCAAATGTGACCCCAATTCACAAAGGAGGATCAAAGGCTGACACAAGTAATTATAGACCTGTGAGTTTAACTTCTGTTCCAGGTAAATTAATGGAGGCACTGGTTAAAGAAGCACTGCAGGATCATCTTGACAAGTCTTCAGTTATAGCTCGGACACAGCATGGGTTTGTTAAGGGAAAGTCTTGCCTGACCAATTTGATTGGATACTATGATGCAGTCACAAAAGAATTGGATGCAGGGAATAACTTTGATATTATATATTTGGATCTTAGAAAGGCTTTTGATACTGTTGCACATGGAAGACTGCTGCACAAATTGGAGCAGTGTGGCATTGGAGGCAAATTGCTGCTATGGATAAAGGGATGGTTGAGTGGGAGAAGGCGCCTCCGTAGCCAGGTGGGAAGGAGCAGCAGTGCGTAGCACACGCTTCTTGATTAGACCGAGGATCGAGCCCGTCACCACCAAATAAGGAGGATGCAGAAAGGTCAGGAAATGACCACCGCATATCCCGGAGCAATATGGCCTTAGTTGCTAATGCTCCTAAAAACCAAATAACAAACAAACGAGTGGGAGAAGAAAGAGTGTGGTAATCAATGGACACTGCTCATTGTGGACTAATGTTATTAGTGGAGTCCCTCAGGGTTCAGTGTTGAGTCCATTATTGTTTTCTGTATTTATAAATGATATTGATGATTGTATATCAAGCTTAATGTCCAAGTTTGCAGACGATACAAAGGTTGGCAGGGTTGTTAAGGACACTATTGACAGTATGCTGCTGCAGCAGGATCTAGAAAGATTGAGCAGATGGGCTGAGAGGTGGCAAATGAAGTTTAACATTGACAAATGTAAAGTACTACATATGGGAAACAGTAACCCCAGAGAAATGTATCAACTCTGTAGTACTACACTGACAGTGGTAGAGAATAAAACGGACCAGGGGGTAATTGTGCAGGCAGATATGAAGTTCTCTGAGCAGTGCAGACGGGCTGCAAGAGTAGCTCATGGCGTCTTTTCAATGATATACAGGAATTTTTCTAGCAGGGATAAGGAGGTGATTATTCCCTTGTATAAGGCAATGGTCAGGCCACACCTTGAGTACTGTATACAGGTTTGGAGGTCTCATTTCAAGAAGGATGTAGAGCTGCTGGAACGAGTACAGAGAAGGGCAACAAGACTAGTGAATGGAACAAAGGGGTGCTCTTACGAAGAAAGGCTTAAGTTTTGCAAATTACAGTGTCTGAAGACTAGGCACCAGCGAGTGATCTGATAGAGATGTATAAAGGCTTGAATGGTTTGAGCATGCTGAATGCCAGTGGGATTCTTCCACTTGTTCAGAATAATCATCTGAGTGGTCATAAATTCAAATTGAGGAAAGACAGATGTAGGTTAGATGTGTGGAAATTTGCCTTTAGCCAGCGGGTAGTTGGTTGGTGTAACAGGCTTCTATCCCTTGTTGTGGAAGTTGATAGCCTAAATAAATTTAAAGCTCAGCTGGACTGGTATTTTGAACGAACGGAAGGGTGAAATGAAAGTGGGTTTTTTTTTTTTTTTGGCTGATGCTGCATAAGCTTGCTTTCTTGCATCATATGCCTCTACTAATTCTAATGCTAATGTTATTTAGCTCCCTGCCAGATTATGAATGTTCAGTTATTTTGTTTTGTAATAACTGAGAGTAAAGTGATAGAGAAATTGTTAAAGCTAAGCATAAGAAAGGCACCTGGGGTGGATGGGATATATCCAATTATACTAAAGGAGGCAGCAAATGAAGTAAGCAAATCCATAGCCATAATTATGAGAGCTTCCTTGGACTCAGGGGACCCATGGAATGGAGATTTGCAAATGTGACCCCAATTCACAAAGGAGGATCAAAGGGTGATACAAATAATTACATACTTGTTAGTTTAACTTCTGTTCCAGGGAAATTAATGGAAGAACTGGTTAAGCGGGAGCACCGCAGGATCATCTAGAAAAGACTGCAGTTATAGTTCAGACACATCATGGTTTGTTAAGGGGAAGGTCTTGTCTGAACAATTTCATTGGATAATACAATGAGATCACAAAGGAATTGGTTGCAAAAAATAATTTTGATATCATATATGTTTTGTTAACCCCTGGCACCACCATGCCGTGACGGGACTAATTGTATGTCTATCATTGCTGCAATTAAAGATTCTATTCTATTCTATTTGGGATTTCGGGAAAGATTTTGTTACCGTTGCACAATGAAAACTACTGTACAATCTGGTGCAATATGGCATTAAGGGCAAGTTGCTGCTACAGATAAAGAGATGGTTGAGTGGGAGAAGATAGAGAGTGGTAATCAATGGACACTGCTCTTCGTAGACTAATATTATTAGTGGTGAACCCCAGGGGTCTGTGTTCGGCACACTGTTATTTTCTGTATTTATCAATGATATTGATGAAGGTATATCAGGCTTTATGTCCAAGTTTGCAGACGATATGAAGGTTGGCAGGGTTGTTAATGACACTATTGACAGTATGCTACTGCAACAGGATATAGAAAAGTTGAGCAGATGGGCTGAGAGGTGGCAACCGAAGTTTAACATTGACAAATGTAAAGTACTGCATATGGGTAGCAGTAAAGTACTGCATATGGATAGCAGTAATGTATCAAGAGTGAGTGAGACCTAGGGGTAATTGTGCAGTTAGATAGTTTTCTCAGCAGGGCAGACAGTCTGCAAGAGTAGCTCATGGTGTTTTGTCACTGATATACATGAATTTTTCTAGCAGGGATAAGGAGGTGATTATCCCCTTGAATAAGGCAATGGTCTGGCCACACCTTGAGTACTGTATACAGGTCTGGAGGCTTCATTTTAGGAAAGATGTAGAGCTGCTTGAGCGAGTACAGAGAAGGGCAGTGAGATTGGAGAATGGAACAAGGGGTTTCTTTTGCAAAGAAGGACTTAAAATTCTGTAAATTGCAGTGTCTGGAGACTAGGTACCTGGGAGGTGATCTGATTGAGATGTATAAGGCCTTGAATGGGTCGAGCAGGCCCAATGCTGATGGGATTTTTCCTCTTGACAAGATTAATCGCCTAAGGAGACATTAATTCAAGCTGAGGAAAGACAGTTGTAGAATAGATGTGCAGAAATTTGCCTTTAGCCAGAGGGTTGTGGATTGCTCAAACAAACTTCCATCTGTCATATTATTTGACAGCTTAAATAAATTCAAGGTGGAACTAGACAAACATATAGAGTTCCCTATTTCTATTACATATCATGGCCAACTATGTTCTGAGATTTGAAGCTTCCCTTGATCAACCTAAATCTTTCATGCTTGAATCAAATACTGTCATTATACTTTTCTACTACACAAATTAGCAAAAAAAGAACTTTAAACATTAACTCAAGGAATTCTGTAAGATTTAAACCTAAATAGATGTCACATGAACTGATGAGAGTAGTGGCAAAGAGGAAATATGCTTGGAATGATTTTAAATTATTAGAGGAGACAAAATCCTACAGTAAGTACTAACTAGTCTTCAAACAAGTCACTAAGGAGGGTTAGACAAGGTAAGTCAGACTGTGAGAGTCTTTTGCTAAGAATACACAAAGAAAACCAGCAAAGAATTCTTTGCCTATGTTAACTAGAAGGAAAGGGATCAACCACATTAGCCCACTAATATGAAAAGGATAACTACTGATGATCCTGTTCAGGTTGTTGACGACTTGAATAAATATCTGCATTTACATTCATATGGGAAGAAGTTGGAAACAACAGAAGTACAACATATTATAACTGGGAGCTAAATGATGTGATAACTGAAAAGACAGTTGAAGATAAAAGTAAATAAGGCAACTACATATATTGGGGATGTAGAATTGTCCCTCCTATTGACAAAGTGGAATAAAGGAGCAATGTGCATAATTACTGACCTGTAAACTCAACTTCTGTTCAAGGGGAAAATAATGGAGTCAGTGATTAAAAAGATAATGCAGGATCATCTTGACAGGAATGTAGTTTAATGAAATCAGAGAATGGATTTGTTAAGGGGAGATCTTATCTGACCAGTCTGATTAACAACTGTGATGCAATAAGAGGTGTATGCAAAACATAATTTTGACATCATAAAGTAAAGATTTCAATAAAGCTTTTAACACCTGGACATGAAATACTGCTATACAAATTGGAGCAGTGTAGCATTAGGGGAAAGTTATTGCTATGGATAAAGGGATAGTTAAGTGGCAGAAGAAAGAGGGTGGTAGTAGTAGTAATAGTGGCATGAGATACAAGAAAGCAAGCATATGAGCTTATGCAGCATCAGCCAAAAAAGGAAAAAAAAAAAAATTACACAACCATTCCCTCTAAATGTTTGTCCAGTTTCTCTTTAAATTTATTTAACCTATCAACTTCCACAACGATAGATGGAAGTTTGTTCCAGCAATTCACCACCCACTGGCTAAAGGCAAATTTCCGCACATCTATTCTACATCCGTCTTTCCTCAATTCGAATTTATGCCCCCTTAGGTTCGTAATCTGAACAAGTGGAAGAATCCCATCAGAATTCAGCATGCTCAACCCATTCAACGCCTTATACACCTCAATCAAAACACCTTCCAGGTGCCTAGTCTCCAGATGCGGCAATTTGCAGAGCTTAAGCCTCTCTTGGTAAGAGGATGCCTTCATTCCCCTCACCAATCTTGTTGCCCTTCTCTGTACACCCTCAAGCAAATCTACATCCGTCCACAAGGCATGGCCTGACCATTGTCTTATAGAGAGGGACAATCACCTCCTTTTCCCAGCTAGAAAAATTCCGGTATAGCACTGACAAAATGATATGACCTGCTCTTGAAGCCTGTCTGCATTGTTCAGAAAACTTCATATCTGACTGCACAATTACTCCCAGGTCTTTTTCATTTTCTACCACATTTAGTGTAGTACTACACAGATGGTACGTTCCTCTGGGTTTACTTCTACCAATATGCAGTACTTTGCATTTGTCAATGTTAAACTTCAGCTGCCACTTCTCAGCCCATCTTCCCAAATTTTCTAGATCCTGTTGCAGTAGCACACTGCTATTACTTCGACACTAAGCCTGATAAACCTTCATCAATATTACTGATAAATAAATAAAACAACAGTGGACCCAATACCGAACCCTGTGGAACTCCACTAATAACATTAGCCCACGAAGAGCAGCACCCATTGATTACCACCCTCTGTCTTCTCCCACTCAACTATCCTTTTATCCATTGTAGCAACTTACCCTTAATACCATTCTGCTCCAATTTGTACAGTAATTTTTCATATGCAACAGCGTCAAAAGCTTTCTTGATATTATAAAAATTTTTTGTTTTGCATCCAGTTACTTTGTAACCACATCATAATATCCAATCAAATTTATCAGACAAGACTTTTCCTTAACAAACCCATGCTGTGTCTGAATTATTGCTGCATTCTTGTCTAGGTGATCCTGCAATGCATCTTTAACCAGTGACTCCATTATTTTACCCGGAACAGAAAAAATAACTAACTGGTCTGTAATTAATCATGTCACTCTTCGACCCCCTTTGTGAATTGGGGATACATTTGCACATCTCCAGCGCATGGGGACCTCCACCGAGTACAAGGATACCCTCATAATTATGGCTAAGGGGTTGCTTACTTCCTTTGCTGCCTCCTTTAATATAACTGGATAGATCCCATTCACCCCAGGTGCCTTTCTTATGTTTAACTTCAACAATTTCTTCTCCACTTTGCTCTCAGTTATTATAAAATCACCCTGCTACAATTTGATAACCTTCTGGCATTCTCAATTCTTAATAACTCCTCATGTGTGAATATAGATGCAAAATACTCATTCAGTTTGTTTGCTATCTGAGTAGGATCATCAACAGTCGAACCATCGGTATCAAGTGGACCAATCAGATTCATCCCCTTCCTTTTAGAGTTTATATAAATAAAGAAATCCTTGCTGTTTTTCTTAGCATCCTTTCTCAAAGATTTCTCGAAATCAACCTTCGTCTGCCTAACTTCCTTTGTGACTTGATTATAGACTAGCTTCTATCTACCACAGGTTTCTGTGTCGCCTGATAATTTAAATGCATCCCATGCAATTTTCTTCTCTACCACAAGTCTCATTAGTTCATTTGACAACAATTTAGGCCTAAACCTTCCGAACAATATTTTTTAATAGGTATGAAACTTTTAGTAGTTTCCACGATTAATTCCTTGAATGCTTCCCACTTAGAATGTGCTGTTGATAACATCATCAATTGATCCCACTGTACAGAATTTAAAACCTGTCTGAGACCACTGTAGTCACCTTTATGGAAGCAAAAACCCTTTCCTTTACCCCTTATGGTAATTATATCTTTAAGTAAATCCCACATCAGTACACTGTGATCACTGCCACCTAGTGATCACTGCTGATTACCAGATCAAGAGTATTACCCTCTCTGGTTGCCTCTCGAACATGCTGCTGCAGAAAACAATCATCCAATAAATCCACAAAAGTCTTACTAGTGTGCAAGTGACCAACCCACAAGTTCCAATCAATATCTGGGAAGTTAAAATCCCCCATTATAAGACTTTCTGATTTACTAGCCCACTCTATTTCTCTGTACAATTGTTCATTGTACTCATTCGAGTCATTAGGCCTATAACACACTCCTACTCTTATTTTTGCTTTTGCAGTGCTTATGTCACACCAAACTGACTCAACAATGCACTGTCCAGCTATATCAACTATGTCCCATCTCCTCTCTATCCTCTCTGTACACATTGTACTCGCCAAATTCCAATTCTGCATTCCTAATATCTGTGTGACACCATGTCTCTGATATCCCAACAATATTGAGCTTTGATGTCTTGACCAACACTTCATATTTGTTTACTTACTATACTTACAGCATTGGCATACATGCACCTATTCTTATTCTTAGTTACCTTAACATATCCCATACACCCACCTGCTTCAAGATGACTGTCATCAGTCCCTAAAACCCCCAGTACCCCTCGGTCCAGGCCGCTGCTTATGCTAATAGAAGCAGTGCCAGAATCACCTTCACCTCTGCCTGCGGCTACTTTTAACCTTTTAGTCTGTGGGTCCCCCCCTCCAAGCAAGCAGTTTTCCAACCCACCTAACACTGCCTCGATAGCATCAGCAAATATTCTTGCACCCTTCCTATTTAAGTGTATCCCATTCCTGTAGATGCAGTCTCGGCTAAAGTAAAGAAAGCCCACAAGACAAGCATGTAAAAGTTTGATGAAATTTACCAGTACAAGTACTTTGCCGTAGTGGCATTTGTTCAAAGTAGAAGTTGAATCCCACGGGAGCTTGAAACCCTCCAGAAGTGGAGGGGGGTAACCTGACCTTTTTTATTTAGAATCACTAATTGAATTAACTAACTGAATCACGAACAGAGTCATATTGGAACTGCTGACATCATAAAAAATGTTCGTAACGTAGTTTCACCGATAAACTTTTTCGAAGTTTGCCGTGCTTCTCGTGTGGGCTTCCTTTACTTTTGCCTTTTTTCTTTTTTTTTCTTAATAAACAGTTTATCCATTAATCCACCAGTGATTCTAAAGAAAAAAGGTCAGGTTACTCCACTTCGGAAGGATTTCAATCTCCCATGGGATTCAATTTCTACTCTTGACCGATAACACCCACTGTATGTTTACTGAGCGAGCAACAATACAAATGCCGTTACGGCAAAGCACTTTTATCAGTAAATTTCATCGAACTTTTGCGTGCTTCTCATGTGGGCTTTCTTTACCTTCACCCCAGTCTCTTCTGTTAACAAGCACAGACCACACTGAAAAAAATTCTACCCCTTGAGCCTTGCACATTCCCTCCAGGGCCGAACTGATTGACAAGGCTCTCACCATGTACTTCTTCCTATCATGTCTGGGCAGAATTGCAGACGCTTTCAAATTTAAACGTAACTCACAACTTTTTTGCAACATTGACCTGTACTTGTTAAGTAAATCTGCAGATCTCCTACTCTTAATTTGGTGCCAACGTGTACAACAATATAACCCTTTGTGCCCTTAAAAGATGATATATGCTTCACAACGTCATCAACTTTTGCCCCTTGGCAGACATACCCTGGTCCTATTCCATCTATCCTTTTTACACAATATATTCCCAGTCTCCCTGACAATAGAGTCACCAACAATAACTAGTTCTTTGGGACCTGTGCATTCTGCCTTGGAGATTGCCGCTGTGTTGCCTGGTGCCCAGGAGTGAGCTCTGTTGTTGAGTTGGGCACTGTTATAAATGAGAACTGCTCTTCTTTGAACATCTGTGGACTCCCATAGGCTCACTGCTGGACATCCTGATTGTTTTCAATATTTATTTCTGATACAGATCAAGACATATCAAGCTTATTATTTAAGTTTGTAGATTATATCAGTTGGCAGGTTAATTACAAAAACCAAGGTGTGTTCATTGTCATCATCAGCCATTTTCAATCCACTGCAGGATGAAGGCCTCTCCAGCAACTTTCCAGTTCCTTCTGTTTTGTGCAATGGCCATCCATTTACTACCCAAAAACTAATGAATTTCATCTATCCATCTCCACCTTTGTCTTCCAGGTTTTCTTCTAGCTCCTCTTGGGTACCATTCTGTGATTTTCTTAGTCCATCTGTCATCATGTGTTCGAGCTATGTGTCCTGCCCAAGACCATTTTAGTTCTTTAGTTTTGATAAGAATGTCCTTTACTTGAGTTTGCTGCCTAATCCATGTGTTTCTCTTCTTATCTAAGAGTCTGATTCCCAGTATAATTCGTTCCATTCTTCACTGTGTAGTTCTCAGCTTCTCTTCCATTCTTTTGGTGAGTGCCCAAGTTTCACTTCCATAAGTCATGGTGGGGAGTATACATTGATTCATTATTTTACGTTTCAGACAAACTGGGATATTGCTCTTTAGTATGTGACTATATTTCCTGAATGCTATCCATCCAAAATTTATTCTTCTCTTGACTTCCAGCCATTTATCATTATTACAGCTAATAACTTGTCCCAGATAAGTATATGACTCCACCTTTTCAATTACTGCTCCTTCAATCATTATTTCCTTTTCCGTGGCATATTTGTTCATCATTACTTTTGTTTTAGCCATATTCATCTTTAGTCCAAAATCCTTACTAACTGTGCATAACTGATTAAGATTTTCCTCTAATTCTTTGGGATCTTGGCTTATGACCACAATGTCATCTGCAACTCGTAAATGGTTTAGGTACTCTCCGTTCACATTGACTCCTTTCTGCGACCAGTCTAATCTTCTGAAAGCTTCCTCAAGTGCAGCAGTAAACAGCTTCGGAGATATTGTGTCTCCTTGTCGAACTCCTTTCTCGATTTTAAATTTCCTACTGTCTTTGTCTAGTCTAATAAAGGAGGTAGAACTCTCATATATTTTCTTAAAAATCATAATATATGGGGTATCTATGCCTTGTCTTTCCAGTGCCCGAAACCTTGGCTTACGCTGGATGGAGTCAAATGCCTTTTCATAATCCACAAATGCCAGGCATAGTGGTGTTTTATATTCATTTGCTTTCTCCATTAGCTGTGATATTACGTGAAGGTGATCCATAGTTGAGAATCCTGTCCTAAAGCCAGCTTGCTCTTTCGGTTGATTCTCATCAAGTATTCTTTCTAATCTGTTAGTAATGACCCTTGTGAACAACTTGTAGATGTGGGATAACAAGCTAATTGGTCTATAATTTCCAATTTCTGATTTATCTCCTTTCTTATGCAGCAAAACTATGATTGCATTATTCCACTGCTTAGGCGTCACACCTTTTCTAATGCACTTTGTGAAGAGCCTTGCCAGTTTTTGTGTTATGTCTCTTCCTCCCAATTTTAACAACTCTACAGTAACTTCATCTTCCCCCAGTGCTTTCCGATTCTTCATTTTCTTCAACGCATGTTCTACCTCATCAGGAAGAATATCAGGTATGTCGTATGAGTTGCTACTTTGCAATCCATCTTCCCCACTGCTGGTATCATTCCCTCACTCATTGTATAATTCTCTATAGTAGTCTTCTGCTATTTGAATTATGCCTTCTCTGCTGTTTATAAGTACACCATCGCTATTCTTCAGTTTCAGTATCATTGTCTTTCTGTATTACTGCTCATGGCTGCTGATTTAAATCCTTTGTTTTCCCTTAATGCTTGTTCTACTTTTCTTGTGTTAAATCGTCTTATGTCCTCTCTGAGTCTCTTTCTTATGGCTTTGCATAACTCAGTATACTCAATTTTCTCCCTGTCAGTGTTTTTCTTGCTCTTCATTTGTTGTCTTCGGTTCATCATGACAAGTGTTTCTTGACTAATTTTTTCTTCTTTGGATTTCTTTTTCCCTATAGGTTTCTTGGGCTTTATCACTTTCAGAAAGTCGTAATATTCCTCGTCGATATCTTGGTCCTGAGCAGTCTGCAGAAGCTCAAACTTGTTCTTAAGTTCCAGTACATACTGCTTTTTCTCCTCCTCTGTTATCTCAAAGACCTTTGTATTATTTACTCGAGTCAGTTTTTTCCTTTCCTTTCCTACATCTATATCAAGTGTACATCTTACCATTCTGTGATCACTTCCAACATTTACCTTATTCAGGACAGTAACATCATTCACAATATATCTTCTGTTAGTGAGGATGAAGTCGATTTCATTAGTTGTTAATCCATTTGGACTCTTCCATGTCCACTTTCTATTCACCCTTTTCTTCAAAAAAGTGTTCATTACTGACAGTCCTTGAGATTCTGCAAATTCCACAAGTCTTTCACCTCTTTTATTTCTTTCACCAATTCCAAAATTTCCTATAGTTCCTCTTTCTGCGCTGTTTTGCCTTTTTCCAACCTTAGCATTGAAGTCCCCCATAATAACAGTGTAGTGGGTTTTCTGATCATCTAGAAGACTCTCAATTTTGGTGTACATTTCTTCAACCTCTTCATCATCATGGCTCGATGTTGGTGCATAAATCATTATAATCTTTAGCTTGTACCTCTTAGAAATCTCGAGTATTAGTCTTGACAACCTTGGTGATGTACTTTTGAATTCCAAAATGTTGTTTTTAAAATCTTTATGGACCAGAAACCCAACTCCACCTTCGCTCCTTTCACTGTTTCCATTGGTGTACAGCAGATTTCCACTTGATAAACTTATAAATGATTCATTTCTTCTTGTTGTTTCAGCCAAACTGATGATATTCCAATTCACATTTTCTAATTCCTTTTCCAGCTCTAATATCCTGTCTTCACCGATGAGTGATCGTACGTTATAACAGGCCAAGTTCAGTTTCCGTGCATGGCAGCCTGGTCGCACCCAGAGATTCTTAGCACCCTCTGCTTCCACTCTGATCCTCTCGCTGCCGTAAGAGGGAGAGTGAAAGCTGCTGGGGACTGAGGGCCATTTGTATTGTTGTGCTGTCATATGCTGGAGGGTTTGGTCTTTTCCTCTTCACACTGACCAGGCATCTTAGTATTAGTATTAGTAACGGCCGTATGGTGCAAGAAAGCCTATGGCTTATGCTGCACCAGCAAAAAAAAAAAAAAAAAATCCGAACAAAACAATGATAAAAACAAAAATTAAATAAATAAATAATAATAATTAATAAATAAATAAAAATAATAAAATGAAATTAAAAATTAAATAAAAAGGAAATTAATCCTATCATCCTATGCGCTTCCCTTACCCGAAAGTACTATCCAGATGACCTTTGAATTTCCCCAAACTGTCGGCCTCTACCACCCATGAAGGCAACTTATTCCAGTAATTTATAACTCGCTGGCTAAAATAAAACTTCCTGCAGTCCAATCTAAACATTTCCCCGCGTAACTTGAATTTATGTCCCCTAGTTCTAGCATCATTTATAATCTTGAAAATTTTGTCCTCATTCATTTTACTGATGCCTCTCAGAGCCTTAAACACCTCAATCAAATCTCCTCTAAGGTGTCTAGTTTCCAAACTCTGCAACCCACATATTCAAAGTCTTTCTTCATAAGGACGCCCTTTTGCCGATCTCACCAGGCGAGTTACCCTTCTTTGCACCCTTTCAAGAAGCTCGATGTCTTTCTTTAGGTGCGGTCTCCATACTTGAACACAGTATTCCAAGTGTGGTCTAACATAGGCCTTATATAATGGGATTATCACGTCCCTATCTCTACTTGCAAAAGTTCGATAGATCATCGATAGGACACCATGGGCCTTCCTTGCAACCTGTTTACAATGCTCAGAGAATTTCATGTCCGACCGTATCGTAACACCCAAGTCCCTTTCCTCCAGTACTGGGTTTAGTTGAACTCCACCAAGTGAATAAGTTATTTTGGGATTACTGTTTCCCAGGTGTAATACCTTACACTTTGTTGGATTAAAGCACAGCTGCCATTTTTCTGACCATTCTTGAAGTCTATCTAGGTCTCTCTGAAGAAGCTCAGCTTGACAGTGATCATTAACTACTCTACCAATTTTAACATCATCTGCAAATTTAGACATCACGCCCTCTATCCCTTCATCAATGTCGTTTATGAAAATTAAAAACAACAGTGGTCCTAATACTGATCCTTGGGGAACCCCACTTCTTACATCAACCCAATCTGAGGAATAGCCATTTATCACAACCCTCTGCCTCCTGCCCTGAAGCCATCCTTCTATCCATCTAAGGATTTTCCCAGTGATTCCAACCTGTTCCAGCTTATAAAGCAACCGCTCATGTGGGACTGAGTCAAAAGCTTTGCTGAAATCTAAATAAACAATGTCGAAATTATTCCCTAAATCCAGCTCGTGAGTGACCCTTTCGAAATAGCGAACCAGATTTGTTAAACATGATTTTCCCTTTACAAAACCATGCTGAGTATCCTTGAGAATTTCAATTCTATCCAAATGATCCTGAATTCCACCCTTGATCAATGCCTCCATGATTTTCCCTACTACTGAAGTCAGACTGACAGGTCGATAATTTCCCACTTCACTTTTAGAGCCACCCTTATGTATGGGAGATACATTTGCACTTTTCCAATCCAAGGGAATCTCCCCAGAGTCTAGTGATGCTCGCATAACCAGCCTCAGTGGTTCAATGCACTCGCTTGCCGCCTCTCTCAAGATTATGGGGTATATTCCATCAACTCCAGGAGCCTTACTAGTCTGTAGGCTTGAAAGTTTTTTCATTAAATAATCCTGCGAAATTTCAATATCATTAATTACATATTTTTTAACTTCGCTCCCACAATTTCCCATTGCCACAAAAGGCTTTTCATTTGTAAATATCGATGCAAAATAACTGTTGAGTTCATCTGCAACGGCAGCTGGTGTATTTATTACTATCCCCTTTCCCTTACGTATAGGTCCGATCTGGTTTGTCCTGCTCTTCTTGGCATTTATATATGTGAAGAATTCTTTATCCCCCCTCTTTGCTCTGTTTGCTAGTGATTTCTCATAAACTGCCTTTGCCTGTCGAACCTTTTCTGTGGCTCTATTACAGATAACCTTGTAGCTGTTATAGGCTTCAGTACTTTTTATTGCTCTGTAACGTTTCCATGCCACCTTTTTCTGCTCAAGTAATGTGGCAACTTCACTATTCATCCAACTTGGAACCCTTCTCGTGGAGTATTTTTTTAATGGTATATACGCATTCAAGGCATCTGTGATTAATGTTTTAAAAGCGTACCGCAGTTCAATTGTATTCATTCTCTGCGCGATATCTACCCAGTTAATAGAGGCCATGTAGTACCTTAAGGCATCGTAATTTCCTTTTCTGAAATTAAAACCCATTCCTTTGCCTTTTACTTCTGCTACCTCTCTCATCATCATCCACCGTAGAACTCCGTGATCACTTCCTGCTACTGGTTCCTCTACTGTCAGCCCTGTTATGTCATCTGATTCATGTGTGATGATGAGGTCTAGGATATTCTTTTCTCTAGTACTTTCCCTGACATGTTGATACAAATAACAGTCATCTAGTTGATTTAAAAATTTTGTTCCCCATGTCGAGTTTCCTTCCCATTTACTCCAATCAATTAGAGGCAAATTGAAATCTTGAAGAGAACCACTCTACACGTTCGTTGTCACCTAAGTGACATGACAGGGCTTACCATCGAGGTGTGCATGAGTGGATTTTAGGGAGGCAGGCCAACCGGACTTCTCCTAAATCTTCTGTAATAGAGAGATATTGGATCCATCAGTGTTTTAGGCTGAGTCTCTGATAAAACACAGGATACCTGTTCCCCTCTAAGCCCCTAAGGTGTGCTACTGTAACAAAACCTAGAAAAATTAGGGAGATAGGTTGAGAAGTTGCAACTAAGGATTAATATTGATAAATGCAATTACTGCATATGGGCAGCAGTAATCCCAGAATAACATACCGGTTTGGTGGTACTACAATCAAAATCAAGGAGTACAAAAAAAAAAAAAAACACGACTAGGTGTAAATGTACAGTCCAACATATAAATTCTTTGAGAAGTGCAGACAGGCGGCTAGCACAATACACGCTGTTCTGTCAATGATAGAAGGAAATTCTACTAGCAGAGAAAAGATGATAATATAAATTAACAGCTATCAGCAATGAAGATAACATACCAAACTAATCTGGCGGTAAAAAAAAAAATATCGTATGATCCAAATTTTGTCCAATGGCCCAAAATTATAGAGAAATAGCAAGAAGGAATGAGATCTTTGTCTTTAATTTATTTCATTTATTTTAATGAATTTATTGTGGAAGCAGCATTCATTTTTTGGTGAAGGTGGGGGGGTGGATCATTTGGAGCAGAGAGGCATGTTTGCACTAAAAAAAATGTGTTGCTTTTTTTTTTTATAGTTTGTTATTTTATTAATTTGATTGTCAGCATTCACATTAATAAAGGTACATGATGCAAGAAAGCAAGCTTAAATAGCATCAGCCATAAAAAAAAAAAAAAAAAAACCTCATTTCACTCATCCATTCGCTCCAAATGTTTGTCAAGTTCTGCCTCAAATCTATTTAAACTATCAACTTCTACAACAATAGATGGAAGTTTGTTCTAGCAAACAACCACCTGCTGGCTAACGGCAAACTTCCGCACATCTATCCTACAACTGATTTTCCTCAATTTGAATTTAGCATTAGTATTAGCATTAGCATTACAAAAGGCACATGATACAAGAAAGCAAACTTATATAGCATCAGCCAAAAAAAAAAAACAAACAAAAAACCCTTATTTCACTCATCCACTCACTCAGAATGTTTGTCAAGTTCTGCCTCAAATCTATTTAAACTATCAACTTCTACAACAACAGATGGAAGTTTGTTATAGCAAACAACCACCTGCTGGCTAAAGGCAAACTTCCGCACATCTATCCTACAACTGTTTTTCCTCAATTTGAATTTAGCATTAGTAGTAGCATTAGCATTAGAAAAGGTACATGATGCAAGAAAGCAAGCTTATATGGCATCAGCCAAAAAAAAAACAAAAAACAAAAACCCTTATTTCACACATCCACTCGCTCCAAATGTTTGTCAAGTTCTGCCTTGAACCTATTTAAACTATCAACATCTACAACGACAGATGGAAATTTGTTCCAGCAATCAACCACCCGCTGGCTAAAGGCAAACTTCCGCACATCTATCCTACAACCGTCTTTCCTCAGTTTGAATTTAGGCCCTCTCAAGTGATTATTCTGAGCAAGAGGAAGAATCCCATCAGCACTGAGCCGACCGGGCTAGCCGAGTGGGTAAAAGTACCTGCCCGGCAACCCAAAGGTCGCGAGTTCGATTCCCGCCTCGGGCTTGCATCAAAGTACTGCAAAAACCGTGGGAGGTGCAATATGGCCACCGATGCGCCAACAACTACCAAATCAAAAAAAAAAAAAAAAAAAAAGAAATCAGCACTGAGCATGCTCAAACCATTCAAAGCCTTATACACCTCTATCAGATCACCTCGCCGGTGCCTAGTCTCCAGACACTGTAATTTGCAAAACTTAAGCCTTTCTTCATAAGAGCAACCCTTTGTTCCATTCACTAATCTTGTTGCCCTTCTTTGTACTCATTCCAGCAGCTCTACATCCTTAGCATTAGCATTAGCATTAGTAGAGGCATTTGATGCAAGAAAGCAAGCTTATGCAGCATCAGCCAAAAAAAAAACCCACTTCCACTTCACCCCTCTGTTCGTTCAAAATACCTGTCCAGCTGAGCCTTAAACTTATTTAGGCTATCAACCTCCACCACAAGGGATGGCAGTCTGTTCCACCAACCAACCACCCGCTGGCTAAAGGCAAATTTCCGCACGTCTATCCTACATCTGTCTTTCCTCAATTTGAATTTATGCCCTCTCAGGTGATTTTTCTGAGCTAGAGGAAGAATCCCATCAGCATTGAGCATGCTTAAACCATTCAAGGCTTTATACACCTCTATCAGATCACCTCGCTGGTGCCTAGTCTCCAGACACTGTGATTTGCAAAACTTAAGCCTTTCTTCGTAAGAGCACCCCTTTGTCCCATTCACTAATCTTGTTGCCCTTCTCTGTACTCGTTCCAGCAGCTCTACATCCTTCTTGAAATGAGGCCTCCAGACCTGTATACAGTACTCTAGGTGTGGCCTGACCATTGCCTTATACAATGGAATAATCACCTCCTTATCCCTGCTGGAAAAATTCCTGTATATCATTGACAATACTCCATGAGCTACTCTTGCAGCCCATCTGCACTGCTCAGAGAACTTCATATCTGCCTGCACAATCACCCCCAAGTCCCTTTCATTCTCTACCACTGTCAGTGTAGTACCACAGAGTTGATACATTGCTCTGGGGTTGCTTTTTCCCATGTGTAGTACTTTACATTTGTCAATGTTAAACTTCATTTGCCACCTCTCAGCCCATCTGCTCAACCTTTCCAGATCCTGTTGCAGCAGCATAGTGTCAGTAGTGTCCTTGACAACCCTGCCAACCTTTGTATCATCTGCAAACTTGGACATTAAGCTTGATATACCATCATCAATATCATTTATAAATACAGAAAACAATAATGGACCCAACACTGAGCCCTGAGGGACTCCACTAATAACATTAGTCCATGATGAGCAGTGTCCATTGATTACCACTCTCTGTCTTCTCCCCCTCAACCACCCCTTTATCCATAGCAGCAATTTGCCTCCAATGTCACACTGCTCCAATTTGTGTAGCAGTCTTCCATGTGCAACAGTATCAAAAGCCTTTCTAAGATCCAAGTATATAATATCAAAGTTATTCCCTGCATCCAGTTCTTTTGTGACTGCATCATAGTATCCAATCAAGTTGGTCAGGCAAGACTTCCCCTTAACAAAACCATGCTGTGTCTGAGCTATAACTGAAGTCTTGTCTAAATGATCCTGCAGTGCTTCTTTAACCAGTGGCTCCATTAATTTTCCTGGAACAGAAGTTAAGCTCACAGGTCTATAATTACTTGTGTCAGCCTTTGATCCTCCTTTGTGAATTGGGGTCACATTTGCACATTTCCAGTCTATGGGTACCTCCCCTGAGTCCAAGGAAGCTCTCATAATTATGGCTAAGGGTTTGCTTACTTCCTTTGCTGCCTCCTTTAATATAACTGGATAGATCCCATCCACCCCGGGTGCCTTTCTTGTGTTTATCTTCAACAGTTTCTCCTCCACTTTACTCCCAGTTATTTCAAGATTCTGTAGCTTACTGCTAGAGTTGAATACACCTCTGGCATTCCCCTTGCTGAATAACTCCTCATGTGTGAATGTCGATGTAAAATATTCATTTAGTTTGTTAGCTACCTGAGCAGGATCATCAACAGTTGACCCATCAATATCAAGTGGACCAATCTGATTCATCCCCTTCCTTCTAGAGTTTACATAAGTAAAGAATTCTTTGCTGTTTTTCTTTGCATCCCTTGCCAAGGATTTCTCGTAATCTGCCTTCGCCTGCCTAACCTCCTTTGTAACTTGGTTGCATATCAACTTGTATCTATCATAGGCTTCTGTGTCATGTGTTAATTTGTAAGTATCCCATGCATTTTTCTTCTCTGCCATATGCCTCATTAGTTCATCTGACATCCATTTTGGCCTAAACCTTGAACAATATTTCTTAGTTGGTATGTAAAGCCTAGTAGCTTCCAAGATAAGTTCTTTGAATGCTTCCCATTTTGAATTTGCTGTTGGTAACATCATCAGTTGGTCCCACTGTATAGAATTTAAATACTGTCTCAGTTCATCGTAGTCGCCTTTACGGAAGCAATAACCCTTCCCTTTACCCCTAATGGTAGTTACCTCTTTCAGTAAATCCCACTTCAGCAAACTGTGATCACTGCCACCTAGTGGTTCATTTATCTGCAGATTCTTAATGCATGAAGAATCACTGCTGATAATCAAATCAAGAGTATTACTCCCTCTAGTTGCCTCCCGAACATGCTGATGTAGAAAACAATCATCCAATAAATCCACAAAAGCCCTACTAGTGTGTGAGTAACCAGCCCCCAAATTCCAGTCAATATCTGGGAAATTAAAATCTCCCATTATAAGACTCTCTGATTTACTGGCCCACTCTATTTCCCTGTACAGTTCCTTATTATACTCATCAGAGTCATTAGGCCTATAGCACACTCCTACTCTCAATTTTGATCTCCCATTGCTTATGTCACACCAAACTGACTCAACACTGCACTGTCCAGCGATGTCGACTGGCTTCACTTCCTTGGTTTTTATGTATTTCTTAACTAATAGCATAACCCCTCCCCCCTTCCTATCTTGTCTATCCTTTCTGTAGACGTTGTACTCCCCAAATTGCATTTCTGCATCCCTTATATCTGTGTGACACCACGTCTCTGATATCCCAACAATATCTGCCTTTGATGTTTTGAGCAGTACCTCAAATTCATCAAATTTATTTACTAAACTCCTAGCATTGGTGTACATGCAAGTATACCTGCACCTGTTTCTATTCTTAGCTACCCTAACACAACCCATGTGTTTACTTGTACCGCAATGGCTCCCAGCAGTCTCTGAAATACCATGCATCTTGTTTTTCAGGCTTCTGCTCATTCTAATAGAAGCAGTGCAAGAATCTCTTTCACCTCTGCCAGTGGCTACTGTCAATCTATTGGTCTTTGTCTCCCCCCAAGCTAGCAGTTTTCCGACCCACCTAACACTGCCTCGATAGCATCAGCAAATATTCTTGCACCCTTTCTATTTAAGTGTATCCCATCCCTGTAGAAGCAATCTCTCCTGTTAACAAGTACAGTCCAGGCTGAAAAAAATTCTACCCCTTGAGCCTTGCACAATCTTTCCAGGGCCAAATTGATCGACAAGGCTCTCATCATATACTCCCTCCTATCGTGTCTGGGCAGAATTGCAGACACTTTCAAATTCAACCCTAATTCACGGCTTTTTTTCAACAGTGACCTGTACTTGCTAAGTAATTCTGCCGGTCTCCTACTCTTAATATCATTAGTGCCAACATGTACAACTATATCACCTTTTGTGCCCTTAAAAGATGATATCCGCTCTACAACGTCATCAACCTTTGCCCCTGGCAGACATACCCTGGTCCTATTCCACCTATCCTTTTTACAAAGCATGTTCCCCGTTTCCCTGACAATAGAGTCACCAACAACTACTAGTTCCTGTGGGACCAGCGCATTCTGCCTAGGGGGCTGCCTCTGTGTTGCCTGATGACCAAGTGCAAGCTCTGGCGTTGATGTGGGTAGCTGAGAGCTTGATGGGCCCCTCAATTCATTTCCTTCGAGGGCATCCACCCTGTCCTTCAAGCTCTCATAAAGGCCCATAACAACGCTGAGTTGTCGCCTGATTTCCTTGCACTCCTTACATCGTGCACACACAAAGACATCCCCCTTGGCAGTATCATGTCCCGTACCCGACTGCTCCGCAAACATCAAGCAAACAGTGCATTTTAAAAGACTGTGATTCAGAGGGCAACTGACCCCCTCAGTTCTCCCCTGAACCACAGCACTCCCATTAGCTTGAGCCTTTTGCTTTGCTGCTTTGGTCAGAGTCATGATTCCGATTTAATTCAATAAAATTTCAAAACAAAAATTAAATCCTTAAGTTATATCCCAAAACAGTTATAACGCTATATTTATTTTTCGGTATCTAGTGTACTAGATACCGTTATAACTGTACGAGTTCCCTTTATACAACTTCCGTATCACGTGTACCACTATAGTTATGTATTAATTATTTGTTACGATTAAGTCGTTATATATATATAGAGTTAAAAATACAATTTAATTGACAATAAAGTTTATCAAGATTAATAGATTTACTGATTAATTGACAATATTATATTATGCACTATACTACACTACGCTTATGCTATCATGTAAAAATGGCGGGAATTCTCGAACGGTACTTCTACGGACTCGTAAGTATTGATTAGCTTCCAAATCTCGCTATCTCAATTTAGAATAAACTAAGGATCCTGACTAGGTCTATAATCTACTTATAGAAGATAATTTGATATAACAATTTGTTAATAAATGGACTAAATTTGGTTAAAAAAAAAGACCTCTCGTTCAATTTGTGACACGTGGATTTGATACCGTTACCGATACTAAGTAATATCTACAAAATCTCTGTCTAAGTTAAACTTTAAACTAAGTATCGTAACTAGGAATATAAAGCTACTCTAGAAAATAAGTTAATATGACAATTTAAACTAATAAATCAGAAAATAAATCAGGAAAAACTTCTCTGTTTCAAGAGCTTCAAGGAGCTACGCCCGCACAGTCTAACCTCGCACCCAAACTCAGTTGATACTGCAACCGCAACTCAAATGATTCTTGAGAGTAACACCTCCTCTCATATTGATACTGCTTACGCGCATGTTGAAGATCTTTCCGCATACGCGTAAGTTCTGGTGTCCACCAAGGTACCGATCTTTGCGGCCTTCTCTTCTTTCGCAAACACTGTTTACATAGGTCCTGCAATACACTAGTTAATTTCCAGGCTTTCTCTGACACAATCAGATCATGCCACATCTCTAATTGATCAATTTTGGAATTCCATAGAGTGAGAAACCTGATCCAGTTTACACCACGCATAGAATATCTACCAACATCACTCCAGTGCCTCATTGGCTCCACTGTAGTAATATCAAATGTGATCACTCTGTGATCACTAGTTGTGAGACAATCCCGCACTCTCTAATTTTTAACCATCCTCAAGATGGATCTAGAACAAATAGTGACATCAATAAAGGACTCACCAATTACAGAGGAAAAAGTTGGCAGTTGTTCTGAATCATTAATCACCTCCATGTCAGTAGTAACCAAAAACTCTTCCAGCTCTATACCTCTGTCATCAGAGCTCTGGCCACCCCATAGAGTAGATCCAGCATTAGAATCCATACCAACAATTAAATGAACTGATCCAAGTGTACTTACAACCTGCTCAAGATATCTTATAAACACCGCCATAAATTCCGATGGTCTACAATACAAGGACACAAAATACACTCGACCAAATCCCCCTATAACCTCCACACATACACCATATGATGTAATCAAAGTAGACACAACAGTTACTGTCAACTGTGGGTCAGCTATTATTATTGCCGCACAGGGAGATCTGGGAGCAGCCACAATTCTGTATCTTGATGGATAACAAACCACCTTATCTCTAAGCACATAAGGTTCTTGAAGTAACACTAGATCAGCTCATTCCTCCTCTATAACTCGTGTCAACTGCGAGGCCACACTAATCGCTCTCTGACCATTAAACTGAATTATGGAGTAACTATTCTTACTCTCCATAATCTATTCTGCGTTTCAAAATATCTAAAGCCCTTGCGTATTCTGGGCATATCTTATCAACAGCAGAATGGTCAGAGGGAAGTTTCCTCCTCCAGCAGTTAACACATTTCGGAGAGTCCCCCCCGCTTGTCACAACTTCTAAAGGAGTGCCCCCTCTCAGAACAGTGACCACAGAACGACTCACCTTTACAATGTTTAGCAACATGGCCGAAAGCCATGCACTTATAACACTGCGTGGGAACAATAAGATCCCTCACCCTATGGACACTCCAATCCACAAAAATTCTTTCCCGGGCAATCAGAACTCGCCTGATCAAGCCCGAAGTTTCAATAATAAAATTATAGCCAGTTTTACCTCTGGCTTTATTTTTAGTCACTACAGCTGTCTCACTACGAAACTGCTCCTCCAAAACCTCAGATCCACTAAGATTACGGGTCCAAATCTCCTGCAGGAGATGTTCTTGATTGACCTCCTGATCTAAGTCAAAAATAACAAGTTTCGGTTTGATCTTCAAAGATTTTTTCCACTACCAAGCCTAGTTCACCAAGCCAGGAGCACTCTTTGATCTTACGAATGTCATTTTCTGTGGCCGCCTCCAGGGCAACTCGACGATCCCGAATAGGCCTCACACCTATCACTTTCGTGTCACTCAAAGCCGGACGGATAGTCTTCAGGAGCTCCGACTTCATGTCTTCACTGGTCCTGAATTTCTCCGTTGTAGCCTTAATGATCACAGTCTTTGTCGCTACTCTCTGTTCGGTAAAAGCCTTTACCGCATCAGAATATGTTCTTTCAGCTGATAGTCCACCAGCAGTCCTCTCTTTCAATAAAGCCTTCAGCACAGCATTATCTACTAGAGTTCTTTGAACCACCTCTTCGAGGTGGTCCCAAAGCGTTAACATCTCATCTAACGCCGTTATCGGCACCTTATGCCTCAAAACTAAAGTTCGTAAGCTTTGCCTCGCTTGCTTGAGGTCCTCAAACCCATCACGGGGAGTACACTCTTGACTTTTATCCTGAGTACCCACTTCCTCAGCTATTTCCTTTTCTTTAGCCCGAGAGCGCAAGGATCTTGTGACACGAGATTCACTCACATCTTCTTCATCCTGCACTTTTTTCTTAACCTTATGTTTTCGCTTTTTCTTAGGGACAACTCCCTCACTAGGCCCAGCAGCTTCTATCTGTTCTTCCTGAAGCTGAGATTTCATCATGAGTTCTTTCCGCTGTATAAAGTCACTTAATTCTTCATCACTATCACTATCAGAATCCCCACTATGGGGATCTGAAACTATTTTCTTTGAAGCCATAAAGATCAAACAAAACAAATGAAACCAACAATATAACTATATTAAACCTAAATTAATACTAAGACTAATCACTAAATGATATGAAAGCTCAAACAAGATTTAAACCAAACAAGATTTAAACCAAAAGACAAAAAACCAAAAACACGGAATTTTGAAATAAACCTAAAAAAGCTCACTCTGCCAGCTGGGGAACCCCCCAGCTGCCCGGCCCAGACCACTTGGAGGTGGAGCTTCTTCAGAACAAATTGAATAGAAGGGAAAAAGCATTAGCATTAGCATTAGCATTAGTAGAGGCATTTGATGCAAGAAAGCAAGCTTATGCAGCATCAGCCAAAAAAAAAAAAAAAAAAAAAAAACCACTTCCACTTCACCCCTCTGTTCGTTCAAAATACCTGTCCAGCTGAGCCTTAAACTTATTTAGGCTATCAACCTCCACCACAAGGGATGGCAGTCTGTTCCACCAACCAACCACCCGCTGGCTAAAGGCAAATTTCCGCACGTCTATCCTACATCTGTCTTTCCTCAATTTGAATTTATGCCCTCTCAGGTGATTTTTCTGAGCTAGAGGAAGAATCCCATCAGCATTGAGCATGCTTAAACCATTCAAGGCTTTATACACCTCTATCAGATCACCTCGCTGGTGCCTAGTCTCCAGACACTGTAATTTGCAAAACTTAAGCCTTTCTTCGTAAGAGCACCCCTTTGTTCCATTCACTAATCTTGTTGCCCTTCTCTGTACTCGTTCCAGCAGCTCTACATCCTTCTTGAAATGAGGCCTCCAGACCTGTATACAGTACTCTAGGTGTGGCCTGACCATTGCCTTATACAATGGAATAATCACCTCCTTATCCCTGCTGGAAAAATTCCTGTATATCATTGACAATACTCCATGAGCTACTCTTGCAGCCCGTCTGCACTGCTCAGAGAACTTCATATCTGCCTGCACAACCACCCCCAAGTCCCTTTCATTCTCTACCACTGTCAGTGTAGTACCACAGAGTTGATAAGTTGCTCTGGGGTTGCTGTTTCCCATGTGTAGTACTTTACATTTGTCAATGTTAAACTTCATTTGCCACCTCTCAGCCCATCTGCTCAACCTTTCCAGATCCTGTTGCAGCAGCATAGTGTCAGTAGTGTCCTTGACAACCCTGCCAACCTTTGTATCATCTGCAAACTTGGACATTAAGCTTGATATACCCTCATCAATATCATTTATAAATACAGAAAACAATAATGGACCCAACACTGAGCCCTGAGGGACTCCACTAATAACGTTAGTCCACGATGAGCAGTGTCCATTGATTACCACTCTCTGTCTTCTCCCCCTCAACCACCCCTTTATCCATAGCAGCAATTTGCCTCCAATGTCACACTGCTCCAATTTGTGTAGCAGTCTTCCATGTGCAACAAGCAAGAAATAGTTGATTAAACAACCACAAAAAACACTCTAATCACCTTGCAAAAAACCAACTGCTATCAATAAACGCTCTGGCACCTCCCCTGAGTACAGGGAAGCTCTCGTAATTATTGTTTATTTTCAACAATTTCACCTCCACTTTACCCATAGTTATTACAAGATTATCTAGCCTACTGCCAGAGTTGAATACACCTCTGGCATTCCCCTTCCTGAGTAACTCCTCATGTGTGAATTGTTGATGCAAAATATTCATTTAGTTTGTTAGCTGCCTGAGCAGGATCATCAACAGTTGAACCAGCGATATCAAGTGAACCAATCTGATTCATCCCCTTCCTCCTAGAGTTTACATAAGCAAAGAACTCTTTGCTGTTTTTCTTTGCATCCTTTGCCAAAGATTTCTCATAATCTGCCTTCGCCTGCCTAACCTCCTTTGTAACTTGGTTACAGACCAGCTTATATCTATCATAGGCTTCTGTGTCACATGTTAATATATAAATATCCCATGCATTTTTCTTCTCTGTCACATGTCTAATTAGTTCATCTGCCTCCATTTAGGCTTAAATGTTGAACAATATTTCTTTGTTGGTATGAAAAGCCTAAGAGCTTCCAAGATTAATTCTTTGAATGCTTCCCATTTTGAATTTGCTGTTGGGAACATCATCAGTTCGTTCCACCATATAGAATTTAAGTACTGTCTCAGACCCCCATAGTCACCTTTACGAAAGCAAAAACCTTTCCCTTAATGCTTGATGGTAGTTACCTCTTTGAGTAAATCCCACTTCAGCACACTGTGATCACTCTTACCTAGTGGTTCCTTTATCTGCAGATTCTTGATGCATGAAAAATCATTAGTGATAATCAGATCAAGAGTATTACTCCCTCTAGTTGCCTCCCGAACATGCTGCTGTAGAAAACAATCATCCAATAAATCCACAAAAGTCTTGCTAGTGTGTGATTCACCAACCCACAAATTCCAGTCAGTATCCAGGAAATTAAAATCACCCATTATACGACACTCTAATTTACTGGCCCACTCTATTTCTTTGCACAATTGCTCATTATACTCCTCAGATTCATCAGGCCTATAATACACACCTACTCTCATATTTCGTTTCCCAATGCATATATCACACCAAACAGACTCAACATTGCATATTGTCCACCAACATCAATTGGATGCCCTTCTTTAGATTTTATGTGTTTCTTAACTAACACCATAACCCCTCCTCGCTTCCTGTTCTGTCTATCCTTTCTGTACACATTGTACTCCCAAAATTCCAGTTCTGCCCTGCTTATGTCTGTGTGACACCATGTCTCTGATATTCCAACAATATTTGCCTTTGATATCTTGTCTAGCACTTCAAGCTCATCAAATTTATTAACTATACTTCTAGCATTGGTGTACATGCAAGTATACATGCACCTGTTTCTTCTCTTAGTTACCCTAACACAGCCCATGTATTTACTTGTTCCACTGTGACTCCCAGCAGTCCTGGAAATTCCAACTGCTTTGCTTCCCAGGCTGCTGCTGAATTGCATTTCAATAGAAGTAGTGAATCACTTTTACCTCTGCCAGCGGCTACTGTTAATCTATTAGTCCGTGTATCGCCCCAAGCTAGCAGTTTTCCAACATCATCTAACTCTGCTCGATAGCATCAGCAAAAATTCTTGTACCCTTTCTATATAAGTGTATCCCATCCCTGTAAAAGCAGTCTCTCCTGTTAACAAGCACAGACAAGAAAAATTCTACCCCTTGAGCCTTGCACAATCTCTCCAGGGCCGAATTGATCGACAAGTTGTATACTCCCGTCATATACTCCCTCGTATCGTGTCTGGGCAGAATTGCAGACACTTTCAAATTCAACCCTAACTCACAGCTTTTTTTCAGCCATTGTCTTGTACTTGTTAAGAAATTCTGCCAGTCTCCTACTCTTAATATTATTAGTGCCAACATGTACAACAATATAACCTTTTGTGCCCTTGAAGGATGATATCTGCCCTACGTCATCAACCTTGCCCCTGAGAGACATACCCTAGTCCTGTTCCATCTCTCCTTTTTGCACAATATGTTCATTTCCCTGACAATAGAGTCACCTACTGCGATTATTCTGAGCAAGAGGAAGAATTCTATTGGCATTGAGCATGCTCAAACCATTTAAGGCCTTATATGCCTCAGTCAGATCACCGCGCAAGTGCCTAGTACCCAAAACACTGTAATTTGCAAAATTTAAGCCTTTCTTCGTAAGAGGAACCCTTTGTTCTATTCACTAATCTTGTTGCTCTTCTCTGTACTCGTGCCAGCAGTTCTACATTGTTCTTAAAATGACGCCTCCAGACCTGTATACAGTACTCAAGTTGTGGCCTGACCATTGCCTTATACAAAGGGATAATCACCTTCTTATCCCTGCTAGAAAAATTCCTGTATATTATTGACAAGACATCATGAACTACTCTTGCAGACTTACTGTGGGGTTATCACACACAGTTGATACGTTACTCTGGGGTTACTGTTTCCCATATGCAGGACTTTACATTTGTCAATGTTAAACTTCAGTTGCCACCTCTCAGCCCATCGGCTCAACTTTTCCAGCTCCTGTAGCAGCAGCAGCAGCGTACTGTAATTAGTGTCATTCACAACCCTGCTGACCTTTGTATTGTCTGCAAACGTGGACATTAAGGCTTACATAACATCATCAGTATTATTAATAAATACAGAAAACAACAATGGACCCAACACTGAACCCTAGGGGGCTCCACTAATAACATTAGTCCACAAAGAGCAGTGTGCATTGATTACCACCTCTCTGCCTTCACCCACTCAATCATCCCTTTAGTCATAGCAGCAATATATCTCCAATGCCACACTGCTCCAATTTCTGCAGCAGCCTTCCACGTGCAACAGTATAAAAAGCCTTTATAAGATCCAAATATAAGATATAAAAATTATTCCTTGCATCCAATTCCTTTGTGACCACATCATGGTATCCGATCAAATGGTCAGACAAGACTTCCCCTTAACAAACCCACGCTGTGTCCGAGCTATAACTGAAGTCTTGTCTAGATGATCTTGCAGTGCTTCCTTAACCAGTGCCTCCATTAATTTGCTGGTACAGAAGTTAAACTAACAGGTCTGTGATTACTTGTGTTGCCCTTTGATCCTCCTTTGTGAATTGGGGTCACATTTGCACATCTCCAATCTATGGGTACCTTCCGTGAGGCCAAGGAAGCTCTCATAATTATGGCTAATCATTTGCTTACTTCCTTTGCTGCCTCCTTTAATATAACTGGATAGATCCCATCCACCCCAGGTGGCTTTCTTATATTTATCTTCAACAATTTCTTCCGCACTTTGCTCTCAGTTATTACAAAACTATCTAGCTCACTGCCACAGTTTAATTCACCTCCCTGAATAACTCCTCATGTGTGAATGTAGATGCAAAATACTCATTTAGTTTGTTAGCTACCTGAGCAGGATCATCAACAGCGGAACCATCTATGTTAAGTGGACCAATCTGATTCATCCCCTTCCTCCTAGAGTTTACATAGGTAAAGAACTCTTTGTTGTTTTTCTTTGCATCCTTTGCCAAAGATTTCTCATAATCTGCCTTTGCCTGCCTAACCTCCTTTGTGATTTGATTACAGACCAGCTTACATGTATCATAGGTTATCATGTCACCTATTAATTTATATGTATCCCATGCATATTTCTTCTCTGCCACATGTCTCATTAGTTCATCTGACATCCAGTTAGGCCTAAATCTTGACCAATATGGGTGGAATACCGATTTACGATGGGTTCACTATACAATCAAATCACTTTACAATGGACTCTCCATGACAAAATACCTTTCACCTGCGATATGTAGTAAGCGCAGGATATTGTCATCACGTTTGTGAATTGAATTTTAATTCTATTTTAATTAATTAATTCTATTAAATGGAGCTTAGAAAATAGGAATGAAGAGAAGATTCCGAAAATCCATTTTTGTTTTTTCTATGATTTCAGTGAAGGAGAATCACATTTCACTATAATACTGTAAGGTAAAGACCCACAGAATTCCAGTTATCGGTATTATTGAAAATGCAATAAGATTGAGTTTACTACCCGTTTATAATAGCTTGCGCTAACAGAAAAGCCCAGTGAAATGGAAAGCGCAAATCGTTTTTATTGTTTTATGGTCATGACCTCCAAAAAAGTGCTTTAAAAAAATATCAGAAATGCAGGTGAAAGTGTAGTGCATTTTAATGATTTGAGTGGCTGATTCTACTAAACAGTGATTATTGTTGCCTATTTATTTCACTCTACAGTGGCTTATGATTGTCTCCGACTGGATCATGTGGTCCTCTGTCTCAGCCAATAGCAGCATCATAAACATGTTAGGCACATGGTTTGTTTTTGTATCCTTTAGTTCAAGTGATTTTTTTTGTGCTTACGTTCCATAAATTTACTGTATTGAATTCTTGAATGTGTAACATTGCATAATATGGCTCCTAAACAGCGCAGTGAAAAGAAAATATCAATTAAAATTAAAGAAGAAATAGTGAAAAAACATTATGATGGTGCTAAAATTAGTTCATTGGTGTGCAAATATGGTTTTTCACAGTGAACCATTTCTACCATAGTGAAACAAAAAGAAATCCTTAAAAGAGTTAAAGAAAGTGATGAATCTAACAGTCCAAAAAGGCAGAGAACTGATTGTAGAAATGGAAAGGCTTTTGTTCCTGTGGAAAAAAAATAAAATAAATGAAGGATGATACAGTTCCTGGACAATACATTTGTGAATGTGCAAAGCAGCTTTTTGAGGACTTAAAGACTAAAACACCTTCAGCTAGTGATACGCAATATGGGGACTTGAAAGCCAGCAAAGGTTGGTTTGACCGTTTCAGAAAAATGTCCAATATTAAAAACCTCTGCAAACCTCTCCATGCGTTTGCAGAGGTTTATAATGCATGGAGAGGTTTGCAATGCTGATCAGGAAGCAGCTGAAAACTTTAAGGTGGAGTTCGAGAGCTCACTGAGAAGAATTACCTTCCTCAACAAGTCTTTAATACAGATGAAATGCACATCTTTTGGAAAAGGATGCCTAGGCGAATATACATCACAAAAGACGAGGCCTCGTTGCCTGGTCATAAGCCTATGAAGGATAGGCTTACTCTGCTATTAGGGTCCAATGCTTGTGGTGATTTTAAACTTAATCCAATTTTGGTTTACCACTCAGAAACTCCCAGAGTGTTTAAACAGCAAAAGGTCATCAAAAGAAGGTTGGGTGTCTTTTGGCAGTGTAACAAGAAAGCCTGGGTGACAAGACACCTTTCAATGAATGGATATTTGAAGTGTTTTGTCCTTCAGTCAAAGATTACTTAGAAAAAAACAAACTTCCTTTAAAGGCAAGGCATTGTTAATTTTGGATAATGCTCCAGGTCATGATCCCGAACTTGCACAATCTCTGGAGGAGCAATTTAACTTTATTACTGCCAAATTTCTCCCACCCAATACCATCCCTGTGCTTTGAAGAGACTTCAGGTGACAGAGCCATCACCTTAAAGGAATTCTGGAAGACCAGGTTTAGCATTTTAGACTGTGTACAAATGATTGTCAGTTCTTGGAATGAAGTTTCAGCTCGGTACCTCAATGCAGCTGGAAGAACTTATGGCCTTCAATCATCCATGATTTTGAAGGATTTAGAGTTGAAGGTGTTCTAGAGCAGGAAATTATTACTCTTGGTGAGTCTTTGGCCCACTAAGAGATTGATGTGGTGGATGTGGAGGAGTTAATTGCGGACCATGGAAGGGAGTTGACAACAGAGGAGCTCAAGGAATTAGAGCAGATGAGCAAACATGACAGTGGAGATGAGGAACATGAGGAGGATGACTGTGTAGCAACAATTCAAGAAATTAAGGGTATTGGGAAGAGGACAGTAAGAAAAAACCCAGATACTGAAACCACTGAATTGATGACTTGCAAATTTGAAGATCAGGTATTAAGTTATTTCAAGAACCTTCAGAGAAAGCGCCAAAAGCAAACCACTTTGGACAGCTTTTATACCATAAGTAGCATGAGGCAGCAATCGGAAAGAACACCCGATCCTGAAGCTTGTCCTGATATCTTGATGGTAAAAGATTCTCTTCCAGTTCCATCACCACATCACCATTGACACAGCTTTTCCAATGTAAGTTAAATTAAAATTACGATTTTTGTTTTTTTAATGTTTATAATTATCAATTATCATTTTAAACAATATTCTTGAGAGGGAATAAGTAAAATGTGTGCCACCATCAGCATTTTTTATCTTTTTTTTTTTTAAATTTGTATCATGCTCTACTGTTTATTCTGGAGTATAAGACGCACCACAATTTTAGGGCGAGTTATTTTAAGATAAAACATGGTGGTATACACTGGAAAATACGGCATTCAGTATTCTATATAAAACTAATACAATTTCTCTTAAAAAATCACCTTTTTTTACAGAGATAAATAGCTTAGTTATATAGAGAAAATTTCAACTTCCGAGGACTTCGAACAAATTATCAAAAAACATTGAGTTCACATTACAATATTTTCATGATATAATGGTGTCCCAGAAATGAATTAATATCATAAAGCGGGGGGGGTCCACTGTATTTCTTAGTTGGTATGAAAAGTTTATGGATTTATTGGATGATTGTTTTTTACACCAGCATATTCGGGAGGCAACTAGAGGGGGTAATACTCTTGATCTGATTATCAGTAGTGATTCGTCATGCATTAAGAATCTGCAGATAATGGAACCACTGGGTGGCAGTCTTCACAGTGTGCTGAAGTGGGATTTACTCAAAGAGGTAACTACCATCAAGGGTAAAGGGAAGGGTTTTTGCTTTCGTAAAGGTGACTGTGGTGGTCTCAGACAGTATTTAAATTCTTTATGGTGGAACTAACTGATGATGTTGCCAACAGCAAATTCAAAATGGGAAGCATTCAAAGAATTAATCTTGGAAGCTACTAGGCTTTTCATACCAACTAAGAAATATTGTTCACGATTTAGGCCTAAATGGATGTCAGATGAACTAATTAGACATGTGAAAGAGAAGAAAAATGCATGGGATACATATAAAATAACAGGTGACACAGAAGCCTATAGATATAAGCTGGTCTGTAACCAAGTCACAAAGGAGGTTAGTAGGAGAAGGCAGATTACGAGAAATCTTAATGGACTGGAGATGTGCAAATGTGATTCCGATTCACAAAGGAGGATCAAAGGGAGACAAGTAATTACAGACCTGTCAGTTTAACTTCTGTTTCAGGGAAATTAATGGAGGCACTGGTTAAAGAAGTATTGCAGGATCATCTAGACAAGACTTCAGTTATAGCTCGGACACAGCATGGGTTTGTTAAAGGGAAGTCTTGTCTGACCAATTTGATTGGATACTATGATGTAGTCACAAAGGAACTTAATACAAAGAATAACTTTGATATCATATATTTGGATCTTAGAAAGGTCTTTGATACTGTTGCACATTTAAGACTGCTGCACAAATTGGAACAGTGTGGCATTGGAGGCAAATTGCGGGTATGGATAAAGGGATGGTTGAGTGGGAGAAGACAGAGAGTGGTAATCACTGGACACTGCTCTTTGTGGACTAATGTTATTAGTGGAGTCCCCAAGGATTCAGCATTGGGTTTATTTTTGTTTTCTGTATTTACTGATGATATTGATGAAGGTATATCTCGCTTAATGTCTAAGTTTGAAAATGGTATGAAGGTTGGCAGGGTTGTTAATGACACTGATGACAGTATGGTATTGCAAAAGGATCTAGAAAGGTTGAGCAGATGGGCTAAGAGGTAGCAACTGAAGTTTAACATTGACAAATGTAAAGTACTGCATATGGAAAGCAGTAACCCCAGAGTAACGTATCAACTTTGTGGTACTACACTGACAGTGGTAGAGAATGAAAAGGACATGAGGATAATTGTGCAGGCAGATATGAAGTTTTCTGAGCACTGCAGACGGTCGACAAGAATAGCTTATGGTGTCTTGTCAATGATATACAGGAATATTTCTAGTAGGGATAAGGAGGTGATTATCCCCTTGTATAAGGCAATGGTCAGGCTACACCTTGAGTACTGTATACAGGTCTGGAGGCCTCATTTTAAGAAGGATGTCGAGCTGTTGGAATAAGTACAGAGAAAACAAGTTTAGTGAATGGAACAAAGTGTTGCTCTTATGAAGAAAGGCTTAAGTTTTGCAAATTAAAGTGTCTGGAGACTAGGCACCTACGTGGTGATCTGATTGAGGTGTATAAAGCCTTGAATGGTTTGAGCTTGCTCAATGCTGATGGGATTGTTCCTCTTGTTCAGAATAATTACCTGAGAGGGCATAAATTCAAATTGAGGAAAAGACGGTTGTAGGATAGATGTGCGGAAGTTTGTCTTTAGTCAGAGGGTGGTTGATTGCTGGAACAAACTTCCATCTGTCGTTGTAGGAGTTGATAGCTTAAATAGATTCAAGGCAGAACCTGACAAAAATTTAGAGCGAGTGGATGGGTGAAATAAGGGGGTTTTTTTGGCTGATGCTATATAAGCTTGCTTTCGTGCTTTATGTGCCTTTGCTAATGTTAATGCTTGTTATTATTTCCGCTGGTCTGCTACTCTTAATATCATTAGTGCCAACGTGTACAACAATATCACCTTTTGTGCCCTTAAAAGATGATATCTGCTCTACAGTGTCATCGACCTTTGCCCCTGGCGGACATACCCTGGTCCTGTTGGTTACCTTGGACAATCAGGTAGCAAAACTGCACCTTAATAAGTATAATAACCTAATGTTGCATATTCTTGATGCATTCAGTTCCATGATATCATTAATTTCTCCTATAGTCTTAAAATATCTATTTTGATATTTCAATATTATTTCAGAAAGCAAGTCTTCTTCCATTATGGCATGCTCTAAATAAATATTGCATACCTGCTACTGCACAGACAAAAAAAAAAAAAAAAAAAAAAAATGGCCAGTGCAGGAAAAGCTAGTGGCATCCTTGCACTACATGGCTCTACTAATACTATTAGAAAATTTTCTGAGTGCTGAAAATTGAGCAGATGTGCTAAAGTACACATTTTGAAATTTTGAATGAGTACATTTCAATTTTCATCAAAAGGATGTCTTTTTTGGGCAAAAAATAGTGTTTAAAATAACTGTGATACCAGACAGGGAAACCTGATGTTATTTTTATGTAAGAAAAATGGAAAACAAGATCACAACTTTTAATTTTTGTGTGGAAAACTGAAATCTTTTAGGAATGAAATTAATACTTAAAATACAATAAAAGGGTTACCAAATTTCCAATTTTTTCTGTTTTAAAAGCAGTGCTTTTTTAAAATGAGTCTGAGCATAGAAAGTTTCTTTGCATTAAAACTAGCCAGCATACATTGCTGGCTATTTTAAAACAGAAAAAATTTCCAATTTTTTCTGTTTTAAAAGCAGTGCTTTTTTAAAATGAGTCTGAGCATAGAAAGTTTCTTTGCATTAAAACTAGCCAGCATACATTGCCAATTCAGTTCAAAACTCACTGAATTATTTCTATTTCTTCTGAAAACTCATTGAACTATTTCTATTTCTTCTGTAAATTCACTGAACTATTTCTATTTCTTCTGTTCTTTGAAAGAATCTTCCATATTTAGAAAAAAGAACCAATAATATTTCTAGTCCATCAAAATTTTATCCTTATTTATCAACCTTCATTGGTAGTGGTTTTGATAATAGAGAGCTATTAAGTGCTCGATAATTCCTATATTCTATTATATTATGAAACAACAGGATTACCTTTATTTTAGATATAGGCAGCTTCTTTTCCAACCAACTCTCCCAGTCCAATGCGCTAATAATTGGGAATTCAATATCAATTTTACAAAACATGTTTGACATCTTTCCTACTATCAGAACCGTAGTGTTCAGAACCCTCGGTTCTGAACGCTACGGTTCTGACAGTGGGGAAGATGTCCCACATGTTTTGTAAAATTGATATCACCTTCCCAAAGAATTATTAGTGCATTGGACTAGGAGAGTTGGTTAGAAAATAAGATTCATATATCTAAAATAAAGGTAATCCCTGTTGTTTCATAATTGGTAGTAGTGTACTACAGGTTTCATCAGCATATTTAAAGGTTATCATTGGGGGAATCTGCATTCAGCCAGTAGTGACAAATTCTTAATAATAGAATTCCACTTCTTATGTAATGTATGACTTAGCATGAAATCTTAATGATTCAAAAGTTTTGTATTATTATAAATTATTTTAAGCACAATTTAAGAATTACAATAATTGAGAATTCTTTTTATATTCTTAAATACTGATAAGGAGATAGTAACAACAATTTAAAAAAAAAAAAAAAAAAAGGTAAAATCTCAAATACAGCTACAATATTACATTCAAAAGAAAAGTGAGGCTTACACAGCTACTGGTTCTTTAAATTTACCGCACTGCTGAATTTGAAACATCAGATCACCACCATTAACATATTCCATTACAAAGTACAGACGGTCCTAAAATAAAATGAAGGTTAATACAGAAAGAAAATTTAAATACAGATTTCAGTTATTTATGAAAATACTTAGCATAAATTATTTTTGGAAATTGACATGATACCTGATATTAGCCTGTATCATGCTTTTAAATTTAAAATCATGCAGTTGAAGGTATAAAACAATCACTGATACAATCATTTTGAGCTTGTAATACAAGTTAATGATACTGGACCCCATATTCAGAATCCCAAAATCCAGAAGGTGGCAAAACCTTTCATTTATTTATTTTTTTAACTAATTAGGGATTCCACTCTGGTTCTACTCTACTCACCTGTCTTCTCAGAACATGGTATACTGATAATCACTTTTCTTTTTTCATGAAATTGGTTGCTATATTCAATAAATGTTTCTTTTTATTTAATGAAAGAATAACTACATTCAATAAATGCATAAATTATTAAATTTTGTCTGCCATCCAGTTCATTCTCCTGCCCCCATCTACAGCCATTTCTTGATGACTTCTGGTAATTACTGCTGAAGATTATGGCAAGGATTCCTGCCGCCATAACTGGTGCACTTTCCATATGTGTAATGGCCATTTCACAGCAAATTTTGCAACCTAGTGCACTGATTGGTAAAGGCAAAGTGCTGTGTCCAATTTTTAACATCAGCATAACAGGAAACTTTCAACTTCTGTTCCTCTATGCAGCATATTATCCTCTTGGGCCATTGTTAAAATTTTTTTCCAAACTAGTACATGATTTTTAATTAATTTTGGTCAGAGATATTTCACATAGAAAAACAGTCAGCTGCATTTTCCTATCATTAATATGTTTCAAATGACATCTGACTGATATTTGTCATCATGGCATTGTCATGGCAAAAAGTTGTTCATCAAAACAAACCAAGAGGATGTTCTGGGTTGTTGGTCAAAAGCTATAAAACCAAGAACTATTAAAAAATATATAAATGAAATTAAAGAGAGAGTGAAAAGCAAGCAAAAAATAATATAATTTATTGGATAATTCATATATTTTTATTCTTTGATGAATGGCTAAAAATTATTTTTATCAATTTGAGAGATGTATTTGTCTCTCAAAATGAGAGACAAATTTTATAAAAATAAAATCCATATTCAATACAGTGCAACCTTAATATACCATGTCTCATTATACTAGTTTCAGATATAATGCTAATATGATCATGTCCCCAACAACGTATATAAAAAATAATGTAGTTTATGATAAACACACAAATTTCAAAATAGATATTGACAAACCAACTAAACAGCTCACAGAGGGAGAATCAGCTAATGTAGTAGTTTCCAAATGCAGACCATTTAGATGCTGTATGTCTTTGTAGGTCATATTCTCTCAAATAGACAAATAATTTTTTTATAAACAAGACTTATCACAAAGTAATTACTACCGATGTTTGTTTATTTGCCAATCTTGCCTCAATGAGATGCAAAAAAAAAAAACAAAAAAAAAAAACAGCATCACTAACACAGTAACTGCACGTGGGAAAGTTCACAAAAGGAAACAGTTTCCCTCTGGGAATGGAAAAGGGATGAGAAATTTGTGATATATGCAGTTATAAATTTTTGTAAACAACACAACATCTTTTTAAAGCTAGGAAATCAAATGCAGAAAGGCGAAAAAGGGTGCCATAGAATTCATCACTTGCATAACTAAGTAGTATACGTTAAACAAAAACAAAACTTTTTACTGTAATCCCATGGGAAGGTGTACTTCCTTTCATAAAGTTAAAACTTTACATTACAATTGCTGATTTGAAATCTCTTTTAAAACTCAGACAACAAGTTTAAAAGGAATTTCACACATCCATCTAAATCTACAAGCATTAATGTGCCACACGATTTGTTTATTGAAAGAAGCTTTAAGAATTACGTCTTTCTGAAAAGAACTACAATACTGAATGTTGATACATTTTAGTATTAGCATTAGTAGTGGCACATAATGCAAGAAATCAAGCTTATATCATATCACCCATAAAAAAAACAAAAAAACTATTTCACCTAACCATCCCCTCCAATAGTCTGTCTAGTTCTTCCTTGAATTTATTCAAACTATCCACTTCCATAACAATAACTGCAAGCTTGTTCCACCAATCAACCAACAATTGGCAGAAGGTAAAGTTCCACAGAGCAATTCTACAACCATCCTTCCTCAATTTGAATTTATGCTCCCTCATTTGCATAGTCTGAGCAAGTGGAAGAATCCCATTAGTATTGAAGCTGCTCAAGCCGCTTGAAGCCTTAAACATCTCAATCAGATCATCTCACTGGTGTCTAGTCTACCGATGCTACAATTTGCAAAACTAAAACCTTTCTCGGTAAGAGCACCCCTGTATTCCCCACACCAATCTTGATGCCCTTATGTACCTGTTCAAGTAGCTCTATATTCCTCCTAAAATGAGTCCTCCAGACCTGTATACAGTACTAATGTGTGACCTGGCTATTGCCTTATACAACAGGATAATCACCTCCTTCTCCCTGCTAGCTATATTTGTCTATATCATAGACAAACCCCATGAGCTGTCCTAGAAGCCTGTCTGCACTGTTCAGAGAACTTCATATCTGATTGAACAATTAAACCCAGAGCTTTTTCATTTTCCACTGACCTGAATGTAGTACCACACAGTTTGTACATTATTCTGGAATTACTGCTACCATATGTTGCATTGCATTTGTCAGTGATAAACTTCAACTACCATTTACCAGCCCATCTGCCTAGAGTTGCTAAAATTGGGAGGAAGAGACACAGCACAAAAACTGGAAACACTTTTCACAAAAATGCATTAGAAAAGATGTGATGTCTAAGGAGTGGAATAATGCAATTATAGTTTTGCTGCATAAGAAAGGAGATAAATCAGAAATTGGAAATTATAGACCAATTAGCTTGTTATCCCATATCTACAAGTTGTTCACAAGGGTCATTACTAACAGATTAGAAAGAATACTTGATGAAAATCAACCGAAAGAGCAAGCTGGTTTAGGACAGGATTCTCAACTATGGATCACCTTCATGTAATATCACAGCTAATGGAGAAAGCAAATGAATATAAAACACCACTATGCCTGGCATTTATGGGTTATGAAAAGGCATTTGACTCCATAGAGCATAAAGCAATGTTTTGGGTACTGGAAAGACAAGGCATAGATACCCCATATATTATAATTTTGAAGAAAATATATGAGAATGCTACCTCCTTTATTAAACTAGACAAAGACAGTAGCAAATTTAAAATTGAGAAAGGAGTTCGACAAGGAGAACATAATATCTCCGAAGTTGTTTACTGCTGCCCTTGAGGAAGCTGTCAGAAGATTAGACTGGTCGCAGAAAGGAGTCGATGTGAATGGGAGTACCTAAACCATTTACGATTTGCAGATGACATTGTGGTCATAAACCACGATCCCAAAGAATTAGAGGAAAATCTTAATCAGTTATGTAGAGTTAGTAAGAATTTTGGACTAAAGATGAATATGGCTAAAATAAAAGTAATGATGAACAAGTATGCCATAGAAAGGGATATAATTGAAGGAGCAGTAATTGAAAAGGTGGAGTCATATTCCTCTCTGGGCCAACTCATTAGATGTAATAATGATAAATGGCTGGAAGTCAAGAGAAGAATAAATTTTGGATGGATAGCATTCAGGAAATATGGTCACATACTGAGGAGCAATAGCCAAATTTGAATGACACGTAAAATAATGAACCAGTGTATACTACCCGCCATGACTTATGGAAGTAAAACTTGGGCACTCACCAAAAGAATGGAAGAGAAGCTGAGAACTACACAGTGAAGAATGGAACAAATTATATTGGGTATCAGACTGTTAGATAAGAAGAGAAACACATGGATTAGGCAGCAAACTCAAGTAAAGGACATTCTTATCAAAACTAAAGAACTAAAATGGTCTTGGGCAGGACACATAGCTCGAAGACACGATGACAGATGGGCTAAGACAATAACAGAATGGTACCCAAGAGGAGCTAGAAGAAAACCTGGAAGACAACGGCGGAGATGGATTGATGAAATTCATGGGTTTGTGGGTAGTAAATGGATGGCCATTGCACAAAACAGAAGGAACTGGAAAGTTGCTGGAGAGGCCTTCCTGTAGTGGATTGAAAATGGCTGATGATAATGACTGTCATTAATCCTTAGCCACCCTGTCAACCATTGTATCATCTGAAAACTTCGACATTAAGTCTGGTACCACATTCAACAATATCATTCATAAATACAAAAAACAACAATTGGCCCAGCATTGAACCCTGTGGGAATCCACTAATAACATTACACCGCAAAGAGCAATATCAATTGATAACCACTCTCTGTCTTATCCTTTTATCCATAACAGTTGTTGTTGTTGTTGGGGTTTAATGGTGCATAAGCTGCTTTGGCTATAATGTGCCTATTAATTTATTGTATTAATAGAAGAGAAATTCTAGCAATGTCAGAAAAGGCTGAAATCAGAAATGATTAAAAACTCCAATTTGCTTCAGAAAGTTGAAAAATGCAGAAATATTTGCATTGTCACCAATGAGATTCTCTAGAGTTATTGGTTTCTGATGGTTAACCAATGATAACAGGGTTGAATTTCTGCCTTGTTTATAGCATGGGCATTCAATGAAAATGTGTTTAACAGTAAGATTTATAGAACAATGTAGACACTGTGGTGGATCGTCTCCTGTGATGAAATGAAGGTGGATCAGATGTATGTAACCTATTCTTGCTCATGAATGGACTACTTCTTCTCATCTTGATGTAGGGACACTGGAATGCCAAATTTTCGGATACTGTTTAAATTTAAAGAGTTCTCTATCGAAGGATAAATTTGCAAGGTTAGGTAAGTTTACTGAAGACAAAGGGCAACTGGAGAAAATCGGTTAATTAGATCATGGATATCATCTGTGTTGCAACGAAAGCTTCTGCAGTTCCATTGTAAAATACAAGGCATTATTTGTGTTTAATTGATGGAGCTGTACCTGACTGTTTTTTTGAAGATGACTGGATTATGACGTTCCAATTTTGGTTTATCTTTTTTGGAGAAAACTGATCGACCAGTGTCCATTTCTTCTTTGGTATAGATTTCTAAAATAGGATCTTCCTGTATAGATGTGCCAACTGTGTCCATGGTTGTGTCCTGGATATTTTTCATTGCATTTGAGTTTGTAATATGGGATGTGACAGCACTCATTGGAGGAGAAGATGCAGCTGGTATTGTCAGAGGAGTATTATTTCCTGGTTTGAGAATTTGGGTTGTTGTTTACGTACATTGGTTGTTTCTCAGAGTGGGCAGTTCTAGCCCAATCAGAAATTGATTTATTAGTGAAAATTGTGACATCAGTTTGAATGGAGATTGGTATTTTTTTACTACATTAGCATAGGTAATATTTTTGTTTATAGTGGATGCAACTAGTTTTCTCGCTTCTTGATACTGACTTTATTCTTGACCTTGTATTTTACTATTTTTTTTCAGTTTTCCATTTTTCACATGTTTTGGAATATGCAGGATGGTCATCTTTGCAGTTTGGGCAAGTCATTTTTTGTAGCCGAACAGTCTGTTTGAGTGTAGTCTGAGGACCCACATTTGGGACAGATAGAGTCTCCTCTGCATACAGTTTGAGAATGGCCATACTTTTGGCATTTATAACTAAAGGGTTGGGAATATATGAGCAAATGCGGAAAGTAAATCTGCTTTTACAGAGACAGGTAAGATAGGCATATTGAAGGTGAGAATAATATTTCTGGTAGGTGCAAGTTGATTGTCTTTCTTGATCATTATATGTTTTGCTTCAATACATTTTGTTCCTGCAGCTCTTGGGTTATTTCTTCCTCCGTGACATTTAATAGGCCCCCAACTGGATATGACTCCCTTAGATGAATTTAGGGTTGCATGAGAAGATATTTTTACTGGAATACCAGCAAAGTTTGTAAGTTCTAAAAGTTTCTCCAAATGTCTCTGGTTCATAGGTCTCCTGATTGCAGTCTCTTAACAGTATTAGGAGATTCTGCAATACCTTTGTGATGCTTGTGTATCACATAGGGAAACAGTTTGCTCTTAGGCTGACTAGAGAGAGAATGGAAAATTAAAAACAACGGGCAGGAGTACTCCATCTGATCAGTCATCTGTCTCTTTGGATTGTCATTTTCTAAGTTGTGTCTGGAGTCATAGTCAATGTAAGTTTCTGCTCTTGAGCTCGAAGGCTCTAAGGGTGGATAATTGCTTTTATCCATGATGGCTCCTTTTGGCCATGGGGGTTTCTCTTTACCACCCAGGTTACCGGCCCCACCATGGGACAGCAGAAACTCAGTTGCTGGGGAGAAAAACACTCTATATATGCAAAATAGTTGCTTGGCCACAGAATCTCTTGACACCAGGGAGCCCCCCATAACAGTAATTTGCCCTTAATGCTAACAATGCTCCAATTTGAACAGCAGTCTTTTATGTTTAACAACAATAAAAGCTTTCCCTGAAATCCAAGTATATGATATCAAAATTATTTTTGCATCCAGTTCCTTTGTTACTGCATCATAGTATCCAATAAACTGGTCAGACAAGATCACCCCTTAATGAACCTATGTTGTAACTGAAGGATAACTTCACTCCTGTCTGGTCCTACATTACTTCTTTAACCAGTGATTCCATTATTTTCCCTGGAACAGACTAACAGATCTGAAATTACTCAAGTCACCTTTTGATCCCACTTTGTGAATTAGGGATACATTTGCACATCTCCAATCCCCCAGACCTCCCCTGCATCTGGAGAGGCTCTCATAATCATAGCTAAGTGTTTGCTTACTTTCTTTGCTGCCACTGTTAATATAATTAGATAGATCCCATCCAGCCAGTTGCCTTTTTTAATAATTAACTTCAATAATTTCTCTTCCACTTTCTTCTCTGTTATTACAAAACCATTTGGCTCCCTTTTAGAGTATGTTAAACTTCTGGCATCTACTCACTAAAGCAGTGGTTCTCAAACTTTTTAATGTGAAGACACCTGAAATCCATTATGAAAAATTCTCGGTGCCTCCAGCACCAGGTGCATGGGCGCTGGCAGAATATTTTGTAAAGTGGTGCGTGTGGAAGGGCAATGAGGGAATTTTTTTGAAAAAATGCATGAAAAAAACGTTTGGCTGTTGGTACATGATTTTTAAACAAATTTTTTTTTTATTTAAAAATTGGCCTCATACTGCATTTTATGCGCAATTTCTATATCTCTAAAAAAGAATAATAAATTGTATAAAAAATCTAAATTAAAGAAATAATATTCAATTGTTTTTCATACTTATTTTAATGTTTTTAGAACAATAAGTACATTTTCTAATTTATATCCAGAAACTAAAATAATTCAAAATTAAAAAAAAAAAAAAAAAAACAATACAAAATTATATTGAAATTTTATTAATTTTAGGACTAAGGGCTAAGATCCGCTAAGTGAGTATGAGCATTTGCAGCGGCACTGTGCTGTTTCAAATACAGTGTACATGATGGACGGCTCAGCTGTTTTGTATATGTAGGTGGATGTACATAAACACTGTGATACAGTTACAATTATTTCATGAAGACTTCTGATTTACACAGTTGCATGAAAATCAACAACCTTTTATAGTGATGGCCACGATGTAAACGATGCTAAATTTGATGTTGTGGCACCCACTTTGAGTACCACTGCACTAAAGTATTCCTCATGTGAGAAAGTAATTGCGAAATACTAAATCAGTTTGTCAGCAACCTGAGCAGGATCATCAACAGTTAATGACCTATATCAAAGGATCAATGTGATTCTTCCCCTTCCTTCTAGTGTTTAGTTGTGTCTGTGTCTTTTCTTGTGTCTGCACATACACAAGTTGCTATTTTTCTTTGCTTCCTTTGACAAAGATTTGTCATAATCTGCCAAGGCAGATTATGACACATCTTTGCTTAACCTCCATTGTGACTTGATTGTAGACAAATTTATATCTACACTAGACTTCAGTATCACCTGATAATTTATATGCATCCCATAAATTTTGATTCTCTGAAAAATGTCTCATTATTTCATATGACATGCATTTATGTCTAAGCCTTGAACAGTATTTCTTAATTGATATGAAAGCCTAGTAGCTTCTATGATTATTTCCCCGAATGCTTCCTATTTAGAATTTGTTGTTGTTGGTAGCATCATTAGTCCCACTGTATAAAATTTAAAAACTTGTCTGAGGCTGTAGTCTTCTTTATAAAAGCATACAGTGTGATACGTTGTGATCCCTGCCACTCACCTGGTGGTTCTTTTAATGCATGAAAAATCACTGTTGACAATTAAAACAAGAGTGTCTCTCTCTCTCTCTCTCTCTCTCTCTCTCTCTCTCTCTCAATCAATCAATCAATCAATCAATCAATGTCATCTGATCTATAAATACTCCTCTCTCAGTTTTGTTTTCCTGGTACTTATCTCATACCGAACATTGCATTGACCACCTATGTCAACTGGATACACTGCCTTAAATTCTTGGCACTTCTTAACTAAAGCATAACCCCTCCCTGCTCCTGTCCTGCTGTTCTTTCTGTACACATTGCACTCCTCATATTCAAATTCTACATCCCTCATATCTGAGTGACACCATGTTTCTGATATCCTCACAATGTCTACCTTTGTGACTTGACCAGCACTTCATATATTCATTGAATTTATTTCCTATGCTGCTAGCATTGGTGTACATTAAAGTATACATTCACTTGTTCTTACTCTTAATTACCACAATGCAACCTGTGTACTTCCTTGTTCAATGATGACCAACACTAAGCCTCGAAATCCCTGGTACCTTGCTTTCCAGGTTGCTACATTTTCCAATAGAAGCAATGCAAGAATCACTTTCTGCTCTACATGTGGCTATTGTTAATCTGTTAGCAGTTTTCCAACTCACCCAGCACAGCTATAATAGTATTAGCAGATATTCTTGCATCCTTTATAGGCGCCTCTGTAGCCAGGTGGGAAGGAGCAGCAGTGCGTAGCACACACTTCTTGATTAGACCGGGGTTTGAGCCTGTCACCACCAAATACGGAGGATGCGGAAAGGTCAGGGAATGACCACCGCATATCCCCAGAGCAATATAGCCTTAGTTGCTAATGCTCCTAAAAACCAAATAACAACAACAACAGCATCCTTTATATTTAAGTGTATCCCATCCCTGTAGAAGAAGTCTCTCCTGTTCACAAGCACAGACTGCTGAGAAAAATTCTATCCCTTGATCTTTGCACAATCTGTCAAAGGCCAAATTGATTGATGAGGCTCTCGTCAGGTATTCCCTCATATTGTATCTGTGCAGAATTGCACACTTTCAAATTTAACCCTAACCCGTGACTTTATCTTATAATTGCCCTGTACTTGTCAAGTATGATCTACTCTTAATGTCATGAGGGCCAATGTGTAGAATATTATCAACTTTTGTGTCCTTAAAAGATATCTGTTGTATGTCATTAACCAGTGTATGTCATTTTACCCATGGCCAAAGAAAATGAAATTGTTTATAAAAATTTGAACCAAGAAGAATTTCCACAAATGACAGATAATGCAAAGAAAATTCTGTCATTATTTGGAAGCACGTACAGATGTGAACACCTTCTTCAAAAATGACATTTATAAAATCCAAGTACAGTTCCCAAATTTCTGAAGTAAACTGAATAGAATAAAATATGTTGCACATTGCTATGACAAATATCAATCCAGATATCAATCGACTGATAAAAAATAAAGAGTATCAAATCTCTCATTAAATATTATAAAAACAAAATATTGCAATTTTTTATTCGGGAATTGTATTTGCATTTTGTTACTATAATTGTATTTTTGTAATTTTATTTTCAATTTGTATTTGTATAAATATTAAAATAAATAACATAAAACTGTTTATGACAATTTGTTTATTATACACCATTTTAATAATCCTAAAAATCGTGGAAAGCTAAAAAAAACTTGGCCTGCATGTACCTCACAGACATTTTATTTGGCCTATCATTTAAAAAGGTTGCCCATCCCTGATTTACACTGTACCATTACACTTGTAAAGTTATAAGTTAATTATAATAGATTATAATTTTATTTATTATTAATATAAAAAAAAAAAGGTAAAGTGCAGCCATTATCAACCCACTGCAGGATGGAAGCCTCCTCAACAATTCATGTTGGGAAATGGACCTTAGTCTGCCACACTGGTCCAGTGCGGGTTGGCAGATCGACCGTATTCAGCAGTCAGAGGCTTGAACCCCGGTCTACTCAAAGAGCGTGTGCTACTGCACTCCCACTCCTGACCTCTCGGCTACGGAGGCCGTCTTTATTAATATATGTTTTTTTTTTATTAATATATGTTTTTTTTTATTAATATATGTATTTTTAAATTCTGTATCATGTATGTACATGTATTAAGAATACTAAATAAATATCAATATTTTTATTTAAAATTAGATTGAGGACACATCATGACTAGCAAAGAGCAAGACTGAAACAGAAAATATTTAAGTGGAAATGAAAAACTAAAAAGAAAATTGCATAAAGAGCAGATTGCAAGACAAGATTCTCTTTTTCAATATATAAAAAGTCATATCGATCCTACTGCCACCTCTTCAAATTAGAACAAAACAGTTACCAAAGAAGGAAGTTGAAGAAGTTTTCTGTGAATCCAATAAAAGCAATGAGGAGTCCAATGATAAAAATATTGTAGAAATGAATGAAGAGTAGGACTATGAAAATTTATTAATTTATCCACTGATTGAGAGGGCATCTGCTGCGGATGGAAAAGGAACTTCTTCAGCCTCAAAGCAAATCAATGAAAGTACTGATTTCAATATTGAGGATGGCTACATGGCCGAAATATTTAAATGTTGGGACAAGAACATTTATAATTGAGTGAGGTCCAGTACAAATGAAGGCCGATCACTTTCCTATTGATCAGAAGGAAAGGTCCTTCTCAACACAATATTATGTCAGGAAAATAACAAATAGTGATAAACAAATTAGAAGATGACTGATATATTCAAGAAGTTCCAATAACATCTGGTATTTTCCTTGCAAATTATTTTCAAACTCTGACATTCTTTTATGCAATAAAGGATTTTCTGAATGAGTACATTTAAACCCAAAGTTGAAAATGCATGAATATGCTTCTAATCATTTAGAAATCACGTATACTTGGTTGCAAATGGAGAGAAATTTAAAATCAGGAAGTACAGTTGAAACACATGAAAAATTTCTCCAAATAGAAACAGAGCGATGGCGCAGTGTGTTTCAGCATATAATAGCTGCAATACTATATTTAGCAGAACATAATTTAGCATTTCGAGGGGAACATGATACTCTTTACATGCCCAATAATGAAAACTTTTTAGGTCTCATTGAGCTTATTGCAAAATTCGATCCAATTCTAAAAGACCATTTAAATAGTTTTTCAGAAAAGAATAAAATTGGACAAAAACATAATACCTATTACCTCATATTAACCAAAATGAATTAATTAATACTATGGGGAATAAGGTACAACAAAAAATAGTAAAATTGGTGAAGAATGCAAAATACTATTCTCTATTATTTGACTGCACACCAGATATAAATCACACAGAACAATCATCAGTTATTTTGAGATTTGAGTACATTAGCGAATCTAGCAGTAGCAATGTTGATATTTGTGAACATTTTATTACTTTTTTGCTAGTACATGACACAACAAGAAGAGGATTGTCAGAAAGATTTTAATTGCTTTTGGATGAATTAGTAATAGAATTGTCCAATTTTCAAGGCCAAGGCCTCGACAATCGGACAATTGTCAAGGTGTCCAGGCATATATTTCAAAAGAAAATCACAAAGTAACATATACTCCTTGTGCAAGTCATAACATCGATTTATTGTTTGGGATATAGCAAGCTCATATATAATAGCAGTTACTTTCTTTGGCATTTTGCAAAAAAAATTACACTATATTTGTTGTGCCAACATCACACTGGCATATATTACAAAAACATGTAAGGGATTTAACACTAAAATTTTGTCTGATACAAGATGGGAGTGTAGAGTAGACAGTGTGAAAGCAATATGTTTTCAAATACCAGAATTTATAGAAGCATCAGCAGAGGCACATGATGCAAGAAAGCGAGCTTATACAGCATCAGCCAAAAAAAAATAAATAAATAAAATAAATCCCATTTCACACATTCATTTGCTCTAAAATGTTCGTCCAGTTCTTCCTTGAATTTATTTAAGCTATCAACTTCCACAATGACAGACAGAAGTTTGTCCCAGCAATCAGCTACCCATTGGCTAAAGGCAAATTTCTGCACATCTATTCTACAACTGTCTTTTCTTAATTTGAATTTATGCCCCCTCAGGTTTGTAATCTGTGCAAGAGGAAGAATCCTGTCAGCATTGAGCCTGATCAAACCATTCAAGGCCTTATACACTACAATTAGACCATTTCACATGGACCTAGTCTCCAGATGTTGCAATTTGCAGAACTTAAGCCTTTCTTGGAAACAGCAACCATTTGTTCCATTCCACAATCTCTTTGCTCTTCTCTGTACTCATTCTGTACTTCTCTCATTCTAGCAACTCTACATCCTTCCTAAAATACGGCCTCCAGACCTGTACGCAGTACTCAAGGCACAGCCTGACCGTTGCCTCATACAAAGGGAGAATCACCTCCTTATCTCTAGTAGCAAAATTCCTGTACATCATTGACAAAATCCTGCTCTGGCAGCCTGTCTGCACTGCTCAGAAACTTCATATCTGACTGCACTATGACTCCCAGGTCTTTTTCATTCTCTACCACACTGAGTGTAGTACCACACAGTTGGTATGTTTATCTGGGGTTATTTCTACCCATATGCAGTACTTTACATTTGCCAATGTTAAATTTCAGTTGCCACTTCTCAGCCCATCTGCCCAGCTTTTCTAGATCCTGTTGCAGTAGCATACTGTCATTAACAACTCGGCAAACCTTTGTATCATCTGCAAACTTGGACATTAAGCCTGATATACCATCATCAATATCATTGATAAATATATATTGATAAATTATTGTTCGTTTTCCTCATTCAAGGTATTATTATGAATTTGTTCAGAATGGTCACAGGGTAAACCTGGTCTATCACTCCTGCAGGACAAATTACCAATCAATTTAAGAATCCCAAAGTACAAATTGGGAATTCTTAAGCATTTGAGAGAAATGGTATAAAAAGTGGTACAATCAGGACTGGCTGCTACACCACAACAATGTGACAGCACACAAAGCTTTGTGTGTGTGTGTGTGTGCAACAGTTTTTGACAAAGATCAATTTGATTGTGGTTTCTCACAGCAAACTTGATCTTGGTCAAAAATTCCAGAAATTAGTAAAACTTTTGATAAAAATTCCAGACAATTTTTACCAAAAAACCTTGACATGCATCAAGTTCCAGAAAATTAGGCACACATCAACTGATGCCACCAAAATTTTTTTCCAAGATGTTTGAATGAAATGATGAAAAAAGTTTACATCAAGAGCTGTGCAAGAAGCTTAAAATAAAGAGTGGAAGTGAACTTATTATCAGCTAAACTGTTATTAATAAACATAGTCATATCTCCATGATAAAACATGGAGATATGGCTGTTTCGGAAATGAAATTCCAGTTGTTCCAGTGGAAGCCACAAAACTCCCCCACCTAAAAAAAAAAAAAGCATTACTGGTTCAGTCAAATGGAAAAATAATGTTGTTGTGCTTGTTGGTTTTCTCCATTCAAGGTATTGTTTATTATGAATTTGTTCAGAATGATCACATGGTAAACCTGGCCTATTATAAAGGAGATGCAATTCAAATGAGGGAAAACATTAAGAAGAAACACTACCAGTTGCTTAAAAATGGTAGATGGTTTCCCCACTGCACTCTCTGTTCCATAAATTTTGGCCAAAAAAATACGTTCCTGTAGTACCAAAATCCTCCATATTCACCTGATCTTGCCTCATGCGATTTCTTTCCTCAAACTCAAAATGAAGCTGAACAGACAAAAATTTGATGACATTCCAACCTAACAACAGAATGTGACAACAGAACTCAACTGGCTTGTAGATGATGACTTCCAGCTGTGACTCCAGAAGTGTCAGTTGGGACACCAATATATAATCAAGAGAAACTACTTTGAAGGGGTCTTACTCGTAAAATTGTTGTACATATCATAATTTTTTTAGAAAATAAGTCTTGAATTTTTTAATCATAACTCATATGTAAGGAAATTATCATGCTTTTCTTGCCTGTGCTTTCCAGACAATCAAAATGTTGTTGACACACACTAGAGTAAAATGGGTGGAGGGATGGGGGTTCCCTGAAAAAGTAGTGCTATCTTCTAACATCATCACATGACTTACATCAGCCTGCCATACACAGCCAATCTGTAGAAATAATTGAAAATTTCACACATATTCAACACCACTCATTTCTTCAATGGCAGGAAAGTCAAACAGCTTTGAATTCCCTGCAACCGGGAGAAAAAGGGTGCCTGTCTACCAAGGGATAAGTAAATGTCACCCCTTTAACGTAGAATAGCCCATTTCTCATCTGAAGAAAGATAAGAATACCAAAATTGGATTCACCAAGTTGTGTGAGACTGCAGAGCACAACAATAAAGCTAATGCCCAGTTGTTTGACTGTTTCAACTTCAGTGTATGCCATGGACCACTTTCACAAAAGAAGAAAGTTTAAGGAAGATTTTGTTATTACACTCTCTTCATGCCCAAATGCCATAATTGACTATCTTTGTCAAGATCACTATAAAGTCCAAAGCAGTCTTCTTTGTTCAATGTTATATTTCTCCATCTCATCACAATGATCCACAGCATTACTAGTTCTATTAATGCAGGTTTATTCATTTAAGATACACGTTGTGCCCCTGTATCTGCTGATTCAGTTACCTGCGGTTAACCACAGAAAAAAATAATGAAAAAACTTAACACGTACTACTCACGTGTCCAATACGAAGTTTCCAATTATTTGTTATGATGTCAATTTTAAATCGAATAGCTTCCCTTTATTTTTTACAATGTCGCTTATGGTTTGGTCACCAACATTATAATGGTTCTTTAGAGATTTAACGGATGCACCATTTTCAAACTTTTGAATAATTTCAAGTTTTTGTTTAATTTGAAAGCACAACTCTTGTTTGCCCATCATTTTCGCAATTTCTAAACAAAAAAAAAAAAAAAAAAAAAAATCCAACATGCCTGACATAAATAATGAAACAAAATTTGTCCTTTTGCAGTGTGACAGAACACAACAATTCACACAATGCATTAAAACAAACTAAACATTTGGTCTTTTTTCTTTTTTTTTTTTTGTTTTGAGCCATAGGTGTGAAAACAGTGGGGGTTGCAAGATAATAGATACACTAATCTCCCAATTACCACTTATAACGCCAGCGCTTATTTACGACTTGCAAAATATCTGTTTATACCTATTCTAGTTATTACTTGAATTTTATGATTTCTGTGTTTTTTTTTTTTTATTTCGAGTCTTGAAGTGTCCCGGTAAATTGAGAGTCTGCTGTACTTTATTATTACCATATTTAATGTTGGTAATGTCTTACTGTGTGTTTAATTTATCAATTAAACTTTATTATACGTATGTATGTACAAGAAAATCACATTATATATGGGTTAGCAGGTGTTTGCTTATATCCGCTATTTCAGCCATCCATGGTAGGTCTTGGAACGTATCCCCCACGGATACAGGGGGGGTATTACTGTACTACCTTTTCTCATCAGCACTGCTTTGGGGGAGAAAAACCCCCTGGGACAGACTGTTCCACATATATATCAGCATATTTAGTGAAGAGGAAAATATCTAACTGCCAACATATCACTTCCAACATTTGACATAAAGCCTAGGAGACTGGACTTCACCAACCTTAGTTAGGCTCCCACATTCATTTTTTCTTTATTTCAGATATTCCACATGACTTAGAAGATATCCAGTAGCAGATCAGGAATAAATATTTTAATTATGAATATTTATGATTCATTTTCCACTATAACTGAATTATTTTAAAATTATTTCCATATTACTGTTATTAAAAATAAAAATAAATTTTTAGCCATTGTAGGATGGAGGTCTTCTCAAAAAATCACGTTGAGGGAATGGACCATAATCTGCAATGACAGTTGGCAACTCGATCATATTTAGCAGTCAAGGGCTTGAACCCTGGTCTATTCAAAGAGCATATACTAATGCACTCCTGCTCCTAACCACTCAGCTACACAGAGGCCACTGCTGTTATTCTCCACTGTCAAATGTAAATTAAAGTTCTCTAAACAATTTTAATGCCGAAAGAATAATGTTATTTAACTGAACAAATTTGCCATGTTGTAAACTTTGCAGTTCATACATTACATTACTAGCACTTTTACTTACCATAGTTTGGAAACAAGAATGTAGTTGCACAAGGAATGGGGGTTTGTTAGCTAATGCTAGTACTCGTTTTTCTACCATTGCACATTCTACATCATCATCCTGGATGATAATGTCTTTCTTCAAAATTTTGATAGCATAAAGTTCATCAGTACCTTTCCTTTCTGCTAGCATTACCTAAATAAATTAATAAAAACAACAGTTCCAATTAATATAGATTAGGATGTTAATATAAAACACATGTATCTTACAAATTAAAAAAATTTAAATATATTAGGATATAATTTTTTTAAAAATTATGACCGAGTTATTAAATAATTTTTTTTAAAATTATGATCGAGTTATTAAATAATTTTTTAAAAAATTATGACCGAGTTAGTAAATCTTGAGTATGGGATGCATATTCTTCCCATCTGAAAATTCAGGTTTTTCATCTCCCAACACAGCTGTGCTAAAGGGAGGGGAATGCACTGGATGCAAAGGATCACAGAGAGACACAGAGAGGAGTAAAACATATTTGTTAAATAGTTATAAAAATGGCAAGTATCCCAAAACCAACCAGGCAACTAGTCTAACAAGGACCTGGATACTACTTCACAAAAAAGCAAACATGCAAAACAGTCACAGAATACAAGCAATTTACAAACAAAATAAACTGGCACTCAAGTTCTTGGCAACCCTGGTAAAAATACTAAAAAAAACTAAAATGTATGCTTTTTATTTGCAGTATAATACCACCACAAGCTGCTGTAATCACATCAGACATCAGATGTTATCATCTTACTTGACTTACAAAATTATTATTATTGCTGATCTTATATTATTTCTCCCTGATTGGAGGTTCCACCTCGTGACGGGTACTGCTACCAAGTACACAGGGTGGTTGTTGTTATGCCTGATGTTACTGCTGGTCGAGGAATTCTCTGACAATCCTACAGGTGTTCAGGATTGCGACTTTCTGGAGTTCCTTGTAGGTGTTCGCTGGGAGACCTATTGCTGCTAGGCTGTTATGTAAGGTCTTTGGCACCATACATGTGGTTGACATGATGATTGGGATGGTCATTACTTGTTGCATATGCCACATCTTTTTGATCTCCTGTCTTAGGTTCGTGTACTTCCTGATTTTTCCCCATGGGTCCGATCTGGTTTGTCCTGCTCTTCTTGGCATTTATATATGTGAAGAATTCTTTATCCTCCCACTTTGCTCTGTTTGCTAGTGATTTCTCATAAACTGCCTTTGCCTGTCGAACCTTTTCTGTGGCTCTATTACACATCACCTTGTAGCTGTTATAGGCTTCAGTACTTTTTATTGCTCTGTAACCTTTCCATGCCACCTTTTTCTGCTCAAGTAATGCGGCGACTTCACTATTCATCCAACTTGGAACCCTTCTCGTGGAGTATTTTTTTAATGGTATATATGCATTCAAGGCATCTGTGATTAATGTTTTAAAAGCGTATCACAGTTCAATTGTATTCATTCTCTGCACGATATCTACCCAGTTAATAGAGGCCATGTAGTACCTTAAGGCATCGTAATTTCCTTTTCTGAAATTAAAACCCATTCCTTTGCCTTTTACTTCTGCTACCTCTCTCGTCATCATCCACCGTAGAACTCCGTGATCACTTCCTGCTACTGGTTCCTCTACTGTCAGCCCTGTTATGTCATCTGATTCATGTGTGATGATGAGGTCTAGGATATTCTTTTCTCTAGTACTTTCCCTGACATGTTGATACAAATAACAGTCATCTAGTTGATTTAAAAATTTTGTTCCCCATGTCGAGTTTCCTTCCCATTTACTCCAATCAATTAGAGGCAAATTGAAGTCACCCATAATAAGGCATTAACGCTTACTTGCCCATTCCATTTGCATGTAGAGGCTTTTGTCATAATCTTCACAATCACCTGGTCTGTAGATTACTCCTACTCGCATTTTACCTTTGTTTCCAACTATCTCACACCATACCAGACTCTATACTAGCATATGAAATGTCTGAATCCGGGAAAGCTATCGTAGCACTCAGGCTGCTTCTGATAAGAAGCATTACCCCACCACCCCTTCTATCTAACCTATCCTTCCTAAATACATTATACAAGCCATACTGAAACTCATCATCCCCAATTTCCGGGTGGTACCACGTCTCTGTAAGCCGTATTATGTCCGTGTTACTTGTTCTAACCAACAGTTCGAATTCGCTCATTTTATTGACGACACTTCTAACGTTACTGTATAAACAATTAAGATTTATTGTGTGCTTTAATGCACAGAGTGCTCATATTATTGATGTGCAGGTTGTTAGATATGGCCATGACCTGATGTAGTAGTAGTAGTAGTGGTGGCATGTGATGCAAGAGAGCTTATGCAGCATCAGCAAAAAAATTAAAAAAAAAAAAAAAAAAAAAATTACAAAACAATTCCCTCTAAATGTTTGTCTAGTTCCTAGTTAAAAATTTATTTAAACTATCAACTTCCACAATGACAGATGGAAGTTTGTTCCAACAATTAACCACCCGCTGGCCAAAGGCAAATTTCCGCACATTTATTCTACATACGTCTTTCCTCAATTTGAATTTATGCCCACTTAGATTTGTAATCTGAACGAATGGAAGAATCCCATCAGAATTCAGTGCGCTCAGTCCATTCAAGGCCTTATACACCTCAATCAGATCACCTCGCAGGTGCCTAGTCTCCAGCCGCTACAATTTGCAGAACTTAAGCTTCTCTTGGTAAGAAAGGCTTAAGTTGCCCTTTATACATGCTCAAGCAAATCTACATCCTTCCTAAAATGAGGAATCAAGACTTGTATGCAGTACTCAAGGCGTGGTCTGACCATTGCTTTATACAGAGGGACAATCACCTCCTTTTCCCTGCTAGCAAAATTCCTGTATATCATTGACAAAACCCCATGACCTGTGCTGGCAGCTTGTCTGCATTGCTCAGAAAACTTCATATCTGACTGCACAATTACTCCCAGGTCTTTTTCATTTTCTACCACCTTAAGTGTAGTACCACAGTTGGTACGTTTCTCTGGGGTTACTTCTGCCCAGGGGTTACATATGCAGTACTTTGCATTTGTCAATGTTGAACTTTAGTTCCCCCCATCTTCCCAAATTTTCTAGATCCAGTTGCATTAGCACACTGCCATTACTGTCATTAACAACCCTGCCAACCTTTTTATCGTCTGCAAACTTTGACACTAAGCCTGATATATACCTTCATCAATATCATTGATAAATATACAAAACAACAGTGGACCCAACACCGAACCGTGTGGGACTCCACAAATAACATTAGTCCATGAAGCGCAGCACCCATTGATTACTACCCTCTGTTTTCTCCCACTCAACTATCCTTTTATCCATTGTAGCAACTTACCCATAATACCATTCTGCTCCAATTTGTACAGTAGTTTTCCATGCACAACAGCGTCGAAAGCTTTCCTGAAATTATCAAAATTATTTTTTGCATCCGGTTCCTTTGTAACCACATCATAATATCTAATCGAATTTGTCAGACAAGACTTTCCCTTAACAAACCCATGCTGTGTCTGAATTATTGTTGCAGTCTTGTCTAGATGATCCTGCAATGCATCTTTAACCAGTGACTCCATTATTATACCAGGAACAGAAGGTAAACTAACTGGTCTGTAATTACTCGTGCCACCCTTCAATCCCCCCCCCCTTGTGAATTGGGGATACATTTGCACATCTCCAGTCCATGGGGACCTCCCCTGAATCCAAGGATGCTCTCATAATTATGGCTAAGAGTTTGCTTGCTTCCTTTGCTGCCTCCTTTAATATAACTGGATAGATCCCATCCACCCCAGGTGCCTTTATTATGTTTAACTTCAACGATTTCTCTTTCACTTTGTTCTCAGTTATTACAAAATCATTCTTTTGTGACTTGATTACAGACTAGCTTATATCTGCTATAGCCTTCTGTGTCATATGATAATTTATATGCATCCCATGCATTTTTCTTCTCTGCCACGAGTCTGATTAGTTCGTTTGATATTTAATCCTAAACTTTGAACAATATTTCTTAATAGGTATGAAAATTTTAGTAGCTTCCACGATTAATTCCTTGAATGCTTCCCACTTAGAATTTGCTGTTGGTAACATCATCAGTTGATCCCACTATACAGAATTTAAAATCTCTGAGACCCTGTAGTCACCTTTACGGAAGCAAAAATCCTTCCCCTTTACCTCTGACGGTAATTATATCTTTAAGTAAATCCCACATCAGCACACTGTGATCACTGCCACCTAGTGGTTCCTTTATCTGCAAATTCTTAATACATGAATGATCAGTGCTGATTACCAGATCAAGAGTATTATCCTCTCTGGTTGCCTCTCGAACATGGTGCTGCAGAAAACAATTATCCAATAAATCCACAAAATCTTTCTAGTGTGTGAGTGACCAATCCACAAGTTCCATTCAATATCTGGGAAGTTAAAATTCCCCATTATAAGACATTCTGATGTACTAGCCTACTCTTTCTCCTGTACAATTGTTTATTGTACTCATTCGAGTCATTAGTCCTATAACACACTCCAACTTTTATTTTTGCTTTCGCAGTGCTTATCACACCAAATTAACTCAACAGACTGTTCATCTATATTAATGCTTCTCAAAGTGGGCGATATCGCCTCCTGGGGGGGGCATTAGAATTATCCATGGGAGCGTTAGGCATGAAAGGGGGTGACAGGGGGTGATAGGCATGAAAGGGGTGACAGGGGGTGATAGGCATGAAAGGGGGCGACAGGGGGCAGATGGAGCATCATCAATGATTGGCCATTATAAGGGTTTTATGGCTTATTTAAAAAATGCTGTGCCAAATATTATTACTGTTCATTGTGTCATTCTCCATCAGCATTTAGTTGCGAAAAAACTTGGTGATCAACTGCACAATTCTCTACAAACTGTTATTACTGCTATAAATAAAATTAAAGCATGTTCTTTGAACGATCGTATATTTCGAAAGCTTTGTGTTCAAAACAGTGAAGATTTTGAACGATTGCTACTTCACTCCGAGGTTCGGTGGCTGTCAAAAGGCAACTGTCTCAACAGATTTTATAAACTCTTTGATACTGTTGTCAAGTTTTTTGAAGATAGGAAAAACAACCTTAGTAATGACCTCAAGAAAATGAAAACTGATATTGCTTATCTTGCAGATTTATTTACTAGATTCAACTCAATGAACTTACATTTACAAGGAGAAGATGTAACTCTTATTAAAGCAAAAACTGAAATTTCACATTTATTTCAAAATTAAAGCTTTTTATGCACAACGTAGGATGATGTGAATTGTATCAATTTCCAAATCTGTTGGAAATAGAGAAAAAAGAAAAAATAGCTGATGAAACTCTACTAAATTTTTTTAATCATCTAGAAATGTTGCACAGAGATATGCAGGAAAGGTTTGAAGATCTCCTTAATTTGAAAATTTCAGATTGGGTTATAAATCCTTTTTTAAATAATGACGATGGTGAATGTTTTGTAGAAGAAGAATTGATTGAGTTACAAAATGAAGTTGAACTGAAGCCAAAATTTCAAAATTCATATCAGAAATTTTGGTTACAAAAGAAAATCCCTGACCATTATCTTGCATTGTGGGGAGCTGTAAAAAAATTACTTATTTCTTTTCCAACATCATATCTAGTCAAAACTGGTTTCAGTGCTGTATCTCAATTGCTGACAAAACAAATAAATTGTCTGGATGTTGTTAAACGTGGTGATTTGCGACTTCTACTTACAGATATTAAACCTAATATTGATAAGCTAATAAATCTCCACCAAGCTCATCCATCGCATTAAATATTAAAATATAATTAACTATTTCCATTAATATCATGGCTTATTTATATTATTAACTTTAATTTTTATGACTTAATTTAAGTGATTATAACTGACTTTATTTATGTAGTTGTAATTTTTTAGAATTTTTTGAAGAAGGAATAAAGTGCTTAGTAAATAGTTTTTCTTTATAATTCATACACATACATGCAGGGCTGCATTTACGTTTTTGAAGGCTAACAGACAAATATTCATTTCAGTTATTTAACTTCACTTTATATTGGCGGGCTAAAAAAACAGCCCTGGTGAGGGTTTTTTTTAGGGGGGGGGGTGATCCAACCAAGGGGGGCAGTGATCCATAAAAGTCTGAGAAGCACTGATCTATATCAACTGGATGCACTTTTGATTTTATGTTTTTCTTAATTAACAGCACAACACCTCCTCCCTTCCTATCCTGTCTATGCTTTCTAGGCAAGGATATCGCACATATCCTAATCTGTATCGCACAGACTGAAGGCAAGGTATTATGATACCAATAGTAATCTCAAAGATCAAATCAGAGATTTAACTGGCTTTAATCCAGTATTGTCAATGGCTACCATTTCACATAGAGGAGTTTGGAGACCTGCCTCTGCCTCTTATCTCCAGACTTTAGGCCTGTTGGTCTCTGACCTAAAAATCATGGCAGTACGGGTCTTGCAGGGCATCCACACCCGCTTCAGGATTCATCAAAGGATGACCTCCATGGAGTGATGCTCCATTATGTCACTCATTCAGGGCGCACTTTAAGGCTACCCCTCGTGTCCCAGAGAGGACAATAATAATAATAATAATAAGAAAAAAAATAATAATAATCTATGTGACCCTGATCTCCATCAGGGTCACATAGATAAAATTGCTTCTAATGCATGGCTCACGAACGGGATGCTCTTCCCCGAAACTGAAGGATTCATGCTCACCATCCAGGACCAGGTAATCAACATTGCCAAGGAGCCTGGAGTGTTAGATGCCACCTGGCCTCAGAAACGGGCTATCAACACATCACTGTGGGATGCAAGTTGATTACCCAGATTGAGTACACTCATAGACACGACCAGGTAGCCAGGATAATACATCAGAAGCTAGCAAGGAAATACCAGTTGATCAAATAAAGTGTACCGTACTACAAGTATGAACTCCAGGCAGTACTAGAGACCCCAACCCACAAGCTGTACTGGAACCATGCCATAATAACGGATAGGACAATCCTGTACAATAGACCGGACATAACCCTTGTGGACAAAAAGGAAAAGGCTACCTATCTGATTGACATAGCAGTACCCAACACTGGCAACCTGCAGAAAACCCAAGGGAAAGGGGATAGTAATAAATACACCAGCTGGCGTTGCAGATGAACTCAACAGTTACTTTGCATCGATATTTACAAATGAAAAGCCTTTTGTGGCAATGGGAAATTGTGGGAGCGAAGTTAAAAAATATGTAATTAATGATATTGAAATTTCGCAAGATTATTTAATGAAAAAACTTTCGAGCCTACAGACCAGGAAGGCTCCTGGAGTTGATGGAATATACCCTATAATCTTAAAAGAGAGGCGGCAAGCGAGTGCATTGAACCATTGAGGCTAATTATGCGAGCATCACTAGACTCTGGGGAGATTCCCTTGGATTGGAAATGTGCAAATGTATCTCCCATACATAAGGGTGGCTCTAAAAGTGAAGTTGGAAATTATCGACCTGTCAGTCTGACTTCAGTAGTAGGGAAAATCATGGAGGCAATGATCAAGGGTGGAATTCAGGATCATTTGGATCAAATTGAAATTCTCAAGGATACTCAGCATGGTTTTGTAAAGGGAAAATCATGTTTAACAAATCTGGTTTGCTATTTCGAAAGGGTCACTCACGAGCTGGATTTAGGGAATAATTTCGACATTGTTTATTTAGATTTCAGCAAAGCTTTTGACTCAGTCCCACATGAGCGGTTGCTTTATAAGCTGGAACAGGTTGGAATCACTGGGAAAATCCTTAGATGGATAGAAGGATGGCTTCAGGGCAGGAGGCAGAGGGTTGTGATAAATGGCTATTCCTCAGATTGGGTTGATGTAAGAAGTGGGGTTCCCCAAGGATCAGTATTAGGACCACTGTTGTTTTTAATTTTCATAAACGACATTGATGAAGGGATAGAGGGCGTGATGTCTAAATTTGCAGATGATGTTAAAATTGGTAGAGTAGTTAATGATCACTGTCAAGCTGAGCTTCTTCAGAGAGACCTAGATAGACTTCAGGAATGGTCAGAAAAATGGAAGCTGTGCTTTAATCCAACAAAGTGTAAGGTATTACACCTGGGAAACAGTAATCCCAAAAAAACTTATTCACTTGGTGGAGTTCAACTAAACCCAGTACTGGAGGAAAGGGACTTGGGTGTTACGATACGGTCAGACATGAAATTCTCTGAGCATTGTAAACAGGTTGCAAGGAAGGCCCATGGTGTCCTATCGATGATCTATAGAACTTTTGCAAGTAGAGATAGGGACGTGATAATCCCATTATATAAGGCTTATGTTAGACCACACTTGGAATACTGTGTTCAAGTACGGAGACCGCACCTAAAGAAAGACATCGAGCTTCTTGAAAGGGTGCAAAGAAGGGTAACTCGCCTGGTGAGATCGGCAAAAGAGTGTCCTTATGAAGAAAGACTTTGAATATGTGGGTTGCAGAGTTTGGAAACTAGACACCTTAGAGGAGATTTGATTGAGGTGTTTAAGGCTCTGAGAGGCATCAGTAAAATGAATGAGGACAAAATTTTCAAGATTATAAATGATGCTAGAACTAGGGGACATAAATTCAAGTTACGGGGGGAAATGTTTAGATTGGACTGCAGGAAGTTTTATTTTAGCCAGCGAGTTATAAATTACTGGAATAAGTTACCTTCATGGGTGGTAGAGGCCGACAGTTTGGGGAAATTCAAAGGTCATCTGGATAGTACTTTTGGGTAAGGGAAGCACACAGGATGAATAGGTTTAATTTCGTTTTTATTTATTTTTTTTTATTTATTAATTATTATTATTTAGTTATTTATTTATTTTTTTTTTGTTTTTATCATTGTTTTGTTCGAATTTTTTATTTTTTTATTTTTTTTGGCTGGTGCAGCATAAGCCATAGGCTTTCTTGCACCATGCGGCCGTTACTAATACTAATACTAATACTAATATCTGGTTTCCTCATTCCTTGGTCCATTTAGTAGTGCGGGTCCTTCAACAATATCCATGCATTTTGGGATAGTCGATTTTCTAAAATATCAACTATGGCATCATGTCACTTGACTCATCCCATGGGTCCTCTGACATCTTAACATCATGTGAGCCAAGGTTTCAGTTGCCTGACATCCCATTCTACAGGCAGTGTTTTCATTCCTCCCTCTGGAAGTCCTAGCCAGGGTCGGAAGAGCATTGATTCTGGTTTTGATTATATCAACGTACTCATGCCCTGAAAAGAGACGGGTGCTGTCGCTCACTCATCGGTATTGGGACTTCACCTTATGAGGATTCTTGAGAGAATTGCCATTGCAGTAATCGTGAAGAAGGTCCTGCCATTTATGCTTGACTTTGGCTACTGTGTCCATAATTAGATGCTGGTCTTTGATCAAATTGTTACAAGACTGCATCTCCTTGACAAGACTAGTTTCAGCTATTTTTCTTATAGTATGGGACGAAGATGTTTCAAGTCCTAGTAGCTGGTTTTGTTTTAAGATTGGAATTAACCATCTCATTGAGGAAATGCCAAGTCCCCCATCTACCACATCAGCATGAAAGTAAGCCATTGGTATATCTTTGGGTAGGAGCATCCAAGTCTGGATGGCCATCCTGACTTGATCGTCAAGCTTGTTCAATAACCCAGCCGTAATGTGCCCCAGCATAAACTTGTGGTAGAGTCTAGGCAGAACAAAGACTCTAAGAATAAATAACTGCTGTTGTGATTTCAGGGGGGCTTTCCTGAGTTTAGATAGAGAGACACTCAAATTGCATCCCATACTAGTTCTACCTCAGTGTGAAAGATCCATCCCCAGATACCACAACATTGTCTCCACTGAAACAGATGGAAGTTCAGTGTTGCTCAGTAAAAATTTCAAGTCCTAGACCTTAATTTTCTTTTCACGTCTGGATGGGACAAGGGACAGCATCCACGTTTTAAAGAGGTTAATGGCCAAGCCCCGCTTCTTGAAGAAGTTAAAGGCCTGATCAAGAATCCTCTGCAGGCCACCTTTGGTGGACCCCATCAGAATTGAGTCGTTGGCGAAGGCCATTGCATTAATTTTCTGCTCCTGCAGGGTAAAGCTAATATGGAAAGGGGGCTCTTTTAAGAACAAATCCACAACCAGATTAAATAGTAAGGGGGATAGGGGGGTCCCCTTGTTGCACACCTCTCATTGGTCTGATGAGGTGTTCCTTACCTGTGACTCTTAGGCTAGTAGAGCAGTTCTCCTCAGGGAGATAATATGATTCATGAAGGAAATAGGAAAGCCTTTACTCTGCAAAGCCTCTATCACCGTTTTATGCGCTACTTGGTCGAATGCCTTTTGTATATCAATCGACGGCAAGTATAATGGTCTCGAGTCCTGTCTGGCTTTGTGCGCCAAGAATGTTTATCTTCTCTCTGCCAGACAGGCGGAGAGAAGATAAACATTCTTGGCACTGCCATCGGCAGGTATGAAGTCTCGTTGACGGTGGTCAAAACCCTCTTGTTCAGGACCTTGTAATAAAGTTTCACCACCAAAGAAGCCATGATTATAGGGCAGTAGTCACCGGGCAAGGTGGGGTCACCCTTCTTAGGAATGAAGATCATATACACCATAAGAAGAGATTCAGGTACTGTATCAGGTAGAAGAAATATATGTAACGTCGATTAGAACTTGTATAGGAATACTCTTCAATTGTTTAGGACTAATCCCGGCAGGATCTGGGCTAGCTGACAGAGCTGGGTAGGCCTCCTAGAGCTCTGAAGGACTGATGGGCTTATATATTTCAGCCTTGAGTTGCTCATCCTCGATGAAAGTGGGCGGGGGCACCCTTTTGTCTGACGGTTCATCTGAAGAACTGAAAACCCCTGTCCAAAACCCTCTAAACTCGTCGAAATTCACAGCCAGGAGAGCTGAAGCCACATCATCCAAGATAGTATGAGCACACTGCTTCCTGTTCTTGCCATAAAGCTTCTGGATTTTAGCGTACTCCATGTTTCCTGAATTTCCTTCAGGATACTTGAGAGTTTCCTTCATTATTGGTCTCAGGTCTTCTTTGAGGTCTTAATGTGTTAGAAGACAAAATTTATTCGAAAAAAGACGACTGTCCAATTCTTCAGCCATTACGCTTTTCAATATTTGATGGTATAAAATAGTTTACCTTTTTTTTTTTTTTTTTTATGTAAACCCCAAACACGAGATGGACTTTGAATTTCTGTAGACTAATTTTCAGGAAATACGTATGAAGGAAGGTTGTTCCAGAAAATGGCAGTTGAATGAATAAACAAGGAAGATGAAAAGTTCGTTTTGTGACTTTGAAGTTGGACAGTAAATGGATGTTGGCTGGCGGTGGCACGTGTTCGGACTGTTTTGAAAGAGTGAGCGGGAATTATAGAAGCCACAATTCAGAAGAACACTGCCCATGGAAATATCTCTAGAAGAAGCATTCAGCAGAAACAGTACGTCTATGAGACAGCGAGTGGAGAGACTCAGAGATGAATCATTAATTAACCTAACTGCCCTCTTCTGAATGGAATCAAGAAGCCTGAGAGAGGTTTTGGGGGCACCACCCCCAGATGTGGGAACAATATTCCATGGTAAGGCGGATTTTTGATTTGTACAGAGTGAACAGCTGTTTGGAAGAAAAGTAATGCCCAGAGCGAAAGAGAAAACCAAGTTTTTTAGATGCACAGGAAGCAATATTTGTGATGTGCTTGTGCTGAGAGAGATTAGAAGTCAGAGTAATCCCCAAAAGAGATATATCATTTTGCCTAGAAATTGGAGTGTCACCAAAGATAAGCATAGGAGCAGAAGAATCCTTTTTGCAAGATATAAGACAAGACTGAGTTTTAGAAGGATTGAAATCAACTAAGTTGTCTTTGTCTATATTTTATCTATAATATAGACAAAAATATTTGTCTATATTTTTATAACTATTTTTTAAATAGTTATAAAAACAATCACAGAATACAAGAAATTTACAAACAAAATATACTGGCACTCAAGTCCTTGGCAGCCCTGATAAAAATACTAAAAAAACAAAATGTATGCTTTTTGTTTGCAGTATAATACCACCACCACCACCACCACCATAAGTTGCTGTAATGACATAAAACATCAGCTGTTTTCATCTTACTTGACTTACCAAACTATAACAATGCTCCATTTAGTACTGTAAACAGACAGGCAAACTGCTAGGGTACCATTCTAAAATTAGAAGCTTAAATAAATAGCATTAGCATTAGTAGAGGCATTTGATGCAAGAAAGCAAGCTTATGCAGCATCAGCCAAAAAAAAAAAAAAAACCCACTTCCAGTTCACCCCTCTGTTTGTTCAAAATACCTGTCCAGCTGAGCCTTAAACTTATTTCGGCTATCAACCTCCACTACAAGGGATGGAAGTCTGTTCCACCAACCAACCACCCGCTGGCTAAAGGCAAATTTCCGCACGCTATCCTACATCTGTCTTTCCTCAATTTGAATTATGCCCTCTCAGGTGATTTTTCTGAGCTAGAGGAAGAATCCCATCAGCATTGAGCATGCTCAAACCATTCAAGGCTTTATACACCTCTATCAGATCACCTTGCTGGTGCCTAGTCTCCAGACACTGTAATTTGCAAAACTTAAGCCTTTCTTCGTAAGAGCACCCCTTTGTTCCATTCACTAATATTGTTGCCCTTCTCTGTACTCGTTTCAGCAGCTCTACATCCTTCTTGAAATGAGGCCTCCAGACCTGTATACAGTACTCTAGGTGTGACCTGACCATTGCCTTATACAAGGGAATAATCACTTCCTTATCCCTGCTGGAAAAATTCCTGTATATCATTGACAATACTCCATGAGCTACTCTTGCAGCCTGTCTGCACTGCTCAGAGAACTTCATATCTGCCTGCACAACCACCCCCAAATCCCTTTCATTCTCTACCACTGTCAGTGTAGTACCACAGAGTTGATACGTTGCTCTGGGGTTGCTGTTTCCCATGTGTAGCACTTTACATTTGTCAATGTTAAACTTCATTTGCCACCTCTCAGCCCATCTGCTCAACCTTTCCAGATCCTGTTGCAGTAGCATACTGTCAGTAGTGTCCTTGACAACCCTGCCAATCTTTGTACCGTCTGCAAACTTGGACATTAAGCTTGATATACCATCATCAATATCATTTATAAATAGAGAAAACAATAATGGACCCAACACTGAGCCCTGAGGGACTCCACTAATAACATTAGTCCACGATGAGCAGTGTCCATTGATTACCACTCTCTGTCTTCTCCCCCTCAACCACCCCTTTATCCATAGCAGCAATTTGCCTCTGATGTCACACTGCTCCAATTTGTGTAGCAGTCTTCCATGTGCAACAGTATCAAAAGCCTTTCTAAGATCCAAGTATATAATATCAAAGCTATTCCCTGCATCCAGTTCTTTTGTGACTGCATCATAGTATCCAATCAAATTGGTCAGGCAAGACTTCCCCTTAACAAAACCATGCTGTGTCCGAGCTATAACTGAAGTCTTGTCTAAATGATCCTGCAGTGCTTCTTTAACCAGTGCCTCCATTAATTTTCCTGGAACAGAAGTTAAGCTCACAGGTCTATAATTACTTGTGTCAGCCTTTGATCCTCCTTTGTGAATTGGGGTCACATTTGCACATTTCCAGTCTATGGGTACCTCCCCTGAGTCCAAGGAAGCTCTCACAATTATGGCTAAGGGTTTGCTTACTTCCTCTGCTGCCTCCTTTAATATAACTGGATAGATCCCATCCACCCCGGGTGCATTTCTTGTGTTTATCTTCAACAGTTTCTCCTCCACTTTACTCCCAGTTATTTCAAGATTCTGTAGCTTACTGCTAGAGTTGAATACACCTCTGGCATTCCCCTCGCTGAATAACTCCTCATGTGTGAATGTCGATGCAAAATATTCATTTAGTTTGTTAGCTACCTGAGCAGGATCATCAACAGTTGACCCATCAATATCAAGTGGACCAATCTGATTCATTCCCTTCCTTCTAGAGTTTACATAAGTAAAGAACTCTTTGCTGTTTTTCTTTGCATCCCTTGCCAAGGATTTCTCGTAATCTGCCTTCGCCTGCCTAACCTACTTTGTAACTTGGTTGCATATCAACTTGTATCTATCATAGGCTTCTGTGTCATGTGTTAATTTGTAAGTATCCCATGCATTTTTCTTCCCGCCATATGCCTCATTAGTTCATCTGACATCCATTTTGGCCTAAACCTTGAACAGTATTTCTTAGTTGGTATGTAAAGCCTAGTAGCTTCCAAGATAAGTTCTTTGAATGCTTCCCATTTTGAATTTGCTGTTGGTAACATCATCAGTTGTTCCCACTGTATAGAATTTAAATACTATCTCAGTCCATCGTAGTCGCCTTTACGGAAGCAATAACCCTTCCCTTTACCCCTAATGGTAGTTACCTCTTTGAGTAAATCCCATTTCAGCACACTGTGATCACTGCCACCTAGTGGTTCATTTATCTGCAGATTCTTAATGCATGAAGAATCACTGCTGATAATCAAATCAAGAGTATTACTCCCTCTAGTTGCCTCCCGAACATGCTGATGTAGAAAACAATCATCCAATAAATCCACAAAAGCCTTGCTAGTGTGTGAGTGACCAACCCACAAATTCCAGTCAATATCTGGGAAATTAAAATCCTCCATTATAAGACTCTCTGATTTACTGGCCCACTCTATTTCCCTCTACAGTTTCTTATTATACTCATCAGAGTCACTAGGCCTATGGCACACTCCTACTCTCAATTTTGATCTCCCAATGCTTATGTCACACCAAACTGACTCAACACTGCACTGTCCAGCGATGTCGACTGGCTTCACTTCCTTGGTTTTTATGTGTTTCTTAACTAATAGCATAACCCCTCCCCCCTTCCTATCCTGTTTATCCTTTCTGTAGACGTACTCCCCAAATTGCAGTTCTGCATCCCTTATATCTGTGTGACACCACGTCTCTGATATCCCAACAATATCTGCCTTTGATGTTTTGAGCAATACCTCAAATTCATCAAATTTATTTACTAAACTCCTAGCATTGGTGAACACGCAAGTATACCTGCACCTGTTTCTATTCTTAGCTACCCTAACACAACCCATGTGTTTACTTGTACCGCAATGGCTCCCAGCAGTCTCTGAAATATCATGCATCTTGTTTTTCAGGCTTCTGCTCATTCTAATAGAAGCAGTGCAAGAATCTCTTTCACCTCTGCCAGTGGCTACTGTCATTCTATTGGTCTTTGTTTCCCCCCAAGCTAGCAGTTTTCCGACCCACATAACACTGCCTCGATAGCATCAGCAAATATTCTTGCACCCTTTCTATTTAAGTGTATCCCATCCCTGTAGAAGCAATCTCTCCTGTTAACAAGTACAGTCCAGGCTGAAAAAAATTCTACCCCTTGAGCCTTGCACAATCTTTCCAGGGCCGAATTGATCGACAAGGCTCTCATCATATACTCCCTCCTATCGTGTCTGGGCAGAATTGCAGACACTTTCAAATTCAACCCTAATTCTCGGCTTTTATTCAACAGTGACCTGTACTTGTTAAGTAATTCTGCCGGTCTCCTACTCTTAATATTATTAGTGCCAACGTGTACAACTATATCACCTTTTGTGCCCTTAAAAGATGATATTCGCTCTACAACATCATCAACCTTTGCCCCTGGCAGACATACCCTGGTCCTTTTCCACCTATTCTTTTTACAAAGCATGTTCCCCGTTTCCCTGACAATAGAGTCACCAACAACTACTAGTTCCTTCGGGACCAGCGCATTCTGCCTTGGGGGTTGTCTCTGTGTCACGTGATGCCCAAGTGCAAGCTCTGGCGTTGATGTGGGCAGCCGAAAGCTTGATGGGCCCCTCAATTTAGTTTCTTCGAGGGCATCCACCCTGTCCGTCAAGCTCTCATATAGGCCCACAAGAACGCTGAGTTGTTGCCTGATATCGATACACTCCTTGCATCGCGCACACACAAAGACATCCCCCATGGCAGTATCATGTCCCGTACCCGATTGCTCTGCAAACATCAAGCAAACAGTGCATTTTATAAGGCTGTGAGTCAGAGGACAACTGCCTCCCTCAGTTCTGCTCTGAGCCACAGCACTTCCATTAGCTTGAGCGTTTTGCTTTGCTGCTCTGGTCTGAGTCATGATTCGATTAATTTATTAACTAATTATAATTAATTATGTTATATTATTAATTATGTTAAATATAATTAATTATATTACATTTGTAATCTAAGTTGTTATATGTATTTATTTAAAAGTACAATTTAACTGCTTCAAAGTTCAACTAACGCTATCTAGTACGGTATATAACTATCGTATCACAAAGGCGGGAAAGTTACGAACGGTGAATCTACGGACACTTAAGTATTAATTAACTTTCAAATCTTGCTGTCTCAATTCAGAATAAACTAACGATCCTTACTAGGTCTATAAGCTACTTACAGAATTAATACTCATTTAACTACCAAAATGTGCCCATATATGAAATATTTTTACCAATTAATCTTTTACGATCAATATTATTGTAAGAACATAGTTATTCATCATTGCATTATTTGCAAAAGACATCCGATTAAAGTGAAAGCCAGTCTGCAATACAACAAAATTTTATTAAAAACAAATACAAAATTTTATTAAAACTATAGGTTGACAATCACTAATCTGGCAGTGTTGGGACCTGTGGGTTACCGGATTAGTGAGTTTTCCAGATCACCGGTGGTTATTTTAGCACATAAGCTATCCGAACAGTTAACCACCTCATCCTATCTTTAACACGTTGACTGCCAAGCTAGTTTAAGAAAAAAATTCCCCGGGACCAAAAAATATTTAGCAAATAATTTGATTAGTAATTCTAAAATAAATATTGTAATGTCAGTGTTGTCGTTTTTTTTGCTTAAAATATCAAAAGAAAAGAGTTTTTTTATGTCGCATATATGCATATATGTGGCCGACGTGGCCCAGTATTTTATTTCTTGAGAAGCTGTGTCGGTGACATACGTGTGACGCTATTACAGCATACATATGAAGGTCATTTGTGATTGGTTTATTGCACGTTCAGTGAGCACTGCAATAAAACTAATTGCGATAAAAAAACATCTCAAATGTCACAATAAGTTTGTCAGTCTTGGAGATCTTGTGAAAACAAGTTCGTTAGGCACTATCCATCATATTGCATTGTGTTTTTCCAAAATCATCATATTGCATTGGTATTATCCATCATATTGCGTTGTGTTTTTCCAAAAGTGTGTTGTAAAAAAAAAAAAAAAAAAAAAAGCTAAAAAGGAATAGCTAAAATAAAATTACTAAAATAAGAGGAACTAAGAGAAATTGCTGAAATTTACAACTAAACAGAGTTAAACTTCTCACATACACACTGCTGTTGAGTTTTTCAGAAGTTCAACTTTATCTGTTATGGAAAATGCACGGTGTTTGCGCTTTACACCACGAGAGGCACTTACTTTTGCATTGGAACCATGGCTGGGGCTAAATGTGAGAAGATTATAATAATAAATGCAGAAAAACAAGTAGAAATGGCTTGCCAGTATTTACGAGTTCGTGCCAACTGATTTTGCTACATAATCTCAGTGTTCAGAATCTACCTGGTAAACCTTATACATTTTCTACTTGCAAAGGAGAGTCAAACATTGATGTAACTCTTGTTTCCTCGGGGTATGATGGGAGGATTCTGAGTTGGGATGTAAATCCGGACATGGTAAACAGCGATCATAACGCTATTTCGTTTTATGTTGCCCCTGAGCCGGTACGAAGGAATTTTAGTATTGGAAATTTAAAAAGATTTTCTATGGACAAGATAAACTGGGAAAAATTCGGAAATTACTTGACATCTATTTACAATGATGACAATGCAATATCTTTGAACGATTTTAACGCTGAGGAATTGGTAGCTCATGTTGAATATCATCTTTATCAGGCAACGCTACAGAATACAATTAGAAAACAATTTAGAGTGGCCCCGGTTCCTTGGTGGTCTCCGGTTTTGACTGAGCGAAGATCTCAGGTAAACAGAGCCAGGAGAGTGCTGCAGCGAAGTAGACATTTGTCAGTGCAGGATGTACAATTGCTCAGTGAGAATTATAAATCATTGCGTAGAGAGTACCATAGGGAAATTGTCCGTGCTAAGATTGAGTGTTGGCAGAGTCTGGTCAAAGAGGTGGGTAATTCAGATCCTTGGGGACTGATTTATAGAATATCTCGTGATAAACTTCTACATGGAGAAATATATAACACTGTTGTGGCTAATGGGGAGGAAACTGACAACTGGTATGATACCGTTTAGCGAAGATCTCAGGTAAACAGAGCCAGGAGAGTGCTGCAGCGAAGTAGACATTTGTCAGTGCAGGATGTACAATTGCTCAGTGAGAATTATAAATCATTGCGTAGAGAGTACCATAGGGAAATTGTCCATGCTAAGATTGAGTGTTGGCAGAGTCTGGTCAAAGAGGTGGGTAATTCAGATCCTTGGGGACTGATTTATAGAATATCTCGTGATAAACTTCTACATGGAGAAATATATAACACTGTTGTGGCCAATGGGGAGGAAACTGACAACTGGTATGATACCGTTTAGCACATCGTCAGGGAACTTTTTCCCGAGGACAGGTCAGAGTTGGACACAGAAGATCAATCTACAATCCGGCTGGATAATGCTGAGTATGTCGGTTCGTCGGAAATATGTCTTTTTTACCTTCTGGAACTTGGAGTAGCCATTGCTAAATTGAATGTTAAGAAATGCCCAGGTCTTGACTTGATAGAAAACAAAGTTTTGATAAAATTTTTTGACCTTTGTCTGCATATATTGTTAAAAATGTATAATAAATGTTTGATCGAGAGAAAGTTTCCGAGATCTTGGAAGATTGCTCTGCTCAAGATCCTGCATAAGCCTGGTAAACCTAAGAGGGATCCTCGATCATACAGACCTATTTCTCTTTTGGCTAATCTTGGCAAGTTGTTTGAAAGGTTGCTGGCTCCTCGAATTGTTGATATGCTGAATGAAGTTCATGTTACCTCGGATTGTCAATTTGGTTTTAAACGGGGTCACTCAACTGAGGAAGCTATTTTGACATTAATCAATTACATAAAATCCTCTCCTGAGAAGTATGTCTTGGTTGTGTTTGTGGACTTTGAGGGTGCTTTTGATTCTGTGTGGTGGGAGAGTGTGTTAACATCCTTAAGAATGTCTCGATGTGACAGATACATATATGGAGTAATTCGTTCTTACTTCTGTGATAGGCTGGTGAGGGTCTGTGCAAAACATCTGATGTGGAAAATATATCAGCCGAGGGTGCCCGCAGGGATCTGTTTTGGGTCCTATATTTTGGAACACAGTTTTGGATCAGTGGCTGAATAGGCCTAGTGCCTCAAGATGCCTGCAGGTGGCGTACGCGGATGACCTGGTTGTTGGAGTTCCTGGTGGGTCTAGATTGATGCTGGAGCAGAGGATACGAGATGTTCTGGAGGACCTTTCTGAGTGGGCCTCCTTAAACAAATTAAAAATTTCATCTAAGAAAACTAACTTCATGGTGTTTAAAAAACATTTTGATTATAACCGTCTGCCCAGAGTATTGTTAAATGGAAGACAAATTCCTTTTGTGTCTAGCACTAAATACCTAGGAGTTATTCTGGATGATAGGTTGGGATTCCATTTGCACGTATCACACCTCAATGATAAAATCAAGAAATTCACGTCTTCGGTGATTAGAATCTCCAAAAAAGAATAGGGACTTAACAAACGAACGATGTCACTGTATTACAAAACTATCTTCTTGCCAATTGTTGCTTATGCGGCTGGTGTGTGGTCGGGATCAGTGATTAAAGTAAAAATAAAAAACAAACTCATGTCATTACAAAGATCTATGTTGTTGGCCCTATTGCATGGCCCAAGGACGGTATCTAAGGCTGCCCTACAGGTAATTGCTGGAACTATTCCTCTTGATCTCTACATTACATATCGTGGAATGTTATATGCTATGAGAAAAGAAATCCCTGCTAATTATTTGGACATTTCCATCAACCTGGATGCCAGTGTTAAGGAGGAGAAACTTAGAATCTGGAATGAACTAATAGAGATTTGGAGGAATCGGTGGATTTCGTCGGAGGTGGGAGAAATAACTAGGAACATTATTCCTGCTGCTGACTTTGCTACTTCTAAAACAGTTTCGTCATGGTTTTGTCCTTCAATGTTCACCAACTATGTGCTGACAGGACATGGGTCCTTTCGAGACAAATTATGTTCATGGGGTCTGGAGCCAGATCCGTGGTGAGGCGGAAACTTGGCTGCATACACTGTTTCATTGCCCATTTTATAATGTTGAGAGGCGTCGTCTTTTCGAACTGATTCCCAATCTAGCTGAAAACAACGTGCAGGAGTTTGTGAACGGAGTGTCTAATTTTCAGGCATTGCAGGTTTTTGCTGTTGCAGTGTTCTCTAAGAGATCAATTATAAGGAACCTATCAGAAAATGAACTGGCAGTGTATGTTGAGAGTTTTGCTTGATTGCATCTGGGATTGGGAGCCTCAGACCTGGAAGCTTTATGTCAATAGTATTGCACTTTCTCTTTTGGGTGTAGAATTGTGCTTTGGCACTACAGCTAACAAAAGTAGAAACAGGTCTAAGTGTTAATGTTAATGTTTCTAAGTGTTATTGTAAAGTTAATGTCATTCTAAGTGTATGTATTTGCTATTTACATGTAAATATTTGCATAATGTTGCTTTTATTTCAACAAGTATACATTGTTCTTAGTTGGAATTTTTTTTTTTTTCCCCCGCTGGCCTCCAAGTTTGGGCAGCCTTGGGGGCAGGATTGCTGGCACCTACCAGTATAGCACTACTTCTGGTGGGTGCGGGATTTTGTGCATTACAGCACACACAGAGAATGGTTGATCCAGGTGTTGGTTAATCCCTGGTGGCGAAATGGCCTGACATAACACTCTTTTTCAGGCCTGTTTTGCAGACGTTCTGAGCTTTTACAGGAGTAAAAGGTGGAGATGGGCTTATGTCTAGGAGCCACCCTTCATATCAGGACACACACACACACACACACACACACACACACACACACACACACACACACACACACACACACACACACACACACACACACACACACACACACACACACAAGCTGATGCTGCACCAAAACAGTAGCAGCAGGTCGGTGCGACGACCTGGGAAATTTTAAATTATGTTCAAGGAAATTATGTCCAAATTAGCAGTGTAATCTGATTACCGGTTGACCTGTATTACAGTCTGTCTAACTTGTTCACATTAAAAATTTGCTCTTTTTAATTTGTTTGATGCAATTCTATGAAGAATGTTTACTGATAGCAGAAATGCAGTTTTTCATGTACAGATATTTATTAATTTATAAATATAATTCAATCTGTGTGTGTGTGTGTGTGTGTGTGTGTGTGTGTGTGTGTGTGTGTGTGTGTGTGTGTGTGTGTGTGTGTGTGTGTGTGTGTGTGTGTGTGTGTGTGTGTGTGTGTGTGTGCGCGTGCGTGTGCGTGCATGCGAGAGAGAGAGAGAAATAAGGACAGCAATTCACTCACTGAAGAAGTCTTACCACAGAACATTTTATCTGTATTTCATCTTTAAATTAAAGACAAATTTCACTCTATGCAGGTTGAAGTGATTGAGATTAGCATTAATATAAGCATTAGCAGTGGTATACAATGCAAGAAAGGAAACTTATACAGCATTATCAAAAAAAAAATAAATAAATAAAGCCTTCTCATTTCACCTATCCATTCACTCAAAACATCTATCCAATTCTGCCTTGATTCAATTTAAACTGTTATCTCCACAATGACATTTGGAAGTTTGTTCCACAAATCAAACACTCACTGGCTAAAGCCAAATTTCCATACATCTATTCTGCAACTGTCTTTCCTCAATTTGAATTTGTGCCGCCTCAGGTGCATAATCAGCTTGCTCAAATCATTCAAAGCTTATACACCTCAGTCAGATCATCTCAGAGGTGATTAGTCTCCAGATGCTGCAATTTGTAGAACTTAAGCCTTTCTTGGCAAGCAACAAGAGTGGTGAGAGAACCCCTTGGTTCTCTCACCAATCTTGTTGCCCTTCTCTGTACTCATTCCAGAAGTTCTACATCCTTCCTAAAATGAGGATTCCAGACCCAAATACAGTACTCAAGGTGTGGCCTGACCATCGCCTTACACAAAGCGATAATCACTCCCTTATCCACGCTAGCAAAGTTCCTGTATATCATTGACAAGACTGCATGACCTGTTCTGGCGTCCTGCTGCACTACTATGAAAACTTCATATCTGACTGCACAATTATACCCCAGGTCTTTTTCATTCTCCACTAGCCTAAGTGTGGTAGCAGACAGTTGGTACATTACTCTGAGGTTAATGCTACCCAAATATAGTACTTTACATTTGTCAAGGTTAAACTTCAGTTACCACCTCTCAGCCCATCTGCCCGACTTTCTTAGATCCTTTTGCAGCAGCAAACTGTCATTGACAACCCAGCCAACCTTTGCATCATCTAAAACTTGAACATTAAGCCTGATATTCTTTCATCAATATCATTGAAAAATATAGAAAAGAATATTAGTTATAAAAATATTAGTCCATGAACAGCAGTGTCCATTGAGCAATACATTTGAACATCTTCACTTCTCAGTTCTTGGGACGCACCCCTCAATGCAGGATACTCTCATAATATGACTAACAGTTTGTTAAATTCCTTTGCTGCCTTCTTTAATATAACTGGATAGATGTAATCCACCCGAGGTGCCTTTCTTATATTTATCTTCAAGAATTTCTCCTCCACCACGTTCTCAGTTATTATAAAATCATTTAGCTCCCTGTTACAGTTTGAAAAACTTCTAGCTTCCATTTCTCCTACAGAATTCCTCATGTGTGAATGTATATGCAAAATAAGCATTCAGTTTGGCAGCTACCTGAGCAGGATCATCAACAGTTGAACCATCAATATCAAGTAGACCAATCTGATTCATCCCTTTTCTTCTAGTGTTTCCATAAGTAAACACTAGAAGTCTTTGCTCTTTTTCTTTGCATCCTTTGACAAAGACTTCTTGTAATCTACCTTTGCTTGCCTAACCTCTTTTGTAATTTGATTACAGACTAGTTTATATCTAACACAGACTTCTGTATCTCCTGATAATTGATATGTATCATCCTATATCTCATTAGTTTATTTGACATCCATTTTGGCCTAAATCTTGAACAGTATTTCTTGGTGGGCACAAAAAGCCTAGATGCTTCCAAGATAAATTCCTTGAATGCTTCCCATTTAGAATTTGTTGTTGATAAAATCCTCAGTTCGTCCCACTGTATAGAATTTAAAAACTGTCTGAGACCACAGTAATCACCTTTATGAAAGCAAAAACCCTTCCTTTTATATCTGATGGTAGTTACATCTTTAAGTAAATCCCACATCAGGAGATTCAGCTGCCCAGCTCAATGACAGAACTCACTCCTGTGCATCAGGCAACACAGAGGCAATCTCCAAGGTAGAATCTGCTCGTCCCAAAGGAACTAGTTATTGTTGGTGACTCTATTGTCAGGGAGACGGGGAATATACTATGTAAGAAAGATAGGTGGAACAGGACCAGGGTACATCTGCCAGGGGCAAAAGTTGATGACATTGTAGAGCAGATATCTTTTCAGGGCACAAAAGGTGATATTGTTGTACGCGTTGGTACTAATGACATTAAGAGTAAGAGATCTGCAGATTTATTCAACAAGTACAGGTCAATGTTGAAAAAAAGTCACGAGTTAGGGTTGAATGTGAAAGTGTCTGTAATTCTGCCCAGACACAATAGGAGGGAGTATATGATGAGAACCTTGTCGATCAATTTGGCCCTGGGAGACTGTGCAAGGCTCATAGGATAGAATTTTTCTCAGTATGGTCTATGCTTGTTAACAAGAGAGACTGTTTATAGAAAGGATGGGATACACTTAAATAGAAAGGTAGCAAGAACATTTGCTGATGCTATCAAGGCAGTGTTAGGTGGGTTGGAAAACTGCTAGCATGGGGGGGATACACAGACTAAAAGGTTAACAGTGGCTGCAGGCAGAGGCAAAAGTGATTCTTGCAAGGCTTCTATTAGAATGGGCAGCAGACTGGAAAGCAAGGTAATGGAGATTTTCAGGATTGCTGGGAGTCATAGTGGAATAAGTAAATACATGGGCTGTGTTAGGGTGGCTAGCAGCAGGAAAAGGTGCATATATACTTCCATGTACACCAATGCTAGGAGTATAGTTAATAAATTTGATGAATTTGAGGTGTTGCTCAAAACATCAAAGGCAGATATTGTTGGGATATCAGAGACATGGTGTCACACAGATATAGGCAGTGCACAGTTGGAATGTGGGGAGTACAATGTGTATAGGAAGGATAGACAAGGTAGGAAGGGAGGAGGGGTTATGCTGTTAGTTAAGAAACACATAAAATCTAAGGAAGTGCATTCACAATTGATTTTGGTGGACAATGCAGTGATGAGTCTGTTTGGTATGAAATAAGCACTGGGAAAGGAAAAATGAGGGTAGGTGTGCATTATTGGCCTAATGAATCTGATGATATAATGAGCAATTGTGCAGATAAATAGAGTGGGCCAGTAAATCAGAATGTGTTATAATGGGAGATTTTAACTCTCCAGATACTGACTGGAACTTGTGGATTGGTCACTCGCACACTAGCAAGACTTTTGTGAATTTATTGGATGACTATTTTGTAAAGCAACATGTTCGAGAGGCAACCAGAGGGAGTATTACTCTTGATCTGATCATCAGTAGTGATTCTTCATGGATTAAGAATCTGCATATAAAGGAACCACTGGGTGACAGTGACCACAATGTATTGATGTGGGAATTATTTAAAGATGTAACTACCATCAAGGCTAAAGGGAAGGGCTTTTGGTTTTGTAAAGGTGACTACAAAGGTCTCAGACAGTTTTTAAATTCTGTACAGTGGGATTAACTGATGATGTTACAGTGAATTCTAAATGGGAAGCCTTCAGGGACTTAATTTTGGAGGCTATTAGGCTTTTCATTCCAACTAAGAAATACTTTTCAATGTTTAGGCCTAAATGGATGTCAGATGACTTAATGAGGCTAGTGGCAGAGAAGAAGAAGAATGTATGGGATGCATAAAAAAAAGTATCGGGCGACTCAGAAGCCTATGGCAGGTATAAACTAGTCCAGTGGCGCGCAAACTTATTTTGCTCACGACTCTTTTTATTAAATATAAAATTGACATGATCCCCCCCCCCCGATGTAAATACAGAGGTGGGATGACCAGATTTTTAGAGAAAAAATAGCATTTTATAAATTATATAGTAGAAAATTTTATTCGAGTACCGAGAAAGGAATAAAACATTTCTTTCTTTTTAATTTACACATTAAAATAATTATTTAATAGTTTAATTGAATACAGTAAAAACAACAAATCAAATTCTTATTCTTCAATTAAAATTACAAACCAATAAAAAATGAACAATTACAAAACAAAACAATAAAAAATGAATGGCAAAACAATAAAAAATGAATAATAGAAAAACAATAAAAAAATAACAATAGCAAAACAAAACAATTAATGAGAAGAATGAGCCTGAATAATCGATAATATTTGGCTCAATATTTGAAATTTCTAATCTTATGTCATCTTCTGGATCAAGTCTGGAACGAGCTTAATTTTGAGAAACCAACCTCACATAAATATGTAGGCTCGAAAGGTAGCAATGTTTGTATTGTATCGCCATTTTTTAATAATTTTGGATACTTGCCTCGAAGAGAAAGCCAAAATTTTTCACAAGTTGTAATGTTTAAACGAGCACGTAATGCTTCGTCACATGGCAGGATGATAAGATCTTCCTTTTGTTCAATAGTAATTTTGGGGCATGAAGAAATATCAAAAGCAAAGGGATCACGAATCCAATACAACTTTTTTTCTGGAGAAACATGAAATCGTTGGGAAAAAATTCTTAATTAACATTGTCAGGTGGATGGCAATGATATCTCTAAATAGTAAAATGTCAGTATTATTGCTATTAACAAAAAAACATGGGAACATTTCAATGTTATTACGCTCAAATTTAGTTTTCCAAAGATTAAGCTTCTTTTTGAAAGCTTCTATTTTATCATTGAGTATTAATATCATTGTTCCCTGTACTTGAAGTCTTAAATTTAAATCATTAAGTTTTTCAAATATATCAACAAGGTAACTAAGTTTTCCAAGACATTTTTGATTTGTAAACAATTGGGCAAGGTTCTGATTTGTATCTGATAAAAACAATAAAACTTCATGTTTGAGGTCAAAAAGACGTTGCAACACTTTACCACTGGACAACCACCTCACTTTCATATATAAAAGAAGTGTTTCATAAGCAGATCCAATTTCATTACAAAGTATAGTGAAAAGTCTGCTATTTAAGCTTCTACTTTTAATAAAGTTGATCACACTTCCTGCATCTTTTAAAACTTCATGCAAATCAGTTTGCATTTCCTTTGCTACTAATGCTTCCCTATGTATAATACAATGATTAAAATCTATATTTGGAGCAACTTCCTTTACTCTGCCCTTTAAACCTTTATTTTCTCCTGTTAATGCAGCCAGTGTGGCTGCATTAACGCATGCAACACAGTTCTTCCACGTCGGATTATTTGTTTGAAAGAAAATATTTATAACATCAAAAATAATCTCGCCCGTCGTTCTCCCTTCCAAAGCTTTGCAAAATGGAAAATCCTCCAAAATATCTCCCTCGTAGCAGTATCTGATATATACAATTAGTTGAGGAAGGTTAGAAATATCTATGGATTCATCTAACTGCATTGAAAAATTGGACTTTCTCTCAATCGATTTAATAAATTGAATTTTTTGTTGTCCGCGATAACTGCAATATGTCGCGAGACTGTGTCTCTGGACAGAAGAATGATTTTTAAATCATTGATGTACTTTTCTCCATGCATAATTGAAATCCTTTTTATTGCAGCAGGGAGAACAAGGGATTCAGAAATAGTATGCGATTTCAAATTTTTTCCTATTAAATACGAAACTTCTAACAATGCTCTTAAAGCTTTACAAGGAACTGCCGTACGTTCCTTCATGAAAGATTTCTAACCTTGTATGGCATCGGCAAGGCTTTTTGAAAAAGGATTGAGTTTTTCTTATTAGCTCTGGAAGTTTCATATGCAAGTGTCTTTTTAATTTAACAAGTTTCATGCTTTTGTTAGAAAGTTTTTCGTAGCATATTACACACAAAGGACGTTGCTCTTCATCAACAACAATGTAGGTGAAGGCGTACTTCATAAATTCCTCTTGATATTTTCTATTCTTTTCGTTCCTTTTGATTTGGAATATGATGGCTCTTTACCAGAAATTGGTGGTTGCACTATACTTGAAATAACATCAGTGTCAAAATTTTCACATGATATAATATTTCTAACCTTATTAGCTTCTGAAGTACTTCTAGCAATATTATTGTCGTCACTCCTCGGCCTTTTTGCTCTAATTACCCAGTTGACCATGGTAAAATATTATTTTTTTTCTTCTTAAAAACAACGATAATAATGATGAAATGTGCAATAGAAAAAGTTGCAGCAGAATGAAAAACACATCCAAGTTGATATGAAAGCACCGAATTCTGAAGCTCAATAAAGCGCGTGTGCAACACACATGCTATTTATATTGCTACCGCATATTCGCACCTCTGGCCTTAAAGCAATTTTGAGAATTTGTGCTGCAGGATAGCAAGCATGAATTAAGAGCTAAAGGGATTGAATAGTACTACTCAGTACTACTCGTTGCTGAGTTGTACTTAGAAGTATTAATATATACTGTACTGAGAAGTTTCATTAGTCAGCCGCTTTTTGTGTCCATGGTCAGTGAGCAAATTAAGGCGAATTGCAGTAGGGTTCATTCCTATCTCAGATTTGGTTCTAGTAGTAAGATTTCTACAAATACAGTATTGAAAAAGTCATTTTAACAACAGGTTTAGTAACAACAATAGCTTCTATATGCACAAAAAAAAAAAAAAAAATTTAAAAATTTCCGTGACCCCTTTCTTTTATCCGGTGACCCCTCTAGGGGTCGCGCCCCACTGAACTAGTCTGTAATCAAGTCACAAAGGAGGTTAGGCAGGCGAAGGCAGATCAAGAGAAAACTTTGACAAAGGATGCAAAGAAAAACAGCAAGGAGTTCTTTACTTATGTAAACTCTAGAAGGAAAGGGGCGCCTCCGTAGCCAGGTGGGAAGGAGCAGCAGTGCGTAGCACACGCTTCTTGATTAGACCGGGGTTCGAGCCCGTCACCACCAAATACGGAGCATGCGGAGAGGTCAGGGAATGACCACCGCACCGGAGCAATATGGCCTTAGTTGCTAATGCTCCTAAAAACCAAATAACAACAATCTAGAAGGAAAGGGATGAATCAGATCGGACCACTTGACATAGATGGGTTGACTATTGATGATCATGCTCAAGTAGATAATAAACTGAATGAGTATTTTGTATCTACATTCACACATGAGGAGTTATTCAATGAGGGGAGTGCCAGAAGTTTATCAAACGCTAACAGGAAGCTAAATGATTTTGTAATAACTGAGAGCAAAGTGGAGGAGAAATTGTTGAAGTTAAACATAAGGAAGGCACCTGGGGTGGACAAGATCTATCCAATTATATTAAAGGAAGCAGCAAAAGAAGAAAGCAAACCCTTAGCCATAATTATGAGAGCTTCCTTGGACTCAGGGGAGGTCCCCATGGACTGGAGGTGTGCAAATGTATCACCAATTCACAAAGGAGGTTCAAAAGGTGACACAAGTAACTACAGACCTATTAGTTTAACTTGTGTTCCGGGGAAAATAATGGAATCACTGGTTAAAGAAGCATTGCAGGATCATCTAGCCAAGACTACAGAAATAGTTAAGACATAGCATGAGTTTGTCAAAGGGAGGTCTTGTCTGACCAATTTGATTGCTTACTATGATGTGGTCACAAAGGAACTGAATGCTAAAAATAATTTAGATATCATATATTTGGATTTCAGGAAAGCTTTTGATACTGTTGCACATGGAAGACTGCTGTACAAATTGGAAAGGAATGGAATCAAGGGGAAGCTGCTACAATGGATAAAGTTGAGTGGGAGACAACACAGAATGGTAATCAATGGACACTGCTCTTCGTGGACAAATGTTATTAGTGGAGTTTCCCAGGGTTTGGTGTTGGGCCCATTGTTGTTTTGCATATTTATGAATGATATTGATGAAGGTATATCAGGTTTAATGTCCAAGTTTGCAGATGATACAAAGGTTGGCAGGGTTGTTAACAACAGTAATGACATTAGGCTACTCCAACTGGATCTAGATAAGTTGGGAAAATGGGCTAAGAAGTGGCAACTGGAGTTTAACATTGACAAATGCAAAGTACTGCATATGGGTAGCAATAACCGAAGAGAAACATACCAACTGGGTGGTACTACACTCAGGGAAGCGGAGAGCGAAAAAGATCTGGGGGGGGTAATTGTGCAGCCAAATATGAAGTTCGGTTAGCAGTGCTGACGGGCTGCCAGGGCAGGTCTTGGAGTCTTGTCAATGATATATAGGAATTTTGTTGGAAGGCACAAGGAGTTGATAATCCCGTTATAGAAGGCAATGGTCAGGCCACACCAGAGTACTGTGTACAGGTCTGGAGGCCTCAATTTAGGAAGGATGTAGGATTGCTAGAATGAGTACACAGAAGAGCAACAAGATTGGTGAGGTGAACAAAGGGGTGCTCTTACCAAGAAAGGCTTAAATTCTGCAAATTGCAGTGCCTGGAGAGTAGGCACCTGCGAGGTGATCTGTTTGAGGTGTATAAGGCTTTGAATGGGTTGAGCAAGGGATTCTTCATCTTGCTCAGACTATGAACCTGAGGGGGGAAAATTTCAAATTGAGGAAAGATAGTTGTAGAATAGATGTGCGGAAATTTGTCTTTAGCCAGTGGGTAGTTAATTGGTGGAACAGGCTTACAACTTTTGTTGTGGAAGCTAATAGCCTAAATAAATTTTACGCTGATCTGAACAGGTATTTGGAACAAATGGAGGAATGAAATGGGAGGGTTTTTTTTTTGGCCGATGCTGCATAAGCTTGTTTTCTTGCATCGTATGCCTCTACTAATGCTAATGCTAATCACTATTGATAATTAGATAAAGAGTGTTGTTCCCTCTGGTTGCCTCTCGAACATGCTGCTGTAGAAAACAATCAACCAATAGATCTAAAAAAGTTTTGCTATTGTGCAAGTGACCAATCCACAAGTTCCATCTATATCTGAGAAGTTAAAATCCCCCATTATACGATATTCTGATTTACTGGCCCACTCTATTTCTCTGTACGATTTTTCATTGTACTCATTAGAGAAGTTAGGCCTATAGCACACTCCTACTCTCATTTTTGCTTTCCTAGTGCTTACGTCACACCAAACTGACTCAACACTGCATTGTCCACCCATGTCAACTGGATGTACTTCGTCAGATTTTATGTGTCTCTTAACTAACAGCATCATCCCTCTTCCCCTGCGCCTCCGTGGCCAGGTGGGCAGAAGCAGCAGTGTGTAGCACACGCTTCTTGATTAGACCATGGTTTGAGCCCGTGACCACCAAATACGGAGGATGCGGAAAGGTCAGGGAATGACCACTGCATATCCTCGGAGCAATATGGCCTTAGTTGCAAATGCTCCTAAAAACCAAATAACAACAACAACAACCTCTTCCGCTTCTATCATTTCTGTACACATTGTACTCCCCAAATTCCAATTCTGCATTCCTTATCTCTGGGTGACACCATGTCTCTCATATATCCCAACAAAATCTGCTTTTGATATCTTGACCAGCACTTCAAATTCATCAAATTTATTTACTATACTCCTAGCATTGTGTACATGCACCTGTTCTTACTCTTAGTTACTCAAATACAGGCCATGTATTTACTTGTTACATGATGGCTCCCCCAGCAGTTTTGAAATCGCCAGCACTTTGCTTTCCAGGCTATTGTTCATTCCATTAGAAGCAGTGCAAGAATCACTTTCACCTCTGCCTGCAGCTACTCTTAATCCATTTGTCTGTGAATCCTCCCAAGCTAGCAGTTGTTCCAGAGAACATGATGTTCTCTATGCAGAAGTCCTGACTGGCTGCCAAAATTACTTCTGGGGTTGTCGATATACAGGAACTTTGCTAGCATGGACCAAGAGGTGATTATCCCACTGTACAAGGCAATGGTCAACCCCCCCCCCCCCCCCCCCGGAAGCCTCATTTTAAGAAAGATGTGATTCTCTTGAAATAGGTACTTAGGTTATTAGGTGAGTTACTCCTACCACAAAAGACCTCAGTTCTGCAAACTGCAGTACTTGGAAACTAAGTACTTACAATGAGATCTGATTAAATTGCTGAAGGCTTTAAATGGATTGAGCAAACTTGATGATGGTAATTTAAATCTTTCTGAGACGTCACACACACAAAATGGGACATAAACTCAAATTGAAAAAGGATGGTTGCAAGATGGATGTGTGAAAATTTGCCTTCAGCATGAGAGAAACTGAAAGTACCAACTGGCATTGTGGAAGGGCTATTTTTTTAAATTAATTTAAGGAAGAATTAGAAATATTATTATATAGCATGAACAGATGAGGTGTGTATTTTTTGGCTGTGCTGTGTAAGCTTGCTTCCTTTCATTATTTGCCAGTTCTACTACTAAATAATAATAAGCTTCTAAAAAAATTTATAAAGTAAGGTTATAAAAAGTACAACTTCCATATACTTTATCTGTGAATCATGAGCCAATATCAAAAGCCAGCATATTTTAATTTATTGAAGTACAGTAGCTTAATTTAGATGCCTAATTTAGAATTTACAATTCAGAATTTACAATTTAGAAAAATAAATTATTTAGAAAGGATAATACTTTTATTTTCCGTAACAAACATTTACCTTTCCAAAACTCCCTTTTCCAAGCACCATAATGAAATTGAAATCTGAAGCACGGATCACATCTTGTTTTCCCATGTTATGTGGGATATCTGTGATAGAAGCTATCCTTTCAGCTTTTTTGGAAGCTAGTGAAAGTCTCGTCTGGTAAAAGAAAATTAATATTTTTTGAATTAACTAGTTCAATAATCGTATTTATTATTTTAACCCAAAATGTTACTTCAAACATTTTAACATTTCATTTCAGAATCTACAGTAGAATATTTTATGAACGTGATAACCAAATTAAGCCAATTAACATACAGAAGCATATGTCAGTAAAATCTGGATTAGAATAAACATAATCTGGAGAGTTTTTTTAATCTGAATCCAAACACCTGGGGGAAACTGCATTCAAAAAGAGTGTGCAGAGAAACATTCTGGAACTGATGATTTTGGAATGACGATGACTGGTTCAAAAATTCTGTTTACAGATCAGTGCTAGAACATAGCTAATTAAAAGGGAATAAACTGTTTTTTTTTGGAATGAAAAATTCCAAAATATTCAATAAATTACACTACTCTGTATTTTAACAAAAGTTCTCTGATGATTTACTGCTAATAAGAAATCTAAATTACATAAAAAATTTTGAAAATTATTTGAAGTTTGCTCGAGAGGAGCTAGAAGAAAACCGGGAAGACAATGATGGAGATGGACAGATGAAATTCATGAGTTTGTGGGTAGTAAATGGATGGCCATTGCACAAAACAGAAGGAACTGGAAAGTTGCTGGAGAGGCCTTCATCTTGCAGTGGATTGAAAATGGCCGATGACGATGATGGTAATAAGAATGGTTTAGAAATAAAAAAAAATTTTAAATATTAGTGGAGGCGTTTCTGGCTTATTTTGTATTCTTTTACATTATTGGTATTTTTTATATAAGAATAACCTATTTCAGAAATCGGTTATTCTTATATAAAAATGCCAATAAAATATGTAAAAACAAAAATATCAAAGGCTATGTCCTCATATCAAGTATAGATCACCGCAAGCTAATTTCTTATATATCAGACTGAGTTAAACTTGCACCTTTTTGATTCCTTCAGGCAGTTAGCTTTGATAGTTGTTCCTCTTTTTAACATCCAGAAGTAGTTAGTCATCGTACTGACATTCCATCCGCTTTGGTACCATTTTTCCATTTCTTTTATATCCTGATGGAATCTTTCCCCAACTCTTCACTTAAACTACTTAAATTTTCTGGGAAATAATTGAAATGATAGTCCAAGAAGTGTACCTTAACAATAATTGAATTTAACAATAGTTGAATTTCTTCAGCATCTCACTCATGACTGTCTCATGATCTGAGTGTTTACTCAGATCATGAGATCTCAGACCAAAAAAAATTGCATACATTTTTAAAGCTGGTCCAAGTGTCTCTTTCAGTTTGGTTCATGGATTCTTCAAATACAAAGTCTAGCAGCAGCTTCCAGATCTGAGGTCCAACAGAAATTGCTCCTTTAATTTTTCATATGTAAGCAATGGGAACTTAGTGCAAACCTATCTGCAAAGAATTTCCTTCTTTATTCAGGGATTGCATGAACTGTTTCATTACACCTAATTTTATATGCAGAGGAGGTAACAGTACTTGTTTTGATCTACTGGTAGCTTGTCTTTAATGTTCTTTGTGTCAGAGATTGTCTTGGTGGCCACACTTTTCTTTCCTTTCCCAGTCTTCACTTTTTGTTAAACTATCCGGTCATCTTGTTAAATTTGCCTTTAGCCAGCGGGTAGTTGATTGGTGGAACAGATTTCCATCTTTTGTTGTGGAAATTGATAGCCTAAATAAATTTAAGGCTGAGCTGGACAGGCTTTGGAATGAATGGAGGGGTGAAATGGGAGGGTTTTTTTTTTTTTTTTTTGGCTGATGCTGTATAAGCTTGCTTTCTTCTATCATATGCCTCTACTAATGCTAATGCTAATGCTATCTCACTTGCACAGAAAGCAAGGCATTTTTGTGTGACCATGTTTTTTGGCAGAGTAGCAGACCAATAATGTTAAAATTTCCACATCTTAGCCAACAATGATCCTTGTACTGAATGTTTTCAAAAAGAAGCTTAACATTTTTCATTGTTTTCAAGTGTGCTAAATGGCTACAGGGATGAATGTATACTTTTTTCCATTCTGAAGGAGAACTCCTTTGAGGCTTTGCTTTGATGAGTCAATAAATGGCCTCCACTCTGATGACAATAGAAAATTCTGAAAAGTTCATAACTGCAGGAATGCAGTTGCAATATATCACTGAGCCTGCTTCAGAAAAATGGAAAACCAATTCTTTTTTATGATGTGCATACCACCATGAAAATACTGTTCCTGCAGCCAGCAGATTCTTGGATTTCAATTTTTACCCTAAAACCTGAGCTGATCCTCTGGGAAAAATTAAATTTCTCACAGGATTGTCAAGTTCACTTTATATAAATAGCTGTAGTTCAAAGGTGTAAATTTCCTTGTAATAACAGTTTATATCATCCTATAGATCACAAATGTCAGATTTGAGATCTGATGGTATATGATTAGGAACAACTAATGGGATACTGGCCTTACAGCTGAAGTAATGTTGTTGGGGCATATACAATGATCTACTTATTCCTCGCATTATAACCTGCTGCATTTATGGAACAAAAGTCATTAATATGCCGTTCCCATGGTGTGAGGTTCCCTCACACTGGGAATGGGAAATGTCACAGCTTTCTTTTTAACACATTTACACAAGCACAAGCCCTCTACACATGTACAGCAAACTTTAGGGGGAAAACTTTTATCTTAGTCACCTAAATTAATTCCAAAATATGTGGCATATAGCATATACATTTTTAACAAATAAAGTTATATCCTGCCTTAACACATCTGGGCACATCTATAGCTATACTCACAAGCATATTGCATAAATGGGGAATATAAGTAAGAAAATAGTTCTTATTGTTTATAAATAAGCTGGACGTGATAGGTCAAAACAGTTGAATTTTTACAAAAACATTAAAAGTACACCAGAAACACCATGAATTTCTGAAACATCAAAATCTATGTGGACCAGTGTTATTTGGCATTTTAAAAAGCACACGCTATTATAATTGAACTGTGGTGCTTTCTGGGCCTTAGACAGAAAAGTGATAACCAGACAGAATTAAATTGGAGGTGCAATATTTTTGGATGGAAAAGGTACATTTCTACCCCAAAAGTCACAAATATATTTAAAACTGCAGGTGTTGGCTTCATAAGTTGCTTAGTTTTTTATTCATAGCATTAAAATGAAAGTAACTGAAAATGGCACTGCTATCAGCCAACATGAAAATCAAAAACAAGTAGTATCTGATAGACATGGAGGAAGAAGTGCTAACAATCTCAAGGGAATGAAAAGAGTCCCTCTACTTCCAAAGAGAAGAAGAGCAAACCTGTGAGGAGGGAAAATCAAATTGAGGTGTTAAAGGCTGTGAATGGATTAAGCAAGCTCAATGCTGATAGCATCCTTCCTGTTGATCAGACTACAGGAGAGGGCATAAATTCAAACTGAGGAAGGATGATTGCAGAGCAGATGTGCAGAAATTTGCCTTCAGCCAGCAGGTGGCTGATTGTTGGAACAAATTTCCATCTGGTGTTGTAGAGGTGGGTAGTTTAAATAAATTCAAGAAAGAACTTGAATTTATTTTATTTATTTTATTTTTTTTTTGGCTGATGCAGTATAAGCTTTGTTAAGCTTATACTGCATCAGCAAAAATGTTAGCTTTTTTTTTTTTTTTTTTTTTTTTTGGCTGATCCAGTATAGGCTTTCTTTTTTGCATCATTTGCTGCTATTAATACTAATATTAAATGAGCTATGCAAAATGATAACAAAGTTTCAGGAAAGAGATGTTATTCACAATTCATGGGATAAAACATTTACTGGTTGTGAAAACTGCTACTGAAGATCAATGCTTCTGTAACTAAGGCTGCAGCAAAATATTGGTTTCCGACTACTAATCTAGAGCAGCTTTGTGACCATTTGCCAATTTCACAGGTGACCATGAAAATACAGTTTCCCATTTCATGATCAACTGTTTAAAAAGTGTGTAAGAAAGATAAATAAATATACTGGGTTAACTACAGTTCTGTGGCAATGTACCTATGCAAATTTTGAGAAAGCACATATGTTGCCAAAAAAAAAAAAAAATGCGCAGCTCATTGTTAAAAGATGTATCAACTCCAAAAAAGAAATACAATTAAAATGTAAACACTTGTATCACTGGTTGTATTGAATATGAATGGATATTTATGTTTTGTATACAGTTCGTGGGATAAAATGTCTGCTATTTATGAAAACTATTGTTAAGAAGGGAAGCGCAAATTTTTTTAAAAAATACAGAATTAATTACCCATTAAGGAATAACAGGCTTAATGTCCAAGATTGAAAATGATACAAAGGTTAGCAGGGTGGATAATGACAGAATGCTACTGTAACAGGATCTAAAAAAGTTAGGCAGATAGGGTGAGAAATGGCAATTACAGTTTAACATTGATAAATGCAAAGAACTACATATGTGTAGCAGTAACCCTCAGAGTAACGTACCGTGTGATGCTACACTCAGGTTAGTGGAGAATGAAAAGGAACTGGGGGTAACTGTGCAGTCAGATATGAAGTTCTCTGAGCAGTGCAGACAGACTGCCAGAAGAGCTCATGGGGTATTGTCAAAGATATACAGGAATTTTGCTAGCTGGGATAAGGAGGTGATTATCATATTGTATAATACAATGGTCAGGGTACATCTTGAGTACTGCATACAGGTTTCGAGGCCTCATTTTAGGAAGGATGTAGAACTGTTGGAATGAGTAGAGAAAGGCAATGAGATTAGTGAGGGGAACAAAGGAGTGCTCTTAAAAAGACAGGCTTCAGTTCTGCAAATTGCAGTGTCTAGAGACTAGGCACCTGTGAGGTGATCTGACTGAGGTGTTTAAGGCTTTGAATGGACTGATCAAGATCAGTGCTGATGGCATTCTTCTTCTTTCTCAGATGATACACACACAAGGAGGAACAAATACAAAGCGAAGAAGGACGGTTGCAGAACAGATGGGAGGAAGTTTACCTTTAGCCAGCGGGTGGTTGATTGCTGGAACAAACTTCCATCTATTGTTGTGGAAGTTGATAGCTTATATAAATTCAAGGAAGAACTAGACAAACAATTGTAGCGAATGGATATATGAAACATGAAGGGGTTTTTTGTTTTTTTTTTCTTGAATCATTTACCATTACAAATGCTAATGCTAAAAAGGATGCCAAAAGAATTTTGATGCCAAGAAAGCTGAAGGTTCTGATGGCATTTCTCCAGCTCTCAAAACTTCTTAAATTCTGCAAATGGCAGAATCTGGAGACTAGCCACCTGCGAGGTGATCTGACTGAGGTGTTTAACGCTTTTAATGGATTGATCGAAATTAGTGCTGATGGCATTCTTCTTCTTTCACAGATGACACACATGAGGAGGAACAAATACAAAGTGAAGAAGGATCTTTGCAGAATAGATGGGAGGAAGTTTATCTTTAGCCGGCGGGTAGTTGATTGCTGGAACAGACTTCCATCTGTTTTTGTGTAATTTGATAGCTGAAATAAATTCAAGGAAGAACTGGACAAACTTTTGGAGTGAATGGATGTGTGAAATGGAAAGTGTGGGTTTTTTAGCTATTTATTATTTTTTTTATTTATTATTTTTTGGCTAATGCTGTATAAACTTGCTTTCTTGCATCATATATCTCTACTAATGCTAATGCTAAAACCCATGCTCCTGAAGCTACCACTGTTCAGTGTCACCTTTTTTACACTTTCTTATTACACTGGGGTTTTCCTTTCTGCTTAGAAATTGCCTCATATCCAGCCAATGAAGGATGACAAATCTCTCCAGTTGAATTATTGTCCCATTGCACTTGTTCTATTTTTTCTAAAGCAACGGAGAAATCCATTAACTGCCAACTCCTAAATCATATAGAAACCTACCATCTGATCAACAATCACCAGTAAGGATTTGGCAAGTGCCGATTCATTGGCCTATGGAACCCATCTGTAGATTAAATGAAAAATTTTGTGGAACTCAAGTAGTTGCTCTTCACATTTCAAAGGCTTTTAATTGGGTTTGGCATAGGATTTTTCTGAATAAGTTTCCATCTTATGGATTGTCGACTGTATTTGTAATTGGGTATCCAGTTTTCTCTCTCTCTGACCAACTCACTCATGGTAGATGGTTCTCTCTCTCTCTCTCTCTCTCTGCCTTCTAACTTCTCCACTAATGCTGATGTTCCCCAGAGTTCGGTTCTTTCTCTGAATCTTTTCCTCTTGTATATTAATAGCCTTCTTCTATTGAATGGAATTCCTATCCATAGTTTTACTGATGATAGCACATTGCATTCCACCTTCCAGGTTGAGAAACCTTGCCTTGCAGAAACAGTTTCAATATCCAATACCAAATCCTTAAATGCTGATCCCCAGATAATTCTCCAACAGGGCAAAGATAACTTAATTAATTTCAATACTGCTAAAACCCAGTTTCTGTCTCGCAAAAAATGATTCTTCTGCTCCTATGCTTATCTTCCATGACACGGATTCCTTGATAAGATCACATGTTAACAGGAGAGACTCGTTACTTGTTAACAGGAGAGACTGCTTCTACAGGGATGGGATACACTTAAATAGAAAGGGTGCAAGAATGTTTGCTGATGCTATCGAGGCAATGTTAGGTGGGTCGGAAAACTGCTAGATTGGGGGGATACAAGGACTAATAGATTAACAGTAGCCACTGGCAGAGGTGAAAGTGATTCTTGCACTGCTTCTATTGGAATGAGCCGCAGCCTGGAAAATAAGATGCAGGATATTTCAGAGACTGCTGGGAATCATTGGGGTACAAGTAAACACATGGGTTGTGTTAGGGTAGCTAAGAAAAAGAACAGGTGCATGTATACTTGTGTGTACACCAATGCTAGGAGTTTAGTAAATAAATTTGATGAATTTGAGGTATTGCTCAAAACATCAAAGGCAGATATTGTGGGGATTTCAGAGACGTGGTGTCACACAGATATAAGAAATGCAGAACTGGAATTTGGGGAGTACAATGTGTACAGAAAGGATAGACAGGATAGGAAGGGAGGAGGGGTTATGCTATTAATTAAGAAACACATAAAATCCAAGGAAGTGAAGCCAGTCGACATCACTGGACAGTGCAGTGTCGAGTCAGTTTGGTGTGACATAAACATTGGGAGATCAAAATTGAGAGTAGGAGTGTGCTATAGGCCTAATGACTCTGATGAGTATAATAAGAAACTGTTCGGAGAAATAGAGTGGGCCAGTAAATCAGAGAGTCTTATAATGGGGGATTTTAATTTCCCAGATATTGACTGGAATTTGGGGGCTGGTCACTCACACAGTAGCAAGGCTTTTGTGGATTTATTGGATGATTGTTTTCTACATCAGCATGTTCGGGAGGCAACTAGAGGGAGTAATACTCTTGATTTGATTATCAGTAGTGATTCTTCATGCATTCAGAATCTGCAGATAAATGAACCACTTGGTGGCAGTGATCACAGTGTGCTGAAGTGGGAGTTACTCAAAGAGGTAACTACCATTAGGGGTAAAGGGAAGGGGTATTGCTTTCGTAAAGGCGACTACAATGGACTGAGACAGTATTTAAATTCTATACAGTGGGATCAACTGATGATATTGCCAACAGCAAATTCAAAATGGGAAGCATTCAAAGAACTTATCGTGGAAGCTACTAGGCTTTACATACCAACTAAGAAATATTGTTCAAGGTTTAGGCCTAAATGGTTGTCAGATGAACTAATGAGGCATATGGCAGAGAAGAAAAATGCATGGGATACATACAAATTAACACGTGACACGGATGCCTATGATAGATACAAGTTGATCTGTAACCAAGTTACAAAGGAGGTTAGGCAGGCGAAGGCAGATTACGAGAGATCCTTGGCAAGGGATGCGAAGAAAAACAGCAAAGAGTTCTTTACTTATGTAAACTCTAGAAGGAAGGGGATGAATCAGATTGGTCCACTTGAGATCGATGGGTCAACTGTTGATGACCCTGCTCGGGTAGCTAACAAACTAAATGAATATTTTGCATCGACATTCACACATGAGGAGTTATTCAGCGAGGGGAATGCCAGAGGTGTATTCAACTCTAGCAGTAAGCTAGAGAATCTTGTAATAACTGAGAGCAAAGTGGAGGAGAAATTGTTGAAGATAAACACAAGAAAGGCACCTGGGGTGGATGGGATCTATCCAGTTATATTAAAGGAGGCAGCAAAGGAGGTAAGCAAACCCTTAGCCATAATTATGAGAGCTTCCTTGGACTCAGGGGAGGTACCCATTGACTGGAGATGTGCAAATGTGACCCCAATTCACAAAGGGGGATCAAAGGCTGACACAAGTAATTATAGACCTGTGAGTTTAACTTCTGTTCCCGGAAAATTAATGGAGGCACTGGTGAAAGAAGCACTGCAGGATCATCTAGACAAGACTTCAGTTATAGCTAGGACACAGCATGGTTTTGTTAAAGGGAAGTCTTGCCTGACCAATTTGATTGGATACTATGATGCAGTCACAAAAGAACTGGATGCAGGGAATAACTTTGATATTATATACTTGGATCTTAGAAAGGCTTTTGATACTGTTGCACATGGAAGACTGCTGCACAAATTGGAGCAGTGTGGCATTGGAGGCAAGTTGCTGCTATGGATAAAGGGGTGGTTGAGGGGGAGAAGACAGAGAGTGGTAATCAATGGACACTGCTCATCGTGGACTAATGTTATTAGTGGAGTCCCTCAGGGTTCAGTATTGGGGCCTTTATTGTTTTCTGTATTTATAAATGATATTGATGATGGTATATCAGGCTTAATGTCCAAGTTTGCAGACGATACAAAGGTTGGCAGGGTTGTCAAGGACACTACTGACACTATGCTGCTGCAACAGGATTTGGAAAGGTTGAGCAGATGGGCTTCGAGGTGGCAAATGAAGTTTAACATTGACAAATGTAAAGTACTACATATGGGAAACAGCAACCCCAGAGCAACGTATCAACTCTGTGGTACTACACTGACAGTGGTAGAGAATGAAAGGGACCTGGGGGTGGTGGTGCAGGCAGATATGAAGTTCTCTGAGCAGTGCAGACGAGCTGCAAGAGTAGCTCATGGTGTATTGTCAATGATATATAGAAATTTTTCTAGCAGGGATAAGGAGGTGATTATTCCCTTGTATAAGGCAATGGTCAGGCCACACCTAGAGTACTGTATACAGGCCTGGAGGCCTCATTTCAGGAAGGATGTAGAGCTGCTGGAACGAGTACAGAGAAGGGCAACTAGATTGGTGAATGGGACAAAGGGGTTCTCTTACGAAGAAAGGCTTAAGTTTTGCAAATTACAGTGTCTGGAAACTAGGCACCAGCGGGGTGATCTGATAGAGGTGTACAAAGCCTTGAATGGTTTGAGCATGCTCAATGCTGATGGGATTCTTCCTCTAGCTCAGAAAAATCACCTGAGAGGGCATAAATTCAAATTGAGGAAAGACAGATGTAGGATAGATGTGCGGAAATTTGCCTTTAGCCAGCGGGTGGTTGGTGGGTGGAACAGACTTCCATCCCTTGTCGTGGAAGTTGATAGCCTAAATAAGTTTAAGGCTCAGCTGGACAGGTATTTCGAACGAACAGAGGGGTGAAGTGGAAGTGGTTATTTTTATTTATTTATGTTACTTTTTTTTTTTTTTTTTTTTTTTTTTGGCTGATGCTGCATAAGCTTGCTTTCTTGCATCAAATGCCTCTACTAATGCTAATGCTAATGCTAATGTCTCTATTAGGGATCAATCAAACTTCTAATCTCTCCTGGCATAAGCACATCACAAATATTGCTATTTCTGCATCTAAAAAACTGGGTTTTCTCTTTCTCTTGGCATTACTTTTCTTCCAAACAGCTATTCACTCTGTACAAATCTCAAATACTTTTCCCCCATTTGGAGTGTTGTCCCCATAACCATTTTCAGGCATCTAGACTCTGTTCAAAATAGGGTAGTCAGGATAATTAATGAGCTGTCTCATACAAAGTCTCTCCACTCTCTCTGTCTCATACAAAGTCTCTCCACTCTCTCTGTCTCATAGATGTTCTGTTTCAGCTGCATGCCTTTTCTATAGATATTCCTCTGGACACTGTTCTTTTTGAATTGGCTTCTATAATTCCCCCTCTCTCTTTCAAATCAATCCAAACATGTGCCGCAACCAGTCAACATCCATTTACTATCCTATTTCAAACTCACAGAACCAACATTTCTTATTCTTCATTTATCCCTTCAACTTCCATTTTTCTCTTACAACCTCCCTTCACACATATTTCCTGAAAATTACATCTACAGAAATTCAAGTCTAATATCAACCAGTATCATTTTTCATCTTTTCAACCTTCTACCAAGCATAGTACTAAGTACTATGCATAGTAGAAGATTGATTCTAATACTTTTCATGTAGTTTAGGGTTTTCAAAAAAAAAAAAAAAAAAAAAAAAAGGTAACCTCTTAGTCTGCTGTTGATTTCAAGAGGGACACAGCCATATCCTAATCAAAATCAGGATGTGGCTGTGTCAGAGTGATTTATCAGTTTTTTTTTTTTTTTTTTTTTTTTTTTTATGAAACCTATAGTACTTAGTACTGTGCATGTATTAAAGGAGATGGGAGAGGGGGGGGGGGATTCTGGAAACCTTTCTCTGGAGAATAAACATGGGTTTCACCACTTCACGCCTCCAATAAGCAAACTGGTGGTACTGCACTGGTTGATGAGAGTCATCTATCATTTAGTTGTTAATATTAGTATTATAGTATTATTATAAGTTAGTATTACATTATTAGTGTTATGTTATATTAGTACTAGTATTAACGTGCATGGGTTGAAAGAGATGGGGGGAATTCCAGAAACTAAACATGAGTTTCACCACTTCAAGCCTCCAATAAGCAAAGTAGTCATCAGTCATTCATATGGTTCTGAAGATGGAATATCAGGTTTAACCTAATTTTAGAGGGTTTAGTGTCAAACATCATTAACTACAAGATGATTTTGTAGCCAATGTTTTTATAATTAATCCAAAAAGTCATTTTAAATTTTCTTGGTTTACGATAAATGTACTTACAACCCAAGATAACTTGTAAACTACCAGAGAGACACAGTTCTATGACATGATATGCATTGTTATTTGTATAAAATAAAACTAAAGTTATCTCAAAAAAACAATGCAATTTTGTAGTTAACGTTGTTTGGCACTAAACCCTCAATATGTATACCTATAATTTTCACACATGGGCCTTGGGAAGTAAGGTATAAATTTTTAAATTTAAATTAAATTTTTCAGGAGGCTTCAAACAATATGTTCCTTTAATGTCCAAGTTGTCTTGAAATTTTTCTAGTACATACTGTCATTTCTTATCTGTGTTTCCAATTAATTGCAGACAGAGCTTATTAATAGAAGAGAGAATGAAAATTTCACTGAAAATCAGAAAAGATTGCACCTGTTAACCTCAAAAGTCCAATTTGGGCTAACAAAAGCTGAAATTGAAGAACTTCAGTGAAATTCAAATCCAAAATTTAATCAAATCAAAATTCAGTTCCAGAATTTAATCAAATCAAGGAATATTCTACATAAACAGATGTAGGGGATATTTTTGTATCAACAGTTTTATTTCCAAATTCTTTTCAGAATTTTTTTTATGAATTTTTGAAAAAAAAATTTTTTTTTTTTCTTCAAATTCTGATTTGATTTTTGATAATAATAATTTTACTCTGCTGTTGTGCAATGGATTAAAAATAAGAATATATTAGTATTTTAAATTACTACTTTAGAGACTTTGTACATTTATGTACAAAGTATTCATTTTCACAAAATTTCAATCAATGAAAAAACATTACAGAGAGCCCACTGCTACAAAATTTCACAGTGTGTGGCCCCACAAGCATCAGAAAATTCACTGCCAAAAAGATAAACTGAATTCAAACAGAAACATATTTTCTAGCATTTCACAATTACAATTAAAACTCATAAACATCATATTTTTTAGCATTTCACACAGTTCCAAACTTGTAACCATTTTATTGCAGTAACTAAGAATTTCTATAAAAATATCGGTTCTTCTTTCTTGATGTTCCAAATATAATAACCGATATTTACAATATATTCCTGTGAATAAAGTGAAATATTAAACTTCTTAAAAATTTATTAGGGCTAAATATGTACAGAATGAAAGCAGTCTGTACATATGAAAGAACTATCCACAAAAATAGGAAATATACAGCATTCCAGAGGACCTAATGAAGTAGAAATTAAAATGAAATAATTCAAATGTGGAGATTTTACGCATTTCTTGATATATGCCTATTACACATTTATTCATGCTATATATGATTTTAGACAATTCTTTATATATATATATATTATATAGTGTGAATCAGAGCTGTAATACTCAATAAGTTCTACGTTGATATTAATATTTGTAAAATAATAAGAGGAGTTTACCTCAATATAGTACGTAGAACACTTCCTTATGATACTCTCCAGAAATTAAAACGAAAAAAATCGAAAACTTACATTAGAGTAAAAAATAAATTATTAAAAACCAATTTAACACAATTCGAATCAATTTTACACAATTAAAAATCAATTTAACGCAATTAAAAAGAATCTAATGAAAATAACGATAATAAGAAAGGAAAATCGTTTTGAATATTTTAGTTAGATTCTTTTTAATTGCGTTAAATTGATTTGAATTGTGTTAAATTGGTTTTTAATTAATTTTTTACTCTAATGTAAGTTTTCGATTTTTTCGTTTTAATTTCTAGAGAGTATCATATGGAAGTGTTCTACATACTATATTGAGGTAAACTCCTCTTATTATTTTACAAATATTTTATATATATATATATTGGGTGGTTATAAAATAAGTTTCCCTACTCAGAAGACCCTAGAGTCAAAATGGTTAGAGTTAGTACAGTGAAAATCGGTGGGTGTCATTTAGGATATGGGGAAGCGATCTGCAGAAGAAAAAAAATTGTTCAAATTTCTGCCAACTGGGGAAAAATGGTGCTACATGTATGTAAAAGTTGTCATTTACTTCAAGACACGCTGCTTACGCAAATGACATTCTATCAGATAAAAGTAGAAAGACCAACACTACCATCAATAACCATTATGGTTCTTACAAAAAAGGAAAGTGCTCTTTTAATAAAACTGTTCTACCACAATAATAGTAATGCTAATGCAGCACTATGTGAATATCGGGAACTTAAAGGTTTGTGTAAAGGACCCTTGATGTAGCTGGGGCTTCGAAAACTAATAAAGAAATTTGAAGTGACTGACCAAGGAGTTAGGTGTAATTCCAGGGAGGGGACCAGACGAACACGTATCTGAACAGAGGTAGTGGATGAAGTGGTGGTAGCACTGGTCACAATGCAAAACACTACCAGTAAGTAGTGCCTGCCAGAGGTGTGTCAAGAGACTTGAACCTTTCCTGATTTACTGTACATAAAGTGCTTTGAATAATTTTACGATGGTTCCCGTACAAGATGAACGTAGTGCAAAAACTAGTCTTGTGATCAGCAACAATGAATAGACTTTGCTCTACGATTTCTAGCTCGTATGGAACATGACAATACATGGGCTCGAATGATCTTGTGGTCTCATGAGGCACACTCTTCATGGAGGTGTAAATGCACAAGACTGCTGAATATTCTCATCCATCTGCTCTGCATGAAAAGCCACTACAAAATCCATATGTTACAGTATGATGTGGATTCACAGCAGAGTTTATAATCGGACCATTTTTCTTTGAAGAGTCTACACCTAATGACCCCCATAAGGTGTATGGTAACTATTGCATGGTAATGTATTGCATGGTAACTATTGCATGGTAATGCGCTCTTTTAGCATTAGCATTAGTAGAGGCATATGATGCAAGAAAGCAAGCTTATGCAGCATCAGCCAGAAAAAAAAAACAAAAAAACTTTCACTTCACCCCTCTGTTCGTTCAAAATAACTGTCCAGCTGAGAAATAAATTTATTTAGGCTATCAACTTCCACAACAAGGGATGGAAGTCTGTTCCACCAACCAACTACCCGCTGGCTAAAGGCAAATTTCCCCACATCTATCCTACATCTGTCTTTCCTCAATTTGAATTTATGCTCTCTCAGGTGATTATTCTGAGCAAGAGGCAGAATCCCATCAGCATTGAGCATGCTCAAACCATTCAAGGCTTTATACACATCTATCAGATCACCTTGCCGGTGCCTAGTCTCCAGACACTGTAATTTTCAAAACTTAAGCCTTTCCTTGTAAGAGCAACCCTTTGTTCCATTCACTAATCTTGTTGCCCTTCTCTGTACTCATTCCAGCAGCTCTACATCCTTCTTGAAATGAGGCCTCCAGACCTATATATAGTACTCAAGGTGTGGCCTGACCATTGCCTTAAACAAAGGGATAATCACCTCCTTATCCCTGCTAGAAAAATTCCTGTATATCATTGATAAGACACCATGAGCTACTCTTGCAGCCCATCTGCACTGCTCAGAGAACTTCATATCTGCCTGCACAATTACCCCCAGGTCCTTTTCATTCTCTACCACTGTCAGTGTAGTAGCACAGAGTTGATACGTTGCCCTGGGGTTGCTGTTTCCCATATGTAGTACTTTACATTTGTCAATGGTAAACTTCATTTGCCACCTCTCAGCCCATCTGCTCAACCTTTCCAGATCCTGTTGCAGCAGCATAGTGTCAGTAGTGTCCTTAACAACCCTGCCAACTTTTGTATCATCTGCAAACTTGGACATTAAGCTTGATATACCATCATCAATATTATTTATAAATACAGAAAACAATAATGGACCCAACACTGAACCCTGAGGAACTCCACTAATAACATTAGTCCACGATGAGCAGTGTCCATTGATTACCACTCCCTGTCTTCTCCCCCTCAACCACCCCTTTATCCATAGCAGCAATTTGCCTCCAATGCCACACTGCTCCAATTTGTGCAGCAGTCTTCCATGTGCAACAGTATCAAAAGCCTTTCTTAGATTGAAGTATATAATATCAAAGTTATTCCCTGCATCCAGTTGTTTTGTGACTGTATCATAGTATCCAATCAAATTGGTCAGGCAAGACTTCCCCTTAACAAAACCATGCTGTATTCAAGCTATAACTGAAGTCTCGTCTAGATGATCCTGCAGTGCTTCTTTAACCAGTGCCTCCATTAATTTTCCTGGAACAGAAGTTAAACTCACAGGTCTATAATTACTTGTTTCAGCCTTTGTGAATTGGGGTCACATTTGCACATCTCCAGTCTATGGGTACCTCCCCTGAGTCCAAGGAAGCTCTCATGATTTATGGCTAAGGGTTTGCTTACTTCCTTTGCTGCCTCCTTTAATATAACTGGATAGATTCCATCCACCCTAGGTGCCTTTCTTGTGTTTATATTCAACAATTTCTCCTCCACTTTACTCTCAATTATTACAAGATCATCTAGCTCACTGCCAGTGTTTACTTCAACTATGGCATTCCCCTTCCTGAATAATTCCTCGTGTGAATGTAGATGCAAAATATTGATTTAGTTTGTTAGCTACCTGAGCAGGATCATCAACAGTTGAACCATCAATATCAAGTGGACCAATCTGATTCATCCCCTTCCTTCTAGAGTTTACATAAGTAAAGAACTCTTTGCTGTTTTTCTTTGCATCCCTTGCCAAAGATTTCTCATAATCTGCCTTAGCCTGCCTAACCTCCTTTGTAACTTCATTATAGATCAACTTATATCTATCATAGGCTTCTGTGTCACGTGTTAATTTATATGTATCCCATGCATTTTTCTTCTCTGCCATATGTCTCATTAGTTCATCTGACATCCATTTAGGCCTAAACTTTGCACAATATTTCTTAGTTGGTATGTAAAGCCTAGTAGCTTCCAAGATAAGTTCTTTGAATGCTTTCCATTTTGAATTTGCTGTTGGTAACATCATCATCAGTTGGTCCCATGGTATAGAATTTAAATACTGTCTCAGACCATCGTAGTCGCCTTTACGAGAGCAATAACCCTTCCCTTTACCCCTGATGGTAGTTACCTCTTTGAGTAAATTCCACTTCAGCACACTGTGATCGTTGCCACCTAGTGGTTCCTCTATCTGCAGATTCTTAATGCAGGACGAATCATTACTGATAATCAAATCAAGAGTATTACACCCTCTAGTAGCCTCCCGAACATGCTAATGTAGAAAACAATCATCCAATAAATCCACAAAAGCCTAGCTAGTGCGTGAGTGACCAACCCACAAATTCCAGTCAATAACTGGGAAATTAAAATCCCCCATTATAAGACTCTCTGATTTACTGGCCCACTCTTTTTTCCTGTACAGTTCCTTATTATACTCATCAGAGTCATTAGGCCTATAGCCCACTCCTACTCTCAATTTTGATCTCCCAATGCTATGTCACACCAAATTGACTCGACACTACACTGTCCAGTGATGTTGACTGGCTTCACTTCCTTGGTTTTTATGTGTTTCTTAACTAATTAGGCAGAATGCGCTGGTCCCGAAGGAACTAGTAGTTGTTGGTGACTCTATTGTCAGGGAAACGAGGAACATGCTTTGTAAAAGAGATAGGCGGAACAGGACCAGGGTATGTCTGCCAGGGGCAAAGGTTGATGACGTTGTAGAGCGAATATCATCTTTTAAGGGCACAAAAGGTGATATAGTTGTACACGTTGGTACTAATAATATTAAGAGTAGGAGACCGGCAGAATTACTTAACAAGTACAGGTCACTGTTGAACAAAAGCCGAGAATTAGGGTTGAATTTGAAAGTGTCTGCAATTCTGCCCAGACACGATAGGAGGGAGTATATGATGAGAGCCTTGTCGATCAATTCGGCCCTGGAAAGATTGTGCAAGGCTCAAGGGGTAGAATTTTTTTCAGCCTGGACTGTACTTGTTAACAGGAGAGATTGCTTCTACAGGGATGGGATACACTTAAATAGAAAGGGTGCAAGAATATTTGCTGATGCTATCGAGGCAGTGTTAGGTGGGTCGGAAAACTGCTAGCTTGGGGGGAGACAAAGACCAATAGATTGACAGTAGCCACTGGCAGAGGTGAAAGAGATTCTTGCACTGCTTCTATTAGAATGAGCAGAAGCCTGAAAAACAAGATGCATGGTATTTCAGAGACTGCTGGGAGCCATTGCGGTACAAGTAAACACATGGGTTGTGTTAGGGTAGCTAAGAATAGAAACAGGTGCAGGTATACTTGCGTGTTCACCAATGCTAGGAGTTTAGTAAATAAATTTGATGAATTTGAGGTATTGCTCAAAACATCGAAGGCAGATATTGTTGGGATATCAGAGACGTGGTGTCACACAGATATAAGGGATGCAGAACTGCAATTTGGGGAGTACAACGTCTACAGAAAGGATAGACAGGATAGGAAGGGAGGAGGGGTTATGTTATTAGTTAAGAAACACATAAAAACCAAGGAAGTGAAGCCAGTCGACATCGCTGGACAGTGCAGTGTGGAGTCAGTTTGGTGTGACATAAACATTGGGAGATCAAAATTGAGAGTAGGAGTGTGCTATAGGCCTAATGACTCTGATGAGTATAATAAGGAACTGTACAGGGAAATAGAGTGGGCCAGTAAATCAGAGTGTCTTATAATGGGAGATTTTAATTTCCCAGATATTGACTGGAATTTGGGGGCTGGTTACTCACACACTAGCAGGACTTTTGTGGATTTATTGGATGATTGTTTTCTACATCAGCATGTTCGGGAGGCAACTAGAGGGAGTAATACTCTTGATTTGATTATCAGCAGTGATTCTTCATGCATTAAGAATCTGCAGATAAATGAATCACTAGGTGGCAGTGATCACAGTGTGCTGAAGTGGGATTTACTCAAAGAGGTAACTACCATTAGGGGTAAAGGGAAGGGTTATTGCTTCCGTAAAGGCGACTACGATGGACTGAGACAGTATTTAAATTCTATACAGTGCGACCAACTGATGATGTTACCAACAGCAAATTCAAAATGGGAAGCATTCAAAGAACTTATCTTGGAAGCTACTAGGCTTTACATACCAACTAAGAAATATTGTTCAAGGTTTAGGCCAAAATGGATGTCGGATGAACTAATGAGGCATATGGCAGAGAAGAAAAATGCATGGGATACATACAAATTAACACATGACACAGAAGCCTATGATAGATACAAGTTGATATGCAACCAAGTTACAAAGGAGGTTAGGCAGGCGAAGGCAGATTACGAGAAATCCTTGGCAAGGGATGCAAAGAAAAACAGCAAAGAGTTCTTTACTTATGTAAACTCTAGAAGGAAGGGGGTGAATCAGATTGGTCCACTTGATATTGATGGGTCAAGTGTTGATGATCCTGCTCAGGTAGCTAACAAACTAAATGAATATTTTGCATCGACATTCACACATGAGGAGTTATTCAGCGAGGGGAATGCCAGAGGTGTATTCAACTCTAGCAGTAAGCTACAGAATCTTGAAATAACTGGGAGTAAAGTGGAGGAGAAACTGTTGAAGATAAACACAAGAAAGGCACCTGCGGTGGATGGCATCTATCCAGTTATATTAAAGGAGGCAGCAAAGGAAGTAAGCAAACCCCTAGCCATAATTATGAGAGCTTCCTTGGACTCAGGGGAGGTACCCATAGACTGGAAATGTGCAAATGTGACCCCAATTCACAAAGGAGGATCAAAGGCTGACACAAGTAATTATAGACCTGTGAGCTTAACTTCTGTTCCAGGAAAATTAATGGAGGCACTGGTTAAAGAAGCACTGCAGGATCATTTAGACAAGACTTCAGTTATAGCTCAGACACAGCATGGTTTTGTTAAGGGGAAGTCTTGCCTGACCAACTTGATTGGATACTATGATGCAGTCACAAAAGAACTGGATGCAGGGAATAACTTTGATATTATATACTTGGATCTTAGAAAGGCTTTTGATACTGTTGCACATGGAAGACTGCTGCACAAATTGGAGCAGTGTGACATTGGAGGCAAATTGCTGCTATGGATAAAGGGGTGGTTGAGGGGGAGAAGACAGAGAGTGGTAATCAATGGACACTGCTCATCGTGGACTGATGTTATTAGTGGAGTCCCTCAGGGCTCAGTGTTGGGTCCATTCTTGTTTTCTGTATTTATAAATGATATTGAGGATGGTATATCGGGCTTAATGTCCAAGTTTGCAGACGATACAAAGGTTGGCAGGGTTGTCAAGGACACTACTGACACTATGCTGCTGCAACAGGATCTGGAAAGGTTGAGCAGATGGGCTGAGAGGTGGCAAATGAAGTTTAACATTGATAAATGTAAAGTACTACACATGGGAAACAGCAACCCCAGAGCAACGTATCAACTCTGTGGTACTACACTGACAGTGGTAGAGAATGAAAGGGACTTGGGGGTGGTTGTGCAGGCAGATATGAAGTTCTCTGAGCAGTGCAGAAGGGCTGCAAGAGTAGCTCATGGAGTATTGTCAATGATATACAGGAATTTTTCCAGCAGGGATAAGGAGGTGATTATTCCATTGTATAAGGCGATGGTCAGGCCACACCTAGAGTACTGTATACAGGTCTGGAGGCCTCATTTCAAGAAGGATGTAGAGCTGCTGGACCGAGTACAGAGAAGGGCAACAAGATTAGTGAATGGAACAAAGGGGTGCTCTTACGAAGAAAGGCTTAAGTTTTGCAAATTACAGTGTCTGGAGACTAGGCACCAGCGAGGTGATCTGATAGAGGTGTATAAAGCCTTGAATGGTTTAAGCATGCTCAATGCTGATGGGATTCTTCCTCTAGCTCGAAAAATCACCTGAGAGGGCATAAATTCAAATTGAGGAAAGACAGATGTAGGATAGACGTGCGGAAATTTGCCTTTAGCCAGCGGGTGGTTGGTTGGTGGAACAGACTTCCATCCCTTGTGGTGGAGGTTGATAGCCTAAATAAGTTTAAGGCTCAGCTGGACAGGTATTTTGAACGAACAGAGGGGTGAAGTGGAAAATGGGTTTTTTTTTTTTTTTTTTTTGGCTGATGCTGCATAAGCTTGCTTTCTTGCATCAAATGCCTCTACTAATGCTAATGCTAATTTATTCATAAAATTCATTTCAGATCAGCTGTCCAAGAACACAGCGCCAATTTACAGCATTACACCTATGAAGAAGGTCAGTCTTTTTTTGTTAACATCATTTCTAGGAACACATCTATAACACTGAATGGTTCCCCTGTATTTGTTATACTCTAATAAAAACCTCTAGCCTTATGGCCATGAGGGGGCAACCAGAAAAGTTTTGCAAGATTCTCTCTCTCTCTTAAAAGTTTGATGCAGTTTCATTAAACAAATCCCTCCAGCAACCACTCTGTTCAGTATTAACTCATTAATTTCAAAAGTATATTTTTTCAGTTCTATTAAAAATTCATAACTTTGCTGAATGTAGTTAATATGGCCCTCAGTGGTAATACTTTTCATTTTGTGTGATTCATTAGGTTATAGATTCATTTTGGGATTTTCAGGATGTGTATTTAAATGTGTATATTATATATACTGTCATATACAATGTATATTTCATAGGGATCAATATCTGAAAGTACAATATGGGGAATGGGATAAGGTGGACCAGCATTTTTCATTCCAAACAAAGTTCTAATTTTACCATATTAATATTAATAGAATTAAATTCAAGAAAATTTTATAAGTCTTGTGTCAGTCTTAACTGATGAATGCAATCATCTGTCCATATCAAAGAAAATTTGAAATACAACAAATCACCGATATTCATGAGCAAGGCTGGGGGGGATTCCCCTCAAGTTTGCAAGGTTTTTTTTTTTTGTATAAAATCTATTGCATACACATCAACTGGCTAGTAATTTTAATGGATGTAGCCAAGTGCTAAAAACAAGGGTACATTGGTATGTGTTTGAATTGATTGGGTGAAACCCAACTGCTCATTTGACCATTTAGATTTGTTTTTGGTTTTGTACATAAATGTGCAAAGCTTTTCCTGCCAATGCTACATGATACAGAGACTCTCGATTAACCGGGACACTTCAAGACTCCAAATAAAAAAAAAATCAAGTAATAACTAGAATAGGTATAAACAGATATTTTGCAAGTCGTAAATAAGCAACATTATAAGTCGTCATTGTGAGATTAGTGTACCTATTATCTTGCAATCCCCGCTGTCTTCATACCCACTGCTTAAAAAAAAAAAAAAACACCCACAAATGTTTAGTTTGTTTTACTGCGCCGCATCAATTGTTGTGTTCCGTTGTAGCGCAAAAGGACAAATTTTGTTTCATTATTTATGTCAGCAATGTTGAAATTTTTTTTATAGTAAATTTTTTTTTTTTTTTTTTTTTGTTTAGAAATTGCGAAAATGATGGGTAAACGCAAAAGAGTTGTTGCACTTTCAGTTAAACAAAAACTTGGAATTATTCAAAAGTATGAAAACAGTGCATCTGTTAAATCTCTAAGGAATCATAATAAAGATGTATCAAAATGGCCAAATATTAACAAGTATCGCACGGAATTCAGATTTGTCAATAATAATAATAATATAGTAAAATATGTTATTAGACATTCCCGAGTTATGTAAAACTTGACAAAGTAAGAAGTCCTGGAATGTATCTCTTACGTATGTCGGGGACTTTTGTATTTTTGGATTAACCGGGAAATTGATTATCCGGGATTTGTTTTTTACCATCTATCCTGGAAAATCGAGAGTCTACTGCATTCCTAAAATTCCAAAGTGGCATCTCCCTGTGCACAACTGTTAATACTGCACAAAGTCCTAAGTGGTCAAATTATAAATATGGTGGTCTCTCTCGTGAACTCCCTTGACCCTTTGTGGCTGTCCCAGAGTACAAACAGAATTTTTTATTTTTGATGTGTAAACATCTTTGGCAGTACCTACTAAATTCTTCTGACTGAAGTAAAACCAACTGGTAACGAATATGCAAAATGGAAATGACATCACTTCCTAAACAATGCTAACTCAGTCACCAACATTAATTCGGTTGAGCAAGTAGCAGGCATGAGCAGCATAAATGTTACATAGTTCATAATATTTCGGACTGAAGTAAAACCAATTGGTAACGAAAATGCGAAATGGAAATGATGTCACTTCCTAAATGAAGCTAACTCAAGTCACTACTAATGTTGATTCGGTAGAGTAAATAGCAAGCGTGAGCATAAAACATTGCATCGTTCATAACTTGGTTCTGTTTGATTTTAAAAATTTAAACGGTTTTGATTTTCGTCAAAGATGTTTTCACATAAAATAAAACATCTTTCGTCCGTATGGAGTACACAAGCAGTTTTTTTTATTTTAGGGAAATAATGTGACTGTAGTTTATTTGAATGTGTATATGAGTACCTTTAAAAATTTTTCTAATGAATAAATAAGTCTTATACATATTAAATGATTAAAACCAATTTAAAGAATTTGGAATTTTTTTTTGAACAAAGTAAAGCAAGTGATTTTTTTTTTATTTCTGAACTTGGTTCTTCAATGTGGATCCACGTACAGGGGTCCCCAGTATTTGAATATTTATTATCCGAGTCCCTGCAGTTACGAGGATTTGAAAATTAAAGAATTTAAGGAAATCCCTGAGAAAATTGACCAAGCACTTGAATATTTTTGTAAGGATGACCTTCTTCACAATCACCCAGCAAAAGTTAAGTGCTAAGTGAAAGGCATAACTAAATGCTACAACACAATTTTATCTGAAAAAATATGGCAAAAAAAAAAAAATTAAAATAAATAAATAAATAAAAATAGATAATAGCATAACCCCTCCCCCCTTCCTATCTTGTCTATCCTTTCTGTAGACGTTGTACTCCCCAAATTGCATTTCTGCATCCCTTATATCTGTGTGACACCACGTCTCTGATATCCCAACAATATCCGCCTTTGATGCTTTGAGCAATACCTCAAATTCATCAAATTTATTAACCAAACTCCTAGCATTGGTGTACATGAAAGTATACATGCAACTGTTCTTTTTCTTAGCTACCCTAACACAACCCATGTGTTTATTTGTACCACAATGACTCCCAGCAGTCTCTGAAATATCCCTGCATCTTGTTTTCCAGGCTTCTGCTCATTCCAATATAAGCAGTGCAAGAATCACTTTCGCCTCTGCCAGTGGCTACTGTTAATTTATTAGTCCTTGTATCGCCTCAAGCTAGCAGTTTTCCAACCCATCTAACTCTGCCTCGATAGCATCAGCAAAAATTCTTGTACCCTTTCTATTTAACTGTATCCCATCCCTGTAAAAGCAGTCCCTTCAGTTAACAAGTACAGACCAGGCTGAAAAAAATCTACCCTTTCAGCCTTGCACAATCTTTCCAAGGCCGAATTGACCGACAAGGCTCTCATCATATACTCCCTCCTATCGTGTCTGGGCAGAATTGCAGACAGTTTCAAATTCAACCCTAATTCACGGCTTTTTTTCAACAATGACCTGCCCTTGTTAAGTAATTCTGCTCTTCTAAGAGATCACATTATTCCCACTCTGCAAGAAAGGCAATGCTGGGAGACCATAGTGTTCGCGCAAGATGGTGCCTCTCCCCATGTTGGTTGACAACCAAACGAACTGCTCAGATCAACATTCAGAAATAATCCCATCATTTCTAGAGAATTTCCACAGTTCTGGCCAGCCCGATCACCAGATATCTCAATTCCTGTGATTTATGGCTATGGGGATACCTGAAAGACAGAGTTTACCAGGGCAGCATACAGATGCTTGTCGATTTGAAAGCAAGCATTCAACAGCATGTAGCCAACTTCCCCAATGAGATACTACGTGAAACTGCGTTGCACGCAGTCCTCCATTTTCAGAATGTCATCTCAAGTGAAGGAAAGCACATAGAACAATATCTGTAGATTTCTAAGTTCTGATATTAAAATCTAATTCTCCACATGTATTCTATCTCAGGTTTACAGTGTCAATTTCTTCCCTGGTGGCAGAAATTTGAAATTTTTTTTTTCTTCTATAAATTGCTTCCCCATATCCTAAATGACATACCCACCGAATTTCACACCGCTATCTCTAACCGTTTTGACACTAGGGTCTTCTGAATAGGGAAACTTATTTTATAACCACCTGGACCTGGTATTCAACATTAATTGAAGAATGCTGTTGTTACTTTCTGCACCATGTCTATAAATTGCTGTATTTTATGGTCAGTTTACCTAAATTGCTATTGAATGAAAAATCTGAGTTTCTGAGGGAAACCACCACACAATTTTCTTTAAGTAACCTGGCTGTGGAGTGCTGTAGACAAATAGCCCATAAATTGCTCCCATCTAGAGGGAAGATTTGAAATGTGGACTTTCAACATCATGCACAAGAACAGAATCATAATCATCATAACCTGAGAAGGCCAACTTTAACAGTGATGTAGTATGTATGTATCATAACATGTGGATGGATTACTTAAGACCACTTCAGAGATGGATAAGGACCTACAAACAATAAAAAAAAAAAGTTAATGTAAACATAGATCTGATTTTTCCTTATTTCTGAGTTACGTCCGTTTTTGTGTTCCGGCAATTATCTGCTTATGTTTAGAAAAAATGTCAAAATGAATATCATCACCTAAATACAAGGCTGCAAAATGCTTCACTCAAACAGTTCAGGTCTCTATTCGATTTGCTTTCTAGATGCTTTTGGTTCTACTTCCATCTCAAACTTATTTTCTTAGTAAAATAATAAAGAGGAGTTTACCTCAATATAGTACGTAGAACACTTCCGTATGATACCCTCCAGAAATTAAAACAGAAAAAACGAAAAAAATCGTCAACTTACCGGTACATTAGAGTAAAATATAAATAATCAATTTAACACAATTCAAATCAATTTAAAACAATTAAAAATCAAATTAACGCAATTAAAAGAATCTAACGAAAATATTCAAAACGATTTTCCTTCCTGAAGCTGACAGGAAGGAAAATCGTTTTGAATATTTTTGTTAGATTCTTTTAATTGCATTAATTTGATTTTTAATTGTTTTAAATTGATTTGAATTGTGTTAAATTGATTATTTATATTTTACTCTAATGTACCAGTAAGTTGTCGATTTTTTTCGTTTTTTTCTGTTTTAATTTCTGGAGGGTATCATACGGAAGTGTTCTACGTACTATATTGAGGTAAACTCCTCTTATTATTTTACTAATATTATTATCAACGTAGAACATATTGAGTATTACAGCTCTGATTCATACGATCAAACTTATTTTCTAAATGAACCAGTTTCTGCAAGGCATTCATGAATTTTCTGAAAAGTCTTATTTGGCACAGGACAATTAGGACACTTTTCTGCATACAGATGTCTTGCCTTGAATCTAGCAAGTCCATACATGCATGTCTCCCATTTCTCAATGTGAATATGCCTCCATTATCACAGCAAATGCACAGAATCAAAACATTAATAACAAGCTTCAAATGTAGTGCCCTTATCAGTAGAACTAACTGAAATAACTCAAAGGCCAGGATCTTGTTTACATAACTATCAGCAAGGCCCTCTATGAAATACTGAATGTTGTTTATAAACAGTTGAATGGAGCCAGCTATACTACCTCAGTTTGTGGAAACAACTGCTTGAACACATGAATGGCTGTAACTTGGAAATAAGGCAAAATTAGACCTATATTTACATGAAATAGTTTTATTGTTTATAGGTCATAAATCTTGCTGTAGTAGTACACATGTTATAATAAAATCTATATATATATATATTTGAGTCAACCATAGACCATATGCCTACTGATTGTATACTCCCACCCCCATATACTCCTTTTGGCCTTAACCTCATTTAATAAACATTTCATTCTCAATTCGCAAATTTTTTAATCCTTTGTTTTATCATTATTTCCAGAAATGTGGCCAAAAGGAACAGAGAGAAAAACATTGCACTGGAAACATACATTTTTTCTTTATTTTTTGTATTATTGTGCAATTTTGGTGGTTGACTTTTGATAATGTCATTGAGGTTGTGCATTATAGACCAATATCCTTATCTATTTTTATTCATATTTTATTTTATATGCAATTTTTTTTTGTACACTATGGTTTCATTCAATCCTTTACTCTTTTGCGTATATTTATTTACTCTCTTACTTATATCTCTTATCTTATACTCTCTCTTACTTATATCTCTTATCTTATACTATCTTACATATCCTTCTATCCTATCTCTTAACTTTTTAGTATTTCTTGATTTATATATATATATATATATATATATATATATATATATATATAGAGAGAGAGAGAGAGAGAGAGAGAGAGAGAGAGAGAGAGAGAGAGAGAGAGAGAGCAAGTTGCTGGGGATTTTAAGATCTGATGGAAATCATCATAGAACAAGTAAATACATGGGCTGTGTTGGGGTAAATAAAAACAGGTGCATGTATACTCACATATAGACCAATGCTAGAAGTATAGAAAATAAATTTGATGAATTTGAAGTGCTGGTCAAGACATCAAAGGGAGATATTGTTAGGATGTCAGAAATATGATGTCACAGAGATATAAGAAGTGCAGAATTAAATTTGGGGAGTACAATGTGTACAAAAAGGATAGACAGGGTAGGAAGGGAGGAGGGATTATGCTGTTAGTTAAGAAACATAAAATCTAAGGAAATGCATCCAGTTTACATTGATGGACAGTGCAATGTTGAGTCAGTTTGGTGTGATGTAAGCACTGGGAAAGGAAAATGAGAGTAAGAGTGTGTTATAGGCCTAATGACTCTGATGAGTACAAGTACAATTAACAATTGTGCAGAGAAATAGAGTGGGACAGTAAATCAGAATGTCTTGTAATGGGTAATTTTAACTTTCCAGATAATGACTGCAATTGTGAGTTGGTCATTTGCATACTAACAAGACTTTTTTGGATTTATTGGAGAATTGTTTTCTACAGTAACATATTCAAGGAGAAACCAGAGGTAGTAATATTCTTGATCTAATTATCAGCAGTGATTATTCATGCATTAAGAATTTGCAGATAAAGGAACCATTAAATGACAGCGATCATAGTATACTGATGTGAAAGGTTTTTGCTTTAGTAAAGGTGAATACAGTGGTCTCAGACGTTTTAAATTCTATACAGTAGGATCAACTAATGATGTTAAAAAAAAAAATGAATTCTAAATGGGAAGCCTTCAAACAATTAATCCTGGAAGCTACTAGGCTTTTCAAAGAAATTTTTTTTTTTTTTTTTTGGTAGTTGTTGGTACATCGGCATCTGTGGCCATAATGCACCTCCCAAGGTTTTTGCAGTACAGGCATACCTCGAATAACGAATAGGATGCGTTCCACGAAATTACTTCGTTAAGCGAAACTTCGTTTTCAGAGGTAAAAATACTATGGCCAGAATAGGGATACGTTCCTACGTAAAGAAAATGAAAAGCTTTTTTTTTCGAACAAAGAAAAGTTTTATTAAATAAACAGTCAACTTACATACAAAGTGAAATCACATTTTAAAATATGAGTCTAAAGTTGATTGCTTATGCTTTTTTTCTCTTTCATTTAACAATTGCCTATACGGAGTTATTGCATTTAACACTGATCGCTCAACAATAAAACTTCTTCCTAAATCAGGATCATTTTCACCAAAAAAATTTAAAACGTTTTCAATGTCATTTAAGCACCTTTTTAAATCTTTGGTTGTTAACACTTTTTCGGCAGGAACTTCTTTAACTTTGTCTTCATTATCTTTGTCTTCGTTGCTAACAAGGTTTTCTAAATCTTCCACTGAAAAACCATCATCTTCTGCATTCAATAAATTTCTAACATCCTCTTCATCAACATTTTCGAAACCTATTGATTGAGCCATCTGGATAACTTCATTTCTAATTTCTTGGATGTTATTTTCTTCTTCTAGTACAACTTCTGGCCATATTTTGCGCCAAACTCCATTTAAGCATTTCTTAGTGACTTCTTTCCAAGAAGTCACTAAGTTATCAATGTTTTCAATTGCGTTTTTAATGGTGTAGTTTTTCCAAAAAGTTTTAACTGTCATTTCCTCTTTATCCTCTAGTTCAGTTAAATTGCTTAATGTTCGGCGCAGATAATAAGCTTTAAATGATGCTATTACTCCCTGATCCAATGGTTGAATCAGGGAAGTTGTGTTTGCTGGAAGAAACACAACTTTGACAGGAATGCATGTGACCAACGTGTTAAGATCAGTAGGATGTCCCGGAGCATTGTCTAACAACAAAAGAGCTTTTTCTTCAAAGTTGTTTTTTTGACAATACCGTTTTACTTCAGGACAAAAGTGGTTAACAAACCAATCAGTAAATAAGTCCTTAGTAACCCACGCTTTTCTATTTGCTTTCCATATTACAGGTAAATTCATTTTTATGTTACCTTTTAACGCCCTCGGATTTTCTGAATGGTAAACTAATAACAATTTTAATTTATAATCGCCAGAGGCATTTGATCCAAAGAGTAACGTTAAACGGTCTTTGGCTGCTTTGAACCCAGCAGCTGATTTTTCTTCAATAGAAATGAAGCTTTTTTGTTGGTAGCCGTTTCCAGAACAAACCGCTTTCGTCAACATCGAACACCAAATTTGGTGGAAATTTTTCACGTTCAATTATTTCCTTTAGTTTTTCTGGAAACTTCTCCTGTTAATTTTACACTATGAATCCTGGCCCGTTTTTTAAATTTCTCGAACCAACCACGAGAAGCCCCAAAGGTTTCCGTAATTTCTTCAGTTTGTTTAGATTTCAGGTGATTAAACTGGAATATTTTTTATGTTAAATGGGGCTTGAAATTGCGGACTTTTTTATATCGAAGCTTCGTTATCAGAGGTAACGTTAACCGAGGTATGCCTGTACTTTGATCCAAGCCCAAGGCGGGATTCGAACCCGCAACCTTTGGGTTGCCAGGCAGGTACTTTACCCACCTGGCTAGTCCGGTCGGCTTTCAAAGAAATACTGTTCAAGATTTAGACCTAAATGGAAGTCAGATGAACTAATGAGGCTCGTGGCAGAGAAGAAAAATGTGTGAGATGCATATAAATTATCAGGTGACACAGAAGCCGATGGCAGATATAAGCTAGTCTGTAATAAATTCACAAAGGTGGTTAGACAATGAAGGCTGATTATGAGAAACCCTTGGCAAAGGATGCAAAGAACAACAACAAAGATTTCTTTAATTATGTTAACTCTAGAAGGAAGGGAATGAATCAGATTGGTCCACTTAATGTTGGTGTTTTGAGTGTTGATGATCCTGCTCAAATAGCTGACAAACTGAATGAGTATTCTGCATCTCCATTCACACATGAGGAATTCTGTAAGGAAGGGGAGGACAGAAGTTTACTAAACTCTAACATGGAGATAAATGAATTTGTAATAATGGAGAGCAAAGTGGAGGAGAAATTATTCAAGTTACACATAAAATATGTACCTGGGGGTGGAATCTATCAAGTTATATTAAAGGTAGCAGTGAGGGAAGTAAGCAAATCCTTACCATAATTATGAGAGCATCCTTAGATGCAGGGGAGGTCTCCATGGACTGGATATGTGCAAATGTATCCCCAATTCACAAAGGGGGTTCAAAGGGTAACACAAATAATTATAGACCTGTTAACTTAACTTGTGTTCGGGGAAAATAAGGGAGTCACTGGTTAAAGAAGCATTGCAGGATGATCTAGACAAGACTGCAGTAATAGTTCAGACCCAGCATGGATTTGTTAAGGAGAGGTCTTGCTTGACCAATTTGATTGGATACTATGAGGAGGTCACAAAGGAACTGGATGTAAAAAATAATTTTGATATCGTATACAGGAACTCCCTGACTTACATGATACACGATTTACGGAAACTGGACTTTACATATGTTTTTGCCAGCAGATACAAACTTAAAAAAAATCGTGGAAATGTATTTTGCATCCTCGTGAAAATATTGTAATGTGAATCCAAAAACACATTGGGTTTTTTTTTTTTTTTTTTGTAATTTTTTCCAAGTCCTTGGAAGTTGAAAATTTCGCTTATTACTAAGCTATTTATCTCTCTAAAAGGTCATATTTATAATGGAAATTGCACTACCCTTTAATCGTTATCATATGTTCCCATTATAAGAATCAATTTTGAATGCCTTTGTGATATTTTTCTAAAACACACTTCTGGGGGTCCTACCAGAAAACAATAAAAGCAATTTGCATTTTCCAGTTTATTGGGCTTTTCTGTTAGTGCATCTAATTATAAACGTCTAGTAAACTAGATCTTATTGCATTTGCGATAATACCGATAACTACAATTGTGTGGGTTTTTATGAAATATGTTCCCCTTTACTGAAATCTTCAATCAAATAAAAAACAAATTTTCAGAAACTTCTCTTCATTCCAATTTACTTATTACAATGATGAAGGGAAAGCGACCAACGAAAAGTGCAAGTGGTGGCAGTGCCAGGAAACGAAACAAAATTGATTTAGAAATGAAGATGAAAATGATCCAAATATTCCAATTAAAATGAATCCACTTAAAACGGAGACCAATTTTTGTAATGTTTATTATTTAAATAAAATTAAATGCAACTAGGCATAATATTTTAAGATTCAATATCTATATAAGATCGGTGTAGATATGCCATAGCCAATTCTTAAAGAAAAAACTATGATAGAAGTGTGAAAAGCAACAGTTCATCTGTATCTCATATTGTGTTCATCTTTAACGAGTTGCCCATGTATTGCACTACCTTGAATAAGTAACAAAAGAGAAAACTATTGTTACTTATTCTTGGTGGGTGCCACCACCCAAACAGCACTAATTCAAAGCTAGTTGGCTTCTCATCGGTGGTTGGGCAGGTACCCTGGTATTGCAAGTGAGGAATTACTTATTTGCGATAGTGCAATACATAGGTGAAGGATGAGTAGATATGGTGTATCCAAACCAATATGATATAGTAATGTTTATTATTATAATTATAATTATATTATTATAATTATTAGCCATATGGTGCAAGGAAGCCTGAGGACTATGCTGCACCAGCAAAAAAAAAATTCCTGAGTTACCTAGAGAGAGAGAGAAGCAGAATGAATCACCAAGAAAGAGAAGAATGATGATATCCAGGTCAGGACCCTGGGTGTACCACACCCATACTCACCAGATGTGAACCCCTGGGAGATATGTACTTGTACACAGTAAAAAAATGGAGGAAGGAACTGAAAAATGAGAAAATTGTTTTATTAGACATTTTTTAATTATAATATGCTATACAATGTAAGGTTAAGTAAAGTTTATTGGTTACACTATTTTTCAGTTGTGTGAATAAAGAATGAATCCAGAGTTGTTCGTGTTTTTTTTTTGTCGTATTTTTTCAGATAAAATTGTGTCGTAGCATTTAGTTATGTCTTTAACTTTGCGCTTAACATTTGTTGCACAATCATGAGGAAGACTGTTCTCACAAAAAAAAAAAGGAGCAAAAAAAAAAAAGGTGCTTGACCAATTTTCTCAAGGGAAAAAACTTTAATTCTTCAAATTCTCATAACTGTGGGGACTCGGATACTGGGGATCCCCTATATTGATAAAGGATATGTATGGCAAACCCCAGGCCAAGTTCGTGGCAAGCAACGGGTGGTTTAATAGGTTCAAGCACTGCGCTGGTTTCCAAAACATTAAAGTATATGGTGAAGTCGTCAGTGTCGGTTTTGCAGCTGCAGAGAAATTTTGGGATGTGTTGGAAAAAATTATTGATAAAGGCGGCTATTCAATACAGCAAATTTTTAACGTTGACAAGACTGCTCTGTGTTGAAAAAAAAATGCCGGATCAAACATACATTGCATACATAGGGCCATGCTCTTGCTTGGGGCTAATGCAGTAGGAGATTACAGATTGAAATCACTGCTTGTGTACTATTCTGGAAATCCTCATGCATTTAAGGGCATCAATAAAGCCGCCCTACCTGTGCATTTCCAATCGAACCAGAAAGCATGGATAACAACATCTCTCTTTGAGGATTGGTTTTAATGCTGCTTCATTCCCGAGGGTTGAAAAATATTGTAAAGACAATGACGTTCCTTTCAAGATTTTGCTTCTATTAGATAATGCTCCTGGACATCCTACACATCTATATGATTTCAATTCGAATGTGAGAGTGATATTTCTACTGCTAAACACGACTTTACTCATCCAACCTATGGACCAGGGTGTTGTTTCAAATTTAAAAGCATACTATTTACGCACAACATTTGCTCATGCATTGTCTGCAGTAGACGATGAGAAAAATTTTACGTTAAGAGACTTTTGGAAATCTTGCAATATTTACCATGCCACCTTAAACATTAATAAGGACTGGACGGAAATTACTAAAAGTTGTTTAAATGGTGCATGGAAGAAATATGCCCACAGCACGTAAAAGGCTTTGAAGGATATGAAAAAGTTGAATCATATTAAGAGGTTACAGGGCTACTTCAGTTGGAGGTTGATGCCAAAGAGGTGGAGTTAATACAGGAAGAAGAGAAGGAATTACTAATGAAGAACTTATTGGCTTCCAGGCAGCGATAGTGAAAGAAGAAAATGCTGACAAAACTCAAGATGAACCAAATGAGGAGCCGAGATGCTTCATCACCAGAGAGATAGCAATGGCATTTCGTGAAATTGTATTGGCAATGGAGAGGTTTGAGAAGGTGGATCCTGACATCGAACGATTTTTAAAAGTTATCAGAGGGGTGAATGATATGCTTGCTACAAAGAAATCTATGATGAAAAGAAAAAAGCCACTGTCCAGTCATCCATTAATATGTTCTTTTGTACGGCTGAGTGGCCGACTCCTTCTAAATCTCCACATTAATCAACCTCCACAGCGGTGTACTTATCAGCTGAAGATGTCGATTCTGGCAATGATGCTCGAGAGGTAAAACTTAATGACATTATGCCTACTCTTCTCTTTTTTTGTAATTTATAATTTTGAAATTTTTTTAAATTGCACGTTTTTGTAATTTTTCCTGCACACGAGAAAAAAAATTTAATAAATAATTCTATTTACATGTTCGCTGAACATTTCCTTTTTGATTCTATCAATTCAGCGAGCACAGAAGTGCTGCACAAGAATGAGGGAAATTACAACTTACGTAAAATGTAAATTGGACTAACATAGGGTTCCGCAGAACACAACCCATACGTAAGTCGGGGAGTTCCTCTACTTGGATTTCAGGAAAACTTTTGATACTGTTTCACATGCTGTACAAATTGGAATGGTATGGCAATAAGGGCAAGTTGCTAAAATAGATAAAGGGATAGTTGAGTGGGAGACAACAGAGAGTGGTAATAAATGGACACTGCTTTTTGCGGGCTAATGTTATTAGTGGAGTCCCCAGGGTTCGGTGCTGGGCCCGTCAATCAGATTTGTGTATTTATCAATGATATCGATGAAGGTATATCAGGTTTAAGGTCCAAGTTTAAAGATGATGCAAAAAGTTGGCAGGGATGTTAATGACAGTAAAGACAGTATGCTACTGCAACAGGATCTAGAATGTTAGGCAGATGGGATGAGCAGTGGTAACATTGACAAATGCAAAGTACTGCATATGGGTAGCAGTATCCCAAGAGAAACGTACCAACTGTGTGATACTGCACTCAGGGAAATGGAGAATGAAAAAGACATGGGGGTAATTGTGCAGTCAGATATAAAGTTCTCTGAGCAGTGCAGGTGGGCTGCCAGAGCAGCTGATGGATACTTTTCAATAATATAAGGAATTTTGCTGACAGAGACAAGGAGGTGGTTATCCCATTGTATAAGGCAATGGTCAGGCCACATCATGACTGCTGCATACAGGTATGGATGCCTCATTTTAGGAAGGATGTAGAGTTGCCAGAATGAGTATAAAGAAGGGCAACAAGATTGGTGTGAGGAACAAACAGGTGCCCTTACCAAGAAAGGCTTCAGTTCTGCAAGTTTCAGCATCTGGAGACTAGGCACCTGCAAGACGATCTGATTGACATGTATAAGCCTTGAATAGCAGGCTCAATGCTGATGGGATTCTTCCACTTGTTCAGATTACGAACTTGTGGGGGCATAGATTCAAATTGAGGAAAGACAGTTTCAAAATAGATGTCCAGAAATTTGCCTTTAACCAGCAGGTAGTTGACTGTTGGAACATACTTCCATCTGTTGTTGTTATGGAAGTTGATAGCTTAAATAAATTGAAGCTGAACTAGACAAATATTTGGAATGACTGGATGGATGAAATGGGAAGGGTTTTTTTTTTTTTCAATAGTATGTTACATTAATGACTAGCATCACAAATAGAAATACAGTGATTCCAGTTATTTGGGCCAACCGTTAATCAGGGCAGCCATTTATTTGGGGCAAATCGTAAAAAACAAAATCCAATTGAGAAAATAGCTAGGGTTTAGTTCGCTTAATTGGGACAACATGCCCTTTAATCGCGGCAGGAGACCACAGCACTGGAAATTACCTTACGATTGTCTCCGACTGTACTACGTGGTTCAGCCAGATTTCTGGAGGTCACAACTATAAAACAATTAGCTGTCACCTGTTTATTGTGCTTTTCTGTTAGTGCAAATTATCTGAAACGGATAGTAAACTCGATCTTATTGAATTTGCGATAATACCGACAGCTGGAATTCTTTGGGGTTATTATGGTGAAATGTGTTTACACTTCCATTGAAGTGTAAGTGTTTACACTTACACTTCAATCATACAAAAAAATTAATTTTCAGAATCTTCTCTTCATTGCAATTTTTATAGCTCCGCAACTTGTTACTCTGTTCTCACTTGCACATATCATTTTACTTTCAATTTGTGTGTGCCATGTTCTTTGTTATTGATTGCTTATCTTTTTACTGTTTTAAATTTTAACCCCCACCCACAAATGTCAGTGAGCAAAAATGTCAACTAGTTAGTATGTACGTATTACAGTACGTATTAATTAAATCCGATTATCACGTATATTCTTCCAATTTTCAGGTATCATTTAACTTTTTAATTGGTAAGGTAATAAAAGGTAAATTTGTGCTTAATATAGCTTTATTTTTATAGCCTGTGGATAATATTCCTCCTGTTTTCACTAATTGGAATCACTGTTTAACAGAATTAAAATTCAATTCACAAACGTGATCACAATGACCGGCGCTTACTACACATCGCATAATGGAAGGTACTTGACTATGCTGACTCCATCGTAACGTGATTTGATTGTACAATGAACCAATTGTAAAGCGCGGGGGGGGGGGGATATTTATAATTTACAAAAGATATTTATTAATAGTTAACGCAAATCTAAATAACATTTGACAGGTGCTCTCAAAATATTCCAAAATGAGCATTTGCAATCTTTATACAACAGTTTTAGTAAACATCACAATTATGGCTGAAATGTTATCAGAAGCCCTCAATTTGCTTCAGTTTATCATTTTAAATGGAAAACAAAATGACAAGTTCACCAGGTACAAACTATATTTAGTTGCCCTGATGACAGCAACACACCATAGAAGCACTGACAAGATCAATTTCTGAAAAGAATTAACTGATAGTTTGTGGTTCCAAACATGAATTATGGCTACCTGAATTTCACGAAGGGTCTTTAGTTTCTTTCTGGCAACTGCAGATTCCACACGATACCAACAGTTCTCTATAGGATTCAGGTCTGGGCTGTTTCCTGGCCAGCTAAGAGTTGTAATGGACCATTCTTCCAACCATATTTTCACCTGTAACAAATGTAAACACATTACTGTCGAACTCCCTAATGCAGAAATGAAGCTAAAGTAACTACAGAAGTGCCTACTTACACTTTTCACCCAATGACAAGGAGCAGAGCCATCCTAAAAGATGCACTTACTTGGCAGGTTGAAATCATCTCTAATGGTTGACAGCAATTTGCCTTCCAATATAGCCTTCCAAGGTATCCATTGGCATTTACGGAACGTTTTATAAACTGCAGATGACCTACTCTGCGATATGAAATGCTCCCCCATATCATTTGGCTGGTAGGGAATTTCACTGTAGACACCATACGGTCTGGATGGTATTCTTCACCATGTCTACGGCAAATCATTTGTCTCCCATCAGAGCCATGCAGGTTCAATTCCTCTCATTCGAGAAAATAACTGACTTCCACTGCTCGGGGATCCATTTGACATGCTCCTTACACCAAATTAATCGGGCCTTTTTCATTTTTTTGTGTGTGGAGGGGCTTTTTCTTAGGACGATGGACTACAAGTCGATTTTTGAAGAGGCGTCTTCTGACTGTTACCACACACTTGCTACCACTCCTGTATGTTCTTCCCATTCTTTTTTCATCTCAGACGAAGAAGCTCTACAGATTTTAAGGCATAAGCGCTTCAAAACGCTCTCCTGTTTTGGCATAGAGACTCGTTTGCATCTAGTTTCTTTTTTCCTATGAGCAGAACCAGTATTCTTGAGTTTGGAATGAAATCTAATAACTGTCGACTGATTACAAGACACTCTATAAACAATATGATGGGAAGAACATCCTTCCTCACATAAAGCAACAATAGCAGTCTTTCTTCGTGGCGTCAACTGCATGTAACTCGTCATCCTGACACAAGCAAGGAATGACTGCAACTCTTGCAGAGCATGCATATATAGCTGAAAGTAACAGCTGATGCAATATTATGTCATCACCTATACGTGTCAATCTTATCTGATGCAATATGTAAGAAATACTGCCATATACTTACGTTATTAAGACAATAATTACAATTTTAAGGGGTGATACACTTTCTTTGAACACCAGTGTACATGTAAAATTTATATTTCACAGTCTCTATACTACTGTCTTCCTATTATATTACTACTTTTTGTATTCTTTGGTATTATTTCTTAATTTGATATATAGGATGATTCAAAAAGGACTTTACAACTTTGTAAGTGTATAGAAATTTATTCAGGAGACATATAATTTATTGAACTGTCATATTGTAGCAAAAACAAGATTTACCTAGAACAGTCATTTTATTTCGATATGACTGCCACTGGTGATAAAGGCAGACATCCCATCTGAACTCAATGTCCTCCCAAACACAACGTAACATATCTGGCGTAACTTCTGTAACTGTGGCGGTGATTTCAGTTTTGAACTCAGCAAGATTGGTAGGTAAGAATAGAACAAACACTCGCTCTTTAATGAAATCCCATAGAAAAAAGTCTAGAGGTGTCAAATCTGGAGAATGAGGTGGCCATGCTAACGGCCCTGCTTGATTAATCCACCAACCTGGGAAATGGTTATTGGAAAGTAGCTATTTTTGAAATGCAAGCCGCTGGTGCTCGCGATGACAGAATTCAGTACTACGGCACTACATCAGTAAAAGACCATCAGTCCTTTTTAAATAACCCTGTATATATATATATTTTTTAAAGTAAGCACAATTCTTTCTGCACACACATGATAGAATGAGTATATGTTGGGAGCCTAGTATAAATTAAGCTCTGGTGAGATTATACAAGGCTCAGTGAGTAGAATTTTTCTCAGTGTGCACTGTGCTTGTTAACAGAAGAGATTAGTTTTACAGGGTTGGGACACACTTAAATAGAAGATGTGAAACAATATTTGCTGATGCTATTAAGGCAGTGTTCGGCGGATCAGAAAGCTGCGTAGGCGGATCAGAAAGCTGCTAGCTGAGTGAATACAGACTAATCCTTTAACTAGCGCCACAGGCAGATATGAAATTAATTCTTGTTTCTACTGAAACATGCAGCAGCCTGGACCCCAAGGTTTCAGAGATTTAAAGTGCTGCTGTGGGTTATTAGAGAATAAGCAAATATATGGGTTGTGTTAGGGTAACTAAGGGTAAGAAGGTACACATTTACTTGCATGTACATAAATACTCAGAGCATAGTAAATAAATTTGATGAACCTGGATGGTATTCTTCTGATGAAGTCATCAAATGGAGACATTGTAGAGATATCAGACACTTAGTCTCTCTCTCTCACACACACAAGGGATGCAGAATTTGAAATTAGGGAGTACAGTTTGTACAGAAAAAATGAAACAGGTGGGGGTACAGTTATTCTCTTAGTTAAGAACTATATTAAATCTAAGACAGTGCATCCAGTTGTCATGTTCACACATGTCAACTGGATGCACTGCCTTAGATTTGGTAAGAATCTTAGTCAGCATAAGAATTTTTGTTCTTATGCTAAGTCAGCACAAGAACAGGGAAAATGAAAATGAGAGTAGGAGTGTATTACAGGCCTAATGATTATGATGAGAATAATAAATAATGATACAGAGAAACAGAATGTAGCAATAAAGCGGAAGCAATATTCTTGATCTAACCATCAGCAGCAACTCTTCATTTAGTAAGAATCTGAATGTGAAAGAAACACTGGGTGGTAATGATCACAGTGCACTGATGCAGACGTTTTCTTAAAGATATAACTACCATCACAGATAAAGGGAAGGGTTTTTGCTTTCATAAGGTTGAGCACAGTTTTTATATTCTAGGCAGTGGGACCAACCGATGATGTTACCAACAGCAAATTACAAATGAGAAGCATTCAGGGAATTGAATGTAGATGATGCTACTATGCTTTTCATACCAACAAGAAATATTGTTCAAGGATTACACCTAAATGGATTCGGATGAAATGATGAGACTTTTGGCAGAGAAGAAAAATGCGTGGGATACATATAAATTTTTAGGTGATTACAGAAGCCTATGATAGATATGAACTAGTCTATAATGAAGTCACAAACGAAGTTAGGCAAGCTAAGGCAGATTAAGAGAGGTCTCTGGCAAAGAATACAAAAAAAAAAAAAAAAAATAATAAACACACAGAAAATACTTCTTTATTTATATCAACATTAAAAGGAAAGGGATCAATCGCATTGATCCGCCAGATATGAATGGTTTAACTGTTGAAGATCCTGCTGAGGTTGCTGACAAACTGAATAGGTATTTTGCATCACATTTCCCACATGAGGAATTCTTTAGGAAAGGCAATGCCACAAGTTTATTAAATTCAAACAGGGAGCTAAATGATTTTGTGATAATTGAGGGGAAAGAACAAGAGAAATTAATGAAACTAAACACAAAAAAAGATGTCTGGGGTAGATGGGTTCTATCAAATTATATTAAGGGTGGCAACGAAGGAAGTAAGCAAATCTTTAATCATAATTATTCATTCAGAGAAGGTCCAATGGACTGGAGATATATGAATATATTCTCAATTCATAAAAGGGGATCAAGTCGTGACAAAAGTAATCACAGACCTGTAAGCTTAACTTCTGTTCTAGCGAAAATAATGGAGTCAATGGTTAAAATAGTAATGTATGACCATCTACACAGGAATGCAATTATACTGCAGTCACAGCATGGATTTGTTAATGGGCGGTCTTTAGTGACCAATCTGATTAGACACTATGATGAGGTACCAAAGGAACTTGGATGCAAAATTAATTTTGATATCGTACTTGAATTTCAAGAATCCTTTTGCACATAAAATACTGATGTATAAATGGGAACAGTGTGGCATTAAGGGTAATTTACTGCTTTGGATAAAGGGATGGCTGAGTGGGAGAAGACAGAGAGTGGTTATTACTGCACACTGCTTTTTGTGGACTAATGTTATTAGTGGAGCCCCCAGGGTTCAGTTCTGGGATCATTGCTATTTACTATTTTTATCAATGATATTTATGAAAAAATATATATCAACCTAATAATATTTTAGGACAGAAAACTTCAAATAATGTAAAAATCACACTATGACATTAGTTAGTGTACTTGCATCATTACTGCATAGTTAATTTTTTCAGATAGACACACCAAGGTTTATACACTGGTATCATTAGCATTAGCATTTGCATTAGTAGAGGCATTGATGCAAGAAAGCAAGCTTATGCAGCATCAGCCAAAAAAAAAAAAAAACACACCACTTCCACTTCACCCCTCTGTTGGTTCGAAATACCTGTCCAGCTGAGCCTTAAACTTATTTGGGCTATCAACTTCCACGACAAGGAATGGCAGTCTATTCCACCAACCAACCAACCACCCGCTGGCTAAAGGCAAACTTCTGCACATCTATCCTACATTAGTCTTTCTTCAATTTGAATTTATGCCCTCTCAGGGCATAAATTCAAATTGAAGCTACTAGCATTAGCATTAGCATTAGTAGAGGCATATGATGCAAGAAAGCAAGCTTATGCAGCATCAGCCAAAAAAAAAAAAAAAAACCCTTCCACTTCACCCCTCTGTTCGTTTGAAATACCTGTCCAGCTGAGCCTTAAATTTAGTTAGGCTATCAACTTCTACAACAAGGGATGGAAGTCTGTTCAACCAACCAACTACCCGCTGGCTAAAGGTAAATTTCCGCATATCTATCCTACATCTCTCTTTCCTCAATTTGAATTTATGCCCTCTCAGGTGATTATTCTGAGCAAGAGGCAGTATCCCATCAGCATTGAGCATGCTCAAACCATTCAAGACTTTATTCACCTCTATCAAATCACCTCGCCGATGCCTAGTCTCCAGACACTGTAATTTGCAAAAACTTAAGCCTTCCTTCATAAGAGCAACCCTTTGTTCCATTCACTAACCTTGTTGCCCTTCTCTGTACTCGTTCCAGCAGCTCTACATCGTTCTTGAAATGAGGCCTCCAGACCTGTATACAGTACTCAAGGTGCGGCCTGACCATTGCCTTATACAAGGGAATAATCACCTCCATATCCCTGCTAGAAAAATTCCTGTATATCATTGATAAGACACCATGAGCTACTCTTGCAGCCCATCTGCACTGCTCAGAGAAATTCATATCTGCCTGCACAATTACCCCCAGGTCCTTTTCATTCTCTACCACTGTCAGTGTAGTACCACAGAGTTGATATGTTGCTCTGGGGTTGCTGTTTCCCATATGTAGTATTTTACATTTGTCAATGTTAAACTTCATCTGCCACCTCTCAGCCCATCTGCTCAACCTTTCCAGATCCTGTTGCAGCAGTGTACTGTAATTAGTGTCATTAACAACCCTGCCAACCTTCGTGTCGTCTGCAAACTTGGACATTCGGCGTGATATACCATCATCAATATCATTTATAAATACAAAAACCAAAAATGGACCCAACACTGAACCTTGAGGGACTCCACTAATAACATTAGTCCATGATGAGCAGTGTCCATTGATTACCACTCTCTGTCTTCTTCCCCTCAACCATCCCTTTATCCATAGCAGCAATTTGCCTCTAATGCCGCACTGCTCCAATTTGTGCAGCAGTCTTCCATGTGCAACAGAATCAAAACCCTTTCTAAGATCCAAATATATAATATCAAATTAAGTGTATCCAATTAAGTTGGTCAGGCAAGACTTTCCCTTAACAAAACCATGCTGTGTCCGAACTAACTGAAGTCTTGTCTAGATGATCCTGCGGTGCTTCTTTAACCAATGCCTCCATTAATTTTCCTAGAACAGAAGTTAAACTCACAGATCTATAATTACTTGTGTCAGCGTTTGATCCTTCTTTTTGAATTGGGGTCACATTTGCACATCTCCAGTCTATCGGTATCTCCCCTGAGTCCAAAGAAGCTCTCATAATTATGGCTAAGGGTTTGCTTACTTCCTTTGCTGCCTCCTTTAATATAAATGGATAGATCCCATCCACCTGGGTGCCTTTTTTATGTTTATCTTCTACAATTTCTCCTCCACTTTCCTCTCAGTTATTACAAAATCATCTAGCTCACTGCCAGAGTTTACTTCACTTCTGACATTCCATTTCCTGAATAACTCCTCATGTGTGAATGTAGATGGAAAATATTTGTTTAGTTTGTTAGCCACCTGAGCAGCATCATCAACAGCTGAACCATCAATATCCAGTGGACCAATCTGATCCAATCCGTTCCTTCTGGAGTTTACATAAGTAAAGAACTCTTTACTGTTTTTTTGCATCCTTTGCCAAAGATTTCTTGTAATCTGCCCTCGCATGCCTAACCTCCTTTGTAACTTGGTTACAGACCAGCTTATATCTATCATAGGCTTCTGTGTTACCTGTTAATTTATGTGTATCCTATGCATTTTTTTTTTGCCGCAACGTGTCTCAGTAGTTCCTCTGACATCCATTTAGGCCTAAACCTTGACCAATATTTCTTTGTTGGTATGAAAAGCCAAGTAGCTTCCAAGATTAATTCATTGAATGCGTCCCATTTTGAATTTGCTGATGGTAACATCATCAGTTGGTTCCATCGTATAGATTTTAAATACTGTCTCAGACCAAGGCAGTCATCTTTACGAAAGCTAAAACCCTTCCCTTTACACTTGATGGTAGTTACCTCTTTGAATAAATCCCACTTTAGCACACTGTGATCACTGCTACCTAGTGGTTCCTTTATCTGCAGATTCTTGATGCATGAAGAATCATTACTGATAATCAGATCAAGAGTATTACTCCCTCTGTAGGCCTCCGTAGCCGAGTGGGCAGGAGCGGGAGTGCAGAAGCACACGCTCTTTGAGTAGACCGGGGTTCAAGCCCCTGACTGCTGAATATGGTCGATCTGCCAACCCGCACTGGACCAGCGTGGCAGATAATGGTCCATTTCACTCAGCATGAATTGTTGAGGAGGCTTCCATCCTGCAGTGGGTTGATAATGGCTGCACTTTACTTTTTTTTTTTTTTTTTACTCCCTCTAGTTGCCTCCCAAACATGCTGCTGCAGAAAATCATCCAATAAATCCACAAATGCCTTGCTAGTGTGTGGGTGTCCAAAACTAACTAACTCACTCACCCACCCATCCACTCTTCTTTTCCCAGTCCTTATGTCACGCCAAACAAGACTCAACATTGAATTGTTCACCAACATCAATTCAATGCACTTCCTCAGATTTTGTTTTTTAACTAACAGCATAGTCCCTCCACCCTTCCTGTCCTGTCTATCCTTTCTGTACACATTGTATTCCCCAAATTCCAGTTCTGCACTACTTATGTCTGTGTCATACCATGTCTCTTATAACCCAACAATATCTGCCTTTGATGTCTTGACTAGCACTTCAAGCTGATCGAATTTATTAACTATACTCCTAGCATTGGTGTACATGCAAGTATACATGCATCTGTTTCTACTCTTAGTTACATTAACACAGCCCGTGTATTTACTTGTTCCGCTACGACTCCCAGCAGTCCTGGAAATTCCCATTGCCTTGCTTTCCAGGCTACTGTTCAACTGCATTTCAATAGTAGTGCAAGAATCACTTTTACCATTGCCAGCGGCTACTGTTAATCTATTAGTCCGTGTATCCCCCCCCAAGCTAGCAGTTTTCTGACCCACCTAACTCTGCCTTGATAGCATCAGCAAATATTGTTGCACCCTTTTTATTTAAGTGTATCCCATCTCTGTAAAAGCAGTGTCTCCTGTTAATAAGCACAGACCAGGCTGAGAAAAATTCTACCCCTTGAGCCTGGCACAATCTCTCCAGGGCTGAATTGATCGACAAGGCTCTCATCTTATACTCCCTCCTATCGTGTCTGGGCAGAATTGCAGACACTTTCAAATTCAACCGTAATACACGGCTTTTTTTCAGCATTGTCTTGTACTTGTTAAGTAATTCTGCTGGTCTCCTACCCTTAATATCATTAGTGCCGACGTGTACAACAATATCACCCTTTGTGCCCTTAAAGGATTATATCTGCCCTACAATGTCATCAACCTTTGCCCCTGGCAGACATACCCTGGTCCTGTTCCATCTATCCTTTTTTGTACAATATGTTCCCCGTTTCCCTGACAATAGAGTCACCTACAAGAACTAGTTCCTTTGGGACCAGCACATTCTGCCTTGGGGGTTGCCGCTGTGTTGCATGATTTTCAAGTGCAAGCTCTGGCACTGATGTGGGCAGCTGAGTGCTTGATGGGCCCGTCAATTTAAATCATTCGAGGGCATCCACCCTGTCCTTCAAGCTCTCATATAAGTCCATAACAATGCCGAGTTGGCGCCTGATTTTCTTGCACTCCTTACATTGCACGCGTGCGCGCGTGCGCACACATGCACACTAGCACACACGCACACGCACACACACAAAGTTCCCCTTGGCAATATCATGTCCCATTCCTGATTGCTCCACAAACATCAAACAAGCAGTACATTTCAATAGACAACTGCCGGTTATCCCCGGCGGTTGTCTACTGGCAATTCAGGGTACAACCGCCCCCCCCCCCCCTTCAGTTGTCGCCTGAGCCACAGCACTTCCACTAGTTTGAGCCTTTTGCTTTGCTGCTCTGGTCTGATTCATGATATCTCTTCAAGTTCAATAAAATTCCAATACAAAATATAACCCTAAACCTATATCCCAATACAGTTATAACACTATACATATGTATTTTGGTATCGAATATTATCTCCGAGTTACGTTATATGACTTTCTTATCCCCTGTCAACTTATATGTATTAATTTATGATGTTACGTTTGTAATAACTAGATCACTATATTTATTTAGTTAAAAAAGTACAATTCAATTGACAATGAAATTTAATAAGATTAATAAATTTTACCGATTAATTGATACTAGTATACTCGCTATCTAGTTTTCTGTTAAACCTTAAGCTAGCACACGTATCGTATAACAATGGCGTCAGGTCCGAAGGTTAATCTATGGACACGAGGTATTATTTACTTTCCAAATTTCGCTAACTGAATTCAAAATAAACCACAGAGCTTGACTAGGTCTATAAACCACTTATAGAAAATAATTTAATCTAACAATTAAGTCAATAAAGCGACTAAGTATAATTAAAAACTTTGCTTTTGCGGTAGCTGCAAAACCGGTCCACTCGTGGATTTGATACCCTTATCGATACTAAGTAATAACCTACCAAATATTTATCTAAATTCAATTCAATACTTTAAACTAAAGTATGTATTGTTACTAGAAATATAAAGCAACTCTAAAAAATAAATTAATATCCCAATTTAAGTCAATAAAAAAGCAAAAACTTCTCTATTTGCTGGAGCCATAAAATGTTCACATGTACTCTCGCACCCACTCCATCTTATGGTTTGCCAACCAACTGTTTTTTGTAATTGGTTATCCAGTTTTCTCTCTGATTGCTCACTGAGGGTGAAGGTAGATGGCTCTCTGTATTCTAACTTTTCCACTAATTCTGGTGTCCCCCAAGGTTCAGTTCTTTCCCCCACTCTTTTCTTCTTGTATATTAATGACCTTCTTCAATTGACTGGAAAACCTATCCATAATTTTGCCGATGATAGCACATTGCATTCTACATTCCATTTTGAGAAACCTTTCCCTGTTCAATCAGCTTCAACTTCTCAAATATCTGCTACCAATTCATTAAATGCTGATCTCCAGGTAATCTCCAGTGGAGCAAAGACAACTTAGTTGATTTCAATCCTTCTAAAACTCAGTCATGTCTTATATCTCACAAAAAGGATTCTTCTCTTCCTATGCTTACCTTCGGTGACACTCCAATTTCTAGGCAAGTTGATATATCTCTTTTGGGGTTTACCCTGACTTCTAATCTCTCTTGGCACAAGCACATTACAAATATTGCTTCCTCTGCATCTAAAAAACTTTGTTTTCTCTTTCGCTCTCTGCGTTACTTTTTTTCCAAACAGTTGTTCACTCTATACAAATCTCAAATCTGCCCTGCCATGGAATATTGTTCCCACATCTGGGGCAGTGCCCCCAAAACCTCTCTCAGGCTTCTAGATTCTATTCAGAAGAGGGCAGTTAGGTTAATTGATGACTCCTCTCTAAGAGAGTCTCTCCACTCGCTGTCTCATAGACATACTGTTTCTGCTGCTTGCCTTTTCTACAGATACTTCCATGGGCACTGTTCTTCTGAATTGGCTTCTATTATTCCCGCTCTCTCTTTCAAAGCAGTCCGAATATGTGCTGCCACCAGCCAACATCCATTTACTGTCCAACTTCTATCTCATAGAACCAACTTTTCATCTTCCTCGTTTATTCATTCAACTGCTGTTTTCTGAACAACCTTCCTTCATACGTATTTCCTGAAAATTACAGTCTACAGAAGTTCAAGTCTAATGTCAACAAATACCTTCTTTCGTCTTATCAACCTCCATCCCAAGCACAGTATCAAGTACTATAGGTTCTAATACCTCTCGTGTTTGGGGTTTTCATAAAAAAAAATAAATAAATAAAATCTTGTCAGACATCCCTGAAAAAACATCAACCAGGAGTTTTACCCAAGTGGTGCAGCGATATCTATAAAATTTTTAATTTTTTTTTTTTTTTTTAACGAAAACCCTAAACGAGAGGTATTAGAACCTACAGTACTTAATACCATGCATGGGCTGAAGGTTGAGAAGATAAAATAAAATTACTCATTGACATTAGACTTGAATTTATTTCTGTAGATTTTAGTTTTAAAGAAATATGTATGAAGGAACATTATTGCAGAAAACGGAACTTGAATGAATAAATGAGTAAGAAGAAAAGTTGATTCTGGTCATTTGATGTTGGACAGTAAAAGGATGTTGACTAGTTGTGGCACGTGTTCAAACTGCATTGGAATTGAGAGCAAGAATTGTAGAAGGCAATTGAGAAAAACGGTGCCCATCAAAGTATCTATAGAAAAGGCATGCAGCAGAAACAGAATATCGACAGACAGAGAGTGGAGAGACTGTTAGAGATGAGTCATTAATTAACCTAACTTCCCCTCTTTTGAATAGAATCCAGGGGACTGAGATAGGCTTTGGGTGCACCATCTCAGATGTGGGAACAAAATTCCATGTTAGGTCACATTTCCAATTTGTATAGAGTGAACAGCTATTTGGAAAAAAAAGTAATTATAAGCATAGTAACAGAAGACTCATTTTTTACAAGATATAAGAGAGGATAGTTTTAAAAGGATTACAATCAACCAAGGTATCTTTGTCCCACTGGAGAATTACCTGGAGATTAGCATTTAAAGAATTGGTAGCAGATATTCGAGAAGTTGAAGCTGTTTGTACAATGCAACGTTTCTCCAACTGGAAGGCGGAATACAATGTGCTGTCATCAGCAAAACTATGGAGAGGATTTCTGGTTAATGGAAGAAGCCATTAATAAACAAGAGGAAGAGAGTGGGAGAAAGAAATGAACCTTGGGGTATGGAATTAGTGCAGAAGTGAGAAGATAGAGGGCCATCTACCATTACCTACAGCGAGCGGTTGGGGAGAACACTGGATACCCATTTAAAAAAAAAACAGTTGGCAAACCACAAAATGGAAGCGTATTTTGAAGACCTTTATGCCAACCATAATCAAAAACCTTTGAAATTTCAAGAGCAACTGCCTGAGTTTCACCAAACTTTTCCATTGAATTTGTCCAAAAAGTCAGAATAACACCAGGACATCACTGAGATTGGAACTGAGACCACGTATATTTGTGAAATGAATGAGGAAGTGTTTGGGAGTTTTAGATCTTTTCACAGATAAGTTTCATTCATGATGTACTCAGTAGTAAGAACAGGTTAGAGGACATGCTGTATGAACTAATGAAGTTTTTGGATATTGTATACACATGGCAAGAATATGCCCAGCTCCTTGACATAATGTAACCTCGACAATGTCCCCCCCCCCCAATTACACACTACGTAGACTCCCTCCAGTCACTATCTGGCAGAGCTGAGGCAGCAAGATTATATAATAACTGATCCTCATGTCTCCTAGAGAGTTACTGGCAGGTTTGTTTTTTGGATTATCTAGCGACTAGCCTGCAATCATGTTTTAGAGCTGTACTCTGGAAATATAAGGAAGATTGGATCCCGCCATGATGTCCATTATAATCTCAAAAGACATCAATCATACTGCACGTTGGAAGAGATGGGGAGGGGGATTGCTGGAGCTTTGCTCTGGAGACTAAAAATTGGTTTCAAAACTTCAAGTCTCCAATAAGCAAAGTATTGGCATTGCACTGGTTGATGAGAGTCATCTACCACTTAGTATTGTCTGGTAACACAAACGGGCAGTATTCTTCTGTGTGGTGTGGGTAAAAAAAAAAGGTAAAGTCCAGCCATTATCAACCCACTGCAGGATGGAAACCTCCTCAACAATTCATACTGAGGGAAATGGACCATAATCTGCCACGCTGGTCCAGTGAGGGTTGGCAGATCAACCGTATTCAGCAGTCAGGGGCTTGAACCCCGGTCTACTCAAAGAGCGTGTGCTACTGCACTCCTTCTCCTGACCACTCAGCTACGGTGTGGGTGCTACATCTCAACTCCAGTTTATGTTGGTTTGCATCTGGGTGGTTATCTCCAGTATACTAGGTCCATATTTCAACTTGCACATGGGGGTTATACCCAGGGTTACTAACAGTCCGACCACTGTGAAGATGCAAGCTGAGGATTTGGATGTCACAGACTGAATGGACCTTGCCAAAATTAGGTTCACTTGACTTGAGTGTCACCCAAATCAGTTTCCAACAGCATTTTAGACTTCCAGGTAGCAAGCTCAGCTTGGCACACCCAAGAGAATGTCTGTGACAGACTCAAGGAACGAAATGTGAAGTTCGAAAATTATTTATTTTTGGGTTAACATGAGGTAATATATAAAACAGCCCTAATACAATATTCCTTCCTAGAAGAAAATATTTGCAAACCTTCCATCTGGATAACTGACAATGCTTTTTACTTTAGAGACTTGTTTGTCTTTTGTGGGTGGGCAGAGGATGCAACATCTAAAATATCTGCAGAAATCTCTTCATGCTAAATACATTCATGAAAATTTTAATTCTGTCTGTCCATTCTTCAGCCTAGTACTTCATATCAAATTTTTCATTTAGTCCCATATTCATAATAACTCCAAAAGTCTCCTTTAGTTCATTTAGCAAAAACTAAATCCAGTTACGCGATACGGAACAGTCAGGAACTATCTTATTTGTAAGATAGCTTTTTACTCTCAGTTTCTTCAGGACGGTCTAACAATTTATCAATTTTGCCAATAGAATAGCCCTTTTATAGATTTTGATGGCATGTCTAAATACTTCACTCTAATCACAGAGTAAAAGTTACGTTGTGACTTCTACATTGAAAAAACAATGTTGTTTGCCATTAATAACTGAATATAAATATCAATAAACATTCACTTAATTTTTTTAAAATTATTTATGTGTAGTTTAAATGGTTGCAGTACAGTGGGAAAACAGATTTTATAATTGGAAAAGTTGACAGGCTCACATACCAGTTGGACTCAATTGAACTTGAGAGGGACAGAAGAGAGAGGGGGAAGGAAACAAAAAAAAAAAAAACACCACATGCTATTAACTATTAAATATAAACAACAAGTGGTGTTTTTTAGATTGTTTATATGAAGTATAAACCAGGAAAATATTACACCAGGAAAATAAATTTCCTAATCAGAAACAGCAACATTCTTGGCGACAACATCTGACTAAAAGAAGACTAAAAAGAACACTGTTGCATGTGCTTAATAATTGTATATAAACAATGATAAATATGGATTTAGCTTTTCAGATTGTTTATATGAAATATAAATGGTAGTACAATAATTGCACCAGCACAGCTGGAAAACATTTTCCTTAATTGCAAATGCTGATGGGTGTGCTCAACATAACATTGGACTGATTCTGTGCAATTTTATGATGTTGCACCCAGGGCGACTCAGGGCTCATGGCTATGACTGCACCACATACCAGCTAACCACGGGCACTGACAGTGATGAAACTATCATAATGACTCCTGATAGTTCCCCATCAGGAAGATTTTGTCTTCCTGGTAGGTAAAATCAAAAAGCATATATCAAAGGCCATATATCAAATTATGCAAACAAAGCATCCCAGAGCACATTCTCTTTTAATATCAGTTTAACCAATTCAGCATTCATTCCACCTTAACAACAAATTTTCAAATACAAAATGAGAATCCATATCCCATGTAGTAACATAAACAGTATTGTGTAGTTTCACAGCCCACTCCCCAAATTTCCATTTTATATGTATATTGCTTATATATTATATGTATAATGCTATGCAACATGCCCCAAGCTAACGCATCTCCATCACCTCGCTGCATTATTTATAATACTAATCTCTTCAGGGTTCACATGATGCTCCTCTTCCTACACTTGTAGCCAACATGGACTCCATGAAATTGACTAATCTGATATCAGAATGATGTTTCCCCACTATATCTTTCAGACATTATGTAATCTCACAAACAGTACTTATCAGAGTCCTCACACTGTATTTTATACTATTCCACTTCGATATAGATCTCTTCTCTTCTCTTGGTACCTGTGCACTCCTCAAAATTTCTCCCAGGAGTCTGGACACCATTAGATATGATAAGAACGTATATTATTATTATTATTATTATTATTATTATTATTAGCCATATGGTGCAAGGAAGCCTGAGGCTTATGCTGCACCAGCCAAAAAAAAAAAAAAAAATTCCAGCATTAACCTGAGAGAGAGAGAGAGAGAGAGAAGGGAATCACCAAGAAAGCAAAAAAGAGAAGAATGATGATATCCAGCTCAGGACCCTGGGTTTGCAAAGCCCATACTCACCAGATGTGAGCCCTTTCTGATGCATACTAAACTCATCAGTATTCTGTGTGTTTGTGTTGGGGGGTGAGATCCTGTCTAGAATTATGTCCACTATTACTCCTCCTATAGTTTGATAATGACTGCACAGGGACAACCATATCTCAAAAGACCTGGAATAATAACAGAGAGTTCCCTTCTATAACCTGCTTGATAAAAGGGAACCATGATCTTTTAAATAAAGCTCTGGCCCCAACAAAATGCTATTCTTGTGTTCAGAGTATGAGCAGATCTATAATCTGTTAACTGTCCTATGCATACTGGCTCATGATATGCTGTTATACAGTTCATAAGGTTCCCAGTATCAATTTTCACTAATGCATTTAAAAAAATCATGTCCAGAAAGTTGATTGCTAAGGAAGGGAAAACAGAATTGTATTAAAGCTACAATGTGTTTCATATTCAAGTGATTTTAAGTATTTTAACCCTTCACAAGTGAGTTTCTGGAAGCACATGGGCTTGCGTGTGTGGCAAATTCTCAGAATGTGCACAGGGCTGAATTTTCTGAAAGCAGGTGGCTACAGGTAGGGTAGAAAATTACACAAATTCTCACTCTGTGGAATGAGAGTTTTTGTAATTTTTAAGTCTTGAAAAAATTAATACTTTGTACATAAAGCTTTTTAATATTAACTTGCTCTTATTCTTGCTTTATTGTCCAACATTAGGATGAAATGATTGTCAAAACTTGAATCAAAATTTTAAAAAATTGTGACAAAAAATCATGAAAAACATCATGCAAAAACAAATAAGCATTTTTGTTTGATGCAGTAATATTGCTTCCTATACTTATGTTAATGTATCTATTTATGTTATTACTATATCTATTTATGTACATGATTCAGTTTCATCAACTTATCAATCAGAATTCTTGAAAATTTATTCAACTTTGGTGTTCATATGCCTAATCATCAGAGAAATGATGCCAACAAGCACAAGTTTTTATTCTAAATGTATAAACCTTTTTCTTCAAGACATCTGTTATAAATTGTGTTAACAACTTGGAAACACAAGACATGGCAACCCCTTCTTGAATCTACACAAGGAGGTGTTTAAGGCAATAGCCATACCACATTGAGTACTGCTTACAGATCTGGAGGTCTCATTTTTGGAAGGATGTATAACTGCTGGAATGGGAACAGACAAGGACAACGAGATTGGTGAGAGAAACAAAGAAGTGCTCTTACCAAGGAAGACTTCAGTTCTGCAAACTACAGTATCTTTAAAGTCTGGAGACTAGGTACATATCAGGTGATATGATTAAGGTGTTTAAGGCTTTTAATGGATTGAGCAAGCTCAGTGCTCATGGGATACCTCCTCTTGCTCAGACAACACACACATGAAGAGGCTAATTAAAACTGATGAAGGGCGGTTGCAGAAAGTTTGCCTTCAGCCAGTGGATGGTTGATTGTTGGATCAAACTTCCATCTGTTGTTGTGTAAGTGGATAGCATAAATAAATTCAAGAAAGAACTAGACAAATTATTGGAGAGGATGGACAGGTGATATGAGAAGCTCTTTTTCTTTTTTTTTTGGCTGATGCTATAAAACAGTGGTACCCAAACTATTGAGATCTACGAAACCCTTCAAAAACGAAAAAAAAGTTCACGGACCCCCTATATACTTGTGTGTTTCTCTGTGTGTGTGTGTGTGTGTGTGTGTGTGTGTGTGTGTGTGTGTGTGTGTGTGTGTGTGTGTGTGTGTGTGTGTGTGTGTGTGTGTGTGTGTGTGTATGAATATTGGGTTTTCTGAAAAGAAAATTCAAAGTTTTATATTTAAAACAACTCAACTTTATAAAGTTATTATAAATATATAATAACTTTATTAATCACCAATTTGCTATGCATACAACAAATAATTGACCAGTTCTAGAGGGTCATTCGCAAACCCCCTGGAACTGATCTATGAACCCCAAGGGGTCCGTGAACCCCAGTTTGGGAACTGCTGCTATAAAAGCTTGCTTTCTTGCATCACTTTCCACTACTAATACCTAACACATATTAATAAATGGACGAACTATGTCTACGGGCATGTTATTCAATTTATTTCAATTAAGCCTATTTGCATTTATTATTAGTACTGGAAAAACAATGCAAGGAAGCATGGATATGTATCAGCTAAAGGGGAGGGGGGAAAACCTACTTGGATTAATAAATGTTGTTGTAACAGCTCACTCCACTTTCCCATTTAAAACTATTACCAGAAAACTAAAATGAAAGTACAGTGGATTCCGGTTATTTGGGCCACTGGTTAATCGGGGCAGCCATTTATTTGGGGCAAATCTTAAAAAACAGAAACCAATTGAGAAAATAGCCAGGGTTTACTTCGCTTAATTGGGACAGCATGCCATTTAATCGGGGCAGGAAACTGCAGCACTGGAGATTACCCTACGATTGTCTCCGATGGTACCACATGGTTCGGTCGAAATTCTGGACATCACAACCATAAAATAATAAAAACAATTATCAGTCACCTGTTTATTGGGCTTTTCTGTTAGTGAAATCTATCATAAACAGAGAGTAAACTCGATCTTATTGAATTTGTGATAATACTGACAGCTGGAATTCTGTGGGTTATTACGGTGAAATGTGTTTACACTTCCAAGAAATCTTCAATCATATAAAAAAATTAATTTTCAGATCTTCTCTTCATTCCTATTTTTAAAGATTTGTAACTCATTACTCCGTTCTCACTTGAGCATATCGTGTTACTTGTAATTTGTATGTGCCGTGTTCTTTGTTATTGATTGCTTATCTTTTTACTGTTTTAAATTTTAACCCCCACCCACAAATGTCAGTGAACAGAAATGTTAACTAGTTCTTATGTACTTATTACACTAATTATTAATTATTCCAATTATCACATATATTCTTCCGATTTTCAAGTATCATTTAATTTTTTAATTGGTAAGGTAATAAAGGGTAAATTTGTGCTTAATACATCTTTGCTTTTATAGCCTGTGGATAATATTCCTCCTATTTTCACTAATTAGAATCGCCGTTTAATAGAATTAAAATTTAATTCACAAACGTGATCACAATGACCGGCGCTTACTGCACATCGTATAGTGAACGGCACTTTACTATGCTACCTATCAAATCACGTTACAATGGTGACTCCGTCGTAACGTGATTTGATTGTACAGTGAACCAATTGTAAAGGAGGGGGTACGTTGTATTTTTACCTATTTACGTGAAACTTCAGATAATTGGGGCAGCCGCTTAATCAGGCCAAAATGCACTAGTCCCGATGTGTCCCAAATAATCGGAATCGACTGTATTCCTATTCACTGCTTGCACAATGCAATGAAGGAAAGGCAATGGAGTCTTTGGAGGATATGAAAGAGAATTACATGATAAACAAAATTAGTTCCAAAATGACCAATAGGAAAAAATTTTGCTACAAATGATTAAAGTTTTGCATGATTGTTGTGTTTATGCATTTATGCATACAATAAATGAAGAACACAGAATTCCCAACAGCGCTGGAAAAAAAGGAACTTTATTGCTTAATATTTTTATGCAACAGCATTATTTGAAATGCATAAACATATAACCAAACTGTTGTCAAGCACATTAATACATTCATAATATGGTACCTCCTGTTCAGCATAGTGATATTGGATGTGTGAATCGGTATACAATATTAGTATTAGTAGTGACAAGTGATGCAAGTGAGAAAGTTTATACAGATCAGAGAAAGGAAGGAAAAAAAAAAAAAAAAAAAAAAAACCTTCACCTTTTATCCCTAATTTTGATATACAGTGATGCAATTTCTGTATATCACTGAAAAAACCCCATAAGCTGTTTTCTTAGCAGCCTGTCTATATGACTCAGATAACTTCATTTCTTATTCAAAATTACTACCGGGTCCTTTTCATTCTCCACTAACCTGAATGTGTTACCACACAGTTTGTAAGATCTGTTAATTCCACCCCATTCAGTACCTTGCATTTATCAATGATAAACTTCAAATACCACTTCTCAGCCCATCTGCCTAATTTATCTACATCTTGTTCCAGTAGAATACTTGATTAGTGATTAACCACTCTGCCAACCTTTGTACTATTTGTCAACTTAGAAATTAGACCTGATACACCTTCATCAATATCATTAATAATAAATATTGAAAACATCGATGAGCCCAGCAATGAATCCTGAGGGACTACACTAATAACATTTGTCCAAAAAGAGCAGTGCCAATTGATAACAATTTGCCATCTTCTCTCACTCAACCATCCCATTTATCCATTGCTGTAACTTCCCTTAATGCTACACTGTTAAAATTGGTACTCCAGTCTTTTATGTATAATAGTATAAAAAGCTTTTCTGAAATCTAAGTATAGGATGACAAAATAATTTTTTTTCCATCCAGTTTCTGTCACCACGTCATAGTATCCAATCAGAGTGGTCAAATAAGACCAACCCTTAACAAATCCATGCTGTGACTGCAGTATAAAAGAATTACTGACAAGATGTTCCTACACTACTTCTTTCATCAGCGACTCCATTATTTTCCCTGGAACAGGTCAAACTTACAGGTCTCTAATTTCATCGTGCCATCCTATTATCCGCCTTTGTGAATTGAGGATACATTTGCACATCTCCAGTCCATAAGGACCTCCGCTGAATCCAAAGATACTCGTATAATTATGGCTAAAGGCCTTCTGACCTCGTTTGTTGCCTGGCTTCATATAAATGTACTAGCTGTACCCATTTCAAAAATTTTGCAACTGGTAGCAGAGTTTTTCCCTAACTGTCCTAAAGAAATATAGTCCATGTTTTGTTGTGAGCTGGTAAGCCAGTACGCATTGAATCCTTTCTCATTTCTTATATCTGAGGAAACTTATAAATTTTATTTGATTTCACCATCTTTCCAATTATTCAAAATGTGCACGTTGGTAATAATTTCATACATACAAAATGTAGTACAGTCTCTATAATACTTCTTTGAAAACAACATTTTTTTATATTCTTGTGCCCTTTTGTAACCTTAACTTAGCATGCTGGAATGATCTGACCCGAGACATTGCTACATACAATTGGCCATGACTAAATACAGGGTTAGTAAGCGAAATTCCAACTCTATAAAATGTTTGCCCTTGACTTTTATTTATTTATAAAATAAAATGATCCCCGACTTTTTCACACTTAAAATGTAAGGCTTGACAATAAACATGCCTTTTGCTAAGTAAGCCAATACTGTGACATATTAAATCTTTCAGATCCTTAAATGCACATTTCAGACCAATCCTGGATGCATTTGCAGCAGCACGAAAACACATTTCTTTTCCACAAGGTACGTTCAACAGGACCAGTCAGAAGCAGGGCTAAGGTAGGCAGCATTAGTAGACAAAACTGTCCTGTTCCATAAAATAAAACTATTCAGAATTTTTATATTTTCCCATTTTTCTGCACACCTAGGAAGAAATATCTTCAATTTGAGACCACTTTCAGCCTGATCAGGTAGGTCCATCATTCACAATGCCCGTCTCAAGAAAACCATGACCGGGCGGCAGTTTCACATTTGCTCCGAAAGAAACAAAAGAAAAAGCATTATTGTATTGCTTGATATTTTCACAATTTTTGGACAATTAATTGTCATCTGCATATAAAGGACTTATGGAAGTAAGCATTTCAGTTTCCGGCAATGAAACTTTACCATTTTAACATGTAGAAAAATTATTCCCAAACTTTTTCACACTTAAAATGTAAAGCTTGACAATGAACACACCTTTCACTAAGAAAGCCAATACTGTGGCATAATAAATCTTTCGGATCCTTAAATGCACATTTCAGACCAATCCTGAATACATTTATAGAAACACGAAAACGCAAGTTTCTTCTTTGCTGCAAAGTACAGTTAACACGACTAGTCAGAGTAGCATGGTGGACACATCTTCCGCATTCTGACTGTGACATACTTCTAAATCCTTAAATTACTTACCTTAAATAACCTCAAAACAAAAAACAAATACACTCGAAGTTGATAATGATAATGATAAAATGATGAGTTCTAAACATATTAAATGTAATAAATAGCAATAAGTGTATGAGTCTGCATGCATAACATGGGGATATAGTGAGCGGTGTGAGCAGTGCAATTGAATCCTAACAATTAGTTCTTTCTTTTAAGGTAGGCAGTGCTAGTAGAGAAAATTGGCCCATTCTGTAAAATAAAACTATTCAGAATTTTTATGTTTTCCAATGTTTCGGCAAGCCTAGGAAGAAATATCTTCAATTTGACACCTGATCGGTTAGGCCTATCACACGCAATGGCTACAGCTAGCTGTACCCATTGCAAACATTTCGCAATTGCTAACAGAGTTTTTCTCTAGCTATCCTATTATTATTTTTTGGAACAAAGGACACAATTGTGCAAATGTGAAACTTGTTAATCAGTTAAACAGTTGCAAATGGTTAATCAGAAAAAGATGCCTCAATTTAGACAGCTGTTTGTGCAACAGTTAACGTCGTCCTGTGACTCCATCTATGAAGTGAATGCTAAACTATTCTCATTTGTAGTACAAAACTCACCCGTCGTGTAAAATAAAACTATTCGGAATTTTAAAATTTTATCATCTTACTGCACACTTATGAAGATATATCTTCAATTTGAGACCAGGTTCAACCTGATCGGTTAGGCCTATCATTTGCAGTGACCGTCTCAAGAAAACGGCTTCCGTATTAATATATACACAGTTCCCGTCCATCTCAAATGCATTTATACCTTTTGCACATTTAGATTCAACAATTTCTCTTCCACTTTCCTCTCAGTTATCAAAAAATCATTCAGCTCCCTGTTACAATTTGGTACATGTATCTGGCTTCTCCATCCATAAAAAATTCCTCCTGTATAAATGTAGATAAAAAATGAGCAGGTTCATCATCAACAGTTAAACCATTAATTCATATCTACTGGACAAATGTGATTCATCCCCTTCTTTCTGGTAAAAAGGGTTTAGCTGTTTATGTTTTTGGTTATTACTAACTATCTTTTCATTGCTTTCAAGAGACGTCACATAATCTGCTTCAGCTTTCCTAACCTCCTTTTGTGACCTAACTACAGACTAAAGACATAGCTACTGTCAAGGATAAAGGGAAAGGCTTTTGTCTTTGTAAAGATGAAAAACAGTGGTCTCAGACAGTTTTTAAAATCTGTGCAATGGGACCAACCGATCATTTTACCAACAGCAAATTCTAAATGGGAAGTATTCAGGGAGGTAATCAAAGAAGCTACTAGGCTTTTCCTACCAAGAAATACAGTTCAAGGTTTAGAACTAAATGGATGTCAGATGAACTACTGACACACATGGCAGAGGGAAAAAAAGGTGCATGGATTACATATAAATTATCAGCCAACACAGAAGCCTATGGTAGATACAAATTACAGCAATACCCCGCATAGTACTGATAATTGGTACCGAAACTATTCCGTGCTATGTGAAACCATGCTAATTGAGGTATAATTATAATGGATTTTAATTGAATGCATACCAGGGAAAAAGTCTATAAACAAATTTTAATAAATCTATAAACAATTTGTGCTTGATAGCCAATTAAAAGTATTTGAATTAAAAAGTATTACAAAAATTTCATTAAAGAAACATCATGAGAGATGAGAAAAAAGCTTTACTGTTTATTTAGATATTTAAATAAAAACAGTCTGGTGAAGTTTTCTCAGCACACAAGTCTTTGTAGCATCGAATCCCATCTTGTAAAATATGCCATATCTTGATGCTATGTTCAAAATCGCTTCACAGGTCATGTCAATCCCCAAAAAAACTTTGTCCAATTCTTCTGTTAAAAATTCTTTTGTTGCCACTTCAGAATTGTTTTCCTTTTCTTCATATGCAGTTTACTCATCAATTTCAACAAGAATTGCATCATCTAAGTCATTTGCATGTGAGCCAGTGCAGTTACGTACATGGCAGTGTCCAAAGTTTCGAATCCCAAGTCTTTACCGATCTTCACAGTGTCTTTCATAATTGTCTGAATTTGCGTTTCAAAACCAATGAAATCATTTGCCAAATGGGACAAAACATGAACATGCTGCCAGTGATTTCTAGCCAATATGCAAATATATTTTCGGTCGTATTTAAAGGGTTACCCCTTTAAATAAATTAAATAACCCCTTTAAATAAAATAAATTATGAAATGAAGTTGTGAAATTATGAAAAGCTTGAAAAGCAATCATGTCATCTCATCAGGATGGAATTAAGAATATGTTGCACATTACCACTGACTGCCTGAGGGGGAGCTATTGGCACATGTGCATCTGAGACAAACAGAGTTGGCACTGCAGCATATATGTATGCATACCTAGGCTACAACAACACAGCATATATGTAGAGTATGTGCCTAGGATATTGAATGAGTTTTAATGTGTACAGTAAATTTTCGACATAAACTTAATTGAAAACTGTGTTATAGTGAAACCAGTGCTGTTTGAAGCCGTGCTAAGCGAGGTATTGCTGTAGTCAGTAATGAAGTCACAAAGGAGTTTGGCAAGCTAAGGCAGATTATGAGAAATTTCTGGCAAAGAAACACAGTAAAGACAACTATGCTTACATTAACAGTAAAAGGAAGGGATTAAATAACATTGTGCCACTTGATGTCCATGGGTTAATCATTGATGACCTTGCTGAAGACGTCGATTCTGGAAACGATGCTCGAGAGGTAAAACTTACTGATGTTATGCCTGTCTCCTCTCTTTTTTTGTAATTTTATAATTTTGAAATTTTTTAAATTGTATGCTTTCGTAACTTTTCCTGAGCATGAGATAAAAAAATTGAATAAATACAATAAATAATTCTATTCATATGTTCATCAAACATTTCTTTTTGATTCAATCAAATCAGCGAGCACAGTTGCAAGTGTTGCACAAGCATGGGGGAAATTCCAATTTACGTGAAATCTGACTTATGTAGAGTTCCAGGGAACACAACCCTTATGTTACTCGGGGAGTGCAGTGGCGGATTTAGCACTTGAGAGGCCCCAGGTGCAATTCAATTTTGAGTTCCCCCTCTAAATATTTTCGGTACCACTACAGTGTACATTCTACATGCACATTTTTACTATAGCACGCGCTCTAGATTTGGTGTTGCGGTTTTAATCATTTTGGTTGTGCAATTCTTTCATACATATTTTATTAACTGGGAATTAAAAAATTAATTCCCAATTATCACTTGCTATAAATATCACGCCTCGTCAAACAATTCAGTTTTGATAAATACATAAACAATACATAAGATATTACAGATACTTACTTGATAACAAAACAAAAATACTCCTACACCAAAAACCCAACCACACCAAACCTCTAGTAATTTGTAACAGATTCATGAGTGAAATGTTAGTTCTGAAAGCTATTAAAAAAGATGATGCTCCATTACATGTGAGCCAGCACAGTAGTCATTTCAGAGGCTTTAAAAGACTACTGCATTTGCTTATTGGTTTCCAATTAGTTGCGAATAGTTTTGAACTGCCTCCGCGAACAAATCTAATATCGTTTCTTGAGCAATATTGCCACATGGTTCTTCACTCCACAGGGTAATTTCACTAGGAAAAAACTTCAGTTTTTTCCTACTGGAATTACCTCCACTAGGAAAAAACTGAAAGTGTTTAATTTAAGCATTAATGATAATATGTATTCTACTCAGATTCACTTAGTTCGCATAGATATTTCATATAATATGTAGGGATATTCACATAAGAGTTTACTAACTTCTCATATTAAATTATAGTTTTATTCAGTAGCGGTAATAAAGATGAGTGTAAAAATTTAAAATGAAACAATTTTTTTTTTTTTTTTTTTGAGACCTGAGATTTGAAGCCTCCTTGATTTAAGAAGCCCCAGGCGGGAGCCTCGTGCACCTGTGCAGAAATCTGCCACTGGAGGAGTGGCTGTATTTGAGACAAATGGCCTCTAAGTGCCAGATGGTAAAGATCCATAATGATACCATGATGCCAGGTAGTGTCAAATGCCTTTTCAAAATCTAAGTTGACCATAATGAGATGTTCTTTTCTGACAAAGGCAATGCGGATATGAGATTCGGCCTTAATGAGCATGTCTAGGGTTGACCTATTTTTCCGAAAGCCATACTGATGATCTGGCAGGAGATTCTGTGACTCCAAGATCCAAGTGAGCCTTGAATGTACCATCCTTTCAAAAGTTTTTTCCAAGCAGCTCGTGAGAGATATAGGTCTATAATTTTGAACCAGGGAAGGATCTTTGCCTGGTTTTGGCATGGAGATAATGAAAGAATGGTGCCAGGAAGAAGGATAGGCATTTTCGTAGAAAATCTGATTGTATAAAATCAGCAAGGTACACAAGTCCTTCTCAAGTAAATATATTATTCTCTTCATCATAATATAATGAATACCATCTGGGCCTGCAGCAATGTTTGATGATCTACTTAATGATTCTTTGAATTCTATTAATGTAAAAGTTTGGTTGTACAGGAATGAGCAGTGCATGGAGAAGTTGATTTTATATCGTTCTGCATCTGCTTTGATGGACTGGAAAGGGGATGCATAAGAAGCAGAGGAAGAAATTGTGGCAAACGATTCTGCTAATGCATTAGCAACTTCTTCAGGAGACGACATGTCTTTCCTTTTCCAATGAAGTATTGGAGAGGGCAGCTTTACAAATTTGCCATTTAGGGCCTGTATTCTCCTTCAAATGATACGTGTGTCGGTGTCTTTTGTGATGGTCAAGGCAAAAGCAATCCACAAATCACGTTTCGCTTTCCGTATAATTTGTTTCTCTATAGCTTTAAGTCTTTTATAAGTAATTAGGTTTTCTGGTGGTAGGATACTTGCAGAAATTTTTCCAAGCACGGTTTTTCTCCAATTTGGCATGAAGGCAATCCATATTCCACCAACGATTTTGGTGAATGTGATATGGTTTGGATTTTGGAATAAAAGCGTGGGCTGCAGTTAGAATTTGATTGGTAGTAGTAGTAGTAATAGTGGCATGTGATGCAAGAAACCAAGTGTATGAGTTTATGCAGCATTAGCCAAAAAAAAAAAAAAAAATTTACAAAACAATTCCCTCTAAATGTTTCTCCAGTTCCTCCTTAAATTTATTAACATATCAACTTCCACAATGACAGATGGAAGTCTGTTCCAGCAATTAACTACCCGCTGGCTAAAGGCAAATTTCTGCACATCTATTCTACATTTGTCTTCCTCAATTTGAATTTATGCCCTTTTAGGTTTGTAATCTGAAAAAGTGGAAAAATCTCATTAGAAATCAGCAAGCTCAACCCATTCAAGGCCTTATACCTTGCAGGTGCCTAATTTCCAGCC